>NC_091433.1:3517172-4717172 GCF_964237555.1 Oryctolagus cuniculus | reverse complement strand
CCCTGAGCACCTACTTTGTGACAGGTCTCGTCAGAGCACTGGGGCCTGAGAGGGAAGACACGGGAGAAGAAAGAGCAGAGACACACAGGAACCATCGCCATCCCTCCTGACTTCCTGGAGGATGGAGAAGGCAGCGCTGTGCAAGACGGTGCAGGCACGACTGCTGTGAGGACGCGGTCACAGCGGGACCTGCAGGAAGGTCAGCTGAGGCTCCCCACTTCACAGCGAGACACTTCTCCCGGTTTGGAAAAGGGGCTTCGGTACGCTGGCTGCACTCTGAGAACGCACATCCTGGCACGGGGCACCTTGTTTTCTCGTTCTGCTGAGAGGTTTACAGAAAACGTGCAGGCTGCTCTTCAACTAACCAACAGGTGTTCCCTTACCACAACCAAAAACAAATGTAACAGTAACAACGTGAGCCCTGAATTTCTCAAACCAATTCTACAAAATGGTTTTAACCATAGCCATCAGCAACCAAAAGGAAGTGATACAGAAACAAAGAACCCAGAACCCAGCCTGGCTTGGCTGGAGGAGGCGCTACGCTCTAGGATGGGGTGGGGTGCACAGGGAGGAAGCCAGCGCGCTGACTGGGAGCCTTTCACGCCTGACGCCAAACAACACGCAGGGAGCCTGCTGAGAAAACAGCACCGCACCCGGGCCCTGGGAGACCGCAGGGCGGGCGGCGTCTTAGCCGGGGTGGAAGGATGGACACCCGGGCCCTGGGAGACTGCAGGGCGGGCGGCATCTTGGCGGGGTGGAAGGACAGACACCCGGGCCCTGGGAGACTGCAGGGCGGGGTACATCTTAGCCGGGGTGGAAGGACAGACACCCGGGCACTGGGAGACTGCAGGGCGGGGTACATCTTAGCCGGGGTGGAAGGACAGACACCCGGGCCCTGGGAGACCGCAGGGCGGGCGGCATCTTACCCTGGGTGGAAGGACAGACACCGGGCCCTGGGAGACTGCAGGGCGGGGTACATCTTAGCCGGGGTGGAAGGACAGACACCCGTGTCGCTCCCCGTCTTCGTGGAGGAACGACACAAGACCCTGCCTAGGCTTCATATCCGAGTCACGGCACCATTATGTCGCTCCCCCTCTTCGTGGAGGAACGACACAGGACCCTGCGCTGTTCTTCTGTCTGCTCGGCCCTCCCCGGGTTTGCTGCTGGTTCTTCCCGGGTTGGCTACTGTCCCTTCCACCTCCGTGGAAGGGCGGTTCCCCCTGGCCACTTTCCCCACTTCCGCGGGGGAGCGGCACACCGCCGGCCGGCTCTCTCGGGGGCTGCACAGGTGTTCCCCTTAGATGTTCCCCTTAGATGTTCCTGGTGCATGCCGTCTCTCTCCTCCTTTATAGTCCTCCTCTGCCAATCCCAACTCGGCTGCCCACACGCCGAGTATGCTGCTCTCCTCCAATCAGGAGCAAGTCCTACAGTTTATTGGCTGAACTGGAGGCAGCTGTGTAGAAGCTGTTTTCTCCTCTCCCAGCGCCATATTGTGGGAGAGCAGATGCATAGAATAAGTCTTAATTCCAGTAACTTAGTCTAGTCCGAGTTGCTCCCCACAACCCGGGCCCTGGGAGACTGCAGGGCGGGCGGCATCTTGGCGGGGTGGAAGGACAGACACCCGGGCCCTGGGAGACCGCAGGGCGGGCAGCATCTTACCCGGGGTCAACAGGACCCCACGTGCCATGAGTCACATGCTGTGGGCCTCCACCGGGAGGAGGCTCTTAGACGCTTGTGTCGGGTCTCCTCTGAACTTTGTCCCAGTGCTGCTTTGCTCTGTCGCCTTTCGGTGTGACTGGTCACGGCCACGTTTGAATCCCTGAACCACAGAGTGGTGCTGGGGACCCCTGACACGGTAAGGACTGAGAAAATCTGTCCCCAAACAGTTACATAATGTTAAGTTCTGAAAGAATGTTTACGTTACATAATGTTAAGTTCTGAAAGAATGTTTATGTTATATAATGTTAAGTTCTGAAAGACTGTTTCCGAAGCTAGTTAGGAAAGGTCAAGATCTGGAGCCTGTGCACAGCACTACTGGGTCACGGAGTTACTCCAACTCCTAGGCAGGCTGTGCAGCTGCAGTGGGAGTGCCTGCACTCTGACCGCCTCTGTGGAGCCCAAAGAGACGAGAGACAGGTGCACGGACAGCGAAATACGCAACCTGGCAGCGTGGGCTTGGATGAGTCAACCTGCTGAAGCTGCCGTGTCCCCACCTGCAAAGGGGCTCAGAACGGTGCCTGTGCAAAACGGGAGGTGCACACTCGGAGCCGGTGCCACGTGCGAGGGCTCTGTCACGGAGGCATGCGCTGCCAGTGACCGGGGTGACTTAGGGCAGGGCCCCGGCTCTTCTCCTTCAGAGAGGATGAGGAGGGGCGCAGGCACTCACAGAGCCTGCGGTAAAATGACTACAAGTGTAACAGTCTCCTAGTGTTACTAAGAAACTAAACAGGCAAGAGCACACTTTGGACCAACAGCCTGGGCTCCAACCCGAGCCGAGCGGCCTCTAGGCTGTGGGGCCGTGGAGGAGTGACCTCCAGGTCCCCGTCACCGAAGTGAGGATGCTCAGGGCTGCCAGCGCCACACCCAGAAGGGCTCGGCCAGCGCTCGTGACGGCACCCTGTGCAGGAGTTCCAGGGTGCAGCAGCACACAGCGTGGCAGGGCTGCGGACCCTCTTCTGCCAAGGGCGTTTGGATGTTTATAATATCCCTCCCAGGGCATACAAAATGATCAACTTCAACAGCAGCCTGCTAGAGACGGACTGAATTTTGAGTCCTGCCTGCGACTGCCTCGTGAGGGCCAGACCAGGTCACGTGGCAGGTGGCCTGCAGGCGGGACGCCCCCCACCCCTGGGTAAGGCTCTGTGAGCTCTAGCCGGTCGTCACTATCAGTGGCAGCGTTAAGGAAGCAGCAGCCATGAGGCGATACTTACAATCTCTTCTTGTCCACCACTCGTTTAACTCGGATGGCTCTCTGTTCTGAGTAAAGTTTACACACTCCTGTTGCAGAAGAAAAAGACCCAAAACAGAGAGCAGTGAAAACGGCTGCTCGGGCACAGGGCTCCTGCCCCGCAGCGAGAGCTCAGCCTCCGGCCGGCGAGCGGCACCCCGCCCTCTCTGAGGAGTGCAGTACTTTTCAAGTAGTCCTCGATGAAATCCAGAACGGCCGTCCTGTGCTCCTTCACCTGCTGCGAGTGGACCTCCCTGTGCGCTGCAACAGAGAGACAGCGTTCAGTGCTGTGCCCCACCAGCCTCCCCACCAGCCTCCTTCTTGAAGGCCCTCTGTAAGACACTGCTAGGAAACGAGTCCGTGTCAAGCGAGACCACAGTCTTAAGAGTGAGATTATCAGCTTTACCTGGGTAGAAGATGAAATCTGTAGAAAAACTCCAGTCAAATACTTGATGGGCTCCATCCTCACCCATGTGCCATCCACTCTGCTCCAGAGAACACAGCGCGCACACACACACACACACACACACTGACTCTGGGTGGATTTACACACACACACACACACACACACACATGTTCTGACTCTGGCTCTGGGAGGATTCACACACACACACACACACACTGACGCTGGCTCTGGGTGGATTTATACACACGCACTGGCTCTGGCTCCGGGTGGATTTACACACATTGGCTCTGGCTCTGGGAGGATTCACACACACACACACACACACACACACACACACTCTGGCTCCGGGTGGATTCATACACACTGACTCTGGCTCTGGGAGGATTCACACACACACACACACACACACACACACTGGCTCTGGGAGGATTTACACACACTGACGCTGGCTCTGGGTGGATTTACACGCACTGACTCTGGCTCTGGGAGGATTCACACACACACACACACACTGACTGGCTCTGGGAGGATTCACACACACACACACACACACACACTGACTCTGGCTCTGGGAGGATTCACACACACACACACACACACTGACTCTGGCTCTGGGAGGATTCACACACACACACACACACACACACACACACACTGGCTCTGGGAGGATTTACACACACTGACGCTGGCTCTGGGTGGATTTACACACACGCACTGACTCTGGCTCCGGGTGGATTTACACACATTGGCTCTGGCTCTGGGAGGATTCACACACACACACACACACACACACACACTGACTCTGGCTCTGGGAGGATTCACACACACACACACACACTGACTCTGGCTCTGGGAGGATTCACACACACACACACACACACTCTGGCTCTGGGTGGATTTACACACACACACACACACACACACTGACTGGCTCTGGGAGGATTCACACACACACAGGCTCTGGGAGGATTCACACACACACACACACACTGACTCTGGCTCTGGGAGGATTCACACACACACACACACACTGACTCTGGCTCTGGGAGGATTCACACACACACACACACACACTGGCTCTGGGAGGATTTACACACACTGACGCTGGCTCTGGGTGGATTTACACACATTGGCTCTGGCTCTGGGAGGATTCACACACACACACACACACACACACACACACACTCTGGCTCCGGGTGGATTCACACACACTGACTCTGGCTCTGGGAGGATTCACACACACACACACACACACACACTCTGACTCTGGCTCCGGGAGGATTCACACACACACACACACACACACACACACTGACTCTGGCTCTGGGAGGATTCACACACACACACACACACACACACGCTCTGACTCTGGGCGGATTTCTGGTTCTGCCGGGAAAGGTACTTCCTGTCTCCCTTCTGCCATCTGTTTGACGTCAGTAAAGACCTTTCATTACTGTGGACAGCTTACGCTGAAACACTGATCAGAAAAGGATTTTAAATTCGAAACCCGAAAATAAGGGCACACAGAGGGAATCCTAAGTGGTTGTGCCCCGTGAAGCTTGCTAGCTACTTGACGTAGTCATGGCCGTCTGTTTGCATCCTGCAAAGCAATTTACCGTCTGTCCTGAGCTGCTGAATTGCTTCCGAGCAGGTCCTCATGAAGATCTGCGCGTCCTGGTCTATCTGGTCTCGCTCTGTGTCTGTCATCCTGCCACAGTCAGACAGAACGTGGCTAGAAAAAGAAAGAGAACGTGAGCGCAGAGGCAAAGGGTAACACAGTGCAGTCCGGGGGGTGCGAAGGGAAGGAGGATTCTCTGAGAAAGTGACACGCACGCCAGGACTCAAGAGAGGAGGGGAGCCGGCCAGGCTGGGAGGTGGTGGAACCAACACACCAAGGCAGGACTGGAAAACGCTTCCTGAATAGGCCCAACGGAAGCAGCCGGCAGGTGGGGGAGGGCAGGGAGGAGGAGGGGGAGAGGCTGAGAAGGCGGGGCCGCAGCGTGCCAGTCTTGTCAGGAACGTGAGTTCTGACTCCGGTGGCTCCTGAAGGCTTCCCAAATATGGCGGCAGAGACGGATGACAGAAGCCCCCCCAGTGCTGCCGGGAAAACACGGCAGGACACACGTGGAGGCTCTGCAGATCTGTGTGACAGGCTGTTGTCCACGACAATGTCTCAGTGTGACCAGCAGTCTTCAAACCTCACCAAAGAGCCTTCAAAAACAAGACTCACTCTCGCTGACATAACTTCCACCACCCTAGGCTTACGGGGCTAGAAAGGACGCCCGCTTTCAAGGACAGGGCACAGGGAGGCTCGGGATGGCTCTGCGGCCTCGCCCGTCCCTGCGAGCTCCGGGTGGGCATGGCAGCACAGCCACGCACAGTGATGCTACCTGGCCTCTATCAAACATGCCCACTGAGAGCAGGCCCGCACAAGGGGTGCAGACTCAGTCACTCCGCGCCCGCCCGCCCAGCTACACCGAGAACTAAATACAGGCTCAACTGCCCCACACAGCCACTACTGGCTTTGTGATGGTTTCTCCAACATCAGAAATCGGAAGGAATTTTCTCATTTTTATGACTGGATTGTTTAGTCCATCAAGAATGAGCAAGTTCAAAAATCAAAACTGAGGGGTCAGTGTGGCGGTACAGCAGGGTAAGCCACTCCCCGTGACACTCGCATGCCTTATCGGAGTGCCACTGTGAGTTCTGGCTGCTCTGTTTCTGATTCAGTTCCCTGCCAGTGCGCCTGGGAAGGGAACGGATGATGGCCCAAGTACCTGGGCCCCAGCAACCCGTGTGGGAAACCTGGATGGAGCTCCAGGCTCCTGGCTCTGGGCTGATCCAGCCCTAGCTACTGTGCTTATTTTGGGGAGTGAATCAGCAGATGGAAGATCTCTCTCTCTCACTCATTCTGCCTTTCAAATAAAATAAATAAATATTTAAAAAAAAAAACCGCATTAGCCTGCTATAGATTTACTGAATTTTGAGTCCTGCCTGTGGTTGCCGTGGCAAGGCTAGACCAAATGATTTCTCAGGCTTCATATGGGCTGTGAGCTGGACACTCCTCACCCCTGCAAAATATTTTAGGTAGCATAAAGTAAAGGCCAATTATTGGCACAACACTTTCCACAAATTAACACTAACCACTGTTCTTAGCATTCCGTGAATATTTACCCATTTAATTCTCAAAATCCTATAAGGTACATGCTGTTATAATTCCCACTTCACACATGAAGCAATGGAGGCACACGGAGGCTAAGTAAGCTGGGAATCAGCAGAGCTGGGCTGAGCCAAGGCAGCCTGCTCTGCAGTCCTTGTTCTTTAGGAGCCACTCCAGCGGCTTCCTCGTCGTGACCGGGAGAGTTCGGAACACCCGTTAGCTGACTGGCAGACGGCCATCTAGGCACAGAGTGCTGGCAGGCACGTGTGGCGGGGAAGACGCAAGAGCAGAGGCTGAGTAGCGACAGGAAGAGAAGCCTGATGCGGGGACAGGGACCAGTCCTGTGCGCCTGAGGAGTTTCAGGGTGCAGTCAACAGAGAGGCTGAGCCTGATGAAGACAAACGTGGCAGTGCCAAGCCAGACGGAGCAGAGGGCGAGGAGCACGTGACGGTCGGTGAAACACGGCACTCTCGCCTTGCTCATCCTTGTAAAAGGCCAATGCACAGCACTCTAACTGAACCAGGGTTCAGGACAGGAGCAATGGCAGGGCTGAGGAGATCAGGGGGTGGAAGCAAGCGCCTGAGACGTAAAACCGTCAGGAGAGAAGCGAGGTTGTGGCGACAGCCCCTGCGGTCTGGGGCCTGGGTGAGAGGAGGCGTGGACAGAGGAAGGAACACAAAGGGGAGAGCAGAAGGACTGCAAACAGAGAGCAAGAAGCACCACCAACGCCGGCTTCACACTGCAGTTCAGGACAAGAAGTGAAGTTCTCGGCCAAGCCGTCCAGGACCAGCGCTTTGTTGTGAGAAGGAAACCACAGCAGTCTTCTAACCACTTCGAGATAAAATCTTGAGAAGCTAACGGGGATTCTAAGTAATAATGGATCGCTCTTTCAGCTCTGCATTTATTAAGGAAAAAGGAAAAGTCGCTGTGACACACAGTACAGTGGCCACAAACCTGAGCCAGGGCTGACCACAGTCCAACACAATGAAACACTTAACACAGCCCGAGGAGTCCAAGGAGAGACACACGGTGCCGTCTACAGGCTCGTAGCAGGCTCGTAGCTTCCACACGTCCGGCACGCAGAACCCTTTGGTGGCTTGGATGTCGTTTCCTTTATGTGACTCGGCCTGCCCTGATCCTTCAGAGGCTGCTGGCCGGTCTGGCCCTGGAGAACTCTGGCCGCGTGAGACACGAGGAGGACAGAACCCTCGGGGCCACAGGTGACGACTAGGAAGGTGCTGGTGGATCGGGAACCAGGAATGGGCAGCGCTGGGGACCGAGTGGGAATCAGATGGACAGACAGCTTTACCGTGACTACTGATCTAAGTGCCACATGTCCCCCGTGCCCTGGCTGACCCCTCCCAGCCTCTCCTCTCCTCAAGCCACCAACTCCGCTACCCCATCTTCAGCGTTCTGGATTCCTGCGAACTCCCACAAGCTCTCGCCTGCCTGCCTCTCCTCTCTGGCCCATGGAATCGACTCTCCCTCCTACTTCTACTGGTATGGAAGAGCTGCCCATCTCCGGCTATGGCCACAACCTCCCCTAGTTGGACCACCAACTTCACATGTGTTAACAGGTGTATATGCAGTGATAATAATAACATCGATGGTCTAATAACATCCTAATAACATCGATGGCTCCTGCTAACTGGATTGTTCCCAGCTACAAATAAACATGGTCTCACTCATAACTTTACAACAAAACACATTCTTTCAGTTCCGTTCCCTGTCTCCTACCAGTTACTGTCCAGTCACTTCTCACACACAAGTACACTCCGGTCCCCATTTTCCTGACGATGCTCTCTTGAACCCAGTCCAAGCAGGCTATTCTCCTCACTGCTCCACTATGGTCAGTGCTCCCCGGGCCGGCAGTGGCCTCCGCACTGGCTCGCGCCTCACCCCACCAGCACTTTCCGCGATGGCTCCTCCTCTGGTCTCCTTTCTCCCACGCTCTCTCCTGTTCCCCCGCCCGCCCCAGCTGCTTGTTCCAGCCTTCATGTTGGCATTTCTCAGCTGCCTCAGCGCTTACCATGCACGGTTCACGGCTAGGTCTCGGCATCTCTTCACTGTTCACACCTGCCCCCCGTGGAGCTCAGCTAGTCTCACGGCTCTGAACAGCAGCGTCCCACTGACAAGCCCCCCGGCTGTCTTGTCAGCACGCACTTCTTTAACCTGAGACACCTACGTCTGCATGCCTGCTCGGCACCCTGTTCAGAACTTGCACGGCAAATACGTCCCAAACTGAGCTCTCGACTGCAACGTGCCCCTCCTCCACCATCCACACCTGGCGGGCGATTCCACGGCTCCTCACTCAGGCCCACACCTTAGAGACATTCTTCACTTTTTTCCCTGTCCTATCAACAACCTTGTTGGCGCTACCTTCAAATACTTCCAGAATCTGATCTCTTCTCTCACATCTGTGCTACCACTCTGGTACATGGCCCCTAATTGAGGCCTACCACACAGGAGCCACACGAAGCTGCTATAAAGTCAGATGCTATCAATCGTCTGCACAGACCTTCCCACGGCTTCCAACCAAAGAAGTCCTTCCAACAACAAGGTTCTTCAGAGGAACCAGAGGATCGGCACTTGGCAGGCCTCCAGGCTCCCTGTGCCCATCCCCCACGCCCCCTGCTCAGGGCTCCCTGTGCCCATCCCCCACACCCCCTGCTCAGGGCTCCCTGTGCCCATCTCCCATGCCCCCTGCTCCAGGCTCCCTGTGCCCATTCCCCACGCCCCCTGCTCCAGGCTCCCTGTGCCCATCCCCCACACCCCCTGCTCCGGGCATAGCAGCCTCCTTGCTGCTCCCTAAGTGTTCCAGATAAGCTCTGGAGCAGCTGTTGTCTCCTCCCTCTAGAGTGTTCCTGCCACAGATGCATCAACTGCTCCTCACTGCATTGGGGGTCTGCACAAGGCCACCCTCTCAGCCAGGTCTTCCCTCACCAGGGCCATAGTTGTACTCACTCCGACATCTCCGAGTCCCTCCCATCTCCCCCCTCACAAAGATCTCTACACAGCTTCAACATTGTCCATCTTAGCGGTTTCATTGCTTGTCAGATTCCTCCACCAAATTCTTCACAAAGGCAAGGCCTTTTGTCTGTTCAGTGCTGTGCTCCTGCCAGCGAGGGCAACGCCTAGCATTCAGCAGGCTGAAAAGTCAACAATCAAATACTTCTTGAACGCACTGAATCAATGAATGAGAGCCCCTCCTGAACTGATTGCACCCACCCCAAACCTGAGGCATCCGTCTATGGCCTTCAGAAACGCAAGACGCGGGTGCGGGAAACGCCCTCATCCTGAGAACAGCCTGTCCAAAAGAGCAAAGGGCGGGGCTAGAGCTGAGGTTCTTCCCAGTCCCCACCCACGCTCCTCTCCTGTGGGGCAGCCCCTTCACCAACCCCTGCCCCACTCATCTGCTGCGGGACAGGTGGAAAGGGAGCCACTGACCCTCCCCTCCCTGAAGCTTGGAGAGCCACAGTTATTCCCTGTACTTGGCACTGCTGAGTTTCTCATTCTAGTAACTGGTCTGATGGAACATGCTAACACAGAATGCAGAAGACCCAAAGCAGACCAAGGCACCCAGGAGCTCCACTCCTCGTCCCCGCCTGCAGCCCGACGAGGGGCTCTTCCTCTGCGGAGGAGAGGGGTGTACAGAGGGGCCGGAAGGCTTCCCCACGTCTCTACCAGAAACCAGCGCGTCGAAAACGGAGGCTGGCAGGTCAGGGACACACCGCTCAGACAGGGACTCGCTTCCAGGTGAACCCGCAGCCTGCGGACAGAGCAGACCTAGAAACGACTGATTCCAAGAACATTAGATTAACATCCTCCTCCACGTTTCGATTTAATGGAAACTCAGCCCAGTGAAATTGAAAAGGTCTAAAGGTTAATTTGATAAAACTGATTACTCAATTAAAAGGTGATGTTCCTGTAGGATACATTTTACATATACATTAACCTTTTCAATTGGAAACTGACAGTGTGACTATTCTATTAGTCACAACAACAGAAACCAAGAACACTGTTTTCCCCCAAGTGGTACTGTTCTGTTGGGATTTTGTGGAAAATACACCTCCATGAGAAGCAGGGAAATTATTTTTGATTAAAATCATCCTGGAACCCAGCCAGCGGCTAGTCAGCCTGCGAGCTGCTCTGCCCCAGTAAAATGTCATTACTAGGAGAATTAAATAGGTCAATAAATCTGGGTTCCACATTCCGGAAAAAAGTACAGCTTCCTAATTGTGTCAAACTAACAAAGCCGATCAAGCTGAAGGCAGTATTTCCACACCTATTCTTTCAACGCCAAGTAACATGTTCCTAAGCGCAGGCGATGCCAGCACGCTGCAGGGGAAGGAGGCGTGAAAGGAAAAGGCTCCCGGTCTACAGCAGGGAGGGAGGGCTCGCGGGGGAGTCACGAGGGTGGCCTTGCTCCATCTGGGAAGACTGGGGCATGCTAGCCCTAGCCCACATGTTTCTGTGGGAATCTGCTCCCACCGAGTGACACCTAGCCCAGGGCGGGCGTGGGGCCTCCGTGGACTAGGGGCCTGGCAGAAGGAGCTGGGCTAGCCTCTGCCCACTACCCTTTGCCCTCTTTTGCAGGGATCCGCCTGCCTATGGAAACAGCAGAGATTCTGGTCTGTCCCTCTGCTACACTGTGCAGGGGCCTGCTCTTGCAGTTCGTGCTCATTCAGTAGCACTAAAAGCTGAGTGAGTCTAATTCAGGAACAGAGTACCAGCAAGGTCCCCGCCTGCAGACCCGAGTTCTGCTACCCTAGACTGCCCGAGTAACAGAGCTGGCAAGGTCCCCGCCTGCAGACCCGAGTTCTGCTACCCTAGACTGCCCCAGTAACAGAGTACCAGCAAGGTCCCCGCCTGCAGACCCGAGTTCTGCTACCCTAGACTGCCCGAGTAAGAGAGCTGGCAAGGTTCCCGCCTGTAGACCCGAGTTCTGCTACCCTAGACTGCCCGAGTAACAGAGTACCAGCAAGGTCCCCGCCTGCAGACCCGAGTTCTGCTACCCTAGACTGCCCGAGTAACAGAGTACCAGCAAGGTCCCCGCCTGCAGACCCGAGTTCTGCTACCCTAGACTGCCTGAGTAACAGTGTACCAGCAAGGTCCCCGCCTGCAGACCCGAGTTCTGCTACCCTAGACTGCCCGAGTAACAGAGTACCAGCAAGGTCCCCGCCTGCAGACCCGAGTTCTGCTAACCTAGACTGCCCGAGTAACAGAGCTGGCAAGATGCTGCTCCCACTCCTTAATCCCATCTCGTCCTCTCCCCATCACCTCCCTCCTGCAGAAACAGCAGTAGGCTTTGTTTTGTTCAATAACCACTGCCCCCAACTGCATCACAGGTCAAACAGGGTTCCAATTCAATTATCATTCAGCAAGGGACTTCTGTGTGCCAGGAACTCTCACACATCTCACTCAATCATCACAAGAACATTATCCACAGCTTATTTAAAAAAGGAACCAGGTTCAAAGATGCTGAGTGAACTGGACACATAGCAGAACCAGGACTGAAACTTCAGTGCCCCTGAGCCCCACGCCCATCCCACCCCCCTTTTTAAGGGGGAACTTTTCAAGAGGAGGCTCTTGTTTGTTTTGTTTTTAAATTTGAAACCAGAGAAACAAAGGGAAAGAAAGATACCTATAACTGACAGAGAGAAATGGTCCATCTTGCTGGTTCACTCTGCAAATGTCCACAGCAGCTAGGGCTAGGCCAGGCTGAATTGAGGCTCGTGGCACTCAGACAGGACTCCCAGATGGGTGACAGGGACCCAAATGGTTGGACCATCACCCACTGCCTCCCAGGGAGCACATGAAGCTGCAATCGGGAGTGGGGCTGAGTGAGACCAGAAGCCAGGCACTCGGAGACGTGATGCCATCTGAATAACCGGGCCGAACAGCTGCCTTCCCCACTCCACCCCCCGCCCGGCGCTCTTTTAAAGGTTCCACGACAGGGGAGGAATGGAGTTCAGAGTGCATGGACTGGCAATGAACAACTGGCACCAGGGACATGAGTAAAAGACTGGGTTTCTAGAATGAGGCGATGGGCTGGTCAAGACGAAGAAAGCCTCAGGGTCTGTGGTTCAGACACTCAGAAGCCCAAAGACGCTGGAAGATGAGGATGTGCTCAATCCAGACAAAAGCGGGCGGGACTGACCCCAGCGATCCTAGTGCTGTCACTACCGCTGGAAAAGAGGGCGAAGCTCAGGCCCTGGTTTGGTGCAGGGAGATGAAACTGTGTGGGAGCTCGGCTCCCTTGCCTGAAGCTAACGGCCTTGAAATTCACAAGAGCTGCACAGCCACAGACCAGCACTCCGGCTGCGCCCGTCCGTGCACTGCATTGCAAGCACACTGTCTCCTCCGAACTAACCCACCACTTAGAGCCTGGGGCGTGACTCTCCCTCCCACTGCCAGCTCTGCAAACTTCTTGAAAAAAGCCAGTTAGAAATACATTAACCTTTGCAAAGCTTACAGTCTGTCACAGCGACTCAACTCCGCAGCTCTGCAAGAACAGCCACAGACAACATGCCATCGAATAGGCGTGACTGTGTGCCGATAAAACTTCATTACGGGGTGGGCATTTGGTCTAGAGGCTAAGTCACTGCGTGAGACATCTGCATCCTATACTGGAACGCCTAGTTCCAATCCTGGATCTTTGGCTTCCCATCCAGCTTCCTGCTAATGTGTACCTTGGGAGGCAGCCGGGGATGGCCCAAGTAGTTGGATCCCTGCACGCAGGAGGGAGACCTGAGCTCCTGGCTTTGGCCTGACCTATTCAGACACTGGGAGGTACACTAGCAGATGGGAGATCTTTTTTTCTTTCTCTCTCTGCCTTTCAAGTGAAGTAAAAATAAACAATTAAATAATTTTTATGTTTACAAAAACTTGAATTTCATACAATTTTCCCACGTAGCAATGTTAAGGTAGCTAGGTAGCTATTAGGCTAGGTCAGAGGGGCCAAAGACAATGAGAATTTTTCAAGAAAATACACCTCTGGGCAATGGAACAAGGAAACGAGCCCAGGGAGCACGGCGGTCGTCCCTCCAGAAGTGACCACTCCTGTGCAGTAGCCACGTTAGATGGATTCAGTCCTCCCCTCTCCATGGGGCAGCCCAGGGCGACCCCCGCCCCGCACCAAGGGGGCTGTCAGGTCTGATAACACAGTGCTGATCCAGTCCCGGGAAGATCTGCAGGAACTCCACATCCAGAAAACCTTCCGTCCACAACTTCCCAGGAGGAGGAGGACGGAAGAAGAAATGGGGGCCCGTATTCATGTGCATCACAGCTCCAGGCTGAATGCAGTCTGCTCTCTGTCCCTCTCTGAGGCCGCCCCTCGGTCAGGGGTGCGCCTCGCCACCAGTCTCACCGCACACTGTCCTCCCCCGGGACATCTGCCTGCTCTGGCAGATGCACTTCTGTTCACCAAACTTCGCCACCTCGCTCCCCACTATCTCTGTCTCATGTCTGAATTCTTATGTGCGTGAACACAAGGACCTCTGAGCAGTCATCTGCAGTAACAGTGAAGTATTCTTCAACCACTTAAAAATATAAAATCATGGGCTGGTATTGTGGAGCAGCAGGCTAAGCTGCCTCTTACAACGCCTGCATCCCATATCTGAGTGCCGGTTCAAGTCCTGGCTGCTCCACTTCTGATCCAGTTCCCTGCTAATGTGCCAGAGAAGGCAGTGGAAGATGGCTCAAGTGCTTGAGCCCGTCACACACACGGGAGACCTGGATCGAGTTCTGGGCTCCTGGCTTTGGCCTGGCCCAGTCCTGGCCATTGTGGCCATTTGGGGAATGAACCAGCAGATAGAAGATACCCCCCAAAAAAATCTTTAAATAAATAAATAAAAATGTAAAATCATTCTCAGCTAGCAGGCAGTGGACTGGGTCTGGCCACAGGCTGTTATTTGCTGCTTTCTGGTGTAGAGGAAGATGCTGGCTTCACAGATTACAAGGCTTTCATAGAACTATGCGGCTAATAAGGGCAGCGGGACCCAAACCCACATTCACAGCCTTCACCTTACCCGGCCGGTGCTTTCCAAGGCCCAGGCAAGTTAACAGTGGATGACGAGGAAAGAGCTCATCAGCTTATCTTTAACCTAAGGTGCTGGCACTCAAGAAAGGAGCTGGACAGTAACAGCTTACCGCTAGTTTTGTGAAGTTTTCCAAAATCATTGCACCTTCCATTTTCACAGCCTATCAAATTAGTATTTGATACACAAGCACATCTTTAGAAATAAAATACATACTGCCATCTAGTGTTAACCATTTTAATTGAGAACTTAAAAATAAGGTTTTGTTGGCTGGCGCCGCGGTTCAATGGGCTAATCCTCCACCTAGTGGCACGGGCACACCGGGTTCTAGTCCTGGTCGGGGCGCCAGATTCTGTCCCAGTTGCCCCTCTTCCAGGCCAGCTCTCTGCTGTGGCCCGGGAAGGCAGTGGAGGATGGTCCAAGTGCTTGGGCCCTGCACCCCATGGGAGGCCAGGAGAAGCACCTGGCTCCTGCCTTTGGATCAGCGCGGTGTGCTGGCCACAGCGTGCCAGCCACTGGAGGGTGAACCAACGGCAAAAGGAAGACCTTTCTCTCGGTCTCTCTCTCACTATCCACTCTGCCTGTCAAAAAAAAAAAAAAAAAAAAGGTTTTGTTGACAATATCCATGAAGATAATTATTTCAGTGTATTACAAAATATCAAATGAGACATGTTAAAAGGATACTATTATTAAGTTTAGACAAAGCATCAGGGATTACTTTATATTTATCTGAGGGATAATAATTTCCACTGTTGAAGAATTTCTATTCTTTTTTACATATATTGAGAAAGTTTTTAAAAAAATGTCTTGTATGTCCTCTAGTGTTATGAGAGGAAGGCTTCCGAAATGCAGACATCCCTTGTTTATCAACAGGAAATCCTAGCAACATGCTAATGAGGCCACCTCATATGTCAAACCCGTATTTCCCTTAACTGACGTACTGTATTTGAGTATGAGCCCTACGGTGACCCCACCAAAGCAGGTGCAAATGAAGCTGCGGGAAGAGCAGGAGAGACTGGTCCAGGTCTGTTGAGAGCCAGCATCTCTCAGAAACCATTCTGGAAGTTTTGGTCAAAGTGCTCTCCCTTGGGGCCAGCACTGTGGTGTAGCAGAAAAAGCTGCCACCTGCCGTGTTGGCATCACATGTGGGTGCCGGTTCAAGTCCCAGCTGCTCCACTTCCTATCCAGCTCTGCTATGGCCTGGAAAAGCAGTGGAAGATGGCCCATGTACTTGGGCCCCTGAACCTGCTTGGGAGACCAGGAAGAGGCTCCTAGCTCCTGGCTTCAGATCGGTGCAGCTCCGGCTGTTACAGCCACCTGGGGAGTGAACCAACAGTTGGAAACCTCCCCCAACTCCCGCCCTGCCCCGTGCCTCTGCCTCTCTGTAACTCAATCTTTCAAATATATAAATAAATCTTTAAAAAAGAATATTCTCCCTCTTTTTAAAAATTAACCTTATTAGGGGTGGCACTGTGGCACAGCGGGTAAAACCGCCGCCTGCAGTGCCAGCTTCCTATATGGGCACTGGTTCAAGACCCAGCTGCTCCACTTCTGATCCAGCTCTCTGCTATGGCCTGGGAAAGCAGTAGAAAATGGCCTAAGTGCTTGGGCCCCTGCACTCACATGGACGACCTAGAAGAAGCTCCTGGCTCCCGGCTTCAGATTGGCCCAGCTCCAGCTGTTGCGGCCATTTGAGGAGTGAACCAGCGGATGGAAGACCTCTCTCTTCTCTGCCTCTGCCTCTCTGTAACTATGCCTTTCAAATAAGTAAGATAAATTTTTCTTAAAAAAGATTTATTGATGTATTTGAAAGGCAGACTTACAGAGAGAGGAAGAGAGACAGGAACAGAGAGGTCTTCCATCTGCTGGTTTCCTATCCAAATGGCCTCAACGGCCAGGGAAGGCCAGACCAAAGCCAGGAGCATGGAACTCCATCAGAGTCTCCCATGTGGATGCAGGGGCCCAAGCACTCGGGCCTCCTCTGCTGCGTTCCCAGGCACATTAGCAGGGAGCTGGAATAGAAATGGAGCAACCAGGACTCAAATCAGTGCCCATATGGGACTCCAGGGTCACAGTAGTGGCTTAACCCACTGGGCTAGGTTGCTGGCCACCTCAATAAACATTTAATGAGTGACGGGCAAGCACTGGCATGCCATATCAGAGTGCCAGTTAGTCCTAGCTGCTCTGCTCTGATCCAGGTTGCTGCTAATGAGTCCTGGGAGGCAGCAGAAGATGGCTCAAGTGCTTAGGCCCCTGCCATTGACATGGAGACCTGGATGGAGTTCCGGGACACTGGTTTCGGCCTGGCCCAGCCCTGGCTAGTGCAGGCATTTGGGGAATGAACCAGCAGATGGAAGACCTTGTGGTCCTCTCTGGTACTGTGCTTTTCAGGTAGATGAAAATCAAGACATTTTTTTAAAAATCTGCTTCTACTTGAAAATACACACACACACACACACACACACACACACACACACACACATTTAAAGAGTTAGAGGGGCTGGCACAGTGGCGCAGTGGGTTAAAGCCCTGACCTGAAGTGCTGGCATCACATATGGGTGCTAGTTCTAGTCCCAGATGCTCCTCTTCCGATCCAGCTCTCTGCTGTGGCCTGGGAAAGCTGTAGAAGATGATCCAAGTCCTTGGGCCCCTGCACCCATGTGGGAGACCTGGAAGAAGCTCCTGGCTTCAGATCGGCACAGCTCTAGCCGTTGCAGCCATCTGCGGAGTGAACCAGCGGATGGAAGACCTCTCTCTGTCTCTACCTCTCTCTGTAACTCTTTCAAATAAATAAAATAAATCTTTTAAAAAAATAAAGAGTTAGGAACTTTTTCACCTCTGCGTGTTTCACAACAAGTCAGACACTGTCTGCAGGGTGCTCTTTGAAGAGAAATCCCTTTGAATTTAAATGCTCCTCCCTCCCTTTTTTACCAGGTCACCCCTACTCTCTCATACCTCAGCTCAACTGTCAGTTCTTCAAGGACAGGTGCCCCAAGTAAAAAGTTCCTCAAAGCCACCTGTCATATCTCCATTGTTATCTGTTCTCATGAAACCGTCAACAGCGCCACGAAGACCAGGAGAGCCATGTTAATGTTACACTCCATGCTTGGTACATGCTAAGCACTCGGTAAGCGTGTGCAGAATGGGTGAACCGATGAAGGAATCACTCAAGTGATCCAACCGTGGTACTGCGACACACGCGGAGATGCGTAAGAAACTTGGTGGCAGAGCCCATGAACTAAAGTACCAGAGGAGAAGCAGGAAAGAGCTGTCAGCACAGGGAGGCAGGACAGACGGCTAGGACGGCAGCACCAAGACAGCTCTGGGGGAAGGTGGTGGTGAAACGTGGGCCTTTCAGGATGGACGCCCACGGACACGGGACATGCACGGACGCGGGGAGGGCAGAACGCCCAGCAAACTGAGTAAGGCCCGGGGCAGAGGAAGCGTCCACTCTGAACGCAGCAATGGGACCCAGGGAGGAAGGGCAGGCTGGGAGAGTGGCTGAGGTTAACGGAGTCTTGCATGGGCCTCGTTCCACAAGCAAAGGGAAGGGATTTGAGGAAGGCTCCCTGTGCTAAGGACTGTAGCTATGCCTTTTAGACAGACGCGGAGAGAACAGGACAAGGGGAAGGAGCTGGCAAGTCACAAGGACCGCACAGAGCATGCTGGAGGGCACAGAAGGAAGTGGACAGCGGTGACACATGCAGCAGGCACTGCTCGTGTGTGGGGCTGGTGGAGCAGGGACAACCTGGAGCTGAAGAAGCCACAGCTCAGGACGAGCCCTGAAATGGGGAAGACAGAGGTGGTGACAGCATGGGCACCACAGCCACGGGCCTGGCTCGCCGGCAGCCCCTTCACCTCCACGCCTGGCTCCTTGTCAACCAGGCTTACTAGCAGCGTCTCCCTCCCAAGGGCTGATGCGAGGCAGTGGTACCAAATCTGGAGGAAACCTTCACGACACAGAGAACACGTACTGACAGAAGCGTTTCCCAGTGCAAGGGAGAACCAAAGGTGCAAAACAGAACCCTGGAGTTCCTGTCGGGTAGGGAGGGAGGGAGGGAGGGAGGCAGACGGAGGGGTGGGTGAGAGGGAGGAAGGGAGGGAGAGAGGGAGGGAGGGAAAGAGGGAAGAAGGGAGAGAGAGAGAGGGAGGGAGGGAGAGAGAGGGAGGGAAGGAGGGAGAGAGGGAAGGAAGGAGAGGGAGGGAGGGAGGGAAGGAGGAAGGGAGAGAGGGAAGAAGGGAGAGAGGGAGAGAGGGAGAGACGGAGGGAGGGAGAGAGGGAGAGAGGGAGAGAGGGAGAGGGAGAGAGGGAGAGGGAGAGAGGGAGAGGGAGAGAGGGAGAGAGGAAAAGAGGGAAGAAGGGAGAGAGGGAAAGAGGGAGGGAGGGAGGGAGGGAGCAGCTTTACTCACACCAACCCTGTGCCGAGGCAGCCCAGCGTCCCGTCCGACAGACAGCTAGGTGAACTGTGCGCCTTCTGCAGGTGGAACATTAGCGCCAGCGCACAGTAGAGCAGTCAGAGGGAACAGAGCCCGGTGCAAACACATGACGAGCTTCAGAAGCTGAATGGCAGGAGGAAGAGGCGCGGAGTGCGTGCTGCCGCGCTCACGCACAGCCAGTCTCAGCCATGCGCAGTCACAGGTGAGCTCGCGGAGAACGCGTCGGGAACCCAGCTACACCATGTGGGACCGGGGCCGGAGGAATGGTGAGGAAGCACAGGTGAGCAAATCCACCCCACGGGCCTGCTCTACACAGCACAAGAGCTAAGGCAGCTCACACGGTTCTCAAAGGTGGTAAGGAACAACAGAAAGGATAATATTTGATGAAAACCGTATGTGGCTCTCAATGCCTCTAGCATCCACTGCCTGGCCTGTGACAGGACCTGCCAGTCCCTGACACAGCCTGTCCCCTTGCCCTCGCATGGAAGACAGACAAAGGGCTGGTGCCCGAGGCTGAGGGGCAGCAGGGCCACGTGTGGAGCTGGGGACTCAGCTCCGCTCTGTCTCGGGGCGGTGGGAGCGGTGTGATGAAGGCCACGAGGAGGGACGGCGACCCTGAGAAATGGAAAATGGCTGCTTCCCCACAGCAGGAGGCCAGGAGGAAGGGCGAGGGGCTGGGGTGCACTGAGAGCACGCCTATCGTCGCGTCCAGACGTCACAGGGCAGTGGGCCATGAGGGCGCTCCACAGGGTCTGTCCTACCTCTTGGTAAAACCACAGGCCTTCCTCCCCTGGCCTCCGCAGCCCTGTGACCTTGTCCTGCCCCGCTTCTCCCCACGGGACCTGTCACCTACCACCCATAAACCTGCTGCTTGCCTTTGACAACCGCTAGGACACAAGCTCCACAAGGGCGAAAGCTGTGCCTGCTTTGTTCCCTGACGCGCCCCGAGCATCTGCAGGAGAACTGGGAACAGAGCAGGACTTAGCACACGTCGCTAAAGGAGCGAGGGGCAAGGCTGCGGCAGGGCTTCTCCTCACCCACAATTCTCTTGTGGAAAGCTGTCCTGCGATTGAAAGATGCTTTGCACATCCCTGGCCTGCGCCCACTAAATGTCAGGAGCACTTCTCTCCCTAGCTGTGCCAAACAAAAACATACCACACGTTACCAAGCAGCCCTGTGGCCGAGAACCTCGGGGCCAGTCGTGGACCTCAGGACTGGGAGAAACCGCACGCACGCACTCACTCAGTCGTCTGACATGTGTCTGCTGGGGACCAGGCAGGGGTGGGGCATGGTGGAAACAGGAACGGAGAGCTGGCCAGGTCCCTGGCCTTCAAAACCTTCATCTGATGGCCAAGACGGAAGGAGCTGCTGTTCTTATCACTGACTAGGTACCCACTGCGATGTGTGCCGTGAAGAGGACAGACAGGGTGGAGAAACAAGAGACTAACAGGAGATCGGTTTTACTGAAAGAACCCACTCAGTGGTCAGAGAAGGCCTCCTGGAGGAGCTGCTGTGAAAGCCGAGAGTCAGTCTGGCAGGGACAGCACTGGGAGGAGGAGGCACATCACAAGCCCAGGCTGCAGCAGCAGAGAGCATGGAGCCCTCCAGGACGGCTGACCCGGGGCAGCACCACGGCAGGGGGCGGGGAATAGCAGGGCGAGCCTGAGATGAGGCCAGAGAAGGCAGGGGCAGAGCATGAGCCGCCAGGCCAGGGTGCTGATGCTGACCACAGGACAGTATTCATGACTGTCACATAAATAAATAAATCTTTAAAAAATAAATAAATGAAAGACTATGCTGAATAGAAACTGTACCTGTCACTGGGAGGACCGTGACCACGACCTACACTAGGGCAGGAATAAATGAACTCATCCAAAGCACCCTAAGGAATGAAGGCCGGGGCAGGTGCTACAGTGCAGTGGGTTAAGTCGCTGCTTGAAATGCCCTCACTCTCTGCGGGAGCACAGCTTGTGTCCTGGCTACTCTGCTTCTAACCCAGCCTCCTGCACACACTTCTGGGAAGCAGTAGATGATGACCCAAATATCTGAGGCCATGCCACCCCACAGAGACACAGATGGAGTTCCTGGCTCTTGCATTTGGCCTGGCCCAACCCCAGCTGTGGCAGCCACTTATGGAGTGAAATAGCAGACAGAAGATCTCTGTCTCTCTTTATCTCTGTTACTCTGCCTTTCAAATTAATAAATAAATCTTTTTTTAAAAAAAGAAGAAGAGAAATGAAGGCCACGCCGAAGTGGGCTTGTCACTGTCTGCAGGAAGTGTCCAGAGCCTGGCAGAAGGCCAGCAGAGGGAGACAGCTTTCACAGCTGAGGACTGGAACCTGATAAGGAGAGCTTGACCCAAGGAGACGAGGGTGAGGGGCTGAAAGACACCCGTAAGAACATCACCAAAATGGCAGGAGCAGGAATCTGGCCTGTGTTAAGATCCCTGTGTCCTCCCTTAGACTGTCTGGGTCTGGGTCACTCTGGCTGCTTACTCCAGCTTCCTGCTAACGCACTCTAGGGGCAGCGGTGATGGCCCAAGTCGCTGGTCCCTGCCTCCCAGGCTGAGTTCCTGGCTCCCAGCTTCAGCCTCAGACAGTGCAGGCATTTGGGGCGTGAACTGGTAGATGAGACAAGTGTTCTCTCAAACAGATTTTTAAAACTTGAAAGGAACACAGGGATGGACACAAACACAGCAAAGATGTGCTTACCTGTAAGCATTAATATAATCTTTCCTATGTTCCAGAAGAAAATCTCTCAGTTTGCCAATATGAGAAATCTAAAATTAAAAAAAGAAAGCAAATAGTTTATATAGATGTGAGGCATGTTACATTCAGAAGTTCATATGTAATACATTTTAAATAAACAGAGAAGGGAAATCAAGTTGCAGAAATATGCTGAAGCTACAAAGCAAGCAACTTCAGCTTCAGACTGTCCCCCGGTGCCCAACACGTGCATTCCTGGGCCCTGCCCCCTCCCAGTGGCCCCTGCTACCTCTACTTGTCATGACTGGGACACTAGGAACGTAGGGATTCAACAACGCATGTTTGGGACCTGCACAGCTCACATTCAGCGATGGCCAGTTCCCTTCCTTGCGTGTCTTACATCTAACATCTTACAGACAATTATTGCTTCTTTCAAGTGTTGTGGAGGACGCAGTCTAAGGCTAGAGCGATCAGGCTTATACATAGTGGCCAGGCCGAGCAGCAGAGCTAAGGGGCTCAGGGACGATGATTTCTCCCTGTACAGCAATCCCCCATCTTGCTTCCACAGATGCGTCTAAAGCTTTGCTCCTACCACGTGTCAGGTACTGTGCATGGAGCTAGGGATTAAAAATTACAGAAAGAATTGGAAGAAAACCCAGAGCACAGTTGACAGGGACAGGAGAGAAGGATTACACAGCTGGTGGCCTGCTCTGTTCTCTGACCACATTCACTCGGCTTCCCACTCACACACGGCGCAGCCCTGAAAGCTCTCTGAACTTTCCTCTCTCCCATGTGAGTTTTTCTGTCGAGGCTACCCATCCACTTTGCTCTGAATTTAAAGGCCTCTGCATACCACCCACACGGCACTCACTTCAACAAGGCCTGTCCTCCAATCTCACTTTCACAGACAGACAGGCATCTTTCGTCAGCGACGTTATAAACATGGAAGGAGGGCTGCAGCTCCCCTCAGGGCTCTAGGTGCAAGAAGCTGGAACACATTAGTGGGATAAGTACATGTCTAAACATAAAAGAAAGCCACAGGTCACAAGAAAAAGGCTCCCAGTTTGTCTGGAGACAGGTGTGTAGGTTTCATTAAATCTCCCATACAGTTGAGACTATTATTATAAATGTAGTCCAGAAAACTACTCTAAGACATTTTAAGAGCCTAAGTCAAAGAAAGAAATCAAGAATGGCCACAACAGCTGTGGCTGTAAGGTAACGAAGCGGGGAGCCCGGGCGGGCACCAGCCTCACTGTTCTCCTGAGCCAGTCTGCAGGCGAGCTGCACAGAAGCTGAGGGACGGGCCCAGGGCCACACAATCGGCACACGGCCGGGCTCAGATTCAAGCTCAGGACCCAGAGCCGGGATTCGACACACTTCCCGGTACTGCACAGCTGCTTTCCTCGCCCGCCTGCTTCTGTTCCCCAGGTAAGCCGAAACCTTTTCAGTCTGCTACAAAACAACGTAAGAGGTGAGCAGGAAGGCTTGACTGCATCACACACATTTCATAAGGTGATTCTTCTGGCTAAAAATCTTCAGTGCTTCAGTTCCCTTACCAGATCCATACCTACAAGTGGTCAAAAACTCACCTGCCTTTATTAGCCGGGTAAACCCTGTAAGGCAAAGAAAGCAAGGAAGAGGGTGGGTGTAAGAAATCAGGCCATGCTGAGTTCTGGTCTCAGAATCCACGGCAGCCAAAAGCAACAGCTCTGGCTGATCTGCCAAAGGGCGGCCAGCGCAGCGATCTCGGCCTGACCAACGGAACAAGTCCAGGCTCCCAAACACAGCGTTCAACCCCTTCACAGTTCAGCCCTGAAGTCCCACGTGGCCTCAGTCCCTGCCCCGCTGGACCCCAGGCTCCCTGCCCCAGGAGAAGCACACCCCTCGCTTGTATGCCCACGTAGTTTTTTCCTTGGAATGCCCTTCCCACCATTCCCTTGAAGGCAAATTCTTCCTCCTACCTGAAATTCTCTTTTCCTTCCCACACCCACTGCCAGCCACAGCCAGATGCCAGTCTCTCTCAAAAGGCTGCACCTATTTCTCCATGAGGACAACAACTGGTTCTTGGACCGACCTTCCTTTGCCAGACTACAGGCTCCTAGAGGCAAGACAGCCCTCTCTTTCCCTATGGCTTGCCAGGCACAGTTCCTGGAGCAAAGCAGAGCCTCCCAAACACTTACTAGATGTTTTACAAATAGCAGGTGCCAAATAATCCTAGGAGGATTACACGTACAGTGTCAGGCAGAATGGTACATCCCCAGCCTCACACCCACTAAGAGCTGTAACGTCCAGAACCGTTTGTTTTTAGAAGTCATAAAGGTTCCCATAAAGAGTGTCAAAGGGTCGAGAGGACTCTATCACCCAGGCCAGACCAAGCCACCACCCCCTTCCAAAGCAGGAGCAGTGGACACGGGCTGAGTGCTGGCAGCAGGAAGGCTGCGTGGGCAGCTCACCACACCGTGGTCACAAGGGCATTCAGTGAAGGAGCACGCATGCCATCCCGGCCTCACACGCCTTGGACGGCAAATTTCCATAAAATCAGTTTATTTAAACAGTGCAAAAAGCTTCTTCAGGATTAAAACGAATTCTCGGTAAGTTAAGAGGTTGTAAGTCATTACTGATTTAATAACAATAAACCAACACTTAACAAGAATACAATGTATAAAACAACATTCTAAATGCCAAGAATGAAAAGAAATAAACGAGCTCTATTTCTTTAGACATCTGAGAGCTGTGAGAACTACTGAAAGCCACACACATAAAAATTCCAAATCCGTAACACAGCAGCACGCTGCGGGCCCTGCTCTGTCTGATTAGGCACACTCGCAGGCCCAAGCAGCAGGGCGCGACAGACGACCTCTGCAATGAGGCACGGGCACCATCGGCTCCCGAAGACTCCCGCCGGGCTCGGACTCTCCTTCCTATCAGGCACGGTCCTGCTTTTGAGCGGAAGCTGCCAGACGGCACACACACTCTGCTCCAATTCTGATGTCCACCTAACACTCTGAAAGGCTGAGGGGCTGTGTGCTTTGAATTTTTTGATGTTTCCACAGATAGTACAAACTTAAAAAGGCACTGACAGGATAAAGTAGGGATATGCATAAGTAAGAGAACGTCTCTTACTTCTGATAGGAGAAAGACCATTCTAGTGTAAAACGATGATGAAATCAAAGTAAAACGAAAATACATTGGCCCTTTAATGATCTAAGACTTGTGTCAACTTCCTACACTTTTTTAAAAAGATTTATTTATTTATTTGAAAGGCAGAGTTTGAGAGAGACAGAGGCAGAGAGATAGAGAAAGAGGTCTTCCATCTGCTTTCACTCTCCAGATGGGTGTAATGGCCAGAGCTGTGCCAGTCCAAAGCCAGGAGCCAGGAGCTTCTTCTGGGTCTCCCACATGAGTGCAGGGGCCCAAGGACCTGGGCCATCTTCCACTGCTTTCCCAGGCCACAGCAGAAAGCTGGATCGGAAGAGGAGCAGCCCAGACTCAAACCGGCGCCCGTATGGGATGCCGACACTGCAGGTGATAGCTTTACCCGCTATGCCACGGCACTGGCCCCTTACACTCTTGATATCACTGAATGACATGACAAAAACGAGCCGGGGAGAGTCCTCAGAGAAGGAGAGGCTCACTGTTTCTGTGGGACTCTGTGGGACCCGGTGGGACCCGGTGGGACCCGGTGGGTGAAATGTAAGGGCTTGGACTAGGGAGGGCAGTGCTTGGGGGTCGGAGGGCCATTCCGCATGCTGCACAGCAGGAGGGATACAGCTCTGTCCCTGCTGCCTGGAAAGCCCTCTTTACTCCAGTCCATTCCACCTGGGGAACACCTGC
This sequence comes from Oryctolagus cuniculus, assembly GCF_964237555.1. NCBI lineage: Eukaryota > Metazoa > Chordata > Mammalia > Lagomorpha > Leporidae > Oryctolagus > Oryctolagus cuniculus. The sequence goes on along the minus strand of NC_091433.1, from coordinate 4,691,644 downwards.
TTATCTTCCAGGTTCCACTGCAGTGGCAGCTCCTCTGCAGTGCAGATAGACCTGCTGGCACCTCCCCCCTTGTGTACCAAGGCTAGACTTCAGCGAACGTCCGAGAGGTCAGGCCCTCTGCTCTACTGTTTCCGGATCCCAGCAGTGCCTAAGTGTTGGAAGGGGGAAACGAGGGGGCAAGTGTGTGGCCATCAGGGGGCAACCAAACAGACTGCAGGATTCGATAAATCCCTATGCACTAAGTGATCCCGAGGGTATCACACAGACTGCACCTCCACAACCCACGGATGAAGAAGCAGGGACCACCAGCTGTTCTCAAATCAGCAGTGAGCAAGTGAGCAAGTGAGCGAGGTGTGTGAGGGTGCAGGGACTGCAGCCCAGTGGGCTTCCCAGATCTTCCCAAGGTCTGTCCTCACCCAGCGCACAACCTCCAATGTGACGAGCATCCACCCCATCAGTGAGCCGCGCTTGGTCACACTGCCATGGCAGATGCAATACGCCCCAACGGACAAAGACTAGAGAACCCTGTATGTCTGAAACCACAGTTAAAATAGTATCTGAACTGTAACCAGCAGAGAAAAGAACATGACATTTCCTCATTCAGCCTCTGGCCGGTCACTGTAAATGGGCTGACAACTTGTGCACAGGAACCAAAGCCCTGGGAGGTGACACCGCCAACAGGGCTGGATCTAGAACCCCTAAATCCGCTGAGCTAGCACGAGTTCCGATGAATTAAATGATGCTGACCTAATCATGATCACGCTGGTGTTCTTCAGTTTCACTGGATAGCAGAGTCACTTTAATACCTACTTGAGCACTGTTATTTCACTAAAGAACCTCACACTTAACATTTAATGATATTAAAATTACGATGGGGCCAGCATCGTGGCTTAGCAGGTAAAGCCACTGCCTGCGATCCAGCATCCACACAGGCACCGGTTGCCTATAATGGGTTTTCATCTAGGTGCAGCAATGGTGTTATGTATTAAGATTATGTCTTATTTCTTTGTTTTTAGAGTCCTAATCTTTTAGAGAGAGAACAATTTACAAATGAAGGAATACAATGCTAGGATTTCCTTCAAGGTGAGGTGGAGGGGTTCACAGATGAACAGGATCAGCCAAGAGTTGATCACTGTTGAAGCGGGATACTTCATACACAGGTTCCTTAGTCCATCTAAAGTTCCTAACATCTAACACAGGTTCCTTAGTCCATCTACTTTAGGACAGATTTGGTATTTTCCATAATAAAATGTTATTTTAAAAGATCTCCTATATTGTACCTTCCTCCTTCAACATTTTTAATCCTTCTCAGGTACAGATATTCTCCTACCAAACTAGTGGTAATCCACATCTAAACCAACATGCAGTCTCTGCTTGACTCTCAGCAGGTAGGACCCACACCACCTAAAAAAACAACGAAATGTTCCGTGAGAACTCCAAGACTCAGCCTGCATGAGCTCATCTACTGCTCCCTGCAACCCTCAGGGACAGTATACACACACACACACATTAAGATTTGTTTATTTATTTGAAAGGCAGAGTTACAGAGAGACACAGGGAGAGAGGGGGAGAGAGAGAGAGAGAGAGAGGGAGAGAGAGGTCTTCCATCTGCTGATTCACTCCCCAGATGGCTGCAATGGCTGGAGCTGCGCCGATCCGAAGCCAGGAGCCAGGAGCTTCCTCCCAGTCTCCCAAGCGGGTTCAGGGGGCTGAAGGATTTGGGCCTCTTCCACTGCTTTCCCAGGCCATAGCAGAGAGCTGGATCGGAAGCAGAGCAGCCGGGATCAAACCGGCGCCCATATTGGACATTGATACAGCAGACCGGGGCTTCAATCTGCTGCACCACAGCACAGGCCCTGACAATAATATTATCATGACTCTTCTACAGAGGAAAAAGCGGAGTCAGAGAGTGAGTGAGAGCTTTGCTCAGGAACACAAGAGTTGAAGCCTGGATCAAACCCAGGCAGTCTAAATACAGGGTTGAGTTCTTAACCACCAGATTTAAACACAGATTCTTGGCAGTCCACAACTACAGTTTTCTGGAATGATGTTCACAAGGAAGATGACTGGGAACTGAGAAAAGCAACCCAAGCAAGCAACACTGAGCTGTTCTTTTCTTGGATCCAATTCAACCATACACCACAGACTCGATCTTGCCAAGTGCCACCCTGTGTGTGCCAGGCAGGGCACAACAGGCTCTGTGCGTAAGCCCCACCCCCCAACAATCCTATGCATTAGACATAGCCCCACCCCCACTCAGTAAACATGGACGCTGAGGGCCCTGCAAGGCACGCAGGCGCAGAGACTAACGAGTGGCAGAGCTGGAACAGACTGCGGACCTGCGTCATCAAAGGTGCTGTCAGAGGCTAATTAAAACCAACACTATTTACCCAAGTTTGAGTTCTCTTCATAGAAATGTAAACTGGGTTTCCTACGAGAGTATCTGTATATGTGGACTTAAATTTTTGCTACACTGACTACTGGAGGGTCTGCGAGAACAGCACGCTGTCACCACGTGATGCTGCTGCTGCTCCTCGTTCTGCCTCTCCGCAGGCTTGGGAGGGACTGGGCCACAGAGATGGACAAAGCAGCAAGGGCGCGGGACGGCCAGAAAGCTCGGCAGGACCAGCGCACCCTGAGCGCCTGTCATCAGGATCCTCAAAGGATGGTCCAAACAAGTGGTGAGAGCAACCTCCAGGTCTGGCTCCCCGCATCTGAGTTCTCCTGCACCCCCTTTATCCTAGGATATGGTACAGGCAGCGAAGCAGCTCTGGGCAAAGGACTGTGTGAGGGCAGGGGAAATCAGGGTACACGAGACACAGGTGAGCAAGAGGTTCGGGCCGCTGGCCAAGACGCTTGGGTCCCAATCCCCGCTTGCCGCTTGCTGTGGAAGGGGCTTCCATTTCCTCCCCTTCCGCCTGTGTGCAGGGCCCCAGCTAGACTGATCTGCCTGCCTGCCTCCCGCCCTTTCCACACACTCTCAGGGGCAGAGGACTGACTGGCTGGTTTATGATGTGGAGAAGGGAACAGGCGTGCCGCCCTTCCCTCCCTGGTCCACAGCAGCCAGCAGGGAGGGTACTTTCCGGCCCATGCTCACTCGTGTCTGGCCGTAAATCTAAGCCAGGTTCTCTACTTGGCTCTGTTCTGACTCCTGTATTTTTCTTTCAGGTAGTTCCAATACTGAGCTGGGAAGAAAGGGATGTATTTTATAAGCTCCCCTAAACTCTTAACTTTTGCCAACTGAAATTTTGAGCAAGTTGCTTAATCTCCCTGGGCTTCACTACAAAGGAAAATGGATAAAAATTATTAAAAAAAAAAACAAAATAGTGGTAGCAGAAGTTACTAGTCAACACTTACTCGGTACATAGGAGGTGGGAGGCCCACCAATACGTGCGCTCTGCACCCTCCCTTTCCTCTCCTAACAGGCCAGCAGGCAGGTGCCATGATGACTCCATTTTAACACAGAGCATAGAAATGGTTTACAGAAATGGAGACTGACTCTCACCAGTGTCTGCGCGTCACCCACAAAGGTGACCTTGCTGCTCCACCTGAGTATGACCCGGCTCCGAGGGTCGCTTCCACCAGAAGTGTAGACGGGACAGGCGCACTGAGATCGAGCCTGTCTGGGTGAAAGCTAAGGGACAGAGTGAAGCCTGCAGCCACACTGCAGGGTCAGCAGGGACCCAGCTTCTCCCCTAGCCTGATACTTCCCCAGCCTCAGGCTCCAGTCTCAAACTGCAAGTATTCATCTGACTCATCCCTTTCTTTCTCTGAAGATAAATCCAGCTCACTTTTGATTAGCTGCATTGTAACAAGTCTAATTCCTGAAATCATCAAGGCATGGAAATTCTCCCCACAGCCCATCTGTCATAAAAGCAAACAGTAGCAGTGTGTTCCGGTATTATATGCACGTGCCAGGGGAAAGACTCTCACATTACTTGTCCTAACACACACAAAGGTTTTACGAGAGCCCAAACAAACAAAAACAAAACCTCCCACTGAGTGGGATCTGGTCCTATAGGTGAATCTGCCCTACTGATGTGGGTCCAGCCCCAGCGATTGCTGACAGTATGATGTTTTCCCACAAGCATACTGGTGGGTGGGGAAGAACCAGGCAAAACTGAGGTCTTCCCAAAGTGATGCATTTATGTAAAACAAAGGAAATGCAGACCTCAAACTGTATACAAAAATAGAGGGGCAGAGTTAGAGAGAAAGAGGGAGAGAGACAGAGACCAAGAGACAGAGAGATCTTCCATTTGCTTCTTCACTCCCCAAATGGCCATAATGGCTAGAGCTGGGCCGATCTGAAAACAGAGGCCAGGAGCTTCTTCTGGGTCTCCCATGTGGTGCAGGAGCCCAAGCTGTCGGGCCATCTTCCACTGCTTTCCCAGGCTGCTAGCAGGGTGTTAGATCAGAAGTGGAGCATCCAGGACTCAAACTGGTGCCCATATGGGATACCAGCACCACAGAGGCTTAACCTACTACACCATAGCGTCAGCCCCAAACTTTCTTCTTAATATTTTTTGTGCTTAAAATTCTTTTTACAATTAGCATGTTTAATCTTCAGAAACAAACATTTTTAAACAAAGAAAGGAAAAATCTTTCCACATACATCGCTCACTAAAACTGCACACTGATCTTCCCAGGACCCCTAGGAAGAAGTCCAATTCCTTAAGCCCCTGGCCTCCCAGGCGCCCCATTCCCTGCTGCCTTGTCCAGAGGCCACGCCCTCCCACTGCCCAGCCCTGGCCCAGACTCCTGCCCAGAAAACCCTGCTGGGTCACACTCCAAGGCCTGGCTGCCATTTCCGGGCCAGGGACCCCCTGCCAGCACGTCTCCTCCAGAGATGTCACTGCTGTCCCAACCGCCTTCACGTCACCCTGACTTAAACTGCTCAGCTTGTGTCCAGCCCACGCGGTCCCCAGATTATTACTTATGCTGCAGAGTGGGCTGCTTTTCTGCTCCTCTCAGGGTCAACAGGGGAAAATAAACTGGAGAGCAAGGCACTGCACACTGCGCACCATCCACTAGGTGGCACCACAGTGCCGGAGCAGGAGCACTGACAGCAGGAGCTGTCTCCCAAGCGCTTCCCTGATTTCTCTGGGTCTTTCTTTTTACCTGGAACCAAAGAATCAATAAAGGCTAACTGGTCCGCAGCGGCTGAGGCAGAAGCGACACCGCTCGCGCACACGTGCGCTCTGGGTCAGTCCAGGAGGATTCCAAACCTTGCACTCGGGCAGACGGGGAGCACGCTGCCGTCTGCAGCCCCAGCTTTGTTTATCTGTGTCGCCCCCAGAACAGACCTGCTAGCTGCTCCTTCCTGCGTGTTCTGTAAATTACCCAAAGCAAGATGAACTGGAAAAACAAAATTCCCAGCACATCTCACAGGATGACTGCATCTAACTGCGGGCAAGGCTCAAAGCTGCCACAGTGTCGTCCGTGGAGCCCGGCAAGGGTCTGACTTCGGCACCCCCACCTCCACGGGAGGACAGCATTTTGCTTTGCTGGTACCCACAACACTTCCAACAAAGACCTGATTGGTTATGAAACAGTAAGTAGCGATTTGCATAATCTGCCTCTGCAAGAAACAAGCACTGATCAAGATTAAAGAGACTCCGAAGGTCCCTCTGGCGTATTGTAAAGCGCTCCCTCCAACAAAAAATCTTTATTATTTTTTCATTCCATCAGTGGACACAGCTTGCTGTGCAGTTTAGTACGCAACCAAAGGCACCGCCACAGCAAGCACTGCTGCATAAATACTTGCTGGCTCCTGATAAGCTAAAGCGAGTTTTCACAAGGATCATGCTCCCAAATTTAATCTGGAGCCCACGAACTAAATTCCGACTCCCTCCCTTCAGCCTGAATTGAAAAATACATCAATACCAGTTACTAAAAGTCTGAGTTCAAAGGTCAGAACTAATGTGAAGTGGTAGTGGGGGCCGTGCGAACCCCACCCCCCGCAGGAGGTCCCCAGTGACCAGTCACCCACAGAGAGCCAGCACCCTCTGTTAGGGGGCTCTATCTTATGAACCACTCCCTCCTGGCTTTCAGCAATCACTGGGGAAGCAAGTCCTACGGGCTGGACCCATCTCCTTTCCCCCATCCCTACGTGAACGACGCCCCTCAAAGAGCACGGGCCGACAAGGTGGTGTCCCCTGGGGGAGCGTCTGGCTGGCCTTTTCCAGTCCTCACAGACTCCTACGGCGGCACCAGCCCTCAGCGTCCCGAACACCACCCTCTGCCGTTTCTAGTCAGGCTTCTGACAGCTTTTCTTCAGCTTTGTTCAATGCCTCTCTGCCTTTGCTAACCTCTGAAATTTATTTCGGTTCAACTCTTGGCTCTTACACATTCCTGCCACCCTCATCCCACTCCACAGTTTTACTGACTGCATAAAAATGTCCATCCAGCCTCTCTCGTGTGTTCTGTGTGCCCGGCTGTCCCCTGGACAGGCCACTGTGTTTCCCATGAGTGCCTGGTAAGCAGCACGTTCCAGTGGATGCGCACACAGCCTCTCCTACTTGGCTCCCTGCTAGCCCCAGTCCCTCGTGTTCCTATTGTCCCAAGGAGGAAACCTCCATCTGGATGCCCTAGGTCACAGAATCGTAGGCCATCTTAGACCCTTCCCTCGTCCACAGATGAAACTGCCCAGCCAGTCCTGCCCCATCGGCCAGAGGAGCCAGCCTCCCCCAGCTTCTCCCTGCCCTGGGGCATGCCGACCGCAGTCTTTCCCCAAGCAAGCCTCTGCTTTGTGCCCTGCGCCCTGGCACCTGCCCTTCTCCCGGCCTGGAATGTCTCCACTGGTCAATGTCTACCCGGATGTGCTGGGTGGAGTGAGGCAGGAACCCCAAACTGTGCCTGGATTCCATGCTGGATCCTGGCCACCGCCCTTAGCTTCCCTCACTGACTGAAGGAGTGCTAGAGCCAGACTCTCATCCGATTCTAATCCCTGGACTCAGAAAGTCCTGTGCTCCTCCAACAGGTAGACCCTGTCACCCAGGACTATTCCGGAGGGGGTTCTTATAGCGGAATTCGAGGTGGGGGCAGCAAGTAACTACCCTGCCTGCGACCCTCAGGCTGGATGAAGCCCACGTGGCCTTCCTGCCAGGCAGACAGGCAGAGCAAGAGGGTCCGGTCGGGCTAGGTCCAGTCTCACCTCCCGTGGGCCTCAAGGGAAGGCACGCATTGCCAAAGACCTAGGGACCAGCTGGGTGCCTGACACCAGGGACTCGCCCAGCCGCCTCTCTAGAGGCCCCAGAGCGCCCTCACTGGGGGGCAGCTGTTCTGGAGACTGAGGTCTGCCCCGCCTCGTCTGCCGACAGACTAGACTCTCCTTCCTTTAACTTCAAACCTTGTCCGCACTACTCTGATGCGGCACCGGGACCCCGCTTTCGGTAACACAAGGAGGTCCTAAAGGATGTCGCTCCGGGTTACTTCCCACCGTCTCTGAGGCCAGCTGTCTGATAAGGGTCAGCTGAAAACAGAGTGCTCCACCCTGCCAGTCTGGAAACCTCCTTGGCAAAAATACACAAGGCCATGTTGATCTGGGACAACCACAGTGAGGACCTAAACAATACCGATCTTACTGCAGTTTCCAGAATCCAGCATGTTTCCTGACACCTGGAGAAAGAGTTTGAACTAGGTTCTAACTCACGGGGTCTTGCCTGAGTAGAGACAACAGGGCTGGTTAAACAAAAGCCGACTAGCACTCGGCGGACGACTGCGGTGGTCTAACTTCTGATACCACAAAGCGATTTCTAAAAGTAAAGTATCACTTCCTCTCTAATGCTAAGCCCTCATCCCCTTTTCAGAAATTCAGATATTAAAAATTAAAACCCTAGGTTCTTATTAAAGAGAGAGAACTGATTTAACTTCAAAAGCTGAGTAACCTCGCATGCTGCTTAACTGATCCATGAAGCTCAATGTAGCTTCCACTTAAAACAGGGTTGGGGCACTTCAGTCTGGAAAAACAAAGAAGCAAATGTCTACCCCGTCCTCAGCTCTCCCTCACTCCTCCCGCTCCAACATTCTCTCTGTAACTTTCACCAAGTAAACACTTTCGCTCCCATTCTTCTAGCTCCCACACCGCACACCTGCCAGGTTCCTCGCTGCCAAAGCACAGCACAGGCTGATGACAGCGCAGGAGCCAGTGACGCATGTATGCGCCTGCCCACACCCCCCAGTCTGACACCTCTCCTGGGTCACCCCTTCCACGTCAAATAGTGCGGGGCTCTCTTTAAACTCTGAACCAAGTTCAGCTGTGGTATCACGCCACCTCAGTCTTCTCCAATGTCCAAGGTAAGCGTTTCCACCCCCTCTCGAAAATTCCTTATGTGGAACACTTGCACTTGTGGCATCCAGCCACACTTGCCACCTCTGACTGTGGGCCCAGCGGCCACAAAGGAGACTCGGAATTGCTGAGTGCTGTGTCAGCAGGAAGCAGAGGCATGCAGAGGCCCACCCCGCTCTAGACGCAGGGCTACTACTGATGCCTAACTGGGACACACTCACTCACACCTGATGCCCGGCTGGGACACACTCACACCTGATGCCCGGCTGGGACACACTCACTCACACCTGATGCCCGGCTGGAACACACTCACTCACACCTGATGCCCGGCTGGGACACACACTCACACCTGATGCCCGGCTGGGACACACTCACTCACACCTGATGCCCGGCTGGAACACACACTCACACCTGATGCCCGGCTGGGACACACACTCACACCTGATGCCCGGCTGGGACACACTCACTCACACCTGATGCCCGGCTGGGATGCACACTCACACCTGATGCCCGGCTGGGACACACTCACTCACACCTGATGCCCAGCTGGGACACACACTCACACCTGATGCCCGGCTGGGACACACACTCATACCTGATGCCCGGCTGGAACACACTCACTCACACCTGATGCCCGGCTGGGATGCACACTCACACCTGATGCCCGGCTGGGACACACTCACTCACACCTGATGCCCGGCTGGGACACACTCACACCTGATGCCCGGCTGGGACACACTCACTCACACCTGATGCCCGGCTGGGATGCACACTCACACCTGATGCCCGGCTGGGACACACTCACTCACACCTGATGCCCAGCTGGGACACACACTCACACCTGATGCCCGGCTGGGACACACACTCATACCTGATGCCCGGCTGGAACACACTCACTCACACCTGATGCCCGGCTGGGATGCACACTCACACCTGATGCCCGGCTGGGACACACTCACTCACACCTGATGCCCGGCTGGGACACACTCACACCTGATGCCCGACTGGGATGCACACTCACTCACACCTGATGCCCGGCTGGGATGCACACTCACACCTGATGCCCGGCTGGGATGCACACTCACTTGCACGTCCCTCAGTCCAGTTACTTACGTCAACCAAAACCTCCTTGTCCCAAAGGGCTGCTGATAAACCAGTCTCCACAATATTCGTGGGACGAACATGGGGCTGAGAAAAGCACCACAGAGCTATGGACGACTCCTCCCCCCTGGACCACCTGCTCAACCAGTCACAGGCATCTGTTTAAAAACAGCGTTGCCCCCCACGACAGCATTGTGCAAAGACGATGATTACTGTCTTCTGGAATCCAAGCGCCTTCTCCTACCTGTCCAACAGACCAAGCCGAACAAACACACTGAGGCCCGGAGGGCACAGCCCAAGCTTTATGGATCTGGGCTGGTTAATGATGTTGATTTTTTTGTGTGCTTGGAAATCTTTCTTTCATTTGTTCATCTGAGAACTATCTAAGGCCCAGTATGGGTCAGGGACAGTAAGATAAGGAAAGAGAAGAGGAGGAGGAGCAGGGAGCAGGAAGCTCCAAGCAAGGACCTGCCATGGCTCACACTGCCCTTCAGGTCCGATGCACACCCTGTCAGGCCTCGAGGCTGTGCGTGGGGAGCACACAGTGTGCGCTGCCTTCTCTCCAGGCTGGGTATCACCAAGGGTGGCTACAGAGCCCTGCCTGGGTTCAGAGCCCAGCTCCCACTGATGGGGACTGGCCTCTTCCTGCCTTCCTCTCTGAGGGATGCAGGTGGAAGGGGACCACAGCTGCAGATGGGAATCACGCCTGGGAGAACCTGACAGAGCCTGGCACGCTACGCTCTCCTTCCCTTCTTCCCTTCACCCCGTCTCGAGTCTTCCACAAGGCAGGCTGAACACTGGTGCATGAGGTGGAAAAAAGACATGACCAGGACACCGGCTCCCACAGCAGGGTTCTCCCCGCCACCTGGAGAGATGGCTGCTTCCTCAGGGGGAGGGTGCAGAGGGCGCGGCTGGCTTGAGCACAGGAGTCGGGGAGAGCGAGGACGCGCGCTGAGATGCCAGAGGTGCAGGCAGCGCGCTGGGACTCTTACCAGAACACGCCCCGAGGAACCCACAGCAGTGAAGGGAACACGAGACTCACGAGGCCCGTCCCACCCGCCCCCAGGGCTGCACACGCTGCATGGACAACAGGCACTTCTTCTCTGCTAAGCACCCATAGCCAGCCCCATTCGGTGAGTGTCTGCGCCCAGGGCCCGCTCTCCTCTCTTCCTGTCTCCCCGCGCTGGTCTCTGACGCACCCCAGGACACTGCTCAGACCTGCACTCGTGGCAGTCTCCATCCCTTCTGCTCTGCTGAGAGCAGAAAGGGCAGTGGGTGGCCGCATGCCAGCAGGGAGCAGGCCGCTGGCCTGAGGCACAGGCTGACCGCTAGCCCATCTTCTGAGCCCAGAGCCAGGCGATACCCTGCCACCCCTCACGGTGGGCTGTGGGGGCTGACAGGAAGATTCCCAGGGTCCTTTCCGTTCAGCCGAGTTTTTGGTGTTTGAGCGACTTGAAAGCTCCCGTGACCAACCCCGGCAGTCACCTCCCACCCTTTCCCAGTTTCCAAAGCTGCCAGTGTGCGCTAAGGCCCCACGTCCTTGTGATTCTCGTTTATTAGGGTCATCTGACTCCAGGCCGTCCAGCTCCGGGACGCTGCGCGAGAAGCATTTATAACTGCTCATGTGTCGACGAGGTCGAGGCGAGACAGATAATAAAAAAATTACCTTGACAGCTGGCAGCAGGCAATACCTCTGGCCACGTGGTGAGTGGTGCTGGGAGAATGAGCAGCAGGATGCTAACAGCCGAGCTGACGGCACTTCCTGCACGCCCGGGAGAGCCTGCAGGGCTTGTGAGGAGTATTCCCTTTAATCCTCACTACAACCGCACAGGGTAGGTGCCACCGGGATTCCCACTGTGCCAAGAGAGACTCAGTCATTGGCTCGAGGTCCTGCTAGAAACCGGCAGAGCTGTATCTGGAATGAGGGAGCCTACGTCAGAGCCTGTTTCTTAGCTCTCCCTTGCTTGGGGGTGGGGGGAGGGGACTGAGCACACACAGACCCAGAAAACAGAGCACACGCAGACACAAGACTGAGCACGCGCACACAACACTGAACAAGCAGACACAAGACAGCACACACAACACTGAGCACACACGACACTGAACATACAGCACTGAGCACATACACAGCACTGAGCACACACAGCACTGAGCACACACACAACACTGCACACACACAACACTGCGCACACACACAACACTGCGCACACACACAACACTGCACACACACAGCACTGAGCACAAACACAGCACTGAGCACACACACAGCACTGAGCACACACACAACACTGCGCACACACACAGCACTGAGCACACACACAACACTGCGCACACACACAGCACTGAGCACATACACAACACTGCACACACACAACACTGCACACACACAACACTGAGCACACACAGCACTGAGCACACACACTGAGCATGCGTGACACAACACTGAGCATGCGTGACACAAAAAGTTGCCTGCAGACCATTTTGAGCGTCACAGGCTCTTGGCTCCCTGGAGCTCAGCTAAGAACTTCTGATCACAAACAAGGCTCAAGACACCCACGCAGGCTCGCACACACACACACCATCGCTATAGTAAGAACGTAGTTAACATTTAGTGTTTCATGTGCAAGGCATGGTGACAAGCCCACCATACAGATCATCTCATGTAACCCTCACAACAAGTGAGAAAACAGATGGGGAAACGTGCCCGAGACCGGGAAAGTCAACCAGTGGCAAGCGACACGGCCAAGGTCCAAAGTCCGCCAGGGGCCCCAGAGCCTGTGCTCCTAGGTCTTCACTGCACACTCCAAGCCGGGGTGAAACCTGGGTAAGACGTGAGCTGAAGAACCCAGCCGACAGAAGCTATCACACAGTCTCTGGAACGCCGTTGCGTGCCTTCCTAGCAATCCTGGCAAACAAGCTCGGGGCTTCTGCGTGGCCGGCGTTCTGCCCCCAGCAGTACACAAGTCCGAGTCTAACTGTGTCTTGTTCGTTTTAGATCCCCAAGAACTGGCAGAGTTCCTAGCTCAACAAACGTCTGGGAACATTCAACAAATTAATGAGTAACAAATTTTTATCAAGGACTTGTCATTCTAAAATAAACATTAAGGAATGGCTATATCTAGAGAGTGGGATTATGCTGTGTTCAAGTTTTTGAAAACTACGGCACAGGCTCAGCTTTGCAGGTGCTGTGGCGCACAGCAGGGCACACGCGCCCTCTGACGGGCAGCGAGCTGCACCCCAGTCTGCGACGAGCACAGCTCCCGTGCCGGGGCGCGCTCAGCGGTGCGGCAGGATGAGGTCTGTGGAGCAGACAGGTGCCAGCTCAAGGCAGTCTCCTACAGCTGAAGCTAAACCCGGGCACGCAGACGTGCAGTCCCCAAAGACTCAACACTTAACCACTGACATTAGGAGCCCATGTTTGGTTTGAATCATAACATAAGCGATAAGGGAAAACTGTTTCTCTGAGGGTGGCAACGACCAGAACACGCACCCACGGAAGTGGGAAACACACACAGCCGGATGCATCACAGCCGCCCTCAACAGCATCCTCCTGGAATCCAGCCTGAGGTCACCTGACGGCCCGGAGCAACACAGAAAGTCGCTTCCCTCCAAGCCAGCCCAGGGCAGAGGCGACACCATTCTCCACAACTGTACCCGGCGCGGCAAGTACAGGTCCCAGCCACCAGGGGGTGCTCTCCACCACGCAGTTCTTCCGTAAACAGTCCGGTTCATCAGAATGACGACAGCCTGGTTTTAAGATGATTTGTCTCTTGAGGATATACATTTGGTTTAAGTTTCCACTGCAAAGTTAAGGTTCTTAAGATAGGTCATGCAGATCAATTGCTCCTGTAATCTGAAACTCAAAAGAGCAAGTAATATCTAAACGAGGGAGGGGTGGCCTGAGCTTGTAAGGGTGTCTAAGAGCCAGGAGACAGTCTGCCTGGCTACTTCTAATCTCGCCATCAGAACTGTTACCTTGCTGGGTTTCTGCTTCACATCAGCAGAGAACGGCGAGAAGTGACTGCGAGTGGTGCAAAGGGAGAACGCAGTCCAGTTTCCACACTCCTTGTAACGCCAGTGCCTTACACTCAACAGACAACACTGCTCCGCTAACAGTCTAACCCCAAAGGGTTCTGTGCTACGCTCGGTAAAAACAGCAGCAAAGGGACGACCGTTCCCTTTACCATGACGTGCTGAGAAAGAGGGTTTGGTAACAAGATACACGGCCCTTCCTTTAGCTGAGTGAGCGGGGCTGAAATGCAGAGTACGATGAAATGCAGAGTACGCCAGCCTCGACCAGTAACAGAAACGCTCCCACTCCGAGGAGACGCAGGACAACACAGATCCCCTTCCCTCATTCTGGTCTCCTCCCCGTAAACAAGGCGTGAAACGCAGAAGTACTTCAGCACACACACACACGCACACACACACACAGAAAGTAGTATTTCAAAGAGTGAGTTACAAAACATTCTAACTTCCTCTTTGCTTGAAAAAAAAAATGAAAACACAAAACTCAGTGATTTCTAGAATCTAAAGAAACTAGTAAATTGTGATATTCTAAGTATGACAAAATGGGGACTTGTCTGATAAAAACTGATTATTGCTCAGGTGCTCAAAACAGCCTAAAATAATTAGTTTCAAATTGAACACTGACCAGAAGAAAAGTTTGTGTAAAAGTAACTAGAAAAACAACGGTGAGCAATATATATCACAGATCTTGATTTCAGAATCAATTATCTCTTCGTTCTACTCTTAAGCAGTACTAACTCAGATACAAAATATGCTGGGTCCCTTTCTTAGATGATTTTTCATTTTAAATCATTTATTAGTCTGTAATCAATAAAACCGTCATCAAAATGCTCACATTAAGTGCCCCCATCCACAAATGCCCCTATCAGGGACTCACGGAGTCACGTACTACAGAAACGAAAGTAAGCCTCTGCGATCTTCCAGACCGCCTTTGGGAGCCCAACAGTCTCGGATCTGACTACATGCTCGCACGGCTGCTATCTGAAGAGCGCCTGTATGAAGCAGCTGGCAAAGGCACATCTTCCCATACGTGAAGCACTGCTACAGCAGACGACAGACAAACTTCCCCAAGACTCGGAGTAAAAGCAATGGAACAAAAAAACGCTAATTTGAAATTGTGAGGACAATCTCACAATTTCATATTAAGGTTTTTAAGTTCTATTTTTATCCATACTATTTTGTGGTATATTTCAATAATTAAAATTGTTTTCCTCTTTACAAAATAAATAACCTGCCTGTATGCTTATTTTGTAAAAAACAGTTTAAATTACTGGAAACTAAGTTTTTTGCTTTTTAGATGGAATCTATAAACACATGTGTGATTTTTGTACTCATAATTGGAAAGGGACATTTGGAATCTTTTACAGCAATCACTATGGCTCTTTAAAAAACCTACAAAACAACTCAAAAAGCTTCACCCACATTGAAGAATTCATATTTAACCTTTATTGTAAAATACAGCCAAAGTCTTTGTTCCAAATCCACATAAATCAGTGTTTTTCTCTCTGAATATAAGTTTTTTGAGAAAACCTTATTAAATGCTACATCCGACTTTAATAGAGTTTCCCAATTTGCTTTTGCATGTTTATTATCAAACTCTAATCATGAGTTTTCCCAAACTTATTTACACTTTCACATACTTCACACACTTCCTTCCAAAGTTTCCCCTAAAATAAAGACCCACAAAAACTGTGGGAAATGCTTTGCTTGAAAGATAAAAGCAAACTGGTCCAAATGCACACTTGCAACAATCAGTGTTGACTTTTAATGTTCCGTCAGCTCACAGCACTTTCAATATCGACATTCAACTTGATTTTCTTGTCTCCTAAAAAAAGGGGGAAACAGTTTTCTTCCCCTTGTTTTGCTCTCAAATGTGAGCTCACTGAGTGCAAAGCATGCCTGCACCAGGGTATTTTAACCGCGAGCGCGTCCACCATCAACAGTATCCAAGTCACACGCACAACTGCAGTCTGGAGGCCTTATCAGACAAATTCACTTTTCCTAATAAAAAATACAGATTTGGCCCAATTAAAATTATAGTAATAAAAATAGCAAGAGAAATATCATAATACTAATGAGGGAAAGAGGATAAGTATTAATTTTATTTACTTAAAAAAACTGAGTTTCTTTCTCTTTAAGAATCACTACTCTAAATTTTGTACTACATTTTTTAAAATACAGACAAACCTTTAACCTGGGAATGACTGATCAGTTAATATTATCTACTTAAAGAGGAAGTTATTTGGGGTAAGTAAAACACGGGACATTAGCTATGCTGCCTTTAAAACTGCTCTTACAACTGGGCTATGCATGTCTCTCAAAACAACACTACCGCCAGTCTAAAGACAGTCCACATGGCCAGGGCTCCATCGCAGCTTGGAGGCAGAACTTGGTCTCTCCAAGGGAATCTAAGGCGTCCGTAGAGCAACAAAAGTTCCAGGCACTGGAACGAAAAATAAGTGCTTCCTAATGGAATGAACTTAGTTTAAAGTCTGTATGATTGACAACAGAAAAGTATTTCTTTAACCATTAAAAAATGGTCTTCTGACAAGAGGTTCTGATTTTGAAGTTATGTCACACCCAAGCCATGAATCCTAGTTCATTTTTAAAAATGAGGTCTATTTCCTGTAATTTCAGATATTTAGAGTATAATTATTTTACATTTTTATGATGCCTTTGGGGTATCATTACAAATATTTTTATGTGTTTAAAGCTAGGAAAGTAAAATTAAGTAATAGCTTCTCTTAAAGAGAGCTGTCAACTCTCTCCTGAACAAAAATCTTTGTTTAAAGCAATCTAGAGATTTATATCCCTAGTAACCATAGAAATTAGTCCTAAGCTGTAGGAAAAAATTTCATAAAATGCTCTTTATTTAATTAAAATCAGAGCTCTGCTCTTAGAAATAAGAACCTTCTTTTGAACAGAAAGAATTTTCCACAGAGTAAAATCTGTTGAAGTCAAGGTGGTGTGCTTCATGACACTAGTCAAACACATTCAGCTGACTTGAACTTGTGTGCACAGAAAGCTGAACAATCCGTTGGGAAGGACTTGCTCCCCAGCTGCGGCACTGCACTCTCTTCCTAAGAAGAGAAGGTGAAACACACGGATCCAGCAGTATTTGTGGATTACCTAAGGGTAGCAGAAAAACAGCCAAGAAAACGATTCAGCAGCAGCAATCGGAGTCAGAGCAGAACTCACCGGTTTTATTAGGAAACTTAAAAAAAAAATCCCAGTTCCTTAATCTGGGACTCATCAACACATCACAAACCAGATCTCCTTCTTGGGCCACGATCACTCTCTATCGCCCGTGTTCTGAACTCGGCTTTCCACCCTGCGGCCACAAGAAGCCTCCTTCAGAATCAGAACCAGGCAATGGCTGTGGAGGTCCCCGGGGGCCTCTGCGCCCAGGGCCCCTGAGTGGTCCCAAGGAACGTGCGTGTTGGAGGATTGGGGTGACAAACTCCTCAAACATTTGTAAAGCAGCAGACTTCTCAAGGCATATGAAATCCACATTCTGAGGAAACCTGTGTGCTATAAATCTGATTAACATTCATGAGATTTAAAATTTGTAGCTGCAGGTTTTCTTCTGTGTGATGAATAATTTAAACATCAGTGGCACGCTCACCCCCATCATCACCCTTGGGAAGCTCCGCCCACCTGGAAGTCGGGATCCAACTCATCACCCAAAAAATCAACACTGAGAATCCGGAAAGTGCTCACACGGCATGTTGCAAAATCAAGTCCAAATTGCAAAGAGTTCTGCTTTCAGACAGTCACAGCTTTTGAAGAGGCCTAAAATAGGCGCTTGTCCACCCAAGTGGGAGCACTGCTTAGAATGTCAGACAACTGTTAATACATCCACCGTCCAGCCCCACTTCCTGTAAAAGGTACTTTCTCCCAGTACCATGGGTAGCTAATTTACACTCCAACAAAAGGAAAATTTAACTAAGCTCATGAGACGCAAGACGTCTCCGTCCCGCAGTGAGCAGCAGAAAAAGCAGAGAAAATGAGGAGGAACTGTCAATGGCACGACCAGCTCCCGGTGTATCTAGTTAACACCGCAGCACGCTGACTCTGAAAGCTGGTTTGTCTGTCTGGGTCAGGGGACAGGAAGGGATCAAGAATTTTTATTTAAATGACACATCTTATACTCTCCATCCTAAGCTGCACACTTCCCTAGCAAGTAGTCCCAAACTGAAACAACACATATTATGTGTCAATGAATTTCCATTTTTAATTCAAATTCAAATTATATCATAATAATTAACAGTACTAGAAATCTAAAAACCAGTGCTAAGGCAGCAATAGGAAAGAAGGTTTATAATGGTTTAAAAATTATTCTTTCAAAGCACGCAGCCACTGTGAGGCTTTTACGATATAACGCTTAGTGACAACAAAGCGTCCATGTCGTGTGAAGAATATGGTTGGAGTACCTACATTTCCCTCTGCTTTTAACCTCACACTCACAAGAACCTAAAAAGATCCAAGAGCCCTATTTTCACGGGGAACAAAAAAAAAAAAAAAAAAAAAAAAAAAGAACTGGGACGAATTTCATGTGTTTTCAACATTCACGCCCGGTTTCTGTATTTTTAACTCCTCTCTCTCATGCGAGAAAAATCAACAGGGTAGGTCCTGTTTTTTTCCTTTCACCTCTTTAACCCCATCCCCCTTGGTGGTTGACTGTAGGGTTTCCCCTAGCAAAGCTGTACACTGCAGTCATGTAATCTAGGCCGACAAAGTTGTTTTGAGGGCTACCTAAGAGATACAAGAACACACTGAGTAAGACAGGGAGGAGACCACGAGTAGAAGCTGAGCAGAGTGCTGGGGCAGCACCTAGTACCAGTTCCCTGGACACAGTGCAGAGTGAGCGCTCTGTACAGAGATTGAGTGTGGGCTCAAAAAACTTCTCTCTGCTGCGATCCTTTCTTTAAAATAAAGAGGTGCACTCACAGATCCCTAAGGTCTATTCCAGCTCCGAAAATTCCATGCATTTCACTGAAAATTGAACAGAATATTTTCAAGTGAGTTTTCATATCCGAGCACAGGTAGCGTGCTTCGTTTAAAAGGGAAAGCAGTTAGCATTTATTTCTGACTACCTGCTGAAGCACAAAGCACGGTCCATATTTTTATCTTCACAACAATTCTCTGATGGTTTCACCCTCCCACTGCACAGCTAAGAAAACCGAGCTGGAGTTGGTACTAAAACCCAGATCTGCCCAATTCGCTGCCCGGCTCCTCCACACCTCGTGGGCTGCTCTGCTGTAAACAGCGGCTGAATCACAGGCAGCGGGGTTACCTGAGCGCCCTGTCTCACGAAAAGCACTGTGCGGGGCTCTATGCAGGGTTCACGCTGGGAGGAGGCACATCTCTGGCCCCTTGGCACCCACCCTACAGGGTGAAACCAGCAGCCTGTAACATCCCTGCACAGCCATCCAGAGCCCCACCTGTGCGGTGAGTAAGGGCAGGTGAGACTGCAGGGTGCTAGAACACAAGAGGGCACGAGCCCTGTCCTTGGCAGCAGAAGAGGGCGGATCAAACTGGTTTCCTGTGGGGCCCTGTACGATGGATTTACCTCTGCCCTGCCCCGCTCCCTAAGTTCCCGACAGCCTCTGCATAAGCAGTGCCAGCCGCTGATGCAGGTGCCCAGGACAGCAGCCGAGCACGGTCTGGAGTCAGTCTGCCAGACCCACCCCAGGCTCTGCCATTAGTGAGCTACACAGCAGGTCCCAAGTCACTTAACCGACCCCTGCCTCAGGTTCCTCATTTATAAAATGTGACCAACAACAGCACCCACCTCCCAGGGGGTGGGAGGACGAAATGATAAGGCCCTAGAAAAGTGCCTGGCCTCCAGCAATGCCATGTTGGAAGGCCCCAAATGCCCGGACAGGAGCCTCTGTAGTCAGTGTCACAGTGCTCGCTCACCAACAAGCAGGATCAACACAGCAGCTTTCCCACGTTTCCTTCTTTTTAGTAAACTGGTTAGGGGCTAGTGTCGTGG
Source organism: Oryctolagus cuniculus (assembly GCF_964237555.1). Lineage (NCBI taxonomy): Eukaryota > Metazoa > Chordata > Mammalia > Lagomorpha > Leporidae > Oryctolagus > Oryctolagus cuniculus. The sequence continues at coordinate 4,672,229 of NC_091433.1, read as the reverse complement.
CGTAGCGGGTAAAGCTGCTGGCTGCAGCGCCAACATTCCTGTGGGAGCCAGTTGTATCCCAGCTGCTCCATTTCCTATCCAGCTGCCTGCTAAGGTGCCTGAGAAAGTAGCAGAAGATGGCCCAAGTGCTTGGGTCCCTGCACCCATGTGGGAGACCTGAAAGAAACTCCTGTTTTTTTTGTTTGTTTGTTTTTTTGTTTTTTGAAAGATTGATTTATTTTATTTGAAAGTCAGAGTTAGAGAGAAAGAAACCTTCCACGCACTGGTTCACTCCTCAAATGGCCACAATGGCTGGGCTTCAGCCAGGCTGTAGGCAGGAGCCAGGAGCTTATGCCAGGTCTCCCATGTGGGTGCAGGGGCCCAAGGACTCAGGCCATCCTCTGCTGCTTTCCCAGGCTCACTGGAGGGAGCTGGATTTGAAGAAGGGCAGAAGGGCAGCTGGGACTCGAACTGGTGCCCATATGGGGTGCCGGCACCGCAGGCGGTGGCTTCACCTACTACACTACAGCACCAGCCCCACCCCCAGCAATTCTTCACAAAAGAAAGAGGATGTTCTTACGGTATCACCATGTAAAGAAGTGAAACAGTTACAATGTACATGAGAACTCCAAGGAGGACAGAGCACCTGGCAGTACCTGTCCACCCCACGCCACGGGCACTGCCAATCCTCTGCATCGAAACTGTGGGAACAGCTCATGATTACCAGACTATGTGATTTTTTTAAGCCTACAGTGTACACATTTCCTTAAATAATGCACTGTTATCAAGAGCTCTTTGCCACGTATGCTTTCAAAACAAGATTCCTGGTTTTCTTTCCCCTCTTTCTCCTTACCTTCCCAAGAAGGTGGCAAAGGAAGGAATGTCACACCCTCTGTTACAAGGAAGAACTGAGAGAAGGTCTTGCTCGGGCGTCAGTGAGGCAAGATCAACAGGACCTCTTAACCAGCAACCCCAGCGGTGAGGGCAGGGGAGGGGGAGGTTTCCCTGGCAACATGAATCAGGGTCCACAAAGCCGCCGGGGATGCCCGTGCCACACGTGGCCCAGTGAGGTGCTGCTCACAAGCTGTCCTGGTCATGCAAAGATGTCTTCTAAGCCTAAGCTTCTCGGCTGGTCACGGCGTCCTACCAAACCCCAGGCAATCCCGATGCTCCCTTCTGCGCAGTCCATTAGCGTCAGCCTTGCCGCCTTCCCTGTGTCCCTGCCTTTGCAGTCACCCCACTCCTTTCCAATCCCTCGTCCACACTGCCACCCACAGAGCTTACCCAGCCCTCCACGCAGGAGAGGAGGGTCTCAGGCCTGGACACTGTGCTATCCAACCGTGGGGACGAAGATCAACATTTTCTCTTTAATCCGTCCCATGCTAAGTAACTGCTGCATCATGGGTTTACAAAAAAACTACCAGCAGTCACATTCCCCGTTCCCCGAAGGTGTCAGCCAGGAGACTTAAGCACTTCGATGTAAAGAAACAGCAGGTAGCCCGTCTGGAAGGGGCCTTGACCAGGATGCCCAGACCAGGCAGAGGCCAGCTCCTCAGCCTCACACAGAAAAGGGCGTTTCAATCACAGCGTGAGGAAGATGGCCCAGCAGGCAGGCCTGAGACAGGCAGCGTGAGGGGATGGTCACACACAAGAAGACGCGCCCAGAGGCCCGTCCCCAGACCCCAGCGCAGGGGGGTCTGCAAGGAGATGGCTCCCCCGCCCCACCCAGGACCTGCACACGGAGGCCTCCTGGGCGCGGCTTCAGCACCACTTGACCTCTGATCTCTGGCTCAGGCTGAATTCCCAGCGTTACTGACAACAAGCCAATGCGGAGCGGATTCCACCTTCGGAGCCGTTTACAACACACCCCAGTGGAGAAAGCCCATGCAGGAAAATGTCTCCATTCAACTTAATCAGAACAGACTCCCAAGCCCTGAACCCAACCTGTGACTGTATTACTCTGTGAGTGACACTGAAGACATCGACCAATAACTGAACATCCATCCATGCATTCGACAGCGCCCAGCGACACTGCAGCAGCAGTTTACACTGCACGACCAACACAATTCATTTCATCCCCATTCATGCCCTCACACAGCTGCTGCTGTTTCACACACGTCAAGGCCTGTGCCTGCCGTCACCCAGCTAATACACAGAACTGGACTGAAAGCCCGTTACTCTGGCTCCCGCCCCTAACCGCTGTCTACAGCACCTGTCACACCGTACCCACTAGTAACTGCTCCCAGGCCCTCAGAGCCACCTGGCCACATCTTCCTCTTCCTAGGGACAGTTTGTCTTGTTCTGGGGAGGACCAGGAATGAGAGGAGACAACACACTTCTGGCCAGTGTATCCACAGGGATCTGCAGCCACCTTCCTCGGGTACATGGACCCTGTGAAAGAGGTGCAGGTTCTACCCCCTCTCAGTCTGCAGACGTTGCATTCCTCTACTTACAAACAAAAATCACAAGACTTCACTGACAATACTGACCAGGAAACTCAATCATTTTTCCAGAAGAGGGGAATTCTCGTTCCACAGAACCTCAGAGTTTCCCTTTTCACCTTCATAACTAACTCGTTTATATATGTCCTCCCTAGATTTGAAAGATTTTTTTTCATTTTTTATAATAATTTTTCTTGTCAGCAAAAAGAAGCAAATAGATTTGCAGTGACTCTTCTGCTTCTTTGCAAAACATGCAGTGCTGGATAGTAAGAGCAATATTTCATACAGCTCCACAGAACAACAGTGTTCCTGCCAACGTACCAGAAGCATCACCCTGATTGGAACTGCTTTGATACACACGTGTGTAGAGCTATCTACAGCATGGAAACAATCCACAATCAAAGACGTCATCATCATTCCAAGCAAAACAGAGTCAAGAAACTAATTCACTGGTGTACAACAGCTAACATGATATAGGCAGGCAAGATCTTTAAGGAGTATAATGAAAATAGTTTACATCCATATGGGCATAACTTAGTAGCCCCGAATATTAGGCAAACAGCGAAGCAGTCTAACCTGTAAAAGACAAGAGCACGGCTTCCTATGAGATGAGGGGATGGGTGGGAGGGAGGTAGAGAGACCATGAGGATGGAAGACGCTGAACACTGAAGGACTATGCCATCTCCTCCCTTTAGCTGTTTCATAGGGGTTGGTTTATTTTTGTGAGAAGACAGAAAGTTCAGCTACACAGCGTATTTCACATCTAGAATTCCTTGGTTACAGCACACCAAAGAAAACACACAGCTGGGCCAGGCAGGCAGGCAAACCAAGACGCTAAATGAAGGTGCTACTTCTCAGCGAGGAGTAACAATTTGAGGCGCTCGTGAATTTATAGAAGACAAACACTTCAATAATTTATCCCAGTGCCTAATTAACTTTTCTTAAAAGATTTTTTCTTTCAAATTAAAAGCAGTAGCTTTATTAATGCACAACCCATTTCAAATTTGAAACACAACTCTTAAGTTATACCTTGTGGAATGGAAAGCCATAATTGTAACGTGGAATGAGACCAACTGAAATCAATATAAGAAATTTGAAGTAAGCAAATACTTTTTTTTTCCTGAGGGTAGTATAAAACGTATGAAATTACAGTAGTAAGAAGTTATTAATTTGAAATTATAAAGTGGAATTGAGGACTTCGAAATATTCATAGATATTTCAAAGAATTCTGGAAGCAAAGAAAACCATACCATGGTCTGGAAAAGCTTACTTTTTAGAAAAACAGCATTTAATTTGCACAGCTGCTTGACCATGCTATACTGCAAAACACAGCAGTGTGTATGCCACCAAGCCTAGCACTGATTAAAGTTACATTTTCAGGTTCACAGGTATTCACATCCCAGCTATTACAAAAACATTCATTATTTAATAACTGACTCAACCTTATTATGAAACCTGAACCAGGTGAGAACAGGAACTATGTCGAGCTACCTGCGTAACAGACCTCTGGCAACCTTAACCACCCTGGGCCAGAGGCACTGCAGCAGAGCGCTCTGCACGCCTGAGGAACTAAGTGGCAGGCACTCTAGAATGTTTGCTAAGTGAAAGGATAAAGGGACGCTCACGTAGGAGGAAATGGCTTTTTGGGTTTATTTTTTCCCAAATAAAGTGACTGCTGACTAAAACAGTCATGCGTGGGTTTTGCCCCGTGGCCTGCAGTCAGACGGGTAGCTGTCCCCCAGCACTGAGGTCCCTGCCACAGGGGTGGAGATGGGCAGCAGTGTGGACTAGCAAGCACAGGGATCCTCTCTGCAGTGAGACTTCAAAGTGCCTTTTCTATTACTTTGCAGTATAAAAAATTATCTCATTAATTTAAAAGTTCACTTTATAACTTTATTTTCTGCTAACAGTAGAGTTTATGATATATGCAAAATATGAAGAAGAAATAAAAATCAACCCATAATGAAATTCCCTGGAAATAAGTTATCACTGTGGTGCATTATTACCCACTTTATGCATATACATCTGTTACATAAGGGAAACTGTTTCACATGTACAATTCCAGATTCTACTTACATTACATCCACGACAAAGAACACCTCCCCATGTCACTCATGTATCTTCTTTAATGGTTACATAATATTCATAATTTAACTGTTTCTCAATTTTTGGACAGCTATGTTTCTTCTAATTTTTCACAATGACAACTTATGCTAAAGTGAACATCTTTTTGCTAAACCATATCAGAGTGTTTTGAACACTAAATCTGTGTCTCATTTTGTAATTTGATAGAGAAAGTCTAAAGGAAGACTCTCGAGGCAAAAAGCTGGAAACATTTTAAAGTCTCGACACACTTTGCCAAACTGTGACCTACCCCCAGTGCCGGGCACCCGGCAGCACCCCACCAGCAGTCCTGTCCACACTCCAGCCCACCTGCGCATTTTCAAACAGGAAGCAACCTGGCTATGCAAATACGAGGAACCCAGTGCCCTGCACCTCGGGCTGGTTCTCGACTTCTGTACGTGGGACAAAAAGTAAGACCCCAGCTTCCTCATCTGGAAACGAGACAGTCAGATTTGAGGTGCTCTCGGGCTCCTCTCTGAGCCCTAATACTCTGATCCGTCTCTGCCATTGCACACACTGTGTGTTCAGGCTCGCAGGATACTGACAGAGTGAAAGGTAACCTGTGCCCTCAGAGCCGTCCACCTGCCAGCCAACTTTTCCCTTGCAGCACCACAGCACGAACAACTGCAACGGGAAATGACTGCCGCACGGGAAAAACAGGATCGCATGCTGACATTTAAATACATAGCCCAGTTTTTGAGTCTCAGTTCAGGCTCCATAAAACCAGATGCCATAGCTGGAATTGTGACTCATATGTGTGACTTCACAGAAAACAAAATGCTACACTGAAGATAAGGTTTCCTGGAGAAATGTAGCATTTTAAAAGGCAATCGACAATCGGCCTTAGATTTCCTGCAGAAAAACAGAAAGCTCCAGCACGGCACTACGTGTTGAAATGAAGCTGGGCGGCCCGAAGCCCCTCCTCACAGCACAGCAGGCTAGGTGCCCTGAATAGCACTGCCAGGAGCAGCAGACCAACAGGCTCGCATGGACAACGAGAAAACAGATGACAACACTGCCTTCTAACGGGTGAAGATTACATCAGTACAAAAGGCACCAAGAATACCCCAACATCATGTTATCAGAGAATTCTAGCAGAACCTTGTTACTAGGAAAACAGTAAAAGTTGCCTAAAACAATAGAACTGGGCACACAGGAAGAAAGAATTTAGGGAAAGCTACTGAGTCGATAAAATTTTACTTGTGAAAGAATACTTTTGTTCTTGAACATTAATTTCATAGCATAAAAGACTATCATTCAGAAATAAAAATACTTCCCCTTTCATATTTTTTTTCCTAAGAAAACTGAAACGGTTCATAGATTTGGAGTCAAACTTTATCCCTACTTCAATTTGAGAGAAAAACAAATTACTGTGTTCTTATTAAATGCCTTGAGCTGAAGAAATTATAGTTAGGAAAAAAAAAACACAGTACACACAGCACACACACACGGCATGCACACAGCATACACACAGTGTGCACACACACAGTGCACACACAACATACACACACAGCACACACACTGCCCACAGCATGCACACAGTGCGTACACACATAGCGCACACACAGCATACACACATAGCATGCACACTCAGTGTAAACAGCACACACACACAGTGCGCACACAGCACACACACATAGCATGCACACTCAGTGTAAACAGCACACACACACAGTGCGCACACAGCACACACACATAGCATGCACACACAGCAGCACACAGCATACACACAGCATGCACACACACAGTGCACACACAACACACACAGCACACACACTGCCCACAGCATGCACACAGTGTGCACACACACAGCGCACACACAGCACACACACATAGCATGCACACTCAGTGTAAACAGCACACACACACAGTGCGCACACAGCACACACACATAGCATGCACACACAGCAGCACACAGCATACACACAGCATGCACACACACAGTGCACACACAACACACACAGCACACACACTGCCCACAGCATGCACACAGTGTGCACACACACAGCGCACACACAGCGCACACACAGCACACACACACAGCATGCACACTCAGTGTAAACAGCACACACACACAGTGCGCACACAGCACACACGCATAGCATGCACACAGCATGCACACACACAGTGCACACACAACACACACAGCACACACACTGCCCACAGCATGCACACACACATACACAGTGCCCACACACCCAGAGCTGTCTGCTAGGAGTTGTTGGGATTGGTTCCAACAGGAGACGGGTCAGCAGCCCTGAACCTCGGATGCCCTGGCACACAGAGTTTAAGGGAAGTGCTGTCTAGCAGTCTAGCCTCCCCCACAGCTGGTCTCCGTGAGTGGCAGCCCTGACCCATGTCATGCTGGGCCACTCTCCCCCACACCTGACTCAGGCCCCTTCTCCCCAGCCCTGACTTTTCCACGCTGCTTGCCCTGGACACACTCAGCAATGCTGGGCAAGCTGACGGCTCCGGACGTTCTCCGTTCTGAAAAATCAGCAAAGGACCTGCACTGCCATCTGATAGGTCATCATGAAAAAGCTGATGCAGTTTTGGGGACCTGAGAGAAGTCCCCAGAACTGAGTGGAGTGCAATGTTGCTACCAAACTCGCAGTGTCTTCTGCTTATTGATGAAAAAAGGGGGGAAAAAAAAAGGTATTTTAGCTCTCTAAGAAGTGACAACTAAGAATGTAATCAAGGCCGGCGCTGTGGCTCACTAGGCTAATCCTCTGCCTGCGGGGCCAGCACCCCAGGTTCTAGTCCTGATCGGGGCGCCGGATTCTGTCCTGATTGCCCCTCTTCCAGTCCAGCTCTCTGCTGTGGCCAGAGAGTGCAGTGGAGGATGGCCCAAGGGTCCCTGCACCCCATGGGAGACCAGGAGAAGTACCTGGCTCCTGGCTTCGGATCAGCCCGGTGCGCCGGCCTCAGCGGCCATTGCATGGTGAACCAACGGAAAAGGAAGACCTTTCTCTCTGTCTCTCTCACTGTCCACTCTGCCTGTCAAAAAAAAAAAAAAAAAAAAGAATGTAATCAATGTTGAACACTAGCATATACTAGAAAAAAGCAACAGTCATCCATTTGCACACAACGTAGTGGGAAAAACAAAGTTAATCTTTCCTCTGCCTTGAGAGGCTTTCTCAGTAAAATATTTTTTGTTTTACTCACTGTACACTAATAATTGCAAAGGTAATTCAACACAGAACACTTAGAGCCTTTGCGTCGTCACTGGAAATTTCCTTAAAAATTAAATTTCAACTGTATACCCATTTTTGTTGCCTAAATGTATGACAGAGTGAGCAATAAAAAATTTCCAAGCATAAACAGAAATACGATTTTATGTGGAGGAAGTAAAATGGAAACATGAGTTCAAGGAAAAAAAGAAAGGCCATAAAATTTATGACTATGAAAAAAGTTTTTTCAAGGGCTTTTTTTTTTTTTCAACAAATGACGGTGGGTATCAAATATGGTATTCAGATTCTACAGGATACATTTAAAAGAGTGATAAAAAGTTTCACTCTATAATGTCAAGTTTTATAGTACACTGGAAATTATATCCTTTGCAACTATTCAAACTTAGGATGAAAAATTATAGATGTCAGGTCAGCTTGAAATACATATGTGAGATTACCTAGTTTTTTTTTTTTCCAAGATTCTTTTAGAGAATAGTGAGCAAATACACTCTGGTAGAGAGAAAAATGCTACACGTACACTTTCTATGAAACAAAAACAGAGATCCACGGCAGTGTAAAAAGAAGTGCTCCAGGAGAGGTCAGAGTTTCTGCCATCAACAGGGTGTGCCAATCACATACAAAACAAAGGACGTGTGCCCAGAACACAAAAGAACCCTCCATTGAAAACCGAGGAGGCCGGCGCCGTGGCTCACTAGGCTAATCCTCCACCTTGCGGCGCCAGCACACCGGGTTCTAGTCCCAGTTGGGGCACCGGATTCTGTCCCGGTTGCCCCTCTTCCAGGCCAGCTCTCTGCTGTGGCCAGGGAGTGCAGTGGAGGATGGTCCAAGTACTTGGGCCCTGCACCCCATGGGAGACCAGGAGAAGTACCTGGCTCCTGCCATTGGATCAGTGCGGTGCGCCAGCCGCAGCGTGCCAGCCGTGGCAGCCATTGGAGGGTGAACCAACGGCAAAGGAAGACCTTTCTCTCTGTCTCTCTCACTATCCACTCTGCCTGTCAAAAAAAAAAAAAAAAAAAAAAAAAAAGAAAAAAGAAAAGAGAAGAGAAGAAAAGAGAAGAGAAGAAAAGAAAACCAAGGAGCAATTCTGATTACAAATGGGCAGAAGACCTGACCAGACGCATGGAAGATGCTGAACATCATCGGCCGGTCCAGAAATGCCCACTAACAAGGAAGTTTCGCCACACAGCAAATTAAGACAGTTAACATAAGAACCACTGGCAGCAGTACGTGCTGGGAGGAAGAGGAGCGGCCGCATGGGACTATGAGGCAGCACAGCCGCTCCGGAAAACAAGCTGGTAGGCTTTTGCTGTTTTTTTTTTTTTTTTTTTTTTTTTTTTTTTTTAAGAACAGCCTTATTGAGATATAATTCACAAAGCACACACACACAATCATTTAAATATACAATTCCATGGTTTTTAGGATGTTCACAGGCTGTTCAATCATCACCCCAATCCAGACACAGGTGTTTGGCACAGAGGTTTAAACTGTCACCTAAGACGCCCTCGTTCCACATCAGAGGTCTGGGTTCGAGTCCAAGCTTTGTCCAGCTTCCTGCTAGTGCATGATCCAGGAAGCAGCAGGTAACTGAGTTAGTACTTGGGACCCTGCCCCTACCCTGGGAGAATTGGATTTAGTTCTGGGCTCCAGCCCTGGCCATCGTGGGAGTGAACCAACAGATGAAAGATCTCCTTTGTGTATCTTGATGTCTGCCTCTGAAATAAAATGAAAACAAAACACCCCAATCCATTTTAGAATATTTCCATCACCCAAAAAGCACACACCCATAGCAATTATTCCCTCATTTCCACCTCTCCCCAAGCACTGGGCAACCAAGCTACTCTGCCTCTGGATCTGCCGCGCTGGGCGTCTCACTCCCCACGGGACCCAGGGACAGCCGGCCCTGTGTCTGGATCTGCCGCACTGGGCGTCTCACTCCCCACGGGAGCCAGCGACAGCTGGCCCTGTGTCTGGCTCATTCGGCTCCAGGTGTTCCCAGGGTTTTTCTCCACGCTGTGCATGGCACTGCAGGGGTCAGCTCTTCGTCTCTTTTATCGCCAGACAATACTACTTCGCATGGATACACACACATCTCTTCATTCACGGTGGACGGATACATGGATTATTTTCACTGTCTGCTATGAACAACTGTTCTACAACAGCAAACACACTCCCCATATGACTCAGCAATCTTCCCCCTGAACATCTGCCCTAGAAAAATGAGAATGTGGACCTGGCACTGTGGTACAGTAGAAGCTTCCACCTGCCACGCCAGCACCCCATATGGGCGCCGATTTGAGTCCCAGCTGCTCCACTTCCAACCCAGCTCCTTGCTGATGGCCTGGAAAAGCAGGAGGATGGCCCAAGTGCTTGGACCCCTGGACCCACACGGGAGACCTGGAAGAAGCTCTTACATTCCAGCTTCGGATCAGCCCAGCTCCGGCCACACTGGCCATTTGGGGAGTGAACCAGCAGATTTAAGACTGCTTCTCTCTGTTTCTCCCTCTTTGTAACTCTGCCTCTCAAATAAATAAATAAATCTTTCAAAAAGAAAAAGAAAAATTTATGTTTACACAAAAAACTGCACACAGATATTTGTAGCAACTCTCCTCATGACTGTCAAAAACTGGACACAGCTCAAGCGTCCCTGGCACTAGGATGGCAGATAACCACAGCAGCTCCATAAAGTGAAGTGCCCCTTAGGACTAAAGGAAGGGCTACGGTGCACACCTGACCGAATCGCAAAGGCGTTCCCTGGACTATAAGAAGTCCGCTTCCCAGGTTACACACAGAAATACAGAACTACAGCAACGAGGACACTGAGGTCAGAGCAGGTGCGGCTACAGAAGGATAGCAGGAGGGAGTTTTCAGGGTGACATAGTTGTCTACATCCCCATTGTGGACTGGTGATACAAAACACACACATACACAAAATGTTAAGATATATAGAACTGCATCAGCAAAAATATCAGTTTTGCTATTATTTTTAATTTTTATTTATTTCTATTTTTATCTATTTGAGAGACAGAAAGAAAAAGGGACAGAGGTCTCCCATGCACTGGTTCACTGCCCAGAAGCCCACAACAGCCAAGGCTGGGCCATGGCAAAGCTAGAAGGCTGGGATTCCCAGTGTACACGAAGCACACCCTGTGGGTGGCAGGGACCCGGCTACTTGAGCCATCACTGCTGCCTTCCAGGGTGTACGTTAGCAGCAGGAAGCTGGAAATGGGGGCAGAGCTGGGAGTGGAACCCAGACACTCCAGTGTGGGACACAGGTGTCCCCAGTGCCATCTGAGTCACTGTGCCAAATGCCCATGCGAGGTCTTGATTTTCAAATACAAGCAAAAATTGTTTTTTAAAAAACTAACTAGAAAGATACCCACTGAATGTCCTAGTACCTTATGTTCCAGCCTGAAGAGTTAGCATTTCCTATTTACTACCTACTCACCCTTTATCAGTCAGGGGCTCAAAGAACTGATCTCAGAACAAATAACTTTAGCTAAACTAACACAAAGATAAAAGGTGTTCTGGGTCCCAATGCTGGGCACTTCGTATTTAAGTACTAGCCAGCCTTACCCTTACTTCAGAAGACTACTTCATCGCTAAATAAAGGGGTCGTGGTTGACACCCCCGGTGCACAGGACATCCAGGTGTCCGTGCGGAAAACACCTGCTCTTCTGCAGCAGCAGGTTAAGCTGTCACCTGCAGCACCGGCATCCCAAACGGGCACCGGTTCGAATCCCAGTCGCTCCACTGCCAATCAAGCTCCCTGCTGATGTGCCTGGGAGAGCAGCAGAGGCTGGCTCAAGTGCTTGGGCTCCTGCACCTGTGTGAGAGACCTGGGGGAGGCTCTTGGCACCTGGCTGTGGCCTGGCTGTTGCAGCCACTTGGGGAGTAAATCAGAGGATGGGAGACCTCTCTCTGTCTCTCTCTGTCCCTCTCTGTCTCTCTGTCTCTCTCTCTCTCACTCTGCCTTTCAAATAAATTTTTTAAAAAATCTTTAAAGAAAAAAGGGAGAAAAAAAGCACCTGCCTGTAGAACTTGGAACTCATATCAGAAGCCATGGTTATTCTGTTTGGTTTTTTTTTTTTTTCTATTCGTGGGATCTTAACCTATTAAGTCTCAAATTTTCAATTCTGTGAATATTCAAACATATTTACTTCTAAGTTACATAAATGGCATATTATTTATTGCTCAGTTTAAGTCTTTATAGGTGTGCTATATATAGGATGATGGGACATATGGGTTAAATGTGCCATTTGGACTTTATCATATCTCCCATTTATGGTTCTCTAGAAAAGAACAGTCTATTTCTTTGCCCCTTCTTGACTCCCATTTATGCTATATGGTCTGTATATTTTACTTTAGATTACCCAAACATTTTGTGAAACCGTGTGTGTGTGCGTGTGTGTGTTGTAGGCAGAAACATCAACTATTTAAATCTTTCTTTCTCACATACACATACATACACGCACTTGAAAACGTTCATGGAAACTGGACATAAGAGATGTTTATTTTGGTGCAAAAACTTTTGAAATTCATGTATAGTTTTTTCATAACCTGCATTTCCATTTACTTTTTGAGATTACATATTTATATTGATATATTTATAAATGTGTTAGTTTGAAGCAAAGACTGAGCCCAGAGCTTAAGGAAACCATGGTTGGCAAACTCCCAAAGGTCAGGATTATTCTGCAGTCAGTAAGAAGCTGGCGCAGCCAGCTGCTGGGTGCAGCAGTTGAGGCACTCCCCGGGATGCCTGCATCCCACAGAGTGCTGGGACTTCCAATTCTGGCTTCACGCTAAGCGGAACCTTAGAGGCAGCAATGGATTACTCAAATAGCTGGGTCCCTGCTACCCACGTGAGACCAACATGGAGCTGCAGGCCACTGGCTCCGGCCTGGCCCAGCCCTGGCTACTGCACACACTTAGGAAGTGAACCCGAGGATGGAGCGTCTCTCACTGTCTGTGTGTCTCTGTCTTTTACATAAATAAAAATCAAATTTAAAAAAAGGAGCTGATATGTAATAATGATTGAACTTGAGAGTCAAAAGCTCCCAATTTGAATACTCATGGTTCTGCTTGCAGTCTAGCTAGAGTCTACATACACAATAAATATGCTAACACAGCACAGTAACCATAGCGATGTGTGTCACCAAAGTACACTAGATGGTGATAGGGTTATGAAGAAAGCAGAGGAAGGTAAGGGAATCCAGGGTTAAGCGTAGGGCAAGGGGACCATGACGTTAAATAGTGTGGTCAGGATGGCCTCTTTGAGAAGACGACATAGATGGAGATGTTTAAAGGAGAGGAGGTAAGAGTTAGCCAGGCAGGCATCTGGGGAGAAGTATTCCAAACACACGGAACAAGACCCCGAGACAGGCATGTGCCTCCCATGCATGACAGACAGCAAGGAGACTGACAATCTACTAGACATTCCAGCAGGACTACAGGCAGGCAGACACCTGGAGATGTCTCCAAGTTTGAAAGAGAAGTCTGAGCTGGAAATATAAATTCATTAGACTACATGTAAAATTTAACATCAAGGGTTAGATGAAATCACCACTCATCATTTCAAGAACATTTTATGAGTACCTACCGTGTGTCAAGGAGAGAATGAAGGTGAAACTCAGCTTCAAAAAACACTCTGCCTAGTTTAACTATGGTTTAACCAAGGCGATGTGGGGCAGGGAAAGGGGAGAGATAACCGAGATAACCCTCAGTCATGGTTTTGAAAATAACTAGTCAAAGCAAACAAAGACTTTGTATAAAGTACAGGTAATTCTAAATCTGGTTTAGTCTAGGCAATTAATGGTGGCCCCTGCTCAGAGCGTCAGATCATCATTGTCAAGTCATTCACTAAAGTCTTTCATCAATTTGCCCATCAAGAAAGACACGCTGAATGTGAACTGGAAGATCAATCAAGGGTACCATGCATTCTGATAGCTTCAAAAAGGAACTCTGTCCAGTCCATGTGAAGGCTCACTCTGGCAATTCTTTGTGCCAGCAATGCCTTTTGAATTACAGGAGGGTGTTACGTCTTGTTCCATGTAGTTAAACACTTAATTTTTATCACAGTCATTCCTAAAAATGGTAACTGTCTCCCAAACACAGGAATTGAAATGTAGACCTTAAAAGAAATAAAGAAATCGTAGGGAGGACAGCATAATTTTGATGCAATCCTAGCAGCAACTGATGAACAGGCTCGACTTCAAACATTTTAAAGTTTGGAGCATGTGTTGTTAGGTGCTGAACCTACAAATGTCTGTATGAACCCACATGATGGGTGAATCAATAGTCCCTCTCAACCTCGGTGACGGAGCATCCACACATTCAGTTCACTATATTAAAAAAATCTTAGAACACGGGACTGAAATGTGTAGCAGTTGCCAAACAACACTCACAATTAGTTTATGTAAACCTCTAGTTAGGGGTCGTCTTCTTGAACAGAAACTAGTTCCAGCTAACTTTCTCGAAAAGGGCAGAGGCTTTTGAATGGACACTAAGATGATGTGCCCAGGATGGGTTAAAATGCAGGGTCTATGTCTACTGCCACTTAGGACCAGATAACTCCTTGTTTGGGGGCAAGGTTAAAGGGGCTCAGGGGACTGTAGTGGAGCTGTCGTGGCTGCGGTAGAATGTTCAGCAGCACCCGGGGCCTTCACCCACAGGATGCCAGTAGCACACCTCTGTGACCATCAAAACTAACTCAAGGTATTAGCAAACACCCCTGAAGGCAACACTGCCCCCACTCAAGGACCACAGTTTTAAATGATCGAAACATGGGAGTGACAAAGAAACAGCTGGATCTGGGAAACAAGTGGACCCAGATATTTCACACTGAAGAACTGCCTGGAGTTCAGATCTTTATTTTCTCTGCATTTTGGCTTTAATTCTTTCACTGTAGTTCAGCAATGGAAACAGCCACCTACAACTCCCGAGTTTTTTTGTTTTTCTAATTTCCGACTGGCTGATTTGGTACAGTGCCTGCCCCTGGTCCGCGGCCCGGAGGATGCAAGCTGTTCTGTGGGAGCACAGGAGCTCTGCCGACACCACCTGCTTGCATCAGAGGTGGGGTCAGTTCCCTGGGGAGGAAGGAGCTGCAGCTGACAGAGTGTAGTTTGGGGACACACAGTGACATGTATCTTTAACAGCTATTTAACACTGACTACTAGGCACAGCACACGGCAAACAGCCGTGACATTAACAACTTCATAACGCTGAACTGAATTTGCTCTTCTCCATCTGAGGCCTGTTTCTGCATTAGGTACTCTGAGAAGCTTCTGCGTCCACTGGGAGACCACTACTCACTTCTGGATAAGCAGGCAAGCCTAGAACAAAGCATCTGTGCCTGGAGGTTCGCCCACTAATGCATCTTAAAGTGAACGTCTGGATAGCGCGTTTGAGGGACCCACAGATGAAATGTGGGACTGTTACACCATGTATTGCTCACAGACATGACAGAGGACTGACAGCTAGGATGCTTTGTGGGCTACTAAGAAAACACACTTGTAACGTGTGACTCTGCCTCAGTCAACGGAAGACCGTAATTGAACAACCATTGCCCAATTTGTGGGCCAACAGAAAACCAAATGTTTGCCTTGAGACTTTCCAACTGGGTTCAAGAATAAAATCCAGGAAAATGATAATATACATATCAACTCAGAATTTAAAGAAGGGTGCAAGCTACATTAAAATGTTGAAGACTTCCAAGAGACCAAGAGGAGATAAGAGGCAGGAAATCCTTCCCTGGTTCTCACTAGCGAATCCCAGCAGTTCTATGTGAACCAAAGCAGCAGCTGCACCTTGAGCATGAAGATCAGAAACGGTGGGCTCTTGGGACCAGAGCTGTGGACAGCGGGTTAAGGCACCACCTTAACACTGGCATCCCATAGCAAAGCACTGATTCAGATCCCTGCTAATGCACCTGAGAAAGCACAGACGGTCCAGGCACTTCGGTCCCTGCCACCCACATGGGAGACTCAGATGGCGTTCAGGGCTCCTCACTTTGGCCTGGCCCAGCCTTGGCCATTGCAGCCATTTGAGGAGTGAACTGCAGAATGGAAGAGTTCAATGAATGAATCAATCTCTCTCTCTCTCTCTCTCTCTCTCTGCCTTTGAAAGAAATGTTTTTAAGAAAAAGGAGGCAGGGGTCGGGGTAGAGTGGGCGCTAGGCTAGATTTCCAACCTGTTTTGCCTTAGGGAAGCCAGAGCTCCAGACAGGTGCCTGTTCTGCAACTTCCAAACAGAAACAGACTCTACCACCTGATCACAGCCTTATCCCAGCAACAGGAGCCAACCACAATCAAAGGACGAGAAAAGGATGTAAGAAGTAAAAGTGAGTGCTACCTGGTCTCAGGCTACTTCCCGGGAGTCTTGGCCTAATGGTTATGGCCCTCACCACTCTGCTCTTGGGTCTTACCACACACTTGTTTTCAGGGCCCACATTCCCCAGTGAGCAACACATAGGGATAGTAATATTTTCAAAATCCCTAAGGGGTTACTTAAACATGACACACTGAGAGTCCCTAAAACTCCAAAGTTACTTTAAAAACAATCACATTCCTAATTTCAAAGAGCCTCCTGACAAACAGGAAGACCAAGGAGATTCCCACTCTGCGGAGCAGAAGCACCCAGCACTCACGCCTTCCTGACTCAGCAGAGGGCGAGGGTGCCGCCTCACTGATGCAGAAGGAACTCGCCAGCGGACTCAGTAGACAGCCATGGACTTCTAGTTTCTCAACTGCTGCTCTACAAATGCCACGATTTCTCTCCCACTCAACCTGAGGTTGGGAGGATCATAAAGACAGGGCAGGCGGCGGGGTGTGTGTGTGTGTGTGTGTGTGTGTGTGTGTAAATACTATGTAAGAGTCGATTCTAGAGGAGTTCTCTCCACCTTCCGCTGTGAAGAGAATCAGTGTAAAGGAGACGTGATGATAAAACCCCATTTCAAAATCCACAAGGCGAGGCCCGCGCGTTGCGGCACTGCATCAGCAGCACTCTGAAGGCCGCGCGTGCGGACGCTGTGACGGCTGCTCCTGCGAGGCTGCTCCATCAGTCAGGCGCTCTGGCTGCGCAAGTCCGAGAAACGTTCCTCCTGCTTCTCCTGCAGACGGCGAAGGCAGCCACTAAAAAACTACCATGAATTAAGCAATCAATTTGTCAAGCACAACAATCCTGGGCCCCACGGAAATAGAATACAACTGATTCTATCATTCAAACAAAATCTACAGAGTGAAAAAAAATTCGTTATTTGTTTATAGCAAAAAACCAGAGTGAGTGCCTGCTGCGGCCAGGCATGGTTTGATGCTGGAATACAATGGGAAAACACAGCACCCATCCAGCCCCTAATCCAAAGGAACTGACAGTGCAGTGGGAGTGGCATACACAGGTCAGGCAACCAGCAGAACCAGATTACCAAAGGAAGTACCCACACATGAAGTGATGAAAGCAAGAGTCAGGAGGGACTGAGAAAAAATCAAGAACACTCTACGGATTGGGGGAGTGGGTAGAGGGTGGTCAAGAGAGGGCCCAGTTAAGTTCCTAGTTAAGAGTCTAGTCTTCTGTCTTCTGAGTGAAGATCCCAAGAAGTAACCAGTGAGTGCTAAGTATGACATGATTTCCATAAAACACAGGGAAAGGCAGGAGGTAGAGAATCACTTGGTCCAAGTCTCCTTGAGCAAATGTCTCCTTCAGCATTAGAGCCTCGTAACTCCATCAGCTGCATTTTCTCTACACTAGTTCTCAAAGCACACATGTGCGACCAACTAGCACTGCTTCTCTCCCAGTGACAGAGGGTGTAAGGGAATGCGATTATTACAGAACAACGTGACATACTCACAGCAGGAATGACTGTAAAGTTTCTAGAAAAATTCATGGACTAATATGAAATGATTACTTCCAATAGAGATCTCAAAACATTTGTTCCTAATGCTAATTGGAATGTGAATGACTGTGAAAATCAAATAATAGAGAAAATAGCTTTGCTACTGCATAGGTGATTCTAAAGATTGGAGTCATCTTTTGCTTGCTTTGTGTTTTAAGAAAGAGGAGAGTTACTAAGATTCATAAAATTTAAATATTGTGAACTGGCCGTGGGCAGCTCATAGTTAATTCTCAAAGATTCATCAGATCATCAAAAAATGACTTTATTAAGAGAAAAGGCCTGAAATGGGTTTTGAACACTACACAGTGTCTTATAATAGATACTAGTCTGACTAGCAAATTAAATAAAAAATGTGTAAAGACAAAAAACTGCAAGGCATATTTGATAGAGATTTGTTTTAGCAGACTATACATATTTTCTAAAAATATCTTATTAACTGGACAAAGCAACTGAAAATTACTGAAACTATAGTTTTCTAAGTTTAAGAGGAAAATAATTTTTTTTTCCTGGCACACAAAAAAAGAGTTACAGTCAGCAGCAATATTTTAAAGACCACTTTGAAAAAAATATTACTCACTGGTAAAACCCCCTCTACCACCCTATGCAGACTTCTCTCCAGTGCAAATTAATGATTTGCAGATAAAAGTAAGTATTCAGAAAACAAACTCTTGATTACAGCATAAGCTAAAGCTGACGTAAAAGCATTCATCACAAGAAAAGGCAGTATCTCAAATCTAAGAAGGTAAAACACCAAGTAGCAAAAACGAATCCTTTAAGAACTATCAAACCAAACAAAAAAATAAAATTAGATATAAATTCAAGTTTTAGACTGTGGTCAATTGAGGTCTAGACAAAACCCTATGTTTGTTCACTGCCTAGTCTCCAGTCTGCTCCAAGTTTGAAAAGGTAATTGAACACAGTCTATAATTACTGGATTAGACACAGATGGGCTCTGTACATTTCAGGGGGAAAAAAGCACTGTTTTGATTCATTTTATGATTGCCTGTAAGGTCAGACTTTTCAAAATGTACTTTCATCTGTTAAATGGTTTCTCAAATTCCCTGGGGTATATCTTCAATAACTGTGATGTTTTAAGCAATTTGGGCCTATCAGATCCTGTCTTTGAATGTAACTAGCTGCCCATTTTCTAGTATTATAAGTGTGCATGTAGGTTAATTGCTACATCTCTTACATACTTTCTGAAGTTGCAGTTTTCAGGGAAAAAACTGAAAAATCGTGCCTCTTTTCCGACAGGAATTGGTCATACTGACGAAGATTTTCATGTAAGAAAAAAAGTTAGCTATTGAATAATAAATGACTTAGTGTCATCCAAAGTACACGAAAAATATTTTCTGACACAAGTGAGAAACAAAAGCAGAAACACCAACATTCTGGATGTGAGGCGTAAGCCAAAGAAACTTAGCTGTCTTGTAACTAAACAACTGAAAATACACATTCTTGACTAAAGCCCTATGCATTTTTAAATAACCCTAAATGACTAGGAAGCATTTTGTCTGTACTAAAACAAAAAAGTGAACTATTTCCTAACCTAAAAAAAGAGAAGCCATAAACTCACCACCCTCTATCGCCTTCACTAATCATGATGTCACTAGACAGCAACGTATTAAGATTCACAGTGGCAAACCTGAGCTCGGGGAACCAGGGTCTGCTCCGGCCGCACGGTACTGCCCGTCCCATTTCCAAGCGGCTCAGATTAAACAATGCAGTCGGTACACGAACGTCTTAATCATGAAAATCTGTGGTATGCTCAACAGCATCAGTTAAAATGCCACAAAAAGTTGTCTTTGCTTGATCACTTCACAGAAGAACGGGTTCTCGGGCTAACAGCTAGGTGGAAGAAGCTCCCGAGGGCGGGGATCAAGCCTGGGAGCAGCGGGGCACAATCTCCAGGGTGGCCGTCGGCCGGCTCCTCATCTCCTTCCACCCACACGGCCACTGTGCCGGTGCCCGTCGTGCGTCAATCCCCTTTCCAGCTACAGCTTCACTTCTGCTCCCAAACTCACCGGTTAACTACTCTGGGATACAGGACAGAATAGAAACACCCAACACCAGAGAAATAGATACAGAGACAGTGCAGAACACGAATAATTCCAAAGCTTCTTCACATTTTAGGAAGCTGGAGTCGTATGGAAAAGGAGGATTTAGTCATACAATAAAGCCCAAGTTACTATTATTTATAAAATCATGCAGGCACATAGAAAGTATTTATGCTTGAAACAAGATTCACAGCCACACTCACGAAAAAGTAGCAACTTACATTCTTCACAGAATGCACACATGTGATCTACTTGCGACCTCCTCTTGTGAGAAAACGGAAGTCTTTTAACCACACAAATAACCTTGGCTGCTTGAAAACACGGACTAGTGGAGAACGTTTTGCATCTATGTTCACGAGACCATTTACATGAATGATACAGCTCCCATTTCATTCACATGTTCCTATAAAGTGATGCAAGTATGATGATGTCAAATGTACTGTGTGGCTTTTATAGTGAAATCTATTATAAATGTGTTACATCTTTGAGCAAAATAAACTAGATTTTACATTCACACATACACAGATTTTCTTATAATGGTCTTCTGAACATAAGGGATACCTGCAGGGGTGACTAAAGCACAGAGCAGCACCTAAACACTGCCGAAAATTGCTAGCAGCTTCCGCCCTTGCTCTCCATGGGGCTCATGCACAAAGCCAAGATGATATCGGAACAAGGCAATTGTAGAGAAAGCCAGGACAGAACTTTGGCCTCGTTATTGTGCAAGGCCGCATGGAGACTAGGTGCAACAAGCAACGGACATGATCAAACCGCCAGGGAAGGGGGCTTTCTTTAGTTGAATCTCCGGTGACTTGAAATTTGACGTTTACAAGACCAGTTACTAAAAACTGTGCCTGAAGGTGAGTTATAAACACACAACAACTACATAAGAGAACATGAGACACACATAGTGTAAGTCCTGTCTTCTTTCCTCATGCCCTCCTTCTCTCCTCTCCTGTCTTAATTTCACTTCCAAAGTCACAAAAAACATTTCGTATAAGATTATAATAAAACGAACTTGATATTTAGTATTCTGCGACAACACCCAGTATCAGCCTGGCGCGAGCTCACGTTCATCTCTACTTACACATACAGGTGCTCTATCTTTTAACACGAATGCTCTAAATTTACTGTGAGCTTCAAATCATGAAACTGGCTACCCAAAACAAAAGGAAGCCTGGACAGATTTCTTCTTAGCCTTTCTCAAAAAGGGCCTTTCCCTTTTTAAACAATTTACATGATGTTTTATGGTCCTTTTAGAAGAGAATTATAGTAAATGGCACTCCGAGTGGGTTGTGTGAACCCACAAACCACTCCTCATAAAAACTGCTATAATTTTCCAGGACAGGGACAATAAAATATCATACATAAGCCAATGCTAAATCACGGTGTGACCACAGTAACAAACACATTGTTTTCACGAAAATTAAGCATGATAAAGCTAACAAAAAGATGACGAAGAGAAGTCCTCACGGTTCTCTCGATCTAGTCAGCCCACAAGCATTTACAGAGCTTCACCCCGTTTCCCAAGTGGCTTGAAATACAGGTGCTAATCTAGTACCACAGTTTTATATGTAGTTCAATAAGAGATTAAAACAGTAAGTAACTTCAACTGTAGCTCCAAGACGACGGCAGATAAGCCAATCAGCAATACTTTACGTTCTTCACATTCTTGTTTGTAATCACACAGGAAGCTTCACGAAGATGCATTTCTCACTTTAGACCACTAGGGACCAATCAGTGACTTCAACTCTCAAGTCAGTACCTGAAGAGTTAACAGAACCTCCTGCAAGAATCAGCAGAACCTAACGCAGCTCCGAAGATCGGAACACTGTCTAGAGAAAAAGGGACGATCACGTGAGATTTTAGAAAGACAGAAGCCCATGGTTCAAAATGTGTAAATGTTTAATCATCATCTACTCTGAAACATGTCCCACTTTCCCTTTCCCTGTGACTGTTAAAAGGAAAAAAAAAAGAAACACTAAAACCACGCTTTCCTAACTTGCCAGTGGAAGAAACTGCTATGCCACACTGATACAGAAAATACAGCCTACTAACATGATTCCCTGTAGCTCATTGCTAAGTCAAGCATAATACTGAAATCAAGACTGGAGAGCCAAGCCAAAATAGCTATAAAAGAATATTACTCACAGAGGGTTATCTTAGGATGCAGTAACAACGCTCAGACAACACAGCATTTTCTACTTGAACCTGTTAATGATTGCTACTTCTGGTTAGAGAGGACTGTTCACAATATTTGCAATACTCCTTCATAGTACAACATCGGAGGAGAATTGGAATGAAATGGTACGAGGTCTCAGAACAAGCTGATGTAAACCTTAACACATGCATTTTCACTGCTTTTCAGATTCTTACATGAAAATGCATGACACTTTCTAAAGTAACAAATTATATGGAACTGATAGAGCATTTTTACACATTAGCTCAACGTTCCCAAATCTTTCCAACAGGATACTGTTAATTAGCATTTAAAATTTCCAGGAGAATAAGGCAGTGATTTGATTAAATCTGCTAAGACATCAGACACAAAAACTGGCTCTCCTTCCTTTCACACACACAGACACAAACAAATCTGAAATAAAAATAATTCTAAAACAATGAGCTAGACAACAAAAGTTGAAGTAAAATGTATACTCATCAAATCCTTTCATTAAAAACATGCACTTCAAGTATTTTTGCTTCTATATTAGACTGTAGGAAACAGGACATCTAAAAAACAATTCATACTGTTAGGCAAATAGAACAAACAGCCACATTCAAGTCGTGGGACATTAAAAAGGAATTCATTATTTCTGAGGTGAAAGTTTTGTATGACAAAATATGCTGTTATTTTTGTTCAGATACTCTAGCAGACCTTTGCTTGTGTTGATTGAAAATGACTTTATATACTTAAGGGCCCAAATCAGAGTTTCCCAAAAGGAATCTGCAAAGAAAAAACACTGATTCCAAAAAGAAGACTGTGCAAACAATACACAGTTCCAAGATAAATAAATACATTCAAAGTAACAAAATTGCTTTTCCAGGTTAATCAAAGATTTCTGCCTTGTGGAATGTGTCTTCAGAAAACATAAGAATTCAAACGTCAAAGGCCTGACATTAAAAGGATCTTTAAATTTAAAAACTTTAGTAGGCTCAAGCATAACAATGAACAATTTATTTGATCTTATAAATACTCCAACATTTGAGGAGTCCTTGAAGATGCAAAGTATTTTCATCTCATCCTGCAAAGTTAGACTGGACTCCTCCAGTTCACCAAAGCCACCCACCAGTCCACTCCACCTCTGCCTCCTCACCCCGGCCATCCACTGCCTTTCTAGACAATGCAATCTGCCTGCCAGAATACAAAGGTCCATCCATGGCAAAACCCCTGTGTGCAAAGAGAATCTCCCGAATCTCATCACTCCTCCGCTAGGTTCCCATCCAGGCCCCCCGCGGCGTGGGCTACAGGCCCATCTGCATGGCTGGCTCTGCAGACTGGTTATGAAGCCTTTACAACTGACCACACAAACACAATGCCACAATTGGGACAACTGGTGCACTCAAATGCCAAAGTGAAGCTGTGTAGAAGTACACTGCGAGGGTAGAGTTCCACCAGTGATCCTAAAATTATTTCAAGGAATCCATCTCCAAGAATGCATCATGAAACCAGAAGAGCCCAGTTAAGCTCTAGGGGTGGGGGAAGAAAGAAGAAAGAAAATGGAAGACTAGAAGAGGCAGCGAAGGTCCCACCAATCACTCCGTCACGGAGAGGGCTCAAGCTACAGACGAAGTTGGGACACAGAAGATTGTAGGAAGGGCATTTAAAATTATTAACTGATCAAAAATTTGTAGTTGTCATTAAAAAAAGTACAACTTAGCAATTCAGTTCAGAAAGGAGACTATCCCCAGGAACATACACATCTGTTTAATATTACAAGCCAACTGTCAACATCCTAAGTGAAGTTTTAATTTAATATTTTTTCTTTCTTGATGTTTTACCTTTAATCAATGCCTCATGAGAGTATCAACTTTCTATAAGAAACTGTTAAATATAAAGAAATGTTATTGTAGCATGTTTATAAAATCATAGTTCGAGAACTTTTTATTTTTCCAAAGCCTGACCACAACTTAATTATCTGCAGGACATTCCAGGCTCACAATTGCAAGCTCCAGTTCCCAAGCAATTTTAAACAATATCTACTGTACAGGACAGAGGGTACACAAAAGACCGCAACACGGTTATATTTCCAAAAGTCAGCATTAGGCCCTTTAGACATGGTTTTATTTTCATTAAACAATATTTGTTTCCTCACTAATCATTAAATGGTTTTCATCACTATTGCTTGCTTTCTCTTCACATGTCACTTGTTAGCACCAGTGTTTGTGTTCATAATAAATAAAAAAGTGACCCATCTAGTTATTTAGAAATGAACACACACAGTGGTTCACTGAGTGTTAGACTCGGCACCACGCTCACACTCTGAACACTGTTCTATTTTCATCTGGACTCTCAAATGAACATAATGGAGTAACAGACTCTAAATACTCTCCCCTAAATCAGATTTAAGCTTTGTGCCTGCTTATGTTATTGTGGGCGCACAGATCTAATCAGTGGTTCAAGACATTTACTTGGGAAAATGGAAGAGGAAGGAGAAAACACAAGCAAGTTCGTATTCCTAACCATAAGGGAGAAGGCGTTGAAGACACTGCCAATTCCTACAGACTGAGGAGAAAAGTAGCTTGATTGGAAGTAACATGCCAGAAACTGACCAAAGTGCGGGGGAGCACAGAACACAAAGCATTCCAGAGCTCAGGGAATGATTCTGGGGAAGGAAATTTAAAAACAAAACAAGAAAAAGAAAGAAAAGGAAAGTTGTATGCTATAAAGTAATAGGAACAATTTTTAAATATGTAAAATGTGGAACAAAGCAAACTGTACAAAGTCAGAGATAAAATTAACAGACAGTAGGAAAAAATCCAATGAACTGGAAAAGCTTCGAGAAGACAGACACACTGTCACACTAGAACCATAAGTCTCTAAGAGCACACATTCGGAAGAGCCAATTAATGAACGATTTCACATGAACCGGCTGGTAGGTATACGAGCAGAGAGACAAACGCATGTAAGCCGGGCAAGCACGTCTTTAATGGCTTCCGTGTTCACGTGTCAAGCACTTTTCTCTAACATTACATATACAGTCTCTCCTTTACACAGGCGAGGAATGAGGCTAAGTACCTGGCCCACAGATCACCCACTAGCAGGCAGCAGAATCCAGTCCATGCTCCTCACCACCACCAGGTGACCCTACCCACTGTTACAACGTTTATTTATTCATTTTTTAATGTATTTAAAATAACCAAGTGGCAGGGAGAGAACAGAGAGATCTTCCATCCTCTGGTTCACTCCTCAAATGCCCACAACAGCTGAGGCTGGGCCAAGTGAAATTAGGAGCCTGGGACTCCATCGGGGTCTCCCACAGGAGTGGCAGGGACTCAGTTCTTTGCGCCACCATCTGCTGTCGCCTAGGCACATTTGCAGGAAGCTGTACCAGGAGCGGAGGCAGGACTCAACTCTGACATGGGATGTGGGTGCTGCAAGCAGCCACTTAACCCACTGTGCCACAGTGCCCACCCCTGCCCTTACCTCTGCCGAGGTGATGATACGTTTGTTATTTAGAGGGTCCCACGGGCCAACTTCTCCAGAATCATCTCTGGCCGCTTCTCTATTGAGGCCCTCCTTCCTCCTCAATTCAAACTCCCTGGGGGCAACCTCACGCCTTCCTTAAGGGTCCACCCCTCTGATGCCTCTCTGGTTGTCACCCCTGGCTTACAAACCTTTCCTGTGGTTCATTTCTGTCTTTACAATTGCCTGATAAATGTGTGTCCCTTGAGTGTCCAGGGCACTTCAAATAACTACCAAACTTAACCACCTACCTGGTCACTGGCTTTCCCCCCCATGCCCAGCAAGTCCCAATTCCTGTGCCCGGGTGCCCCGCCCCCCCCCCCCCCCCCCCCCGGCGTCTTGACTGCCTTGACTACTTCCACGTGAACTGGTCTCCCCGCCTGCTGCCGGGCCTTCCCACCTGCCCTGAATGCGCTGCCAGCCAGCAGAAGGGTCCAGCCAAAGTGGTACACATGCTCATGCCAACCACCTGGTGAAAACGCTTCCTGTCTCCCCATGGCCCTTGGGATAATGCCATCACTTTTCTTCCCACGGAATTTATTTTGTACCCTTCAAGGCTCAGATCAAAATTCACTCTTGGGGTCGGCGTTATGGCGCAGCAGGTTAAGCCACTGCATGTACTGGAGCGCTGGCTGCTCTGCTTCCCACCCAGCTTCCTGCTAATGTGCCAGGGAAAGCAGTGGAGAACGGCCCAAGGACTTGGGGACGTGCCACCCATGCGGGAGATCCAGAGGGAGCTCCAGGCTCCTGGCTTTGGCCTGGCCAAGCCCTGGCCATGGCAGCCATTTGGGGAGTGAGCCAGCAGATGATCTTTCTTTTTGTATCTCCCTCTCTGTCACAATATCTTTCAGACTAATACAATAAGTCTTAAAAATCATATATATTCACCTCTCCTGAGCACCCTCCCCTCTCAGGCCTCCCACTGAGTTCTGCATTCCATTTCTGCCCATAGGTACTGGATAACAGTGCTTACTACAGCACTGTCTTTTCACTAGGCTGAGAGCCTCAAAATCAGACTGCCTCATTCACGTCTGTACACCCAACCCCCAGCATACAGTGAATACTCCATTAATAGGGAGTGATTATAAATAAGCTGAATGAAGAATCCATCTGAGACACCCTCGGCTCCGAGAAGTATCAATAGCCTCTCTACAGCAGAGAGAAGAGGCACCATTTCGGGCACAGTATTCAGCTCTTGTTGGCCACACGCACTGCTCCCATCCTTGTGGGAGGAGCTCACCAACTTTCCTTTGGAAGCCACCCTTGCAGTCCTCAGCTGTGTGTGCTGGGTAGAAGGGACACACTGGGCCGGCCGTGGCTCACTTGGCTAATCCTCCGCCTGCGGCGCCAGCACCCTAGGTTCTAGTCCCGGTTGGAGCGCCGGGTACTAGTCCCGGTTGCTCCTCTTCCAGTCCAGCTCTCTGCTGTGGCCGGGAAGGCAGCGGAGGATGGCCCCGTAGCGGCCATTAGGGGAGTGAACCAATGGAAGGAAGACCTTTCTCTCTGTCTCTTTCTCACTGTCTATAACTCTGTGTTTCTCTTTCTCACTGTCTAACTTTGCCTGGCAAAAAAAAAAAAAAAAAAAAAGAAGGGACACACTGGTCCAGCTGCAGAGCTGGGTCCCAAGAGGAGCAAGCCAGGGAAGTGCTGGGTCCCTTCCGGCCAGGCAATGACTCACTCTGAGCCAGTGAGAGGGGCTGCATCCCAAGACTTCGGTGGGGACTGCAAGGAGAGAGCCTCCCGCTTCCTCTGGGTGGGTGGTACAGGAACGTGAGGCCTGCGCATGTGCCGCTCTTCAGCCAGCACAAAGCCGGACCGGGACTGCCATAAAGGAGACGCCAGCACGGTGAAAGGCAGAGCAGAGCAAGCCAGAAAACCAGGTCTGGGGGGCATCGTTTCTTGTGCCGAATCCAGCCACGCCAGAGGCTAAATCTGACCACTAGATTTTTCAGGGATATAAATCAATAAATGCCTTTGATCATTTAAGCTAATTTGCATTGGGTTCTCTGTAACTTGTCACCCTAAGACTTCTGATAAAGCCAGCTAGTGTTTGTGGAAGAAAGGCAGCGAGAAAAACAAACAGGGAGAGGGTGGGGGTGGACTGTAAGTTACATCTGATAGGATATGAAGTTAGAAAAAAAAAAAGCTACCAAGATACTCCAAAACTCTAATACAAGAATGAGATTCAAGGCATGGAAAGAAAGCCTTTTAGACAGCATCAATCAGGTCCTTATAGAAGTATCCTGTGGCACATTTATGAAAAGAATAAAGTTTTATAAAGAGCTAGAAAAAGAAATAAAAAAATAGTGAAGGTTACTTTTTAATAAGGCCTTTATGAGAAAAAGAAAAAGCTTTGAATACAATTTAATCTGCAGAGAGCAAGTCCTAGAGGCAATTTAACTTGTGGAAGGGTTATTTATAAGGAGGTGACTAAACAGCTGTTCTCCAATTTCACAGGGAAGAGAATTAGAGGAAACTGATTTAAATTTCAGTCTGACGCTAAAGGCAGTCAAAAGAAGTGCTTGGGGGAGAACTGTTAATGATGAAAAAGGCAAAATGGAAAACTAGATTTTTATGGCTTTTAGAAGATGGAAAATCACCTAAGTTGATTCTTTTAGTTTTGGGTCAAACTACTAACTAAATATTTGAGGAGTGCCTTCTGTTCATTTATTCAAATAGCACGAATGGAACCCCCTACTCTGGGCCAGCACGGGGCTACAACGATGAATAAGACACAGTGTCCGTCCTGTGTAAAGGCAGCACAGCGTTCCGAGAGCCTGTGCAGAGTAAGCAGCTTCCCTCTCGTCTTCCAGCCGCCAGGCCGCAGGCCAACCATACTGTCTGGGGAGACAACACAACAGTCTCTGGAAAACCGGAACAGTAACTGACACTGTGATCACTAAGTAACAACACAAAACAATAAGCAACAGATGTCTGGGGCCATGCATAGTTCCTCACTTAGTAGGTAAAACAGGCAGCGAAGGTTTTGAATTAGGAGGAGACCAGCAGAAGCGAGAATCCACCTCTCAGGTAAGAAGAGCGAGCAGTCCAGGGAGACAGCAGGGCCAACCAAGTGGGCAAGAAAGTCGAGGGCACTGCACCAGCAGTGAGGGAGAGCTGCCGGGTGATCGGGGAAGCGGGGTGGCTGGCTTGAGAAGACTGTAAGGCACCAGGCTAACAACTGGGTGGTCGGCGTGTGGGACGAGCCTGGGCACCGAGACGAAGCCGCGCGGTCTGCCCAGCAGCTTGGCTGGGGGAGAGGCCTTCTCAAGACGCTGAGGGGCTACACTCACAAGGTGGCAGTGGAGTGGACGAGAAAGACAGGAAACACAGGCACTGTCGCTGAATTCATTTACAGATATGTGCCGAACTGCGGGAGGGGAGTGGGCCTGAGGATTGACTGGACCAGGGAGGCAAGGACAGTGAGACTGATGGGCGGAGCAGGCTGCCAGGGCTGCAACAGCAAAATGTCAAGATGTAAACAGGAAAGCCAGTTCTCCTAAATACCGACTCACGCCTCCCGGAGACACTGACCTTACTGCCAGCTGGGTCAACGGAAAAACCTAGACACAAACATGCCGGTACAGGCTGAACTGTCCCCAGCAATGGAGATCTTGAAACACTTCTAAAAGAGAGAGAAGTAAGGTCTTTTTTAGGACTGAAGTGCTTCCAGATTTCATCTTTTGACATAACTGAGATACATTCACAGATTTCCAGTCCCCCCGATAGCTACGCAGAAGCTTCACAAAATTCATCACCTCTCCTTGGTATCTCTTTTCTCCTCTTCCTTCCCTTAATTTAATTTTGATTTAACTTCCTCTTGTCACTGCTTGCTTACAAATCACTGCCTCTGTGTCTGGAGTCAATTAGGGTTATAAAGTCCCCCACCACACCTTCATCTGGGGACCCATTTATATATATTTTCTTATTTCAAGAGGTACAGCTAAAAGCCTGCAACTCCAAAAGTTTCCAATCAACCATCACATTCTATTCTTTGGAAAAGTATGCTTCTCTCCACAGTTAAGACGACATCAAACTGTGCATTTTGCAAGAATATTTTCTTTCCACCTGTATAAAGATGAATTGTGCTTTGGGAATTCACTGGCAAAAATGAGTTGAGTGTGTGTAATAAATGCGTAATAGCAATAACATTAAAAATCTTTCTACCATTTGAAATTAAATGTAATTTCCTTATTACTTTAATGAAATCCCTTGGAGTTGAAGTATTTAACTAGTCTCCTTCACATCAAGTATTCATTATATAATTCCCTTTTAATATTAGGTATGTAAACTGTTCAATGACAGAATAAAAACACTCATTTCCACTGAAACAAAACTGGGGAAGGACACAGCGGCTTGATTCAGATCTGATAATGGGTTGCAGACTCCACTTCAGCTCAGATCCACAGTCAGCACGCCACAGAACCATTCACCTTCTCCAACCCTTCAGGACACATTTGGGAGAAAAGTACAAACTGCCACATCGCTGCGGGAAAGGCTGTTTGAGCCTAAAATACTTGACTTTTCCCACTGCGATGTTCAGCTAGAAGGAGAGACAGAAAGAAATATACCTCACATAAAAATCACCTTAAATAAACAGACAGAGATGAATTGCCCGAAGTTCTAGCCTTGAAGAGAGTTCACCTTGTCACTCTCTTTCAGGGTCAGCCTGTCCAATGCGGGCTGCTACAAGCTCACCGACTAACCTGGCCCTAACTCACAGTAAGCGTGACTACCAGGGCGGCTGACGTGAGCCCCAGGCTGCGGGTGCAGCGGGTGCAGAGCTCCCAAACCAACTTCTCTCGTCCAGCCCACCAACCTTCTGCTGCAGCGTCCCATCCCTGACCCGATCCAAAGCCAGCAGACAAGGAAACCCTGTGATGAAATCCATAAAGATCAGCCTCCTGAGGCAAGAGCAGAGTGGAAAAGACAGAGAATAAACAGGAAGTCAAGGGGTACATAGACTTCTAGTATTCCTACTGGTTACATGGAGCTCTTTTAAGACTTATTTATGTATTTGAAAGACAGAGTTACAGAGAGATATTGAGGAAGAGACAGAGACAGAGAGCGCAAGATGCTTCATCGCTGGTTCACTCCTCAAAATGGCTGCAACAGCCAGGGCCTGGCCAGGTGAAAACCAGGAGCCTAGAACTCCAACCGGGTCTCCCACGTGGGGGTGGCACCCCAAGCTCTCCAGCCACCTTCTGCTGCTTGCCCAGGGCCATTAACAGGGAGCTGGTTCAGAAGCGGAGCAGCCAGGACTAGAATTGGTGCATCACACTGCACCACAATGCCAGCCCCAAAACTGAGCTTTTCTCCATGGATTTTAGCATCCCAGGCTCTCCCACTCATAGACCCTCCAAAACATATGTTCCCAACCTGCCTCTCTTCTTTTTATTTTCACATGTGGAAAACATAGAGGTCTTTAGAGGCCTACTGAAATGTCACCTCTTCCATGAAGTCGCTCTTCAATCTCACCTAGAAGTAACTGCTCCATCCTCTGTTTTTTAAGGATTTATTTATTTGAAATGCAAAGTTGGGGGGCGGGAGAGACAGAGAGGTCTTCCATCTGCTGGTTTACTCCCCAGATGGCCGCAGGCCAGGAACCAGGAGCTTTTTCCGTGCCTCCCACATGGACGCAGGGGCCCAAGCACTTGGGCCATCTTCTGCTGCTTCCCCAGATGCATCAGCTGGGAGCTGGATCAGAAGTGAAGCAGCCAGGACTTGAACTGGTGCTCATATGGGATGCCGGCATCTAGGAGGCAGCTTTGCCCACTACACCATAACGCCGGCCCCCCTCACAGAAAGCATGCTCATCCAAGTGGTCTCTTACAAAGCCGTCATGATTCCATCATGGCTCCACCCTAGCAATCTGATCCAATCCAATCACTTCCCAAAGGCGCCACCTCCAGACACAATAACTGCGTCAAGTTCCCGCCCTGTCAGCACCATCAGTGTAAGAGTCGGGGTTGAAGATCTGGCTGCTCTGAGTCAAATCCCATCCAAACTTCGGTGCAGACCAATGGCTAGAGGCAAGTCTTACTTTTCTCTCTAGCCCCAAAGACCAAACTAAGCGCCTTCCTTTCTCCTGGGTAGTCAATCAATCAATAAAAGGCTGTAACACAGTAGCTACTACTGCATGCTTACCTATAATGTATGTCATATAACGCTAGCGGCTTTACATACAGCATCCCACTCAATCCTCACAACAACCCGAAGAGGCAGTGAGCAGTGGCTGCACCTTCAGGAGGGAGGCCACAGCACCCCAACTGCTAGAATGCTGCCGTTTGCAGCCGAGTGTCTCTGCGAGGCATGGACGGGCCGCGCAGAAGGAAGGTGCTTCACCCAGCGGTAGGGCCTTCCCTGGAGGAAGCCCACATCCCAGACAGCTCACCCTTTGCCTCAACCAGCCAGTTCAAAAAGGGCCTCTCAGCCCCAGCAGCTTCATGAGACTGCTGAAGGAACAGAATGAAAGACCAGTGACCCAAAGACAAAAAGTGGAATTACAATAATGTGTTACTGGGTCTCCTTCCTTGTCCATGATTTTTTTTTAATTTTTTAAAATTTATTTGATAGGTAGAGTTACAGTCTGTGAGAGAGAGAGACAAAGAGAAAGGTCTTCCTTCTGTTGGTTCACTCCCCAAATGGCCGCCATGGCCAGCACTGTGCCGATCTGAAGCCAGGAGCCAGGTGCTTCTTCCTGGTCTCCCATGCGGGTGCAGGCGTCCAAGCTCTTGGGCCATCCTCCACTGCCCCTCCCAGCCCACAGCAGAGAGCTGGACTGGAAGAGGAACAACCGGGACTAGAACCCAGCGGCCATATGGGATGCCGGCGCCACAGTTGGAGGATTAGCCAAGTGAGCCGCGGCGCCTGCCCTTGTCCATGATTTTATAAACAAAAACAAAGGGCAGGCGCCACGGCTCACTTGGCTAATCCTCCAACTGTGGCGCCGGCATCCCATATGGCCGCCGGGTTCTAGTCCCAGTTGTTCCTCTTCCAGTCCAGCTCTCTGCTGTGGCCCGGGAAGGCAGTGCAGGATGGCCCAGGTGCTTGGGCCCTGCACCCGCATGGGAGACCAGGAGGAAGCACCTGGCTCCTGGCTTTGGATCGGCGCAGCACATCGGCCGTGACGGCCATTTGGGGGGTGAACCAACAGAAAAAGGAAGACCTTTCTCTCTCTGTCTCTCTCTCACTAACTCTGACTGTCAAAAAACAAAATAAAACAAAACAAAGCCCTAAACCCTTTTCTCAACACAACTGAGAAAGGTGTGGTGGTTACTGGGTGGGTAGTTGTTTAAAAGGAAAAGTTTGGTTTGAAGGCAGTTATTTCCCCCAAAGGTGGTCGAGCACTTTTAAATACATGACGTGCATACCAAAACACGCCCTTCAAGACAGCAAGCAGAGGGCAGACAACACACCAAGGAGCCAATCACCAGAGACCTGGCCGGTGGACCGCCAAGCCGAGTGCTCCGCTCAGCCCTGGCCACCGGCACGCCCAGCGTCACCAGGAGCCTGCAGAGGAGGCCGGCGGCGCGCACACGGAGCGCACACCCCTCTCACACTCCCCTCCGAGCCAGGGATAGCATCTGGGAGGTGGCTTCATCTCCCGACCCCCCCATTTCTTCACAAAGGCACCTAACTTGCAGGGGCAGTCGCGCACCAAGCACAGCACCAGGTGGAGTGAGTGCCCCACAAGTGGGAGCTATTACTACAGTTTATTATTTTTCAGAATGACAACCAGGAATCGAAAGCATCAAGGCAACACTTGCGGATGATTTTTCTAGCGTGTTAAGAAAGTCCGAAGTGAAAATCCAGCTGAATTACAGGAAAATTACTCCCTTTCCAAAAGGCTTTCCCACAGACTTCCTTGTAAAGGCCCCACAGTTGCACACTTAATATATAATTAGATACTGCTTACTCATGACATTTTTCTAATCAAAAGCTATTAATTATTCCCCATTTCCTAGCACAGCAAATAAAAACTCATCTGCCAAGAGTTTTGTTTTCATTTGAAAAGTAGTGTGAGCTCATTAAAGAAATTCTGGAGGAGAAGCAGAAAACCAAATCACTCACAGTCCCATCACCCAGAAGGTGCCGGAGCCACCATGTTGGTGTACTCTCGTCCATCATTACTCCCGCGCCCAGAGTTTCTGTATACACAGCTCTAGTTGTAACTGATCTTGAGCAGGGTCATATAACCAATTCCTCTTGTGGCATCACACAACCTTTGATATCTCATTTGTCACCTAGTAACACTCTAGTGTCTCTGGCCACGTACTTGTGAAAGCTGACATAATTTCATCACCAAAACCATCACTGCTGCTGCTGACTTTTAAACCCAGAAAGACCTCCTACTTCCAGGAGGTCCATCAACATCCATGTTCAGTTCCTTCAGTTTTGCCATTACAATTAAATCTTCAGTCCACCTAGACACTTATTTTAATATGTGTACCTTAAAAACCCTTTTATTAAAGTGCTAACCAATTATCCCCAAACCTCCATTAAACAAACCTTCCTCTTCTTGACTTACAACGCCTCCTCTAGCACGGATAGAACTTACACACACATGTGCACACATACAGGTCTCACTGAACATTCTCATAAGCATATATTATTTTTGGCTTTAAAACATGTTAATACCTGATAAAGCCAGTACCTCCACGCTAACGCACACACCCTTCCCACCTTTACAGAAATCAGTTAGCTACTGCATCTTTTTCTCTAGATGAATTTCCAAAGTACAAGTATTTTCAGGTTCTTCTCCAAAAAGTTCTGGTGGAATTTTGACTGAAGTTGCATTAAATTCACGAATGTAGGAGTAATTGATGTCTTTATTACACTGTTTTTCCCCTCCAGGTATACAACATGCTCTTCCATTTATTTAGGTCTTCTGTATCGCTCTACAGAATGTTACAGTTTTCTTCAATGGGGTCATTTATGCTTGTTTTTAAGGTTATGGCTGGAAATGGTCTTTCTGGCTGTATTCTTTATTTTTTAAATGGTCATTAGATACAGGCTGGCCACTGAGGCTCGCACGCCTGCTAAAAGCACACAGGCTTCTGAGGCAATTGGCGCTCAGGCCAACCAGCCCCCAGCCACACCCCCAGGTATTGTACGAAAATCCTGCTTCTGTTTTAACAGAAAAAAAGCATCAGACGATCTGTACTCAAAACTGGAACAATGGCTACTTCCAGTCAGGACTAAATACGAACTATGCTTTCTCTTTATTCTGTTTAATGAGCACTTACTAGCCTTACAATCAAATTTTAGAACAGTCAACTTCAAAAATGGGACCTGCTGGTAATGGTCCATCACAGTCTATAATCACTACTGGATCACATACATTTGTGAAAACATGCTAAATGCCAACTTCAGGGGAAATCTGCATTTTTTTAATCCAGATGAAAAGTTCTAAGCATACAGGAACTTGGGGGAACAAAATCACAAAGCAAGGGACAATTATCGCGAAACACGTTTAAAAACACATCCTGGGACTTTCAGAAAGAGTACTGAATCACAGAACTCTGCTACTGGAAGGTCTTTGAGGATGACCTGGTCAGAACCCCGCAGGAAACAGACAAGAGGAGGTTAGGTGCGCTCGCCAAATCACATAACCACTGGCAAAGCTCAAAAGTGTCTAGAAAGACGTATTTACGATTAGACTACACACTGGACAGAAACGTGTACCCTGCTATGAAATGAAAGAGCGGTGCCATGGGAGGAACACGTCGACCCCAGGCATGTGTGAGACGTGCTAAGGAGAAGCTGCAGCCCCAGTACACACGATTTGAGGATCTGAGAGTCGGAGAAAAAAGCACCACTGAGTTTAAAATCTGCACCATGCTGCTTGATATCTGAGTTACACATCACACTGACTCCTCTGGCTTATTCAATTTCTTTCAAGAAGAATAAAAATGTCTTTTTTTAAAAAGTTTTACACCTAACATGTTTTGCATATAAAAGGGTTTTCATACCATAGCTATAATTAACGTTTGCAGGGTTCATCAACACTTTACCCACCAGAGGGAGCCCATATGGATTTCTATGCAATAGGAAACCTCAAACACCCCGTTCACATGAAATCTAGGACCTTATTATTCATTACACAATCAATATTATAAAATACTATTTGCTATCCCTCCAAGAGAAGGAAAATCACAGGAGATCAGGTACATAAAGTTCTAAACAGGGTCCAAACACGGTATCCTCCTGAATACTATGATACTCCAGGTTATCAACCTGGCATCTGATTTACACACCAGCCCACGCCCATTAACAACCTGGTGCCTGACCTGCACACCAGCTCACGCCCATTAACAACCTGGTGCCTGACCTGCACACCAGCTCACACCCATTAACAACCTGGTGCCTGACCTGCACACCAGCTCACATCCATTAACAACCTGGTGCCTGACTTATACACCAGCTGATGTCTAGTTAACAACCTGGGCCAGCGCCACGGTTCACTAGGCTAATCCTCCGCCTGCAGCGCTGGCACCCCAGGTTCTAGTCCCTGTCAGGGCGCCAATTCTGTTCCGGTTGCCCCTCTTCCAGTCCAGCTCTCTGCTGTGGCCCAGGAGTACAGTGGAGGATGGCCTAGGCCCTTGGGTCCTGCACCCCATGGGAGACCAGGAGAAGCACCTGGCTCCTGCCTTCGGATCAGCGCGGTGCGCCGGCCGCGATGGCCATTGGAGGGTGAACCAACGGCAAAGGAAGACCTTTCTCTCTGTCTGTCTCTCTCACTGTCCACTCTGCCTGTCTTAAAAAAAAAGGGGGGGGGGGTGAACCAATGGCAAAAGGAAGACCTTTCTCTCTGTCTCTCTCTCACTAACTCTGCCTGTCAAAAAAAAAAAAAAAAAAAAAAAAAAAAAAAAAAAAAAAACCTCATGTCTGACTTACACACCAGCTGATGTGACCTTGATCACTATCTGCCCTCATAGATGGGTCTACCCTCAATACGTAGACAAGCTGGGTTTTGTTTTGTTTTGTTTTATAAGACTTATTTGTTTGAAAGCGAGAACTGCAGAAAGAGTGGGAGAGACACTGAGAGAAATCTTCCATGCACTGGTTCACTCCCCAAATGGCCACACAGGCTGGGGCTGAGCCATGCCACAGCCACGAGTCTGGAAATCCAGCCAGGTCTCCCAGGTGGCAGCAGGGCCCCTGATACTTGAGCCATCTTCCACTGCTTTCCCAGCACATTAGCAGGGAGCCGCTTCCAAAGCAGAGCAGCTGGGGCTCAGCTGGGTGCATTCCACTTAAGCCAGCACCCACTGCCACACCAGTCCTGACAAACTGGGTTCCTGAGCCTCCAGGAGGAAGCCAGACTCTGGACAGGAAGAACTAAGAACGTCACCCTGAGGGAACAGTTTCATCAGCCCCATCGCTGTGAAGAAGGAACTCTCTGATCCACTTAGATGCTTCTTGAAATGAAGGAGAAATCAGTGACTGTCCCTGAGAACCACGCTTCCATGCCAAGTGTTTCAATCATCAGCACCAAGGAAAATTCTTTCAAAAATAAAGAATTCGCAACTGAGAACAGGAGAGCACTGGCCTCTCCACACAGGCCCTCCCAAGGCCCCACCTCCACCTGCACTCCCAGGGCTGACTTGCTGTCCTCCTCACCAGCATCAGGCTGGCCCAGCGAGGCGGCTCTCAAACTCCAAACACTGGGCGGGCCATGGGCACTCCCAACTTTCTCCAAGATCTAAATATGGCAACGTAGGAAGACTCCACGCAGGCCCAGCCGTGCTCTCATCTAAATCTTCTAGGGAGCACTGCCATTAGGGAGTAATCCACCACTTGCTATCTGAATAGGAGCGGAGCCAGGATTTGTACCCAGGCACACTAGCAGGCATCCCTAGGGGCAAGTTCACCATTAGAACTATTGCCCATCCCTTCTTCAGACAATTCCAACAGTCCCTGAAAACCAGACAATGCCAAGTGATGCTCCTTCCTAGTCAGTGTGCAGGATAGGGAGAGCAAGACCCTCCTTCCCGTGGAAGTCCACGGATCCTGGGAGCTACTCTCCAAGAAGGGGTGATGGGGCAGGCGCTGTAGTGCAGCAGGGTGAAGCTGCAGCCCGGGACGCCCATATCCTGCGTCAGAGTGCCTGGGAGCGCGCCCTGCCTCCCCTTCTGGTTCAGCTCCACGCTAACACGCACCCAAGCGGCACAGGTGTCGGCGTCAGTACTCGGGCCTCTGCCACACACCCAGGAGACCCTGATGGAGTTACCGGCCCAGCCCCGGGTGTTGTGGGTATTTGGGGAGGGAGTCAGTAAGTGGAAGATAAATGCCTTCTCCCCCACTCTCCTTCCCTCTCTCCTTCAAATAATAAAAAACACAAGTGAATCTCTAAAAAAAGTATGTGATCACTACCCTTTAATTTTCCAACTAGAAAGCTAGGAATTATTCTACCACTTCCCCTTTCTAATCTCACTAATTAATTACTAACATTGTTGAGTCTATCTACTAAAAACTAAATACAAGTTGGGCAGCCCTCACCCAAAAGTCCAACATGTGAAATGCCCCAAAGTCTGAAACTTTTTGAGCAGCCATGTGACATCAAAAAGAGAAAATTCCCCACCTGACTTTGTGATAGTTGCAGTCAAAATGGAACACTAAAAATATAATATAAAATTATTTCATAGGCCAGCACCGCAGCTCAATAGGCTAATCCTCCACCTAGCGGTGCTGGCACACTGGGTTCTAGTCCCGGTCGGGGCGCCGGATTCTGTCCCGGTTGCCCCTCTTCCAGTCCAGCTCTCTGCTGTGGCCCGGAGTGCAGTGGAGGATGGCCCAAGTGCTGGGGCCCTGCACCCCATGGGAGACCAGAAGTACCTGGCTCCTGCCTTCAGATCAGCGCGGTGCACCGGCCGCGGCGGCCATTGGAGGGTGAACCAACGGCAAAGGAAGACCTTTCTCTCTGTCTCTCTCTCTCTCATTGTCCACTCTGCCTGTTAAAAAAAAAAAAAATTTCAGGCACATGTTGCGGGTGTATTTTGTGTTTAGATGTGAGCCCCATTCCCAGTACAGCTCATAGTCCAACTTCAGAAATCTGAACACTTCCGGTCCCAAGCACTGCAGGCCAGGGACACCTATTTGCTCTGTCCTCTCCTCATCCGACTGTCAGCAGCTCTTCAGCCTCCACCTGGACTACGGCAGCCTCCTAAGGAGCCCTATGCCAGGTCCTTTTACATTCCACACCCATCATCAACATTGCTACCAATAATTTAAAATGCAAGTGTGGTCCTCTCGTGCCTCCACCTACATAGTCCAGAGTATAAAAGCCCCAACTCCACAGCACTGGTGACAATGCTCTAACCCAAAAGCTGGCAAGGGTCTCTAAAGAGCAGATAGTACACACGCTAGGCTCCGCAGGCCTGGAGCGCTACAAGTCTGCTGCTCCAGCTCAGAAGCAAACGACCACGACTGCCGCCATGCAGACAGGCCAGCTGGACTTGGCCTGCCCCAGGCCGACCCCCACCCAGCACCCGGGCCCTCACCCAGGTCTCCCCCAGAAAAGGGCCCTTCCTCATGCCAGTCTGCCTCTGCTCCCCACCACCTGCTGTGCACATCACCGCCCTGGCTCACACAGTTTCCTCTGCAGGAATGTGACCGGTCCCCCTTCCCAGGCCTGGTAGCATGGCCCTCGTCACTCAAGGCCCAGTCTGGGCATTGCCTTCTCTCCGAGGTTTCCACTGAGTCCCCCTCCAGAGATTAAGTTGTTCTTTGCCTGTATTTTCAAAGAGCTGCACATACATCTCAGTTGCTTGCATCCTCACAACACGTGGCACAGAACAAGTATGCAATGTTCACTGGGTAAAGGAAAAACCAAGTACTGAATAAATATATTTTCAAAAGCTGTAGTCTCCCTAAGTCCCGGGCAAACTTCAGAAATGTAATCCACACAAAGAGCTCACTACTAATGTCATGAAAAGTCTCCTGCACTGAGCTCCTTTTGATCTATACTCGGTTATTCTTTTTTAAAGATTTATTTACTTATTTATTTGAAAGTCAGAGTTACAGAGAGAGAGAGAGAGAGAGGTCTTCCATCCGCTGGTTCACTCCCCAAATGGCTGCAATGGCCAGAGCCACACAGATCCAAAGCCAGGAGCCAGGAGTTTCTTCCAGGTCTCCCACATGGAGACCCACTTAACTGATCCTGCTCAATCCTCAGATAAACTGTGTCCAGCGACCCTGAGTAATACTCCAGGGGGTCCTAAATCAACCTAGGGCCCCACGTTGGTGAGGGCCAACACCGGCTCTCAGAAGAAATCACGGGGACCTGAGGGGCCAATCCTGAGTTGCAGGCATCACTCACACCTGAGCTGTTACAGCGTCTGCTGCTGCGCCTCCACTGAAGGGCCACGTCCTGAGAAAGGAACGGAGTCAGCCGTCAAAGGCCCCACAGCGCCATACGCTCGCTGAGACGCCCACAGCCCACATCAGGGCACCTCCGGCTCCCGTTCCAGCTTCCTGCTAAGGCAGACTCTCAGAGCAGCTGTGATGGTCAAGGAGCTGGGTTCCTGCCACCCATGTGGGAGACCTGGATGCAGCTCCAGCCACTGTGGCCATGAGGGGAGTGACCCAGCAGATGGAGGCTAGCATGGGCACGCTCCCGCTCTCTCTGGTCTTCTCTCTCCATCTCAAATAACTAATTATTTAAGACCTTATAAACAGGGGCTTTGACATTTTTGAAAAAATCATCATAAGCTTTTACTAATTAAAAAATTAAAGTTCTTAAAATCCTCAAGTTGACCAGATATGAAATAATTTTAAAAACTTGAAATGTGTATTCAAACAGGCTTAAAAAATGTTTGTCACTTCCAAGAAAAGAGGCCACCTTTCGGTAAAACACTAAAAACCCCATGCTGCATGGACAATGCAGACAGGTCTAGTGACTGGTCATGGGCGAAGAGCAAGCACGGATGGTCCTTCGCTCCAAGCTCCCGTCCGCTTCTTGCTGGAAATTCCTACTCCTCTCCTCTTGTCGCATGACCAAACAGCTGATGGCAGAGATGTTACGCCTGCTCTCCGCCTTATAGCGGTTTAGGGTTTCTGGGCATCGGCATCCGACGCTGAGGGCTGCTGACCCTGGGTGTCATCTTGCTTTCCCTCACCCTCTTGGTGGCTATCCTCTCTAGGCTGTCTTGGCGAGGAGGACCCTGCAGAACTGTGGTCTAATCCCGACACACATTCTGCACTGGAAATCTGTGGTCAGTGGCCACAGGGTCTCTGCAAGCTGGCAGGGCTGCAGTGGCTGGGCCTGGCCCCTCCTTGTCCTCACTCACTGCTCGGGAGTCGTGCTGGTCATCGTGTGGAGGAGCCCTGTCGCTCGGACAGCGTCTGGAGCGGTCACCATCTGCTGTGGGTTCACTGCCTTGCACAGGGTTTCCATTCATGCTTCACGCGCACACTCGGCTCCTCTTTACAAGCCAAGAACAAAACTGCGAGCTGTGTGGGCCACCTCCCACTGCCTTCCCAGGCACGTGAGCAGGAAGCTGGGGCAGACGCAGAAGAGCCTAGACTCAAACGAGCGCTCCGACATGGACGTCAGTGTCACAAGCGGTGGCTTAACCCACTGCACCACAGCGCCCGCCCCCAAGCCTGACTTCTGACGCGTCTGTTTGTGGCAGAAGCACACGACACCCACCAGCAGCTCTGTACCAGTGAAATTCTACAAGGAAAGAGGGTTACAAAGCAATGCAGTGTCAAATCAATTCCCAAGAGAAAACACTGTTCCCATCGTCGGTGTGGGACAGTGGGCATAAACACTGTCCATGCCGCCACTTAACACAGTCTCCAGCCTTGGCACCCACATCATTAACTGTCGGAGCTGGAACTCTCGGGGCCAGCACGGAGGCACAGCAGGTTAAGCTGCTGCTGCAGCACCTGCATCCCACGTGAGCACGAGTTTGAACTTCAGCTGTTCCACTTCCAATTCAGCTTACAACTGGGAAACAGCAGAAGGTGGCCCGAGTGCTTGGACTCCTGCCCCTGCCCCTGCCCCTGCCCTGAGTGGGAGACCCGAAAGAAGCTCCAGGCTCCTGGCTTCAGCCTTGCCCAGCCCCAGCCATTGTGGGAGTGGCCATTCGGGGAGCAAAGCAGCAGATGGAAGCTCGCTCTCGCACGCGCGCGCTCTCTCTCTCTCTCTGCCTTTTGAATGAATAAATCTTTAAAACAAAAACAAACTTTCAGGGACACACAAGCTAAGCGTCTGACAAATGGACAAAGTTCTCAAACACCTATGACAAGCGGTCACCTGTCCATTTTCTGCTACTGACAGGGAACTCGGCGCTCCACGGTCCTGCTACCACCCCTGAGGGGCATTAACACACAGCCTAGAGGGCATTCTCACCGCCCAAGGAGAGGCCCCGGGATCACTGGGTTCTCCACAGGGCCCGACGACCCAGCCACACTTCTTGCCTCTACCATCCCCAAACCCCTATGCCTGAGCAGGGCCCAAGCAAACTAGCTCAGTGTGAGTAAGAAATCAGTGATTTCAAACTTAGAGCCACCAAAAGTCCAAACTGCTATCCTGCCAGGGCCCCACGAGAGGAATCTGGGAGCCCTGGGAGGGGAGGACGTCCTACTTCCCTTTCTTCCCTTTCGACCTGAGACCGCACCTCCCTGCACCCTAATCAGCTATGTATCAGGGACCACTGTCATTCTGTGCAAGTCTTTTGTTGGGGGGGGGGGGCAGAGGAGACCATTGTCCCAGGAAGTAAAGGGAGGTAACAAACCCTGCTCACTAACCTCAGCTGGCTGACAGCGGCAGGGTTCAGAGGGCAGCTCTGTCCCCGGCTCCTTCCCGAGTGCCTGCTCAGTCACACGGCGGCTGACTGCCTAGAGGCCAGGTTCAAACTCCAGAGAGCGGTCACCATCGCCTAAGGCCCTTCAAGAGCCCTGCCCGCCACTGCAGCCCGGTGTCCACTGAACCAGCCAAGGGCACACCTCTGCAAACCGCTCTCAGCCAAGACGCCCTTCCCCACCTTCTCTGCTCGCCAACCCCTCTTCCCCGGAGACCTGCTGCAGGCGCGTCACCGCCCCGGAAGCCTCCGCAGGCGCACAGGTGGCAGTGAGCGCTCTCTGTGCTCCGCGGAACACCTGCAGGGCTAGCGCTGGGCCAGGCGCGCACGCCTCGCTCCTCTGCCGCTCCCTTCCCTTCCCACCGCTCTGTACAGCGCTGGTCGGGAGGCAGGCGCAACACAGACGTCTGCCGACCGCGTGCGTCCGTCCATCCGCTCCAATCCCCCTTCCGATGTTTGAAAAGCTGCTGCAAGCTGCCCCTCGCTAACAGATGCGCTACCCATGCATTTGAAAATACCTCGACCGCGAGGTGCTGGGTGTGAGCCAAGACAGGCGGTTCACCGCGACCTTAAGGAAAGTCTGCGTCAGGGACCCTCCCTTGCGCCCTCCAAACTCCTGACCCTCCGTTTTCTAACTTTATTTCTCCAAGAGGGTACATGGAACCGTATGAGCTTTGGGCGCCAAGCTTACAGAGTGAACCAGGCCAACACACCCTCGCCGCTTACGCCGGCAGCCATTCATCCAGCGAACCTTTACTGAGCCGAGCCCGTCGACAGACGGCTCCCGCTCTCAGGGAGACGCGTGGCTGCACGACGGAGCACGCAGAGGGTCGCGGCCACGCGTGGGAGCACACGCTGCTCGCCAGAGACGATCCTAACCGCGCTCCGCAGCCACCGAGCCCTGCCTCCCGCGACGGGCAGCACCGAGAGCGAGCGCCGCGGGACGCTCGCCACCCACCCACGAGGACGCTGCGGCCGCCAGCGAGGCCCCGTGGGAGGCTTCGCCCGCGTCCAGCTCTGAGTGACGGCGAACTCGTCACCTCCCGAAGCAACCCTGGAGCCCCGCGGACGGCGCCTCTAGGGCCACCCCCCCCCACCCCAGCAAAACAAGGCTGCTCCCTTCCCAAGACGGCTGTCGGCGCCCTGGGGCCACCCCTCCCTGCTCCCCGCTCGGGACCCCTTCCCGCTGACAGCGACTTGAGGTCTGGGGTCCCCCATCGCGGGTCCGCCCCCCGCCGTTTCCATAGCAACCAGCTCACCACTTCGCGGGCCCGGTTGGAGAAGTCACCCTTGGGCCGGGGGGTCCGGCGGAAGAGCTCGTCGCGGCTGCCCTCGACCCCGCCGCCGACTGCCACTCCCAGCGCCTTGTTCCGCGTCTTCACGGTCTTGACGCTGGCCCGGAATAGCAGCGTGATGTCCACCGCCATAGCGACCAGCAACAGCCACCGGCCCCTACACTCGGCCCGCTCCGCTCACGTCAGCAGCCGGCGACCGCGGCCGCTGGAGGACCGTTCCGGCGGCGCACGCCTCCGCCCGGCGACGACGACGCGAGAAGAAAGGTTCCGGCCTCCGCCTGTCGATCGCGAGGAGAGGAGAAAGGTTCCGGCCTGGGCCTGGGGGCGTGTGCGT
The DNA here is from genome assembly GCF_964237555.1 of Oryctolagus cuniculus. Classification (NCBI taxonomy): domain Eukaryota; kingdom Metazoa; phylum Chordata; class Mammalia; order Lagomorpha; family Leporidae; genus Oryctolagus; species Oryctolagus cuniculus. Next base: position 4,628,431 of record NC_091433.1, on the reverse strand, counting down.
CCCCGTGCCCACCACGAGCTCATCGGAGCCCCTTTAGCTCAGAGAACCCCGCTGAGCTCCAGTTACGCTGCGGGGTGTGGATCCCGGGAGCGAGATGAGGAAGCCGAAAGGCTCGGCGCCTTGTCCCGGCTCCTCCGCTGGTGGGGCGTGGGCGGTTCGGTGGCCGGACGCGGGGACGCGCCAGCCTTGACCTCGGGTCTTGAGCCGGACAGGCAGGGAGCCCTCGCCCCTCGCCCCTCGGCCCGGCCACCCGCTCCCCTGCGAGGCTCCTCCGCGCCTGCCTGGGGCTGGTGTGGGGTTAACCGAGACGACGCGTGGAGAGTGTTTTGACGTTGCTGGACCCAGAGAGGGGCCGTCCATGCAGTTGGTGGTGTTTTCCCATCACTCTTGCTATTTGTGGCGGGAGGAGCCTGGGAGCGGTGTCCCCCGAGCAGGTTTGAAATTTATCAGCTCAAAGAGGGACTCCTGCCGCGGGGTTCCGTTCACCCTTAATGTACGGTTTTTCAGCGTAGCGTCGGGTCAGCTTTTCCTGAAAGTCAGTGTATGAGGCTTTATTGGGTCATGGTTCAGTTTCAAGATCTCACTGGTTGGATCTTTTTTTTTTTTAAGGGTTATTTATTTATTTGAAAGTCAGAGTTATACAGAGAGAAGGAGAGGCAGAGAGAGAGAGAGGAGAGAGAAAGAGAGAGAGAGAGGTCTTCCATCCGCTGGTTCACTCCCCAAATGGCTGCAGTGGCTGGAGCTGAGCCGATCTGAAGCCAGGAGCTTCCTCCCGATCTCCCATGCAGGCGCAGGGGCCCAAGCACTTGGGCCATCTTCCACTGCTTTCCCAGGCCATAGCAGAGAGCGGGATTGGAAGTGGAGCAGCCGGGACTCGAACCTGCACCCATATGGGATGCTGGCACTGCAGGCAGCGGCTTTACCAGCTATGCCACAGCGCCAGCCCCAGATGGTTTTTTGTTGTTGTTTTTCCCCCTCAAATAGGAGGCACAAATGGAATGTGTATTGAAACAGCAGTTTCAATGGACAGCAAGATAAATTATTTTCATAATTCTAAGATGTTATTTCGTTTTCACTCTTGTTTTCTCATCAGTTGTATACGCAGGTATGACGAAAGTCCGTGGAAATGTGTATTATGAAAAAAGGTGTGCGTGCATTTCAAAAATTGTTAAAGATTTTATTTATTTATTTGCAAGGCAGAGTTACAGACAGTGAGAGGGAGAGACAGACAAGAAAGGTCTTCCATCCGCTGGTTCAATCCTAAAATAACTGTAATGGTGGGTGCTGGGCCAGGCTGAAGCCAGGAGCCTGGAACTCCATCCAGGTCTCCCACATGGGTGCAGGGGCCCAAGCGTTTGGGCCATCTTCCGCTGCTTTCCCAGGCCATAGCAGGGAGCTGGATCAGAAGAGAAGCAGCTGGGACTCAAACCGGTGCCCATATGGGATGCCAGCACTGCAGGCAAAGGTGTAGCCTTCTACAACACAGTGCCGGCCCCTCAAAGTTTTTTTGCACCAAAGTGAAATTACTGTTTCATCCCATTTTCCGTGAACATTTTGAAGTCCCCTGGACTGGTGGAGTTTTCCAGAGACTGATGGTACAGCCAACTAAATGCAGACATCCTGTCTTCTAGTAAGTCAGACTTCAGAGAGATTTGCAAAAATATAAAGCAATGCCATTCTTCTCACCAAGTTTTTAGTTGTTTTGGAAACTGTCTTTTTCATAAAAAGATCATTTATGGTAATATGTGATATGTTTATTATGATTTTAGATGAATAAATACTTAGGGTTTGGGTTTTAATTTCTTATATTTATTTATTTATTTTAAATAACATGGTCCTGGGGATTGCCCCCTCGTGAATGCATTAATGCTATCTCTTTTTTTATTATTGTTATTTGACAGAGTTAGTGAGAGAGAGACAGAGAGAAAGGTCTTCCTTCCATTGGTTCACCTCCCAAATGACCGCTATGGCTGGAGCTACACCGATCCAAAGCCAGGAGCCAGGTGCTTCTTCCTGGTCTCCCGTATGGGTGCAGGAGCCCAAGGACTTGGGCCATCCTCCACTGCCTTCCCAGCCACAGCAGAGAGCTGGCCTGGAAGAGGAGCAACCGGGACTAGAACCTGGTGCCCATATGGGATGCCGGCGCTGCAGGCGGAGGATTAACCAAGTGAGCCATGGCACCAGCCCCTGGTTTTAATTTCTAATATAGTAAATATCAATACATAAAAATCTAGCAAAGAAAAATTGCTTTGGGCCTTCGATGACTTTTAAGTGTAAAGTCGTTCTCAGACTGAAAGTTTGCAATCCACTATGTTAAAGAAACACGTTTTTCAGAGGTGGGTGTCAAGGAGGCTTATAGCAATATTTATTTACCCAGAAAAGTAGAAGGAAAAGATTATGTGAAAGCCAAAGTGTGGCTCCATCATCCTTCCTGGATGAGGAAGTCCATTTCCATACATCTTGCTTTACCTCCAGAGAAAGAAATGGCAGAACCCCTGCCAGGAATTCTGTCTTGCATAAATGGCCCTTTGTTTCACAAAGATGGTAATAAGTCTTTGGCTCTGCTTGGTGAGCCTGGGGCAGAGCAGAAGGAAAGAGAGTGAAATTGCCCTGCATAATGAATAAGGGGTCGGGTTAGGAGAAGGAGGGAGCCAGAAGCCAGGGAGGGGTCAGGAAAGCCTGGGACTGGGAAAGGCTTTGAGTGCGAGGGAGGCTGAGCCACACCAGGCCTTTTGCGAGCAGTGTCTCGTATGAATGCCGTTTGGCTGGGTTGGGTTCGGGGGAGCAGAAAGGTAAGGACAGAGGCCCACATTTCCGTCTGGATCCGTGAGAGCAGAGCTTGTGGCGGGCGTGAGACCCGGGCGAGCTCAGCCCTTGAGGCTGTGCAGCCGCAGGTGAACACAAGGGCAGGACATCCTTAGAACAGTCGCGAAGACCTTGAGGCCGCCGCACCTCCCAGGGAGCGGAGTATAGGCATGTGACGTTCATTTTGTTTTTGAAGCCCAAACAGCAAGATGACAACGTCAGGTGTCAGTGGACTCGTAACTGTGAACACCCACGAAGCCGGAGCAGGGCCGGAATGCAGGAGAAAAGCGGTGAGGGTGGGTGCCGCAAACTGCCCCCGCGGAGCAGCACAGAAATTGTGTTTTCCTTGTTCGTCCAGCAGACTCCCTGGCTGCACACTGTTCTGAAAATGATTTTGGAATCCTCAGATGAAGCTCCGACAACAGCAACCTCTGTTACCAAAAAGTCAGGTTTGCTGCCCGGTGCTGCCGCTGCGTTTTTGGGGAAAAGAAAGGCTTCGTATGGAGATGGGGTAAAGACCAAAGCTGTCTCCCCGGGGCGGGGGGCGGGGGTCGGGAAAGAAGTAGAGATGTGGATGCATCAACAGGACGGGGCCTGCAGCAAGACCCCCCGTGGACTGGAAGGAGGACACGTTCAGTCACCGGATGCCGTCATCCTCAGACCGCCTGCTGCATAAAGCCATCCAACTCTTCTGCTCCTGCGTGTCCTCCTACTTTTGGTTCCGGGAGGGGTGGGGAGGGCGCAGATTCGGTTCCAGCTGTCATCTGTGAGCCTGGACCCTCCTTTGTGTGCCTACGGCTCGTCTGGTCAGTCTCCACCTGCCAGAAACTGGTTTACGCCGGCTGTGCAAAGCAGTGCGAGAAACAGTGACGGGGTAACCTGACCTTTACGGCTGGAACCGAGAGGAATTGAGCAGGGTGTTCAGGGGAAGAGGGGACACAGCAGGAGGCTCTTGTGTGTTGAGGGCATCAAGAGGACACCAGATGAGGAGGCCGCAGCTGTCGCTGGCGGCTTTGGGTCACTGAAGACCTGCAGAGAAGGCGTTACGCACAGCCTCACTCATTGAGGGAGCACCCCACTCATCAGATGCCTGGTCCCGGAGGGAGGGACGCATGCTACGAGGGAGCACTGGGCCTGTGTTGTTGGCACGCCCCAGGCTTCTCGTCACATCCCTTAGAGAGCTCGCTTTTCTGCTCAGCTGCTCGGGGAAAGATTACCTAAGTAGCCATTTGCCACATTGCAAGGTTCCCATTGCCTGGAAATGAATTCTCCTGAGATGGGAACCAGGGCTTTGTGGGTCCATGGAATCGCGGCCTTGCCACAGTAATAAAGCAAAAGGTGTTGAAGACAGCCTCAGTGGTACCTTCATTGTTCATTCATATGCACAGCTCCTCCCCGGCGGGGGATTATAGTTCCTCGTTATAATCCACTGATGCTATCCACTATAATCCACTGACTTGGCCAGGTGATCCCTTTTAGCCACCAAAGTGACACAGCATCTCTGGGCAGCAAACTGAAGAATGACCGTGCGGTTCATCCTTTGTTTTCCCTCCCCTGGGACAGTCCACAGCATTGCCACCAAAGTGACACAGCATCTCTGGACAGCAAACTGAAGAATGACCGTGCGGTTCATCCTTCTCTGTTTTCCCTCCCTGGGACAGTCCACAGCATTGCCACGTCCTTGCAGCTTGGTTGATGTGGAGCTAAAAGTGAGACATAGACCCTGGCTGCCGCAGGCCCTGGAAACTGCACAGGTGTTCACGCCAACGAGCAAAGCCGAAGGAGACAGAACGGGGAGCCCTTACCTCCCGGGGCAACGAGCGCCAAGGTGCCTGGCAGGTTGCCCTGCTTAGGGGCAAGCCAGTTCCAAAGCAGCAGCACCTGGCGAGAGGCCAAGGAGCCCCGCAGGACAACGAGGGGCTCAGCCTCTCGGGGACTCTCCATTTGTCATGTCGGGTCTGCGTGACTGAAGTTCAGGAGGCGGGGTTGGAAAGAACACGTGGTGAGGCATCGCGTGCTTGCGTTTCTGCCAGTCACAGCTCAGGCAGTCGCCGTGAGGAGCTTGAGTTATTGCAAGATGTGTTCTTTTGTTGATTCTCACGTAGGAGGGCGAGGGGTGTGCGCATGGTAGGACACAAGGGTTAACGGGTTCTCCGTCTGCCATATTGCCCGCCTCTAGCAATGACCTCCGGAAACAGCATGGGAAAATTTGCACCAAAATTCACCTTTTAAAATAGTCATTTTCATTTTATTCAAAAGGCAGAGAGAAACAGAGACCTTCCACCTGCTAGTTCACTCTCTAAATGCCTGCCATAACCAGGTCTGGGCCAGGCCAAAACCAAGAGCCCAGACCTCAATCTGGGTCTCCCACATGGGTGGCAGGAACCCAAGTGCTTGAACCAGCACCTGATGTCTCCCAAGGTGTGCATCTGTGGGAAGCTAGATTGGAAGCAGAGGAGCTGGGGCTAAACCAGGCACTGCTTAAGCGTCCCAAGTAGTTGCTTAACTGCTTCGCCAATCGCCCACCCCTAGACCCAGCTCTCCATTCCATTTCCTATGAACTTTTTGAAGAGCTTTCATATGGCTGCAGCTGAGAGTCAAAATCTGAGTGGGGTCACAAGCCCGGACAGAAGCCCTGACAAGGACAAGGTGCTGAGCTCCAGTGTCGGCTGGCATCTGCTCCCCGGGAACTGCACAGATGTGGACACTGGCAAACACGGGCTCAGATGACAAAAGAGGGGGGCTGGCACTGCGGCACGGCAGGCAGTGACGCTGGCACCCCCTGTCGGAGCGCTGCTTCAAGTTCCTGCTCTTCCCTGCCCATCTGGCTCCCTGCTAATGAGCCTGAGAAAGCAACAGAGGATGGCCCAATACTCGAACCCCTGTCTTCTCGGGAGGGAGGCCTGGGTGCAGTTCCAGTCTCCTGGCTTCAGCCTGGCCCAGCCCTAGGCATCTGGGGAGTGAACCAGTGAATGGAAGATATCTCCCTGTCTCTGTCTCTCTCTCTGTCTTTCTCTCTCTCTCTCTTTCTGTGTGTGTGTCACTCTGCCTTCCAAAGAAATAAATTGGTAAGAAAATAAGGAGGAGGAGGAGGAGATGAAGAAGAAGAGGAGGTAGAGGAGGAAGGGAAGCAGGAGGAGGATGAGAGAGATGGAGGAGGAGAGGAGGAAGAAGGAGAGAAAAGAAGGGGGAGAGGAACAGGAAGAAGAGGAAGAGGAAGAAGAAGAAGGCTGAGCTCTTTCCAGGTAGAAATCCAGGGAGCAATCAGAGGATGACTAATAGCAAACAAATCCCAAAACCATGGGATTTAGAAACTAAAGGATACGAGGTTGAGTTTCAGCTTCCCCATGCATGTTGCTGTGTGACTTGGAGCAAGTTACTTCACCTCTCTGAGCCTCCATCTGAAACATGCAAGAAGGCCTGTTTTCTACAAGCAGGGAATTTCAATTCCTTTATCTCCGCATGGAGGTGGTCTCTGTCACCTGCTTGTTGGGCAACAGCACCATCGGCATTTGCGTGTTGCCTAAAGAGGACGTGTCACCAATCTGAGTTGACAACGTTTGCACTTTTGCCCTTGCTCTGAACTTGGACCAGTGGGAGGCAGCCGCGTGGCAGGAGGAGTGCACTCTGCAGACTCCTAATTTACCTTCGAGAGGCGCTGGAACCAGACCACTGCAGGAACGGTGCTTCTCCCTTCCTCCATACAATTCTTAGCTCTTCAGACCAGCTCCTCTGCTCTGTTCCTATGGATAAACCTGTCCTGCCGCGTTCCCCGCCCCTCCCCGGGTCTGTATGCTGTGCTCTGGACACAGAAAGGGACCTAACCCCGTGTGTCAACCCCAAGTCCAGACTCCACATTCACAGCCCCCCGTTCAGGCGTGAGCACCTGCACCTCTCTGGGGAGTTGTGATTGAAAGGTGGGGCGACTGTGAACAGGGCAGGCGCTGCTGTGTCTTCTGGAACCAACAGAGACATCTGCCTGTTCCTTTCCATTTTTTTTTTAAATTTATTTATTTATTTGGGAGGGAGAGTAACAGAGAGAGAGGCCCTCTATCCGCTGGTTCACTCCCCAAATATAGCCGCAACGGCCAGAGCTGAGCTGATCCAAAGCCAGAAGCCAGGAGCTTCTTCCAGCTCTCCCATGCAGGTGCAGAGGCCCAAGGACTTGGATCATCTTCTACTGCTTTTGCAAGCCATAGCAGAGAGCTAGATTGGAAGAGGAGCAGCTGGGACTTGAACTGGTGCCCATATGGGATGCCGACAAGAGGCTTAGCCCACTAAGCCACAGCGCCAGCCCTCAGGATCCATCCATTCCATTTCACAAATGTTTGTCAGCCTGCTCCTCGAAGGGCCCCGAGGATCTCCGGAAGTATGGAAAACAGAACCTGTGCCTTCCAAGGATTTCAGCCAGGAGGAAGCTTTCTGACATCCAAGTTCAAGGCGATGTGCCTCTGACACCTGCCAGCCCTTTCTGCACCTCTTCAGGTGCATAGCCTGTTCTGCGCGCTCCAGCTCAGAGGACCCAACCCGCAGCAATGTCCTCAACAGGTCCTCCCTCCCGCACGCCCATGGGTCTGGAAGCCTGGTGCGCCTCCTTCCTAGTGCTTGCTCCGTCCACCCCAGGAGCTTCATAAATCACCTCGTAAAACCTCATTTACTGGCTTCCCCGACACAATGGCAGAAGCAGCCTGGACTGCTCAAGCCACACTCAGAAAGTCCCCCCTAGAAAACTCGGGGTTGTGTTGTTGGCCTGGCGTCCTCGTGTCCAACGTGGACTTCCACCCACTTGGCCTTGTTGACGTTGTCTTCCGTAATGAAGACAGCTGAATCCTCCGCTTTTTATTGAGTTGGACGGCAAGTCACAGAATAAATGCTTTCCCTTGCACTTTAAAAGGATTTAATAGGAAAATATTTTTCCTACATCCTGTTTCAAGGGGAAAATGTGATTTTAGGGGACATTTTATAGTTCACAACAGGATATTGAAGGGCATTTGGTTTTGCTTAGTTTATTATGGCTGTGTTTCTCCGGCGTGTAGTAGTGTATTTTTGTGATTGGTCAGATAAGTCTGATTAAGGTAGGGAGATAGCCACGGAGTTTTGGAAATTTAGGACTGGAAAAAGGGCTTACATGAAATCTGGGCCAACCTGCCTCATGAGAAAACAAAAGACTTGTCCAAGATCACGCATTGAGTTAGGAAAATGAGAGTAGATTCTCTCTCTCTCTCTCTCTCTCTCTCTCTCTCTCAGCTGTTCAAAGCCCCCCAAGCCTCTGTTGTGGTGGGGGAAGAGCTGCAGGAGTAGCAGCTATATGAAGAGATCTGTTGTATCCGCGTGTACTTCCGTCCTGCAGGGTTGGAGTGAGTTAAGTGCGGACCTGTGTGTGTTCCATCCTTCCTTCCATCCGTCCGCTCAGGGAGTGGCATTAGAAACATATTTATGGTGGCCACTCAGCAGGTGGCTTTGTGCCGGGTGCATAAAATGGCAAAGCAAAGCTGGAGTCCCTGCCTAAGAACTGGCCCGGGGCTGAGGGATGGACAGGTACACACAGAGATTATTACCACGAGCACAGGGGCACGCACCAAGTTGTTGTCCGCTTTCTGTTGCTGCGCGCGGGATACCCGAGGCCAGGGAGTTTATAAAGACTAAAGGTTTATTCTGCTCACAGTGCTGGACGCTGAGGGGCCCAGGGGCCACAGCTGGTGAGGGCCGTCCTGCTGGTGGGGACTCCCACGGTGGCACAGGGCGTCACGTGATGAGAGAACATCCAAGAGACAAAGCCACACTGGCGTCTATGACATTCGGGGGTCGAGTTAGCCCGGTCACACAGTCACCTGTGAGTCCACTCAGCCATGTTGGCTGTAGTCCAAGAGGGCAGAGCTCTTCCAACCCCAGCACTTCTCGAGGGGCTCACCTGCTGACCCCTCGCAAGAAGCATGACATTTCGGATGTGCCTCGGTGGGGACATCGGACAGCGCTTAATGGCACCTCTGAAGAATGCAACCGGAAGCGGTGACACCAGCCAGCTCTGCAGGGATCGGGAAAGATCAGCAAGGGTTAGCAAAAGGCCTCGCTTGGCAAACAGCACCGTACAGAAGCTGTTTCTGTGGGCCATTTTCTGGCCGTGGTGGTGGTGGTCCCCGTCTCAATGAGGCTGGTGCCGGGACCAAGGCTTGGGCTAGCATTGGGCAGCCTAGGAATCAAATCCCGGGTCAGTTCCTAGTAGTGAGGATTTAGAAATCACGTCTTCCTCTAGGGCTTAAAGGTAGAAAGTGTCCACTCCACAGTGTTGGTGGAAACGTTAGAGGAGGCGACGGCTGGGAATCAGGCAGCCCAGCATCTGCAGCAGCTGGGGACAAAGGCACAGCCCTCGTGCCCAGGAGGATGCTGAGGGTGACCACAGGTGACGCTGGGCCAGCCGGGGCAGGTGAGGAGGCGCAGTCACTTCCAGGCCTCCGTACCCGCCCCCGCCAGCCCCCTACACCTGCTGTCTGTCCAGGTGAGGCAGCACCTTGAACCGATGTCTGGAATTAAAGGACATACTCAGAGAGTAACCGGTGGGTCTCAGAGAGCGTTTCTGGGATTTGGAGAAGATGCAGGGGACAGAAGAACCGGAAGTCCTCAAGTGGATGAGCGAGGCAGCTGCGCCCTATTTTTGTTTCCAACTGAACGGGAGGAGGTGTGCTCACAGAGGCGACACGGGGAGATGGGGTCTGGTTGGACCGGGGAATGCATTAGCGAGGTGTCTCGAGAGAGGACAGCGCCTCAGCTGCCCGCGGTCCTGAGGGGGCAGGAGGGGCTGCGTGACTTCAGCACTTTCCCAACTGGGGAGCCGGTGACGCGGATGGAACCTTCCAGCATGCCACTGCCAGAGACCTTGCTGACTGCTGGGAAAGGCTGGGATACCAGCCGGATGATGGCCTCGGGCAACCGGCATTCCGCAAATGCCACACTTGCTTGTGTCAGGAGGACCTCCCCTCTTTGAAAGTTATTAAGAAATGCTCTGTAGGGCCTCTCTCACCAAAAGTGCGTTTAATAAAGCTTGGAATTTCCTTCCAACACAGTGATTCCCGGGATGTCTTTCTCTGCTCCGTCTAAGGTGGGCCAGCACTGCAGGATTCCACAAGTTATCAACAAGCCGGCCTTGGTCACACCGGCTCCAGTTGTTAATTTCAGAAGCCCGGGAGCTCACCTCTCCCCCAATGGAGGGACAGGCAGCCATGGTGGATGCCCCAGAACCCAGCTGTCTTCCCAGTCCCTGTAGGGTAGGCAGGCAGATAGGATCAGCTTTGTGAGCTGGAGGCCACACCTTCGACCACGCCCCCTGCCGGATCCAGCCACACCGGTGCGCCCACCTGCCCATTGGGCTGATTAACCACGCCCCTTAGGAAGTGGATTAAAGGCCTGAAACACGTGGGCCCTTTTGCCCTGTTTCGCCATTATGGACCCTTATTGTCCAGCGCCCTCAGGGCGTATGGACTTCGGGCCTCTGCTGTCTCTGCCAACGCTCTAAGCTAAGCTGCTTACAGCTGCTCAAAACCAAACACTCGCTGCACGTGGCTTTTGGCCTTTTTCTGCCTGGTAGGGGTCCCAACTTCATTTCCACACTCTCCTCTCTCCCTTGGATTAGCTGAACACCCTCACTCTCCTATGCATTTCTCTCACTGAATGAAAAGCTTAATGCTTATCACGTTGCCTGGCTTATTTGTGCCAGTATTGAGAATTCTCTGAATACATGGCAAGAGCCCACATGGCGTATTAATTTCGGATTATTAATAAGCAAATCGGTGACACCTGCGGTTAGCGTGACCCACCACCTCCAGGCAGGCCTCCTCTTCTTGCTTTCTTCCTGTGCCCACTCCTTGGTTGACCTCACCCCTTGGGGGTCCCCTGCACTCCTCCTCTTTCTTGGGTTGTCAGTTGTGCTGCTGCCGCTGTCATCAGGACTTGGGAAAGTCGGCCCTGTCCCAGTAGGTGTCGGGGTCTGCTTGGATTGGGTGAGTGGCAGCCGAGACTTTTCACTCACGCTTCGAGCCCAAGCCCCCTAGCTCCCGGCTACACGACGCCTGCCTCCTCCATCTCTGGGGTCTGACCTTGGCCATGCAGAGAGCAGGTTCCAGGGGATCCATCCCCTGCAAGAAGACAGACAGACTTCTGGCTTGAGGGACTGGGGGCTGTTAATAAATAGGTGATGATGAAGGTGGCCGGGGTGGGAGCAGATCCATGGGTGGCACTTAGGGGGTGCCAAGCTCTGTTTTCAGTCCTTGATGGAAAGTGAATCACGTGATCCTGGGCGTTAAGTACCCTCATCGCACTCGCTGCACTCCACAATGGGGCACAGAGTGGTTCAGACGCTTGCCTAAGGTCACACAGCCACTTAGTGGCCAGAGCAGGAGTGGAACCCAGGCAACCAGCTCCAAAGTCTGGGACAGGACAGCTACAGCGACTGGGGCTGTGAAACCATAGGTGGCCTGAAGCAAAGCCAAGGGCTGGCCCGGCTGGCCCGCACCCTGGGCCGCCCTTCCAGCTCTGCCTGGCCGGCTGAATCAACACGTCTTCCCTTTCTCCATTTCACTCCCACTCACCCACTCATCCCCCTACAAAAGCCACTGTCCCACCCCAATCATCTCCAGGCTCAGCTTACACTTCCTGCCCTCAGTGACTCCTGGTGCCAAGACTTTGGGCTCAGCCCCGTTCTGTCGCCCACCCGTGCACCGTCTGTACGCACAGCGCCCCTCAGGGGCCCTGGGTTAGAGCAGAGGAGCAGATACAGCCAGAGTGGCTGTCCCCTGGGACACAGGCCCTGTGGTAGGTGCTGTTTCCCTCTGCCCCGCCCCGCCCCCTCGCTGCTGCTGCGGCTCCCAGTGGAGTGGGAAAAGGCAAAAGCCCCATTCCACGAACGTAATTTACATAAAATAGTTTCCAAATTTATGAAAGGGAGCAGGAGGAAACCCACAATTAAGGCGCTTTTGCATGCAGTTGCTGTCTTCCCACTGGCTGAAGTATCATCTTCCCGCATTAATGAGGTCTGGACGGAGCAGGAAAGAATGCTGCCTTCCAAGACCCCGGGGCAGTCTCCATCCTGGGTGGGGCGGGCAGTGGGGGCGGGCTTGGCAGGGAGGCGTCTGTAGACAGGCTGATGGTGGGAGAGGGGCGGGAGACCGGGCCTGTGTTCCTGGGAGACCAGCTACCGCCTCATCGCTTTTACTGTCCCTCATCTCTCTCCCCTAGTCGCCCTCTATCCAGCCATGGGTTTACTATTTATAGCCCACCTTGTTCGTTAAAGCATGTGAAGCAGGTTGCCAAGATCTGGACCCAAGGATGACCAGGGGATAAAGGAGATCCTGGACCGAGAGCCGATGTCCCCATAGCTTGCGGCACAGGGTCTGGCTCACAGGCAGGCAGGCTGGTTTTGAATGCTACTCCCACAGTTACCACTCTGTTTCCTTCAAGCTGTTTCTTTGTCTTGAAGGTCAGAATCACAGGGCCCAGAGGTGTGGCACAGCGGGGTCGGCTGCTGCTTGTGATGCTGGGATCCCGTATTGCAGAGCCGGTCCAGCTCCCTGCTCATGCACCTGAGAGGCAGCAGAAGGTGGCCCAGGTCCTTGGGCCCCTGCGACCCACGTGGGAGACCCAGATGGAGTTCCAGATTCCTGGCTTCGGCCTGGCCCAGCCCTGGCCATTGCAGCCATTTGGGGAGTGAACCAGCAGGTGGAAGATCTCTCTCTCTCTCTCTCTCTCTCTCAAATAAATAAAAAATAAAACATTACAAAGATCAGAGTCACCTGACCCCAGGGATGTTGGTCAATTAATGTTAGTGATGTGTTTGTTAGATGCTATCTGCCACCAAACCAGACAGTAACTACTCTGTTCATTCTCTAAGTATTTACTGAGTACCTTCTACGCGTTAGCCACTAACTGCAGGAATGACGTGGAACATGACAGCCCTGTCGTTACTGAAATTTCTGCAAGTACTTACGGGTCTTTATGCATTAGACCCCTCACACAAGGTGCAAGGTCAATGCACGATTTGTCTAAACTTCAGAGAACAAAGCAAATAAGAGGATGGAGGCCCAGGGACAAATTGCAGGGATGAACGCTCGAGTGATTTTATTGTGAAAAGACACACACACACACACACACAACACACACGCAAGGAGCAATGAGGTTTTGTTGTTTGTTGTTACGAAGCCTGTGAGCCGCTCATAGGAAAGCAACAGCGCGTGTGGCCCGAGGACCCGGCGCCGGGTGTCACATCCCAGGAGCTGCTGAAACCCAAAGGGTAGCTTTCATTTCTTCGGGGTCTTTCTTCACCCCCTCCCAACCATCTGGCTTCCCTTTCCCCTCACCCGGATAATTTGTGTGAACTTCACAGGTGAACATCGTACGGAATACATGTCTGTCTAAAAACGTGCCCCTAGCAAAGAGAGTGAAAGTGTCCACTTATACACTCATTCAGTCATTCATTCAACACAAGCTTACGGACACTGTTTTTTCCAATTTGTATTGAATCACTAATTTTCTTGGAGAGGAGAGAGGCAGAGGGAGACAGACCGACAGACAGAGAGAACGAGTTCTACACCTAGATGTCCCACGTGGCTGGCAGGGACCCAACCACTTCAGCTGTCACCGGCTGCCTCCCAGGGTGCGCGTTAGCAGGGAGCTGGAGTCCGGTGCAGAGGCAGGGATTCTACCCAGGCACTCGGATACGGGACGCGGGTGTCCCGACCCTGCGCTAAGGCCCAGCCCGGCTCACAGTTACCACTGACCAAAGACTGTGCTAGGGACAACTCAGCACAAAGCCAGCGGAGCCCCTCGGAGAAAGGAGCTGCTGAGGTCCAGAGCTGGGCCACCAGGCAGCACACGGAAGGCGTAGGGAAGCCTGGCCCGGAAGTGGCGGGGCAGGGAGGGGAAGCAGCCCCGGGAGCTCACGGGTTCACGGGCCACCCTCTCCTCTCCTTCCTTCCTGATCCACGGAAATCACTCATGAATCAGGAACGGTGTCTGAGAGGCAGACGTGGAGAGGACGCTGACGTCTGGTCTCATGGTGTAAAATTCTTAGTCTTGGTGGAAGCTACCGTCTGTCCCTAAGCCTGCGTTGGACACTCGGCGCTCCCTGGAACACCACCGCCAGCCAGGCGTTAAATACCCCAAGGACGGGGAACCCACTCCTTTCTATGCTGGCCCATCCACGTTGGTTCCCCGAGGAAACTGGCCCAAAGTATGTCCCAGATCAGACGGGCTCTTCGCCTAGCTGTGCACAGCACTCCTGCGTCTCCACCCAGGCCCTTGGCCTTTTGATGCTGCCGCCGCCGATCGGCCCTTTGGTCTTCCCCGGCTGGCCGGAGCCCGAGACTTCAGGTGTGGTCTGCCCATGTGCCTGCGGGGTCTCTGGTTCTGGACGCTGCACTTGCCGTAAAGCCACCCAGGAGCTGTTAATGATTCTGGCAGCCAGGCCTCGCTGTGAGTCATAGGAGCCGACTTCTCACCCCGGCCGCGGGGAAGCCTCACCTCCCCCAACCCCCACCTCTCCCGTGTGCAGCTGCTCTGCACAAACGCTCCATCTGAGGCCTACCTGCTCTTGGAAACCTTGCTTCAGCTTCTCACGTGTCTCCTCTTAGCATGTGCCTTCGTGTACCTGTGTGTGTCCATGTATGTGTCTCCATGAACGGGTGTGCATCTATGTATGAGTGTGTACCTATTGTGTGTGTGTGCATCTGTATGAGTGTATGTGTTTGTGTGTACCTGTCTGTGTGTGCATCTCTGTGTGTTGCGTATTTGCAGGTACAGCCCCGGGTACAGCTCTGTGGAGCTTACCCCTAGATTTCAGAACACTCGTCTGTGAGTGTAGCAGATTTACTTATATACAACTTTGTTCATTTAATTTACACACAGTTATTCATTTTGCAACAGGTGCCCAACACCTCCTAAAAATTATTTATTCTTTTTTAAAGATTTATTTAGTTATTTATTTGAAAGGCAGAGTTAGAGTTACAGAGAGAAAGAGAGAGAGAATCTTCCACCCAGTGGTTTCTTCCCCAAATGGCCATGATTGGGGTTGGGCCAGGCTGAAGCCAAGAGCCCAGAATTCCATCTGGGTCTCCCCACTGCTTTCCCAGGTGCGTTAACAGGGAGCTGGATCCGAAGTGGAGCGGGCAGGACTTGAACCGGTGCCCATATTGGATGCTAGTGCTGCAGGCTGCAGATTAACCTGCCGTACCACAGTGCCAGCCCAACATTTATTCTTTGAGCACTTTTTGCCTAGACATTACAAAAAAATTGGAGCAAAATACTTTATACTGAGAAGTGAAGGAATGATGGTCTTCACCTTCTTGGTGATCCCAGGGGTGTTTGTGCCTTCAACTGATTAGTAAAGTGTCAGGAGTCAGTAGAAACTTCTAGAAGCATTGGAACTTCTAGAGAAGGGAGCTGGCTGGGCCCAGGGTCTGGACGTGTTCATGAGAAGTGCTGTGGGGTGCCAGAACCCCAACACACTCAGGGCTTTCTCCAGCCCCAGTCACGACTGTCTCCCTTGTTCCTGGGAGGAGACGGTCAGCCTTGGCGAATCCCTGCTTCTGGAAGCAACTTCCTTCGCAGACCACACCCAGGGGGAGTCTCCAGCTCCTGTGCCGTCTGCAGCCCTCGGATGGGGCAGAATTGGAGGAGCTGGGCCTTTAGCAGATCTGGCCTCTGGGAAAAGCGCTACTCTGTCATAGGACTGGAGGGAAGACTAAATGGAATAACGGCTATGCCATGTTTCATACAGCGCCAGGCTTGTACTACAAGTAAGTGCTCATCAGTGTCAGCTGTTGCATTCGTTAGGAAAGTCAGAAAATATGGCACCCAACACAAAGTGGTTCTTGTGGCAGCTTCAGCCAAGAAGGGTGCTTCCCCTCGTATGTTAAGGTGCGCAGAGGTAGCTCAAAGCCGACAGGGCCAACGTCTCGGAGATCCTTGTTCTCTGAGAGATGCGAGAGGACGCGCTGACCGCGGCAGCCGCATCAGCGAGCAAGCCAGCATGGAGGGCCAAGCCTGCTCCAACCACATCTGACGCTGTACGTCACAAAAGGCCTTCCCAGAAATCTGTGAGAAACTCGCTGTTTTGGTCTCAAGGGCCAGAAGTGGGTCATCTAGCCACTCCCTGGCCACAGAGAGGCTGGGAACGTTGGGAAGGGGAGAGCCTCGATTGGCACGCGAGTCCCGAGCCCTTGCCAGGGGAGGACGAGGGATTTGGATGCGAGCAGCGATGACCACAGGGATGCTTACCGGCTTCCCACCACCTACTTCTCGTCGGCAGTGACTTCTCTGTGGCCTGGCGCGGTTATGAATATCGGTCCCTGCACTAAACCAGGGTTCCTCTAACCCCTCCCTGCCCCTCTGATCATGTTTCCTGTGTTCCTCCTTCCCCAGGGGCTTTTCTGGACTTCTCTCTACTGCTGAAGATGCTGTGTCACAGACAGCCCCCAAGCATCAACAACCATTTTTCTTTCCCGTTGCCGGCCTGCAGGTCAGCTGCCGTGGCTCCGGTCCAGGCTCAGGGCTCGGATCTGCTTATATGGCTTTCATTCCAGAACCCGGACGGAAGGAGCAGGAATGGTCTAGGGGATGCCCTTTGCAGCACAGACTGGGAGAGCAGCCAAGACCACACCAGACGGAGCACTGAAAGCCGCTGCTCGCATCATGACCGCGCATGCTTGGTCGGCTACGGAAGGCTGCATGGCCACGCCCAACAGGGAAGATCAAGGAAGGAAGTGTGTAGAGGAAAACTCCACTCTGTTGCATCATCCCACTCAAAACCTGGGTTAGGCGCCTCCCCAGGGCACCATGGTCCTCAGGACCTTCTGACGCAGCGTGTGGCCACACAGCCGTCTGTCTCACCCGAGTCAGCTGCAAAGACTCCGGGGCGTGATGTGTGTTAGAAAGCTGTGTGGTACCTAGGTGAGAGATGACTGGTGTCATCATCATGGTCATGATGCCTGATTGTTTGTAATTGGCAATCGATTGTTGATTACTGGCAAAATAATGAAGACCCAAAGTCATGAAGGAAAACACAGAAAAAAAGCTACACGAAGCTGTGCTTACACTTCAGCTCCCCACACTCTCTAAACTGGGTGACAGCGTGCTGGAGACGATAACCTATCAGCAGAACACAGACTGGGCCTTCCACCCGCCAGTCTCTGTGTCTCACGTCCCTCTCCACTGCCACAGTAGCATCCAGACGCATATCTTTTTTTTTTTTTTTTTGACAGGCAGAGTGGACAGTGAGAGAGAGAGAGACAGAGAGAAAGGTCTTCCTTTGCCGTTGGTTCACCCTCCAATGGCTGCTGCGGGCGGCGCACCGCGCTGATCCGAAGGCAGGAGCCAGGTGCTTCTCCTGGTCTCCCATGGGGTGCAGGGCCCAAGCACTTGGGCCATCCTCCACTGCACTCCCTGGCCACAGCAGAGAGCTGGCCTGGAAGAGGGGCAACCGGGACAGAATCCGGCGTCCCGACCGGGACTAGAACCTGGTGTGCCGGCGCCGCAAGGTGGAGGATTAGCCTAGTGAGCCACGGCACCGGCCCCAGACACATATCTTATTTGGAGGGATCAACTTGTAATTTAAAACTTTAAGCTCACTAAATCATTCATTCCACGAATGTGTCAGTGCCGAAAACTGAAGCTACGGCGGGAAGAACAGCATCACATGGCCATTGGACTCACGCAGCTCCTGGTCACAGGGGTGGACGGTGGTGAGAACGGAGTAGGCCCCAGATCAGAAGTCACCCTGGGCACCTTCATTCACTGTTGATGGGAATGCAAAATGGTACAGTCACTCTGCCAAGTGGTTCAGCTTTTTAAATAGAATTTTATTTTATTTGAAGGCAGAGGTGGGGGGATTGTCCATCTGCTGGCTCACTCTGCAACTGCCCACCACAGCCGGGGTCGGGCTAAGCTACAGCCAGGAGCACCTGGGTCTCCCCCGTGGGTGGCAGGGACCCAAGCTCTGGAGTCCTCCAGGATGCATTAGCAGGAAGCCGGACCCGCGCTGGGGCAGAATTTGAACCCCAGGACTCTAGTACGGGAAGTAGGCGTTCCAGGTGGCGTCCTAGCCGCTGTGCCAAGTGCCTGATGCAGCCTGTCAGTTCTTACAAGACTAAATAAACTCTCCACATAGGTATGAGCCCGGAGTTGTGCAACCGGTGTTTCCCCAAAGGAGTTGAACACTAACCTCCACCTGCAATCCTGCACACAGGCATTTCTAGCAGTTTTACCCGTAATTGCCAAAACACAGAAGCAATCAAGACGTACTGCTGTAGGTGATTAGGTAAGCAAAGTGATGCAACCTGGGAGGTGGAGAAGTGTTCAGTGCTAGAAAGAGACGCGGAAGAAACGTAAGTGCACATTCCTAAGTGGAAGCAACCAATCCGAAAAGGCTGCTTCCTCTATGATTCCAACCACAGAACATTCTGGAAAAGGCAAAACTTGAGAGACAGCAGGCGGCTCAGGGATTGCCAGGGCTCAGGAGCAGGGAGAGGTGACACTCCCCACCTCCCGCATGCCACCAGCGGGGTCATGACATCCACACCATGCATGTCTGCCCTGTGGTCCTCAGGCCACGTTCCAGGTCTGCCCTTGGCCCGGCTGTGTTCTCTGCAACCACAGGATCCAGTGTGGGGGTTGCACGTTGCCCAGCGGTGCCTGCTAGTCTCTCCAGTCTAGACCGGTTCCTCCCTCTCTCCTCGATTTTCGTGAACTTGAACTTGATCCTCCTGAAGATTACAGCCCAGTCTTTGTTTCCTGTTGCTTTCCCATTTTCTCCTTTAAAATTCCTAAACGTCCATACTCAGGGAGTACTTGTCCCTGTTTGTGAGGTGCAGTGCGACATTTCACTACAGGTAGACAGCGTGTAACGAGGAGACCAGGGCAACTGGCCTATCGGTCATCCCAGACATCCACCACATCTGTGCCTCAGGGACATTCAAATCCCTCTCCACTAACTCTTGAAATATTCAGTTAGTTGTCAGCCACAGTTACCTTCTGGGCGGTGGAGCGCGAGAGATGATTCCTGTGTCCTGCTCAGGCCGCTGCTCTCCCAGGATCCTCCAGGCGTTTCCCCTGGTTAGCCTGAGCAAGCGCGTCTTCGGCAGGAACACCCAGGAACGGGGCTGTGTTCCCCTCGCTGCTTTGTCCCGCGTGGCCCACGGCTGGCGACTTTCACCTGGGAACAGGGACGGGCAGTGCCAGGCCTCTCCTCTGCGAACTACAGTGCCTTCTGTTTTCCCTGTGTTTGAGCGCCATTATTATTATTATTATTATTTTTGACAGGCAGAGTGGACAGTGAGAGAGAGAGACAGAGAAAAAGGTCTTCCTTTGCCGTTGGTTCACCCTCCAACGGCCGCCGCGGCCAGCACGCTGGGCCGGCGCACCGCGCTGATCCGATGGCAGGAGCCAGGAGCCAGGTGCTTCTCCTGGTCTCCCATGGGGTGCAGGGCCCAAGCACCTGGGCCATCCTCCACTGCACTCCCTGGCCACAGCAAAGAGCTGGCCTGGAAGAGGGGCAACCGAGACAGAATCCAGCGCCCCAACCGGGACTAGAACCCGGTGTGCCGGCGCCGCAAGGCAGAGGATTAGCCTAGTGAGCCGCGGTGCCGGCCGATCGCCATTATTTTAATGTACATTTTCTGTTCCTCATCAAACGTCTCATTTCTTCAGTTATGTACAGATGGGCATGGATTCCTGGCTTCCTGTCTCGTTCTAGGAGCTATAATGCATAGCTTCCATGAGTTATGTCAAATGGCTCCAGAAATGGCCAGCTACGGTTTCTCTCTTCTTCTGCCACGTTCCCATCATTTTCTGAGCATTTATTTTGCTGGGTAACAAGATCAGGCTCCCGCAGCCTCAGCCCTGCAATCACCCGCTTCTCCAAGGGTCCCTTCTTCCTGTGAGTTGAACATGGTGTTTAGAAGCCAAAATCCGGGCACTCTGTATGCTCACTGCTTTTTGAGTGTGCCCGCTGTCTACAGCCACGACTAAGGAAGGCTCAAGGGAACATCGTGGAGCTCCTGGAAGAATGGAACTAAAAGATGAGTTTATTTTGGTGTAAAAATGAAAAGTTTATGGAAAATGCATGAGTTTCAAATTTTTTGTACCACAATAAGCTTACCTTTGAAGTCCTATTCCCATGAACATTTTTGTGTGCTCTTATGTGTGTTCACACATGCCCAGGGACAAGCACACAACATACATGCACACGTTTCCCATCTTTATTTCTGCATCTGCTTGGGTGTTCCCAGCACTGCCTCCAACTGCAGTCCAATCTACAGGCTCTTTGCAGACTTCTCTCCTTCCAAATTTGCAACTTGATTCTCCCGTGGTGAAAAACTTCTCTCTCCCTGTAGTATATGCGAGTACTTCCAAAAGCCCATGGAAAATGCATGTTTTAATACCCATAGTATACATGGGGGGCTCTGCCTAGGGGACCCCAGCAACAGGTGCTTTGCGATTCTCAAGGTAGCACATTCCTCCCTTGTCCTCAGATTTGTCAGCCTTTGTCTTCACGCACTGGCATAACCTCCCTTTGTGTTCCATTTTCCACAAGCCGTTGGCAGCGGCTGTGTATTTGCCCCATCTTCTTGCGTAGGAAGTCTCCTCCACTTTCATCGCCATTCACTCCTTACTAGGACATCGCGCTTCCTCTGTTGCGCCCCTGACAGCCGTGGTCAGCCTCCTTCCTGCACGGATGCCCTACTCGTCCCGCCTGCGGCGCCACACTCCACCACCAACGCCGGGCTGCCCCTCTCGGTGGAGGTTGTCCCTGTTTATCCCGAGCTGCCACACTCACGCCGGGCAGCCTTCCTGCACACACTGTTCTCAGGTTCTGAAACCCCACTCCAGGCTCCCTCATGGGCGCTCTCCTCACCCCACCTGTCCCGCTGGACCGCCTGAAGGAGAGCAGCGTGTGCCACACCTGTGCAGGGGAGCGCAGGCGCCCGGTTTTGGAAGACTATCTGTTTTCACCATCAGGGCTCTGCCTTTTTCAAAGGATAGAACAAAATCAGAGCAGAAAAGGAAATCACCCATCTTTTTGGCGCTCCCTGGAATCACTGCACCATCACTCATTGCCCCCGGGTTCCCGTGCGGTGCTGGAGCCCAGAGAACCCCATTCCCAGAAACCGCTTCTGTTCCTTCTACTTGCAACACTTTTCCCCGGCTCGGCGAACCCCTCCTCTACAGATGGTTTTCACTCTGTGACCCCTAAACTTGACCCCAAGCTCATCACGGTCCTGTCCGTGCTCTTTCACACGTGGCTTTTTTCTTTTTAGTTATTTAATACAAGTCCACTTCGTCTACCAGGCTGTAACCTCCCTGAGATACATCATTCAGTCATTCATCAAAGAGCTACTGAACTCCTATCCTGGTGAAGCTGAGTGCTAAGGTTGGAAATAGAGAACAAGCCCCGGATTTCTCCCTCAACGATCCTGCGGTGAGTAAGAGACTTTAGCAGGTAATGAAGCAAGGCTAATCCGCAGTGCTGGCTCAGTGCCTGACACGTGCAAGGTGTCCAACGAACGCTTATTAAAACCTGGGAGGCTGGAGACATCAAGTCCACGGAACATGGTCTTCACCGGGCTGGAGTCTTTTCTATGACAGTGACACAAACGGCAACAGTGAGAATGATGTCATTGCCCACCACCTCTGGCCGTATGGATCAAGGACTTCCCGTGTGCTGAGCGCACGCCTAAAACGCTTGCCTTTGGCTCCTCCCATCACCCTCAGAATCACACGCTCAGATAAGCTCAGGTGTACGATCAGCCCATGGAGTTCTGAAGGCAGACGGCTCACCTGTGACAAACCAGGTGGGGGCAACAATAGGACCACAGGTGACATTGCCATCCGCAAACACCCACACTGACCTGCATTTGCTTAGACGTGTTCAGTGGCAAAACCTGACCAGAACGAATGTGGAATTATTTATGCTCCCCTGTCTGTCCTAGCTTTTGCAACTATTCACCACCATGATTCAGGGCCAAAACATTATTCTATTGTTCCTCCAGGGAGCTCCCCAGTCCCGGCTGGGGTTTGAGTACACGTAATATATGCTTGTCCTTTCTTTCTGCAACCAGAAAGATTCAGAATTCTTTTTAAAGAGTCTTGCTTATTTTATTTATTGGAGAGACACAGAGAAAGAGGAATCTCTCATCTGCAGGTTCACTCTCCAAAGCTAGCAATAGCTGGGGTTGGACCAAGAGGAAGTGAGGTGTCGCTCCCCGTCTTCGTGGAGGAACGACACAGGACCCTGCGCTGTTCTTTCTGTCTGCTCGGCCCTCCCCGGGTTTGCTGCTGGTTCTTCCCGGGTTGGCTACTATCCCTTCCACCTCCGTGGAAGGGCAGTTCCCCCTGGCCACATTCCCCACTTCCGCAGGGGAGCGGCACACCGCCGGCCGGCTCTCTCGGGGGCTGCACAGGTGTTCCCCTTAGGTGTTCCCCTTAGATGTTCCTGGTGCATGCCGTCTCTCTTCTCCTTTATAGTCCTCCTCCGCCAATCCTAACTCAGCTGCCCACACGCCGAGTACGCTGCTCTCCAATCAGGAGCAAGTCCTACAGTTTATTGGCTGAACTGGAGGCAGCTGTGTAGAAGCCTCTTTCTTCTCTCCCAGCGCCATATTGTGGGAGAGCAGATGCATAGAATAAGTCTTAATTCCAGTAACAGTATAGTCCGAATTGCTCCCCACAGATCCCCCTTTCTTTTTATTTTTTGGCGTTGATACGCGCCTGTCTTCGGTGTCCCGCGGCACACACTCTGCTCTACTTGCTAGAGTTGCCACAGGTTCTTACAAGTCCTATCAATCAGGCAAACCGAATCTGGGTCCTCTCTTCGCCATGTTGTGAGGAGGTTTCTAGGCACTGATGCATGCCTGTGTTCGGTGCCCTGCAGCGCATGCTCTACTCTGCTAGAACTGCCTGCAGGTGCTTACAAAACCTATCAGGCAAACCGAATCCAAGCCTTCTCAGCGCCATATTGTGGGGAGGCTTATTGGTGTTGATTCGTGCCTATCTTCGGTGACCTGCAGCTCATACTCTGGTCGAGCTGCCTGCTGGTGCTTACCGCCTTACTAATCAGGCAGACCGAATCCAAGCCTTCTCATTGCCATATTGTGGGGAGACTATTGATGCTAATAACGTGCCTGTCTTCGGTGACCTGCGGCGCATAAGCTGCTAGCCGCCCGCAGGTGCTCATCGCCTCACTAATCAGGCAGACCGAATCCAAGCTCTCTCATTGCCATGTTATGGGGAGGCCTTTCTATTTCTCTATTTCTCTATCTCCGGGCATTCCTATTTCTCCCATTTTACTTCTATCTTCCAGCATTCCTATTTCTCTCATTTTACTTCTAAACTTCTGTTTCTCTTATCCCTGCGGCTTCCCGGCGGCGCCCGCCCCGAGGCTGCTTCTCGGCACCTCGCCCCGCGGCAGCTTCATGGCTCTGCGCGGCTTCCCGGTGCCTCGCCCCGCCGGCGGGTTCCCGGCTCTGCGCGCACGCTCCGCAGTCTCCACGCACTTCACGCCCGCACCACGGCCTCGCGCCAGCCCCGCGTTCCCTATCTATTCACGCCCCGTGCTCTCTCTGCACGCGGCGGCTTCCGCGAATGTTTCTGCCACCACCGGCATTCAGTCCAAGTTCCCCGGACTAACCTGGCGAATTTCAACCTGGCGGCCCACGTCTCTGCCTCTGGTTCCAGATCTTCGCCTCTTGCTCCCCGGGGTGACTTGAAGAATTCCAAGGTGGCTTATGTCTCCGCCTCGGCCTGCACTCGCGGCTTCATCCTCCCTAACATTTTTCTCTACCCGGTATGTTTCCTTAAGTTTTCTTCCAACAATATTCCTCTCATTTCTCCTGGCTACTCCCCACAGTCCGTATCCGAGTCCAAGCCTCCTCCAGGTTTCACTTTCGCTTTCAACCTGCAGTCCGTATCTAAGTTTCTTCTTGCTTTCACTTTAAATCCTAACTTCTTTCCCACAGTCCGTATCCGAGTCCAAGCCTCCTCCAGGTTTCACTTTCGCTTTCAATCTCCTAGCTTCCCCACCATAGTCCACATCCGAGTCTATGAAAGCTTTCACTTTCACTTTCACTTTCACTTTCAATCCTAACTTCTTTCCCACAGTCCATATCCGAGTCTATGCCTAGGCTTTCAATAGCTTCTTCCGGCACCTCGGCTCTTTGCTAGTCTCTCTCTCCGGTATTTTCCCACTTCTTCCCATTTCTTCCCTCCTAAGTTTCCTATCCGAGTCACGGCACCATTATGTCACTCCCCGTCTTCGTGGAGGAACGACACAGGACCCTGCGCTGTTCTTTCTGTCTGCTCGGCCCTCCCCGGGTTTGCTGCTGGTTCTTCCCGGGTTGGCTACTATCCCTTCCACCTCCGTGGAAGGGCAGTTCCCCCTGGCCACATTCCCCACTTCCGCAGGGGAGCAGCACACCGCCGGCCGGCTCTCTCGGGGGCTGCACAGGTGTTCCCCTTAGGTGTTCCCCTTAGGTGTTCCCCTTAGATGTTCCTGGTGCATGCCGTCTCTCTTCTCCTTTATAGTCCTCCTCCGCCAATCCTAACTCGGCTGCCCACACGCCGAGTACGCTGCTCTCCAATCAGGAGCAAGTCCTACAGTTTATTGGCTGAACTGGAGGCAGCTGTGTAGAAGCCTCTTTCTTCTCTCCCAGCGCCATATTGTGGGAGAGCAGATGCATAGAATAAGTCTTAATTCCAGTAACAGTATAGTCCGAATTGCTCCCCACAGTGAGGGGCCCAGACGCCCATGTTAGCGGCAGGGACTCAACTACTCCAGCCATCACTAGGGCCTCCCGTGGCACGCACCAGCAGGAAGCAGGGGCTGGGACTGACATGAGGCACCCTGATATGGGATGCAGGAGTCCCCCCCGCCCCAGGTAGCTTAACCACTAAGCCAAAAGCTCGCCCCCTATGATTGAGAATTCTGGAACACCTTTGAAATTGGGGCTGAGAGGTGCGTGCTCAGCTCACATCCAAGTTCCTGGTTGGTCAGTGGAGCTCGCGACCTTCCTCTGATTGGTCAGCAATGCCAGCTGTTTAGGGAATGTATGGTGGCCAAGGTGGGCTCCAGTTGGTCTGGGGGTTAGGTGAAGGCGGCAGTCCCATTCTGCCCGGACCTGGAATCCACCCCCCCCCCCACACACACACACCCCAGGCCAACACTGGCCATCAAGGTTCTCATCTATGGAGAAGCAAATGACTCCCTGAGAGCAGAGATCAGAGCCCTGGAAGGCAGCTGGGCCACTCCCTTTGATAAAGGGCAGGCAAGGACACCTTGGGGGAAGGGGAAGCCAAGGGGCTGGGTCCCGCTTCTCCCTTATGGGTTCCGGTTTCAGAATTTTCCCCTTTTCATATGAAGAAAACAAAGGTTCATGGAAGACCAACCACTTGCCCAATGTCACTCAACAGAACCAGAGTCCCGCCAAGGCGGTGTCACTCCAGGACCCAGTGCTGAGCTGTCTTCTATCTCTCAGCACCGTATGGTGTCACCCATTTGCCTTCAGCCGTCTGTACTGAGCACCCGCTGGGCGTGTGCTCTGGGTACTGGAGGGACTTGTTCTCAAGGAGCTGTCTCCTGGGAGGGGCAGCCAGGCGCCGGCACAACAGAGCCAGAAGGCGCTCTCTGGCCCACAGTGTGGCACACCCACTGCGCCCCAGCCAGGACCGCCCAGACCCCTCCGATGTGCTTTCCAGGCTCCCCAAGTTCTGTGCCCCTCACCTGTAACACGTAACACCTGCAGCCTTCTCCGAGGGGCTACCCCGCGCTGCTGGAGCCACCGCTCCGTTACCAGCAGTCAAATTTCGCCTCCTCGCGCCCAGGGCCTTGGCCAAACCTGCAGGTGAGCTTAGGACAGCCCATGGTCCTTGTCTCTGGCCGGCGGGGACAAACTCAGACCTGTCATTCACCTTGGGAGATCAGCGCAGCCTCAGGCTGGGAATGGGGCTTGGCCAACAGGTGTTCTGCCATGGCCCTCTCCTATCCGGCTTTTACCACGCCCTCTCCCTTTCTCCTCCAAGCTCTTACCTGTCCAGGCCTGGGAGAGTGGGAGCTGATGGGAGCCTGGGAGAAGGGCCACGAGGAGAGGCGCAGCACAAGGAGGGTGGTGGGTGCAGGCCGGGCCTCACCTCTTTCCGTGGTCTCTCTTTGAGAATAACCCCCGTCCAACACCAGGCAGGCGGGCCCACGCAACACCTACACGCAGACACGCTGCACATAGATTGCAGGTACACCCCCACGCGCCCACACAGCACATACCCACGCACGCCCGCGGGCCCACACACGCACGCACACAGCCCGTCCATGCGCGCACACGCGCGCGCGCGCACGCACACGCACTTGCTTTCCTCCTGAAACCGACCCAACCCAGCACGCTGCGACGGAACCTTTGCGCGGGGATTTCACCTCGGTCAGTCTCGAGGATTTCTTAGGTCTCAGAAATAGCCAAAGCGCGCGCGCGGGGGCGGGGGCGGGGGCGGGGGGCAGGTGATTTATTTAAAAAAAAAAAATGCTAATTACGCAGTCGGCTGGGGCCTGAAATGGACAAGCGGTTTCTTGATTGGGGAAGGCGCTCCGGCGCCAGCCGCTGTTCCCGACGCCCGCGCCCCCTCGGCGCCCTGGGCGCGGCGGGGCCGCCACCGCCACCGCGCCCTCTCCGCCGTCTGGCCCGGCCCCGCGCGCCCCCGGGAGGGGGACGGTCGCTTACACTTTGAAGCGCGGCCGCGCCTAAGGCGGGGCTCGCCGGGCTGCGGGATCGAGTGTCGGCGCCGCCCCAGACGCGGCTGGGCGGACAAAAGGCGCGGGCCGCTCGCGGCGCTGGGAGGAGCGCGCGGTCAGCGGCGCGGAGCCGGACAGAGGCGGACCCCCGCGCGCGGCAGGGGCCCCGGCGCCCGCGCCCGCGCCCGCTCCTCCCGGCCCCCTCCGCGCTCCGAGTCCCGGCAAGCGCAGTGCGAGCCGCTCCCTCACGGGTGCCACGCGTGGCCTGAGCGTGCTTTGGTCGACGACGGTGGGACCTCGGCTCTCCCGCAGTGTGGGGCGTGCCCACCGAGCGCAGTGCTTGCCTTGCGCCTTAGCAGCGGGCGCCCGCGCTCCTTAGAACTCCTCTCCTCCGGGGCTCCCCCAGGGGCGCGCGTCCCTGGCCCCCCGAAGCGGAGCGAAAGGAGGGGAGGCCTGCACCAGGCCCCAGGGCGCGGGGTTGGGGGGTGGGGGACGCCGCCCGGCCGCGTGGCCTCGGAGCCCCATACGCACCCTGCTTTGAACTTGCCTATCAGACGGAGTTTTCGCTCTCTTTGCATTTGCTTTGATTTATTTGTAAAAGTTACGTTAAGCTACGACTGAGCCCCGGTTGTCGAGCTTGGAGCACGAGTTCACGGGTTGGGGTTGGTGACCCCTCGATCTCCCAGCAGGTGAGAAAGGAAACTCTAGGGACCCAGCCAGGGAACTTGCAGGCGCTCGGGTACTGTGTGTTGAAGGACGCAGTCCTCCCCCGGGACTCAGAAGCACAGCGACTTCAGTCGCGTTGCATACGGCCTTTTTATTGCAACATTTCTGAACGGATATAAAAGGTAGTCTTGCTTTAGCTTGGCCACGAGGCACCGATCTACGAAGGCTGTGATTTCTGAGGCATGATTGGGTGAACCGGGCCATTCGGGGAGAGTGAGAAAGCCTAAGTCGTTTGCACCTGTAATGAGATTTTTAGGAGTCATCAATTAAGCAGTTTAACGATGTTGACACAACGGTACCTTCTGTAGACATTTAATTAAGCTCTTATGAGTTTTGACTTCGCAGCTTGCTTTTCTCCTGACGGAGCCAAAAATTACTTTTCCAGCTCTCCAGCATTTTTGTTGGAAGCAACCTGGGAGTCCCCGGCACAGCGCCTGGGGTGCAGGACTGCACCGGCGGCCCCGCCCAGGCCAGGCCCCGCCCACAGGGGGGCGGGGCTCCATCCTTTGGGCGCTGTGGCTCAGCCCCTGCCGAGCCTGGAGCCCAGAGCTCGTCCTTGGAGTCCCACGTAGTTGTGCCCAAGTCTCAGTCACTCGCCTCACCAGGACAGTCGGGGGATGCTGGTCAGAGCTGATTGGATTGCGACTCTACCCAGAGGGGAGGGGACAGGAGACATGAAATGTCCCAGCATGTGTCCCGGTCAGCCCCAGCTGCTGTCACAAAGTGACACAGATCAGTGGTGTTGACAGTAGGCAGCTCTGGGGGCCGGGAAGTGCAAGACCAAGGGGCCAGCAGGTCCTGCGTCCAGCGGGGGCTCCTTCTGTGTCCTCTGATGCTGTCCAACAGCCCCTCCCAGAGCAGCTGGAGGTGTTGCTAGAGAGCCCCCAACCTGTGTCTGCTTGTCGGACACTCTGACGTGGTGGTGGCGGGGGAAAGTGGGTACTTGCTGCCAGGCGCGGGGCCAAGAGCCGGCAGCTGGCGCTTGACTCCCAGGCTCCCCGAGGAGTGAGGGGGAGGGGTCTACAGCTTGGAGTGAGGGCTGAGACGTCCACGTTCAGCTCGTGACCAAGTTCCTGGCTGCTCAGCATGGCTGTGACCTTCCTTTGATTGGTCGCCGATGGCCCACTCGTCGGGGGATTTGTGATGGCAGGCGGGCTCCTGTTGCTCTGGGAGGCCCATGGGAGCGGTAGTTACCTCTGCCCCGCACCCGGAATTCCTCCCGCAAACCCCTGGGGACATCACTGGCCTTTATCGACTGGAGGAGTAAACGCCTCCTGGAGTCCGTTAGAACCCTGTAGGCCAGCTGTCCCCTTTCTCAGTTCGGTGAACTCTGAGGTCCAGAGCCAGGCAGGGACACTTTGGGAGGCTGGGTCCTGCCTTAATATAGGGGTTCGGTCTCATTAATCCCGCCGTGAGGACCCCATGACCTCATCTAACCCAGGCTGCCTCCAAAGGGCCCCGTTGCACACACTCTCACCTTGGGGGTTAGTTTCAGCCCGAGGATTCCAGGGGACAAACATCCTGTCTGCAGGGTCAGGGTGGTGCCACGCAAACGCTGGGTGCCCACGGCAGTCCCTGCCCGGCTCTGGGCCTCAGTTCCCCTCTGGGAAAGGAGCTGGACAGGAGTTCTGAGCCTGGATGCTGCTTCCAGCGCTTCCCTCCGACTGCTGCGGGGCCGGACCCCGAGGGACTGCCGGGAGCGGAAAGACCCACGCATCTGCTTTGGCCAAAGGGGTCAGGAGATGTTTCCAGCTGGGGTCACCTGGGCGTCCCCGCATTCTTTTCCAAGTGCAGTCTCTCTGCAGCTCCTCACTTTTCCCTGAATCCCGAGCAGACACCGTCAGGGCCTCCCTGTGTCTTGTGACATGTGTGACCTCCACGCGCAGCTGTGGCCGGGAGGCGGGGGCACAGAGAGGCCCTAGTCGCTGCGAAAGCAGCCCAGCCGCTGTGATGTTCCTTTCCAACCCTCCCTGGGAGAGGAGAGAGGGCTCTGTGTGTGCCGGTCAGACAGACGTCCCTCGCCCAAACCGCGAGCTGAGTGAGGTCGCCCGGGGCACCGCTGTCCCATCAGGGTGGAAGTCAGAGAACTTTCCTCCCTACTTCGGAACCTCAGAGCCCTTCTACCCAACCCATTTTATTTATCGTTTTATTTTGTTTCATTGTGGCAAGCACACTTCAGCTGAGGTCTGTCACCGGAACCAGCTGTTCCCAAGACCTCAGCCTGCAGGACCCAAACTCCCCGGCTGTTGGTTTGCTGACTTTCCGTTTCTCCCTGCCCACCCTTCTGCTGTTTGATAAGGTTGTTTCCCTTTAAGTTCCTTCTTTGATGCTGAATTGTGGTAAAATGTACGAACAGAATTGACACCTCTGTGTGCACTGAGTGCGCCGATCTCCGATCTCCGGGGACTCTGTACCCAGCACAAATCCACCCCCTTCCCCCCCTCCAGCCCCTGGCAGTCACATTGCTTCCTGCCTCTGTCAGTTGAACTACTCAGGAGCTGCATGTAAATTCCTCAACCCACTTTAACCAAGGGCAGCTGTCTGCGTGCCCAGGGGCAGGGGTGCTGGCTCCAGCCCTGAGGCAAACGGGGCTTTGTGACTCCCAGTGGGTCCTGCACCCTCCCTTGGGCCACTGTTTGCTCAACAGGAAATCAGAGCTCCTGCAACAAATCCTGTGAGGATCCTGGCAGAAGCCAGTGGGATTCCCAAGGTATGGGCGGGGCTGGAGATGGTGCATTTCCGGTAAGCTCCCTGGTGGGGCAGCTGCACCTGCCTGTCTGCAGACCAGCCTTGCACAGGAAGGACCCAGAGGACTTCTGAGGTCACTCCGCAGAGCCAGACCTTGAGCACTGGCAGCAGGCACAGGAAGAGTGACAGGAGAACCCGCCCTGAAGGTGGTAGCGAAGACAAACCCGTTTCTGAGGGCCCCTTCCAGCCAGCTGTGAGGAGCGTCATCACGGTCAGCGTCATCCACAGTGGAGCACTGTCATGGCCTTGAACCTCACTGACCCTTGCAGTTACCCTGAAGGGAGAGGACCATGCGGGGACAGCCAGGGTCTAGGCCAGCGCACGATAGCCACCTGAACTATTGTTTGCCAAAGGCCCTTTGATTTTCTTAGCATTTTTTTTTTGGATGCCTGCCCTTTGACCCCTTTCTCCTTTGTCTCCCAATGCACCCCATCATTCAGCATTCACCCCTCCCCCAATGCACACACACAAACAGTCGGGAGAAAATCAGTGCATCCACCCCAGACTTCTCACTTTTGGTTCCTCCTCTCTGACCAAGCCGACCCTAGCATCAGGCAGTGGAATCCTAGCCCCCGAGGGCTGACCTGGGCACATGCAAATCTCTTCTGGTGTGCAACAATGGCGGTTTTCCTAAAGGGGGTAACTGTGGAAGATACTGTCTGGGGTACTGAGCTCAGTGACCCTTACACATCACCCTGGGGAGTGGGAACCAGGACATCTCCAGTTTGTTGATGAGAAAACCAAGGCTTTAGGGTGTTTTCTTGCCCAAGGTCACCCAGTTGATGTGTGATGGGTTTGGCATATCACTTGACCTTGACTGACGGACAGCAGTGGTCATTCTAGAAACCTGTGCGGTTGCAGGAAATAATACAGAGATTTCATGCACCCTTTCTCCAGCTTTCTCCAGTGGGAACATCCTGCAAAACCATTTGAGGGGTCTTCAAAATATTCATGGAAAATAGGTATTATGGGAGCCGGCATTGTGGCTCAGCAGGTTAAGCCACTGCCTGCAATGCTGGCATCCAATGTGGGTGCTGCTTCGAGTCCCAGATGTTTCACTTCTGATCCAGCTCCCTGCTAATGTGCCTAGGAAAGCAGCAGAAGATGGCCTAAGTGCTGGGGCCCCCATGTAGGGGCGGGTTGAAGCTCCTGGCTTCCCCTGGCCCAGCCCTGACTGCCGTGGCTATTTGGGTGGCAAATCAGCAGAGGAAAGATCTGTCTCCCTCTCCCTCTCTTTCTCTCTGTAACTCTGCCTTTAGAATAAATAGAGAAATCTTTTTAAAAGTGTTATGAAAAACTATGGATTTCAACATTTTTTACAGCAAAAACAAACTTTTAATTTCATTTTTTCCATGAACTTCTTGTGTTCTTTAAGAAGCAGAGAGACACAGATGGAGAGACAGACAGACAGAAGAGCCTCTGTTTGCTGATTCATTCCCCCCAATACTGGCAACAGCCAGGGCTGGGCCAGGGCAAAGCCAGAAGCAGGGAACTCAGTCCAGGTCTCCCACCCAGGTGACAGGGACTCGACCACTTGGACCATCACCTGTGGCCCCCAGGGTCCACATTAACGGGAAGACGGGTCAGCAGCCGGCCCAGGACTCGCACCCAGGTGCTCTGATATGGGACCTGAGCATCTCAGCTGGCGTCTTAGCCACGAGGCCAAGCTCTGTGAACTTTGTGCAGCCCGCTGGTGGTCACAAACCACAGGCAGCATGTAGACACCACACACTCCACCGACCTCACTCAGAACTCCTCACTTTTAATTTTACACAGGCGTGTGCACACGTGTGTGTGTGTGTGTGTGTGCGCGCGCTATATAGGTTTTGGAGAAAAGATTATTTATTTATTTGAAAGGGGAATTGGGGGAGAAGAGAGAGAGGGGTCTCCCATCCACCGGTTCCCTCCCCAAATGTCTGCAACAGCCAAGCTGAATCCAGAAGCCCAGACCTCCTCCAGGTCTCCCCCATGGCTGGCAGGGGCCAAGGACTCGGGCCATCTTCTGCTGCCATCCCAGACACACAGGAAGCCAGATTGGAAGAAAAGCAGCCAGTACTGGAACCGGCACTCAGATGGGGGATGCGGGCACCACACGGCGTGCCAAGGTCCCTGTGGAGGAGCCGAGGAGCTGCCTGGTCTCACAGGTCCTCATGCTGCCCCGTCTCACCCACGGTGACTTCTCCTGCCCCCCGCCTCACCTCTCAATCTGTTCTACGTCACGGGACTTCTGTCATTTCAAGAAAGGTCTAAACCGGAGGCCCACAGAGGCATAGACCCAGAGGACCGGCTCCTGCCTCTCAGTCTGGGTGACTCCCCGACACCCACGTGATGGCCGCACACGTCCATGGCCCCTTCCTTTGCTTGCTGAGCAGTGGCCCTGCGATGGAGGCACTGCCGCAGGTTTGACCACGCGGCCACTGAGGGACACCTGGGATTCCAGCTTCTGGCAACTATGGACGACACCACTGGGAACAGTCACGCCCAGGCGTCTGTGTGAGCATAGCTTCCCATTCCCTGGGACAGATGGCTGAGACACGGTTGACAAATGTCTACCTAGTCCACGTTTGTAAAAATCCATTTATTTTTGTCTTCAGAGACTTCGGTGTGGTGGCACAGCGGGTTGAACACACCACCTGCCTCACTGGCATCTCATCCAGGCGCCAATTCAAGTGCTGCCTGCTCTGCTTCCCATCCGGCTCCCTGCTAATGCAGCAGGTGACTGTCTAAGTGCTTGTGCCCCTGCCACTCATGTGCGAGACCCAGAGGAGCTCCTGGCTCCTGGCTTTGGCCTGGTCCTACGTGGGGAGTCAACCAGTGGAAGATCTCTCTCTCTCTTTCTCACTCTCTCTCTCTCTTTCTCACTCTACCTTTCATATAAAATAAATCTTTAAAAAGAAACTTGGCTGTGTTGGTTCTCCCATTTAGATCTGTGATCAGCTGGGATGAATGTCTGTTTACAGTGTGAGGTAGAGGCCAAAGTTCACTTGTTTTCCTATAGCTGATCAATACCAATATCGATCAATACCAGTATCGTTCAATACCTGCCCCCCCCCTGCATTTGAGCATGACTTTGTTTTAAATCAAGTACGGGTCTGTCCTGTGTTCTCTTGAATGGTTCTGTTTCTCCTTACGCACAGTCGCCCAAGTATGATGATGGCAGAAGTTTTGTAAAAAGCCTCGCTCTCTGGTTGTAGAAGGCATTCACTCGTGTGCTTCCTTCTCAAGACTGCGCTGCTACTGGAGGTGGCATTTCCACCCAAGTCTTCGTACTTGTTGGTGTGGGGAGCAATCCGGACTAGACTAAGTTGCTCGAATTAGGACTTATTCTATGCATCTGCTCTCCCACAATATGGCGCTGGGAGAGAAGTAAACAGCTTCCGCACAGCTGCCTCCAGTTCAACCAATTAACTGTAGGACTTGCTCCTGATTGGAGAGCAGCGTACTCAGCCGAGTTGGGATTGGCAGAGAAGGACTATAAAGGAGGAGAGAAACGGCATGCACCGGGAACATCTATGGGGAACATCTGAGGGAACCCGTGCAGCCCCCGAGAAAGCCGGCCGGCGGTGTGCCGCTCCCCTGCGGAAGTGGGGAATGCGGCCAGGGGGAACTGCCCTTCCACGGAGGTGGAAGGGATAGTAGCCAACCCGGGAAGAACCAGCAGCAAACCCGGGGAGGGCCGAGCAGACGAAAGAACAGCGCAGGGTCCTGTGTCGTTCCTCCACGAAGAGGGGGAGCGACATAATGGTGCCGTGACTCGGATAGGAAACCTGACTCGGATAGAAAACCTAGGACGGATAGGAAACTTAGGACGGATATGAAACTTAGGAGGAAAGACCGGGAAGAATTGGGAAAATATCGGAGAGAGAGACTAGCAAACAGCCTAGGGAAAAGCCGGACGAAAGAGGTGCCGGAGGAAGCTGTTGAAAGCCTAGGCATAGACTCGGATACGGACTACGGGGGGAAGCTGGGAGAAATCTCTAAGGTCGAAAGCGAAAGTGAAAGCTAGAACAAACAGACTCGGATACGGACTGTGGGGAGAAGCCAGGAGAAATGAGGGAGGAATATCGTTGGAGGAAAGCTTGGGGAAACATACCGGGTAGAGAAAAATGTTAGGGAAATTGAAGCTGCGGGGGGCAGGCCGAGGCGGAAACGAAAGCCACTTTGGGGTTCTCAAGTTAGCCCGGGAATAGGGGGCGAAAAGTTGAAACCAGAAGCTGAGACGTAAGCCAGATTGGGATCCGTCTGATTAGCCCGGGGAGCAAAGGACGGGAAGCCAAATCGTGGGGCGGAGACGTACGCTGGGTTGAATTCGCCAGGCTAGCCCGGGGAACTTAGATTGAATCCTAGTGGCGGACACGTGAGCTACGCTGTGTTACTCGCGGAAGCCGCCGCGTGCAGAGAGAGCACGGGGCGTGAATAGATAGGGAACGGGGCTGGCGTAGGCCGTGGTTCAGACGCGAAAGGGTTAAGCGTGGAGACCGCGGAGCGCGCAAAGCCGAGCCGCGCAAAGCCGGGAAGCTGCGCAGATGAGAGAGGCGCGCGGGCTGAAGCGGCGCAGAGCCGGGAACCCGCCGGCGGGGCGAGGTGCCGGAAAGCCGCAGGGATAAGAGAAACAGAAGTTTGGAAGTGAAGTAAAAGAGAAATGGGAATGCTGGAAGATAGAAGTGAAATGGGAGAGGTAGGAATGCCCGGAGATAGAGAAATAGAGAAAAATAAGGCCTCCCCTCAACATGCCAATTAGAAGGCTTGGATTCGGTCTGCCCGGTTAGTGAGGCGGTGAGCACCTGGGCGGCTAGCCGCAGGTCACCGAAGACAGGCACGAATTAACATCAGTAAGGCTTCCCCACAATACAACAATATTAAGCTTGGATTCGGTCTGCCTGATTTAAGGCGGTAAGCGCCAGCAAAGCTCGACCAGAGTATGAGCTGCAGGTCACCGAAGATAGGCACGAACCAACACTAATAAGTCTCCCCCACAATAAGGCAATGAGAAGGCTTGGATTCGGTTTGCCTGATAGGTTTTGTAAGCCCCTGCAGGCAGAGCAGAGCATGCGCTGCAGGGCACCGAACACAGGCACGCATCAGCGCCTAAAAACCTCCTCACAATGGCGAAGAGAGGACCCGGATTCGGTTTTCCCGATTGATAGGACTTGTAAGAGCCTGTGGCAACTCTAGCAAGTACAGCAGAGTGTGTGCTGCGGGACACCGAAGACAGGCGCGTATCAACGCCAAAAAATAAAAAGAAAGGGGGATCTGTGGGGAGCAATCCGGACTAGACTAAGTTGCTCGAATTAGGACTTATTCTATGCATCTGCTCTCCCACAATATGGCGCTGGGAGAGAAGTAAACAGCTTCCGCACAGCTGCCTCCAGTTCAACCAATTAACTGTAGGACTTGCTCCTGATTGGAGAGCAGCGTACTCAGCCGAGTTGGGATTGGCAGAGAAGGACTATAAAGGAGGAGAGAAACGGCATGCACCGGGAACATCTATGGGGAACATCTGAGGGAACCCGTGCAGCCCCCGAGAAAGCCGGCCGGCGGTGTGCCGCTCCCCTGCGGAAGTGGGGAATGCGGCCAGGGGGAACTGCCCTTCCACGGAGGTGGAAGGGATAGTAGCCAACCCGGGAAGAACCAGCAGCAAACCCGGGGAGGGCCGAGCAGACGAAAGAACAGCGCAGGGTCCTGTGTCGTTCCTCCACGAAGAGGGGGAGCGACAGTTGGTTGTGGCAACAGAAATGTAGTTTTGAATCTGCAAGCTTGGGCCCAGAGTCAGCCGGCTTTTTCCGTGACGGACTCGTTCCTGAGAAGTCTTTCTGGCTCTGCACGTGATGCAGCTGATCACACCTCTTCCAGGCTGGCCTCGGCGCACAGCAGACGGATAGCACGTGGACAGGCGGATGTGGCTCTGTCCAATCTGACCGGCCTCTCAAGTCCGATGGTGGGGTGGGTCCAGCTGACGGGCTTCGGGTTGCCAGCTCCTGCTGTACGTAACGAATTTCCAGCTTTTCTTCTCTTCTCCGATTTGCATTTCAGTTTGCAAATGTCCCTGCACGGTCTGCGTTGGTCGCATCCTGTTTCCGTGATCATCCAGCTCAAGATATTTTCTGATTTCCACCATGGTTTCTGTTTTTGTTTTTTTGTCACTCATAAATTATTTAGATTAGATCTTAGTTTCTAAACATCTAGGGATTTCCTTGTTATGTTATTTATTTCTAGCTTAATTTCGCTGTGGTCGCAGACTATGTCTGTGTGATAATCCTTTCGAATTTGTTGAGACTTGCTTTCTGGCACAGCATGTGGCTTCTCTTGTAAACACGGTGCTCTGGGAGAGACGTGCACCCTGCACTGCTTACACTGCTCACTGCATTTTCATTAGCTCAAGGTCGTTCATCATGCTCAAATCTTCTGTATCCGTACTAAATGTCTCTGCTTTTTCTTTCAATAAAACATCTGAGAGAGGTGTTAAAATCGACACTTTGGGGGTGGGTGTTTGGTGCAGTAGTTAGGATAGCCCCGGGAGTGGGGGCAGCTCTGTCCAACATCAAAGCGCCTGCTCTCCAGTCCGGCTCCTTGCTAAGGTGACCCTGGGAGGCGGCCGTGATGGCTCAGGTACACGGGGTCCCTGCCGTCCACGTGAGAGAGGTCGGCCGGGCTAAGCGGCGACCGTCCACATTTCTTCCTCTCTGTTTGTGCTTCTACTTTGGATTATTTTCCTTTAAATTTCTTTGGATGTTGGAATGCTGGCTACAAGTTTTCTGAAGGTTTGTTCATTCCTTTTACATTGACAAACATTAATTGTGTATATTTATGGGGTACGATGTGATGTTTGGAGACATCTTTACATTGTGGAATGTTTGAATGAGTTTAATGAACAAAGCCACCATCTCACATACTTAACATTTTTTTGTGATGAAATCATTTAAAATTCACTTTCAGCAATTTTGAAATACACAATGCACGACTATTTATTTATTTATTTATTTTGACAGGCAGAGTGGACAGTGAGAGAGAGAGACAGAGAGAAAGGTCTTCCTTTGCCGTTGGTTCACCCTCCAATGGCCGCTGCGGCTGGTGAGCTGCGGCCGGTGCACTGAGCTGATCTGAAGCCAGGAGCCAGGTGCTTCTCCTGGTCTCCCATGGGGTGCAGGGTCCCAAGCACTTGGGCCATCCTCCACTGCACTCCCTGGCCACAGCAGAGAGCTGGCCTGGAAGAGGGACAACCGGGACAGAATCCGGCACCCCGACCAGGACTAGAACCCGGTGTGCCAGTGCCGCAAGGCGGAGGATTAGCCTAGTGAGCTGCGGCGCTGGCCATGACTCTTTATTACAGTCACCATTCTGTGCGACAGGTCACCAAGGCTTATTCTTCTGATTGAAACTTTGTGCCCTTCGAGCAACATCTCTTCCTTCATCTACCCCCAAATCCCACCCCCTCAACCTTCATTTTTAAATATTTTTTATTATTTTTAAATTTATTTGAAAGATGGAGTGACAGAGAGGGAGAGACAGAGAGAGAGAGAGATTGTCCATCTGCTGGTTCACTCCCCAAATGCCTGCAATACCCAGGGCTAAAGCCAAGAGCCAGAAACTCCATCAGGGTCCCCCATGTGGGCCAAATACTTGGGCCATCTTCTGCTGCTTTCCCAGGTGCACCAGCAGGGAGCTGGATCGGAAGCAGAGCAGCCGGGACTTGAACCAGTGCTCTGATATGGGATGTGGCATGTCAGGCAGTGACTTAATCTGCTGTTCTACAATGCTGGCCCTCAACCTTCATTTTTAAAAGATAGGTTTTCATTTGGTGTAATTCTAATTGGCTCTTCACAAGACAACATTCCATCACATGATTTCCATAATTTCGATGGAGAAGTCTGCTGTCAGTCTAACTGCTGGTCTTTGGAAGGTGAAGTATCTTTTTAAGATCACTCCCTTTCCCCTGAGTTTCCAGTAATATGACTCTGGTTTTCTCTAAGTCTGCCTCCATATTTTTATATTTGATGCTAACAGCTCTCACGTCCCACCCCTCCTTCTTTCTGTTTGACACACGTCTGGGCTTCCTCAGAATCTTTTAGGAAACTCAGACTCAGAATAGATCCGAATGCCATCACCATAATCTGGTCAAGTTCAACATAAAACAGGCATCAAATGCTTCCTTCTTCCTCTCCTCCATTCTTGGGACTCCGTTTGCCTGTCGTTAGGTATTTACTATCTGGTCCTATATGCATCTTATTTTTTATATTTCTATTTATTTTTTCCTCTTTGCTTTGGTCTGAATATTTTTATAACTATTTTTCTGGTTCACTAGCTCTCTTATGATAAATATACTAAACTAGCATATGAAATTTTGTTTTCGATGATATATTTTATATTATAACTTTAGGATTTCCAAGATTTATTTTATTTATTTTAAAGAATTACAGAGAGGTAGAGCCAGAGAAAGAGAGAGGTCTTCCATCTGCTTGTTCACTCCCCAAATGACCACAATAGCCAGAGCTGAGCTGATCTGAAGCCAGGAGCTTCTTCCGGGTCTCCCACACGGATGCAGGGGCCAAAGGACTTGGGCATCTTCTACTGCTTTCCCAGGCCATAGCAGAGAGCTGGACTGGAACTGAGCAGCTGGGACTCGAAGTGGCTCCCATATGGGATGCCAGCACTGCAGGCAGCGGCTCCACCTGCCACGCCACAGCACCAGCCCCAGTCATAGTTGTTCTTAAGTCTATGTCTGAAAAATCCAAGCTCTGGTTCTTTTGCAGTCTTTTTTTTAAAAAGTTTATTTATTTATTTATTTGAAAGGCAGAGAGAGAGAGAGAGAGAGAGAGATCAGTCTTCCACCCACTGGTTCACTTCCCATTCCTGAAATAGCTGGGGCTGGGCCAGGCTGCAGCTAGGAGTGAGGAACTCCTCCACTTGGGCTTCCAGTGTGGGCTGCAGGAACCGGAGAACTTGGGCCATGATTTGCTGCCTTTTCAGTTGCATTAATAAGGAGCCGGATAGAAGTGCCTAACAGCTGGGACCTGAGCCAGGCACTCTGGTATGGGATGCAGGCACCCTGCTCCTGCTTAACCCACTGCAGCACAATGCCAGGCCCACGTTTATTCTCACTCCTAGCCTTTTCAGGATTTCAACTCACGCCCTCACCCTTGACTTTCCATGAAGTCCGGCACGCCCAGATCCTCTGCTTAGCTGTTAGCATCTTTGCAGCTGCTTCCCGGTGGCGCGTTCTGGATCTCTCCCCGGCGTTCCACAGTTCAGGAGCTGGTACATTTCTTGTGGGAGCAAATGAGAGCAGACTGTCGGGCCCACTCGTCTGGGGTCTCACCCAAGTCACGGCTGCTCGTTACTCTGGAGCTCTGACGTTTGTGGGCTGAAACCTGGGCCTGCGCGGGAGCCATGCCACGCTGGCGCCCTGATCCCCCACTGCCAGCCTCCGGGATGGTGATGCCCTTAACCCACCCCATCCATGGCATCTGCTCTAGCAGCTCACGCTGATGAAAGCTGACACCGGTGCTGAGGGGTGGGGGTGCTACCGTCCCAAGCCCCTGGCAATGTGGAAGCACTTTTGGCTAATGGCTAGAGGCTGGAACAGTTTTGAGCTGCATACGAGAACTCATGATTGGCATGAAAGGATTTTTAAAAGGGATTCTGGTGAAGGCTCCGAGGGGAAAATGAAAGCCAAAGAGAAAGCTTCTGTCTTCTAAGAGACGGATAAATAACCGGGCACAGAACACAGGTAGGACCTCGGACTGTCGAGGCCATCCTGATGAGGCCTCGACAGGTTACTGGGGGAGTGGGGGAAGCAAATCCTTGCTGAGTGGGAAAGAATGTGCCGGACTCGCGCTTGTGGCGTGGTCTTTTGTGGAAGACAGAACGTGTGGGCAATAACTGGGTGTTCAGCTGAGATTTCTCTGCAAAGCGCAGAGGGAGTGGCTGGCTTCCTTCCGCCTGAAATGTGAGCCGGGGGGAGTGACTTGGAGAGGGGATTATAAGCAGAAAGGAAGTGGAACTGAAAGAACTGGGGAACCCTTGGCCTGCCTGGGAAATGAGAAAATCCTGTTCAAAGAGGCCAGAGTGCAGTTGTGTGGGCAGTTGATGAAGGAGTCCCATGGGTGTGGGCCACGGAACCAATCAGCCACGCCCACAGGGAAGCTGGGCTTTGGTCTGAACGGGGAGGACTGAAGGAAGGCCTTAGGGTTTGCTGCGCTCACAAGGCGGGACCACAGGGCTGTTCAGTGGTGCACGTGTGCAGATCTGAGACAAGGTGCAAGTGACCCCAAAGGCGGTGCTGAGGCTCTCGGAGCTGCCCCGTCGGTTTCAAAAGGGTGAGGCATTACCTCGCTCGCAGCACAGCCACCTGGCAGTCTGGGGAGGCAGGCAGAGCTGCCCCTTCCTGGTGGGTCAGCCCCGCTGTGCTCAGAGGTCAGGACTGCCGGCCCCGTGGCCGTGGGCAGTGGAGCACTGGGCAGCAGGGGGTTATCCTGTCTTCGGATGCCGTGAGATGACCTTGCTGGGTCCGGGACGCCCCTGAGACGCTCATTCCGTCCTTCTTTCTAATTTCTGTCTTTTGAGATAGGAAAGTCTGTCTTTTGCTGAAATCACATCCCTGGGTTGGTTTCACAGGTTCCGCCTGGGGAGGACTTTGTCTCAGGGTGAACTGAACCTTGACACTAACCCACCTCGGGCTTAGATGCTGTTGCAGTAAGCCTCTGGATTTTAGCCGGTGCTAAAATGAGTTACAACTTTTGTGGCTTTGGGGATGGAACACACATATCTTGTGTGTGTGTGAGATATGAATTTGGGGGGGAGAGAGGTTGGGGCAAAATGTAACAAATGAATTTTAGGTCCTCCTAAAATGTGTATGTTGGCGCCTTAATCCCAATAGGAGGTATTGAGAGGCAGGGCCTGGGGAGGTGGCCCGGACGTGAGAATGGAGCCTCGTGAGTGACACCTGTGCCCATACAGGAAGAGGCCGGAACGGGACCGGCGCTGTGGTGTAGTGGGTAAAGCCGCGGCCTGAGACGCAGGCATCCCTTATGAGCAATGGTTTGTGTCCCGGCTGCTCCACTTCTGATCCAGCACCCTGCTAATGGCCTGGGAAAGCAGTGGAAGTTGGCCCAATTGCTTGGGTGCCTGCACCCACATGGGAGACCCAGAAGAAGCTCCTGGCTCCTGACTTTGAGCCGGCCCAGCCCTGGCTGCTGCAGCTGTTTGGGGAGTGAACCAGCGGATGGAAGATCTCTCTCTCTCTC
Source organism: Oryctolagus cuniculus (assembly GCF_964237555.1). NCBI lineage: Eukaryota > Metazoa > Chordata > Mammalia > Lagomorpha > Leporidae > Oryctolagus > Oryctolagus cuniculus. The sequence continues at coordinate 4,587,157 of NC_091433.1, read as the reverse complement.
TCTCTCTCTCTCTCTCTCTCTCTCTCTCCCCCTTTCAAATAAATAAAATAAATCTTTAAAAAAGAAGAGGAGGCAGGGATCCAGCCAGAAACTGACCATCTGCAAGCAGAAGAGGGGCCTCGCAGGAGCCCGGTGTCGCTGGACCCCTGCTCTCGGGTTCTAGAACTGAGAGGTGAGCGTGTGTGGGGCGAACACCGTGCGGTCCACAGACCCTTGCCACAGCAGCCGGCACACACGGCTCGGCTCTTTCTGGCCGCTGCCTCGCACTCTGGACACCTGCTTTCGGCTTGGCCCCCACGACCCGCACTCCGAAGCAGCCTGCAGGGCCGTGTGCTGCCGTGAGCGCCAACCCAGGACTGGGCCGCTTGTAACGCCCGGGGTGTGGTTGGCTGACGATTCCGGTGCTGGCGTCCTGGGGCGCGGGCTGGCATCTGCCTGGCGTCTCTGAGGGCCTCCTTGCTGCTCGAGGCCCTGGAGGGAAGCAAGAAGCTGGGAGCTGAACTCGCACCTCGAGGTTCATCGCCGTCGCCCTGCACTGCTGCACCAGGGACCAAGGCTCCAACGTGCACTTTGGGAACTGCATTCAAACCCCCAGGAGAAAGACACAGGGATACAATATGCTTTTCTGCAATCTTGATTCCTCCCGCCCAGCCTGTAGGATGATTCTGGATGCTTTAAGAAGGCTGGGGGAGAAAAAAAAAAGGTCAACTTCAGAGTTGGTGCTGCAGCACAGCTGGTCACGCCACTTCCTGTGATGTCAGCATCCCATAGGAGCGCCGGTTCGAGTCCTGGCTGCTCCACTTCCGAGCCAGCTCCCTACAGGTGCACCTGGGAAGGCAGCAGAAGGTGGCCGGAGTCCTTGGGCCCTGAACCCATGTGGGGGACCTGGGAGGAGTTCCAGGCTCTTGGTTTTGGCCTGGCCCCACCAGTCCTTTTCAGGGAGTGAACCAGTAGAAAGAGGATCTCTTTCTCCCTCTCTCTCGGCCTCTCCCTCTCTCTAATGCTTCCTTTCAAATAAATAAAATGAACATTTTTTTTAAAGTGAGCTTATCAGTTCTCAGTGGGAAATTTCGTCTGGCACCAGCTACTTCTTGATGGCCAGGAGAAGTCTGAATTGAGTTTTGTGTAGGACTTGGACGTGTGAGATGAACAGAGGCACACGGTGAGACAGACTAATGTGCTTGGTTTTTCTGAGAACATGCGTTGTTTTCATTGCCCTGAACAGAAGCTGCATCTGGGAGCTAACGGGGTGCTGGGGAGGCCTTTGTCCCAGCTCCGTGCTGTGCCCAGGACCAGGGAGGGAGGCCATGAATGCCCACAGGAGGCCATGAATGTCCACAGGAGGCCATGAATGCCCACAGGAGGGAGAAGATGCTGCCTGGGAGGCTCACAGCTCCTATCCGAGCGCCTGGGTCTGAGATCCAGTTGCGCGTCCAAGTCCAGCCTCCTGCTGGGCACCCCTGGGAGGCAGCTGTGGTGGCTCACCTAGATGCATCCCTGCCACCCACCCGGGACACTCGGACTGGGTTCTGGCCTCCTGGCTTTGGCCCCTTCCAGTCTTGGCTATGGTAGGTGTTTGGAGGGTGAACCTGTGGATGGGGGGCTCTGTCTGTTCCTGCCTCTCTCCCTCTGCCTTTCGAATACAATGAAAAATAAAGAAATAAAGAGCGATCTTACAAGACTGGCGGGAGCCTCGGAGAGGAGCTGGGGCTCAAGGACCCGTTAGTTTGTGTTCTTCAGTGGGTAGGGGGCTCAGAAAGACAACGAAGTTCACTGCCGCCTGCGCTCATGGCCGCCTGTGCGCGTGTCCACCAGCGTGCATGTTCACCTGCGCCCGTGCTCACCTGTGCTGGAGCCCGCCTGCACGCATAGCCACCTGTGCCCGCTCCACCAGCACCCGCGTCCACGTCCGCCTGCACCTACGCCCGCCTACATACCAGTTTCTGTCAGCTTCCAAGGAAGTCCCCGAGACTCGAGGCAGCGATCCGTGACCGAGGCACCGCCGGAGAGGAAGGTGTCACAGTGCGCGTGGACCATGGACAGGGACGGAGCTCCCTGGCTTCTCTGGGGTCTCCTCCTCTTCTTAAAGGAACCCCGGTCCTGTGGGATCAGGGCTGACTCTTATCCCTTCATTAACCCTAACTGCTTCCTTAAAGGTCCTATCTCCAAATTTAGTACCTTCTCATGGACGGGGTGAGGGCTTTAACTCAGGGATTTGGGAGGTGCATGGGGTGGCCGATAACCGAAGGGCTATTTGAGGTCAGGGGTGGGGGCTGGGCTGCCTCCCTGACCCACGAGAGTGAGCTCCTCGTTGGAAGGTTGCATCTTCTCGTCTGTCTGATGGCTCTGCTTACAAAGTAGGGGCTCAGCGATTATCTCACAGAGTCCAGTACACCCAGGGATTCTAACTGGGGTCTTCTCTCTGAGTGATGCATAACTGCCCCCTTCTGTAAGTGGAACTCTGAGGCCCAGAGTGGGCAGGTGGTCTGCCTGCCGTCACACAGCAAGGCAGTGCAGAGGAAGGCTGTTTCTAAACCCCGCGCTGTCCCCCCCGACCCCGTGCCCCCGGGGGGCCGGCCCCAGTCCTCGCTGAGTCAGCGACTCCGACTCAGCACCGACTCATTTCCTCTTTCAGGATATTTGTGTTTGAATCTCCGTGCCAGGCCGAGCAAGAGAAATCGAAGCCATGTGTGTGCAGGGTGCTCACGGTCTCGAAAGGGCCGGCGGGTCATGGGCCGGAGGCCACCAGGAGGGCCATGCTGTGAGGCCTGCCCTGCTTGGTGTCCTCGCTGTGTGCGAGTGTGTGTGTGTGTGTGTGTGTGTGTGCGTGTGTACACATGTGCACGGAGAGCTTGAAAGCCCTGGAGTGGGTGCAAGAACCAGTTTCCCAGTCCCAAATCCCTAGTGGAAAGAAGACCACTTAGCTCATCCACTCAGATCTGCATTATAATTTAGCATAAAAATGAAAGTGAAGTGTGCTTCAGACGTGAAGAAAACGTGTTTAGGGGCCAATGTTGTGGCGCTGCCCGTTGAGCCGCCACTTGCATCACCGGCATCCTGTGGGAACTCCGGTTCGAGGCCCAGCTGCTCCGCTTCTGATCCAGCTCCCTGCTAACGCACCTGGGAAGGCAGCAGAGGATGGACCGAGTGCTTGGCCCCTGCACCCGCGTGGGAGACCCGGATGATCTCCTGGCTTTGGCCTGGCTCAGCCCTGGCTGTTGTGGCCATTTTGGGAAGTCAACCAGCAGGTGGGACATTCTCTCTCTCTCTCTCTCTCTCGCTCTCTCTCTCTCTCCATTTCAAATAAGTAAATAAACATCTTTTTGTAAAAGATGTATTTCCCTTTCCTGGCTCGAGTCTCCAGCAGCACACGGAGAGGAGCGAATCTCTCACGGTCGCTGCCGGGAAAGCTCCCCAACCCTTCCGGATCTGGGGCTGAGAGCACCATGTCTCTCCTTGTCCCTGATGGGCTGGGGCAGCCGGGGGTTTCTTGTTGGCATTGGTGGGCTCACCTGGAGGGAGCCATGTGTGCACACTCCCCCCCCCCCCACAGCCAACTATTTCATGAGCGTCTCAGCATCCCAGCATTCGTCTTCACAATGGCCCTGGGAGCCCGTCGCACAGGAGAGGAAGCAGGTGCGTGGAGGGGCTTGGCCTTGGACGTGAAGCAGGAAGTCTGCGCCGCTCCTCAGACTCTGAGCCTTCGCCTGCCTCCGCGCAAGGCGGGCTGCATGCCCGTGGGCAGGACCTCTGTACCCAGTGTCCTGCCTGTAACGGCGGGCAGTCCTTGAGTGTGGGGGGTCAGGGTGCATCCCCACAAAGGACAGGGATCATGGAGCTGAAGGCGAGGGACTTGAAGCAGACACAGGAAAAATCTCCACTCTCCCTTGAGATCCCCTTACGAGGATAAAAGGCGCCCGCCCCCGCTCCGCCCGGGAGCACAAGTTGACCCCCGCAGGCAGCTTGAGCCGCTCCTGACCTGGAGGTGGTGCGGGGGCACCTATGGGCACCAGCCTTCCTACCCAATCTTCACTGGCCACTTCTTGGCTGCCCCTGGGGTGTCCAGGTCCTCCCGAGTCTCGTCGCTGTGCTGAGGCTGGGGTCCGAGGCCATGTCTTCGGGGACGTGTTCTCACTTCCTGGGTGTCAGCCATGTCTCTAGGAAGTAGACACGTTTGCCAGTCTCTGTTTGCTTTTCTCCTGTGAGTCTGTCTTTCGTTGCAGGGGTCTGTTCCAGCGGAGGACTTAGAAGGGTTGGAGAAGAAATGGTTTTTCTCTCCGTAGAGCCTTAACAGTAGCCACCCCAGTGGGTTGCTATGAGGATCAAATAAATAGAGCCTGGGCTCTTTATTGTATCAGTAAAGATGGTGCCTGGCCCGTGGCTGTTCCTATCCATCACATCTGCCCGCACCTTTTTTTTTTTTTAATTTTTTTTTAAAGATTTATTTATTTGTTTGAGAGGCAGTTACAGAGAGGCACAGGCAGAGGCACAGAGAAAGAGAGCTTCCATCCGCTGGTTCACTCCCCAGATGGCCGCAATGGCCAGAGCCAGGAGCTTCTGCCTGGTCTCCCACGCAGGTGCAGGGGCTGGCACAGCTCGCAGCACTGGTGGAGGCGCGGCAGCTGGGGCCTGTGGGCGGCCCCAGAAGAGGAGCTGCTCGAAGCTGCCGCTGCTGTCCCTTGGCTCCCGCTCTTGGAGCCGCATCTCCCTGCTCAGGCTGGGGTCCCAAGAAGCAGAAAGTGGCCGCCCGGGTGTCCTGGGGCTGCTTTATCAAACACCACGGGCCCACAGCTCAGAGCAAGCGTTTCCCTCGCTGCCAGGGAAGCCACAGGTCTGAAGTCGGTTTCCCTGGGCCAAAGTCAAGGGCTCAACAGGGCTGGCTGGCTCCTTCCAGAGACAGCCCTGTCACAGCTTCTTGCCTCTTCTAGCTTCAAGAAGCTGCCGGCTTTCCTCTGCTCACAGCTCCAGGTCTTCATTTCAGAGTCAAGAGTGTGGTGGCTTCTGTCCTGGGATCTCTGCCTCCAACCTCCCATCTCTCGCTGGCTCTGAGCCTCCTGCCTTGCTTTTGGAAGATTTTTTGTTTTTAAAGATTTATTTACTTGGCCGGCGCCGCGGCTCACTAGGCTAATCCTCCGCCTAGCGGCACCGGCACACGGGGTTCTAGTCCCGGTCGTGGCGCCGGATTCTGTCCCAGTTGCCCCTCTTCCAGGCCAGCTCTCTGCTGTGGCCCGGGAGTGCAGTGGAGGATGGCCCAAGTGCTTGGGCCCTGCACCCCATGGGAGACCAGGAGAAGCACCTGGCTCCTGGCTTCGAATCAGCGCAGTGTGCCGGCCGCAGCGCGCCGGCTGCGGCGGCCATTGGAGGGTGAACCAATGGCAAAGGAAAACCTTTCTCTCTGTCTCTCTCTCTCACTGTCCACTCTGCCTGTCAAAAAAAAAAAAAAAAAAAAAGATGTATTTACTTGAAAGAGTTACAGAAAGACTGAGAGCAAGAGCGGGGTGTGGGGGGTCTTCCATCTGCTGGTTCACTCCCCAGATGGCTGCAAAGCCTGGAGCTGGCTGATCCTAAGTCAGGAGCCAGGAGCCTCACCTGGATCTCCCATTGAGTGCAGAGGCCCAAGCACTTGGGCCATCTTCCACTACTCTCCCAGGTGCAGTAGCAGGAAGCTGGATCAGAAGTGGAGCAGCCGGGACTTGAACCAATGCCCATAGGGATGTTGGCACCACAGGCGGCGGTTTTACCTGCTGCGCCACAGAGCGGCCCTTCTGTTGGCAGCTTCATAGTTAATCCATCCTCTCCCTGGCTCAAGATCCTTAATACGGCCCCATCTTCACTTGTGGGTCTCTGCATTTTCAGGCCCCTGGATTAGGACGTGGGCATCTTGGGCAAGCAAGCAATTCAGCCCCTGACCCCACCTGTGGCCATGGCTTTGTCAGAAGCACGGTGAGTTTTTGTTGAAGAGCAGGGTGCTCGGCCCCACTCCCGGACCCCGACTCGGCAGGTTTGGGGAGGGGCCTGAGACCGGGCACTTCTCATGACTACAAAACGGATGCTGGTGCTCATCCCTGGGGAGCCACTGGGCTCTGAGCAGGCAGAAGTCTGGTGCAGGAGCCAGGAGCGGGGTTAGGGTTAGGGTTAGGGTCCTCAACGTCTGCATTGCTAGCAGCTCCTATTCCAGGCAAAGCGGAAGGGGCACGGGGGAGGGCTGGGAGAGGCTGGGGGACAGCATGGTGGTCATTAGACCCACAGGGCATCTGTCGGGCCGAGTCCTGGCCACGTGTCCGGTAGCCTGGCCACAAGTGCTCCCATATGGGACGCAGGCTCTGGGCGCCTGCACCGTGCGGTCTCAGCGGCGCCACTCTTGGGCCACTGTTACCTGGATCTTGGAGGCAGAGAACACGCCAGCAGGAGAATCTGCTTTCAATTCTCGGCAGCAAGGAGGCTGGATCGAGTGACCTGCGTGGCGGCCGACCAGGCCGGCCAGGATCCCGCGCGCTCCGGTCCCAAAGCTAATGATGTCATAGCCCTGGGCTGCGTCCGATCCGTGTAGCGGGGTTGATGGGATTAATCAGCTCATGTTAACACGCTGCTGATTATGAAACGGAGACGCCCGTTTCAACAGCGTCCTCGGGGCTGAGGGACGCAAGTGAAATCATTTGGACTTTTACAGAGGTCACGGTTGAATTATCACAAAACTTCTTTACTCGGAGCAGATGCTTATTTAGATGAACGCGTTGTGAACGGTGCGCCCCACTCAGCTTGTGTAATAAGACACCTCCTCCTTGTCCCTGTGTGTGTCCTCGGGGACATGGCAGCGCGCCGGGCAGTCCCTCGTCTCGGGACGTTGCGTGGCACCTCGGGGTTTGTGCAAAGTCAGCGTGGCCTGGAGCTGAAGCCGACATCGGCTGCAGAGGGAGAAGCGAGAGCTGGAGCAGAAACCACGCTTCTGCTGAGGCCAGGGACAGAGAGCGCCCGGTCTGAGGGTGAGAGGTGGCAGGGGGGAGACAGCTTGGCCTTGAGACGCCGGCTCGCGGAGCGCGTCCCAGCCGCCTGCCGCCGGGAGGGCTCGGTGCGCCCGTGGGCGGGCTTCCTGCAGTCCACACGGCCCCGGCTCTCCTCGTGTCCTCTGCCCTGGCTCCTTTTCCAAAGCTGGCTCCGGGGCTTGCTCTTCCCTGGGCTCCACACTCAGCTCCTGGGCTCCACACTCAGCTCCGTCTCTCCTCTCTGCAGGAAACTTCCTGGACTCGGGTCAGCCCCTCCTGGGGTTTCTGCTGCCACTGTAAGCCTGGAAGTCCCTGGGAGGCAGTGCCGTCGCCTTTGACAAAATGAGACAAAACCAGGGGCCCGCGTGTGGCCCAGCAGAGTAAGCCACAGCTTGCGAGGCCGACATTCTGTATCAGAGCACCGGTTTGAGTTCCAGGTGCTCCAGTTCCAATCCAGCTCTTTGCTTATGTGCCTGGGAAAGCAGTGGAAGACGGCCCAAGTGCTTGGCCCTGTACCCATGTGGGAGACCTGGAAGAAGCTCCTGGCTTCGGATAGGCCCGCTCTAGCTGTTGTAGCCATTTGGGGAGTGAACCAGCAGATGGAGGACCTTTCTGTCTCTCCCTCTCTCTCTCTGTAACTCTGCTTTCCAAATAAATAAAACATCTCCTAGGCATCGCCTCCTCTCTCTGCTCCAGCTCTCTGAAGTTCAGCTGATGTCACCTCCTGAACGTTTCTGGGGTCAACAGACCCCACCAGTCTTATTCTAGCGCTCTCCTGACTCTCTTCCTCCTTCCTCATGGCTCCACCCCTGCCTGAGGCAGCTCTAAGAGCCACAAGCCTCTTTCCGGCTGGAAATCCTGCAGCGCAGCGGCTCCTAGCGTCTTCCAGGGCTGTCCCAGCCCGGGGACAACGGCCACAGGCTGATTTCTTGCGTGTCTGAGTTCCCCATGTCCCAGGTTTGGAGGTTCTTCTGACACAGGCTCAAAGCCAGACCCAGAACAAGACAGCAAGCGGAGAAGGCAGGAGCTATGTGCGAGCCCTTTGCCGACGTCGCGGGTCCAGCTCCGACTGCACAACTGGGTCCCCGGGAGGGGCTGAGCATCTGAATCAGAATCTAAGACGGGAGGCAGGCGTGTGCTGCAGCGGAGTGAGCCGTGTCCCGTCTCAGGGCGCCTGGCAGTGAGTCCTCCTCTTCTGACCCAGCGTCCTGCCACTGCGCCTGGGAGGCAGCAGGTGATGTCCCAGGTACTTGGGGTCCTGCCATTCTCATGGGAGACCTGGATGGGAGTCCTTGCCCCAGCTGTGGCGGCCAACTGGGGAGTGAGCCAGTGGCTGGGAGACCTCTCTCTCTGTCTCCCCAACTCTCTCTGTGTGTCACTCTGTATTTTAAGTAAAACTTTTTTAAAAAAGCCTCTGAGTGTGGGATATGAAGGGTGAGAGGCTGCCCCCTGTGGTGTACAAGTGTCTCAGTGCAGCCTGGGTGGATGACCGCCATGCTCACCCAGCGCCTTTCAGAGTGGGTGGGAGCGCCAGGGGGTCACCTGGAGCTCGGCACAATGCAGATTCCTAGCCAGGGTTCTAGGGCAGGGCTCTGGGATCTTGCACTTTCTTTCTTTCTTTCTTTCTTTCTTTCTTTCTTTCTTTCTTTCTTTCTTTCTTTCTTTCTTTCTTTCTTTCTTTCATTTATTTCTTTGACAGGTAGAGTTATAGACAGTGAGAGAGACAGAGAGAAAGGTCTTCCTTCCATTGGTTCACTCCCCAAATGGCCACTACGGCCGGCCCTGCGCCAATCCGAAGCCAGGAGCCAGGTGCTTCTGGTCTCCCATGCAGGTGCAGGGACCCAAGCACTTGGGCCATCCTCCACTGCCTTCCCAGGCCACAGCAGAGAGCTGGCCTGGAAGAGGGGCAACCGGGACTAGAACCCAGTCTCATATGGGATGCCGGCACCGCAGGTGGAGGATTAACCAAGTGAGCCACAGCACCGGCCCCCACACTTCTTTCTTTTAAAAAAAATGTTAAGATATTTTTTATTTGAGAGAGAGATTCCGTATGTAGGTTCACTCTGCAGCAGCTGGAGCTGGACCAGGGCAAGGCTGGAGCCGGGAGCCAAGATCATAATCCAGGTCTCCTATGGAGGATCAGGAACCCAGCTCCTCGCGTGACGCCACCTCCCACTGCCTCCCCGCGTCTGTACTGGCGGAAGCTGGAATTGGGAGCGGAGCAGGGAGTCGCTCCCACACACTAGCTCTGGGGCAGGCATCTTAACCATTGTGTTGCTAACAAGTGCCTGGGGGAGGGGGCTGCTGCTGGTTGACACACCCAGGTTGGGGGATACGGATGGAGTTTATTCCAGTGCCCCGCGCACTGCCCGGCTCCGAGCCCACGCTCGAGATAGGATTGTTGAGCGCATGCCCATTTGTGTCCCACCAGGGCCACTCTTGATCTTTATCATACCCGTGTTCCAGCTGGCACCTGGGGACAGATGGCTGTGGTGCTTGAGCTGAGTGGCCAGGCACAGGGTGGTTCACATAAAAGAGAGAATGACAGTCCTTGTGCAACCAGTAACTTTATGTTCAACTCGACTGGGCTAGGGGATACCCAGATGGCTGAGAAAGTACTATTTCTGGGTATGTCTCTGAGAGTGTTTCTGGAAGAGATGAGCATTTGTTTTTTAAAAATTTATTTTATTTATTTGAAAGACAGAGTTACAGAGAGGCAGAGAGAGAGAGAGAGAGAGAGAGAGAGAGACAGGTCCTCCATCCACTGGTTCACTCCCCAGATGGCTGCAACAGCTGCAGTTGCACTGACCCAAAGCCAGGAGCCAGGAGCTTCTTCCAGGTCTCTCACACAGGTGCAGGGGCCCAAGGAGCTGGGCCGTCTTCCACTGATTTCCCAGGCCACAGCAGAGAGCTGGATCGGAAGTGGAGCAGCCAGGACTTGAACCAGCGCCCATATGCGATGCCGGCTTGAAGCCAGGGCTTTAATCCATTGCACCACAGCGCCGGCCGAGGTTAACATTTATATCTGTGGACTGAGAAGGAAGATCACGCTCACCAATGTGGGCAGGTGTCGTCTGAGGGCCTGGGGGCCCAGACATAACCCAAGGGTGGGGGCAGCGTGGATCCCCTCTCTCTGCCCCAGCTGGGCCCTCCGCCTTCGCCTGTGCTGGGACACCACAGCTCTTGGTTCCTGGACGCTGGGTCTCTGGGGCTGGCACCAGCAGCCCCCTGGCTGTCAGGCTTCCTGCATGGACTGGGATACGAATGCCCAGATCGAGGAAATCTATAGAGACCTAGAGTGCACGAGTGGCTACGGGCACAGGACACTAATAGCTAACAGATGGGGAGGTTCTTTCTTTAAAAAAAAAGTTACTTATTGGAAAGGCAGAGTTACAAAGAAAGAAGGAGAGACAGAGGTCTCCCATCCACTGGTTCATTCCCCAAATGACTGTAGCAGTGGGGCTGGGCCAGGCTGAAGCCAGGAGCCTGGAGCTCCATCCTGGTCTCCCATGCGGATGTAGGGGCCCAAGGACTTGGGCCGCCTTCTGCTGCTTTCCCAGGTGCATTGGCAGGGAGCTGAATCCGAAGCAGAGCAGCTGGGACTTGAACTGGTGCACCAGTGTGGAAAGTGGGTGTCGCAAGCAGTGGTTAACCCGCTGGGCCACAAGCAGGCCACTTACATCCTTTAAGTGGGCTAAGCTTGTGGTATGTTTCATACATCTCAATAATGCTGTTACCAAGACACGGCATAGTTAGGGTTCAGGCACAGGGTTGGGTGGCTGAATGCACAAGGCTGATGGAGCTGTGGACTGAATCCCAAACCCTGAGTCCTGTCACGCTGGCTTCCAGAACGCTGTGACTGTGTGTGCTCACCCCTGGGAATGAGCAGGCCCGGAAGCCTTCCTCAGCCTCGCTCTACCCCCAGCACCCGGCTCAGGCAAAGCTGTGTAAAGAATGGTGCATGAGGGGCCAGCGCCGTGGCATGGTGGGTGAGGCTGCCCCCGGGACTCTGGCACTCCATCTGGGCACTGGTTCGAGTCCTAGCTGCCCCACTACCCACCCAGCTCGCTGCTGGTGGCCTGGGAGAAGACAGAAGAGGGCCCAGGTATTTGGGCCCCTGCCATCCACGTGGGAGACCCGGAAGACGCTCATGGCTCCTGGCTTAGCCTGGCCCAGCCGGGCCATTGCAGTCATTTAGGGAGTAAACCAGCAGATGGAAGATCTCTTTCTCTCTCTCTCTCTCTCTCTCTCTTTCCCCTGCCCTGGTAATTCTGACTTTCAAATCAATCAATAAATACATCTTCTTTTTTTTTTTTTTAATAAAGAATGGTGCATGAGGCTGGTGTCACGGCTCACTAGGCTAATCCTCCACCTGCGGCGCCGGCACACTGGGTTCTAGTCCCGGTCGGGGTGCCGGATTCTGTCTCAGTTGCCCCTTTTCTAGTCCAGCTCTCTGCTATGGCCCAGGAGTGCAGTGGAGGATGGCCCAAGTGCTTGGGTCCCTGCACCCCATGGGAGACCAGGATAAGTACCTGGCTCCTGGCTTCGGATCAGCGCAGTGCGCTGGCTGCAGCAGCCATTGGAGGGTGAACCAACGGCAAAGGAAGACCTTTCTCTCTGTCTCCCTCTCATTGTCCACTCTGCCTGTCAAAAAGAAAAAGAAAAAGAAAAAGAAAAAAGAATGGTGCATGAGAGGCCATGACAGAGTACTAAGAGCACAGAAGCAGAGGGGCCAAGCGCCTGCCCTCGTGGTTCAGGTCAGGGGGCTGACCCTTGACCCCTCCAGTCCCTGGAACATCAAGGTATTCTGTCCACACGTGGTGCTGCCGACGTCAAGGCCAGTTTTGACCTGCACAGATGGTCCCTGACTTGGGAGTGCTGCAGGTAACAATTTTCGACTTTACAATGGTGCAAAAGTGGTATGCATTCAGAAGACTCTGTTTCAAGTTTTAATTTTGATCTCTTCCCCAGGTAGCCACAGGTGGTACTACCCGCCATCCCTGCACCCCCCCCCCCACCTTTCCAGGATGCTCAGTGAGCCGCAGCATCCACTCGGCCTGTCTCCAAGGGGGCCACCTGCTGTCCGGGGACCCAGGCACTCAGGGAATTGCACGAGAGAGTTCATGCTTTATGATAACATAGGCTTTGTGGTGGATGAGTTTGCTCAACTGGAGGCAAAAAGTCTCTGAGGACTTCCGAGGTCGGCCGGGCTAAGCGGCGGCGGTCCGTGCGGCAGGTGCACTGAATGCTCTTTCCACGAGCCGGGGCCTCGCTGGTGTGACCGTGCCCCAGAAGTCAGGGAGCAACCGGTCAGCCCTGGCGCCTGTTTGTTCTGTGACTGATTCCGGCTGCTTCCACTTCAAACCACAGCGCCGCGAGCGTTAGCCTTCCCTCTGCAAACCGGGAGCCACGCTGGAGCCAGGGTGGGATGCGCCAGGAAGAAGCCGCCACTGCCACCTCTGGGGTCTGCATCTGCAGGAAGCTGGGGCACGGAGCCAGAGCCAGGAGCCAAGCAGGCTGTGCAGGCAACTCAGCGATGAAGGGCCTGCTCCCAGGGAAGCTTTATTTTGGGGCAAGAACATTTTCAAGTCCATACATAGTTTTTTCATAACACATGTTTTCCATGAACTTTTAAAAGCACCCGTGTATATATTCTAAAATTGTAGTTTTAGAATATAGCTTATTATATGATATAGGCCCATAGGATATGGTATAATAATATGCACAATCTATAGTGTATATCTTATATATGTTTAACGTGTCATATTCATACACAAGACATGCACACTAAAGAACTGGCTCATGAAGTGATTATGGAGGTCGCAATGCCCGGACCAAGGAGGGGCGACCGTGGAGCTCAGTCTCTGGAATGTTCCAGAGACCGGCACCAGGGCTCCGACACTGAGACAGGAGACGGAGTCCCCCCAGGCCTTCCCTCCCGCCCAGGTCTTCAGCTGCGGGACCGGGAGAGCCGTCCCGGCTCACTGAGCAGCAGCGCAGAATGCGGTACCTGCGCTCCAAGGCCCTGTCTGTCCACGCGGCACTTGAGATGATCCATCCGGGGACTGAGACGCACCGCGTGGCTGCCTCGTTCCTGGCTGCACAACAGAAGGGTGGCCTGCTTCTGCCACGAGGCCCTGCTGGGACGCGGGGTTGGGGTGCGCCAGCTCAGGGTGGCCTGAGAACACACTTGGCTGTGTCTTGTGGTCGCAGAGTGTCCCTGGTCACACAGCACCCACCTGGATCCAGGCAGCTCGGCGACCAGGGACAGTGCCCACTAAGAATAGGACATGGGTGAGGAGAGAGCACAGCGTGTTGGTTTTGGGTGGATTTTCCCACTTCCCGCTGCAAGGCCTTGGGGACAATGAGCGGTGACGTTTCGGGGGAGCAGGTTGGCCATTGGGGGCGTGCCTGGGCCTCAGGCCACTGCTGCTCCTGAGTCGAAGCAGCCAGGCAGCTCCCCGGGCTGGGGCTTGCCTCAGTCTCCCCGGGGAACCTTTCCCAGGAACCGCAGACTGAAGGGTGGAAAACACAGAGATGGGTTCCCTCCCAGATCTGGAGGAAGGAGACCCAGGGTGGAGAGGCTGGCCGGGCTGGCTCCCCGCGGGGACCCTCCGAGCCTCAGGAGGTGGCGCCCGCCTCCCCGGCCTCACCCCGGCTTCCTCCTTGGTCGTGGCCCCATATGTCTCTCTGCAGCCACACCGCCTCCTTTCTTTGTCATACGACACTTGTCGGCCTTAGAGCCCACCCGAAACCCACCACGACGTCATCCTACCTCGATTCCGTCTCCAGGGAGCCCAGGTCCAAAGCAGGTCACGTCCTAGGGCTGAGCGGATACGAACTTCGGGGGGACACTTATTCACCCCACCACTGCCGTGCAGCAGGAGGAGGTGCCGTTTGGGGATTGGCCGAAGCGCATTTCACAGGTAGCGAGTGACAGATGGGACTTGGGCCCTGGCTCTCAGATGGCCCTGGCTCTCAGTTTCCTGGAGGAGGAGGATGGATTAAGGGGGCGCTGTGCAGTTCTCCAAGAAAAAGTAGAAGTCTGGATTTGGAGGGTTTTTGCCATAAAAAAATGTTAAAGGCACAAGGTGACAGATCCGTTGCCCTGATTGGACATTCCACAGTGCGTCCATGGATCAAGGCATCACATGGGACCCCGTAAATAGACTCCATTTTTATGTGTCAGTTAATAATAAAAAATGAATTTTAAGAATGCACGTAAAACAACTTGGAATAGCAACAGGCCCAACGGAGCTTTCAAAAGCTCGGGTCAGGACGGAGTTAGAGACCCGTGAAAGGCCAGAGGAAAGTTGCCGTGGAAATGCCCAGGGGGCCCCCACCCTGCTAGCCAGTCCTGTCTCAGTGTTCCTCCCGCCAGCCTTCCATGAAAGAATGGTCTCTCTGGCCATTTGTTTATGTGTGGAAAATGCATAAAAATTTATAAAATAAACCCATTGAGTTCCAGACGTAAGCTAGCATTTTTGCCTGCAGTGCATTTTTGTGGCCAGGTTATAAAATTCCGAAAATAAGGGTTTCTAATGAAACTGCCCTGGCCTTGGCGGGTAACGGCTATCGCACTTGGCACCACACGCTCGGGCACAACACGAGTGAGCACTCGTGCCTGGGCCAGCTCTGTTTCCTTCTGCAGGGGGAACTCAGCTCCAGATGTTCAATGGGTGAAGCCCCACCCAGCCACCGTGCTGGGCGGTGGGGGTACAAGGACACAGAATCAGCGCGTTCCCGGGGGGATGTGCTGTGCTCACCGGGGTCGGTGCCGGAGCTCCCATCACGGGTGGGAGAGGGTGGAGACGGGAATCCCGGAGGTGGGCGGGGCTGTGTGATTGGCATGGGACAGTGGAGGAAGGGGGGAAGGAAGCCCCAAATCAGGGCTTTTTATTTTATTTTATTTGCTCTCAAATGTATAGACATAGTGTAAGGGAGAAAGAGAGACAGAGAGAGAGAGAGCGATCCTTCATCTCGTCCATCTGTCGGTTCACTCCCCAAATGCCCACAGCAGCCAGGGCCGGCTCAAGCAGAAGCCGGGAGCTAGAACCCCACCCAGGAGAGGCAAGGACCCAAACAGTTGAGCCCTCACCATTGCCTCCTGGGGTCTGCTTTCCTGGGGGGTGCTGGAGTCAGGATCCACGAATCAAGCAGGCACTGAGGCGCCCTCTCCATGGGGCCCCAAGGTGTGGCGGGCAAGCCGGGCTGGGGGTCGAGGTTGTCTTCCATTCTGCGACCCGGTCACCGGGCTGGTGATAAGTGGGGCTATTAATGAACGGCCCTGAGGGTGCGCTAGGCAGGCTGGTTACCACGGCTGTGAATCAGGCTGAATGGTCGCCATCCCATCAGGAGCCGCTGGCTTGGATAACGGATTGGTTCGGGCAGGGGGTCAGACACAGCCCGTCTGTGGACGTCATTCTAATGCCAGGCTCCTGGGTGGCTGCAGGGTCCCAAGCACTTGGACCATCTTCTGCTGCTTTCCCAGGCCATAGCAGAGAGCTGGATCGGAAGAGGAGCAGCCAGGACTCGAACTAGCACCCATACGGGAAGCTGGTGCAGCAGGCGGAAGCTTAGCCCATTAAGCCGCAGCACCGGCCCCCTAGTCAGAAGATTTCACATCGAATCATTGTAAGTCGGGGACCATCTGTGGTCAGACGTGCACATGTGGGTGCAACGACTTCTGGACAACCGTGTGTGCCACGTGTGCTCGCCTCTTAGCAGATAATAACAGAGGAGGGGGAGACCACCAGGTGGGGCTCAGCCCCGTCTGCAGTTCCCAGAGCGCAGCCGGCAGGCGACCCAAGCACTGGCCTTGAGACCCACTGAGCACAGGCTGAGAGCCCACCGGGGAGGGCCTCCAACACGCATCTCTCAAGGGCAGCTGCTCGCCCTCACCTGGACTTCCTCTCCAAATCCCCTGCCCCACGCTGAGCTGCCTTCAAGGCTTGACTTTCCCTCCCACCCCAGGGCTGGGCTTTTATTGGCATGGAACATTCTAGAAGAACAAGTGTGGCGAGGGTGGGGGTGGGGGTGTGTGAGCCTTTTCCGAGGCCACCCTTCCCATGCCTGTCTGTTCCCTTGTAGCTGTGTTCGGGTGTTAGAAAATTGGATTAAGCTTCAATCGCATTTCCCCCTCAACACAAAAGTCCAAAATTAGTAGCACATTTCCAAGGGCCCTCACTTAAAGCCACATGAAATTAGAGAGGCTGGGTTTCAAACGGACCCTCCTGTGTCAGTGTGGCGCAGCACGGATCGCAGAGGTTTATGAAGTGAGCCGTGTTTGTAAATACTGGAAAGCTCCAAATTGTTTTGACCTTGGGGTATTTGAACCATATTCTTGTAAACGGCGTTCGGCTCGGAGCTGACATCCTGCGGATTCCCAGCCCGGATCCCGCCCACATTCTGCTTTGCAGTTTTATTACCGGCTCATTGGGTGCTGTTTTGCTTTCATAAACCTTGATGTTATCGGAACTTAGATGGGATCAAAGGATATCGGGGGTGTTTTAGTCTTCCTTGGGAGCTCTTATTCAGCCCTCAGAACCCTCTCATCTCAGGCGTGGATAAAAGAAAGCTCCTGGAGGTGAGATAAATGTGTCACAGCCCCTCGGAGTGGGGGTGGCTGGCCTAGGCGTGGAGCTCAAAGCTCCCGAAAGCAGAGCGGGGCACTGGGGTGAACACTGGCCCTGGACGTCTGAGGCCGCCTGAATGCCATGCCGTGCGGCCCTGCTCACACGTCCCAGGATTGCAGGGGTTAATTGGGAGCGGAGCCCAGAGCCCCGGGGCCTCGAAGGCGCCCGTTGGGGTCCACGTGGGCTACCGGAACAAAAGCACCCTAGACAGAGCAGTTTATAACAGATTCATGTCTCACGGTGTGGGAGACTGAGAAGTCCCAGGGCAAGGCGCCGGCGGATTCGGTGTCTGGGGAGGACCTATCTGTGTCCCGGCTCCTGGATGCGGCCTGCTCGCTGCGTCTGCATGTAGCCAACGGGGCGCGGCAGCTCTCTGGGGTCTCCAAAACAGGGCGCTAGGCCCACTCACGAGGGCTCTTACCCTTGCCATCTCATCATCCCCTTGTAGTTAGCTTTCAATGGAAGAATTTGGAAGAGATTTGCAAGCATCCAGATAAAAGTCCAGTTCCTGTCTTTTCCCTTTGCCTAATGACTCCTGCCTGGGGCAAATTCTGCTGAACCAGGCTGAGTGGGAGGAGGCACAGGCCCAGCCACAGTGGTGATGGGCTGTTGAGTGGGAGAATCCTGGTTCATTTACGCATCCAAGTGCAGGCTCACAGACTCAGAGGCCCAAGAAGGAGTGAAGGGTCCTAGGAAGACGGTGGGGGCCACACCGTGGCTGCACACCCAGGCACAGAAACCCTGGCTTCCAGGAAGGATAAGACAAGCTGTGCTGCGGGAATCTTTCCACTCTACGGATCTTCCAAGGCTCAGCTCGAGTGTCAGCACCCTGTGGAGTCTTTACATTCTTCTCCCGTGTGCACCTGCAGCACTGCACTAGGGACTGGGGTGGCTGCCTGAGCCGGGGAGGTCGCTGAGGGCCCTGGCCAAGCGCGTGTCTCATCAGAGAGCAAGAAGCGCAGAGGTGGGCAGCCCTGGAGAAGTAGCAGCTCCGTGACGTCCCCAGGGACTGCAGCGTCCCTGTCTTCCTGTTCCACCATCCCTGGTACAGGGCGACCTGCCTCCTGCTCACAAGCTGGGTGTGCCTCCCCAAGCCCCCCTGGAGTTCCAAGAGAGGAAAGAACCAGGGAGCAACAGTATAGAAGGCTGCCAGGGCTTCCCTAGGAACTCCCGGGGGATTAACGATGGCCGCTGCCCTCGCGGAGGGGAGAGGTCTGTGTCTTCTCCCCTGGGTTGTGGGGGCACTCTGTGACTGCATGGCCACTAGGACACAGCGGAAGTGGTATCTGCCAACTTCCAGGTCCAGGCTTTGAGAAGGACAGTGAGGAAGCACAGGCCACCTACAGAGATGGAGAGGAACTGGTGCTCCCAGTCTATGGTTTCTGACTCACAGCCAACACCCACTTGCCAGCTGTGAGGGAACCATCACAGAAATGAGTCCCCCAGCCCCAGCTGATGCCAGATGAACCAGCCCTGCTGAGCCCTGCCCACAGGCACACAGACCTGCAAAGGAAGTAGGCAAGGGGCGGAATGTGGAGTCACTGGCCAGAAGTGTGTCCCATGGTGGTTCTCACAGCAGAAGGGGCTGGGGAGTGCAGGATTTTGGCAAGAATGTTGACAAGAAAAAGTACAGGACTCGGGCCGGCGCTGTGACATAGTGGGCTAAGCCTCCACCTGTGGTGCTGCAATCCTATATGGTCACCGGTTCAAGTCCTGGCTGCTTCTCTTCTGATCCAGCTCTCTGCTGTGGCCTGGGAAAGCAGTGGAAGGTGGCCATGCACTTGTTGGAAGACCCGGAAGAACCTCCTGGCTCCTGGCTTCAGATCTGCTCAGCGCTGGCCGTTGCAGCCATCTGGTTAGTGAACCAGCAGATGCAAGACCTCTCTCTCTGTCTTTCCCTCTCTTTGTCTATAACTCTACCTCTCAAATAAATAAATAAATAAGATTGTAAAAAAAAAGTACAGGACTCTCTTAGTAAAGAAGAAGAGAAGAGACAGAGAGTAGGCAACCAGCATTGCCCAACTGCACCTTTTTGTTTTCTTTGTAAAGATCTTTTTATTTACTTGAAAGTTTTATATATATATATATATAAAACTCTGACTTTATAGTTTTATATATATATGTAGAGAGAGAGAGAGAGAGAAAGAGAGCGAGAGAGAGCGCTTCCATTTGCTGGTTCACTTACTCCCCAAAAGACAAAAATGACCAGGCTGAAACCAGGAGCCTGGAACTCCATGTGGGTGGTAGGGGCCCAAGCACTGGGCCACAACACCAAGTTCACGCTGGGGGAGCAGTTACGTCAAATTCACTAGGATCTTATTCCATCAGGCGTCCACGTTTGGCGTCCGTGTTCGACTGTGGGCCTAGGTGAGTATCCGAGCACTAACGAGATAGGATGATGTAGCAAAGCCCCCTCACGGGGCACAGGAGGCAGATGGCAGAGCGCACACCATGATGCTCTCCCCCGGGCTCCCCCTGTCTGTGAGGGGCTCTCACTCGTACTGCCCGATGCTCCTGTGGACACAGCACACACCTGGGCTCCTGACTGTGGTGTCCACATAGCACACACCTGGGCTCCTGACTGTGGCGTCCACACAGCACACACCTGGTTGGGCTCCTGACTGTGGCATCCACACGGCACACACCTGGTTGGGCTCCTGACTGTGGCATCCACACGGCACACACCTGGGCTCCTGACTGTGGCGTCCACACAGCACACACCTGGGCTCCTGACTGTGGGGTCCACACAGCACACACCTGGGCTCCTGCACTGCACTGTGGCGTCCACACAGCACACACCTGGGCTCCTGCACTGCACTGTGGCGTCCACACAGCACACACCTGGGCTCCTGACTGTGGCGTCCACACAGCACACACCTGGGCTCCTGACTGTGGGGTCCACACAGCACACACCTGGGCTCCTGCACTGCACTGTGGCGTCCACACAGCACACACCTGGGCTCCTGACTGTGGCGTCCACACAGCACACACCTGGGCTCCTGACTGTGGGGTCCACACAGCACACACCTGGGCTCCTGACTGTGCTGTCCACACAGCACACACCTGGGCTCCTGACTGTGCTGTCCACACAGCACACACCTGGGCTCCTGCACTGTGGTGTCCACACAGCACACACCTGTAGTACCAGCTAGTCCATTTCTGCAGTAAGGCCAGCTGGGATTTTCATGGGCCATGTGCTGGGTCTATAGATTAACTGGGATGCATTGCCCCTCTCTCTCTCTCTCTCTCTCTCTCGCTCTTGCTCTCCTTCTCGCTCTCGTTCTCGCTCTCGCTCTCCCAGTGCTGGGACACACCCCTCCTCCTGTCCTTGGCCACCAACTCTTCCATCCGCTAGTTCACTCTCCAAATGGCCACAATGACTGAGGCTGGGTCAGGCCGAAGCCAGGAGCCAGGAGCTCCATCCAGGTCTCCCACATGGACACAGGGGCCCAGGCACTCGGGCATCGTCTGCTGCTTTCCCAGGTGCATTAGCAGGGAGCTGGATAGGAAGTGGAGCAGCCGGGACTCGGACCGGCGCTCAGGTGTGGGCTTCTGGTGTCACTGCCACGGCTTAGCTCCCTGTGCCACAGCACCAGCCTGGCTGCACCCCCAGTACCCTCAGCCCCGGAGGCCTCCTGTCCTTGGCTCACCCTGCTCCGTCCACAGCATCCAGCTCAGGGCTTCTGCCTCCAGGAAGCCTTCCTTGATCCCCTCCCCTCTGAGTCTGGGGTTGCAGCCTCCTCAGAGGGCATGGAGTGCTTTCTGGGTCAGAGCATCACTAGAGCACGGACGAGCGTGCACCCCAGTGGGGACCCCAGAGTCAGGCCAGGGACTTCAACTGACCTCACTCTGCTCAGCGGTCAGATGGGGGTGGTATAGAGGGGACCTGACCTGTGAGCGTGTTGTGACGATTGAATGGGACCACAGGTGTGCAGCTCCGGGAGCAGGTGCTCCGCCAACGGTGGCTTTTCTGGGTCACGCCGCATCACCACTGCTGGCCGAAGCCCTCTGCCCTGAGCAGCCCGGCTTCTTGGGGCAGGCGCCAGGCTGCAGTAGGCACCAAGTCGATGTCCACTGAGTTCAGGATCACAAAGGAGCAGAGCTCGCCCCTCCGGGACTTACCTGCGGCCGTGTGTGCGGATGGGGTACAGGAAGGCAGGAGGGAGCCCGGGCCCAGGGCCAAGCCTTGCAGCTCAGGGCGAGAGGAAGAAGTTGGCACCTACCTCCCACTGCGAGCGGGGCGATAACCCCTTCCGCACCCACACCTGTGGGAATGACCTCCCCTCAAGCAGACGAGCACACAAAGAACCCACGCTTTGATTCTGCTTTGGATCGGAACGAGAGCGAGGATGCGCCAGGCTGACGGCTCCAGCCTGGCCGGGCAGAGCTGGCTCAGCGTGAGCCCGGGACAGCCGGGCAGCGCTGTGCTGCACACTCCACCGCCACGGGAGCCCCGAGGAGTGGGGCAAGGGCGGCCGCCCCGGCGTTTTGTGGATGCCCTTCGGCCCGCGCTTTCAGAGATGCGGAGCAAATGTCCCGGGAACCAGAAGCGCCCGGTTCCGCCTGCGTTTGCCTTCCTTGTTAGAGCAGAGTGCTGGCTCGACCTTTCTAGAGTGGCCCCGTGGGTCTGTGGCGTGCACAAACATCGCTGCCCGGCGGGCTGCTCTGGGTTTCGTGTACATGCGGCTTACCCCCTCCCACGGCAAACAGTCGGCAGGCTGCAGAGCCCCCCCCCCCCCGCCCCCACTCTCTGAAGATGGCATTCGAGCGGGCCTGGGGATGGAGTGAAAGGCTGAGTCCTGGAGTTTTCTGGAGGAAGAACATCCCAGGCAGGGGGCATGACAGATGCAAAGGCCCTGAGGTCGGCGTGTGCCTGTAGTGCTGGAGGAAGGACAAGGAGACAGAGGTGTGAGAGTGCAGTGAGCGAGCTGGAGCCAGAGGGAGCCCGGGCCAGGCGAGTGCAGCTCCACCTGCCGGACGCTGGGGGACAGCGGGGCAGTGCATCACCTCCCTCCATCTCTGCCTCTGGTCCGCGTAGACACTTCCGCCTGGAAGATGGGCAGCTGGGGCCGGGAGCCTCTGAGCTGGAAGCAGGAGTGCTGGCTTTGGTCTCTGTCACCTCTGGAGAGTGGTCCAGCTGAGATAGAGGGAGAGGGAGAGAGAGAGAGAGAGAGAGAGAGAGAGAGAGAGAGAGAGAGAGGTCCTCCATCCACTGACTGGTTCACTTCCCAATTGGCTGCAACGGCCGGAGCTGCGCTGATCCCAGAAGCCGGGAGCTTCCTCCAGGTCTCCCACGCGGGTGCAGGGGTCCAAGGACTTGGGCCATCTTCTACTGCTCTCCCAGGCCACAGCAGAGAGCTGGATCGGAAGAGGAGCAGCCGGGACTCAAACCAGTGCCCATATGGGATGCCGGTGCTTCAGGTGCCGGCTTTACCCACTGCCCACAGTGCCGGCCCCTGAGTTCAGGATTCTTCAATTCACCTGGCACTGCTGGGGATGGAAAGTGTGTATGTCAATGCTGCTGGCTTTAAAAAGAAACACATTAAAAAAAAAAAAAAAAAACACCTGAGTGCCTGTGTTGTGGATATTGGCAGCTATGTAAGTGCAGCTCTCTAATTCCTAGTGGGGGAGGATGGATGAGATCTTCCTAGTGAGAACTCTCTGGGGCCTCAGAATTAGTTCCTCACCACCAGCGCCAGGAGCCTGCCGTATGCCAGCCCCTGCCCTTGGTCACGCACTGGAAAACAGAGCGGCTGTCTGGAAAGTATGTGGTCCCGTGACACACATGCGTACGGGCGGGCAGGACACACGTGCGAGCAAGCCTAAGACACTGGGGTTAGCTCGGGGACACAAGAGGCAGGCGTCTCTCCCAGCCTGGGGTTATCGGTGAAGGCTTCCTGGAGGAGGCAGCATCCAAATGTATTCCAGGTTGAACAGGCATTAACTCAGCTAAGGAGTGAAGGAATGTGCCTTACAGATGAGGGGACAGGGAGCCAACCCTGTCAACAGAAGAAAAATCAATCAACGGAGCTGCTTGGGACAGGGTGGGCAGAGCGGAGGGAAAATCTGCAAATCCTAGATCCGAAAGGCCCGGCGCCTGCAATATACTAAGATCTACGACTCAACACCAACAACATCAACTCCGGCTTAAAGAGCACAGGTCCCAGGTGGACATCGCTCCAGAGAGACCCTGGTGTGGCCGGCGGAAACCACGAGACCCTGCTGCGCTCCCACGAAGACCAGCGGCGTCGGAAACGCAGAAGCAGCCCCGGCCGCTGGGCTGGGCTCTGCCCGGAGCCCTGGTGGTCGCCTGTGGGAGCGTCCAGGGGCCCCGTGGGGTCACAGGCAGGCGGGTCCTCGGAAGCCACACGCAGGCGGGTCCTCGGAAGCCACACCCAAACTCTCGCAGCCCTGCCGTTCCCCTGGGGGGTCTGCCCCAGAGACTGAGGGGCGGGGCTCAGAGACTGGACACCACACACCCAGCAGCACCACGACAGCGGCCCCAGGAGCTGACCCGGGGCCTGGGAGGGAGGAAGGGACCGGCAGTACGTGCTGCCTGTGCACAATACGGCAGTACTCAGCGCCCGGTAGAACAGTACTCAGTGTCCAGTAGTGGTACTTAGCCTCTAGTGGAACAGCAC
Organism: Oryctolagus cuniculus; assembly: GCF_964237555.1. Lineage (NCBI taxonomy): Eukaryota > Metazoa > Chordata > Mammalia > Lagomorpha > Leporidae > Oryctolagus > Oryctolagus cuniculus. Next base: position 4,563,898 of record NC_091433.1, on the reverse strand, counting down.
TCAGCGTCCAGTAGAGTGGTACTCAGTGTCCAGTAGTGGTACTTAGCCTCCAGTGGAACAACACTCAGTGTCCAGTACAGCAGTACTTAGCATCCAATATAACAGCACTCAGCGTCCAGTAGAGCGGTACTCAGCGTCCAGTAGAGCAGTACTCAGCGTCCAGAAGAGCAGTACTCGGCGTCCAGCAGAGCAGTACTCAGTGTCCAGTAGAGTAGTACTCTGGGGCGCTCAGCACAGAGCCCGGAAGTGGAGTAGGGCTGCCGGGGGCAGAGGAAGCCGGCCGCCCGGATTGGAGTTTAATGGGGACTGAGTTTCTCGCTGGGAAGCCGGGAAGGTTCTGCAGGTGGCCGGTGGGGGTGGCTGCACCAGCGCACACACGGCGAATGCCCTCAGGGCCAGACACTGGCCACCGAGCATCCGTTTAGGGAGGTGAGTCCTGTGGCTCCAGGCGAGAAAGAGGGGCGCAGCCGGGAGCGTGGTGAGGGTCTTCTGGGAAGGCCCGGGCTTGCTCTGGGGGCCCTGGGGGTGCGCGGCGGGGCAGGAGCTCCTGCAGGGGCGCGGGAGGCCAGCGTCCTGGCTGTGGTCTCAAAGGCATTTCTGAAATGCCTGGCTCAGGAGGGCACCGGTTCCCGCTGCGGGGACAGGAGATGGTGCACAGATCCCAGCCTGGCCAGTTCCCGTCAGCCCAGCGTCATCTGGAACCTCTAAAAGGTTCATGACTGGGAGGCAGGGGTCGCAGCACCCCCCCCCCGTCTGCCCCTTAATGGGAAGCTAAGCTGTCCACTAAAAAAGTTAATTCAAACTATGTCCTTGGGACCCCAAAGCCCGAACAGACATTCCCACAGAAGGTCCCGAGAATTTCAGCCTCTCCAGTGCAAAGGGGCACTTTCCCCTTTAAACAAGACGTGTCTCTGGGGGAGTTTTCTTCCTGTGTCCTTGGGTCGTGGGAGGACACGGCCAATGTTAGAAGCCAGCCAGAGTTTTCGGCTTGTCAGGAACAGAAAGCCCCTGCGATGGACAGGGGCACTCGGACTCCTGGGGAATCCGAGTCGAGTCCGGGCGCTGGGCTGAAGGCACTGCACGTCGCTTGGATTTGGGAGACGAGACGGAGGTGGGGTGACGTACCCAGCGCCATCTGGCCCCAGGGACGGTCCCGGGGCGCTTCATTCGCCACCGAGTTGATGTCTCCTGGCAAGAAAGACTGGGCAGAGCGAGAACATCGTCCGTGAGCTGGAGTGAGCTGGAATCAAGCCCGGAGGTCCCCGGGAGGAGGTGTTCACTGGCTTCTAAAATGTGCAGGGGGGCAGCCGTGGAGGACCGCGGCTCTCTGCGAGGCTATGCTCCTCCTTCTTCCCCCACCTCGCTCCCTCCCCTCCCCTCCCCTCCCCTCCCCTCCCCTCCCCTCCCCTCCCCTCCAGAATGTCCAGTTCGCCTTTCCCCAAGGCATGAAGGTGCTCAGCTGATATTTCTACATCCAAGTGTGATGGGGAGACCTTCATGGATCTGGGGCCCGGGTGTCTTCAAGTTGCACGAGCCGGCTCTTCCCGGCGCAGCTGCCCTCCGACGGCCAGCCGGGAGCCATGCAGCACTATCCACCCCCTAATCTGATGGGGACGGTTGGTTCCCAGGGCCGCTGCTCAGTCTTTCTGTCCCCCTCTGAGCTGGGGCCCATGTGACTTTAAGGCCGATAGGGTCTTGTCACACAGTCTGGCTGAAACAGGCTGAAGAGAGACAGAAACTGATAAATTTGCTTTTGATCTCGGATCTGCAAAGTCATGGGGGAAAATACATGGCAGCAGGGGGCCTGCGCGGTGGGGGAGTGGATCATAGCGGGGAAGCCAGGGGTGCAGACGACTGCCCAGGACCCTCCCTCCAGCCCCAGCTCCAAACAAGGCCAGGAACCTAATTAGGTGAAAATCATTTCAATGGTTTTCAAGGAATGGCTGATTTAAAGCGTTTATCACCAGCTAACGCATAATTAACAGCAGGACAAACGATTGAACAAAAGCTCACTGCTACTCAGAGGGATTCTGTTAATTTTCATTAATCTTATATATTACCATCGCTCTTCCAATGAATGTTATCTTGAAGGGCCAAATGCCTCCTTTGATCCTGGAGGGAAGAAAATGAGAGAGAGGGAGAGAGGGAGAGAGAGGGAGAGAGAGGGAGAGAGGGAGAGAGAGGGAGAGAGGGAGAGAGAGGAGGGAGCCTGTGTTTGGAAATGTCACTTTAACAACAGGCTCAGAAGTTTCCATGTTCAAGAGTTAATACACACACATGCATGTTTTCCAATTCGAGTTAATACACACACGCATGTGCACACATGTGTGCACACATGTGCATGTACATACCTGCACACACATGTACACACATGCATGCACGCGTGTGCATACACATGTGATTCTGTCGAGAGGGATGAATTGTTGAAATTTCCCTGAAAATGCCAGGACTGGAACAGTTCAGTTGGGTTTAAGGTATTTAGTTTTGTGTTTTATTTTTTAAAAAGATTTGTTTATTTGTTTGAAAGAGTTCTACACAGAGAGAGAAACAGGGTGGGGCAGGAGTAGGAGAGGGAGTGGGGGGAGATCTTCCATCCACTGGTTCACTCCCCAAAAGGCCGCAATAGCTGGTGTTGGGCCAGACCAAAGCCAGGAGCCAGGAGCTTCTTCCAGGTCTCCCATGGGGGTGCAGGGGCCAAAGGACCTGGGCCATCTTCTGCTGCTGTCCCAGGCCATTAGCAGGATCAGAAGTGGAGCAGCCGGGAGTTGAACTGGTGCCCATATGGGATGCCAGTCACAGGCAGTGGCTTCACCTGCTAAGCCACAGCACCATCCAATGCCATGGCATTGATCTCTCTCTCTCTCTCTCTCTCTCTCTCTCTCTCTCTCTCTCACACGCACACACACACACACACACACACGGTACAAGGGAAACTGGGGACATGGGAATGTGATTGGTGGATTGCATCCTGTGGATCCAGGTCAGATCCTGTTACAAATGTATCATCTCCTGCAACTGCCTTTATTGCTATGCTTAGCAGACTAAAGCAAGAACAGAGGAGCAGCTTTGTGGCGCAGAGCGCTAAGCCACCTCTAGAGACGCCCACGCCCCACCTGCGCTGGTTCCGGTCCTGCCTGCCCTGCTTCCCATCCAGCTTCCTGCTGATGCCCACGTGCTTGAATCCCAGACACTCACGTGGGAGACCCTGAGGGAGCTCCTGGCTCCTGGCTTTAACCTGGCCCAGCCCTGGCTGTTGCAGCCACCCGGGGAGTGAACCATGGGATGGAAGACCTCTCTCTCTCTCTCTCTCTCTCTCTCTCTCTCCACTCCCTGCACCTCCCGGCCCCGGCAGCCCTGTCACTCTGCCTTTCAAATAAATAAATAGGAGACTCTATCCACAAACACATTCAGGGCGCTGGCGCTGTGGCGTAGCGGGTAAGGTTGCCACCTCTGGCATTCCATACAGTCGCCAGTTCGAGTCCCGGCTGCTCCACTTCAATCCAGCTCCTTGCTTGTGGCCTGGGAAAAGCAGCGGAAGATGAGCCAAGTGCTTGGGCCCCTGGCACCCACCTGGGAGACCCAGATGAAGCTCCTGGCTCCTGGCTTCAGCCTGGCCCAGCCTGGCCACATTGTGGCCGTTTGGGGAGTAAACCAGCAGATGGAAGATCTCTCTTTCTGTCTCTCCCCCTCTCTGTGTAACTCTGACTTTCAAAAGCAACAAATAAATCATTTTTAAAATACACATTCAGTAGCTTCATTTTATGTATGTGAAATATTGGGAAGTTTTTATGACGCAATTGTTATAGACGCGTCAGGAGCTGATTACAACAGTAGCACTAATCTTAGAAACAACCACCATTTGCCACATGCCCACGTGTCAGCCCCAGTGCCCCAGTGCCATGCTAATCCCGGTAGCCATCTCACCATGAGCCCAAGAAGCCGAGCCCCAGAGAGGTCACCGAACTGGCCCGAGGTCACACAGCATGCACCTCGGTGGCCGGGGGTTTTGAACTTGATCGGTGCCAGTTGCCCTGTGCCGTCCTCTCTGCCGCCAGGCTAGGGCTCCCGGGGGCTCTCCATTGCCGGCACTTTCCAAGCAAGCAACCCGGTTCAAGCCTGGCACAACCTGCTCCCCGGGGTGGCAGAGCTCAGAAGAGGCAGAGACCGCAAGGGGGACCCAGTGCATTCCAGGTCTCCTCCACCCATGGGGAGGTCCCAGGCCAGCCCAGCATCCCCAGGGCAGGCAGGACCCAGATAAGCCCAGGGCGGCTGGGCTGTGCGTGCAGCCCAGAGCTGTTTATTCAGCTTTGGAGGGGAAGAGCCCATCCAAGGTCCTGGCTGCTGATAAAGCCGCTGTGTGTGCAAACCAAACAGGGCCCTTCCTTAGACGAGGGGGCCTCTGGGAAGCCAGATACTGCGTGTGTCTCTGGATCTTCCCGGCCATGTCACCCCCAAAACAGCTGGAGGGGGGCTCCAGCAGGTGTCAGGGCATCCAGGAAGCTGCAGATGACCTGGGCAGGCTGGGGGCACCCGACCCTGACTCCTGGACCCAGGCCTCATGGGGCTGAACGAGTGGCTGGGTGGGATGCAGCCCTGGGATCTCTGTAGCTGTGATCCGTGAGCCCCGCCCACACACGGCCACACCTGGGGCTGGCTCCGCCCCTGAGAAAGCTCTGTGGGGAGCAGAGGCAGAGCCTGCCCGCAGCGCCTGGCCCACATAGTCCTGACTGTGGCGGTGGCCGGGGTCGCTGTGCAGTTGCGCTGGCTACGTGCTCACGCCGTGTTCAGGACCTAGTCCAGCGCTTTGCAGCCCTGGAGAGACTGAGCCACAAGTTCACTGCCAGGAGGAAGCAGGCTGCACCCAGGAGAAGGGTCAGGCCGGCTGGCTTCAGCTGAAGGCAGCAAGCAAACGTGACACTGCTTCCTCAGGGGGAGGTGCCGCCCGTCCCAGCGGTGCAGGGACCGGCCGAGGCGCGGTGACTTTGCACCCAGCACGCGCCCCACGTCCTCCTGCCGCCTCCTCCGTGGCTCCCCGCCCTCCTTTTTGGCACACAGAGACTGTGGCCGGGGACACTCCTGCATCCTACACGGGTGCCTGGGATCCAGTCGCAGCTCCGCTTCCTCTTCAGCTGCGTGCCAATGCAGACCCCGGGAGGCAGCCGGCGGCAGCTCCAGGACTTGGGTCTCTGCCACCCATAGGAGACCCCCCAGATGGAGCCTCGGGCTCCCGGCGTTGGGGGGACCCAGCCACGGGCTGTCGTAGGCATGTGGGCAGCCAACTAGTAGATGTCTCTGTCTCTTTAGCTCTCTGTCTGCCCTTCAAAAAAAATACCCGGAGGCTCAAAGTGTTTGGTCCCTTTCCTAAACCATCCATCTGGAAAGTTCTGGAGCCAGGATCCAAGCCCTTGTCTGTCTGTCTGCGAAGCCCATGCTGCCCCGGGCACAGGGGTCTGGTCTGGTGGAGGAAGGAGCTCCTGTTTCCAGTCGTGGCCGGCTGGGTTGTCTCCCAGCATCCACCCACACTCCCTTCTCACACACCAACACGTGACTGTGCTCCGAGCCTCTCTGGCAGCTAGCTGAACGAGTGAACCAGTTCTGGCTTGAGCCATGAAGCGAGCTCTTGCATAGTTCTTCCCAGAAGCCTCCTGAGAGAGAGAGAGAGAGAGAGAGCGCATGATCTCTCTCAAAAACATCCGTTAAGAGTGTGGATGTGATGTCTGGAGCTCCAGCAACCATTTAGACTGTGAGGCTGAGCACACACACCAGGAGTGGCAGAGAGGAGAGCCAGAGGGGCCTGGGTGACCACTTCCGGTCAGCTTCCGAGCAGAGTGGGCTTCCAGCTGGTGTGGGCCGCTTGCTTCGTCCCAGCCGAGTCTCGTCCCAGGAGGCACAGGAGGGCAGTGGAGAGGACTTGAGGAGGAGAAGGAACCTGGGTCGGGTTTTGAATGGTGGGCAGGACAGAGACCTAGGGCGGGGGGCCGGGGGCCGGGGGCTGGGCAGGTTCCTGACACTCACGGCTGCGGGACAGCCAGAGAGGGGAGGTGTTCACGTGTGGCACGGAGGCCTGAGGGCTCCACAGCGTGGCAGCAACACCTCGTAACGGAAGAAGCAGCCGTGGCCACTGCTCAGCCCTGGGGGGCCACGGAAGGTGCGTGAGGGGGACCGGATCTCGCCTTTGTGGAGCTGTGCAGGTGGAGCTCGGCCTGGGCCGGCGCGGAGGGCTTGGGCGGGAGCCGCGGAGACCAGCGCTCCCGGCCGTCTGTGTGACAGGAGCGGCTCAAACAGCCCTGCCCTGAGGCCGCCGGGGATCTGGTGGTCTCCGAAATCATGATGTACAAGACGGGGCGTAACACCTGCCGCGGCTTGGGAGACACACACACACACACACACACACACACACACACACAGGTCTTCCATCCGCTGGTTCGCTCCCCGGATGGCCCCAACAGCCGGGGCTGGGCCAGGCTGAAGCCAGGAGCCAGGAGCTTCCTCCGGGTCTCCCACGTGGGTGGCGGGGGCCCTAGCTCGGGAGCCACCGCCTGCTGCCTGCTGGGGTCCGCATGAGCGGGAAGCTGCACTGCGAGTGGAGCCCCTGGTGGCGCCTTCCCAGCTCTGCTCCGGGCCGCCCGGGGTGGGTCTTCCCTGGGGAAAAGGCACACCCGGCCCACGCTCTCCCCACAGCGCACCTGTCAGGAGCTGTGACTGTCTCAAGACACAGACTACAGGGGTTCTGAGAGGCTGGGGAACCTGCTGGAGGCAGCCAAGCAGGGAGGCTGTCTGCCTGTCTCAGGGATAAGCGAGGACTCCGCCGCGGCGTGGGCGGGCCGTCTGTCCAGTGTCCCTCCAGGTGACGCGGGCGGCCCAGGCCATCCACAGTGGAGCCCCCGATCCCCGCCGTCCCTCCAATCCCTTCCTCGGCCCTGCCCGACTCCCCCTTGGCCTGCTGCTGCCTGCAGTCCGGCTGCATTCCTGGGGCCCCTGTGTCGCTGCCTCTGCCCCCCACCCCGGGGGGGTGGTCAGGCTTCTGCCCCAGCGCTGGGCTCCCTCCCTTGGCCCAGCCCCTTGCGGGTGGCGCCCACGGGTTCTGTCCTGGGGGGGCCCAGCTGGCTGGACACCTGGCTGCTCCGGGAGACCCCAGAGGACCCCGGCCCCCTCACTGCCCGGGCGCGCTCTTGCGCTGGGTGCGTTCCTCGCAAACGATTTTCCAAGCCGGTGGATTTAATTGCATTACTCCTCGGGAAATCGGTCCATTTCCTAACGACGTTTAGAGCCGAAAAGCAATTACTTAGCCAGCGCAGGCGGGTCTTGCTGTGCTTCCGGGAGCTCCAGGCCTTCACCACGGTTTGCACAGAGCCAGGCCCGGCTTTCCATGGGGGGGCGGGGGAGGGCTCAGCCCCTGGGGGCGCTGGGTTTGGGAAAAAGGGTCAGAACCACATAAAACGAAGATTTTGAAACATCAAGATCCACCCAGTTGCTTAACCCAACCCGGCAGCCACCCCGCTCAACTCTGCCCGCCCTGTGGGACAGGTACCTGGGCGACATGGGTGAATCATTTCCTCTCTCTGAGCCTTGGTGTCCCCATCTGTAAGACAGGGAGCCACCAGACGTCGTTGATCATGGCCAAGGTTGACAGCTGGAGCAGCCCAGGAGCTCCTGGCTCCTGGTTTCAGGTCGGCACAGCTCCGGCCGTTGCAGACAACTGGGGAGTGAACCAGTGGATGGAAGACCTCTCTCTCTCTCTCTCTCTGTGTGTAACTCTGACTTTCAAATAAATAAATAAATCTTAAAAAAAAAAAATAAAGTAGCGGCCAGGATCTCGGTGGCCAGGTGTCCCAGGGCTCGTGCACCGTCGCCCGTGGGTGGGCACGGGTAGTCTCCAGCTGTTCCCCGTCACCCGCGGGCCTGCACGGGACAGCACTGCTCCCCAGTGCGCAACAGCGTGGCTTGTGCCTGGGGACCCGGGGGGGGGGCTTCTGGAAGGTTCTGGAGATTGTTCACCGTGAAAAACCCTGCGTGAACTTCAAACAGGTCAGCACCGGAACAAGTCTGTCGTTCTCCCACGTTTCCACGAGCGCCATGAAGTCTTCTGCGGCAGGGCGATTTCCCAGCTGTGGTGCCGTCGGGTCAGAGGCCCCGTGGGGGTGTGCTCCGGTCCCGTCCCACCTCGCCCGCCCTGGGTCGTACATGGCAGACAGACAGGGGCGAGGGCGCCGGACCGCAGGCAGGAGACTCCAAGTGTCACAGCTGAGGGCAGACGGGGGCCTGGCCCGAGTCCCTGCCTGGCAGGGGAGAGACCAGAGGCAGAGTGGAGCACACGTGAACGGTGGAAATTGGGGGACAGGGACCTCATGAAGACAGTCCATGAGCCTCCCCAGGGTGACGGCTGGGGGTGGCAGGGCTGGCCCGAGTCCCCTAAAATCTATTCTGTCCTTCCTCTAGAGTGAAAGGAGTTCTTGGCCCGGCGTGTGATGCACAGCAGTTGACAACTTTCCCAGACTCCCTTGCAGCCAGGGGTGGCCATGTGATCAAGTTCTGGCCAATGAGCTGTAAGTGGAAGTGTTGTGTGCAGTGTCCAAGCCATGTCCTTCCTCTGCCTCCATTTTTCTCACCGGCTAGAGCGTGGATATGAGGGCGAGAGCAGGAGGAGCCATCTTGGGCCATGAGGTAGAAGTTTCCCAGGAAAGCAGGACAAGAGGAAGATGAGGGGAGAGACAGGGGTCTGCCTTGTTAAGCCCCTGTCACTCTGGGTGCCCGGCAGAGCTGTTGGTTTCTGCCTCTCTGCCCATATGCAGGGGCTGTGGGGAGACCACCACGGACCACCGTTCCGTGATGCCGGGGGCTGGGCTGGGGCTTACGCCCCCTTCAGGGTGCCATTTCACCAGAGGCCTGCAGAGGGCGTAGCACTGTGGCCTGGGAATGCAGGGAATGGGGTCTGGGGCAGAGGGGACGCCGGGGAGCAACCCATTTGGGGCTGGGCGAGAGCCTGCATGGCCGGGGAACACAGCCGGCTCCCACCTCCTCTTCTCACATGAATGCTGTGCCCTGTGGGGAATATTGAGACTTCGGAGGTAGCCCCCACCCCCGTAAACTAAGCACCAGCCCACATGGGCAGTCCAGTGCCAGCGTCCGAGCTGTGAGTCCAGAGGGTCGCTCTGGGTCTGGGAGGTGTCATCTTCTCATGGCTCTGCCAGCGAGGACACTGGCCCGGGAGAAAGGCCACGGCCCGGAGCGTGGGCGTCGGCCAGTTTGGGAAATGCCCCACAAGGATGCACCCACTGCTCTGGGCGCACACGGAGCCCCACTGGGGCCCTTCACGGGGGTTTCCCTCTGTCCATGTTGGCTCTTGTGGAGGGTGGGTGGACAGCCGGTCTGCTGGGCTTCCCCCAACTTGCTACTGGTGCTACAGGGGACTGTGCACTTGGAGGGGAAGTGGCCTTCCAGGCGCCTCGTGAGTTTGGGGAGGGCGCTGAGATCCACTCGTGTGCTTCCTGAAACATACTCACTCCACACACATCTGGAGCCTTGTGAGCCACTGGAGAGCAGGGTGCCCAGAGGTGGGTGGCCGCCCACAGGGGGTGCTGCTAGAGAGCACAGGTGTCTCTGGGGTCCCAGGACCCCCCAGAAGTGCCCTGAGGCCGTGGCCAGCAGGTGCGCGTGGCAGGTGCCTCCCCCAGCAGAGCTCATCTGGCTTCCGTCTGGCTGTGTGCCAGTGACAGGACAGGCAGAGCTGTCCAGGCAGGCTGCTCCGAAACAAGGCACCGTGCCCAGTCCCGGCACACCTGGGCTTGGAGCTACTTCCTCCTGAAACCGGACCCCATAAGGGAGAAGCGGGACCCAGCCCTTTGGCTGTCCCCCTTCCCACAAGGTGTCCTTGCCTGCCCTTTATCAAAGGGAGTGGCCCAGCTGCCTTCCAGGGCTCTGATCTCTGCTCTCAGGGAGTCAGTCATTTGCTTCTCCATAGATGAGAACCTTGATGGCCAGTGTTGGCCTGGGGTGTGTGTGTGTGGGGGGGGGTGGATTCCAGGTCTGGGCAGAATGGGACTGCCGCCTTCACCTAACCCCCAGACCAACTGGAGCCCACCTTGGCCACCATACATTCCCTAAACAGCTGGCATCGCTGACCAATCAGAGGAAGGTCTCGAGCTCCACTGACCAACCAGGAACTTGGACGTGAGCTGAGTGCACACCTCTCAGCCCCGATTTCAATCTGTAAGAGCCTTCGCCCAGCACTCCTCGGGGAACTGGGAATTAAGCCACAGCTGCCCGGCTCCTTGCTCAGCACTTTGCAATAAATCCACCCCGAGGTCAGACCGCATCGGGCGAGCGGGCACCATTTGGGGGTTCTACAGCGATGCCTCCAAGCAGCTGGGGGCCTCCGCCTCCGTCTGCAGGGATCCGCCCTTCCCGCCCTTCCCGGTGCGTCTCTGCGGCGGGCTCCACATCTCTTAGACTCTGACGTCACTGGCCTAGGGCCTGACCCCCCCATCTGGCGTTATCAGCAAAGGCCCTTGCTCCAAGCACCGTTCCCCTCCTGGGCGCCGTGGGCCTGCGCTTGAACCGATCTTTCTGGGGACGCAATTCAGCCCGCCTGCAGAGCTAAGCAAGCACGGGCCACCCACCCGAATCCACCAGAGCCGGGGAGGGGACAGTCCTAGGGTCAGCCTTGTCGAGGCTGTGCCCTGCCCGTGCAGGAGAGCAGGGAGAGGACCGGGAAGGCGCCGTCGGGAAACGGGGCTGGGCGTTCGGAGAGCAAGGACACGTGTCCCGGTGGATACAGCAGGGACACAGAAGAGGGGCAGATCGGGAGGGGGCAGGAGGTCTGCAGGGGGAGGCGAGCTGGGCGGGCACAGCCCCTGCCGTCTCCCCCCACTCCTTCTCCCCAACAAATCCCCTTCAAGTCCTCGCAGGGTCTGGGCTCCGCCAGGGGAGGCTCCCACGCGCGGTGATGGGTTTGCCTCCTGGAAACCGCTCGAGTTCTGACGGCGCCAGGCCTGCTGGGGGTGGGGCCGAGCAGGGCCCCCACTCGCCGAGGCTGCCCGCGCCACGCTGTTTGGCTGTTTGCATTTCTTGACAAAGGAAATTTGTTGGGCTTAAGTTGCCAAGGGTCCGCATCTGGATCCGATGCTGAGCGGCTTCGGGAGGGCCTCGGTGTGATTAACTTAAGTGCCCCGAAGATGAAAGCTTATTCGCCTGATCCCGGATTAGGGCGAGCGCCGCGAAGGTAGGCGCGCAGACTGCGCGAGGGCCGGGGCCCGCCGTGGAAGTTTCCAGAGCTGGCCGAGGCGGACGAGTGGGCGGCAGGAAGCTGGAGCCTGTTTGGCATTTATTAAATTTGCAGTTGAAAAATAAAACAAAATCAAACAAAAACAGCGAGTTCTGGATGCCGGCGCGGAGAGGTTAAGTGGAAACACAGTGTAACATGATGAACTGGTTAATCACTTCACTTAAGGGACACTAATACCCACCAGCCCGGCTTTGGTGCCTGCCGCTTCAACAATAGAAGGGAGACATTAATTTCCTGATGGAGTGGAACTTCTGGGCCCCCCCCCGCCCGCCTTCCTCCTCCTCCTCCTCCTCCTCCTCCTCCTCCTCCTCCTCCTCCCTCAGCTGGAGTGAGGAAGACAGCTTTGATGTGGATGCTCTGGGGGCCGAGGAGAGATTGGGGGGCGGGCAGTGGCGGTTGGGGATTCCTACAGGTGATTTTTTTCGGGCTGGATTCCATTGTGACAGCGATGATTTATTTTAACTCCTACCCCAGGAAAGCAGGCGCCACCAGGATGAATGCCTGCACTAGCCCCTAGCGGAGTAATTTGGCTGTTTATGAATCACTAATACGTTTAAGGAAAAGGGAGCCCCGTCTGCGATAGCCCGGAGAGCCCGCCTGCCCGCGGCACAGTTCCACACTGGGGATGACCGCGCAGGGGACACATGGGGTCCGGAGAGCCGCCCCCACCCCCGCGCTGGGCAGAGGCTACCGGCCGAGGGAACACTTTCATCTCTGCCAGGGAGATAAACAGGCCGGCCGGGGCGGGCCTCTTTATTTACAGAAGAAAATTCAATCCACTTTAACACTTGCACCGCTCATAGGAAACACATGTCGCCTGGTAATTGTTTTGAACTCGTTTGGAGCCGCCCGGCCCCACACCACACTGGGCCGCTCGGGCGTTTTCGCACGGGCTGGCGTTGGCCGTGGAATTCGCGAGGAATTTCTGCCCAATTCCAGAGGCTCCGCCAAGGGGGCCATTCCTCGGCGGGCGGGCGGGCTGGGGAGCGGCCGGCCGGGATTCCAGCCCCCACCCCTCCCGGAGCGGCCAAGCACTCACCCCTGGTGGGGAGCCGGCCGCCCCCAGCGCCCCCCAGCCCCAACCCAGATTGCGGTGGATCAAAGGCGCTCCCAGCCCTAACCGAGCCCCAGGGGCTGCCCTCCCGCCTGGGAGTTTGTGCGGAGAGAGAAATAAAAGGCTGGGTGATTTTCCCAAGAGGCCCCCATAGGGTTTTACAGCTGCGAAGAGGTGTCACTCAGAATCCCGGAGCTACCCAGCCCCTCCTGGGCTGCACTTTGCAAATGTTAATGTGAGGGCCGCCCTCGGGGCCCTCTGTGAAATGCAAATTCGGTTCCGCCAGGTCCGGGTGGGTGGGGCTTGCGATTCCGGGCCGAACCCTGCAGCCAGGCAGCTCTGGCTGTAGGTGGGGGACCACACACTGCCGGCTCCACCCAGAATGTGGGACCCTGGGAGGAGGGCCGGGGCCCGGGGTCCAGGGTCCAGGGCTTTCTGCACAGCCAGAGGCAAGGCTGTGAGGAGCAGTGGACCCATTTGCCGTGGGCTTCCCGGCTGTCCAAGTCTGGTTGAGGGCAGCTAGCGTGTGTCACTCAAAGCACCCAGGGGCGGGTTCTCGGAGGAGTGCGTTTGTTCCAGCTGTTCCCGACCCCGACGCTCAGTCAGCGCCCGCGCCACCTCCTCCAGGCAGCCTTCCTCTCCCTGGCCTTTTGCATCCCTGCAGCCACACTCTCTCCATCTCACTCAGCCACCTGTCTGCAGGTTGTGGACACTGGCGCCCGCGCTTCGCGCTTCCGAAGCCTCAGAACACAGGGCAGGGGACGCGGTCAGCAGGCAACTTCCTAAACGAATGCGCATCTTCCCCATGGCCCTCGCCTGCTGTGTGCCCTGGAGCGGTTGTGTGACCTCTCTGTGGCCACCTTCAGCTCCCCCGGGGGGCACAGCACACAGCTCCCCTGAGAGTGTATGCAGGTGAGTGGGCAGGTCCTGTTGTCCTTGCTATTTTTTCCTTTTTTAAAAAAATATTTATTTTATTTATTTGAAAGACTTATAGAGAGGTGGAGAGGACAGAGAGAGAGAGAGAGAGATCTTCCATCCACTGGTTCACTCCCCAAATGGCCAGAGCTGTGCCAATCTGAAGCCAGGAGCCAGGGGCTTCTTCCAGGTCTCCCACGCGGGTGCAGGGGCCCAAGCACTTGGACCATCCTCCACTGCTTTCCCAGGCCACAGCAGAGAGCTGGACCGGAAGTGGAGCAGCCGGACTCAACCAGCACCCATATGGGATGCTGGCACTGCAGGCAGTGGCTTTACCTGCTACGCCACTGCGCTGGCCCCATCCTCGATATTTTCAATATGAAACTTTATTATTGGCCTCAGGGTCAACACTTTCGTCTTTTGAATATTTTAACTTTTAAACGTTGTTTAGTTGTGCATGTTTATGAAGCAGAGTGGGGTAATTGGATGCGTGCACATAATGATGATGTCAGGTAACTCACATTTCCATCTCCTTACACCTGGGCCTTTAGTTCTTTTGGTCTACGAGAGAGGGAGAGAGAGAGAGAGAGAGAGAGAGAGAGAGAGAGAGAGAATCTTCCATCTGCTGGTTGGAAATCCATCTGGATCTCCCACGTGGGTGCAGGGGCCCAAGCTCTTGGGCCATGTGCTGCTGCTGTTAGGCGCATTAGCAGGGAGCTGGATCGGAAGAGGAGCAGCCAGGACTCCAGCTGAGCCCATGTGGGATGCTGGCGTCTAAGGCGGAGGCTTAACCCGCTGCTGCGCCACAGCAGTGCCGGCCCCTGTTGGGTGCCTGTGAGTGCCTCTAGTCCCTTAAGTATCTTCGTCTTTAACGTCACTAATCTAAGTCTGGCCTTCCCGCAAGGCCAGGCTGAAATGTCTGTGGGAAAGGGAATATCTGAAGCCGTCGCGGGTGCCGGTTCAAGTCCCAGTTTCTCCACTTCCAATCCAGCTCCCTGCTATTGCACCTGGAAAAGCAGCTGAGGATGGCCCAAGGGCTTGGGCCCCTGCGGCCGCGTGGGAGACCCGGGGGAAGCTCCTGGACTCGGATCAGCCCAGCTCCGGCCGGGGCGGCCATTTGGGGAGGGAACCAGCAGATGAAAGACCTTTCTTTGTCTGTAACTCTGCCTCTCAAAGAAATCAGTCTTTTAGGAGTGCATGTGTGTGGGCGGGGGTGGGGTCCTGGCGTTTGTTCTGCGTGGCGCAGGTTAGCTGACCGCTGTCTCTGAGCTGAGTCACTTACTCCTCACGGAAACACAGCCCTGCAGGATCTGAGCCGCGCCTGGACAGGGTCGTTGCCTGCAGGCCAGAGCCCGGGAAAGCCCAGGTGTGTTCAGCGAGGGCCTGCCTGTCTTCCAGGACCACCCTGCAGGCAGCAGGCCTCAACTCCCCCTGGACGATGGCAGACGCGCCATCTTGTCGGAGCTTCCAGGACTTTTCCGAGGAAGGCATATCCTGATGTGCCTCCCCCAAGGCCCTGGGTCAGCTGTGCTGGGAGCGCCGTGTGCTCTGCCCTGTTCCAGGAGCTTCCGCTAGCCCAGCAAAGCCCAAAAGAGCCTTGGGAGGAGAAACCTGCCTCACTCCGCACGCTCGGCGGTTTCTAGACTTAACTCTGTCTGTGACACCAAGAGTATGGCGGGGCCTGGCGCTGGGCTCTCGTCACCTGTCCCCGGCCAGCTGCCATCCTCCAGCCGGGGTGTCCCCAACCCCTGTATTTCTCGCTTCCTGTAAGTCTTGGCTTCCCTTACAGGGAGCAGGCACCCCGCCCCGTGCCTGGCACTTGCCCTGTTCCTTTTCCTTCCCAGAACCCCCTGCAGCAGACAGCAGTCCCCTCTGTTTGTTGTCTGCCTGCCCTGGGGGCCCCAGGCCTGCCTCGCTCTGCACTGAGCTCCCAGCGCCTGGCTCCTGACCCTTGGTCTGCAGGCAGTGCCCCCTGGCTGACGGAGCCGATGAGCCGAGTGAGGAGTGAAGCTGGGCTGGGCGCACAACACCCCACAGCTTCCCAGTTGGCGCTCTTGACCCAGGTGCACCTGCCACCCACATCTGAGACTGGCTGCTTGCAGATCCGCAGCTGGCTCCCAGCACTGGCAATGGGACAGGTGGGACCCCTCTCGGGCAGGCACCCTTAGGAGGCAGAACTGCATCTCAGTGGGAGGCAGGCAGTGTACACCGGTCCAGGTTGGATCCAGGCCTCGGGGGCAGGCACTGTGGTGCAGCAGGTGCAGCCACACTGGAGTGCTGGTTCGAGGCCTGACTCTTCCACTTCCAACCCAGCCTCCTGCTACTGTGCCTGGGAAGGCAGAAGGTGGTGGCCCACGTGCTTGGGTCCCTGCTACATACATGGGAGACCAGAGGGAGGCCTGGGCTCCTGGCTTCACCCTGGCCCAGCTCTGGATGTTGAGGGCATTTGGAAAGTGAACCAGTGGAGGGAATCTCTCTCTCTCTCTCTTCCTCTTTCTCTTTCTCTGTCACTCTGCCTTTAAAATAAACACATACACACATAAACAGATGAAGAACTAAATAGATCTTTTTAAAAACCCAGAGCTTTGGAGTCAGGAAGATCTGAATTCAGATCCTGGCCCTGTCTCTGCCTGGCGTTACAGGCTTGGTGAAGTTGTGGTAGCGTGCTGAGCCTCCGGCTCCCGTCCACAAGAGGGGACGGTAAGTGTTCCCTTGTCCTGTTGGGCATGGGCAGCCGTGAGCTTGGTAAAGTGCCCGTCACGTGGTGGACACTCAGTGCGTGGGGGTACAGAGGCGACACAGAGAGAGAGGTGCGCTTTTTGCCAGGGCTAGAACGTGGCCAGGGAGTGCTGCTGAGAGCTGACCTGGAGCCCAGTGGGTACCCAGGCTGATGAACCAGAAGACAGCCCCGCAAGCCCCGCCCACAGGCGCAGATACCAGAACCAGGGGGCCTGGGTTCGAATCCTGACTCTGTCCCACCGTGTGTGACCGTGGCCAGGTTGCTCAAACTTGCTGTGCCCGGTGACCTGGCTGGCTACACGGCAGTTCAGTCCGGCGAGTGCATGATGAATTGATGCGAGTGGGTGAAGGCGAAGGGGTGTGACCCAGCAGGGACAGCCCAGGGGACTCCAGGGAGTCAGCTGGAGCCCAGCTTATCCCGGCTTCAGGCTGAGCCTGGGGCGGGTCCCGCCTAGCCAGAGGGACCGTCTTCTTGGAGAGGGCTGGAGGCCTTCGCTCTCCAGGAGCGGGTGCTGGGTCCTGCACCTGCTTCCCCGGGACACACTGGCCTTGCACTCTGTCCCAGGACCCTCTCTCCTCGGGCTCCCTGAACAGTCGGGGAAGGAGCAGCCTCCTGGGTCAGAATGAGCTGAGATCACAGAGGGAGGCTTTGCCCTCCAGTGCGTGGCGGCAGTCACCTGCCCACTGCACACGCGAGACAGCTGAGGTTCAGAGGGGGTACATCCGCCCCCCGCTTCTGCTCGAGTGCGCACAGACTGGCGTAGAAGTGAGTCGGTGAGATGTTTTCCTACGTAGGAATTTGTGGGGGACACAGTTCAGCCCGCCACGGCTGGGAATGGAAGCGCAGAGGCTGTTATAGTGGCATCTGAGCCCCACAGCGGGCTCTGTGGCTGCTGACCGGATCACCGTGCCCAGAACGTGCGTGTCTGGGTGCTGGCGTCCAGACCTGGAACATCGGCCGGTGCTGTGGGCTTATGCTCAGTCCCCCACTTTCCCTCTGCTCTCCTGCTCGTGCCTGGGGCTGTGCGAGCAGCCACCAGGAGGGCTGCTGTGTCTCTTCTGAGCCCTGGTCCTTATCTGCCATGTGTGGAAGCCTTGGCCAGGAGCCTCTTGTGTTTTGCATCAGCGCCTGCTGTCGGATGTTAAGTCATCCATCGTCTAGGATCCCGCGGGGCCTTGTCGCTGGAGGAGCTCTGTGGGTTAGCGGCCGCCTGCCCACCACTCCTGAGAGCAAGGGAGTTCAAAGGGGCGCCTCTGTCTGCCGGGCATCAGCGGAGGGGGCTTTGAAGTCCACCCCGCAGGGGCAGCCGGGTTACACCTCAGCTCGGGAGACGCACACAGGGCAGAAGGCACAGCGCCCAGCGCACAGTAGGTGCTCAGGAAACACGGTCTTGTCCTGTGCTGGGAAACCGGTCTCTGCGAGCGTGCGGGGTGGGGGGTGCGGTGCTCAGGCAGAGCAGCTGGGGCGCTGGTGGGAGCTGGACGGGGTTCCTCCCAGATCCAGGGGTGCAGGACCTCAGAGAAGGTCGCAGAGGTAAAATGAGGCCACTGGGCGTTGTCCTGGTAGGAAGAGGAGGGGCCGACACAGGCGCACACAGAGGGGCGGCCATGGGAGTGCACAGAGTGGGGGTGGGGGGAGGAGGCCCCCGAAGGCACCGGCCCTGCTGCTGCCTCCATCTGAGACTTGCAGCCCCCAGGACTGCGGGACGGCACGTGCCTCTTGTTTAAGCCCCAGGTCCCTGGTGCTTTGCTGTGGCAGCCGCAGGCCAACGTGTGTGCGAGGATGCCCCATTTGTAGAGCCGTCATCTTGCAAGGGAAGAGCTTGGGGCTCAGAGAGAGGAGGGAGAAGGGTCCCAGTTCTGCAGGGGGCTCCACCTCCACCTCTGGCGTCCAAAACCCAAGCGCTCGGTGCTGCCCTGGACGCCGCCTGCACCGAGGCCTGAAGCAGGAGCCGGCGCAATGAATCCTGGGCCGCGGCGGCCTCTGTCCGCTCTGCGGAGGGGCACCGGGGCTGCTGCCCGCACACCGGCTCCAGGAAAAAGTGCAGCCCCATCGCATGTGGGCCGCCCCAGGCCTCTGACGTCAGCGTTCGTGGGAGGGGCTGCAGGAATAAATCCTGAAAGTGTTTATCCTGAAATCCCAGGCTCCCTTTATGGCCTCCCCCGAACAGCACCTCAGCCACGAGGGTCATCATTCAGCTCTCAGGGCATAAACACGGCTGTCAGCCCGGCCCAGCCGGGACAGGGCCAGCCTCCTCCTGGGTGCGGGGCTGGGGGTGACGGAGGGGTCTGCTGGGATTTAAACGGCATCAGTCCCCAGGCCCTGAATTTGTTCCCGGCAATTTGTAGGACCGGGGGCCGCCCCCATGAGCAAGCCTCGCGAGAGGGGCCGTGTCTGACTTAGGAGATGTGGACGCACGCGGGCCAGCTCCACACACTGAAGGCAGCCGCCACGGCCGCGCGAGCCCAGGGATCCCGGGGTGGGGTCCAGGCTGCTGCTGGGAGCAAAGGGAGGACCTGGCATGGAGGGGCTGCGTTCACGGCCACTCCTGGGGAAGCCGGTGGGGGAGGGGCTCAGGCTCTGGCTCCCTGAGGATGCGAGCCTGGACCCTTCTGTGTCTCCTGGCACCCAGGGGTGTGTGTGTGTGTGTGTGTGTCTTACATGGACAGGGAGTGCCTGGCACAGAGCGGGGCCCCTCGTTCCTGTACAGCTTTGCGTTTTTTTTTTTTAAATGTATTTACTTATTTGAAAGGCAGAGTTACAGAAAGAGAGAGGGAGAGACACACAGAGATCTTCCATCCGATGATTCACTGCCCAAATGGCCACAACAGTCAGGGCTGGGCCAGACCAAAGCCAGGAGCCGGGAGCTTCCTCCTGGTCTCCTACAGGGGGGGCAGGGGCCCGAGGACTTGGGTCATCTTCTGCTGCTCTCCCAGGCACATTAGCAGGGAGCTGGATGGGAAGTGGAGCAGCCGGGACTTGAACCGGTGCCCATATTGGATGCTGGCACTGCAGGCGGTGGCCCAACCCTCCATGTCAGGACGCCAGCCCTGTGGCATTCTCATTCTGCCTGCCAAGGGCATGTGGTCCTTGGCTGAGTGCGCTATCACTGTGTGTTCAATGCTGGGTGCATTCCGAAGGTGCGCTGTGTGTCTGCCGGTGTCGGACCCTGGGCTGGGCTCCGGGCAGCACTTGAAGCACTGGGCTCGCTCCTTGTCATTTGTCCAGGGAGGTTGCTATTGACCAGCGTGGAGCCGTCTGAGCAGACACCCACTTCCCCACTCCGCAGCGCCAGGCCCACTCCCTTTGCACCTGTCCACGCCACGCTTGTGCCCACGAGCTCCGTGCAGGCAGGGGTTTCCGTCTGTTCACACAGATGTCCCCCGAGGCAGGGGCAGTGTGCACTTCACACCTGTGGTCTCAGTGGGTAAGGTTCTAGGATCCACAGGCACCCTCATGACAGGTGCCTGGCCCTTCCGAACAGCTGCCTCACCCCATTCCCATCTGCAAAACCGAACAAAACGAACAGCCGCCCCGTTAGTCTTTGCAATCACATTTTGGGGGGGGGGGCGTTTGGCACAGTGGCTAAGCTGCCACGTGGGACACCCACGTTGCATCAGGAGCCCCTGGTTCCTGTCCCCTGCCCTGCCTCCCACCCAGCTTCCTGCTAGCAAGGGGCCTGGGAGGTGCAAGGATGCCCCAGGTACGTGGGTTCCTGCTGCCCACCAGCCAGGCTGGGGTGAGTTCTGAGCTCCTGGCCTGGGCCTGGCCCAGCCCTGAATGCAGTGGCCGTTTGGGGAGTGAACCAGTGGATGGGCCCTCTCTCTCTCTCTTTCTGCCTTTTTAATAAAAATGGGAATAAATCAACATGAAAAGAAAACAGCGAATTTAGTTCTGAAAAGCTCTGAACCCACCTGACTCCTCGCTGATCTTCCTGACACCTCGGCCTCCCCTGTTCACCGCAGGACAAGCGAATGGGTACACGCGTTCTTGCTCGGACCCTGACCAGTGCTTGAGACAACTGGCTAAACCCACGGTCAGGAGCCCCGCATTGGCCACGCCCGTCCACCATCACATCCACGCCCACCTGCCAATCCTTCTGTAGGGTCAGCTCCGCCCATTTCGGGCCACGCCCACCTCCGTCGGTGCCACGCCTACCTCGCGCTAAGGGCTGCAGCCGGCTTCCTTCCTCCGCAGCTCCCCCCCCACCCCGCCCTCGGCACCCAGTTGTCAGTCCGGGTCCAGTCCCCTCGCCACCCCGAGCACTGGAGAATGAGTTCACTCTGGGAGCCGCCGGCTCCTCCTGCTGCTTCCTCACGTCTGATTTCTGAGCCCCCAGCTCGCCGCAGGCAGACACGAGGCCAGAAGCTGCTGTCCGGCCGGTTTGGTGTCCTGTTTTCATGATTTAAAACCATCTTATTGGAGGCTGGCGCTGTGGCTCAGTGGATTGACACCTGGGCCTGAAGCGCCGGCATCCCATATGGGCGCTGGTTCGAGGCCCAGCTGCTGCACTTCCGATGCAGCTCTCTGCTATGGCCTGGGAAAGCAGTGGAAGATGGCCCAAGTGCTTGGGCCCCTGCACCCGCGTGGGAGGCTCAGAAGAAGCTCCCAGCTCCTGGCTTCGGATAGGCGCAGCTCCGGCCGTTGCAGCCATTTGGGGAGTGAACCAGTGGATGGAAGACCTCTCTCTCTCTCTCTCTCTCTCTCTCTGCCTCTCCTCTCTCTGTGTAACTCTGACTTTCAAATAAATAAATAAATCTTAAAAACAGTCTCACATAGCACCCATTTGTTCATGACAGCTTTCTAAACGTTTTTAATGACTGATGATTCAGTGTGGACGAACCGGCGCTTCTTGGGTGGTTAGGTCGCTTCTCGCTAGCATGAGTGATTAACAGAACTGCATACACTTCCTTGTATTTACACAGATCTGAGTCTCTGAGGACACCCACTTTTCATTGTGGTAAATTATGTGCAACTTGAGAGTTACCATTCTACCGTTTTAAAACATTTATTCATTTTTGTTTGTTTGAGAAAGAGGAGAGGAGAGAGAGAGAGGGAGAGGAGAGGAGAGGAGAGGAGAGGAGAGGAGAGGAGAGGAGAGGAGAGGAGAGGAGAGGAGAGGAGACAGCTCTTCTATCCGCTGGTTCACTCTCCAAATGCCCACAATAGCGGGGGCAGGGCCAGGTAGGAGCCAGGGGTTAGGAACTTCATCAAGGCCTCCCAGGGGTAGAGGGCCCAGTACCGAAGCCGCCGCCTGCTACCTACCAGGGTGCCAAGAGCAGCGCACCGGAGCAGAGGCAGAGGCAGGGGCGGACTCCGTCCCAGGCACCAGCGGCGCCACCGTATCTGCCCCTCTTTCTGATTTACAGCGGGTGTAGACACACGCTGCCGTGCCACCAGCACCTCCAGCCTTCCCCAGAACTGCTTCCAGCCGGCAAAACCGACACTCTGCATCCACTGAACACCGTCCTCCCCTCCCCCCACCCTCAGCCACCCCCATTCTACCACGTCTCTCTGAGTTCCACTCCTCTCAGGGTGCATTTGCGTGGGCTCCTCTTGTGTCTGGTTCATTTCACTTCGCATAACGTCTTCTGGGCCCACCCATGTGGTGACAGGGTCAGGCCTTCCAGGCGACTGCCATTCCGCACTGATCCTCTTACCTGTGTGTGTGCGTGTGTGTGTGTCCCTAGCGTGACGATGGGCATAGTGTATGGGATGGGCACACTCTATGGGAAAACAACCTGAGATGAGCGGTTCCACCAGTTCCCTAGGATTCTCTATAAATGAGACGCCGGAAGAGAGACCAGCTCAGAGACAGGGAACAAACAGCGAGAAGCCCTCGGCGCAGTCTTCCAGCCGTTTCTTCCCTGGGGGAGGGGGCGATTCTCCCCCATCTTTCCCTGTGCGACTCAGGCTGACAAAAGTGATGATCAAAATATCAGCCTGACCTCGGGCAGGGGACGTGGTGTCAGCCCGCCATTCGTTCCTAGCCATCTTTTCTCACTGTCGGTGAGGCCATCTCTTGCAGCCACCTTGAACTTGATACGCTCCTGGCTGACAACACAACCTGTGTTCCTTCCCCACTGCAAGCTGTGGGAGACTCTGGGGCATGCAGTTCCCAGGTTCTACACAAGAGGGCGCTCTGGTACCCCACAGCACCAGGGATGCGAGGTTCTGGGTGGGATTCTGCTCACTCCTGGCAGAATTACTCCCAGCCACAGTCGAGA
The DNA here is from genome assembly GCF_964237555.1 of Oryctolagus cuniculus. Classification (NCBI taxonomy): domain Eukaryota; kingdom Metazoa; phylum Chordata; class Mammalia; order Lagomorpha; family Leporidae; genus Oryctolagus; species Oryctolagus cuniculus. Next base: position 4,541,678 of record NC_091433.1, on the reverse strand, counting down.
AGGGAAAGTCATATCCGTGTGGATCTCTTGTTTTCCTTGTAAACTCAGCTTTCACGCTTGACAGCTCCTAAGAAACAGCGTGGGCTGTGTCATTGTGCCAGCCAGAGTCCGCTATGGGCAGAAGCTGGACGTGTTCAGACTGTCCTGCGGAAACCATCCCGTTTCAGAAGGTCCCAGCAGGACCCCTGCCCCCTTCTGGTCTCCATCCGTGTCTCACTGCGACCTTGAACCACACCACCCATGGGCATGAGTTAGTTCAGAGGAAGAGCTGAGTGAAGTCAGGATTAGAAAAACAATGCGGGGAATTAATTCCCACGGAGGCAGGAGTCAATCGCCCCATGCCTACCCAGTGCCGTCGAGGATTAAGGAGGCGCCAGCTGTATGTGTAGCGGGCAGACCCCGAGCGGATGAAGCGACGCTGGCATAGCGATATGGACAAGGGTCTTCCCGTTGCGTCGACGTGCGTTCAAGTTCACGTCTCATCCCACAGGGACTTTGGAGCAGTTACTTCTCACCAAGGCGCTCAGCTGTGTTTACTGAATGCCTGGTGTGTGCAAGGCCCCGGGGATGCATCCCAGGACTCCCTTCAACCTCACCGTGCTGTGGCTCCCGTGTGATCACCACCCCAGGAGTAATTGCAGAACGGAGAGACAACCGAGGGTAATGCTCTCAGCCCTGAGACCCTGCTGCTCCATGGCGCTGCCTTTGTTGTTACTTGCAAGGCAAAGGGCCCTGCGGACCCCTTCAGCTCTGCCGGGACCCCCTCAACACCAGCACTTCCTAGCTGGCCCCGTGGGTGGACACACGGCCACCCTGGGGCCCCTGCTGCTGTGCACCAAGCCAACCGCAGACTCGGGGAGCGCTCAGCCATCCAGGGGGCTGTGGCTCCCCGGGGCCAGCGTGTGCAGGCTGGGCTCTGCCAGGTGGTTCTGCCGCAAGCCAGGTCCTGCTGAGCAGGGCTGGCTTAGCTCCGCCCCCATGTACTCAGTCTCCAGTACCCCTTGAAGGAACAGTGGGGACTCAGACGGTAGCAGAAGAGCGAGCAGAGCACACAGGGCAGCAGGAGGCTCTGACTGGAGGCGGCTAATGACTCGCTCAAGACAACACGGCCAGGGGCTGCCGGGGCTGCCCGTGCTGCAAGTCTGCAGGACGTTGTAACCATTGATGTGTCCCCGTGTGTCTGACAAACTGCTGGGAGTGAGGGTGCCTGGCTGGCTGAGCAGCTAGCGTGCAGGGGCACTGCGCGCAGCACCACAGGGTGTGGGCTCTGCAGTCTAAAGCTCCTGACCTTGGCCTGGGTCTGGGAGGTTGCTGACCTTGACTCCGCGGCTGCCCTGGCTTCCACCTGTTTCCTTCCTGCAGGTGCCTCTGTGCCTCTCTTTTCCTTTCTGTCGGTGGCCTCCCTACAAGTTAGTTTCACTGACTGTGAGTCCGCGGCACGTAACTCCACCTCGGCCGGCACATTCGTGGAATGATGCGTCCACCCATGGGCTGCTGGTGAAGATAAAATGAATGGTTTAGCAGGGCCGCTATGACCCTGGGGGCTTGACAAATGGAAGTGGACTCCCCACAGTTCCGGGGGCTGGAGCCCAGGTCCGAGGTGCCGGCAGGCCGGGTTCCTCCCTAGGCCTCTCCCTGCACCCTCACACGGTCCCTCCTCGGGGTGTGCACGTCCCTGGCTGCTCTGCTCTCTTTCTCTGCTCCAAAGGATGCCAGTCTTATTGGGCTGGGACCCGTCAATTGACCTCTGTGACCCCCCCAGGCATGGCTTAGGGGTGGGGGTCTGCTCCCGGCCCCAGGGTTCTTGGACCCTGTCCTCCCTGGTTTGAGCATCTTCATGGATAACCAGGCGACTGCCGGATGTCAGCATCAGGCAGGTATAAGAGAATTCACCTGCGGCAGTGCGCAGGGCTTCTTACAAAGCTCTTGAGACGTGAGTGGCACCTCCTACAGGAAGCCTTCTTGGGTTTTCCTAGACTGAGCAGTCACGTGCATTCCCCCAGGGTCCCCTGTACCTTGTGGGCTGCAGCACAAGTCATAGGTACTAGGACATTCCACTCCTGGTCGGCCGCTGCCCAGACAGAAGCTCCCTGGAGGGCGTGGTCCTGTGTGGTTCTGCTCCCGCTGGGGGCTGGGGGGGATGTTGGAGGAAGAAGACTGGATTTTATGGCTTCCATTGCTTTTCTCCAGTCCCCTTCCTATGCCACTTTCTTTAACTGCTGAACGTCTCTCTGCTCTGATTTCAAAGCGTAACCCATGCCCTCTGCAGAAAACCTGGCAAATCTAAAACATCAGCTTTAGAGGCTCCGTGCTCCCACACCCTGGAGGTTCTTCCAGGGGAGTCTCTGCCCGGCCTGGCTCTGCATGCACACGCAGGCTTCGGGGTGGCGGTGGACGCCAGGCACGCCCCTCTGCGTCCTGTTCTGCTTGCCTGCCCTCGCAGCAGCTCTGTGACCCTGAGTCTCCCTGGGTCCCTGGGGTCCCACGCAGTGAGCGGGCACCACATGCAGTCAGCTCCATCCACAGGCGGGGCCTGCGGCCCGGGGCCGGTTGCCTCTCTAAGGTGGATGCCGGTCCCCACCATGGCGAGCAGGAGGAGCCGACGGTCACTTGCTGGCTGGCCGGTGGCCCTGTCTACTAAGTGTCATCAAGAGTAACAGCTGCTTTGTGTTCAGTCTCAGCCAGGGCTGAGAGAGCGCACCTCCCAACACTGCGAGGACAGGCCGGGGGACCCCTGCAGAGCCACCCCTTCCTTCCCCATCTCCTGGGTCTGTGTCCACGTCTCTCTCTCCCTGCCACGCCTGCTCCTCTGCCTGCAATGCCCTTCCCCCACTTCCCGCTCCACCTCGGGCACGCAGTGTCACTTCCTGCGGGCCCCTCTGTGCCTCTGCAAGCTGCCCTGGGCCTGCCTCTGGCCCTGGCTGTCCCTGTCCATGGGCCCCGGTCTGCAAAGACTTGGCTCACTGAGACTGCGTCTCGCTTGTCTCTGTCTTCCCGCCGCCTGGCACGTGCCTGGGACATCGTATGTATCCGTGTACACCCCTGTGACACCTGTCTGCTATGTGGATTTGGGTGCCGTACAATGGAAAAAGAGACAGAAACTTTTAGAGGAGAGAGTAAAACTTAAGTCCAATTGAGATAGTACCACTGGTGTCGTGGCTCAACAGGCTAATCCTCCGCCTTGCGGCACCAGCACACCAGGTTCTAGTCCCGGTCGGGGCACCGGATTCTGTCCCGGTTGCCCCTCTTCCAGGCCAGCTCTCTGCTGTGGCCTGGGAGTGCAGTGGAGGATGGCCCAAGTGCTTGGGCCCTGCACCCCATGGGAGACCAGGAGAAGCACTTGGCTCCTGCCATCGGATCAGTGCAGTGCGCCGGCCATGGCGGCCATTGGAGGGTGAACCAACGGCAAAAGGAAGACCTTTCTCTCTGTCTCTCTCTCACACTGTCCACTCAGCCTGTCAAAAAAAAAAAAAAAAAAAAAGAGAGAGAGAGAGAGAGATAGTACCACGTCCACCAGGGCATCCAGCTGATTCCAAGTTGGGGCCCACGTGGCACTTGGCTCGCTCACAATGAGAGGACACTGGGCATGTGGTTGATCCACCCAGGCACAGGCGTGGGTTCCAGTGAGGTGGCCCAGCCACACCCAGCCTGCTGACTGGGGCAGCTCCGAGCCAGCTAACGCTGGCAACTGGGACACCATGGCCGCAGGAAGCCGTATGTGGGCAGCCGGCTGGCCTCCCTCAGGGGCACTCAGGGGCTCAGCAAATGTCCATTCAGCAGGTGCAGCAGCAGACAGATAGCTCCCAAAGATGGCCCCCGTGTCTCTCAACTCCTCGCCTGGAATGTGGGCTGGACCCAGTGAGTCAGCTCTAACCACAGACCCGGACACAAATGATGGGTGTCACTTCTGTGGTTAGGTTCTCGGAGACCATGACTTCCATTTCGCCAGAGAGTCCTTTTATTGACTTTGTGGTGGCCACTCTGTGGTGAAGCCAGCTGGCCCATGGGAGAGGCCCACGTGGCAGGCACTGAAGGTAGTAGCCTCCGGCCAACAGCCAAGGGGGAGCGGAGGGCTCAGCCCACGGCTACAGGGACCCAAATGCTACTGAGAATCACGAGGGCAGATCCATCTCCACCAGAGTCTTCAGATGAGAACACGGCCCCTGGCTGACTCCAATGGTGTCCAGTTGGAGACCATGAAGCCATGCATACAGCCAAGCCCTGCCTGGGTTCCTGGCCCTTAGAAACCACGGCACAGGGAGCACTGTGGTTGCAGGCTGCCAAGTTTTGGGGTAACTTGTTACATGGTGAGTACTAACTTGGACAGCACCCACCCTAGGGGTCCTATGGGCACCCTTCCCTGACCTCCCCCACTTTGCTACTTCACAGGAGATGGAAGAATGTGGTAAAAGCCACATTTCCTACTGAGTCCTGCCAGTGAGGACTGCACACTGGTGCAATATTTGGAAAGCAGAATTTGCTCTGTTTCAGTGGCAGCTGGAGGGCAGGCTCTGGCCGACTTGGACTTCGGCAGTGGCCACCCTCCATGTCCGGTGTCTACTTATCAGTTCCTGGCGAGGGCTGCTGGAGCATCTGCAGGCCTTCTCTGTGGTCTCCTGAGTTCAAAATAGAAGAAGCAGTGAGCTGACCTTGAAGTCAGAAGCCCACGGGAAGCCCCAGAGCTTCCACTCCTCCAGCTCTATTTGCAGCACCCTCTTTCCTGATGAATACCTGACTGCCGAAAATATCTAGACACCTCTGTTTCCTGCACTGACCGCTGCTGATGCAGCCCGCCACTGCAGAAGGCTCTGGGGCCGCCAGTGAGTCTGACAGTTCCAGACCTCAGGACAGTCACACCCTGGGGATGGAGATGGGAAGGCAGGAAGTAATTCTACCGTCACACACTTGTCAATTAGTCCCCAGCTCATGTGAAGCTCATGCAGCTTACAGCTCATGTACTCACCTGCCTGGGCCCCTTCCGAGCCCCCACAAAAGGACTTACAAGTTTGTTCTCATTGTTTTGTGGGTCTTTTTGTTTCTTCTTCTTCTTCTTCTTCTTCTTCTTCTTCTTCTTCTTCTTCTTCTTCTTCTCTCTCTCTCTTTTTTTTTTTTTTTTTTTTTTTGACAGGCAGAGTGGACAGTGAGAGAGAGAGAGACAGGGAGAAAGGTCTTCCTTTACCATTGGTTCACCCTCCAATGGCCCAAGGATCTGGGCCATCCTCCACTGCACTCCCTGGCCACAGCAGAGAGCTGACCTGGAAGAGGGGCAACCGGGACAGAATCCGGTGCCCCGACCGGGACTATAACCTGGTGTGCCGGCGCTGCAAGCAGAGGATTAGCCTATTGAGCCATGGCGCCGGCCAGATCTTTTTCTTAATCAGCACTCTGGCAAATTATACAAGCTTAACAGCTGGCTCAGGCCCTGCCTGTGGAGAAGCTCACACTGCCCTCCCCCTGCCCCATAGCTCAGCCCACGAGCTCTGTGAAGGTAGCCAGGCTCCACAGCTCCAGCCACCCACCAGCTGTCTCCACTGGGCTGTCCCATTGTCATTCAAACACAACACCGCTCCTTCCCCAAACCTGGCCTCCTCTGACCTGTCATCACTCCCCACCCCGGGCTCCTCACCGACTCCTCCTCCTTGTCCTGCCACCTTCATGAGCTGCAGACACTCATGGGGGTCAGTGACAGTCAGGCACATGGGGCAGGAGGCTTGCAGGTAGTTCATGGAAAAATGAAGCCTCGTGAGAGAACATAGAATCCATGGAACACACACACATACGTCCACACATGCACACCCAGGCACGCACACACAGACATGCATGTACATACATACATGCACACACATGCACACCCAGGCATGCACGCACAGAATGCACACACAGACATACATGCACAGAATGCACACACAGACACGCATGCACAGACAAGCACACACAGACACAGAGACACATGCATGCACAGACATGCACACACAGACACAAGGACACACGCACAGAATGCACACCCAGACATGCATGCACATACAGACATGCACACACAGATACAAGGACACACACAGACATGCACACACAGATACAAGGACACACACAGACATGCACACACACATATGCACACCCAGGCATGCATGCACAGAATGCACACACAGACATGCACATATGCACACACATACACAGAATGCACACACAGACCCAGGGACACACGCATACACAGACATGCACACAGGCACATGCATGCAGTCATGCACACAGTTGCAGAGACCAGTAAATCCCAGAAGCTGTGTCTGCAACCTGGAGACTCAGGGGCACTGGGGATGTCACTCAGGCCGTGTCTAAAGTGGAGGTGGACGGTGCAAGGCCCCCTGGGCGGGCAGGTGAGTGCAGGTGTCCAGGGCAATCGCGAGAGAGTAAAGGGACCGCGTCTGTCTCCCCCACCTCGTTCCTTCCACAGATCCAATGCTGCCAAAAACACGGGGGAGGCCCAGCTGCCGAGTCAGGCACAGCAAAAGTAGAGTCTTCCCGAACACCTGGGCACCCCCGGAACCAGTGCAGCCGACAGGGAAAATGAACTCCCACGCAGGGTGAGGACGGCGTGGAACTCACTCACAGACGTGTGACGGGGGCTCCAACGGCCAGAGCTGCGCAGAGCAGGATTCAGAATCGAGCCTGCAGCGCCTGTGGGTCTGGGGCTCCCGCTTTGCATTATGGGGTGGCGTCTATGTGTTGTGGATCTGGAGATCAGGAGGTGATGACCCTGGGCGCGTGGGGAGGGAGAGGAGGTGCGACAGGGACAGGTGAGCAGATCCTGCTGTGGGAGGCTGAGGTGTGACCCCAAGAGTGGGCTGGAACTAGAATAGACCCTGGAGGGCTGGGGAGACTGGGGCGCTCCTCCTGTGACCCCAAGAGAGGGATGCAGCTCAGACTAGACCCTGGAGGGCTGGGGAGACTGGGGTGCTCCTCCTGTGACCCCAAGAGTGGGATGCAGCTCAGACTAGACCCTGGAGGGCTGGGGAGTCTGGGGCACTCCTCCTGTGACCCCAAGAGAGGGATGGAGCTCAGAGTAGAGGGCTGGGGAGACTGGAGCACTCCTCCAGGCATTGTTCACTTCTGGGCACTTCCGAATCGCACTGTGAGCCAAGCCCACCATGCAGCCTGCTGGCCTGTTCCAGAACTCTCTGCAGTGACCTCCGGGGCAGGCAGGGTGACTCTTGGGTGAGGCACGGGCAACACTGGCTCGGTTCCTGCAAGGCTGGCCTGAGGAATGTCTCCTGTGGGCCTGCCTGGCGAGGAGGGAGGGGCACGGTCTTGTCTCTGGGGTCCTTGCACAGCTGTGGGGCAGTAGGAAGGGGGAAGACCAGGGCTTGGAGCCCCCAGACCGGATGGAAATTCAGCCGTCACCTGTCCACAGCCGTGTGACCGCGCCATCCCTGACCCCTGAGCCCCCCCCCCCCCCGCGCCAGGAACAGACAACGGTAGCCCCCGCCGTGCTGACTGCTGGGGAGGATGACAACGGGTCCCCCTCGTGCCCCCCGGAGCAGTGGTGAATTCCGCCGACCCAGAGGCTGCTCCCTGCCAGCCCAGACCTTGGCCTGGGGGCGCCCCTCAGTCCCAGCCCCTCTCACGCTCCGCTCCAACCCTTCCTTCCGTTGCTCAGTGCAGAGCAGCCCTTCCAGGGTGGAAAGCCGACCCCGCCCAGGCTGCGGGAGTCACCGCAGCGGCAGACACGCCAGCGTCACCAGGGTCGAGAGGGTGCGCCGGCCGCCGCAAGGCCTTGTGGCTCTCTTTCCTCTGCACGCCCAACGACAAGCCTGCAGGAGGCCTCGGTGGCCTTGTAGACAAGCTCTTGTCCTGTTTTAATAGGGCCGTGGTGGCCTGCGTCCCTGCCTTGGTCCTCTCCGGAGCCCGGGCGGCCTGACGAGCCTCGGTCCCAGGCTGCTTGTGCAGCTCCGTGTGGCCCTGCTGGCAGCTCTGGGGGGCAGAACTTCTGGTGGGCACCCGATGGCCCGCACCCTCCCTGAGGTGGGCAGCATTCCCGTGCCTTGCTGTCCTCTGCTCTTCAGGGTCAAGGCACGCGAGCCCGAGGATGGCTTTGCAAAGCCTCTGCCCAGGCATTTGCCGTCTGTCCGGCGGCCGTAGACCTCGAGGCTGTTTAGGGGCTCAGCCAACACGAGTGGCTTTAAGCTGTAGAACCAGGTAGTAGCCGAATTGGGACGAGTTCTCCATCTGACTGACTTCATGCATTCCAGCATCTGGGTTGTACACTGATGAGAGTTTTAGGATCCAGTGAGGCCAGGACTCACCTGGACCCATGTGGACCTACCTAGACTCACCTGAACTCACCTGAATCCACTTGGACCCACCTGGACCCACTTGGACCCACCTGGACTCACCTGGACCCATCTGAACTCACCTGCACCCACCTGCACCCACCCAGACCCACCCGGACACCTGGACACACCCGGACACACGTGGACCCACCTGGACACCTGGACCCACCTGGACCCACCTGCACCCTCCTGGATCCACCTGAACCCACTTAGACCCACCTGCACCCACCCAGACCCACCCGGACACCTGGACACACCTGGACCCACCAGAACTCACCTGAACCCACCTGGACCCACCTGGACCCACATGGATCCACATGGACCCACCAGAACCCACCTGGACCCACCTGGACCCACATGGACCCACCAGAACCCACCTGGACCCACCTGGACCCACATGGACCCACCAAAACCCACCTGGACACACCTGGACCCACATGGATCCACATGGACCCACCAGAACCCACCTGGACCCACCTGGACCCACCTGGACCCACATGGACCCACCTGCACCTACCTGGACCCACCTGGACCCACCTGAACCCACCTGGACCCACCTTCCCACCTTCCCACCTTTGTGAGGGTTCATGACATGAAGGCTGCTCAGGCCACATGGGTGGGGGGTGTGGAGGGCGGTGGTCCTCCCTCCCCACACCTGGACCCCAAACGTGGGCAGGGGCCATAGGTGGCACAATCTAGATCCTCTGCCTAAAATGACATCACAGGGAACTTAGAGTCCAGGAACCCTTAGTCTGGGGCCTAATGACCGATGTGTCTTGAGCAGGTCATTCCCCACTTTAGGTCTCTCTGGGCACTTGAAAGGAAGGGGTAGAGTGGGATGATCAAGTTCCTCAGAATTCTAAAATTTCACCCTTGGGGCCGGTGCTGTGGCATAGCAGGTAAAGCCGCCACCTGCCTGCAGTGCTGGCATGCCATATCGGCACCGGTTCGAGACCAGCTGCTCCACTTCTGGTCCAGCTCTCTGCTATGGCCTGGAAAAGCAGTAGAAGATGGCCCAAGTCCTTGGGCCCCTGCACCTGCATGGGAGACTCAGAAGAAGCTCCTGGCTCCTGGCTTCGGATCGGCTCAGTTCTGGCAGATGCAGCCATTTGGGGAGTGAACCAGCGGATGGAAGACCTCTCTCTCTCTCTCTCTCTGCCTCTCCTTCTCTTTTTATAACTCTGACTGTCAAATAAATAAATAAATCTTTAAAAAATTTCATCCATCCACCACCCATCCATCCATCCACCCATCCATCCATCCATCCATCCACCATCCACCCACCCATCCATCCATCCATCCACCATCCATCCACCCACCCACCCATCCACCCACCCATCCATCCACCCATCCATCCATCCACCACCCATCCACCCACCCATCCACCCATCCATCCATCCACCCATCCATCCACCATCCATCCATCCACCCATCCATCCACCCACCCATCCATCCATCCACCATCCATCCACCATCCATCCATCCACCCATCCATCCACCCACCCATCCATCCATCCACCATCCATCCACCATCCATCCTACACATCCATCCACCCATCCATCCATCCATCCATCCACCATCCATCCATCCACATATCTTCCACCATGCATCCTTGCACCCATCCATCCATCCATCATTTTTCTTCCTGTCCATCAATCCACCCCCCAGCTATCCACTTATCCACCCACCCATCCATGCATCCCTCCATCCATATCCACCATGCATCCATCCATCCATCATCCGCCATCCACCATCCCTCTGCCCATCGCCCACCCACCTGTCCACACTCGGCCACCCTTCCTACGTCCTGGGGCCTGGGCTTTGCGTCAGAAACCGCCAGGGCCTCTCTGTTGGGGAGCTTGCACTGGTGCCCTGGTGAGTCAGGTTCGGCCCTGGCCCCTCCCTGCTTCTGCAAGCTGTCAGACCCTGAGGGCGCTGAGTTCAAGCCGTTCTTGTGCGTCCCTCTGTCGGAGCTGGGGTCCCTTCCATGTGCGTCTCCACTTCGAATGCTCGTGGCGCTCTTGTGAGGCAGGGCTTCCTGTAGGCACGGGACTGAGGCTCTGACAGGCAGGTCCCGCGTGGTGACGTCCGTCCTGGCCCCAGCCCTCCTGTGCGTCTCTCCCGCCTCTGCGTCTGGGGAAAGGCACTTCCCTCCCCAAATCTCCACTTGCTCATCTGTGCAGTGGGATAACAATAATGGCTGGCGTCATGCGGTACAGCGCACGTGAGTGGCGCGTGGCGAACACTCTCAGACATTAGTCTTTATTGTTGTTACACCTGTTGCCTGCACCTGTCAACGCCATGCAGGTAGCAGGGAGATTTTAAACGGCTGCGGCAGGAGTGTCGGACGATGGCAGAAAGGGGAAGGGCGCCCCCTTCAGGCCACGGCCAGGGCCGGTGCGCTGGGAGCTGGTCCACGAACCTGCGACGGGAAGCCAGCACTGGGGCCACAATTAATTTCCTTCCCCCCCCGGGAGCACAGGCATCAAGCCTCATTACCCGGATGAGCCTGTGAGCCGAGGATTTGTGTAATCTTGTTTTCCCTGCAGCCGGCCTCCCGGGATGCCTTTGTGCTGGCACGGACGGCGGGGCGACCCCCCCAACTCCGGTCTCTGCGCTTGCGCAGCTCCCTAAGCCTTGTCAGCCCGCAGGGCCCAGCTGTTCAGGCGCTTCTGCGCTCTCGGCCTCTCCAGCTTTGTTGCTGGGCCGGCCCACGCCGAGTGAAGCCCCGGCTCCTTAACGTGGCCGAGCGAACCAGGGAAATGCTGAGCGCGGCGCAGACCTGCCCTGGGTGTCCCCGTGCGCCCGGGTCCCATCCATCCCTGTTCGTTCTGAAGGAGTGCGTGGCTGGCAGTGTCCCCTGGGCCTCTGCGCGTGCGTGTCTCTAAACTGTCCTTTCCTTTCCCTGCACGTTGGTGTTAAACCAGCAGCACAAGCCGCACGGTGATCCTGGGACGCTGTGTGCGCTGGCGGCTAAGCTGGAGCCGATGGGGCTCTCCCGTCTCCCAGGGGCCTGCCCACACCCCTCTGTGGAGAGAAGCTGCTTCCAGCGCCCCCCCCCACCCCGCTCCCCCGCTCCGTGTGGCTGACCTGGGAAGTCCTCCTGGTATCTTGGGTTTGCAGAGGAGGAACTGGGATGGAAGTGACGTCACTCGCTGAAGGTCACCCAGCTCCTGAGAGATGGGGCCAGGACGGGAACCCAGGTCTCCCACGGCGCTGCGTCCCAGACTCAGTGAAAAACAGCGGTCATTTCGGTTCTCCCCGGACACTGGGCCTTGGGTTCCAGGGGCCACTGGGAGACTCAGCGGTGTGTTTGGGCTGAGTTTGCACAGAGGTCCATGGGGTGGCAGAGAAAGCGGGCTGGCACGTTGCTCTCTGAAGCTCAACCATCAACTCCTCAGGGACCTGTGGGGCTGGCAGGGACCTTGCGCCCGTGGTCTGAGCTTCTGCTGCTTTCTTGTGCTTTGTCGGGTGGGCTGGGATCTGCTGGCCGCCGGGGGGCTGCGCTGGAGCCCCTGGAGCTCTGCACTGACCGGACGGCGTGGACACAGCCCCCTGGGAGCGGCCTTGCCCTTCCTGCCCTGCCTGGAGGACTTCCGCGCAGGTTGGTCCTGCCAGGAGCCACGACTCACGGAGCCCTTGAGTGTGCGTTTGGAGGTCTGAAGCCCTTTGCGTGTCAAGCACCGCATCACAGTGGAACTTGAACTTGGGGAAGGCTGGCAGATGCAAAAGCAGGAGGCAGAGAGCGGCATCTTCTCCGCTTGGGGGCCCAGCTGTGGGAAGCCGAACACGCTGTTGAATCTCCAGAGGTTTGGTTGCTCGTCTGCAGAGCTGGGTTGCAAACTGCAGCCGTGGCGTTGCCGCCCACACACACGCCCGCTGTGTGAAGAGGGAGTTTCCACAGCGTCGGTGTGACCGGGTCATGCGTCTGTGGAGACTCTGCAGTGACTCCTGGTGTCCCGATTCACTCATTCGCTCACTCATTCACTCAGCATTTGTTGAGTGTGTGCTAGGTGCCCCCGGGGACAAAGGAACACAAGAGGCACGGGACATTCCGGTCGAAAGCCTGGGTGCTTGGGGCACGCAGGATGCGCTCGGGCCTGGAGTGAGGGACAGCGCATAAAAGGTGGGGTCTAAAAGGCGGTGAGGGCCTGGGCGATGTGCAGCCCGCTGCCTGTTATTCTGCGTGAGACGGGGAAGCCCTTGCAGAGAGCGGAGACAGGACCAGCACGTGGCCCAGGCACTGTGGTGAGCGGTGAGCGGTCATCCTAGGGGGGCAGCTAAGATGGGATCAGGAATGGGGGAGCAAGGGAACATACCCCCAGCTGGTTGTGCCTGCTGGGTCCCTCCCCTTGCTTTGCATTTGGGGAGTGGGAGCTCATTTGCAGCTGTTTTGAGAGGTGCCTTTCCCAGGAGAGCCCCGTCCTCACCTGCCTGCTAATTTAATTTCTGAAACAGCCAACAAATCCCGGTTCATGATAATAGCCTGGACTTTTACTTTAATGTCTCTGCTTAAGTTTTTTTTTTTTTTTTAGAGAGTTGTTTATTTGGAAGACAGAGTTACGCAGAGGGAGAGAGGGAGAGACAGAGAGAAAGATCGTCCATCTGCTGATTCACTCCCCAGATGGTCACAATAGCCAGGGCTGCTGGGCCAGGCTGAAGCCCTGGTCTCCCACCTGGGTGGCAGGGGTTCAAGCACCCAGGCTGTCTTCTGCCGCCTTCCCAGTGCCTTAGCAGGACGCTTCATCAGAAACAGAGCTGCCGGCACACAAGCAGGTGCTCCGGTGTGAGAAGCTGGGTCGCGGGTGGCCGCTTGACCCATGAGTCACGGCACCTGCGCCTGCTTCAAGGTTCTTCAAGTGCAAAAGCGCACACTGAGGCAGCTGCTAAGCCAGGGCTGTGGATGCCTCCGGTGGAGGGAAAGCAGCCCACAGGCTCTCCCGGGCCAGTGCCGCACTTCAGCCTCTCTGCGGACGCCTGCCTTGTGCTGCGAAGCCTACGGCCTCACCTGCTCTCCCAAGTTCTCCCATGAACACCCCAGGGCCTCATCACCAAAGCTTTGCTCTCTGCCCCCACCCCCACCCCAAAGAGGGCAGCCCCAGGCCCACGGCTCTGCCGCTGTTTCCACGTCTTAATCTGTGCTCCGGACACTTCTTGATTTGACTTTCTGAGCTTAGTGTGATGTTTAGTTAAGTCTTGCATTTCCTTCTTGAACACACAGTGAGGCCGTCTTCAGGCTGCCTTTCACTGGGCTGTCAAAAACCCACGTCAAGCTGGGTGTCGTGGCACGGCGGGGTGGGCTGTCGATTGTGGTGCCTGAAGCCCAAGTCACAGTCCCCGCCCCTCCATTTCCAGCCAGCCTCCTGCCAGTGCTCAAGTACCTGAGCTCCTGCCACTCATGTGGGAGACCCGGATGGGATGTCTCCCACGTGGGTGCAGGGGCCCAAGCACTTGGACCATCCTCCACTGCCTTCCCAGGTGCACCAGCAGAGAGCTGGATCAGAAGTAGAGCAGCCAGGACTCAAACCAGTGCCCACGTGGGATGCTGGCTCTGCAGGCCAGGGCCTCAACCCACTGTGCCACAGCCACCGGCCCGTGCTAACTTAATTTCTAAAACCACCAGCAGCTATCAACTCACAGCAGGCCAGTCTGGGCTTTGAGCTCAGGATGCAGCATGTCGAGGGGACAACCTCGCTTGCGTGCTATGTTCAGCCACTGCAGGCACCGGCTGGATGGTCTGGGTTGCTGGAAGGGTTTCCCTGACTGTGGGCGCGAGTCCTCCAGGTCGAGCTGAGCAGGGAGGCCGCAGCCCCGTCTCTGCTGTGCTCTGTGCACGGTGCAGGCTGAGCCCCTTCCACCGTGGCTAAAGGCACATCCACATCAGTAGGCTCCCTGTAGCCCGGGGAGCCCGTTTGATCTCAGCAGAAAGCTGGCCCAGGCTGGCATTTTGACATTTGGAAATAGTGAATACAATTACCCATCTGTGCACCAAAAGGGCTTCCCCCCCCCCTGCTCCTTGAAGGGAACTGAAGGTATTTTGCCCGTGGTCGTGGTTGAGTTTCTCCTTAAGAGGCCCCTTCTGACTGCAGGAGTGTGGAGAATCCTCCCCGAGACTTAATGCGAAAAAGAGCGCGCTCCCGGAAGAGATGCCGGGCTGGCGCCCGAAGCCCCGTCTTCCTCTGCAGCTGACTTGTTAATGAGAGAAGCCTGGGAGCCCTCGAGGCTGCCCGGTGCCTGCAGACCTCACTTCCTGTGCCCCCAGGGAAGGTGCGGGGATTTCACCGCCCACACATGAGGTCCCCACTGGGTGCGTCCGTCAAAAATGCCTGTGCTGCAGTCCTAACCTCCCGGGACTCAGAATGTGGATCTAGAGCTGTTGCTGAAACGAGGGCGTGCTGGAGGAGGGTGGACCCTCGAGCCAGTGCCTGGCGCCCTTATTTTAAAAGAGGAGAGACAGAGAGGCAGGAGCAGAGCGATGCGGGGCGGGGGGTGGGGGGAGGCAGCTGTTGGCAAGCCGTGGTGCGTTCCAGGAGCTGGTGGAGCCTTCTCCCTCCCAGCCCTCCGACACGCTGGCTTCCGGCCCCAGAACTGTGGGACCATACGACTGTGCTGCTGAAACTCCCCCCATCTGTGGGACCGGGCCACAGCAGCACCATGGCATTCCCATGCTACAGCCCATGGGAGCCCTCAAAGCCACGTGGCAATGGCAGTGCTGGGACCCGTGCTTGGCTTCCTCTGTGTCCCGACACACTGGCGCAGACTCGGCTACCCAGTCTCTAGAATACGCTCTCCCTCTTTCAGGAACAGAAACACCTGCCTGGTTTTCCCACCAGAAAGGACATTCCCAGCTTCCCTTGCTGTGAGCAGTTCTCACCAAGGGGTGCAGGGGGAGGTGCTTCCGCGCCAGGTCCTCTGTCTGTGCCCAGGTTGCCGGCTGGGCTGTGGCCCTGAACAACCGCGGACGATCAACTTCCGCCTGTGGGTGCGGAGCAACAGGCAGGACGGAGCCCGGGCCTCTGACTGACCTTGTGGGGCTGAGATCCCACTTCGGCCAGCTTCTCACTGGAATGCCGTGCGACAGAGGAAGAAGGCCCTGTCTGCTGGTACCGGTGTCTGGGAACCTCAGGCCCCCATATGGGCACCAGTTCTAGTCCTGGCTGCTCCACTTCCCGTCCAGCTCTCTGCTGTGGCCTGGGAGAGCAGTGGAAAATGACCTAAGTCCTTGGGCCCCTGCACCCACGTGAGAGACCCAGAAGAAGCTCCTGGCTTCAGATTGGCACAGCTCCGGCCATTGTGGCCAATTGAGTAGTGAATCAGAGGGTGGAAGACCTCTCTATCTCTCGGTCTCTCCCTCTCACTGTCTTTTACTCAACCTCTCAAATAAATAAATCTTAAAAAAGGAAGGAAGGAAGGAAGGAAGGAAGGAAGGAAGGAAGGAAGGAAGGAAGGAAAGAAAGAAAGAAAGTAAGAAAGGAAGGAAGGAAGTAGTTGGGAGACAGACCCTGAGCAGTTGATGGAACAGAGGTAGTGGCCCCTCAAATCCCAGAACCTATGGTTCCCTCCACTAAAGCAGAGTGACGCTTTAGTGCACAAGATATACACCTGCTGCATAATTTAATCCACGTCACCCTCGTCACAGTCCTTGGACGGAGAGGCCAGGCGAAAGCAGGAGGGGGTATGAGTTTTACTGACCTCTGGAGAGTCAGCTGAGGGCACTGCAGACACACACAGAAACGTCTCTGCTCTTGGACTTGATGGGAGGAGGGGTGGAGACCTTGACGTTGACGCCTTTCCCCTTTGGCCACCGCGGTGGGTTCAAGAACCGTGGAGGTGGAGGCTTTGCCCTGGTGCAAGCTACAGCAGTTCTGGGGGTGCTGGTAGAAGGCCCAAGACCCTGGGACCAGAGGCAAAGGCATCGTGCTGTCGTCGGCGAATGCAGCAGCCAGAGCCTCACCCCTCTGCTGTGTGGCTCCCGAGCCCCGAGCTCCAGGGGGGCTGAGTGGCAGGGGACAGCTGTGCACACAGTAGGCTGCATCCCCGGAGAGGAACCTCCGGCTTAGGGAAACCAAGTAGTGTCTAGTGCGCAGTAAACTCGCCTTCTCTTTGCTCTGGAAGGAACCATTCTCTCCATCTTCCTGAACTGTGAGCAAACCCGCCCGTGGTTCTGGAAGAAGACACGACCTCCTCAGGCTGCTGGCGCTGCTACCAAGGTCACTGACAAGATGATGGGACAAAGCAACACTGCCCAGGCACTCATGAAGAGTTTCTCCCAACGACCTACTACTGGGGAAGTTCTCAGACTGGTGGGAGAAGCGATCTGAGGGCCCTGGTGGAGAGGTGCCAGGGTGCATCCCTCCCCAAAGCTACGTGGTCCGTTCTCATGGTCCCACCCGCCCAGGTCTGGCTGAGCGTCCTGTTGGCTGAACCCAACTGGAAGTCTGGGGCAGACCTGCTGGGCACAGAGAGCATGGCAGAGGTAGGGGATCCCATGGGGCTCCTCCCCCATGGGGTGGCACACCCATTGGCCCCATCGGGGAGACAGCTTGAGGGACAGTGGGAGGAGTGGCAGGCGGTCATTCATGCTTGGTGCAGAGGCTCCCTAGTAGGGTGAGTCGGCCAAGCCTGGGCACATGGGCTTGGGTGAGCCGTGGTGGCAGTGGGTAGGTGGTGGGGGAGGGGAGGCGGGGGAATGTGAGAACATTCGGGAGCGTTTGGGGAGCTGCAGGTAGTCTGGAATGAATTTCCTGTGGGGCACCGTACGGCATCCTGGGGGGTGCAGCTCTTGAACAAAGACGGGGTAATCGCTGCTTGCTCCTGTTTTGTTTCTGGTGTATTTGACTTGGATGAGGGACAGCAGATGGAAAGCTCCCCCGAGCATAAACCCTCTGTCCGTGGCTCTTCTTCAAAGCGCCCTCGCCACCAGGGAGGGCCACGTCCACCCCCGCCGGAGTCAGAGAACGCTGCCACCTCCCACAGCCTGACGGGACGTCAGCTAGAGAGCGCGCCAGAGCTCCTCCTCCGGCTCCACGGATGGGCTCTGCCTTGTTCGGTGATCACCCCAGTGACCCCGACCCCAAGGGCCTGGCTGAGCCCCGGTTCTCCAGGACTGGCAAGTGCACAGGGGCCGAGCAGGCCACTCAGAAGAGCTTCCTTGAAGCCGGTAAGACAGTAAGCACGGCTTCGGGGCTGAGACCCAGAGGCCTGGAGGTGTGGCCTGGGCACCGTGATTCCAACGCAGCCGGGCTGGGGAGAGGCTGGTCTCGCGCCTTGTCCGCACCCCACACCCCTTCCACACTGCCCCCAACAGAGAAGCGGCTTTATGTCCTACAAGGGAAACAAGGAGCTGAGCTGTTATTCTTCTGATTAGCCGGGATGCTGTCCAGCTGGCTGCACTTGAATCACATCCCCTGAATATCAAACTCGGGCTGTGGCAGCTCCCTCGCAGGTCATTGGCTTGCATGGCGGGGCTGGGGGACGGATTCGGGGATGGTGGCCGATCCCACCCTGTGCTCCTGGAAGACTAGCACAGGCACGAGGAGTCCTTTCTCCCCGAGAATGTCTGGGTTCACACTTTACAACAAGCTGGAGGCTCCTCTGGTCCCCGGCTTGCAAACGGATTCCTGGCCTCTCTGTTCACCTTCAATAGCCTCCTTCCCAGAGCGGTGCTGTGATTGGCGGCACTATACATTCTTAGAGGGGCTGCCGAAGACCACAGGCACTTATGCTTGCCGACGCTCTTAAAACGTAGTGATTCCCAATAAAGAACCCGCAGCCAAGGCACGGCGTTCTGTTTGCATTTGTCACAAAGAATCCCCCGGCCTCTTTCTACTCCCCAGAGTGAGAGTGTCTGGGTTTCCAAGAGTCTTGTGAGCCGGCCGCAGTGCAAGGGACGCTGGCTCTGCGTGGCGAGGGGGCTTGGGCACCCGCGGGGGTCCCTGCTGCCGAGCGGCATGGACGCACGTGACCCCAGCACCACGTGCCTCCGGCGAAGTCAGCTCCGGCCCTGGGAGACTTGGCTGGGTACAGAACTATGGGAGAAAATTGCTTTCTTCATAGTCAGAGGCGCTGTGCTCTTGTCAGGTGCATGGAGAGCCCTGGTACTAAAAAGACTCTTGGTCCTTCACACGCAATCTGTGTTATCTCTCTGAAAGATTCTAGAATCTTCTCTGTGTCTCCAGTGTTCTGGAATTTCATGATGCTAGACCTCGGAGTGGGTTCCTGCTTTACTGGCCACTCCATGGGAAACTGCAGTCTGCAAACTCGAGCCTTTAGTTCTAGAAAACATTCTTAGCCGGCGCCACGGCTCACTAGGCTAATCCTCCGCCTGTGGCGCCGGCACACCGGGTTCTAGTCCCGGTCGGGCGCCGGATTCTGTCCCGGTTGCCCATCTTCCAGGCCAGCTCTCTGCTGTGGCCAGGGAGTGCAGTGGAGGATGGCCCAAGTCCTTGGGCCCTGCACCCCATGGGAGACCACGATAAGTACCTGGCTCCTGCCATCGGATCAGCACGGTGCACCGGCCGCAGCGTGTCGGCCGTGGCGGCCATTGGAGGGTGAACCAACGGCAAAAGGAAGACCTTTCTCTCTGTCTCTGTCTTTCTCTCTCACTGTCCACTCTGCCTGTCAAAAAAAAAAAAAAAAAGAAAGAAAGAAAGAAAGAAAACGCTCTTGGTGGTTTTTCCTTACGCACTTGATTTGTCTCCTGGTTGGTAATTTCTAGTCTTCACATATGGATCTTCCTGGGCACGGATCTACTTTTATTATCTTTTCTCTGCTTTCTTCTTTTTTTTTCTTTGCCATTTTTCTCTACTTTATGGGATATTTCCTCAGATTTGTCTCCAAAATCTTTACTTTTTATCATTTTTGCTATTATATTTTTCAAATTCCAAAAAAAAAAAAAACCCTTTTGCTGGGAGGGAGTGTCTCACTGTTCCTTTTCTATAGTAGCCTGTTCTTATTTCGCATCTTTCACGGTCTATTTTCTCCAGGTTACTTTTTTCTGAATTGTTTCTATTTGTTCTTAGAGTGTGCCTTGCATCCCTAACCCTCCTGCCCCGCCTCTTCTTCAAACCACAATGTTGCCCTTTGTAACAATCTCACCCTGGCCCGCCCCACACCTCTGGCCTTGGAATGTGGATACTCCCGTGTGGTTACAGTTGGAGAACAGGTAATATCAGTGGTCATCAATGCTGAGACTGTGTACACCTCATCCCTCACCAGCTCTGTGACGCGCACGTCATCAGGCTCATCTGGGGACCGTGGTGGCTCACTCGGTGTCAGTGGCCGACTGAAGGTGGCAAACGGCAAAGCGGGCAGTGGGTCGGGTGTGGGTCCTGTGCTCTGCCCATCGCGGCGTTCACCGGTTCACGGAAGTGAGTCACTAGGCCACGGGGCTTCTCTAAGGCCACCTCTGGGCAGTGGCGCTGCCAGATCTGTGAGGGCAGCTCCTCCCTGTGCCCCCCGGAACCTACTGCCCACACTGTGCCACCCACGCCCGCCTGTGCAAGGCCCGGGCTGAGCCGCAGCCAGTGTTCGAGGACAATAGGCTTGGCCTCCCGCCTTCTTTCCGCATAACCTTTAACAAAGCAGCAAGGTCCCAGCAAGCATTGCAGCTCTCAGCCTTGGCCCGAGAAACCTGGAACTGTTTAAGAGAACGCTAATTTCCTTTGAGCTAGGATTACAGGCCGCCTAGACCTTCTTAATGAACGGCCACACTCTTTTTTGAAGTGTTTATGGACTTGCCAACACGGACGGGCAGGCTGCACTAAGTACCGCAAGTCCTCCGTGCCGGGACCGCGCGGCTTCTGGAAGCTCACCAGCGCCCTTGACGTCTTAGTCTTTTATTTTATAGGCTTGGCTAACTGCGACTTTTAAAGACTCGATCCCACCACTTTGTTGAAGAGACATTCAAGCCCAAACCCTGCTTTAGTTTAGGTCCCCATTTCTTTTCCCCTGGACCGGACCAGTGGGAGAACTGCCTGTGCAAAGAACCCAGAGGGCCCAGTTCGGGTCGGACGCTAACTGGCTGGATGGCATTGCACGACGAAGCACAGCTCTGCGGAGCGCCAGGTCCTTCTAGGCTGAGCACTGCTAACCAGCTCTGACGCTCTGTAGATTAAGCCTACTCGCTTCTGATTTCATGGTTTCCGTGGCCTCAGAGGCCAGAAATGGCAACGGATCCCCTTTATGTCCCCTGCATGGATCTGCAGCGAGGACGCTCGTGGGGACTCTCCAAGGCCGGCTTCCCCAGGGCCTCACGTATTTTGACTTTCGCTTCCTCCCATCCAACACAGCGGTTCTGCTCTGTCGCTTTTTTTTTCCCTGTGAAAATAATTTTGGGAGAAAATGTGGCCAGTGCAATTACACTGAACTCTCATATGATGAAATGTTAATAAAATGGATATTTGACCAATAAAATGCTGATGCCAAATTAAACGGGTCTGGAGGGAGCTCAGCTTTGGAGCAAACTCCATGGGAAACAGGATGAAAAAGAAAGTAATATTTTTGAGCTGTTATATGAATTTCCCCAGGAATACAAACACGAAGTTGCAACATTGTCAGCCTGTCCGGAGGGAACGGAGCCAAGACGGCAAGGAATGGGGTTCCGAGGACGGATCTCTTAGGTTCCAACCCCAGCTGTGGTGGCTCCGGTCTGCCGGCCTTGGGCAAGTTACTCCTCTTCGTCCTGCTTCCCTGGTCTGACAGTTGGGACAATCGCAGCACTGTCCCCAGGGTGCTCCCGGGAGGCTGGAGTTGGTACATCCCAGCTGTTGGTCCAGCCTGACTCACACGATGTGTTCAGTTTGCACTGGTCCTTGGGAGACAATCGGCTCCGAACTCCTGCTCCGGTGCGTGGCATTTGTTGCTCTGTTTGACTCATGGGCATTTGGGACCTTGAACTATTCCAGAATTTTCCCAAGGCCGTGTGGCTGGTCCACGGTGGCAAGAAAGGAATGGTAGGATTTAGCCTGAGCCACCTGCAGGCTCCACAGTTCATGTTCCTCTGTGGAGCACTGACGGGCTGATGATCCAGAACATTCTGGCAGAAACACGTTGACTCATCTCATCTTCTGGTTAGACAGCAAAGCCCCATTCCCAGTGCAGCTGGGAGAGCAAACAAGGGAATAGCAACAATAAGATGACAAGAAGATAACTCAGAATTCACAAATTTCAGGGAAACAAGCAATTAGACTTTGAAAATCCAAATAATAACCCAAAGGGACATCAAAGCACGTGGGATGCAGCTAAAGGTGTACTTTGAGGGAGATTCTTAGCCTGACAGGCCTGTGTTGGAGAGGGAGAAGGTTGGGAATCTGATCGCTTGTGTTGGGTGCTGGATGGCTGCTTGCCAAGTATCCTCCGTGGGACCAAGGGCCCCACTGCCTCAGCTGTTGGTCATGTCGGGGGCTGGCAGCTCTCCAGGGAGACCCCAAGGGGAAATGCCCTTGGCTGATGACCACCGCCTGTCCAGACGACATTCTCTCCTCGGGGACAGCCCAGATCCAACAGCAAGCGCTGGGTGACTAAAAGTCTGGCCCCTATCACCGCTGTACCTGCAGGATTTTAATTTATGGAGGTGACCGACGGACACATGCCACCAAGGGATTTCTACTAATTTGTATTTCTTTGTTTTTTAAAAGAAGATTTATTTTATTTATTTGTGAGGCAGAGAGAGAGAGAGAGAGAGAGAGAGAGAGAGAGAGATCTTCCACTTGTTGGTTTACTCCCCAGATGGCTGCAACTGCCCGAGCTGGACCAGACTGAAGCCAGGAGCCAGGGTTCCTTCCAGGCCTCCCATGTGGACGTAGGGTTCCAGGCCGTCCTCTACTGCTTTCCCAGGCACATCAGCAGGGAGCTGGATCGGAAGTGGAGCAGCCGAGACTCAAATTGGCTCCCACACAGAATGCTGGCGTCACATGCGACTGCTTTATCAGCTATGCCACAACACCGGTCACTACTACTCTATATTTCTGCTGAGCAGGAGCCGCACCACACCACGCAGGGCCAGGGGAGTAGCAGAGCGAGGACAAGGCCAAGCCAGCAGCTGTTACTGGGGTCACTGTGGGGAGACAGCCTGGGCCTGCGGGTCTGGGTCACTCCAGCAGCCTCGGGCACAGGGCTGCCTCCAGTTGTGTGCACAGGGAAACACTGGCTGGAGTGTGAGTTACACAGTGAGGAAGACACTGGGGCTTGGGCTTGCAGGAGAGATCAGTTTGGTCCACGGCTGGCGGAAGCCAAGTGAACAAATGCAGATGCTAAGCAAGCAGAGAGCACGCCTCGTCCCGGCTGGCGCCCCAGCACGGGTGCTGGCATTGCCTTGGGAGTCAACTCCTCCCGCCGCCGCCAGCCCTGCGCTCTCCCCTCGGCTGGGGGACTGCGCCTGCGGCACTTCCCACACGTGAAAGTCTCTGTGGATTTGGAGGAAGCCTGTCCGGGTCGGTTAGCGTCCTGGTCTGGGGCTGAGTGGCTGGTACACGACATGGACCTCCTGCTTGCAGTCCTGGAGCCTGGGAGCCCGTGGGTGAGGGACAGGAAGTCCTGCCTGGTGGGGGCCCGCCCCTGGCTGCGCCCGCACATGGAAGAAGTGGTAAGGGAGCGCCCTGGAGCCTTTTATGAAACAACAGCACAGAACCCGATTAGAGGGACACCATCCGCATGCACCAGTCACCTCCCCAAGCCCCCTCCGAGGTGATGTTTTAGGGAAAGAGTCTTCGGACCACAGCAGCAAGAAGAAAGGGCGGACGGCGCAGTCCAGCCCTGCACGCGGAAGCTAAGAACAGGGCGAGCGTCTTGATGGCTGACACAGAGAAGAGACGTGCAAGAGAAGCAACCAAGCTAACTGGGATTCGAGCAGGTTGAGAAGCTTGATAATGTTCTCGTCTGACGCACCAAGAGAAAAAGAAAAACCCACACAAGTGCCTACCCGGGAGTGTTGACACGTCTTATAAATAGGAAAAGACATACAAGAACATGATGAGGAATCAGCCTCAGATATGCAGGATGGTAAGGTTTGCCAAATGTGGGGGTGGAGCGCAGATCGGCATGACATTGATCTGTGTAACTGATGATGCATCTGTTTATTTCAGATGGAGAGGGACAATGAGAAAGCACCCACGAGCTGGCGCACTCCCCAACCGCCACAACGGCCCCAGGCTAGGAACGCTGAGACTTCGAGCCGAGCCGGGAACTCGGTCCGGGTCTCCCACATGGGTGGCAGGAACCCACCGTCTTGAGCCATCACCACTGACTCCAAGGTCTGAGTGGGTAGAAAGCTGTGGGCAGGCGCCAGAGCCGGGAATTGAACCCAGGCATCCCGGGTGGCATCTGAACTATTAGGCTAAATACCCACGCCCTGATGGTGTGTTTAAATGGTCTGGAATTATAAGATAAACAAATACACTTTAAAAACGCAAATTCAGTTTTCTGGTACTTGACCCAGACTTTTTTTTTTAATATTTATTTTATTTATTTGAAAGATAGAGTTACAAAGAGATAGAGAGACACAGAGACAGAATGAGAGAGATCTCCCACCTGCTGGTTCACTCCTCAGTGTTCGCAATGGCTGGGCCTTCCTCCCCCGCCCCTCCTCCCTCAGCCAGCTTCCCTCCATGCTTCCAAAGCTCACTGTCTGCTCCCAAATCCCGTCTCACCAAGCTGCTTCCAGGGCCGCCAAGCCACTGTCCCAGCCCTGCTCTGTGTCTGCGCAGTGCGCCCCCTAGCAAGGTTGGGGTGGAGAGCCGCTCTCAGAGCACCCCCACCCCCACCCTGGGGCTCTTCCCTCCCCCATCATGCACTACACCAGCAGGTGCAGTGGGCTGTGGTCTTATCTCTGGGGACATCAAGGGCCCAGCAGCTGCTCACAGGCCCACCAGGGGCAGCAAGAGCTAGGGCTGGGGATTTCCACTTGGGGGCAGGGCCCTGGGCCTCGTGAGCCAACTGCTCAGACGATCTCTCTGTCCCCCTGCAGGTCCTCTGGGTGCCCAGCTGGGTGTGACCCTTCTGCAGTCTACTGCTCTGAGCCCCGGAATAGCCACTGCGCCCAGGAACTCCCTGCTCCAGCCTCCTCCACTGTGCCCATTGCCCCGTGCAGCCGCTCCTCTGCAGGACTTTCGCGCTGTCTGTGCCCTCTGCCCAGAACACCCTTCCCTGGCCTCCCCGGGCTCACCCCATGGTGCAGTCCCACCCCTGGTACCCATGAAGGTGGCCTCAAACTGGACACCGGGTCCTTGGGGATGTGACCAAATCAGGACGTGGTCACTCTGCGTGGGGATGGAGTCCTTGTGTGGAGACCATGGGAGGAGTCAGGGACACAGAGGCACGGGGGAAGGAGGCAGCCCGCAGAGCGGGGAGGGCCCGGCCCCCCTCCTCCCCGCCTCCCGGACACTGGGAATCCGTTTCTGGAGTTCTGAGTGTCCTCGTTGGTGGGCAGTGCCCAGATGTTGGTACACCCCTTCCCGCCTTCCCCCGGAGGCCTGCCCTGACTGTCCACATCGCAGGCTCCCAGTTCCCCTGTTCCCCTGTCATTTTTCCCAGCTTCTGGGGCCAAGACTGGCTCCTAATTGGCAGGGACTGGGGCAAAATTAAAATATGGATCCCTTGTCCAAAACTCATTTAAAGTCAGGACAGCAGTAAAGCCAGTGCTGGGGGTGGGGGGAGGGTGCTGGGCAGTGCCCGGGCCAGTGCTGTGTGCACTTCACCAACACCGACTGGCACATGGGGCTTCGCTTTCTCTGGCATTTGGGGGATGTTGTCTGTTTGCTCTCACAGTAGTGCCAGCTCCCCACAGCCAATCCACCTGTCGTCACGGGCAGATCAAAAGGCAGCCAAGAGGGGCACGGCTTGTGTCTGCCTGTCCCCACCCAAGTCCATTCCCCTCTACCTGCCCAGCGCAAAGCTTACAGGGCACACAACCAATACCTGGGTAGTTTCATTTTTTTAAAGATGTATTTATTTATTTAAAAGTCAGAGCTACAGAGGAGAGGTGGAGACACAGAGAGAGGTCTTCCATCCGCTGGTTCACTCCCCAAGTGGCTGCAATGGCCAGAGCTGCACCCATCCAAAGCCAGGAGCCAGGAGCTTCTTCCGGGTTTCCCATTGTGGGTGCAGGGGCCCAAGGACTTGGGCCATCTTCCACTGCTATCCCAGGCCATAGCAGAGAGCTGGATCAGAAGCGGAGCAGCTGGGACTCAAACCGGCGCCCATATGGGATGCCAGCACTGCAGGTGTTGGCTTTACCCGCTACGCCACAGCGCTGGCACCAATGTCCCTTATTCTTTTTTTTTTTTTTTTTTTTTTTTAACAGGCAGAGTGGACAGTGAGAGAGAGACAGAGAGAAAGGTCTTCCTTTTGCTGTTGGTTCACCCTCCAATGGTCGCCGCGGCTGACACGCTGTGGCCGGCGCACCGTGCTACCGATGGCAGGAGCCAGGTGCTTCTCCTGGTCTCCCATGGGGTGCAGGGCCCAAGCACTTGGGCCATCTTCCACTGCACTCCCAGGCCACAGCAGAGAGCTGGCCTGGAAGAGGGGCAACCAGGACAGAATCTGGTGCCCCAACCGGGACTAGAACCCGGGGTGCCGGCGCCGCAGGCGGAGGATTAGCCTAGTGAGCTGTGGTGCCGGCCCCAATGTTCCTTATTCTTAACATCCTGGGCCGGGTGCTGCAGTGTGATGACTCACGGGTGCCACTGTCATTACTCATCACCCCCCCCCCATCCCCAGCTCCCAGAGAGCACTGACCATTTTATTTTTGTCTCTGTCATTTTCTGAAAATTTATTAATTTCTTTATTTTGAAAGGCAGGGCGATGCAGAAAGAGAAGCAAATAGGGCGCTCCCATCCACTGGTTCACGCCCCCAAATGCCTGCTGAAGCCAGGAGCCAGGAACTGAGGCTGCCTCTCCATGGCTAGCGGGGACCCAACCGCCTGAGTCATGACCACTGCCTCCTAGCGTTTGCGTTTGCAGGAAGCTGCAGTCAGGAGGCAGAGCAGGGACTGGGCCCAGGCACTCTGCACTCTTAACAGATGGGCTAAACTGGATGCTGACGTAATCGGGTCCCTGCCACTTGTGTGGGAGACGTGGATGGAGCTCTAGGCTCCTGGCTTAGGCCCTGGGCCAGTCTCTGTCTCTCAGTCTCAACAACAAGCAAAAGGGACCAGCGCTGTGGCGTAGCGGGTAAATCCACCACCTATAGCATCGGCATCCTATATAAGTGCTGGTTCAAGTCCTGGCTGCTCCATTTCCAATCCAGCTCTCTGCTATGCCTGGAAAAACACTGGAAGATGGCTCAAGTCGTAGGGCCCCCGCACCCTTGTGGGAGACTTGGAAGAAGCTCCTGACTCCTGGCTTTGGATCAGCCCAGCTCCAGCCATTGTGGCCCTTTGGGGAGTGAACCAGCAGATGGAAGACCTCTCTCTCTCTCTCTCTCTCTGCCTCTGCCTCTCTCTTGTGGGGAGCAACCCGGACTGGACTGAGTTACTGGAATTAAGACTTATTCTATGCATCTGCTCTCCCACAATATGGCGCTGGGAGAGGAGGCAACAGCTTCTACCCAGCTGCCTCTCACCAACTTGACAAGCTGCAGGACCTGCTCCTGATTGGAGGAGAGCAGCATACTCGGCGTGTGGGCAGCGAGTTAGGATTGGCGGAGGAGGACTATAAAGGAGGAGAGAGACGGCATGCACCAGGAACATCTAAGGGGAACACCTGTGCAGCCCCCGAGAGAGCCGGCCAGCGGTGTGCCGCTCCCCTGCGGAAGTGGGGAATGTGGCAGGGGGAACTGCCCTTCCACGGAGGTGGAAGGGATAGTGGCCAACCCGGGAAGAACCAGCAGCAAACCCGGGGAGGGCTGAACAGACAAAAGAGCAGCGCAGGGTCCTGTGTCGTTCCTCCACGAAGAGGGGGAGCAACATAATGGTGCCGTGACTCGGATATGAAGCCTAGGCAGGGTTTAGTGTCGTTCCTCCGCGAAGAGGGGGAGCGACACTCTAATTCTGCCTTTCAAATAAATCTTAAAATAAATAAATAAATAAAAGCCGCACAGCCTCTTTGAGGCCAGGACTCCATCACCCTTGGATCTGCGTCGCCTTCCTGCCCCGGGGTGACATGGTCCTGGGCTTGGGTTGCCACTGGATCATCCGGCATTGCTCAGCGGCTGAAGCTTCCATGATAGGCCCATATATCACGCCCGGAAAGTGCGGAGGGATTGAGAAACCGCCGGCCGGGCGTGCAAGGCTAGACTGAAAACATCTGACGCTGAACACGGTGCTTCCTCCCCTGTCCCTGGCCCACTGCCCTCCTCCAGGGCTCCCCAGGGCGACACCACTGCCCAGCAGGTGTGCAAGCCAGGAACCAGAAGTCATGGGGGTCCCGGCTGCGTCTCTGCTTGGATCCCCTTCTTTCACTCTCTGCTTGAATTCTCCCTGGCACGCAGCTCACGGAGCGGCAGTGAGAGCACTTGATTTCCCCTGTGCTGCTGCGTGTGTGTGAGCACCCAGGTCGAGTACAGGCGTCCTTGTGGCACCTGGGAGCCCCTGGCTGGCGCGTGCTTACCTTGGCCAGAGCTGGGAGGTGGCAGGAAAACAGGTGAGTCTGTGGATGAATATTCCAGCCCGTTGTCCCACCCTCCCCACAAGGTCTGACCTCTGGGGGTCAGGGAGGACCCGCTGCTGACAGGTGAGCGCCCCCGTGCTGCGGGACCCTCCCTCTGGAAGAGCATGCCCGTGTCCTCCTGGACACAGCGTGCTGGACCCCGTGCTACAGGCTGGGAGTGTGCCTGGACGGACGCACATGGATCTAGCAAACGGCATTTGGTGCCATCATGGTTAAGACGCGGCTTGGAACGCCTGCCTCCTGTACCTGTGTCTGCGTCCAGGTCCTGCCTCTGCGTCTGACCCAGCTTCCTGTTGATGCATATCCGGGGAGGCCGCAGGTGACAGCTCAGCTGCGTGGTCCCTGCACCCACGTGCAAGATCCGGATCGCGTTCCGGTCTCGTCCTGGCCGAGCCTGGGCTGACGCAGGCACTCGGGGATTGAACCAGTGAACGGAAGATCTCTGTGTGTGTGTCTGTGTTTGTGTGTCTGTCTTTTGAATAAAATGCAAATAAATGTAAGAGGAATCTTAGGACTCTTTGCCAGATCAGGCCTCCCCAGGTGCACTGGACACTAACTCCTCGTGACCCTGGAGAACTGCAGTTCTGTGAGACGCACACTGAGCTTGGCCAGGGACAGCAGAGCCAACCTCCTCTTGGACCAGTGACACAGAGGCTGGTGCAGCTCCCAGGTGGCAGAAGATCCTCCGTGGTGGGGCCCAGCAGCCGGAGCTGGCACACTGGGAAGACAGGCTTGCACGGAAAATGGCGGCGATGGAGGGCTGGGGTGGGGGAGGCAGGCCAACCTCGCTTCCAAGGGAGGCGCTGCTCTACCCTGCAGCTTCAGAACGTCTTAAGAGAGGCTGTTTCACATTTTTATGGTAGGCCTTGGCCAGGCCTTATCATCTCTACCTTCCCAATGTGGAAAACGCAGATAAGGAAATGCCAAGAGAGTAAACGAGTTGTCCAAGATCTCGTAGCCAACGGCCTCGTGGCCAGCACAGGCTCTGCCCGCGAAGGTGTTACCAGCATTGCACCTGGGGGCCCCGTCTCCCCAGAGCAGCCCTTCTGCCCCCGGCCGGACTCTGCAGGGTTCAGAGCAGACCCCGAGGTCAAGGGACCATCAGACGCAGCGGGGAGCTCAGGGCTGCCTATCCTGCCTCTGCCTCTGCCATCAGTCTAGCTCAAGGCAGACGCGACCCACAGGCGCGGGACAGGGTCAGAGCCTTCTGCTTCCCGGAATGACCAGACGGAACAAACTCCGAGTTCCCTATAAACTTTATTTGAATACGTGAAAGGCTGAGCAGAGAAAACGATTATTTTTCCCATCTGGAAGAAGCATGGCAATTGGGATTTCTGGGCCTCCGTCCACTTTTCATAAGGGGACGATGGGGGAACAATATGATAAATACTAGAGATCAGCAAGCTTCCACTCCGGGCTTGGGCCGCTTCTGCGGGAGTTAACGACTTGGCATGGCCAGGCGCACTCCCCAGAAGTTATTTTGCTCTTGGCCGATCCATCCAAAAATGGCTTTAAAAGCTTGGAGCGTAGTCTGGCTCCAAGACAGCCGAAAGAGGCGGAAGATTAAGGCACAAATCCAATTTCACTTTTCTCTTTAAAACCAACACTTTTATTAAAGCGTCGCTGTGAACTATGGGGCCATGTTAGCTTTGCGCTGGCTGCCCGAGTGACCTCGGAGCGCTGACTCGGCGTTCTCGATGCAAATGAGAACACCCACCTCTCGGACAAGCAGGGTCTTTCAGCAGACAAGGAAATGTGTGGAGGGGCCGGCGCTGTGGCGTAGTGGATAAAGCCACTGCCTGCAGGGCTGGCTTCCCATATGGGCGCCGGTTCAAGTCTCAGCTATGCCACTTCCGATCCTCTCCCTGCTGTGGCCTGGGAAAGCAGTAGACAATGGCCCAAGTCCTCGGGCCCCTGCACCCACGTGGGAGACCCGGAAGAAGCTCCTGGCTCCTGGTTTCAGAGCAGCCCAGCCGTTGAGGCCACTTGAGGAATGAACCAGCTGAGAGACCTCTCTCTCTGCCTTTGCCTCTCATAACTCTTTTAAATAAATAAATACAACACAATTAGAGAGAGAGAGAGCGATTTTCCATCTGCTGGTTCACTCCCTAGATGGCCGCAACAGCTAGAGCTGGATCAAACCAAAGCCCGGAGCCTGAAACTCCATCCAGGTCTCCCTCGTGGGTGCAGGGGCCCAAGCACTCAGGTCATCTTCCACTGCTTTCCCAGGAGCATTAGCAGGGAGCTGGACCAGAAGTGGAGCAGCCGGGACTTGAACCGGCACCCATATAGGATGCTAGCATCGTAGGTGGTGGCTTTGCCCGCTGCACCACAGCCCCGGCCCCACAGCTAGTGTTTTCCTGTGTAGGCATTGGGCTTGGATGTTCCTGAGATAAAAGCCTGACAACGTGGGGCAGTCCTCCAGCCCTGAGCGGGGTCAGCGTCCCTGCAGTGCCAGGCGCTGTGCGGGTGGCAATGTGAACCCCGATCATTTTCTCAGGTGCAACGCACAGGTCTGCAGACGGGTTTCCCTCTTTGGGAGCTGCTGAGCCGATCACAAACTCCAGTGGGGCAGGTGCGGGCAACCCTGTGAGGACAGCGATCAGGTCCCACCGGCGCACACTGGCCGGCCCTGCGTGCTGCCCCGGGCTCTGCGTTGGCAGGGCTGGGGTGGGGACGAGGCTGTGGGTGCAGAGGCTTCGGAGCCCACCTGGGCCGGCTGGCTGTGCCCTGCTCAGTCGCTCAGCAGCAGCAGGGGTGGACTACCCGTCACAGGGCCTTCGAGTGAGCTGGAGGTGCGCATCCCACGGCTGCTGTGGTCACTCTGCCCCTCCTGCCACTGTCCTCTTGTCCCTGTGACAAGTCTCCATGGAAGTCCACCTTTCCTTGCTCCCTGGCCCCCAGTTCACCCACGCTTGTGCACAGCTCTTGGGGCCGTGTCCCAGGGGCGTTCCCTTCCTAGGAGGGGTATCCCCAGCCCTGCTCGGCCCCGATGCAGCTCCTTCTCCAAGTGCCCCAGTGGGAATGCCCACCCTCTTCCCTAGTGGGTCTCCCCTCTGTGCTCAGTTTCGGTGGGGCGTGGACTAGGCGCTTCCCTGCTCCGCCCGCCACGGGCCCAGCTGCACAGCGACTCTGAGCATGCACCTGTAGGTCTGAGCTTCTGCCCGGCCTCTCTGCCTGTGACCCTGAGTCTCTCGGGGATGGATGCTGGGGTCCTGGAGAGCCCGCGCCTGGGTGGGTTTTGGAAACACGGGTCCCCCATGCTCACCAGGAGCATGCGGGGGAAGGCGGCCATTGCTCTGAGCCTACCATCAGGCCCAGGGCCTCTCTCTCTGACTGTGCTGGTTCGCAGGCGGCAGCAGGCACTTGGCCAAACCCTCGCCTGCTCTTCCTCCTCTGGGCTTGCTCCTGGGGAGTGGCTCCTCCGGCTCAGCAGCCGGCCAGTCCTCCACCCTCCCCTCCCCCACGCCCTGCGCCCAGCTGTCCCGAGGCCTCTCTCGGGCCGCTCCTGTTCAGTCACAGGACAAGCACTGCCTGACTATGGAGCTGGACTATGGAGCTGGTAGTCTGGAGGGGTGGAGGTGCACTCTGCGTGCCCGGGTTACAGGAGCCGCGCGGGCAATCCCGGAGGCCGGGCCAGACCCCAGGCGGCGACTACCAAGCCCTGTGCCCCGTGGGCTGGAAATTGCGTGTGTCCAGCCTGTGGTAGGTCCACGACACGCGGAGTGAGGACGAGGCTCCTTCTGTGGCTTCACAGGGTGGGCTCGGCAAGCCCCACGGGCTGTTCCCGCCCCAGCCCTCTGGGGCTGGAATTAAACGTCACTTCCAGTGGGGTCTGCCCCAGCGTCTCTGCTTGCGGCTGCGAGGCAGATTGTGGAGAATCGCAGTGCGCCATCGGAGGCCTGCTCTTGGCAGCCGGCGTCTGAGACACACAGGCGAAGACGACAATTCGTGCAGACAGAAACCCAGAGCTGGGCCGGCTGGAAAACTTTTGTTTTTATTTATGAGACTGATTTGTATATTAAGGCCAATTGGTAGAATTGGCAGACAGAGAAACATCTTGATTTAGGACTCAAAGCAGCGAGGGAGCGGACGGAGGCAGGCTGTGATGGGGAGGCGTGAGCAGACCGAGGGCCGCGGGAACAGGGGCCGGGAGGGGACGTCCAGGGAGCTCTAAAGCAGTTCATTAAAAATTTCGCACCAGGCACAGCCTGCGTGTGTGCGGCACCAGCGGATCAGAGGGCAGCTCGGCTGTGTGAGTTTTCCTGGGAGCCAGCGGACAGGGGGCCAAAGGGCTTCCCCTTCTAGTCCGCCCCAGCCTGGGGAGAGCCCCTGGACGCCTCCGGCTGGAGCCGCCCCCCGGGTGGTGTGGGGGTCCCGGCAGGTGCTCCTTCACTTCCTGTCCATCATTCCCCCTTTTCCAACACAAGCATCGATCTCCCACGGGCCCCACCGTCCCCTAGGCCTGGCGGGAGGCCATGAGCCGAGCCCCGACACGGGCTTGGCTCCAGGCTTTTGCTGGGGTCTGGGCACGTGGGGCAGGACTCCCCAGCTGCAAGGGGAGCGGCCATTTAGGACCAGTCCACCCAGGGAGCCACCGAGAAGACACCAAGAGCAAAGCCGGCTGCGCTGGACCCCGCATTGCAGTCGCGTCTGCTCGCCACGCACGCCACGCCCAGCGAGCCCACTGCCCCGTGGCTGCGACCCCGACGCCTGCCCAGGGGCCACGCCTCCCAGGGAATGCTCTTTCTCTGTGGGGCCGGGTCCTCCCCACCCGAGCCCCCTCTTTAACATCCCCTCCTGTCATTTCCGCATGCACTGTGCCGTCCGCGCTTGGCTGATTGCTTACAGATGGGCGCCCCATCCAACGGACTGCCTCCGGAAGCCCCAGAGCCGGCAGAATGCCTGGCCCGTCTTCACGCTGCTCTGGGCTCCCAGTGGCCTGGCGTGGATGCCCCAGCTGTCCCCCCAGCCCCGTGCTGCCCGTCTCAGGGTGGATTCTCCCAGAAGCAGAACCTGTCACCCGGACTGGAGGGGCGGGGGACGAGGCAGGGAAGGCAGGCAGGCGGTGCTGGGAGCCCTGGGGACAGGCAGGGGGAGGGAGTGCGGGCATTTAGACCTGGGCTCCCCCAGCCCACTGAGGAAGGGGGACCCACTGCACCACGGTGGTGGCCACAGAAGCAGCCAGCAGGAACGCAGGGCTGGCCCTGGGCGAGGGGCAGCGTGCGGTGCTCGGAGTGACGAGGGCCAGGGGACGTAGGTCCAACTCCCAGGACGCCTGCCCCGCAGCCCGGCTGGGGCAGCTTCCTGGTCCCCATGACCTCAGAGAGCTACTTTGAAGCACCGTGCACCTGCTCCGGAGCCTGCCGGGTCACTGTACCGGGATGGGCCCCAGGTCCCTCACCTGGGGGAGGGGCAGCAGGTCACACCACGGATGGCTGCCCCGCCCCCAGCCAGCGTCCTGGCCTGAGTTTCTCAGAGCCCAGCCTCTGACCTCCGCAGCCGGGCGGCCCCTCTCGGCAGATCTGCCCTGGCCCTCTTCTTAAGCGCCGGTTGCTATAAGCGGAAGCAGGAAGCAGGGCTGTTTCAAACGCGGATGGCTCCCGCCTTGCCCGTCCCTAAGCTCTTGTAGCGGCGCAGGGGGTAGCGAGGGCAGCGTACTTGGCCCACTGGGTGCACCGAGCAAGGCCCTTAGCCGGAGTGGCTGGTGGCCAAGAGAGGATTAAGCCATTCCTGCCAAGTCTTAAGCAAACAAATAAATAGCTACTTCCCCCCGCCCCGGGGTAGAGAAGGCCTCCCTCCCAGTTTAATTTCAAACAGCCCCTTCCTTTGTGGGCCGGCCGCCCCCGGCCGCGTGGACGTCCAGGGACCCCTAGCAGGTTTCCTCTGCACGCCACAACCGGCCAGGACGCATCCCGGGGCTGTCTTCAGTTTTCAAAGCTCTTTTACGTCCAGCCTCTCCTTTGATCCGTGAAAGCAGCCTGGAGTGAGCAG
This sequence comes from Oryctolagus cuniculus, assembly GCF_964237555.1. Lineage (NCBI taxonomy): Eukaryota > Metazoa > Chordata > Mammalia > Lagomorpha > Leporidae > Oryctolagus > Oryctolagus cuniculus. Next base: position 4,507,754 of record NC_091433.1, on the reverse strand, counting down.
GCCAGAGTGGCCTCACTGTATCCATTTTAATAAAGATTGAGGCAGCCCAGAGAGGGAGAGCTACCCACCGAGTGTCACACAGCAAGAGCGAAACCGCACGGGGACCCCGGCAGGCAGGGACACCTTCCCCAGCATAGCCCTCTGCACCCCAACGTCCAGCCCCACAGCGCCGGAGGGGAGGCGATGCCAGTCCCTTCCTGCCTTTTTCAAGAGACCCCTCTTCTAGCGCCCACCCCCTCCTCTTGAGTAAGTGGAACCATTAGTTTTTATTGACGGGACTAATGCTTTTCATTTAGGGCCAATTACAGTAGGAAGGGAGGAGCTTTAGGGTAACTGGGTGATGAAAGCCCCCATTAGGGAACAAGCTACCGAGCTGCTGGTTCTTATTTGTAATGCCGGTTCCACATGCGAGTCATATTTAAGCCATAAACGGTGGCGCCCAGGGAGCACTCGCCGAGTGCCTTGAGAAACCCAATACTTTTATCAAATCGCCAGATGGCCCCGTGTTAGAGAGACCATTTATTTAATTTATTTTTTCCCCTTCGAGCTCCTGGGGTCCTCAGGAGCCGGCTCCACCTCACCCCGCGGACCCTCGGGCAGCGGCTCTGCTCCCGCCCGCCACGATCGGCCCAGCCCACGGGCGGTGTGGGTGCTGCCTGGCTGCTTGTGGATCCTTCCTCGCTCGTTTCTCGTTTCTTTTCCTTGTCAAATGCTGCGCCCTCGGTGGTGGAGACGGTGAGCCTGCAGCCAGTTCCTGCGTGCTCGGTTCCCGCCCTTCATTTCTCTTACATCATCGCGTTCTTCTTTGATCCCCACATTTGCACCCATTCCACAGATGAGAAAGTGGAGGCTGAGGACAGGACAGAGACGGGACGCCATCCCAGCCTCCTCCGTCTCGTCTGCGGGCTGCGAGGAATTGGGAACGTACACTGAGCAGTCCCCTGGGCTGACACGTTGTGTCCTCTCATCACGGTTGAAACCAGAGACGGGGCAGGGCCGGGCTGCGGCACAGAGCATCCCCTGGGTGGCTGCTGTCTGGCCTGCATGGAAAGTTCTGGCGTTTGCGGCCACCCTCTCTCCCCCCTCCCCCCTTGTAGGGTTTGTGAAAGTAAACTGGAGCTTGCTGAGGGGGCTGGGCCAGTAGGGGCTGGAGAGGGAGTGGGAGTGAGGGTCGGGCAGCCTGCAGGTCTGGGGGCATCGGGGGCCGGCGGGGGGTGGGGCTGGGGGTCTAAACAGAGAAACAGGGAGCCCAGGACAGACTCACAGGGCTGGTGGTGGGGCCGCCCGGGAGGGAATTCTGCCCGGGGCCGCTGGAAGCCGGAGAGAGGAATCAGAATCGGAGTCCTTTGAGCCCTGCGGGCACTTGGACCCCAGGAGGGCGGGAGAGCCCAGGGTGCACCGGGAGTCCTGCCCCTGCCCTAGAGGAGACAGAGGGCTGGCGCTCCACACCAGGGACCCCGCTGAGCCCCGGAAGGCCTGGAAGGAACCCGGCTTCCAGGGACCGGGTGCAGATGGCTCACGGAACGCATGGGTTCAGGGCGCAGGGCTGGGGAGGTGCCGCCCCCTCGTTAGCTCCACACCACAAGGCAGTACCAGCGTCGGTCTCACCCTAGAGATGTGGACGTTGAGCGGGGGAGGGGAGCTGTCACTGACCCAAATCCTCTAGTAAGTGGGAGGCCTGCACCCCAGCCCCTCTTGGAATTCCAGAACCAGCCCTCGTCACGGCACAGAGCTGCCTCTCTGAGAGAATGGGAGGCAGACTTTGGGGAGGAGAACAGCTCGACTTGAAGTCAGGGAAGGCTCCCCGGAGGAGGCATTGGAGATGAGAGGGTGTTCTCACTCGGAGAAGGGACAGGATAGCAGTCTGGGGACTCCACCCAGTGTGTGTTTGGGACCTGAGTGGACTCTGGCGAGGTTGAGGCGGTGGACTTGGGGGCAGGGGGAGCGAGGAGGGGACCTCCACAGAGTTGTCACGAATCCTGGGTGACGAGGGCCCTGGCTTTACTGAGAACCCGTGTTTTGCACGTGAAGTCTAAGGGCACAAGAGCACACAGGCACCAACAGAGGCACGCGCCACCCGCTGTTCCCGATGTCCCTTGTGGTCCTGTTTGCATATAGCATCCCGGAGGCTCCAGGGGCACAGAATTCCAAAGGGAACTGCAGTGGGCGTTCTGATAGGAATTCAGCCAGACTCGGATGGGGTTCAAGGTAAGCTCATTACATCCCCTCCTGAGTAGAGGGGACAGAGGCGTCTCCGCCGCTGGCACTGAAGACGCCGACGAGGAAAGGAAAAGGAGGCTGCGGGCCGTGGCGGCTTTTCCTTCCTCCCAGGAGTGCTCCCGGCTGCCCGCCGAGCTGGAGGCAGAGCGCGGTGTGCAGAGCGCATGCTTATCGAGAAGGGGAACAGAAACAGCTGAGTTCGCTTTGCGCCTGTTCTGGTGAGAATGAAGTGCACATGCGTGCCTGAGACGCCGGCTCCGGACGTGTCACTCCCGGGACTTCACCCACAAGTCCCACGCTCCTACATGTGCACTGCCAGCTGGCATCACTCACTAGCAGGACGGACCAGATGCCCGCGCACAGTGGACAATGTGAAATTCTTAAACACATGGGACGTCATGAAACAGCGAATCCACACACGGTGAAAGAGGGGGACAGTTCTTTCAAAGCCTTTCCCAGCAAGGCGCCCTGGAGCCGGCCTGAGGGCTGTTCACGTCCGGGTCGCCCCAAGTCCTGGTCTCCCCACTGTTAACATGAAAGGAGCCGGAAGCAGATCAGAAGTGTAGACAGCCGGCGCCGCGGCTCACTAGGCTAATCCTCTGCCTTGCGGCGCCGGCACCCCGGGTTCTAGTCCTGGTCGGGGTGCCGGATTCTGTCCCGGTTGCCCCTCTTCCAGGCCAGCTCTCTGCTGTGGCCAGGGAGTGCAGTGGAGGATGGCCCAAGTGCTTGGGCCCTGCACCCCATGGGAGACCAGGAGAAGCACCTGGCTCCTGCCATCGGATCAGCGCGGTGCGCCGGCTGTAGCGGCCATTTGTGGGGTGAACCAACGGAAAGAAGACCTTTCTCTCTGTCTCTCCCTCTGTTTGTAACTCTGCCTCTCAAATCTTTAAAACAACAAAAACGAAACACAGGCAGAGATGTAACCGGCCGCGCAGGTGTGGGGCTGGAATCCCGGCCACGCTACTTCCAGAAATGGTTTTTTCCACGCTCAACACGTGACTTCCAGAGGCAGCCATGTTCCCTGTGACTCCGCCCCTCCAGTTGTTCATTGGCACGTGGGTGTCCCGTGACCAAACCCAGCCAATCAGCGGCCGTCACCAGGATGTCTTGAACTGCGCTGGGTCATGGTTTCCTGTGGTCTCCTTTTACGGAGGCCCGCGGGGCTGCGCTTCCCGGCTGGCTCGGCGGGGGTGAGCAGGGGAGGCTGGGTCTCCTCGCTGGGTCCCGGGCCCAGGCGCTGGCTGCTGGCTGCAGGGCGGCCGCGACCTTCCATGGCTGCCATGTTGCCTTCCTGCGTTGACCTGACTCGGCCTGGTGGTGCTGTCACTTGGGACGCGGGGCTGCCAGGGCATCGGACCCCAGAACCGGCCCTAGCAGAGGGGTTCCCAGCCTCTCCCTGGCCCCCGGGTTGGAGGGTGCGCCCCGGAGAGGGGCCCCGTGCAGGGTGTTCCAGGGCACTGACGTGGCTGCAGCAGTGCTGTGGGCTCCCTCCGCCCTGGCCCTTCGTCCTCGGCGCGCCCGGAGCTAACATGGAACGGGAACCCGCAAGCAAGCAGGCATTCTCTCGCTCAGGTCTACGCCCCGCTCTTCCGGGGCTTGGGCCCGGCGCCCCGTCCGTGGGCGTGGCATTGCCACGGAGCGATTAGGCGTCCTGGCTCCGCGCATCGGGCGCTTCCTACAGCGCTCACAGCTGCCGCCCGGGCCCTCTGGAGCCTTGAGAGCTAAACAGGGGTGAGGCGAAAAAACCGTGCGTGGACGCCAATTGTTTTTGACACCAAAAGCAGCTTATTTTTTTAATTCCCTTTGTCCATAACTTTTTGAACTGCGCTTGTGTGATTCTCTCGATTTTACAGATGCGGAAACTGAGTCTGGAAGGTTGAGTGTCTCACTCAAAGTGATTGCAACTCGCCTTGGATTCAGACCTGGTAGCGCTTCCAAATGGGTGGTTTCCCTGCTAGAATACACACACACACACACAGATACACATTCATCTATTCATGCATTCACTCAACAGGGCTGCCCAACGAGACGGGGCGAGAACTGGGGAAGCGGTGGAGGATGGCCAAGTGCCAGGCCCTGCTCCCCCGTGCGAGCCCTGGAAGAGGCTCCTGCTTCAGCCTGGCCCAGCCCAGCCATTGCAGCCATCTGGGGAGTGAACCAGCAGATGGAAGACCCCTCTCTCTCTGTCTCTCCCTCTCTCTGTCACTCTGCCTCTCAAATAAATAAATAAAATCTTATAACTCTACCTTTAAAATAATAAATCTTTTTTAAAAATTTTAAAATAAAAAATCATTTTTAAAAATAGGAAGAAGTGGGAGCAGCCTCAACTTGAGAAAACGTCTCCACGGAACCCCGCAGCTGACGTCACCGCGTCCACGCTGGAGGAGGGCGTGAGCGTCTGCCCTCACTGCTTCTGTTTGGCTTTGTGCTACAGACTTTCCTGCTACAGTGAAGTCAGAAAAACACACGAAAAGCATGCAGAAAGGAGGGACCAAGGCTGTCTGTTCTCAGAGAACATGGGCATCTGTGTAGAAGGTTCTATGCGCTCTACACACAAAAGCTGCTAGAACTAGGAAGGGTGTTGGCAAGTTCACAGTAAAGACGCGCGCACTCCAATCCATGGCATTTCTGTGCACTAGCAGTGAGCAGCCGGAAGTGGAGCTTGCGACTCGGCAAACCCTTTCTGGAAGGGCCGGCAATGCATGTGCTCGTGGCCTACGCATGGAATCACGGCTGCTCAGCTCTGCCGTTCCAGGACAGAAGCAGCCAGGGATTATATGTGAATGGGGGTGTGTCTGTTTTCTAAGAAAAAAATCCTTATAGAAATAAGCACTGGGCTCAGTTTGGCCAATTGAACTTTGCCATTTACAACAGCAAACAAATACAAGATTTTTAGGAATACATTTGACCAAAAAAGAGAAAAAAACATTGTTAGTCAGGATTATTTATTTATTTTTATTCAGATGGCAGAGAGAGAGAGAGATAGAGGCTGACACAGAGAGAAATCTTCCATCCTTGGTTCTTTCCGCTAGATGCCTACAACAGCCACGACTGGACCAGGCTGAAGCCAAGTACTTGGAACTCAATCCAGGTCTCCTACAGAAGTGGCAGGAACCCAAGCACTTGGGCCCTCACCTGCTGTCTCCCAGGGACCCAAACCAAGGCCCTTCGATGTGGAATATGGATGTCCCTATTGGTGTCTTAACAGCTGCTCCATCTCTGCTGCGGAAAATGAAAGAAGACAAAAGTTAAAGTGAGATATACAATGTTCATGGATTGAAGGCTCAGAATTGTGATGGTGTCAGTTCTCCCCCAAGGTCATCTGTAGATTCACTGTGGTCCTAGTCAAAAATTCTAGCCAGCAATTTTTTTAAAAGATTTTATTTATTTATTTGAGAGGCAGAGTTAGAGACAGTGAGAGGGAGAGACAGAGAGAAAGGTCTTCCCTCCGTTGGTTCACTCCCCAAATGGCTGCTACGGCCGGAGCTCTGCCAATCTGAAGCCAGGAGCCAGGAGCTTCTTCCTGGTCTCCCATGTGAGTGCAGGGGCCCAGGCATTTGGACCATCTTCTACTGCTTTCCCAGGCCACAGCAGAGAGCTGGACTGGAAGAGGAGCAGCCGGGACTAGAACTGGCGCCCATATGGGATGCCAGCACTGCAGGCAGAGGATTAACCTACTGCGCTACAGCGCTGGCCCCCTAGCCAGCAATTTTGTAGAAGGTATCAGGCTAATCATAAAATTCACATGGAATTGTGAAAGATCTAGACTAGCCAAAACTTAAATGAAAGTGGGGGAATGTACAACATTCCTTGATATCAGGAATTACTATTAAAATATAATAAGAAGGGGCCAATGCTGTGGTGTAGCAGGTAAGGCTGCCACATGCAGTGCTGGCATCCCATATGGGTGCCGGTTCAAGTCCTGGCTGCTTTACTTCTGATCCAATTGTCTGCCATGGGCTGGGAAAGCAGTGGAAGATGGCCCGAGTCCTTGGGCCTGCACCCGCATGGGAGACCTGGAGGAAGCTCCTGGCTCCTGGCTTCAGATGGGCCCAGCTCCAGCCGTTGTGGCCATTTGGGGAGTGAACCAGCGGATGGAAGACCTCTCTCTCTCTCTGCCTCTGTGTAACTCTGCCTTTGAAATAAATAAATAAATCTAAAATAATAAAATAAAAGGTAAAGAGTAGGAGCACAGCAAATACTGGTGAGGTTATGAAAACACTGGTGCTGTCTTCCACTGCTGGTAGACCAATGGATGGGCAGAACCACTCTGGAAGGCCAGTTGTTGCAAAGATTCTACCTATACCCGCAGTCTTCCTCACTCACTCTCTGCCTGGCACACCCAGGAGGACACCAGCCCGAGTCCACGCCGAGACTTGGCTAAGAGTGTTCACTGTGGCCGGCGCCACTGCTCAATAGGCTAATCCTCCTCCTTGCGGCGCCGGTACACCGGGTTCTAGTCCCAGTCGGGGCGCCAGATTCTGTCCCAGTTGCCCCTCTTCCAGGCCAGCTCTCTGCTGTGGCCAGGGAGTGCAGTAGAGGATGGCCCAAGTGCTTGGGCCCTGCACCCCATGGGAGACCAGGATAAGCACCTGGCTCCTGCCATCGGATCAGCACGGTGCACCAGCCGTAGCCCGCCAGCCGCGGCGGCCATTGGAGGATGAACCAATGGCAAAAGGATGACCTTTCTCTCTGTCTCTCTCTCTCACTGTCCACTCTGCCTGTCAAAAAACAAAAAACAAACAAACAAACAAAAAAGGGTGTTCACTGCAGCTTTCCTTGAAATCGGCAGAAGCTGGAGAACTCTGTCATCTGTCCATCAGCCACAGATGGCACGAGCGGTGGCACGTCCGTACAGTGGAATCTGAAGACACAGAACACCATGGGTGATGCTGAGTACAACACACCGGGCGACCAAGAATACGTGACTGTGACTGCACACACAGGTCAGCAAATGCAGGTCAGTGACTGCCTGAGATGGGGGCGGGGGACAGGAAGGCGAGGGCCGGGCAGACACAGGGAGAGCTGGCCCCTTGGCCTGCTCTTGACCGTGGTGAGGATTTCACAAACGCATCCAGCAGTCCAGCTGACATGTATGTGGCTTACTGCATGCCCGTCACAGTAAAAGGATGGCGCGATGTTTGGGGGGTGGGAGGGCCGCACTCCTCCTCGCCCGGGGGCCTGGAGACAGCCCCGTCTGAAGCTCAGGGAAGCAGCTGGCAGGGTGCTCAGAGGCTCTGCTGCACGGAGCCCAGCACAGGTCTAACTGATGTGGCCGCACCAGGTGCCTTGGAGGGATGCACTCGGTATGACCTGCTCTGCCCTGCAGCCCCAGCTGGGAGTTTCAGCAGAAGAGCTGCTGTATGGGCACGCGTGTGTCTGTGCTCACACCTGTGCGAGCTGCTGTATGGGCACGCGTGTGTCTGTGCACACACCTGTGTGAGCTGCTGTGGGTGCACGTGTGTGTCTGTGCACACACCTGTGTGAGCTGCTGTGTGTGCACGCGTGTGTCTGCACACACCTGTGTGAGCTGCTGTATGGGCACATGTGTGTCTGTGCTCACACCTGTGTGAGGTGCTGTGTGTGCACGCGTGTGTCTGTGCACACACCTGTGAGGTGCTGTGTGTGCATGCATGTGTCTGTGCTCACACCTGTGAGCTGCTGTGTGTGCACGCGTGTGTCTGTGCTCACACCTGTGAGGTGCTGTGTGTGCATGCGTGTGTCTGTGCTCACACCTGTGAGGTGCTGTGTGTGCACATGTGTGTCTGTGCACACCCATGTGCGTCCAGTCTTGGAGCACCAGGTCCCCACGCCACGTCTGAATCGGGGATGCTTGCGTTGGTCCACTTTTCACTGCTACAGTGAGATAACCTGCGGCAGGCAGTTTCACCCAGGAAAGAGCTGCACTGGGTTCACGTGTCGGGGTCCGAGGGCAGGCACTGCCGGGGCGCGGCCCTCGTGGTGGATGCCTCACAGGTGGAGTGGGGGCTGGGGGCAAGATCGCATGGGCAGGTAGGAAGCCGTGGGCTGTAATCCCATCCAAAGGCCACGCCCCAAATGGCCTCATGACCTCCCATTAGGCCCCACCTCTTAAAGGTCCACGCCACCACCCAATATCTATACTAAGGACCAAGCTCCCAACACGCAGACTCCTGGGAACAAACCCCGCCAAGCCACAGCAGTGCCCACCTCTGCATGCGCACGGAAGGTTTTGCTTCTTTTCTGCTAGTCCACGACGCCCTGTGATCACTGCTGTCCAGATCACCCAAGCCCACGTCCCTCCCCCGGATCAGCACTCTGGCTGCTGCACCCGGAAGGTGCCTCTCGGCTTTTAATGCCTGAATTTTATGGACTTTCTGCCTCTCAGGGTACTTCATTTTTTCTTGGCCAGTGTTTATCTAAGCACAAAAAAAAAGTGTATTTATGTCCAAATTACTTAACATAACATTCTTTTCTAAATAAAAGGATGAGGGGGGAAAGTCTGATTCCATTCCAGATAAAATGCACAGACTGTCAGAATCACAGATGTGCACGTCAACAGAGGGCGGTGCCTTTCGTGGGCCCAGAAAGAGGCCTCGCGGGCCCACAGCACCGGGAGCTCATCCCCAGTACGGCTCAAGCCCCGCCCCCGTTTTGTGCCCTGTGATGAACAGGACGTGCCCTGCGGAGTTCAAACAGGGGCTGCTGCAGAGAACACCGAAGCTGCTCCCCGAGCCGCGTGCCGGGCAGCTCCTGCCGGGCACCCCAGTAACAGCTGCGCACCTGCGGGGTGGGGGTGGGGGCACATTGGAGGTCAGCCTGGCGGCCTCAGGCAGCCGTGGCCTTTACGGAGATGGAGAAGACGATGGGAATCGTTTGTGGGGACAGGGAGCCTCCGTGCCTGGGTGAGGGCCAGGTTAGATCGGAGATGACTTCACACACATACAGGGAGATGAAAGGCCTGGAGATAGGAGCCCCTGCGCTGGGACATCCTCAAGAGGGGGTAACATCAGGGAGGGGTGGGCGTGGACGAGGGGAGAAGGGGAGGAAGGGAAACTCCCCAAGGGTCCCCGCTGGCTCCTCGGCCCCAGTCCCCAGCACTCCCTAATGCCTCCCACCCAGCCCTCTTGGCTCACTAAGGGTCCCTGCCCCTGTGTGCCCTCAGGCTGTAACTCCCTAGTATTCCTAACTCATGGCCGCCGCAGGATGCACCTGCCCAGCACCGGCCTTGGTGCCTGCTGGGAGGGCAAACCCTGCTGGGGAGACCCAGGGCGCAGAGCTGGGTGAAGGACCTCCCGTGGCGGGGGCCCTCGTGCTGGGCTGCAGATAGGGCTTCTCAGGACCAAGACCAGAGGTCGTGCTGTGGACCGACTTCCCAGAGGCCTTCAGGAAGTGGAGGATCAAAGCGAAAGGGCGGGGAGGGGTCCTTCTCTGCAGCATCCGCCCCCCCCCCCCCCCCCCGGCCCTGGGCGCACTCTTGAGCGACCACAGCAGGGGAGGGGACGGCAGAGGAAGCGCTTTCCCAAGCACTGTCCCGTGGCTCCGAGGAATTTTAAGTGGCTCCGGTTGGCGCACTTGACCTACGCGGCAGCGCTAAATGCAAAACAGATCCGAGCAGCGTCCAGCTCGGGGCCTGGGTCTGGAACGCTGCGCAGCGGGAGCCGTGTGACGGGTGCTGGACAGACAGGGGCACCCGCGGAGGTGGGGGAGGGCTCAGCCGCCAGGGGCCAGGCCCTGCCATCACAGGGAAGTCACTTTGCATTTCTGGTTCTCAATTTTCTCACCTGTGAAATGGGCAAGGAGTTACAGCTGATAGTGACAACAAATCGCAAGGACTGCTTGTCGTCTGAAAGGAAACTTTGCTTTGTTTTGTTTTTAAGTTTGAAAAAGTTGTTTATTCCAGAGGCAGACAGAGACAGGCGCGGAGGCTGTGCCAGTTCAGCCCCCAGATGCCTGCAACAGCAGGTTCAACTTCAGACTCGACTCGCCGTCTGCCGCCGCTGTAGCAATTACTTAGCTCAACAGGCGGCAACAGAGCTTTCTGCTTTTCGTTGCTTTGGTCTCAACAAGGTCTAGTGAAGCTGGAATGCTGGGTTATAACAGGTGTATGCTGGTGGTCTCCAGTGGTCTCCATCCACTTCAGTAGCTGCTATTTTTTTTCTGTTTCTTTATGCATAAACAATTGTATTAAAATATCTCGGACATGGGAGCCGACGCTGTGGCATAGCGGGTGAAGCCACCACCTGCAGTGCTGGCATCCCATGTGGGCACCGGTTCGAGTCCCGGCTGTTCCACTTCCGATCCAGCTCCCTGCTGTGGCCTGGGAAAGCAGTAGAAGATGGCCCAAGTCCTTGGGCCCTGCACCCAGTGGGAGACCGGGAAGAAGCTCCTGACTCCTGGCTTCAGATCAGCCCAGCTCTGGCTGTTGTGGCCATTTGGCGAGTGAACCAGTGGATGGAAGACCTCTCTCCCCCTCTCTTTCTCTCTCCCTCTCTCTCTCTCTCTCTCTCTCTTTCCTTCTCTCTGTAACTCTTTCGAATAAACAAATAAATATTTTAAAAAAACATATCAGACAAACATCAGAAAAATTCCTACAAAGCCGTTGAAGTCGCAGGCTGAAGTTTTCCTAGGTTTCACCGCGACCTGTGGGGGGAGCCGGTTGTCCTGGGCAGTGAGCCTCCCCAAGCAACCGCGGCTTGAGGCAAGCAAGCATTTCCTCCCCTCGGGAGAGGGCTGGTGGCTGACCGCCGCCTAAATCAGCGAGGGTCAAGCACCCCGGGTCCCAAAGTCCACTTGGCCCTGCCTCTGCGTGTCTCCCGCGCGGTGGGCTGGGAGGGAGCCCAAGGGTGGTTGTGTGCTCAGCGCCCCTGGTGGAGCTCAGCACAGGGAGACTCCACTGTGAACAGGCCCCGGGCCTTGCTGGGCGACCTGGAGGGGCCTGCACACCCTCTCTGTGCACCAGCCATCTCCGCTGTGGAAGGCCAGCCATGCTGAGTGCAGTCTGTCAGTCGGTGCATGGGAACCGTGCTTCCCAGAGTCTGCTCCCCCGTATGGTACGGCTGGAGGTCTCCCAAGAGGGACACTTGAGGGAGGCTTGAAGACAAGGGGAAGCAGAGGCATTGCTCTCAGAAGTCAGACTTGGGGACCGGCGCTGTAGCACGATGAGTTAGACCCCTGGCCTGCAGCACCAGCATCCCATATGGGCACTGGTTCGAGTCCTGGCTGCTCCACTTCCAATCCAGCTCCCTGCTAATGTGCCTGGGAAAGCAGTGGAAGATGGCCCAAGTGCTTGGGCCCTGCACCCACGTGGGAGACCCGGAGGAAGCTCCAGAGTCCTGGCTTTGGATCAGCTCAGCTCCAGCCATTGCGGCCATTTGGGGAGTGAGCCAGCAGATGGAAGATGGAAGATCTCTCTCTCGCTCTCGCTCTCGCTCTCTTTCCCTCTGTAACTCTGCCTTTCAAATCAATCAATCAATCAAAGAAGCCCGACGTGGCAGCAGAAGCCGAGGTGTGCATGGGCCTCGTGTCCCGCTGCTGGGCACCGCAAGCCCCGCTCCTCTCCCAGGGGTCCTGCTGGCCAGCAGCGGCCAAGCCCGCCCCCCTCGGAGGCAGCAGTTCCCAAAGGGAGCAGGGTGCCCGCCTCCGCCTCCGAGCGTCCCACCCCGGCTGTACACAGTGTCTCTGGCGGTCCTCCTGCTGCGGGTTTGTACCTCCGCCAGGACAGGGCCGAGGGACCAGCTCTCCGATTCCCCGGCTGGCCCCCATGCCACTCCCTGCTCAGCCGCCTTTGTGCGCAGGAGAATCCCTGTGTCTCCCAAGACTCCGGGCAGGAATGCTTTCTGCCGGCATCCGTGAGGGTGCCATGGCGACGGGCACCATGGAGGCGGCCTTGCCGGGCGCAGCACCAAAGCAAACCACGTGGCTTGTTCCTTGGCATCTGGTTTGACCCGGCACTTCCTCAAGCCAGCCGGGACACCTCGTGTCCACGGTGGGCTCCGGGTCCTGTTCTTCTCCTCAGACTGAGAGCCTCGCCCGCCTGGGGTGAGACTGGGCACAGCTGCCCCCGCCGTGCGGGAGGAGGGGAGGGGAGGAGGTGATCTCAGAAGCTGGGCCTCAGGGTGTCTGCCTTTCCCTCCGCGCCCTGACTCCCCCGGGGCCAGGGCTGGGGCGCCCTCCCGTCCTGCCTCCTCGTGCTGTTTTGCATTCTAGCACGTTCTTCTCCTGTCACCACCAGCTCGTTACAAAGCTAAATAGGGCGTGGCCTCGGCGTCCCATGCATCCGATGGCCCCGCGCGGTCTTAGCCAGGCCCCTCTGCTTGGCATTCGTGCTCTTCCCAGTGTTCTCAGGCCGCGCAGCCGCAGAGCCGCCGATTTCTGCGGGACAGGAGTTCCTGAGTCATAGCTAAGACTCGGAGCGTGGGTGGGGGAAATTGCTTCCAGAAAGAAGACACAGCCGAGGCCCAGAGGGAGGTGCCGCCGTGTGCCTGCAGCCACGGAGCCGCGGCGGGTGTGTGTGTGTGTGTGTGTGTGTGTGACCCGACCCCCAGCTGTGTCCACAGCAGCCTTGGCTTCAGAACTGGGTGTGTGTGTGTGTGTGTGTGGGTGGGTTTACCTGTGTGTTGGAGTTTGCACAGATCAGGTCATTAATGGAAAAGACGGTACACAAGAAGATTTGGACCAGGAGCGTCCTGACCTGGGTCAGAGAAAGACTGGCCATCACGCATCACTCTGGCTAAGGGCGTGACGCCCGCAGCCCTCCCTGTCCCCTGCTCCGGCCAGAGTGGCCACGAGCCACCCTCGGGTTTGCTCCCCAGAGTGGGCCCAGAGCCTGGTTCCAGTGCCAGCCTTCAGGATCCCGGAGCAGGGGTGACAGAGGCCCACAGACACCCAAGCTGGCTGAAGCTGCCCTCCCCCGCCCCATCCACACAGCCTCCGCCAGACAGGAGCAGCCAGGCTGAAGGTGTCCACGGGCCAGCTCTGCGCTAGGCTCCCAGCCCGGGCCCACCCAGGGCTGCTCCATCTGCCCCGAGTCATCTTGAGGGTGTCAGGCCATCCCCGCGGGCTCGTTCGGGGTGCACCAACTCCATAGCAGCCCCCCCCCGACATTCCATTTGTGGATGAAGGAGAGGGAAAACAGCCAGTGTCACTTGTGCAGAAGAAGCCAGGACAGGGCTGATTCCCAAAGGCCCTGTTTCATGTGCACCGTTTCCTGGAAGGCAGGCACGCGCTAAGGGATGAGCTCCGTTGGCTTAGCAGCACGGACTTGTACTGAGGGTGTGGTAATACACCGCGAGGATCCGCAGGCCCGTGAAACCTGACCCTATACGTCTGCAGGCGTATGATTCCACACAGCAGCCCCTCGCCGCCGTGGACGTGGACGTGGCAAGCTGTCCCGCGCCACCGCCCGGGGCTAAGCTCCCGAGGGACGGACTCATCAGGGCACATCAATCATGTCAATCATTTCGTTTCAAATGGCCACATTGAAACACCTGAAACCCCTGGGGCCGCCCCTAAGTCTCCTGCCGCCGGGAGCTCAGTGGAGAAGTTGAACAAACTCATTAACAAGTGGGGTGAAATGCTCCCCAAGTAGCTTGTGCCCACCACCCCTGCCTTTCCTCTTGGGGCTCAGGGAGCCGCTGTCGGACCCCCTTACACGAAAGCAGAGTTGGACAGCTTCTTCTAAAAGGGCCGGGTGCAAATATTCTAGGCTTCTTGGGCCATGACGTTTTTGTCACAAATCCTGACTCTGATGTTGTAGGGTGAAAACAGGTGTGGGCCACAGGCCACGAGTGGACGTGTCCCAATAAAACTTTATTTGCAAATACAGATGGGCCCGGCAGGTTTGCTGGCCCCTGCTCCGAAGGGTGCATGCCCCCTGCCCCAGAGCAACTGTGCCTCTGGCAACCTGCTCTCCAAGTGGAAGGGGGCCGGCCCGGGGGATTCAGGTCGGGTGCTGAGCCCCAGTCTGGTGCCCGGCAGTCTCCTGTACACCGTCTCATTCGACTCCAGGAGACCGGGGTCCCTCCCTCGTCCCATCCCACAGACGAGGAGTCAGACCCAGCAAGGTGACGCGTGTTCCCCAAAGTCTAGTGAGAACATCGGTAGGATTCGAACCAGCAGCTCTGGACTGCCGGCACGGCAGAAGGGCAGGGAAGAGGGGGTCGCCTGCCCTCCCAGGGCACTGCAGCGACCCCTTGATTGGCCTCAGCACACTCCACCTGTGCTATTCCTGCTCACTCAGGCTCGCCGGGGTCCCCACTCCTGGCTGTGTGGCCTCGGACAAGTGACCGAACCTCTCTGAGCTTCCTCTGCCTTCCTCCTCACGGCAGAACTGTCACAAGGATCCAATCAAGCACGTGGGAAACTCCTCGGGAGACTCTGAAATGCTGAGTAAATGTTAGTTTAGCTAATTTTCTGAAAGAGTCCAGGCAAGGGACGGGACAGCCTCGTCTGAATTCAAAAGACTCTCCGCCGCGTCTCCTTCCGGCGTCCCCGGGGTGGCCCGGTCCCCTGTGGGTGGAGCTGAATGGGAGCCTGATTGCAGCGGAAGGTGGCTCAGAACGGCCAGGACCGTGAACCCTCGGGGACAGACGGGCCGGTGCAGGGGCCGGCTCCCAGCAGCATGGGGTTCTACTTAGGGAAGCCGCTTCCCCGTCTGGGCAGATGGCCTGCAGGAACGGGGGCTTGGCTGATCTGGTTTCAACTAATTCCATTAAACGAAAAGTTCTGCGGAACAGATTCCTGCGTGAGCCTCCGTCCACATGGCGAGTTAATCGAGTAAATTAAAACATCGTTGCTTTCTGTCCGCGCGGCTGCTGCTTTCGGTGGTGGCCTTGCCGGGGACCTGGCCGCGGAGGAGAAGTTTGGGTTCGCTGGGGCTCTGGCTGCCGTTGGGGGTTGCTGGGAGCCCCCTGGAGACCCAGGCAGGGCGCAGAGACGGGGACAGGGGCCTGGGAGCAGGGGGCGGGGGCCGGCCAGGGAAACTGCCGTGGCCACTTGGAGACTGGGCTGGCAGAGCTCATGGGGTGCCATTATGGTGAAGGTGGGGACATGGAGACTGTGAGAAGGGAAGGAACCAGGCTGGGGGGCCGGGGGGACATTGCCAGCCAGGAGCAAGGCTGCAGGCAGAAGCCCCGAGTGCGGGGAGGGGTCTGAGCTGGTCCCACGCCTGCAGAACTCTGCTCCTGGTGCCGTCGCGCTGCCAGGGGTGTTGCGAGGTCCCTGAGCTCTGTGGGTCTCTTAGTGAGCGAGGAGTCTGGCTTCTTCGTCTGCTGACCCCTCCGCCCCAGCTCCGCCTGTCCTGCCTGCCCCGAGCTGTATATGGGTCCCAGGTCGCCAGCCGGACGCCCGTGCTGTGGCTCTTGTGGGTGACCCCGAGGGGTGCCCTGGGCCCCGCCCGCTCCTGGAAGCACAGCTGACAACATCGTATTTGGAAAAATGCTTCCTCCTTGGCCCCAGGTCTCTGGCTGCCCCGCCTTTCTGATGAGCTCCTGGCGCCTCCAGGGGACACTCTGCATGCCCACTGCCTGTGAGAGACCCAGGCCCCATTTCCTGGAGGGGGCAGCTGAGGCTCGAATGGTGATGCAATTGGCCAGGGCCACAGCTGGCTGTGCCGTCGCCTGGGCTGGCCTCAGTTAAGGGCAGCAGCAGCTCACAGAGGCCCAAGGCACCGGGTGGACGGGACGTAGGGTCAGGACTGCAAGTAGCGAAGATTAGGTGTCAGGCCCCTCCCCTCCTCCCCGCCCAGCCAGCCCAGCCCCACTCCTGAGTTGTCTGCCGGGTGAGCCGTGTCCACCTGCAAACGCTGGCCGGTCCGAGTTGTCTTCCGGCCCCGTGCAGGTCTCTGCTTGCCAGCTGGGTGTGGAAGGAGTGGGCGGCAGTTCCAGGACCCCTGAGGGTGTCAGGCCTCCTGAGTGCTGCTGTGCGCTTGGGCTGCCTCCTGCCGGGACCTTAGCAAGGATCTGCCGAGCCACATGCGCACAGCGACCCCCTTCTACCGTCAGACCCCAAGCATGCTTGGATCTGGCTCATCACCTGGACAGGTGCCGATCCTGCTCGGTCCGCACCACTCACACCCCTCTTCTCTTCACACGGTACAAGAGCGTCTTGTTGATGGTGAGGTTAATCCCAGCCAGGGCTGTCCTGCCCAGGCATGGGCGGAGGTGGCGTGCAGCGCTGATGGACACTCTCCCACCCCCACCGGGTCCCTTGTGCGTGTAACCCAGAGCAGGAGCTTCACCACGGGGCACGCTTGGCCATGGTACCTGCAAGCTCGGAGGATCAGCAGAGACCACCTGTGGACGCAGGGACGCCCAGCAGGTGCAGCTCCTGGGGCAGAGGATTGACCCTGAGCCGTCCCTGCTGGCTCTCACGGTGCTGGAGGGTCCTGTCAGGGGGTGTCCGAGTGGGGCTGGGGTGGGGAGCTCGAGAAACAGAGGGTTAACCAGGCTGTGAGTCCCCTCCCCCCACGGCATCACGACTTGGGGAATGGTTACTCTGCCCGTGTGCAGGCGAGAGACTTGGGGGAAAATCCTGTCTGCATTGGGGTTTGATTACGAATCCCCACGACGATCCTACAAGGTCACAGACGTGGAGCCCCTGTGTGTGTGGAGCCCCTTGCCGGGCGTCCTCAGGCCCAGGGCACTTAGCGTGGTCCTCATCACGCCCGCCCTGAGGAGCCGTGCCAGGCAGCGGCCAGGGACGCAGAAGCCCAGGGCCAAACCCTGGCCTGCTACTGTGGGGCCCCAGCAAGTCTCCCGGCCTCTCTGAGCGCCTGTAGCCTCGTGTCCGACGCAGGACGCAGACTCAGCGCGGAGAAAGCAAACTGACGCGAAACACTCAGGGGCCCCTGGCAAGAGCAGAGCGGGCAGCAGGAGGCGAGGCTGCTCTTCACACGTGGAAGGACAAACGTGGCCTCGCCGCTCTTTGCTCACGTGACTCCTGTGGCCTGGTCAGCGAGTCTGGGCAAGCCACCCCTCAAAAGGCACACCTGCATGGGAGGGCCTGGTTTGGCCTCCCCGCTGGGCCAGAGCAGCCAGGGCTATGCCTTCGGCTCAGACACTGAGCCAGCAGAAAATCGGCCCCGATCCTGTTCCTTCCATCCGATTCGTCATATCCCCCGCAGGCCCCCGTTTGCCAGGGAGCTCCCAGCTTTCAGGCCCCTGGGAAGGTAGGAGCCTTGAGGTGCCCTCAAGCCGGGGCCTGGGCTGCCAAGGCTAGCCCAGCCCTGCAGGGAGAAAGGCAAGGACGCGGCCATCCGTCCAAGGCCCCTTGGTGCATCCAGGCCGCGTGGGTCCTATGCAGGGAACCGAGTCACGGTGGCGCTGACTCCCCGGGGCCGTCACTCAGGGGGGCTCCCGGGCACCGATGCTGTGCTGAGCAGGTGCCTTAGGCCTCCCCCCCCACCCCACAGGTTGCACACCGCCCCGGGGGTTGCCCAGGGTCCAGGTTGCAGAGGAAAGCGCCCCGGGGGCCCAGCTCTGCCCCTCTGGAGCCCTGCCTCACGATGCAAACCTCCCATCCCATTGCGGGCTCTGCTTCTGCCCTGCGGCCTTTCGCCGACTCGGGGTTTTTATCCGTTTTTAATGAACTCATTTTGAAGCTTGCACGCCTGCCCCCCAAATATTTCCCTGGCATTTCATGAGCATTGTTTGCCTTGGACGGCGGCCGGTGCCGCCGCCGAGGGTCACCCAGCAACATGGCTCGGCATCCGCACGCGCTTTTGTTCCCGGCTCGCTCCCCGCCGGCCCCTGGCGCTCCCGCGTTTACTGTTAAAGTGTGACGCGGGCCCACACCCGAGCCCCTAATCCCTGGTGTTAGACTATCTCTAATTGATTTAATTATTCATAATTGCTCAGCCGGCTTCATGCATACTCGTGTGTGATTCTGGCGGGCCGGTGGGCGGGGCCGAGGCCACTCCTGCGCCCCGTCCCCGATGAGCGGGCAGGTGGCAGAGTCGCCGCCGGCCTCTGCTGGCCTGTGGACGGAGGGACCCCCAGAATGTGGGCTCTCGGACAGGGTCACCCGAGGGTGTTGGCTTGGAAGGAACTTCAAAATAAAGGACAGACAGAAACGGGCGTGGAGGCGGGGCTGGCTGGCAGGACTCTGCGGGAGGGAGGAGATGGAGGCCCCTCCCCGGGCCGGCCGCTGGCCCCGCCCCCGCACCCACAGATCATAATCAGATAGAGGATGGGAGACAGCAAATCTGCTGGGGGGGGAGGAAGCAGGGGAGGCAAGACGGGGTGTCCCCATCCCTGGAAACTAGCACCTAATGAATTCAAGACCCGTCCGTGTTTCATGGCGTGGCGTGCTGGGGCCTCGCTACCCCAGAGTCCTCTCTGCTCCGCCCTGGACCCAGCTCGGAAGGCCCCGGGCGTCCCCAGCTAGTTCCGAAGCTGGCCTGCCCGTCCTGGCTGGCTGTGGCGGACTGGCCGGCTTCGCTAGTGGCAGCCGCCTGTGCAGTCGGGAAAAGCCGGCCGGAAGTTTCTGAAGGGCTCACCCAGGTGTCTCTTTGTGCCTCTGCCCACCCCCCAGCGACAGTGGCCTCAGAAGCCCCCGAGGCCGCCCTGCAGACAGGCACGCGTGGAGGCTGCACTTCCAGACCCCAGCTTTCTGTTCCCTTTCTCCTACACAGCCACAGGGAGGCTCAACGCACCCCTGGGCCGGGGTGGGGGAACTGAGGCTGGGAGCAATGAGATGTGGGTGCGAGGGAGCTGGGAGCCCGAGACCTGCGCTGGAGCAAACCTGGGACCCGTCGCCAGGCCGGGGCCAGCTCCCAGCTCCCACGGGGGCCGCGCGGGGTCTTGTCTATGCACACACAGCAGCGGGTTTTACAATCGGCCGGGCAGCCGGCTATGTCCCATCAGAAGGATGTAATTACAAATATTTATGTTCACGGATTCCCAACCGGAGAATCGTGGGCTGGCATTGGAGCCAAAGAGAGGGAGAGAGAGAGAAAAGAGAGAGAGAGCGAGGGAGGGAGGGAGAGAGAGAGAGAGCGCCTGAAAAAAAGGGCTTAAAACCTCCTGACAATAAGCAATTCTTCATGGAACAAAACTATTACAATGGCCACCCTTTGATCTCCCCGGCTCCTGTTGCCAGTCGAATTTTGTCACCATTGGGCTGTCACCCGCCAGCCAGCAAGCACTCTTGAATTAAGCAGTCCACAGCAATTTAGCCTGCCCTGCCTTTGAAGTGCCAACATCACTCAGGCCAGGACTCACTTTTTTCATTAAAAATTTTTCAACTTCTCTAAGGGGGCTTTTTGGCTTTTTTTTTTTTTAAAGCCTGCCCGGGCAGTTAGATAAGTCCAGCCTCCAAGCCCTAGCCTCAAGACATCAAAAGGCAGTCATTAAGCCCTAATGGACTGCTTCATTAAGACGGCTTCAAAGGCGGCCTTTACAGACGTGCGGATTCACTAATTTACACATTGTGGGAAAATTGCTACCAGCTCTGCCCACTCCCAGCAGGGGCAGGGGCGCCCCCTTTCTGTGAAAGGTGGGAACTGCAAGGGACCCTCACTGCACAGGATAGGACAAACTCATGGATGGGGGGAGGGCAAACACTCTTGGCTTTGAAACCCAGCTCTGATCCTACCAGCAGGAGACGCCAAGCAAGCAACTTAATCTTCTGAGGCCTCGGTTTCTCTCGCCTGAAAATGGGCGCTATCAGCTCCGTTGGGACGAGAGGTCAGGATCCCAGGGGAAGGACGCTGGACCCTGGCCGTGCGGACTTAGCACGCCTACAGGAGAGCTCAAAGCATCCCAGAGATGCGGCCATGCTGCCTGGGGAGCCCTCCTCACAGGGTTCTTGCTCTCCAGGGAGCTGTGTGAGACTGGATCTGGGCGTGAGCCTGCAGCGTTGGCTGCTGGGAGTCCCACCTGGCGCTCTTTGAGAAGCCTGTGAGTGGCCTCCAGGCACACGAGGCGGTGTCCAGCCTGAGTTTTTCCCTTCATCACGGAAGCAATATGGCGCAGCCTCAGTGACACGTGCTGCTGCCCGATGCTGTCCCGGGGGTCTGCCCGGGCCTGGGGGGCATCCCAGGGCCCTGTGGGGAGAGGAGGTCCCCCCCTTGCAGCCTGGCTCTGGCCGGGACAGGCTGACCACTCCCAGCCGTGCCACCCACCCCCGAAGCATCAGCAAGTCCCAGGCTGCCTCGTGGCGTCTCAGCGGGAGCCTGCACTTCCACACGGCTCCCCGTGACGGCCGGAGAGCTGGGCCAGAGCCCACGTGGGCCCAGGCTGACCGTGGGGCTGCTGCTTCCTCCAGGGGGCCCGCCATGACTTGGTCTGGGGAGTCTCCAGCTTCTGGAAGAAGAGCCCGGCCCCTTGCCCAGCACCCAAGGGGCCCTGAAGGATCACTTTAACTCTGCCGCCTCGCTGGGGACCCTAAGCGCCTACTGTGTGCTGAGCCCAGCGCTTCTCACTGTCAGCTGCCGGCTGAGCCACAGAGAGGCTTAGCAACTTGCCCAAGGCCACACAGCCCGGGAGCGGGGAGCGAGCGGGTCCCCCAGGCCACGCCCCTTCCAAGTTGCATCCCTGTGGAGACCCCTGTGGGGCTGGCTCTGCATGGGTGGGTCAGGAATGCCAGTCCGGGGAGATACTCTCCCAACCCTGTTTGCTGATCTTCAGGGGAAAACAATTCTACAGTCACTTCCTCTACTCAACCTTTCACTTAAAAAAAAAATGCCACTCCCACCCATCCCCTGGCAGGGAAGCACCCCGGCCACGGGCAGGCAGCGCAGCACACCACTTAGCAAACCACAAATTTCAGAGGCCTCGTCACATCTGCGTTTTATCAGCTTTTTCCGGATAGTATTACCCCGAGCAATTGTCTGCAGCTCCGCCGACAGCTGAGACATTCAAGCGCCCGAATGAGGGAGAAAGGGCCGGAGATAAGGCCGGCACATGTATCCCATCAAAGTAATGCAAGCCAGCCGCCTGCCGGCAGGCCGCCCCGCAGGAAGGCTGATTAACCCTTGCAGGGTGGGGGGAGAAGCGCAGGGGTCATCCAATACCCAGGCTAATCACGGCCCCCTCCGCAGGGGGCTGGGCGGAAGGAACAGCCCGCTGACCTCAGGCTCAGCCCTGTGGCATTTCCTGTGCTGGGGGGCGGGGCTAGGTGCAGCTTCTCACCCCCCAGGAAGGAGCCTGGAAGTGACTGCGGGCGGGGGTGGGGCGCTGGGTGCCCACGGAGGAGGAGTGAGGCCGAGTGGCTCCCTGGGGACGCAAGCCTGGCCTCTCCCCTGGGATCACATGTGCTCAGGCTGAGGTCCAGTGGCTTCAGAGCACTTCCTGTGGGCAGGGCGTCCCTGTTCCTCACCTCCTGCTGCACCTGGAGTCGCCCCCCTTGACTGCTGCTGCTGTCCTGCCAGGGGTGGGCGCCATGATGTCCCCAGCAACCTGTCCCTATGACCAGTGCCCCGCCCCTCTGGGGACCCCTGTGACAGGGCCCCCAGACTGGAGCCCCACCCTCACCTCCCTCCGTGCTGGCCCGCAGCCCCCCAGAAAGACTGTCGGCCCCTCCGCGACATTCCGGCCAAGGAATGTCATCCTTGACATCACAGTACCTTTCTCACCGTAAGTCTTAAAGCGACTCCTGCCTCTAATGAGCGCCACGCCTCCTTCCACAGGTGAACTTGACTTCGAACAGCTCCTGCGACTCCCGCTCGCCGTCTACACCTCTCTCCTGCCCTTTCACACCCGTGACGACCCTCCTGTCGGATCCCCTTTCTCTCGCCGTCTGGGAAGAGCCCCTGGTTCATCCTAATACCGGAGTACTGGGGTACCCTCTATGTTACCGGGTGCTTATTAATACATACAATATTACATACAATGTTAATGGCCTTGTGGGTTCTTGAGTAATAGATTAGAATTCTGAGGACGGGCATAAATGAGGCAGCATGATACATTTTAGGCTTTTTGTTCAGTGAGAGAAATGCACAGGAGAGGGAGGGCCCTGTCCAAGAGAGAGAGGGAAGTCTGGATTCCCACCGAGCGCCAGGAGCCAGCCGTGGGAGGAGCACACGGGCAGGGGGCAGCAAGCGGGTCCAGGGCAAAAGGAAGAAAGGGCTGGGCCCACTGAGTTCCAGGCCTTTAATCCACTTCCAAGGGGGCGTGGTTAATTACCCTGATTGGCAGGCGGTCACACAGGGGCGTGGTGAAGGCGTGGTCCTCCAGCTCACAAACCTGATCAATTTTATCCTGTCTGCCTGCCTACAGCAGTCCTTAGCCATGGCCATGTGTCAGGCTTCGCAACACCAAGGACAGTGCCTTCAGCCTGGGCCTTGGTGCTTGGTGTCCTGGTAACAGGTGCGCGGGACACCTGCGCTCTGGCGCAGTCACCGACGCCTCCCCCGTGGGTCTTGGGTGTAGGATCTTTTGGAGCAGGTTCACCCTTCTCTGGGCATTGAGGTCTCTTCTGAGGCTTTCTCCGATTGGGTTTAGTATTTTTTTAAAGATTTGTTTATATATTTGAAAGGCAGAGTGACAGAGAGAGGGAGAGACAGAGAGAAAGAGAGAGACCTTCCATCCACTGGCTCACTTGCCAAATGACCACAACACACAGAGTTAGGCCAGGCTGAAGCCAGGAGCCAGGAGCTTCCACCCGGTCTCCTACGTGGGTGCAGGGTTCCAAGCCCTTAGGCCACCTTCTGCTGCTTTGCCAGGTGCATTAGTAGGGAGCTGATCGGAAGTGGAGCAGCCAGGACTCGAACCGGGGTGCCCCTACAGGTCACTGGTGTCGCAGGCAGCAGCTTCACCTGCCGCGCCACAGTGCCGGCCCCTGCTTTGTGAGTTAATGTGTGCCTCTGAGCCTGGAATCCATCAGGAGCCCACGTCTGGAGCGGCTGGAGGCAGAGATCGCCGATGGCCATGGCAGTGCGTCCACTCTCTCTGGGGCAGCGTGCTGCGGGCAGAATCGAACCCTTGAGTTCTTGGTGGCTGGCTCTGGGGTATGTGGCTCTGTTGTGTCTTCGGCCTCCGTGAACAAAAGGATAGGAGGCCAAGGGGAGGGGAGGTCACCATGGAAACGCACCTTCTGGAGACGCAGGACCAAGCTCCTGGACTCGGAGGAGCAACCAGCACCCGGGGGGCGAGGTGGCAGGTGCTCGGGGCGTGCCTGGGGCTGGGCCGGGGCTGGGCTCTCCATCACGGCTCCCGTCTGCCCTCCCTCCAGGGTGCCAGCAGCACCTTGCCTCCTGGGCAGGGCCCTCGACTGGGACTGCCCTTCCACCCCCCGGCTGGGCGTCACTCTGGGCCTTCAGATAAATAAAATAAATGTTTGCAGAAAATCAAAAGTGCTGAAAGCAGTGTGGAATGCCGTGACCAAGGCGGGCATCCCAGAAGGCTTCCTGGAGGAGGCGATGCCGAGTGGAGGAGCTGGAGGGGATGGTGTTCCGGGCAGAGGTGTGTGAGCAAAGGCATGGGCGTCGGCAGCTGCTCCCTGGGGTCTCTGAGGCCCTCATGGGGCGGGGAGGCTGGGCTGCAGGAGCCTGAGGTGTGAAGACATGGACACAACGGCCCCAGCGGCCGAGCGGCTCCCTTACCACTGCCCACAGCGGCTTTACCATGGGCCGTGTCCCAGCAAGCCCTTCGTGGGTCGCAGCTGCCAGTGTAAACGCAGGTGATGCCCCCACATCCGTCTCGTGATGGTGTGGCTGCCTGGGAGCTGCACTTGCTGCCACAGCCCAGCGTGCCACAGGCACGTCGCTTGCCTGGGGACACAGCCAAGTGCAAACCCCAGGTACAGCCGGTTTCGACCCGGTGGCATGTGTGTCGCTTTCACAGTGTCGGAGACCTGGAGAATCCCAAGTGGGGCCGTGGCAAGTAGGGGTCGGCTGGTGTCAGATCCCGCCCCCAGGTGGGGGCCAGCCCGGGTGCTGCCTTGTCTTCCCCATCCTGGGGCCTGAACGCTTCCTTGTCAGCGGCCAAACGCCTCCGCCCCTCCTCTCTGTTGTTCTTTCTCTTTTTCCAATGGCTTTCCCTGGTTCACTCTCCAAATCCCCTCAATGGCCCCCCAGGTGGAGCAGCAGGGAGCCGGATGGGGGCAGAGGAGCCGGGACCCTGCCCGGCACTCTGATATGGGTGTGGGTGTCCCAGGTGGTGGCTTGACCTGCTGCACCCAGGGCCCGCACGCACCCCGGCGTCCTGCCGTTGAGTGGCAGCGGTGACCGGCACACGTTCGGGGCCAGGAACACACGGATCCCTGAAGGGCTCTGAAGGGCCAGTCCCGCCCTTTCTGCATTGCTCGCTGCCTTGAGATGACATTTTGGGAGCTCTCTCGCCCATCCCGAGGGCTCCCCGGGCGCCCACGCCTAATGAAGACACGGCGAGAAGTTGACTCACTGCCTGTTCACAGCACGACCCTGAGCCACCCCCGGCCCTGCCGGGTTGGGGTTCCTCCAGGAATTGCAACAGAGCACGGGGCCGGAGGTGGACAGAGAGGCCAGAGCCCGCAGTGGGTTTATAAGCAGAAATCTGGGGATGGGGGGTTGACCACATCCGCTGCTGCCGATGGAGTTCATTTCTAAGGGGAGGGACCTGGGAGAATCTCAGGTCGGGGGGCACCCAGCCCTCGGACCTGGGCTCAAACGCCAGCTTCATCACTTCCGCCTCCGGGCAGGGGCCAGCCCCTCTCTGAGCCCCGGCTCCCCTGGCTAGAAGACGGAAAGAACCGCAGCCGGCAAAGTCGGCGGTGACAATGATGCGGGAGGAGACTGGGGGCCCGGGGGCCGACCCAGGCCTCACTGCCACACTGGGGAACCGGGTGCTAACCATTTCATGTCCCCGGGAACAAGAGCACCCCGGGGCCATTGGAACCAGGAGAGTCCTGGGCAAGTGGGGATGAGTTAGTCCCGTCTTCTCCACCTTGATGTTCTTATCAGGCAAATGGGTGCAGGGCTCAATGCACGTGAAGGCAATGTGGTGTTGAAGGGATAAGGCAAGTCATGGAGTGAGAATGAGACCGTGGAGCCCACAGGTGCACCGTGAGTGTGCACGGGAGGGGGCGCACGGCGGAGGGGCATGCGTTATGGGAGATGAGAAGCTGGGGCCAGAGGGACCTAGAGCCTCATCACGGGACTGATGGAAGAAGGCACAGGCAAGTCAGGAGAGAGGGCCTGGACCCCGGAGGGAGCACTCCCTGGTGCTCCCCCGAGCTCTGTTGACCGCCCCTCTTATAGGGTTCCCGAGAGAGCTGGGTTGACTGCTGCTGGCATAGGACGGTCTCCCTAGACGCTTGCCCCGGGACCCCTCTGCGGCTGTGAGACCTTGGCCCCTCATCTCACCTCTCTGACCCCCAAACATCCATTGGTTCCCGTAACCTCCGTTCCCCAGTTCCAGAGCCTGGACTCAGGCCTGGCGGGCACTGCATGGTCTGTCTGGGGCCCATTCACCTGCGTATGTGACGCTTGGGGGTGCAGGCTTCCTCCCCACCTCCCGGCCTCGCCCGCTCCAAGAGAGGCAGCTCGGAGGGTGGGAAAGCACCTGGAGCAGGGTGGGCGCCCTGGGCCCCTGTCCTCTGGTTGTGAGACGACGGGCAGCCGCTTCCTCACCTGTGAAGTGACGTCATCTGCCTGCCTCTAAGGCACCGCCGTCACCAAGGGTGACAGCACACACCCCGCAGCACTCGGCCGAGCTCCCTGCGCGTGACAGCAGAGAGAAGAGCTGTGCTGTTGCCGCCAGCGTCCTAAATCGCTACAGCCATCACCATCTCCACTGTGACTTCCACTTGTGCCACCAGCAACACCAGAACCAGCGTCTCCATTACCATACTCATCAGCGCCAGCATCACCAACACCACCTTCCTAACCACCACCATCCTCTTCACCACCACCATCATCACCACCACCATCATCACTGTCCGTGTTGGTGTCATTGTCACCCGCATCACTCTCGGCATTGTCGGCATCACCACCACCATCATCACCACCACCATCATCACCGTCCGTGTTGGTGTCATTGTCACGGCCACCACCACCACCATCGCCCCCGCCTGAGCAGCTGACGTCTCCTGTGGCAGATCTGCCTTGGTGAAGGCTCTCTGGGACTCGAAACTGGTTTTCTCCGGCTTGTGGCGATGAAGCTACTACCCTGGCATTCTTTCCACTGTTTATTGTTTTAGAAAATCAGCTAGAAAACTGCTTTCTTCCCAATATGGCTCTTGGCTAGCCCGCGTCGGGATTTTCCACTGGCATCTTGGAATGTTCCCATCGAAACTGCCTTGAGGGCTGGTCCTTGGCGCTGGAGCCCGTCCCACAGGCCGGCCACCGTTTCAGCCCGGGCGCCCTCTGAGCGTGCCCAGCTCTTCCCAGCCGATGAGGCCTTGGGAAGCAGGCGGACTGACAGGAGGAGGGGCTGGGGAGGAGAAGGGGAGGGCGAGGCGCGTTTGCCTACTCGGGCTGAACGGCAAAGCGCCCAGGCTGGGCCACATGAGCGCCGGGGCCTGTCTCCTCGCAGCTCTGCAGGCTGTGAGCCCAGCGTGGATGGGCCAGGGGGTTTGGCTTCTGGTGTGGGCTCTTTTCCTGTCTCGAAGATGGCTGTCTGCTCACTGTGCCCTGTGTGACCTCATGGAGAGAGCGAGAGCGAGAGAGAGCGAGAGAGCGAGCTGGTGTCTTTTCCTCTTCCCAGGACGCGGTTCTGCTGGACGAGAGCCCCACCTTATGGTCTCCTCTGATGTCGTAGCCTCCACGAAGGTCCTGCCGTCAAACGCGGTCACACTGGAGGCTGGGGCTGGAGCGTGTGGATTTGGGGTGACAGCCCACCCGGGGGAGGGCGCCTTCCCGCAGCCCCTGCCGTGTGCGGGCATCGCACCAGGCCCTTTCACTGTCAGGATGGCTCCGAGGCGGGAACCGCATCTGAGGGGCAGGTGTGTGGCCCCGTGGCTAGGGCGTCCCTGGGGACAGCTGCACCTCATGTCCGAGCACCTGCACTGGAGTCCTGCCTGGCGCTGCCCCCAGTCCCAGCTTCCTGCTCGTGCACACCCTGGCAGGCAGCAGGTGATGGCTCGAGACGAGGGCCCTGTCACCCACCTGGGAGACCTGGATGGAGTTTGTGGCTCTTGGCTTCAGCCTGACCCAGCCCTGGCTTTCAGGGACATAAGGGAAGATGGGAAATGAAGCAACAGAGGGAAGATTCCCTTCCTTCCCCCGCATTTCAAATAAATAAAGAAAGAAACAAGCAAAATATACTTTGTCAAAGTATCAACGGTTCTGAAAGAATGGGCCGTGGAGCCCTGGGGGTCGCTGGGGATGGAGGCGGTGAAGACCCATGTCCGTAGGTTGCTAGGGATGGGGACAGTGAAGACCCGTGTCCGTAGTAAGACCAGTATTGCACCTGTCTTCACTGTTCCTGCACTAACAGCACCACCAGGCCGTGTTACACGTGGTTGACGACCACGGGCAAAGCTGTGGACACTCAGCCGGAAGCAGGGCTCACAGCGTGTGCGTCACCACGCATTCACCGTGAAACGACACAGCTCGCTCGCGTTCAGTCTCAGCCCTTGGCAAGGACACGCCCTCTGCACATTCTGCAGAACGAGACGGGAGGTCAGTGTGAAGCACCTTGGCTGCACCTGTGCAGTTGCTGGGGTTGTCAGCCGGATGAGCTGGCTGCCTTCTCACAGAGCCCCATTATCGTGGAGAGAATGGTCGACAGGCTAACCACGGCTGCTCAGACTTAGTTTCTGGCAGACGGGTTTCTGAAAACGAACCAAGTCAGCCTGTTGTTTCAAGACGAACAGCTCGCAGCATTGGTTGCCAAAGAGAACCGAGCTTTTGACGAAACTGCCAACCTTGTGTCCACCGCGCGAGCTGACGCCCCCAATACTTAGGGGTATCTGCGGTGGTGATACAGATGCCTGTGATTTATTCTTCGATGTTGTGAGATTGCGCGTGTCCGTGTCTGGAAGATGCTGTCCGTCAATGTCCTGCACCGAGTGGTGTGTAGGGCTACAAAACCACACGGGAGAAAATGGGCACTCACGGTGCCAGACAAGCGGACGGCGTTCCCGTCCCCAAGGACAGAAGGCTCGGGACTCCACGCTGCACCTGTCCAAACGTCTCCACTTGCCAAGTCTGAGTAGTGGCAAGAAATTCTCAGAAACGCCTCCGGAGATGCCGCTGCCCGAGGCGTGCGCACCTGTGGCCGAACCACCAGCTCCACGGAGCCCAGGAGCGGGGAGAAAGTCCGGGTCTTCAGTTAAACCAGGAGTAAAGGGACTGTGGAGATACGAGCCAATGCCGCTCTTCTCACTGAGCCCTTTTGCTCTGAAAATAAAAACGGGGGCTGGAGCCGTGTTGCAGCGGGTTAAGCCGCTGCCTGTGACACTTGACATCCCCTATGGGCCTCAGTGCGTATCCCGGCTGCTCCACTTCCAATCCAGCTCTCCGCTGATGCACCTGGGAAAGCAGCGGGAGATGGCCTGGGTCCTTGGGCCCCTGCACCCGCGTGGGAGACCCAGGGGAAGCTCCTGCTCCTGGCTTTGTCCTGGCCCAGCCCCGGCCTTTGTGGCCCTTCGAGAAGTGAACCAGCAGGTGGAAGACCTCTCCCTCTCCTGCTCTTCTTGTAACTCAACCTTTCAAATACATAAATCTTTCTAAAAAGAAGAATAAAAATGTTATTTGCATTAGCATGTAAGAGTTCTGTTATTATTTTTAAATAGGTTAATACAAAACTTAATAGTTTCAGGTTTAATTTCTAGATAGAGATAGATTTAGAGCATAAAAGCACTTTGGGGGGACCGGCGCTGTGGCGCAGTGTGTTAAAGCCCTGGCCTGAAGCGCCGGCATCCCATATGGGTGCAGGTTCAAGTCCCAGCTGCTCTACTTCCGATCCAGCTCTCTGCTATGGCCTGGAAAGCAGTAGAGGATGGCCCAAGTCCTTGGGCCTCTGTACCCACGTGGGAGACCCAGAGGAAGCTCCTGGCTCCTGGCTTTGGATCAGCTTAGCTCTATCCATTGCAGCCATCTGGGGATGAACCAGCAGATGGAAGACCTCTCTCTCTTTCTCAGGCTCTGCCTCTGCATATAACTGTCTTTCAAATAAACAAAATAAATCTTAAAATAGCACTTTGGGGCCCTCACTGTTTTTAGGACGCAAGGGGGTCCCGAGACCACAGCGTCTGAGAAGCGCTCCCTGGGCCGCTGTGCAGCAGCGGGGGGGCCCGGGCTGGGACGTGGCCCAGGGGACTGCTGGTGACAGGCAGGCCCGGGCCCCCGCCGCCGAGGACAGACTTCAGCCTTTGTCCTCTTGGGGATTTGTTTGGTGGAAGAAAATGGAACCAGGACTTGGGCTGGACAGAGTCACCCGAGGCTCGCTGCTTTCCCAGGGTCAGCCTCCATCCAGGCCCTGCCCACGGGCTGTCACCCCGACTGACAGAGTCGCCCCAGCTGCCTCCCCAACGTGCGCCTGTTCCCGCCCCGCCCACTGCACAGGTGTGAGCCCCAGAAACCCCCAAGAAACTCCCTGCACACGGATGGGCCTCCCAGTCTGCTCCCCACAAGCGTGCAAACTGGGGCCCTGGCTCCCGTCCCGGGCCTCGCCCGTGGCACCTGGCCACACCATCCCAGCGCTCCGAGGAGGCGCCGTGACATTGGCAGAGACCATGGATGACACCCAGCTCATCGGCCGTCCCTGGCTCGCCAGCAACCAGAAACGAAAACTAAACAAGGCCATGAGGGTGGGACCCCAAGCCAGGGGGACTGCAGCATCAGGAAGTGAGGAGGGGGCCCAGCCGTTCAGCCCGCACCTGCTGTGGCCCCCTGCCCTTGCACCTGCAGAACCGGGCGTCTTCATAAACGGCCCAGTACCTGGTGCTCCGTCACAGCCGCAGAGCACGGCCGCCGACGGTGTGCGGTTCGCCTGCACCCCAGCCCGGGGCTGTCACCGCTCACACCTCCGCTTCCCCATGAGTCAGGCGGCAGGGAAATGCGGCACACCCCCACGGGGCTGTTGTGATGATGAAGAAGGCCGAAGGCTGCCCGGCAGTGGTGCCAGACATGCTGTTGATGAAGCCACCAGCTGGGGGCAGGGCCGAAGAGCAGTGGCCCTGGGGGAATGGAGACGGAGGGCTGAGCGGGGCCCGGAGGGGGTCCCCCAGGTCGGAGGGGCTCAGCGCATGTCCGAGACCCCCAGCAGATGGCTGGAACCCTGGCGAGTGTCAGACCCTCTCTGCGAAGGCAGTTCAGACAGCCCGTGGGAAGTGCCACCCAAAGCGGCCTTGGTGCTAACGTGTTCTGAAGTCCCTCTCGGACCATCTTGTCCTGTGCTCAGCCTTCTCCGGCCGGTGGTGACGAGGGAGGACTGACACAAGGCTGGCGTGATGGGAGAAGGGAGGTGAAGACAGCACGGCGGTGCGCTGTCCCGGCCTGAGCACAAGTGCCGAGGGACCCCCGGGAGGGTAGCACACACAGGGCGGATACGCTGGACCCAGGGGTGGCTCAGGGTGGTGAGCGGGCCATTTATAGCATAGGGATTGGTATTTCTGGGTGTTGTTATCTACTGTTTTCACACCACAGATGACTGAAAGGGAGGCAGATAAATAGGAAATAGAAACAGAGGGGAAAGCACCAAAGGAAGCAAATATAAAACAAATGACAAGGGGCTGGCGCTGTGCGTAGCAGGTAAAGTTGCCGCCTGCAGTGCCTGCATCCCATATGGGCACCGGTTCAAGTCCCGGCTGCTACACTTCGGATCCAGCTCTCTGCTATGGCCTGGGAAAGCGGTGGAAGATGGCCCAGGTCCTGGCCCCAGCCCCCACCGCCTCCTCCTGGCTGTGCGCCACTCAAACCCGGGGACCGCTATGTGGGACACAGCCATCCTAAGTGGAGTCTTAGCTGCCGAGCCAGCTGCCTGCCCTTTCACCTCGTCTTCCAGGAGTGTGCACTTACACGTACATGCACTTACACGTACATGCATGCATATATAAGTACACACACCCTGCACACCTGGTGTGCACACAGAGACAGCAGGGGTGGGGGGAGGGGAGAGCAGCACACCAAGCTCAGCACTGCCCAGCCCTGACCCACGGGAGCCACGCACCTGTGAGCAGGCTCGAAACGCGTCCCAGGGCGAAAGTTGAAAACACAGCAGCTTCCAGCTTTTCTGAGACGAAATTTCACGAAAATGATCTGGCAAACGCCTACTGTGGCCCCAGGCACGCGACAGACTTGGTGGAACCAGCTGCCAGTGTGGAGGGCGCCGCTGAGCCGGTCAGCCCGGGCCCAGCCCCCTCCTCTGCCAGAGCGGGGAGCGGGGAGCGGGGAGCGGGGAGCGTGGGCACGGCCCGGGGCGCAGGAGAAGCACGGGACGCAGTGCCCAGAGTCCTTGCGCGAGGCCCACGCAGAAGACAGGACGCGGCGGCTCCCGCAGTGTGCGCCCCCAGAGGCACCGCCCAGCCTGAGAGCCGCACACCACACCTGGGACCTCACCCGGGTCCCTGCTGAATGGCACGAAACAGCCCCTCCCCACCACACACACACAGACACACACAGACACACACAGACACACACAGACACACACGGACACACACGGACACACACAGACACAGAGAGACACACATACACAGGCATATACAGATACACACACAGATACACACGGACACACACAGACACACATGGACATACATGGACACACACACAGACACACATGGACACACACGGACACACACAGATACAGAGAGACACACATACACAGGCACACACAGATACACACACAGATACACACGGACACACACAGACACACACGGACACACACAGACACACATGGACATACATGGACATACATGGACACACACGGACACACACAGGCAGATACAGATACACACACAGACACACACAGAAACACACGGACACACACACAGACACACACAGACACACACAGAAACACACAGATACACACACAGAGAAACACACAGACACAGAGAGACACACAGACACACACGGACACACACAGATACACACACAGACACACACAGATACACACACACAGACACTGACATACACGGACACACATAGGCAGATACACAGACACACACACAGAAACACACAAACACACACAGATACACACACAGAAACACACGGACACACACACAGATACACAGACACACACAGACACACACGGACACACACAGACACACACAGATACATACAGACACACATGGACACACACAGAGAGACACACAGATACACACAGATACCCACAAACACACATGGACACACACAGGCAGATACACAGACACAAACATGTATGCACACACGGACAAGGAGACACACAGAGACACACATGAACACACATATACACAGATACGCACATGCATGCACACACATGGACACAGAGACACAGGCAGATACGCACAGATACACATATATGCACACATGTATACACAGAGAGACACACGGACACACACATACACAGGAACACACAGACACACAGGCACATACACACAGATACACACATGTACGTACACATGGACACACAGAGACACACAGATGCACACACATGGACACACAGGCACACACAGACACACAGACACACAGACACACACTGCACATGTAGACACACAGACACACATGGACATACACGGACACACAGAGACACAGACATGCATGAGCACACATGGACACACAGACACATACACAGATACACACAAACACACAGATACACACATGCATGCACACACATGGAAGCACACAGACACACACACAGGCACACACAGAGACATACCTGGACACACACAGACACACACAGGCAGATACACACACAGAGATGTAGATACACACACATGCATACACACATGGACACACACAGGCACACACAGAGACACACTTAGACACACAGGCACACACAAGTACACACAGAGACACAGGCAGGTACACACACACGGACACATAGGCATACACACAGGCACACACAGGCACACATGTGGACACACGGCCTTGATCTTGTTCTCACTCTTCCCAGAGAGAGGCTCGGGACCAGCTAAGGACCCAGGCTCGGTGGGCACCGGGCAGGGACTGATTCCATTCCCCGGGGCCTGCAGCCAGAGCCGGGGCCCCTCCCCGCCGCCCAGAGCTGTCCCCGACCCTCCCGAGTGTGAGTGCGCCTGCCAATCCCCACGGCTGCCCGTGGAGGCCGGCCAGGCCCGGCTAATCCCATTACCGCAAATGAAGATGTAATCGCAGCCTCTCAAAGGCCCCCAGGGCTGAGCCCTCTGCGGAGAGCAGAGAAAGTGTGATCGCCCCAGCCCCCCCACGGCGGCTGAGGCTCCCGCGGGGACCGGGGGCAGAAGGGCTCTGGGGCCGGCAGCCAGGAAGGGGCTAGAGCGGGGGTCCCAGGCGAGGCAGCTGAGTGCGTGCGGGAGGCAGAGGCATGGGGGGCTGTGCGGGGGCCTGTGGCCCCCCGGCCTCCAGCTGCGCCTCTTTGAATGTCCCTGGTGCTGCCGTAGTCCCATTGTACAGATGAGGTGGCTGAGGCAGAGAGGGGTCAAGTGAGCCGCTGGGGGCCACAGGGCTGCAGAGTGGAGGGACACCGTTGGTGAGGGCGGCGGCACGAAGCCACCGTGTGCCTGGAAATGTCCTCACATAGAGCAGTCGCCGAGGCTGGTGGACAGCAGGGCAGCTGTCTGTCCGTGCCCAGGAACAGGGCCGTCCTGCCCTGAGGCTTTGCCTTGGGCCTGCGGAAGTCCCGACTTTCAGAGAAGGGGAAGGGATTTATCCAGGTCCTCAGGCCACAGGCCTGGGCCCCCCATCCCCCCTCACGGCCACGGTCACTGCTGGCCGCACAGGAAGTGCCTACTGCCGGGCGCTGTCTGTGTGCGTGACGTTCTGAACCTGATCTAGGAGTGCCGGGGGCGGGGGTGGGGGGAGCCGGCTGCCGGCTGTGCACGCCGGGACTACAGAACAGACAGCATCCGGGCATCGTGCCGACCGCACAGGACACAGAACCGAGCCACCGACGGCCAAGGCAGGTGCTTCTCCGACCTCCGCCGAGCGACTGCCGGCTCGGAGACCCTGGTCCCGGGGAACCCGGAGGAAGAACCTGCCTGAGCGCAGGTCTCTGTTCCAGTCCCTCCCCGGGTCTTTCTCAGGGCTGCTGTCCCCAGCCGGTCCCCGCCCCCTCGAGGGTTTGGAGCTGGGCACCGAGCACAGGCGGAGTGGCCAGTGGACCCTCGAGGAGAGGCGGTGGATGCTTTGATTCCAGTGTCGGCCAACCTTGGCCAAGGCCATTCGGGGGAGCAGCAGCAGAGCCGTGGCCCTTGGCTTCAGGCTGTCAGCCCTTAGGGGCGACTTTCGGTGGCGACGCTGAGGCTATGCCCACGCCTGGACGTGGGGGTCAGAGATGTCGGCGCTGCGAGGGAGCGGAGGGGCCGTGCAGCTTCAGGGCCTAGCAGCAGGGAGGCAGGACCCAGCGTGTCGCAGCTCCGAAGGCCAGGCAGGGTCCAGGGCTCAGGGAGGGGGGACCCGAGATCTGCAGTTGTGGTCCCACGTGCAAGCTCGGTCACCTGTGTGCCGCTGTGGGCAGCAGGTTTGTGCCCCCAGACCCTAATTTCCAATGTGAGGGCCCCAGGGGGTAGTTAAGGTCAGGGGAGGTCATAGAGGTCAAGGTCAGAGCAGGTCGTGGAGGTCAAGGTCAGAGGTCATGGAGGTCAGGGTCAGAGGAGGTTGTGGAGGTTAAGGTCAAAGCAGGTTGTTGAGATCAAGGTCACAGGAGGTCATGCAGGTCAAGGTCAGAGGAAGTCATGGACCTGAAGGTCACAGCAAGTCATGGAGGTCAAGGTCAGAGCAGCTCTTGGAGGTCAAGGTCAGAGGTCGTGAAGGTTAAGGTCAGAGGGGCCTGTGCAGGTTAGGATCAGAGCGGGTCACACAGGTTGGCCGCCCGTGATGGTGTCTGCTCTTATGATAAGGGGAGGGGACTCAGAAGCCCTCTCTCGGCTCCCTGGGGGCTCCTGGAGACAGCTGGCCAATCAGGACGCACGCCCCGGTCAGTCTCCACGTCTGCCGTGCCCTGACCGTGACTTCCAGCCTGCAGCTGTCGCTTTAGCCCCCGGTCCAGGGGACTTTGTCCTGCCTTAGAACAGATTAGGGCACCTGACGCCAAGGTCTCCCATGGCAGCATTCCACGGGAGCCACAGTGTGACCTCAGGGGTACGCGTGCTAAGGCTTTCAAGGTTAGCTCAATGCATGTCCAAAAATATTTCTAGCCCATTGTACTGGGAATAGTTTTC
Organism: Oryctolagus cuniculus; assembly: GCF_964237555.1. Classification (NCBI taxonomy): domain Eukaryota; kingdom Metazoa; phylum Chordata; class Mammalia; order Lagomorpha; family Leporidae; genus Oryctolagus; species Oryctolagus cuniculus. The sequence continues at coordinate 4,472,336 of NC_091433.1, read as the reverse complement.
ACTGCAAAGGAAAAAAAATAACAAAAAACAGTGGCATCCAAAAGAAAGTTTTTTTCTCTTTTGGTGAAAATCAAGATCCTGCATGCAACAAGATCAAGACCATTGCCGCACAGGCCAGTCTCAACATGACCTCATGGTCTAAGCTGGCTGCTGCAGCTCCAGCCATCATGCCCACATTCCAGACAGCAGGAAGGAGGAGAGGAAAGGGAAAGATACATTCTTCTTTAACTCACGTTTCCAATCCATTGGTCAGGACAAGCTACAGAAACTCAGTGTAGACAGAAAGCAGGGCAGGAAGTCTATTCCAGGAAGCTCACGGCATCAGGGGCTCTCCTACAGCTGGGGGGCCCCGGGGGCCCAGTGCTGACCAGAGGGGTGGAAATGGCACAGGCCTGACAGGAGGCAGGGCACTGCCCGGGGTGCGGACGTGTCACCCAGTCGGGTTCAGGACACGCACGCCCCAGGGAACCGCCACAGGCTGGGCCAGGCTTCTGAAAAGCAGACCCAGGGACTTGGACACAGTGCCAAGTGCAGTGCCGGGCACACAGTAGGCGCCTAATAAACCTTTGTTCAGAAGACCCGCATTGTGAGTGCCCACTGAATCCCTGCTTCCACTCAGTGCCTCCGACGCGCGGGCCGGCTCAGACCAGCAAAGTGCTCCGGGAGCGTCAGCTTCCGTCAGCGTCGTCATCGTCCGCATGGCAGGCTTGTCATCAGTCATTCATTCAACAAACGTCGACTGCCCCCAGCATGCGCCAGGCTCCTCCCTGGCCCTGAGGGGTCTGCAGTAGAAAGGCGACGTCCCGCCCTGCCGGGATGTGTCTCACGGTGAGCTGAGTGGCGGTGCAGGCCAGGGGCCAGGGACGCATGGCCTTCAGCTCGGGTGGGTTTCCCTGGGGTGCAGCGGTCAGGAGTGGAGTCCTTGGGCGCAAGCTGGATTCCACCCGGCCAGGCTGGGGAAGCAGACACGGGGCTCCAAGGCCACTCAGCAGACTGGGCAGGGGGACTGGGGGCGCTCACCAGCCCTCCGCTCCCAGGCCCGGAGTCCAGGGTGGGGCTGGGCTGGTGGGGAGCAGGCCAGATGTGGGCGGCTGCCCGTGAGCCGGGGGCTGTGTGGGCTGCCCGGCTGCCTCCCCGGCCGCCCTGGCCCTCCCCGGCCATCCCCACTGTGCGCGGCAGCACCGGGCCCGTGCTGAGCCCCTGGGGACCCGTGTCGGTGGGGCTGGCTTGCAGAGCTCGGCGCGTTGTCCCAGAACAGCAGGCTCAGGGGTGCACGGCTCTGTGCTGCAGCCTGGGAAGAGGACGCCACCTCAACAGGCGGCACCGCGACGTGCCGACACGGCGGCTCTGCATGGCCCCGCTTCATTAATGACTTGGAGAGCAGCCAGGGGCGGCCGAGGTGCCGTGGCGAGGGGGTGGGGGTGGATCTGTGATGTAGGGGAGACACGGGGACGTCCTGGTCGCTGGCTGCCGGGCCCTGTGCGGAGCTGCCGTCGGGGTGGGAGCAGGGGAGTGGCAGGGAAACGCCTCTGTCGCATCTACCGGCTGCCCAGGTCAGTAGCCGCAGCGGGAGACGCACCTGCGGGCCGCCTGAGCCCCATGTTTCCGTGCGGATTCAGCCAGGGTCACACAGCCACTCCACGGAAATTCACGGAGAATGCCCAGCGCTCGGCTCACGGGAACACTCAGGGCGCAGCCCGAGAGGCCCCCCAGAGCCTCTGCAGACCCAGACAAGCTCGGGAGATGCACGGGGTGCGTCCCCAGTGCGGTCCTCGCCACTGGCGCTCGCGTCGTGCGCCCCAGCTCCAGCTTCTGAACCCGTGCCCGAGCCTCCCAGATAGCGGCGCCTGCTCTGTCTTCTCTCCTCCCTTCAGTTCTGGGTTTTCCCTCCTGGGCACCTGCAGAGGCTCCAGGAGCAGCCGTGACGCTCCTCGACTGGTGGTGGAAGCGGCGGCAGCACTCGGAAGAGGAGACATGTGAGGGCTGTCGTCCCGGCAGGGCCTGGCAAGGGTGTGCGGTGCTCACCAACCTCCTGGTGCAAGCAGGTGCCAGGGGCAAGGGCGCTGGCTTAGGGGCCAGGTCCCTGGTTCTGCCTCCTGCTCTGTTGTGGACTCCTGGGTGAGCGTGGGTCAGCTGCTGGGGCTCCGCGTCCCCTTTCAAATGAGAAGGGTGCGGTGCTTCCAAGCCCAGCTCCCCACTCCCCGGACTCCAGCTTCTCCCTGCCAGCTCGACCCCGCGCAGGGAATGGGCCTTGATCAGCGTGGGCAGAGGCGGCTGAGCCTCAGGTCAGGTGGAGGGAACGCCTGACAGCTTCTATGTGGCTTTGCAGGGAGAGGGTCAGTCAGTCCCAAGGCCATCAGAGCCATCATCTCAAAGACAAGGACAAAGTCAAGGTCGAAAAGGAGCTGAGTCCTTATATTTGGCCAGAAACAGGGACCCAGAGGAAGGCGTGAATCCGCGGAGCTACGGAGCAGGACCTGGACCCAGCCCCTGCTCTCTGCATGGTGTCACGGCCAATCTCTGAGCCAGCCCGGGCCCTGAAGCCTGGCCCTCTGCCAGGGCTGAACTGCGTTCCCCCACGTTTTAGTGTCGGCAGTGACCACGTTGTATCACACCCGTTGCCATCATCTGTCGTCTGCATTCACAAAACCCTCCCCAGGAAAGTTACCAAGCAGTACAGGGGTCAACCCATGAAGGAGACCAAGGCGTTGGCTCCCGGAGGGCTTCGGGGAGATGTGGCTGTCACACCAGAGCGTAACAAAGAGGACATGGCATTCTTGGACTCTCCCAGACTTCTGGGAGCAGCCGGTCCAGGACTCGGGGCTCACCAGGCCCCCTCCACGCCCACCCTCGCGATGCCTCTCTGAGCAAGGGGGGCACCTGGGCGCCTGCCAGCTGACTGATTCTTGTTGAAGATCTTTGCTGGAAGTATCGGCCCTGAGTGTTCCGCCGGCCCATGCGACGGCAGGAGCCTGGGAGGTGGCGCTGGAATTGGCCTTGGTGCATGGCTGCCGCCCACAACCCGAGAGTTCTTGGCAGGGACGGCAGGGAAGTGGGGACTGAAGGGACAGCTGCTGTGTCTCGGCCACAGTGGGGTCGAAGAAGCAGGGACAGCGTCAAGACAGTCCTTAGACTTCAGGGACGCCCCTCGGGTCCAAGGGGAGACCCGTGTCGCAGCAATTCTCAGAACTGCAGCGCCTCAGGTCCTCGAGCACAAGCGGTCCGCTTCTCACTGGATAACCCAGGTTATCAGCCTGGGGGGCAGCAGGGACCCAGCGCAAGGCTCCGAGGCAGGGGTCGGGCTGGCAGACCCCCACATCCAGGGGCAGGGGGCCGTTGGAAACTCCAAAACCCTCTGAGCCTCGGTTTCTCAGTCGGTTAAAGGGGAAGAAAAGCAATGTCTCTCGAAGCACATAGGAGGATGTTTCACGCAAAGTGGTGACGGACCAGAGCCAGCCTCCCCTGCGACAGCTGAGGACGAAGCCTGGAACCCGGGACCAGGCAGCGCAGGACAGCGGCTCTGAGAAAGCACCGGCGAGGCGGCCGTGCTCTGCAGCCCAGCTCCTGCCCTTGACACCATCTCCCAGGACGGGCAGGGAGGTGCGACCCAGGCAGGACTCGTCAGTCGCCTCGAGCTGAGGATGCCGGCTGGGCGTCCAGGGAGCACACGGAGGACCAGGAAGGCGCCAGCCGCCTAGGAGGTGGGCACAGCGTCCCTGTGGGTCTCCACCTGCCTACTGGACCTGCCTGTAAGGAAACTGCCCCCACCCCACCCCCCCAGAGAATGAGAGGGAGCCACGGAGCACTGGTCTGGGCCTGGGCGGTCGGGGTCAGCAGGAGGAGTGGATCTGCCCCTCAGGACAGCAGGTGGGTGAGCTCAGACCATTTACAGCCTGGGGAGCTGTTAAAATTAGCCGACAAAAGACTGCCTTGATACATTGTAGCCGACGAAAGGCTGCATTGATACGTTGTAGCAAAGATGGGAACCAAGCCACAGAAGAACAAATGGTTTCCAAGTACTCAACTGTGTTGCAAACAAACAAACAAACAAACAAACCTCGGGAAAATAAAACTCCCAAGATCGGGCATGGAAAATACTAAGTATGAAAGAAGCAGTAAGGTAAAATCCATGGTGAGAAAGCCAATCAGCAGAAACAGAGCAAAAAGGGACACAGATGGTAACCGTGAGAGACCCGGACCATAAAACAATTACTGCAACTTTGTCTAAGGAAGTGGAAACCCCATTTCCAATGCTGAGACATGGAAGACCTCCAAAGAATCTAAATCGAGCTTCTAGAAATGAAAACCGCAACGTCTGAGATTTTATCTTTTTAAAGATTTATTTATTTGAAAGAGTGATGGAGAGGGAGAGGGAGTGAGTGAGCAAGAGAGAGAGAGAGAGAGAGAGAGAGAGAGAGAGATCTTCCATCCTCTGGCTCACTCCCTAGATGGTCACAAAGCTGGGGCAGGGCCAGGCTGAAGCCAGGAGCTTCTTCTGGGTCCCCCACGCCGGGGCAGGGCCCCAAGGACTTGGGCCATCGCCTACTGCTTTTCTGAGGCCACCAACAGGGAACCGGATTGGAAATGGAGCAGCTGGGACACGAACTGGCGCTCATTTGGGATGCCAGCCTCGAAGGTAGCAACTCTACCCGCTATGCAACACCACTGCCCCCCGTGTTGGAGATTTTAAGAACAACAAAATAAAGCACCTTTTGAGATTTACAAAAGTTAGAAAGTGCAGAAGAAAACAAAATAACCAATCTGGAGACAGTGGTAGAAACCATTCCCAACTGGAGCACAGGGAAGAAAAAAGACTGGACAAAAACAAGGAGAGCTCGGTGGGCTGTGGCCCAACTTCCGGTCCGTGAACGTAAGGGGACTTACGGTGTCCACACAAGAGTGTGGCGCAAGACACGCTCATTCTGCTGCAAAGTAACTTTTGAAGGCCATGGCAAGTTTCTCCATTTCTTTTATAACGATGTATTTGTTTATTTGAAAGGCAGAATGAGAGAGAAGGACAGAAGGAAAGAGAGAGAGAGAGAGAGAGAGAGATCTTCCATCCGCTGATTCACTCCCCCAAATGACTACAACAGCCAGGGCTGGGCCAGGCCGAAGCCAGGAGCCAGGAGCTCCGTCCTGGTGTCTCCCACGTGGGTGGCAGGGGCCCCGAGTCCTTGAGCCATCTTCTGCTGGCTCCGCAGGCACATTGGCCGGAAGCAGCTGGACTGGAAGTGTAACAGCCAAGAATCAAACCAGCACTCTAAAATGGATGCCAGTGTCACAAGCAGTGTCGTAGCCTGCTGGGCCCCAGGTCACGTTTTTTTAATACACGTTTTCCATGAAGGCTCAAAGATGCCTCACAGGCAAGGGTGGCAAAAGGTTTTGCACTAAGATAAACTGATCTTTTATGTCCATTTCCCGCAAACTCTTTAAAGTCTCCGCTTAGGTGTTGTCAAATATTACACAAATACATACAGCATTCTAGTGTCTGGTGTCAGAAGATTTAGCACCTAAACCATTTCCGAATTTGGTGAAAACTTCAATCCACAGGGTCAGAGTGCTCAACGAACTCCAAATACAAGAAACATGAAGAAAACGTCATTAAGATATATCCTAATCAATTGTTGGAACCAGTGATAAAGAGGGGCCAGTGTCGAGGCACAGCGGGTTAGGCCGCCTGGAACCCCAGTATCCCACATGATTGCCGGTTTGAGTCCCGGCTGCTCCACTTCTGATCCAGCTCCCTGCTAATGTGCCATGGAAAGCAGTGGAGGGTGGCCCAAGGGCTTGGGTCCCTGGATGGAGCTCCAGGCTCCTGGCTTCAGCCTGGTGCTGGCCGTGGAGGTCTCCTGGGTAGTAAACCGGTGGGTAGAAGCTCTTTCTCTCTTTCTTTCCCTCTCTCTGTAACTCTTCCCTTCAAATAAATAAATGTCTTTTTAAAAAACAAAAAGAGAGAGAGAGAGAAACTTAAACACAGTCTGTTAAAAAAGAAGACACATTACGTCCAGAGGAGCTATGATAACAGCAACAGCGCATTTCTCATTGGAAACAATGCAGACCAGGAATGAGTGGAGTCTTTATGATACACAAAGAAAAAAAAAACAGCCAACAAGGACTTTAGGCCCAGTGAAAAAGAACACCCAAGCCTTAAGTCAGCAGAGCAGTCCTAGAAGAGGTAAAGGAGTTATTCAGCAGGAGGAAAATGAATCTGGATGAGAACCCGGCTGTGCGCTGGGCGAACAAGAGCACCACGGGCAGTCAGACACCCTGGTCGATGCAGGAGGCGTCTGCTCTTATTTCCTGTCTCTTTAAATCCTGGGCCTAAAGCCCCAAGCAAGCAGACACTGTGTGACTCACAGCAGGTGCACAGGCTGAAGGTGTGGCCATGCAACACAAGGGCTGGACCAGGCTGGTTCTCCCACATGAGGAGGGATAATATTCCTTGAAGGTAAATTGTGGTAAGTTCAAAATTTATACCATAAAGCACCACTAGAGAAACAAAGCGAGGAGTTATAATAATAAACCAATGAGCAAACTGCAATACAATCATAAAAAAAAAAAAAACAAAGAAAACACAGAAAGACAAAGAAAGTTCAAAGAACAAAAGAGACCATGAACAAGAAACAAGTAGTAAGATGAAAGAATCAAACCCAACAGGTGAATAATTACATTAACAGTAAACGGTCTAAACACATCAATTAAAAGGCAGAGGTTGTTTGGATCAAAAGCAAACTCCAACTCTATGGTGTCTACCTGAAATCCACCATAACCATAAATATACAAAATGATTTGGAAAAAAAGCCACGATAACACCAATCAAAAAAGAAGCTAATCACTCAGGAGATGAGGGAGATTTCAGAGCAGAGCCTGTGACCAGGAATGAAGAGTAAGGGAAGGGGGAGTGTGGGTGGCTCCCTCCTGGTGGTTAAGAAATGCATATCGCATCTCAGAATGCCTGGCTTTGCTTCCCAGCTCAGCCCGCTGATAACACAGATCCTGGGAGGCAGTGGTGAAGACCCGCCTCCAGGTTCCTGCCACTCACCCGGGAGACCTGAACTGAATGCCCAGCTCCTAGCTTCAGACTCAGGGAGTTACGGCTGCATCTGGGAAGTGAACCAGTGGACGGAAGCCTCTCTCTCTCTCTCTCTCTCTCTCTCTCTCTCTCTCCATCTCTTTGTCTTTCAAATACACTTGGAAAATACTAAAGGGCCATTCATCCAGAGGACATAAGAATCCTAAGTGTTTATCCTTCCATTAACAGGGCTTTATCATCTATGAACTAAACACCAACAGAATTGAAAGGAGAAATAGACAACTGCATGATTAGCTGCAGATTTGAACGCTGACTCAACTGATTGAACAAGCACAGCCAAGATCACTGAGGACATAGAAATCTGACCAACTCTTCATCTAAGCTGGCTCAGTTGGTAGTCCTAGAATTCCCTATCCAACAAGATCAGGGTGGAATGAGAAGGCCATGCCCAGATGGTCGCTGGCAACAGAGCCTGCCTGGCAACAGGCTGTGATTGGTTAGGGCATAAACCACCCCTTGACTAGATTGGCTGCCTTGTCTATATAAGCAGCTATACCAACTGAAATAAATGAGTCTGCGGGCTGCTCCTCTCTAGCGTGCTTTCACCAGACTCCTGGGGTCTGTGTGGTGACTCTGCACCTCTTGCCCCCACCACGCTCCTCCTCTCAGAATGAATCCACAGCAACAGATCAGCTTACGCATTTTTCCAAGAAATATAAAATATTTGGGGCCGTCGCCGTGGCTCACTTGGTTAATCCTCTGCCTGCAGCGCTGGCATCCCATATGGGTGCCGGTTCTAGTCCCGGTTGCTCCTCTTCCAGTCCAGCTCTCTGCTGTGGCCCGGGAGGGCAGTGGAGGATGGACCAAGTGCTTGGGCCCTGCACCTGGATGGGAGACCAGGAGGAAGCACCTGGCTCCTGGCTTCGGATCAGCATAGTTCCGGTCGAAGCGGCCATTTGGGGGGTGAACCAACGGAAGAAGGAAGACCTTTCTCTCTGTCTCTCTCTCTCTCTCACTGTCTAACTCTGTCAAATAAAAAAAAGAAATATAAAATATTTATCAAAATAGATCATATCTTGGTCATAAAGCCAGTCTCAACAAGTTTAGAAGGATTCAGGTTATATAAAGTGCATTTTCTAATCACGGTGGAAATAAGTTAGCAGCCAACAACAGGAGGAAGCTTAGAAAATAAATGAAATAAATAACCAATGGGTCAAAGAAGAAATCAAAAGAGAAATTAGAAATTATGATGAGGTCTGCTCTCTTTCAAATTTCAGCTTCCTGCTATTGCAAACCCAGGGAGGTAGCAGATGATCCCTGCCCAATCGTGCAAGACCCAGACGGGACCTCTGGCTCCTGGCTTCGTCCTGGGCCAGCCCTGGCTGTTGCAGACATCTGAGAGAACGAACCAGCAGACGGAAGCTCCCTCTCCACCATGGCAATGCACCTGTCCCTTTGTCACCGCAAACAAAGGCGCTCCTGGGCAGGGCTTTGAGGGGGACTCACCTCGCAGACACCTGCGGACCTTGGCTCCTTCTTGCTTTCTAATTTCCGGAGGCTTTGAAGAGCACCCCTTTTCCTTACCATCGTACAGAAGACCACATCCTCATGGTTACCGTCCCAGGACGCTCACTCTGTGACTCATGCCCTTCTTGCAAAAGTGTCTTGGACTTGATGGAGCTTATGAATCTCAAGTTCACCCCACAGATGCAGAAGTGTTCCTACTGCGTGGAGCCATGCACATACAGTTCTAGAAAATCTTCAGGAGCAGCCAGTGGGAGCCTGGGGTGGCAGAGACGCACAGAGGGAGCTCAGTGGGGCGACGCCTTACATCGTGTGATGGAATTGAGTCAGCCACCAGCAACAGGAGGACATTCAGGAAATAAAGGAAACGAGTAACCGTCTTGGTTGTGACAGCAGATTCGAGGTCACTTACAAACGCTGACTGTGTCCTTGAAATCTACGCAGGTTATCCCGGCCCAGTTCCATCTCTGTAAAGCCGCTCCTCTTCTTGAAAAGGAGAGACGGAAGTGACGCATGGAAAGGCCATGCCGTGAGTTACAACTTCCAGACACGGGGTTCTTGGCACAGGTGTCGCGGAGCAGCAAGCTGCCCACGTCCTGGTTTAGAGTGCCCGGGGGTCAGTCCCAGCTACTCCGTGCTTCTGAGCCAGTGCCCAGCAGACGGGAAGCCCACCTGATGGCCCAGGTACTTGGACCCCCAAGGTCCACGTGGTGGACCCGGATGGAGTTCGGGGCTCCTGGCTTCCGGCTGGTCCAGCATGGGGGGAGTGAAGCAGTGGGTGGCAAAATCTTTCTCTCTGCTTCTGTCACTGTGCGTTTCAAGTCAATCAATCAGTGACTAAATCTTCAAACATCGTTGTGTTCGGTAGGAAACATTCCACCAGCGAAGAGAGGTCCTTTGGAAGCGACCAATGAGGCTAGCAGGCTAACTGCTTCCCTGTGCTGGCCCTGGCCTGCTGGCCTGCACAAGCTGACCTGGAGCCTGCAGGGCCACTGCTGGAGGGATCGAGTTGTCCCTGCTCCGTCCCTGAGGAAGCAGGTGCAGAGAGGCAGAGTAACTTGCCCAGAAAACCGGCTAGAAAGTGGTCGAGCCTGGGAACACCTGGGCTCCGGCGCCGGCCCCACGGCCTCCCCTGCTGCTCACTGCCGGAGTGCACTCAGCGGTTCTGATGTCGCAGAAGGGGCCTCTGGGGGCGGCTCTGGGTCTTGCCCGCCTGCCATGAGCTGTGTTGCGCTGTCCAGCCTTCTTCCCAGCCTCACCCCACGACTGCTGCACTCCCTTGGAACACTGCAGAGTTCCAGAACCTTCGGGTGGCTTTATGACCCCCTGCCTACGCTCGTGTGACCCCCACCAACTTGAGAAGCAGGGTCAAGGGAAGCTGGGGCACCTCGGGCGCAGCACATCTGTGAAGTCTCAGACAGCTGTGCCCCGAGTGAACCGGCCCCTCTCTCTCTGCTCCCGTCCTGGGCCTCACAGGGACTCTGGGCCCAGCCACTGTTTCCAAGTAGGCGAGCCTGGCTCTGGAGGGCGCAGGATTCCTGGGAAAGACATCGGGAAATAAGGCAGGTCAGGAGAGGCGAGCTGAGATTTATCTCATTGTAAATGAAGCTAAAAATTATGGAATACTGTGTATCTTCACAGTGAGCCTATCAAAACCATGACGGGTTCCTGGGCTTTGCCAGGCTGAGATGAGAGGGGGCAGTTTCTGGTCACCCTGGCAAGCCGTAGGATGCCAAGCCACAGACCCAGTGCCGGCCATCATTGTCATCACCACCACCATTATTATTATTTTATATGACAGGCGGAAAGATAGCGAGATCCATTTGCTGGTTCACTCCCCCAAATGTCTCCACAACAGCAACCCGGGCTAAGGCCAAGCCACGAGCCGAGGACTCAACTCTGGTGCCCCGCCTGGGTGGCAGGGACCCCAGGACTTGAGCCATCCCTGCTACCTCTCAGGGTGCTCATTAGCTCCTATGGAGAGCTGACGGGAGACTCGAACCCAGGCACCCGGATAAGGGCTGCCGGCCCCCCAGGCAGCGGCTTAGCCCCTCATGGTGCCAACCACCTGCCAAGGGCATCAAATCTCACAACATCCAAGGACCCCATCGACGACCAGGCGCCCCCGTCCCAGTGTGGACGCCCAGCCCCTTCCCTGGCACGGCTGTGCACTATCCTAAAGCAGTGGTTCGCTCTTTAGCTAATGCTTCAGCTTTCATTGCACCAAACGCGCGTTCACACCATTTTGCCTGAGACACAACAAGCCCTTGAAAAACACGGTGGGTAGGATAATGGCCCTGAGCATGGCCACGCCCTCACCATGGCACCACCCTCCCTGGACGCAGGGACTCGGCAGGTGGGATGAAGCTAAGCTGGGGAGACGTTCTTGGATTGGAGTTAGAACAAAGCAGACTGACGGAGGAGCCTGGGGCTGGAAGGATGCCCCCTGTGGACGAGATGACCGAGAGCGAGGACGGCTGGGCAAGGCTGGGCCATGGATTCTCCCCCAGAGCTGCCGGGGGGAACTGGGGTGGGGGGGCGGTCCCGACGCCCCATCAGCTGCGGCGGCACCTGCTACAGATTTCTGACCTCCAGAACCGGAAGGTGACAGCCTGGTGTGGCTGACGTCCCTGGGTTTTCGTGGGAATTTGCCACGGCAGCCACAGGAAGCCAACACCAGTAGCCACGGTGAGGACATCACGCATCTTTGCAAACCCTGCAGTGTGTGGAAGCTGGGTGTGCAGGGGGTGCTTGGCCCCACCCTCCTTGTCCTCCTGCCCAGGCCCCGGGAGCCCAGCCTGCAGGGAGTCAGGTCAGCGCGGGGCAGGGACACAGCCTGGCCTTGATTCAGAGCATCCCACAGTCACTTCCCAGCTCCCGAGCTCCCCGTGTGCAGTGGGTACAGCTTCTCCTCTGCCTGGGCTGCTCCCAGGGCGTGGCCTCCAGGATCACTCCCCCAGTGAACTTCCTGCATGCAAATCCACGCCCAGGGCTGATTTCTTGGGCAATCCCTCCAAAGCCTGCAGTGGGGTGGGGTGGGGGAAAGCCAGCGGCCTCAGGGCCTGTGCAACTCAGCAGCGAGATGGGGGTTGGGGTTTTAGCCAGGGACTTGCTGTAGTGCATCTGGGAGCACCCCGGCTGGGTTGGCGGCCTAGGGACCTGTTGCTGTTGATTTCTCAACAATGTTGCAGTGGATTCGTTTCTGAGAGGAGCAGTGTGGTGGGGGCAAGAGGCGCGGAGTCACCACACAGACCCCAGAGTTGGGTGAAAGCAGGCTTGAGGCGAGCAGCCCGCAGACTCATTTATTTCAGTTGGTACAGCAGCTTATATAGCCAAGACCAGCCAATCCGGTCAAGGGGCGGTCTACGCCCCAACCAATCACAGCCTGTTGCCAGGCAGTTTCCAAAGCCATCCAATCACAGCCTGTTGCCAGGCAGGCTCCGTTGCCAGGTGGGTTTCAAAGCCATTCCTGAGTAACTGATGCTTGCTTGCCAGTGGCCATCTTGGCATGGCCTTCTCATTCCACCAGGGACCCATTTGCCTTCATCCTTAAGTCTCGTCCTATTAAGAAGACCTTTGTTTCCTTCTGCCTCCCTACACCTGCCTGCACTCGGACAATGAGTTTTCACGCCAAGGGACTGCCCAGCAGGGTAAGTCCCTCCCTGCACCACCAGCATCTTGTAAGAGCACCAGTGGGAGTCCAGGACGCTCCCCTTCCAAACCAGCTCCCTGCTAATGCACCCGGGAAGACAGCAGAAGACGCCCCGGGCCCTTGGGCCCCTGCCACTCCTGTGGGAAACACAGATGGAGTTCTGAGTCCTGGCTTGCGCCTGGCCCAGCCCCTGCTGTTGCAGCCATGTGGGGACAGAACCAGTGGGTGGAAGATCTCTCCCTCTAACTCTGTCTTTGGAACAAATCTAAAAACAAACCGGAAAGACCACTTGGCACTTGCGCTTCTTGGTCTGCACACACCCTGCAGCCCGGCCACTTCTGGATACCACGAAGCGCCCACCACCCATGCAGAACCTGAGCATCAGCCTGAGCGGCCCGACCCTCCACCCCCACAGCCCGGCACAGAAGGAAATGCTTTGAGCCACTCGACCCAGGGCCCTTGTGCAGCACTTGGCACCTGGAGCCCGGCGCCCTACACTGCTGACAGCCATCCACTCCGATATGTGAGGCACGGGAAATGACTGGCAGGTGCCGTGCAGGAACCCAGGGTAGCTCTGGATCAGGAGAGCAAGAAGGGGACCTGCACTGGGCCTGCAATGTTCACATCCCATATGGGCGCCGGTTCCAACCCAGCTTCCTGCTAACGGCCTGGGAAAAGCAGCGGATGATGGCCCAAGCGCTTGGGCTCCTGCCACTCACCATGGGAGGCCTGGAAGAAGCTCCTGGCTTGGACCTGGCCCAGCGCTGGCCATAGCAGCTAGCTGGGGAGTGAACCAGTGGATGGAAGATTCCTCCCTGTCTCTCCTTCTCTCTCTGCAACTCTTTCAAATAAATAAATCTTTAAAAATTTTTAAAAAATAAGGCAAGAATAAAACTTAGTGCCAGGTCCTGCTGCCAAGTGCTTCCCCCGCTGGGACCTCCTGGGGCCTGACGGGGGGCGGGGGGTAAGGTTGGGAGGCCTCTCCTGGTTCCACAGGGGGCACTGGAGGCCTAGAAAGGGGCAAGGGGCTGGCTCAGAGCCCCACCACTAGTCACTCACGTGCCCCGTCTTTGTGCCTGTAGGCATACACGCTTCCGTTCCACAGACGCCCCTTGCATGTCTGTTACAAGCCGGGCTCCACACAAAACAAGCAGGCACCGGGGACTGGGGGTGGGCAGGGGGCAGAGGGCGGCCAGAGGGGTCTCTCTGCAAGACCAGCCCTCCAGGGGGTGAGGACAGGAGCCGGACGGTCTGGGGAAGCTTCCTCTGCCACCTACAGGCTGGGCTCTGCAGCCCACAGTGGGCGAGGCCTCTTGGAGACCTCCCCCCACCCAAGTGGTGCGGGGCTCCGACCCGACCCCTGTCGGGGCAGGGCGGAGCGGCAACGTGGCACCACATGCTGATGTCTCCTGGCGCCCACGCGGGCCGCATCAGGTGGCTCCACGTTAATTGCTCGGGAGAACACGGCTGGCTGTATAATTTGGATCCAGAGGCCCCTCTCGGTGAAGTCTTAATTGTGGCGCTCCTGGGTGTCCTGGGGCGAGCTGAGCTCAGCCTGGGGTAGTGCGTCCGGCCTCGGTTCTGCCTCTTGCTCCCGTGTGTTCCAAGCCTTTCCCAGCCTCAGTTTCTTCTCCTGAGAAATGGGAGTGAAAAGCCACCTCCCCCGGACGCAGCCCACAGCGCTGAAGGTGAACTTTAGGTCTGGAGGTGGGCGTGCAAATGCTGCCAGGCGGGCACCTGGAGTCCTGAGCGCTGGCTGCCGGGACGGCTCGCCGGGCGTCGTCACCCAGCCGCCAGCCCTCTGCAGCTCCTGCCGCCCAGTGTATGCCAGGCACGGTTCTCAGGCTGCAGAGGTGGCCCAGACACTGAGAGTCACAGGCGTCCAGGAGCCGGCTGTCGGCAGAGTCAGGCAACAGGTGAGCAGAGAGCCACAACCCGCTGGGGAGGGGGCCTGGGGCTGGGCTCAGGAGAACCCAAGCAGACGGGGGTCCCTAGGCTGGGAGGAGAGTCTGCACTGAGCCTCCTCTGCTCCTGGGAGCGGGGGGGGGGGGGGGTTTGTGAGGCAGGGCAGCCTTATGCTCGGCCCTGCCTGGGGGAGGGGTCAGATGGTGACAGGTGGGGGCAGGGAGGCAGCGCTGGGAGCAAGACGCCCTTCACCCACTCAGGTGCTCGGGCCGGGCGGACTCTGCGGGAGGAGCAGCTGCGCCCCACTCAGGTGGGCAGAAGACAGCAACGACACGGGCGCGGAGGAGCCGGGGAGCCGGAGCTGCAGAGGGGCGGCCGGTGTGGTGTGGGGGTGACGCTCCCCTCGAGACGCCCACATGGTTCCCTCTCAGAGTGTGGGGGTGCCAGTCCCGGCCACTCTGCTTCCTGCCGATGTGCAAGCGGACGGCTCAGGGACCTGAGTCCTGGCCACCTAGTGGGAGACCCGGGTGGAGTTCCGGTTCCAGCCCCAAGGCTTGTGGGCATTTAGGGGGTGAACCAGCAAATGGAAGACCTCTCTCTCTGTCTCTCCCCCTCCCCCTCCCCCTCTTTCTCCCTCTCCCCCTCTCCCTTCCTTTCAAATAAGTAAAATAAGTACTTTTTCTAAGAGCTGTGGAGAAAACCCCAGGCAGATGAGGGCGGTTGACCTTTGTCTTTGCAGCCTGCTCCACCCCTGCTGCAGGGCCTTCCTGAACTACAAGGTGGGAAAGACGAGAACTACATTTCCCAGGCTTCCTTGCAGCTCTGGGTCCCAGACCAATTAGGTTCCACCAAGTTCCTGCCGTGGGAGCCTGGCTGGGCCCTCCTTCCACTGCTCCGGGCCACTTCCTGCGGGCAGCTGCGTTGCTGCTGTGCGTGGAGCAGGGCTCCTGCAGGGTCTGGAGGGCGGGAGCCAGGCCCTCACCCCGGTCCGCTCTCCCCGTGGTGGGGGTCGAGAGCCTGTCAGTGGCAGCACCGGGGAGATTTCAGCTCCCTGATCCTCAATTGCAGCTGAGGCTCTGCTTATTATAATTTTTTTGATGTTTATTTATTTGAAAGAGCAACAGAGAGCGCCAGAGAGAGAGACAGACAGACAGACAGACAGGGAGGTCTTCCATCTTTCGGAAGCCTGCAGCAGCCAGGAAATGCATCTGGGTCTCCCCCAGTGGGAGACAGGGACCCAGCCACTCGAGCCGTCACCTGCTCCTCCAGGGACGATGTTAACCGGAGCTGGGGTGGACGGAGAGAAGCCGGGTTTCATCCAGGCACTCGGTGTGGGATGTGGGCATCCCACGATGGTTAGCCCGCAAGGCCAAGCACCCGGCCCGGCCCTTTAGAACCGAGATGTCACCTGCCACGTACATTGTGCCTGAAGAACTTCTGACCCGCGTGCAGCACACATATCCACGCCTCCCCCCTTTCTCGCCCACTTTCCTGCACACAGGGCACACCCCAGGCTCGCTACAGGGAGTGCTTGGCACCCAGGGTGGCAGTGTTGGTGAGCACAGCTCCCCAGGGGACCAGTGGCCTCTGTTCAAAGCCAGCCCGGCCACTGCCAGCTGCAGGGCCTTGGGTGAGTTTCTTGGCTTTCTGTGCCTCGGTTTTCCTGTCTGCGAAATGGGGCCAGCTATTTGCAGGGTTTGTCACAGGTCAGGTTCCCTGGGAAACGGGCTCTGATTCAGGCACCTGAGGCTTTAATGGGGAGCTCGAGGGAGAAGGGGAACAGGGCTGAGTGGCCCCTTGGGTCTTCCAGACTGGGAGGGGCTCTCCTCCCTCCGGCCTGGGCTTGCACAGCTGGGAGCTGCATGCCTCCTGCCTGAATTGGCCATTGCTCTTTCCCAGCGCGAACAGGCCCCGCAGTCCGAAGCACTCCGGCGTCAAATGCTGTTGTATGTGTAGGGGAGCCTTGGCCAGGGCAGGCCGTGCACAGTCCAGCTGCCTGGCCCTGAGAGGTGAGGGAGGTGGAGGAAGCCACGGTCTGTTTGCAGGTTCTGGAAGGTGCCCTAAGAACGAACAGACGGACTGTGGTGCACACCAGCGGGCCATGCCAAGGCCAGATCCGGTGGCTGGGCTGCCTTGGATCCGGCCCTGTTTCTCAAATGGATGTGATGTGCACCATGCAACTTCCACTTAAAATAGCCCACTTTCCCCCACGGAACATAAACTAGGGCTTAGCGTTTCTTGGCAGCCAACGATTCCAGGATTTCACGCAGGTTAAAAATAAAAATGCGAAGCGCTGTAATAATCCCCGCAGTCCCCGTGGCACTCCCCAGCTTGCAAGGTGATTTCCAGCCGCCTCTCACCAGGGAGCGTCACAGCACTCTTGGGAGGCAGGCTGCTGTGGCCCTGATATCAGGTGGGGAAACTGAGGCACGGGGGGGCCAAAGCGAGGGACGCGAGGTCACCAGGGCTCAGCCTGCGTGTGCTTGGCACACCATGCGTCTTCTCACTCTGAGACATGTCTGGGCTAAGGCACCAGGCCCTGGGGCCGGCATCATGGTACATGTGGGGAGCAGCCCGGACTGGACTGAGTTACTGGAATTAAGACTTATTCTATGCATCTGCTCTCCCACAATATGGCGCTGGGAGAGAAGTAAACAGCTTCTGCACAGCTGCCTCCAGTTCAACCAATAAACTGTAGGACTTGCTACTGATTGGAGGAGAGCAGCGTACTCGGCGTGTGGGCAGCCGAGTTAGGATTGGCGGAGGAGGACTATAAAGGAGGAGAGAGACGGCATGCACCAGGAACATCTAAGGGGAACATCTAAGGGGAACACCTGTGCAGCCCCCGAGAGAGCCGGCCGGCGGTGTGCCGCTCCCCTGCGGAAGTGGGGAATGTGGCAGGGGGAACCGCCCTTCCACAGAGGTGGAAGGGACAGTAGCCAACCCGGGAAGAACCAGCAGCAAACCCGGGGAGGGCCGAGCAGACGAAAGAACAGCGCAGGGTCCTGTGTCGCTCCTCCACGAAGAGGGGGAGCGACAGTACACTAGGTAAAGCCACTGCCGCCTGTGACGCCGGCATCCCGTTTGGGCACCAGTTCGAGTCCTGGCTGCACCACTTGCGATCCAGCTCCCTGCTAATGCACCTGGGAAAGCAGCAGAAGATGCCCCAAGTGCTTGGGCCCCTGCGTCCATGTGAGAGACCCGGATGAAGCTCCTGGCTCCTGGCTTCAGATCAGCCCAGCCATGGACCTTGTGGGGGAGTGAATTGCAGGATGGAAGTTCTCTCTCTCTCTCTCTCTCTCTCTCTCTCTCTCTCTCTCTCTCTCTCTCTTTCAAAATAAATAAAGGAATCTTTAAAAGAAGCAGCAGGAGCAGCCAGGCCTTGGATCTTGTGAGTGAGCTCGCGGGGTCTCATGTTCTCATCCACGCAGCAGGTGAGACTGGGAAAAACATGAAACATCTGGTCCGGACTAGGTGTGCGCGGACTGGCCCGAGAGGGTTGGAAGTGGCGTGGGCATCGTCCCGGCGCACACCTCGGAGCCCTCCTCCGGCCAGGCAGGGCCTGTGGAGAGAGGGCAGCTGGCCTCAGGTGTGGGCGTGCCAGAACAGTGAGGGGGGCAGGTGCAGAGGGTGGGCCCAAGCCCAGCCTCAGCTCCAGCCGCCCCCGAGGAGAGAGACCAGGGCACCTGCGCGCTCGCCCAGTGGGGAAGTGACCAGGGCTGTGTGGTCTGGGAGGTCAGGCCAAGGTCACGGGCTGATGGGCAGCTGTGCTCCATGGCGGGGTGTGCAGCAAGGGAGGGGCTTGCCAGGAGCTAGGGGACGAGGAGGGATCTCCCGCAGGTGGGCCCAGCAGCGGGTGGGGTCTGGACGGGCGCACCCTCTGCCCCTGCCAGGCACTCCCAGAGGCCCTGATCTGACCGTGTCTCCCGTGTCACAGCTGTCTGACTGTCATCCCGTCCGCTCCACCGCTGCTAGCTGGGTGGCCTGGGCCACCGGGGTCCCAATCCACAGTGATGGATTTGTCAAAGCAAGGGGTGAACCAGCAGATGGAAGATTCTCTCTCTCTCCCACCCCCCTTCCCTGTCACTTTGCATTTCAAATAAATGAAATAAATATTTTTAAAAAGAGCGGGCATGCTGGGGTGATGCCATGGGGCTTAGCCAGGCACAGACCTGACCAAACAATTCCTATCACTTCCTCCAGGAAGTCTGCCGTGACTGATGCCACCCTTCGGTGGCTCTGGGCATCTCCTTTGGCCTCCCCTGTGCCTCTGTCAAGGCACGCAGGGGTCCGTCTCTCCAGGGTTCCTCTGTTTGCTCCCCGTCCCCTGAACTGTGAATTCTTGGAGACTTTGTCTCAGCCCTAAAGCCCCAGACCTGCCTCATTCCTCGCTCGTAGGCGGTGCTGTAGACCGGGGACACTCACTCAGATGCCCGTGCCATTCCTCACCCCCAGTGTTTGCAGTTGAGGGCCCCGGGGAGGTTTTAGGGCTCAGCTCCCCTGTGGGAGGCACCAGCGCCCATACACCAGAGACCTCAGCACCCCCTCTCTCTTCCACCAGTTAAGCTCCCAGCAAGAGCGAGCCGGGACTGTGGGCTTCCCAGCCGCCAGAACTGGGAGAAACCCATCTCTTAGCTTGGGCCATCCAGTCCATGGGGTCCTGCAGCGGTTGAAAGAACAAAAGAATGCACACGTTTGACCCTTGAGCGGGGCTTCGAGGCAGGTGCATCCGCCGACCCCGCCCCGCCCCGCCCTGCCCCGCCCCGTGGGAGCTGCTTCAGAGGTTCTGGGCTCACCCAAAGGACCCCCCTGCAGGCCTGATGCAGCCTGGCCTGGTCCTGGGCGGAGCTGTCCGCTAAGCCCCCAGCTCCTGACTCTTCTTACCCTTCCTCCCCCGGGAGGGACAGAGGGAGGCCCAGGGCTGCAGCCTGGCCAGGGCTCTTCTCCCTCCGAGAATAATGGCGCCCAGTCCTGTTGCCCTTATTTAATGCTGCAGATTTGCTGAGAGGCCTAATTGCACATTCCACTGTGGGGCGATTAACCGGCCTCTTAGCAGCGAGCGGCTCCCTGGGCCGGCGCGATTTATGCCTCCTGGGGAGGCAGCCTATTAGCAGCGGCCATAAATCTCGGAGCCGGGCTTGGCAAGGTGGATTTTAATAAAATCATAGGGGACAGAGCCAGGCTCGGGCCGCAGACTTCCGGGGGGAGAGCCAACATTTCTCTGTAATTAAAGGGACGCCTTGCAGCCCTGGGATATGCCCAGGATTTTAATGAAACTCCGGGAGCTGGAGGCAGTGACCACTTGGCAGCCAGGGCAGCGTCCCTGCTGGGATGGGGGTGCGAGGAACCTGGGGGAGCTTGGGTGGCCCCGGCCAAGGGGTCTTGAAGTGGCGGGGACGCTCAGGGCACACTGGCACCGGGGCTCTGGGCTCTGGCTGTCTGCTGACAGGGGCTCATTCCCAACCCTGGCAAATCGCTCCTCACACCCAG
This sequence comes from Oryctolagus cuniculus, assembly GCF_964237555.1. NCBI lineage: Eukaryota > Metazoa > Chordata > Mammalia > Lagomorpha > Leporidae > Oryctolagus > Oryctolagus cuniculus. The sequence goes on along the minus strand of NC_091433.1, from coordinate 4,452,732 downwards.
GAGCTCCCGGTCTCTAGGGACCCTTGGCCAGGAATCCCCAGGCCTCCTCCTAATCCCAGAACAAAAGGTTAAATGCCAGGCTCCGCGGGCGGCTCCCTGAGCCTTCAGCTCCCTTCGGTCAGTGCTCAGGTCCTGCCTTTGAACTTGGCTGAACCTGCCAAGTGCACGCGCCAGAGTGCCCTGGAGCACAGCCCCGGTCCCCCTCCCTTCCATTCTGTTCCCTTCACTGCCCTTCCCTGCCCTCTGTCCCCAGTGCGGGCTCCTGTACTCTGGACTGGGCGTGTCCCAGGACGTCTCCCGGGCACCTGCTGCCCAACAGGCCAGGCCCCGGGCAGCTCCTCCTCACCCTGTTCCCTGCCAGGGCACTGTGTGCCCAGACCCACAGCTCAGGGGCGTCCGGCCAGAGCTTCCTCCCCCGCTCACTGCACCTCCAGCCCCAGTTCTCAGCTGGTCGCGGCCACGTTGGCCTCCGCCTGGACCACCGAGGTGACCTCTCTGCTTCCACACCGGCCCCAGAGAGCTCAGGCGCCACCCCATGAAAGGTGTCCCCAACAGCAGGCACCATGGCCGCCCTCGCGCCCCCAGTGAGGAAACAGGGGTAGTGAGGTTAAGTCCTGGCGTGGGGCTGCATGGCTGGCTCCAAGGAGCCCTCCCCTCTCCAGCCTCCTGCCTCCCCAGGCTCTCATCTCCTCTCACAACTGTCCCCTGCTCGCTGCTGGTCACTGTCCGACCGTGTCCTCCCTGTGTGCCTTTGGCCGCCTGCCCCTCTGTCCCCCGATCCCCAGGGACTGGGGCCTTGGCTCTGACTGCCGTGGTCCCGGCACACGGCTGGTGCTGTAAGGTGCGCTCCTTGAGCCTGGTTTGTGCTCAGCCAGGAATGGCTGGCGAGCCACGTGGTGGCCGTGCAGGTCTGCAGCTGGCTGAAGAGTCCGCCACCCAGGGAGAGGTCAGCTCCACGCCGCGTGGGGGGACTCCCTGGGCTTTTCCTCCTGGTCCTTGCTTGGAGGCGCGGGTGAGGGGGAGATGGGAGATTTGGCAAGGAGGATGCTAAGGAGGCAGATCCAATGGGGGTGGGGGGGGGGGAGAGGAAGGGAGTGGGAAGGGAGGGAAGAAAGGACTGAAAATGTCCCTAAGGCGCGAGTGGGCCCCAGAAATCCCCTCCCCAGGCTCTCAGCGCTCTGTCTGTCGCAGCCCAGGGAGGCTAAGGCCCCGGAGACGCGTGTGCCGCGCCTGGGGTCCCGTCGCTTTCTGGCTAAAGCAGAGTAGTTAGCAGCCTGCTCCCGCGACTCCGAGTCCGGGGCACTTTGCTTGGACTCAGGACGTCATCTACGCAAACAGCCCTAAAACTCAGGCACTGCCTGGTGTGTCCGCACTGGCCGGGCCTGAGCGGGGACGGTGCTGCCTGGTGTGTCCGCACTGGCCAGGCCTGAGCCGGGGACCGTGTTTCGGAGCGGGGCCGATGAACACCGTGAGCGAGACTCACTGGCCATCGCGGCAGAGTGGCCACCACCGGGAGGGTTTGCTCAGGAGCAGGCCAAAGGCTTGTTTTCACCTGGAAACATTCCTCGTTTGCTCTCCACAGTTCTTTATCCAGGGCAAACATTTCACTCCACAAAACGCAATGAGTTTCTGCACACATAGATGCCAAAAAGCAGGTGGCAGAGTCAAACTGGGTTTCAGCATCTGTTACAATGGTTATTTTTTTTTCTTAAGATTTATTTATTTGAAAGAGTTACAGAGAAAGAGGGAGAGGCACACACACAGAGAGAGAAAACTTCTATCCGCTGGTTGGCTCCCTACATGGTCACAATGGCTAGGGCTGGGCCAGGCGGAAGCCAGGAGCCCGGAACTCCATCTGAGTTTCCCTCGTGCGTGGCAGGGGCCTAAGTGTGTGGGCCGTCCTCTGCTGCTTTCCCAGGTGCATCAGCAGGGAGCTGGATCGGAAGTGGAGCAGCCGGGACTCGAACCAGCGCCCAGATACGGGATGCTGGTGGCGCAGGCGGCCACTTCTGCAGAGCCGATCAGGAGGCACTGTCGCTCCAATGACATGGGGCACACGGCGAGCACGCGGGGCTCACGGTGGGAAGCGGGACCCGTGGAAGGCAAGAGTCTCCATCTCCCAACAGAGAAGCCCTTGTCTACACGTCCACACGTCAGACGTGGCCGTGCGAAGACGGCAGAAGGCGCTTGGTTACTCGGCAGAGAAGCCGCGTGGGGTTTGGAACGGACAATGAAGCAGTGATCGCAACCGTCCCAGCCGGCGAAAAAAAGTGACTCCTACAAAGGCCTTCAGGATCTACATACTCGAGACAATAAAACAACTCATTAACCTTTAAGAACAAAAAGCAAAAGAAAACCATCCCAAGCTATAATAAATGATTCCGGTGTGCCTGAGAGCTTTGGCGGGATCACGTGTCCAGGAGGCTTACCCCGCCAAGTGCAGGGGGTGGGCAGACACAGAGCTTCCCCCGGCCCAGGGAGGGGGCTTCTGTGCCGTGGGTGGGGGTGTGGGACGCGTGGCTCTCAGAAGCAAGCCATTACCCCAGGCAGCGGCTGCGGCTCGGGCCCACAGCGGATTCCCCCACGACCTCTTTGCTGGGCTGCAAGTCACACAGTGTGGCCGGGACAAGCTGCATGGGGCTGCCTTCCCAGACCCTCCAGCCCCCGGCCTCAGCTTCCCTGCCTGTGAAATGGGAGCAAGAAGCCCCACCTCCGAGCCTACTTGTGGGGTTGGCACCGCTGCCCCATCTGTCTGTCTGTCTGTCCCACTGGTGCAGATCCAGAGCCCACCAACGTTGCTCAGACCCCCACCCCGCTGCCCACTACTTCTTGCTTGCAAACAGCAGTCACCAGGCAAGAGGCCTCTGCTGACCACGGGGAGGGGCAGCTTGTCTACCTCTGCCTGCAGGGGCCCCAGGAGGGCAGGAGGAGCCCGGCACGTGGGACACTCGGGTATCTCTGAGCCAAAGATCACCAGGACCTTGGGTGGTGGCTTGGGAACCAGTGGGAAAAAATTGTCTTTCTTTCTTTCTTTTTTTTTTTTTTTTAGATTTTTTTGTTTGAGAGAGTTACAGAGAGAGGAGAGGAGACTGAGAGAGAGAGAGAGAGAGAGAGATCTTTTATCCATTAGTTTATTCCCCAGGTGTCCAACCCGAAGCCTGGTGCTCCATCCGGGTCTCCCACGTGGGTGCAGGGGACCAAGCACGTGGACCATCTTCTGCTGCTTTCCCAGGCCTTTAGTGGGGAGCCAGACTGGAAGTGGAGCAGCCGCCGGGACGTGAACTGGTATCTATACAGGATGCTGGCATTGCAGGCTGCGGCTTTATCTGCCAAGCCACAGCACTGGCCCCTGGGCAACCATTTTTAAAGCAAATCTCCACCCTTCAACCTGGGGGTCTTGGCAGACACTTAAAGACCCCGGGGACTGCTCAGGCCCCATCAGATCAGAGCAGCAGACACTGTCAGCTCTGCACGTGAGAAACCGAGGCGCAGGGGCCAGTGCGGTGCCACAGCAGGCCACGCCTGTGTTGGCTGCACCGGCATCCCATATCAGAGCACAGGTTCCAGTCCCGGCTGCGCTGCTTCCAATCCAGCTTCCTGCAAAACACCTGGGAGACAGCAGACGCTGCCCCAAGTCCTTGGGCCCCCACCACCTGTGCGGGAGGCCCGGGTGGAGCTCCAGGCTCCTGGTTCTGGCCTGGCCCAGCCCCGGCTGTTGCAAGCATTTGGGGAGTGAACCAGCAGATGGAAGGTCTCCCATCTCTTTCTCTCTCTGTCTCTTCCTCTCTCCCTGTTGCTCTGCCTTGCAAATAAATAAATCATCTTAAAAACAAAGAAGCAAACCAAGGCCCAAAGAAGGTGAGAAGCTTGCCTGAGGCCAGCTGGGTGGCTGAGTACTGTGGACTTGCCAGGGGCCCTCACCGTGACCTGGGACCCTGCTGTGGTTTCTCACTGAGCGCCTTCTGCCCCTGCTGTCACAGGGGCCACTTCTCAGGCCACCCTGACGTCTCCCAGGGGACTTTGCCCTGGGCCCGAGGAGCCTGTTTTCCTACGGAGCCCCCCCCCCACTTTCTAGAAGTTTCCCCATGGAGATCTGCTTGGCCTGCGACTCGGCCTCCATGCCTGGGCTGCCCGTGCAGGCCTGGCCCAGCGCTGACCACTGAGTGCTCACTGCAAACCTGGGGCGGAGTTGAGCCAGTGCCACGTGTAGCCCACCCTGAAAGCATTGCTCCTGGCTCGACGTCCGTTCTCGTGGATTCCCACGGACGGTCCCCACTCTTGCGCACACTGGTCTAAGAGCTGGGCCACGTTGCATGGCTTTGTCCTTCCCACATCCCTGGCACTGTTTCCTGCACACAGTAGGTGCTCGGGGAGCAGGTGCAGAAAGGCACAGGGCGAGGGAGGCCTGGGTTCCCACCTGGAATTGTCATCCACGGGCCTCGTTTTGCTTCCTCTGCAGAATGGGAACACATCTCTCCAGAGTGTGAGTGTGGGTGGATATCCAGGACCACACAGGACAGAGCTCGGCAGACTCAGCGCATGTCTGGTTGTTGAACACGGCGCCCGTGTCTCCCCACCCCCAGCCTCCGTCCCTCCATGATCCTCACAGCGCCAAGCCCTCCCCCTACCGCACCGACCCCTGCCCTGGCCGGCGCGGGAGCAGCCACGTTGACCGTGCCCGGCCGTGCGCACACCGGAGCCAGCAGGGCTCTCCCTCCCATCGCCGAAGCCTGATTCTCAAGCATCACCTTCTTTAGGAGGTCTTACTTACGTGGCCGCAGCCACAGGCGCACCTGAGCGGCCACGGTGGATCCGACCTCCCCATGGATGGATCTGATCACCTCACAGGTAAGTCTGGACACCCCCAGGAGGACCTGCCCATCCCGTGGGGACTCTGACCCGCGTGGACATGTGTCTGTCTGATGGCCTCTCAAAGACACACAGGCCAGTGGGGGGGCGGGGGGGGTGCTGCCAGGGCAGAGCAGCTCAGCAGGAGGTAGGGACACGCCCCTCGCCCTCACCCCCTCCCCAGCCAGGCCCAGGAGAGCCCCTGGGCCCCAGAGGGAGGAAGCCTCTCTCCAGGCTGGGGCGGCCGAGAGAAGCGCAGCATAATTGCATCTTAATAACTGTTTTGCAGCATAGGATTTATAATTACTAAATGTGTGATAACTGCTCCTTAAATGCCCATGATCTTTAAAAACCCTAATTTATAATTTAAGAAGCTGACACCTCTCGCCACTCTTTATTTTATCTTGTCGGGAGTAATGGAAGAGTAAGTTATGGAAAACCTTTATTTTTCATTAGCCTTAAATCCAGCGACAATTAATGTGCCCAATTTGATTATAAACTGCACAAATTAAACAATAAAGAGCTGTCTAATGAGAAATTAATTATGGGCATGGGAAGGGGAGCCGGGCCGGATAAAAGCAATAACTTACCGCCCGTGGCAGCCCGTGTCGGCCTCTCCGGGAGATGAAGGGGCTCCCTCAATGTGTGCCTTTGCTGATAGGAGCCATCACAGATCAGTTGATCCAGAAACCATAACAGGCTAGTAATTGAAACTGCCAAAATCAATAGTGCTGACAGCCTTAATTAAATTAAATATGGCGGGGATGGGCGCGCGGCGGCGGCCGGCGGCGGGACACTTGACCCTCAGGCCGAGCGCGCCTGATGGAGAGCGCCGCCGTGTGATGGATCTGACCCCGGGGGACGCTTGCGGACCGGGCCCCCTCCCGCAGGGAGAGGCTCCGTGAGCGATGGGGTGCTGGGAAGTCCGTGTCTCGGGGCATCTACTCTGGGGGTGCAGGGGAGGGGCGGGAGCAGGAAGTGAGGCTCTGGCGGCAGGAGCCAGCCGGCGGGAGCGACCCGACCAGTCCCAGCTCCCCACCGGCCACGCGAGGGGCCCGGCTGCGTTGCCTCGCCCGGCCCAGCCTCCACTTTCCCCTTCTGCGAGCTGGGCGCGCGTGCAGACACCTGCAGCGGGGCGGATGCCCGAAAGACGCAGTGTTGATGATGAGGAGCCCTGCTGTGCTCCTGGAGTCTGGAACATTCTCACTGCTGCCTCCCCTGCCCCAGAGCCCGGCCACAGGGGCCTCCTGGCTAAGCAGAACCATGAAGCCAGCAGCAGCTCTGTCCGCTTCGTGTTTGTGGCTGCTCTTGGTAGAATTCCTTCCCATGGGGCCGGCGCTGTGGGGCAGTGGGCTAAGCCTCCGCCTGCCGTGCCTGCACCCCGTATGGGCACCCGTCTGAGTCCCGGCTGCTCCGCTTCCGATCCTGCTCCCTGCTAATGCGCCTGGGAAAGCAGCGGAACATGGTTCAAGTGCTTAGGCCCCTGCGCCCACGTGAGAGACTGGAAGAAGCTCCTGGCTCCTGGCGTCAGCCTGGCCCAGCCCCCGCCGTTCCAGCCATTTGGGGAATGAATGGTAGTAAGACCGATACCTCTTTCTCTCTCTCTCTCTCTCTCTCTCTCTCTCTCTCTCTCCCTCTCTCCCTCTGTGACTCTGCCTTTCAAATAGATAAAAATAAATCTTTAAAAATAATCCCCTTCCTGGCCGGCGCCGCGGCTCACTAGGCTAATCCTCCACCTTGCGGCGCCAGCACACCGGGTTCTAGTCCCGGTCGGGACACCGGATTCTGTCCCAGTTGCCCCTCTTCCAGGCCAGCTCTCTGCTGTGGCCCGGGAGTGCAGTGGAGGATGGCCCAAGTGCTTGGGCCCTGCACCCCATGGGAGACCAGGAGAAACACCTGGCTCCTGCCATCGGATCAGCGCGGTGCGCCGGCCACAGCGCGCCGGCCACGGCGGCCATTGGAGGGTGAACCAACTGCAAAAGGAAGACCTTTCTCTCTCTTTCTCTGTCTCTCTCTCTCTCACTGTCTACTCTGCCTGTCAAAAAAAAAAATAATAATCCCCTCCCTGCCACAGATTTGGGGTCTCCCACCCTGGCTCCTTGGACCCCTGGAGCGAGGCAGTAGAGAGAACTTCAGAGCGTTCAGGGAGAGCCTGGCTGGGGTTCAAATCCTGGCTGCCCAGCTTGTTGTCGGCGTGACCTTGCCTGTGTCGCCGGGCCGCTCTGTGTGCCCGTGGGGACGAGACCCCACGCCCTGCTGAAGCAAACCAGACCGTCGGGGGGCTCGGCAGTGTTGTGAGCATTAGCAGACAGCGGCGGCCGCCCGCCTGCCCGCGCCACGACTCCGGCAAAGGAAGAAAATAAAATGCACTTGATTGCGCTCTCCGGTATTGTTCTGTCCTTCCAAAAAAAGAGAAGGAAATCAATGACTACAAAAAGCCCTGGCCTCATAAACATTGGTTTTCACCATAGGAAGCAGAACAAATAAATATCTTCGCAGTTTGCTCGGCTGTCGGCCGGCTGGGCCGACTCCTTCAGCGACATGAAATAGGCGGCTGGGCTTCCCCGAGGTGGATGTCAGCGCTAACAAACTGTCCCTTCATAACAGGCCGGCCGGAGATCAGAGGAGCAGATTATTCAAGGAGACGCCTTCGAGATGCCCATGTGGTTGCTGTGACAACTTGCCCAGAGAGGGAGGGCCCCTGTCGGCCGGAGGGGACGGGCTCCAGGCAAGCTGGCCAGAGGCGGATAATCCCAGCCCAGGCCGCCGCGAGCAGAGGGCTCTCTGCCCAGTGAGCACCTTAGCTCGCTCCCGCTCCCCCCTACCCCCCAGCCACCGGGCCCTGGTGTGGGTGGAGTCTCCTCCGAGAGCCGCCTGGACGCCGGGCAGCCCCCTCGGAAAGATGCTGGGAGAGCAAAGTGGGTGATGTTCCCTCCCAAGGGGGCCCCCGACTCTCGTTCACCACCGCGGGCCCTGCACGGGGCTGAGACCTTGGACCTCGAATGGCACAACCTGTGTCGAGTCCCCGTGCACCTGTGTGACCTGGAGTGGCATCGCCCCGCCCCTGTGTTGGCGTTGGCTGTGGGCTTTATTGTGGCTGCCACCTTGTAGGTTTGCAGGAAGTGCTAGACGCTGCTTCCGCAGGCACCCCACAGGGCTCAAACCCCACTCCGCCTGTCACCAGCCACGTGACTCCTGTGACCCATCTGCAAAATGGACTCACAGCCCCCAGCCCAAATGAGTCGATACGGTGAAGCATTGATCGGCACTTGCTTGCTGTCATTCAGTGCCCTCGGAACTCAGACGAGGAGGGACCAGGGCTCCTGGTCTACACACGAGCAATGGGACCCCTGCAGGGCCAGGGTGCCCCGTCCTGGGGCCCGCCCGCCCCGCAATCATAGCCACACTCATAAACACACATCTCACACCCGGGCACAGGCACACACCCCGCCGCGCATCAGGAACTGCCAGGGATGTCACGCATGCCCCGGGGAAGAGGTTACAACACGGAGGAAAGGAAGCCGCTTGCAGTCAGAGCCTCTCCCCGAGCTCTGCCGGCGAGCGGGACCGGCTCGGGCTGGCCCGGCAGCGGCTCCAGACGGCCAGGGTGGCGGGGAACCGCGGCTGCTCCCCTGGTCTGCAGCTGCAGAGCCCCCGCCAGGCACTGCGCAAGGGCGCCCGCTCACACGTATATACACACTCACACACTCACGTGTATACACATACTCATGGACATGCACACACTCATATACATACACTCATACACACACATGAACACTCACTCACATTCACATACCCATACACACGCTCACAGACACACTCACACACTCATACATGTATACATGTACACACTCATACACTCATGTGCATACACACTCATTCGTGAACATGCATACACACATGTACACACTCATATACATACACTCACACACATGTACACACTCACGTTCACATACCCATGCACATGCTCACACTCATACACACACATATATGTATGCATGTACACACACTCATTCATGAACATGCATACACATATGCACACACTCATATACATACACTCACACACATGTACACACTCACGTTCACATACCCATACACATGCTCACACTCATGCACACACATATGTATGCATGTACACAACTCATTCATGAACATGCATACATACATGTACACACACTCATATACATACACTCACGTACACACTCACATACATTCACATACCCATACACATGCTCCTACTCATATGCATATATTCATACACATGTGTATACACTCACACATACACGCACAATATGTCCATACACATTCACATGTGTATACATACACCTAAACACACACACACCTACACACTCACACACATACACATATGTATACACACAAATACACAACTTGTACACACGCACATATACTTATGCACACACACACTCACGTGTGTATACACATACCTTCACACACATTCATACACACATTCACACACACTCACACATTCATGCACACTCACACGTGTATACACACATACCTACACACTCACACACATACACACTCACACACTCATACACACTCACACGTGCATACACATACCTACACACACTCAGACACATTCATACACACACATTCACACACACTCACACATTCACTCACACGTGTATACACATACACATACCTACACACTCACACACATACACACTCACACACACTCACATGTGTATACACGTACCTACACACACTCACATACTCTGACACACACTTATGCACACTCACACGTGTATACACATACCTACACACACTCATACACACTCACACATGTTACACATACCTACACACTCACACACCCATACACACTCACACTCACACACTCATGCACACTCACACGTGTATACACACATACACACACCTACACACACTCATGCACACTCACACACACTTGAGTGTGATGCAGCCTTGGAAAGGAGACTGCCCCATGCCCCGGCGTGGGTTAACCTCGGGGACACGATGCCTCAGGAAATCAGGGCCAGGGGCTGGGGAGGGCCAGGGCGGGGAGGGCCAGGGGTTGGGGAGGGGTGGCGGGCCGCGGTTCGTGTGCAGTGGGGCCGGGGTTTCAGAACAAGCCTCTTTCCAGAGACGCCCTCTGGAGATGGTGGGGCGGAGCGGTGAGGGCTGGGCGGGCACGTGGGTGTAGTCCAGCCCCTGAACGTCGGCCTAGGGGCTGGGATGGGACGTTCGCATCTTTCACCACAGTTGAAGACCAAGCCCTCTCAGCAAACACGGAAGGGCGGATGCTGAACCCTGGGGCCCGGGCAACGCTCGGCTGAGCCCGCGGACATTTGTCCAGTGCCTCCTGGGTGCGCGACAGAGCAGGGCAGCTGGGAGAGTCAGGGGCTGCCCCCCCGCCAGGGCAGGGGACACTGCCCCTGCTGACCAGCAGGAGGCTCTGCACATCTGACCTGCCGGACCCTGTGACCCAGAAGTGCTGCCCTGCCTGGGCGCACTGAGCACGGCCACAGGCAGAGCCGGCCCCTGTGTGCCCGGCTGGTCTCACGGCGCTGTCAGAGGGTGGCCAGAGAAGCTCAGGGCTGTGCGGAGAATCAATCTGTCCATCTATGATTATATGCGAGCCTGTGTCTACTCACCTGTCACGTTTCCACCCATCCGTCTACCAAATCCATATCTACCCGTCATCCACCTACACACCTACCTGTCCATCCAACCATCTGAGTGTGTGTGTGTGTCTATCTCTATCTTGCTTCTCCAGGGGCCTATCCATCTATGTACATATGTATGGCTCCATCTACCAAATCCATCTATAGCTATCTATCGTCTGTCTACCTGCCTGCCTGCCTATCTATGTCGACCTGTCTGCCTGCGTGCCTACCTGTCCACCCGAGCACCTGTGTATGTCTGTGCCACCTTCCCAGCCGTCTGGATTATCGACTGCTCTATCCGTCTGTCCGCGGATCTGTCTGCCTGTCTCCCTCGCTATTTGTCAGAACATGCAGGCGATATGGTAAGAACCGGGCTCACGAGCTGGTGGGGGCTGGGAGCGTGCCTCTGCAGAGCAGACAGCAGGCTGGGACTCGGGGACGGGCCGCTGCGCTGTCCTGGGTCCCGGGTCTGCAGGCTGGGGACCCAGGCAGGCTTCTAGGGTGCGGGCCCGTAGGGAGCCCGCCCTGGGAATCTGCTTTCCCGGGAGCCCTTCTGCTGGTCCAGCCGCAGGATGGAGAGTCGCATACTCTCCACAAAGCCGGCCGACTGCCACATTCTTCTCGCCTACCAGGTCCCGTCACGGCAGCATCCAGGCTGCTGCTGTCAGCCCGCCGCAGGGGACGCATACAGTTGACCTGCACCCCGCTCGTGGCCGTGTGGGAGTCCTGGGCCACTGTGAAGTGAGCAGAGCCCACGGCGTGCAGGGGGCGGCGGCCTCCAACCAAAAGCCGATCGTAGGCACTGAGCACGGTGGTTGGCCCGTAGGAGGTGAGAGATCAGTGCCCAGGCCTCCGCCGGTCAGTACAACGACCACCTGTGTCCCCCCTGCGCAGGCAGCCCCCAAAGGAGAGGCAGCTGTGGGAATGAAGCATGGGTGACAAAGGCAGGGTCTTCCTGGGGCAGGAGTGGGGGCCTCACCACCTTCCGCAGACACCAGCAGAGGGGCCGCCTCTAGTCTGGCCGCAGCCGCATCGCTCTGCCAGGAAGCTGCCCGCGGGGTGTCAGGGGCCTACAGACACGGAGCCAGGCCATGGCTGACACCAGAGACGCGGCATCTAGTGCCCCATTTGCATGTTCCGCACAGGTTCCCCCCGTGGAGGCACAGCCCCGTTTTCCAGGGCAAAGGGATGCTTGCTTGTGAATGTGGGAAGTCATCGGAGGCCAACAGAGCTGGCATGGCTAGCCAGGCCCCGCCCCTGCCAGCTCACCACGGCCGGTGCCCCTCCCCAAGTCTCGCTGAGCCTGGCATGCAGTGCCGGCACCCACATGGGCGCCAGTTCTAGTCCCAGCTGCTCCAGTTCTGGTCCAGCTCCCTGCTGATGTGTTGGGGAAAGCAGTGGAAGGTGCCCCAAGTGCTTGGGCCCCTGCACCCACGTGGGAGACCCAGAAGAAACTCCTGGCTCCTGGCTTCAGCCTGACCCAGCCCGAGCTGTTGTAGCCATCTGGGAAGTGAACCAGCTGATGGAAGACCTCACTCTCTGTCTCCCCCCACCCCGTGTGTGTGTGTGTGTGTGTGTGTGTGTGAGAGAGAGAGAGAGAGAGAGAGAGAGAGAGAGAGAGAGAGAGAGAGACTCTCTGGCTTTCAAATGAATAAATAAATTTTTAATTGTTTTTAAATATTGAGCTACATTGCCCCCCCAAAAAACCCTTCCTGGCCACCTGGGACCTGTGAGGTGGCCTTCTTTGGAAACAGGGTCTGTGCAGGTGCTATCGAGGTGAGGTGGGATGAAGTCCAGACAGGCCCTATCCAATGTCACTGATGTCCTCCTAGGAAGAGACTAATGGCCGGAGACCAGAGGGAAGCGGCACAGGCCAAGCCTGGAAGCCGCAGAGTCGGGGAGCTGGGTGTCCCCAGATCCTCCAGCGGGAGTGTGGCCCCACCCACACCGTTGGCCCTGCCCCTCCTGTGTCGGGTGCCTGTCTTGGAGCCTTAGGAAGCGAACCCACCCTCCACGCTCTGCAGCCGTCGCCTGGTGGGACGCCCCCCCTGGGTCCCGTGCAGTGTCCCCCTCTCCCGAGCGCAGGGTCTCAGGAGCGGTCCCCCCACCCCCACCCCCAGTGCCCGTGACCGGGGCCTTACGTGGTTGCTTGCAGGCCTGGGCTGCGTCCATCCGAGGCGGCGACCAAGTGTTTATTTCTGCATCGCAAGCCTGGAGGTGTAAACAGAGCCGGTCGAGACACAGCCGTGCCTGTCTTGGACTTCAAAATAAACTCATCCTGGTAATGGATCGTAATGGGCAGTCTGCACGCTGCAGGCCCCAATTACGCCCCGCAGGGCCTCTGACGGCAGGGCAGGTCACCCAAGGGCGCCAGGGAGAGCCCGGGGCCCACCTCCTAGTGAGGAAACCAGCTCCTGCCCTCCCAGCCCCGCCCCTCCCCCGTCACCCCCACTTCGCCTCCTCTCTCCCCTTCCCCCTCTGCCTCCTCTTCCCTGGCTTCAGAGGCAGAGTTACAGAGAGAGCGAGAGTGAGAGAGAGAATGAGAGAGAGAGATCTTCCATCTGCTGGTTCACTCCCCAGCTGGCCACAACAGCCGGGAGCCAAGAGCTCCATCCCGGTCTCCCACGCCGGTGCAGGGGCCCAAGCCCTTGGTCATCGTCCACTGCTTTCCCAGGTGCAGCATCAGGGAGCTGGATGGGAAGTGGAGCAGGCGGGACTCGAACAGGCGCTGCAGCGTGGGCTGGTGTTGCGAGGAGCAGCTCAGCCTGCTGCACCCGGAGCCAGCGCCCACGTGTGTCCTCCCCGCGATTCGTGGGCGCCCTCGTGACCTCTGCTGAATGGGTGCCCATCCTTTCATGCCCGTGAAGCAACGCCTGGGCTTCCAGTCCAGCTTCCGGTTCAGGATGGCTCCAGGGCTGGGGCCCTGCTATCCACAGAGCCGACCCAGGTAAGGGCTCCTGGCTTCGGCCTGGCTCAGCCCTGGTTGTTCCAGGCAGTCAGTGAGTGAACCAGGAGGCCGGTGCTGTGGCACAGCGGGTTAACGCCCTGGCCTGAAGTGCCGGCATCCCATATGGGCGCTGGTTCAAGACCCGGCTGCTCCACTTCCGATCCAGCGCTGTTGTGGCCTAGGAAAGCAGTCGATGATACCCCCCCTCCAAAAAAAAAAAAAAAAAAAAAAAAGAGTGAACCAGAAGATGGAAATCTCTCTCTCTCTCTCTCTCTCGTTCTCTTTCTCCCCTTTCAAATTAATAAAAAAAAAAAAACTTTTAAATGAAAGACGCTATATTTTAAAAAAGGACAACTAGGTCAGTGCAACAGCAGAGAGAGCCCAGAACTAAAACAGCAATGAGAGTCCATCAGTCATCCAGGAGAGCAGCCAAATCCAGATGCCGACAGCACCGCGTGCTAGCTAGGGTGGGAGCCGCAGGAACGCACACTCGTCGCCCAGGCCTGGGACGTGGGAGAGCCTCACAAGACAACACACTCGTCCCTGGTGCTCACTCAAAGGAGCTGAAAAATGAATACCCACACAGCCATCCGCACACAGATGCGTGCTCATCCGTGTGTCCTGAAAAGCTGCACTCGGCATCGGCAACACTCGGCAGCAACCAAGACGTCCTTAGCTGCCGCGCCCGGGCGGCGGAGAGCTGCTCGGAAACGAGCCACGGAGCGGGCGCAGACCCGGAGGGAGTTCCAAGGCCCCTCACTCCACGAAGCAGCCACGGGAAAGGTTGCCTCCCGCGTGGCTCCAAGCCTGCGGCCCCGGCAAACGGCAACCCTGCGCACACCGTCCCGGGCTGCGTGGCTCAGGGCTGCGGGTGGAGCGGCGGGGTGCAGCGGGCTGTCCACGAGCGACCGCAATGGCGGGTCCACGTGGTCCCGAGCCCATCCCTCCCCGGGACCACGGAGCGCACAACCCCGGGGCGCGCTCTCGCGCCCCCTGGTGACGAGTCGCGGTAGGTCCATAGCGGTAACCAAACGGGCCAATCCGGAGGGTGGTGGTCCCGGGTGGAGAAGCAGGCTTAGAGGGAACCCATGAACCTTCCATGAACCAAAATCTCTAAAAATGCTGCCTTTCACACGTAAAAAGCGCCTGGGTCAGGACAGGGCCGGCCACGCGCCTGTAACAAGCAACCTGTCCATCTGCCGGCCTCAACGGGGCCAGGTGTTCCATTGCTCAGGGGCCTCTGCGCACCACTCAGGCCCCAAACTGGCCCTGGTGATCCCCGGGCCGGCTGAAGGCGCCGTCAGCAGCACAGTGCAGCCTTCGCCACGAGTGACTCTGCCCACGGTGGCACAGGTGCACTCACCCGGGGCGCGAGGAAGGGCCATCCGGGAGGTGGGGGCCGAGCACTGCTGGCGGCCTGGGGGGGGGGCACCAGTGGCAGAGGACAGGGCCCCCGGCGGCTCCTGCCCGACCTCAGCTTCCCCACTTGCCCTGAGGGCCAGTGCTTGCTGCCGCCCCGAATGAAGCGGCACCACGGATCCGGTGTTCAGTAAGCGATGGACATTCTAAATTGAGACACAGGGAGGGCCGAGAGTCCCCTACCTGGTCAGTTTTTTTTTTTTTTCCTTTTCAAAATTGTATTTGAAGGGCAGAGGGCCAGATCTTCTACCCGCTGGCCTGCAGCACCCAGGCCTGGCCCAGGTCAAAGCCAGCAGCCAGGGCCTCAATCCGGGCTCCCGCGTGAGTCACAGAGACACAGCTCCTGGAGCCATCAGTGCAGCCCCCCAGGGCGCACATCAGCAGGAAACTGGAGCCCAGGCTTGGGACGGCAGGTGGACGTCCCCAGTGGGACGTCAGCCACTACGCTGAACACTCACCCCAGAGGGTTTTGACTGGGATATTTCTAATAAAACCCAGGTCTTCATGCTCTTAACAAGTCAGCAGTGGGTAGACCCTGGCCACGGAGGCCACAGTGAGTCCCGGCCGTGGGGGACCGTGGGGCCTCTACAGCTCCCTTGTAGGATCAACAATCCTGCACGTCTACGGAGCGCTCAGTGAGAGCTGGGGATCTGTGCGTGTGTGTGCATGTGAGTGTGAGACTACACCTGAGTGTGTGTGAGCATGTCTCATGTGGGCATGCAAGTGATGTGTGTGCATGTTTCAGAGCCCATGTGCATAGACAGTGTGACGTGTGCAAGTGCGTTTCGTGTGTGCGTTAGTGTGTAAGTGTGTGTGTTCTGTGTGTGTAGTGTGAGGTGTGTGTGAGTGTGTACATCTTCCATGATCTGTGCGTATGTGTTGTGCGTGTGCACAGTGTGAGGTGTGTGCAAGTGTGTACATGTTCTCTGTGTGTGCATGTGGTCTGTGTGTGTATGTGTTGTGTGTGTGCACAGTGTGAGGTGTGTGTGAGTGTGCACATGTTCTGTGTGCAAGTGTGTGTGTTCTAGGAAGACAGGCTCGGGCAACACCAGGGTCGGCGCTGACTGACTCATTGTTAAGAGCAGGCACGAGCCAGCGTAGCTCCTTCCCCGGCTCCGCATCCAAGCTTTCCACCAGGGCACGCTTCCCCCGGCTCCTGAGCCTGAGCCTGACCCGCTAAACCTCGGGCCCGAACGAGGAAGGGGGCAGGCAGCGTCTCCTCTCCAGGCACCGAGAGCAGAGCGGCTCTGACCCCAGGGAGGGGAGGAGGGGGTCACAGAGGAGCCCAGGTGAGGAAAGAGGCTGGGGTTAGCCCAGCCGCTCAGCCCACTGTGGCTCCAGGGCAGGCATCAGGCGGGGGCGGGGTGGGGGGTGCTGAGCTGGGCTCTGCAGTCCTCAGGGCAGCGACCCCGGAAAACCCACGGCTGCCGAGCACAGGAAGTTCAGCCACGAAGTCGGGCAGGGCGGTCCCTTCCTCCCTCCTCCACCCGAGCCTGGGCGCCGAGTGAGAGGGGGCATCCGATGCTGCCCCACCCCAGAGCAAGGGAACCCAGCTTCTCACGGGCAGGGCTGTGCTGCCTTGCCTGGATTCCAGACCTATGGGTTTTCTTTCTTTCTTTTCTTTTTTCTTTCTTTCTTTCTTTTTTTTTTTTTTTTTTTTTTTTTTTTTTTTTTTGACAGGCAGAGTTAGACAGTGAGAGAGAAAGAGAGAGACAGAGAGAAAGGTCTTCCTTCCATTGGTTCATCCCCCAAATGGCCACTAAGGCCGGCGTGGTACACGAGAGGAGAAGAGACAAGGGCAGGAGCAAGGGGATGGCCAGGCTGTGTCCACCTGAATACCTGTGCATGCCACCTGCGCCCACCCCGTGCAGCCTCCCAGCTCAGACTGATGGTGCTGGGGCAGGGGCCACATTCTGTGCCCAGGGAAGGGGACAGGAAGGGACGGGGAGGCCGAGGAGGCCTGAACAGACAAGAGGGGGAGGGGCAGAGCAAAGAGAGGCCAGAGTGCCCGTGGCACGAGAGTGAGATGGGGCCAGAAGGAGGTGACGCTGCCCACGGCTTTGCACCCGCCTTGGGGCTCAGCTGGAAGTAGGGAGGGGCAGGTCTGTGCAGTGGGGGGCAATGATGGTGATGGGGGAGGGGCTGAGGGCACCCCACCCCCCTGAGAACTCCACCTGGGGCAGCCAGCTGTCACCTGAACCAGCCCCCCGAGTGCTGTCCTCAGCCCCATGAAGGAGCCTGGTTCAGCTGCCCACCCACGTGGACATGTGGCTCAGCGCAGTCATGTGACTCAGCATGGACACGTGGCTCAGCATGGACACGTGGCTCAGCGTGGACACATAGCTCAGCATGGTCACATGGCTCAGCGTGGACACGTGGCTCAGTGTGGACACGTGGCTCAGTGTGGACACGTGGCTCAACGTGGACACATGGCTCAGCGTGGTCACACGGCTCAGTGTGGACACGTGGCTCAGTGTGGACACGTGGCTCAGTGTGGACACGTGGCTCAGCGTGGACACATGGCTCAGCGTGGACACGTGGCTCAGTGTGGACACGTGGCTCAGTGTGGACACGTGGCTCAGTGCGGTCACACGGCTGAGTAGCGGCAGAGTCCACCCAGCGAGGGCGGAGCGGTTTCCCTGGCCCTAGGCCCTCACTGACCTCCGAGAGATGGGTTGGCCAGAGGGGCTCTCGGCCAGGGGCTGCGGCCACTCCATTCAGCTGGAGACGGGGCCCCGAGAGAAAGCAGGCGGCCGTGACCTCAACCCCCTCCCCGCACACAGAACACTCGCTGTTCAGATGCAGAACTATCCAGCTTGGGGTCCTGGGGACCCCCTGGAAGCTGCGTGATCCTGAGCCTCAGTTTCTCCCCCCCCCCCCGTCCTTGTGGCTCACGCCTGCAGACTCCAGCACCCGCCCGGCGGCCACCTGGGGGGCAGCCTCTCCTGCTTGAGCGGGGAACCTGAGCAAGGGAAGAGAGCTCTCCTCCCGGCCACCAGCACCCGGCGACGCTGGCCCAGCCCTGTGGCTGCGCAGCCCCTTCCTGGTGGCCAGCACCTCCCCATCCGAGGCCCTGTGCTGAGCGCTTGGGTCATCCCAGCCCAGAAGGGCGCTGGAAGCCCTGTGTGCCCCCCGCTGGCAGCCATGCACCTGTGGTGTCTTAGTCTCAGCAGCGGGTCAAGGGCAGGGTCTGGGATTGGCAGATGGCACAGCTGCTCTCGCCGATTGGTAGGTTCTGTTGTCACCAGAGAGGAAGGGAGGTATGGAAGGGCTCAGAGACATAAAGACATTACTCAAAGCCACACAGCACAATGTAGGTGTCCTCAGCTACGCCGTAGCCTCACCTGGATTACTGCCAAGCCTCAGCTGATCTTCCTGTTGGCCCACAAGCCCCAACGCACTACCTGCCCCCTACCTGAGTGCCTGTCATCCTCCCTGCCACACGCCACACCCACCTCCAGAGACCACGGAGCAGCGACTGCAGTGCCAGGTGGCCCAGCGGAGTCCCGGAAACACACGGGGAAGGGTCCGAAGAGCAAGACCAAGGCGAGGTCCTGCTCAGGAGGAGGACTTGAGACCTGCACCCAGGGGTGCGAGGTGGAGCTGAGGAATGAACAGAGTCCCGTTCTCGGGCAAGCCCCTCCCGGCTGTCTCAGCCCTGTTTCTATGGCTGCAAGAAAACACCTGGGGCAGAGGAGGCATGGGCGCACAGCTGAGCACAGCCGCCTAAGGGGGCACAGGACGACCTGGGGGACCACGCTGACCCCTCCTCCAAACACCCTCAGCACGTGGATCCCATGTGAGAATGTTGGGGGGACAGTGATTCAAACTCCACTAACCTAGAGCCTGACTCAGCCCCAGAACAAAGCGGGGAGGGCAGGTGCCGGGGGAGCGGCAGCTGCCGCAGTGCCGGGCCGGCCCTGGGGCGCGGTGACTTTGTCCCGCCCCCGGCGCGCTGCTGCGGGCCTCACTGCCCAGTGGAGAAGCCATTCTTCAATTTCTAATAGAAACCCTGAAGAGGGGTTGACGCACAGTAAATCACCCTCCTCGGGTTCCATCGCGTGCTAATCTCGCCCATTATCTGCTTGCGCGGCACGAGGCCCCAAGGTGAGCAGTGGCAAGCGGCTGGGACGCCAGCAACCAACCAGCCTGGGTGGCTCGGACACCGCGCTGCCCACAGTCAGAAGGCAGCGGAGCGGGGAGGGGGCAGGTGAGAACCCCGAGGAAAGAGTAGGAAGGAGGAGGAGGGGACCAGGCAAGGCTGATGGATTGGTGCTCCCACGGAGGCTTAGCAAAGATGTTGCAAGTGTCTTCTATGCTCCAGGTGCTGGGGAGAGACCAGGGGCGAGGCAGGGGCCCTGCCTGCCCATGGAGCTGGCCTTGCGCTGGGGGGGACAATGTCGCAAACAGGACAGGGGCAGCCCTGGGTGGTCCAGGGGGCCTTTCTGAGGGGCCGACATTTGAACTTCTCACATCAGCTCTACCAGTTGTGAGTTAGGTGATAACCTCTGCGTGCAGGCTCCACGGAGGGGAGGCAACAGCAGCTTCCCATGGGAGCTGTGGAAGACTGGGAGTGGTCAGCGCCGCGGCTCACTAGGCTAATCCTCCGCTTGCAGCGCCAGCACCCTGGGTTCTAGTCCCGGTTGGGGCTCCGGATTCTGTCCCGGTTGCTCCTCTTTCAGTCCAGCTCTCTGTTGTGGCCTGGGAGGGCAGTGGAAGATGGCCCAGGCCCTTGGGCCCTGCACCCGCATGGGAGACCAGGAGAAGTACCTGGCTCCTGGCTTCGGATCGGCGCAGAGCACCAGCCGTGGCGGCCATTTTGGGGGTGAACCAATGGAAAAGGAAGACCTTTCTCTTTGTCTCTCTCTCTCACTAACTCTGCCTGTCAAAAAAAAAAAAAAAAAAAAACAAAACTGGGTGCTTCCCAGGGGCCGCTTGTGCGCAAACTCTCTTCCTCCGAGAAATGCCTGCACCTGCTCCCCCAGGAGTCTCCCTGATGCCCAGACGCATCCTCCGCTCTCTCCTTCCCCTGAGGCCTCCTGCCCGCCCGCCCGGCGGCAGCCTGCACACTCTCCTGGTGCCACGCACGCTTGGGTTCGGGTTCTCGCACAGCTCTCAGAATACTTGGACCTCCATGCACACCTGGAAGTGGCACAGGCCTCGCACAGGACATGGCTCAGAGACAGATACTCAGCCACTCTCTCCTGCCTTGATGGGTGGCTGGCTGGGTGAGCAGGCAGGTGTGTGGCAGGCAGGGTAGTGGGATGTAGGTGAGTGGACTGATAACGTGATGGATGGATAGTAGCATAGACTGATGAATGGATAGATGACTGGCTGAGCAGATGGATAAAATGGCAAATTAATGACAGCATCTATGGTAGGATCAGTGGATGGATGGGTAGGTGGGTGGATGGGTGGGAGGATAAAGTAACATATGGTTGGATGTGTGGATGGGTGGGTGCGTGGGTGGATGGATGGACAAATAGATGAGTGGGCGGACGGCTGGATGGATGGATGAGTGGGTGGATGGATGAGTGGATGGATGGATAGATATATGGATGGATGGATATATGGATGGAAGGGTGGACAAGCAGATGAATGCATGGATGGTTGGGTAGACAAGTATATGAGTGAATGGGCTGATGTATGAATGTATGTATGAGTGGATGGGTGATTGGGAGGGCAGATGAGTGGATGGATACAGTGACAAGTGGACGAATGTATAGATGGGTGCATAGACGGGCATGCGGGCGGTAGATGGGCGGGTGAACAGGTGGCTATGCCGACGGCTGAATGGCTACAAGGATGAAAGAAGGACAACAATAAGCTCGGAATTGGGGCCCAGAGAGGCAGCTCTGCAGAGGAGAGGAAAGGCTTCATGTCCCGGGGAGTAGAGGGAAGCCCAGAGGGCACCGTCCTGTGACTTTCCCGTCGGCAGATGCTGGGCAGTGCGCCAGGGCCTCGGCGTCCACGCAGCAGGTTCCTGGCTGCACAGGGAAGGCTCAGTGAACACGGAGTGACTCTGCTGGACTCAGCGCTGTTCAAGCAGAAAGTTTAGGGGGAAGAGCCGCTGACCGACCCGCAGTAGACGCAGACGGCTGCTCACGGGGCGCTTCCTGGCCAGGGGACCCTGTGCTCTCAGTGGCCTCGGCTCTCGGCAGCAAGGAGCCTTGGCACCGCGTTGTTGCCTCCTCCAGGCAGGCCTGCCCTTGCTGGAGCGCCGGCCTTAGAGCTGATGCCCGCCCAGGCTCCCTGGAGACAGCCTCTTTGGCCTTGCCGGAGACTTTTTCGGCTGTCCCATCAGATCTGCCCAGAAAGGTGGGACGTTTACCCAAAGGCACCCGGCTGTGGAGCCAAGGGACTGGATTTGTACCCAGGACAGGTGACCCTGAACCCACTTTCTTCCCACCAGGCCGTGCTGCCGCTCTGCATGGACAGCCCCCTCCGTTGCTACGGTTACCTCTTTCCCAGCAGTCACCCCTCCCGGAGTGTGATTCTTGCACCTGACATCGTAATCTTCTGTGACATCTTAATCAGCTCCCAGGCAACACCAGTGCCTGGGAGTCAGCAGGGCCTGGACTGGGCCCATTTGCCCTGCCTCAGCCTTAACCCTTGCCTGCCCGCCCCATCTCTGCGGTGGGGGTAGGGAGGTCGGTTGTTTTGGAGTTGGACAGAAACCATTTCAGACCAAAGATTTGCTACTGGACCTTTGTTATTTTTCTTTCTTTCTTTCTTTTTTAAAGATTTATTTATTTGAAAGGCAGAGCGATGGGGGGTGGGGGTATATATATAGAGAGAGAGACAGATTTCCTATCTGCTGATTCACTCCCCAAATGATGGCAACAGCCAGAGGCTGGGCCAGGACGAAGCCCAGACCTGGAACCCCATCCAAGTCTCCTACGTGGGTGGCACCGTGCACACGCATGCATCCGTGTGCCGGCAGCACCACAGAGCCCTCCGTGAGCAGAAGAGAAGACTCGGGTCCATCAGGGGTTGAACTGTGTCCCCGAAAAGCTACGTTGAGGCCCCACACCCAAGTCCCAGCGACGGCGATCGAACCGGGGTCTTCGCAGAAGTAAGCGAGGCTGACCTTGCGCTGCTACGAGTGGTGTCCTGATGAGATCTTAGAGTCTGAGACACACCCAGCGGGGTGATCGCGATAAGACACTCAGGATAAGGGCGCGTGAGACAGAGGCAGAGGCTGGCGGGACGCAGCCGGGAGCCGGGCACACCGAGGACTCCGCAGGGCCGCAGTCAGCGGAAGACTACGCCGCCCACAGGACGAGCCGAACCCGAAGTTCTGTGGGCGGAGCTAAAGGGCTTCACCCCAAAAGGCACAGACCCCCCAGACAGCGAGGGGAGGCGCGTCGCTGAATGGCCTGCAGCTGCCGCCCAGTCAGGCTCTCGGACGCTGCAGACCACGTGCCCACCTGCAGCAGGGGCGGGGGGCGCAAGCGTGCCCGTCTTGAAGTCCTGCGGCGGCTGACCGGCTTACTTACCCCACGGCGTTCACTACACGTGTGGACTTTAACAAGCCGTCTCTGCGTTCTGGTGGGGAAGCCCTGAGCGGGGTCTCGGGACGCCTTCCTCGGGAGCTCCTCTCTCAAGGTCCGGCTGAGAGCTGCGGGCACCACTAACGCCAGGGCCAGGAGAAAGGTCCCCGCGACACAGCCTCACTTCCTCTTCTCCCTGCTCACCTCCTCCCCGTTCATGTGGGCACTGCCCCCACCCCCACCCCAGCAGAAACCCAGCACTGCTGCGGCTGCAACAGCCAGATCCCGGCCAGACTGAAGCCAGGAGCCAGGGACTCCATCCAGGGCTCCCATGCACTTGGGGCGTCTTCCACTGCTTTCCCAGGTGCATTAGCAGGGAGCTGGCTTGGAAGTGGAGCAGCCGGGGCTCAAAGCGGCACCTGCTGCACCACACCACAGCCCCCCTGCTTCCTCTTGGAGGAGACTCTGCCAGGCCACAATGCTCCCCGCCCTTCACTGGCAAAATGACCTTGGGCAAGTTACTGGCCACTTCCATCATGGCCTCTGGTGTTCACTTGAGGACCATAGCACAAGCCCCAGGGGATGTGAGGGTTGAACTCAGTGGGCGAGTAGCCCCCCCCCCCCACGCATACACACACACACACGCACACACGGAGCAGCTATCTGGTGAGTTTTGTTGTTTTTTTTTTTTTTTTTTTTTTTGACAGGCAGAGTGGACAGTGAGAGAGAGACAGAGAGAAAGGTCTTCCTTTACCGTTGGTTCACCCTCCAAAGGCCGCCGTGGCCGGCGCGCTGTGGCCGGCGCACCTCGCTGATCCGATGGCAGGAGCCAGGTACTTATCCTGGTCTCCCATGGGGTGCAGGGCCCAAGTACCTGGGCCATCCTCCACTGCACTCCCAGGCCACAGCAGAGAGCTGGCCTGGAAGAGTGGCAACCGGGACAGAATCCGGCGCCCTGACCGGGACTAGAACCCGGTGTGCCGGCGCCGCAAGGCGGAGGATTAGCCTAGTGAGCCGCGGCGCCAGCCGCTCTGGTGAGTTTCCTGATGGTGATTAGTACACCATTCATTTCTCTGAATGCCTCCTGTGTCAGAAGCCTCGCCGTGCCTCTATTTCCTCACCTGTTGCATGGGTTCATCGTCTCTGGCAAGGAGGGGAGCTGGCACCCTCCACCATCATCCGAGAGCCTCGGCCAGAGCCAGCAATGCTGCCTGTCTCTCCTCGCTGCCTCTGTTTGGGTTGTGAGGTCAGAGGCCAAACGTCAGCCCAAAGCCTTCTTCCAAACTTGCCTTGCAAGGTGGAGACTCCCCAGCAGGCACCCCCAGGCCTGGAGACATCCGGCTGGGATCCCGGAGAGCCGGGGAGCGTTTTCCTCCTGCCTGGGGTGCGGGCACGGCACAGTGCAGGCTGGCAGTGTCTTCGCGGAAGGGCTGCTCACGCCACTCCCACAGTGGCTGGAATGACCGTCACACAGGTGCAGTAGGGTCTGCAGAGGCCCCACGCAAACTCAGCATCTGCAGCCCTGGCCTCACTCTGGGCCTCCCCCTGCACCTGCCCCTTCCTGCCACCCTGCCCTGCCCCTGCACCCACCATGGCCACACCCCCCAAGCCACCCAGTGACCTCACGTGGGAACTTGCCTGGCCATGGTCCCTGGGCAGGAGCTGCCCTCCCACAGGCCTCCCCGGGCCAAGGCCCACAGGCCAGCAGGTCCCGGGGAGGAGATCCGGGTGTGTGAAAGAAGGTACCAGCTGTCTGACCTCCAGGGACCGGTCCTGCTCCCCAGGGCCTCGCCCTCCCACCTGTAGAAAGACCTGCAGCCTGGTCAGCTCGGGGTCACACAGGGCTCCCGTGAGAGGCCTCGCGGGCAGTGGCTCTGCTTTCCAGGGTGTCCTACAAGCACCTGAGCAAAGGTTGCTCTATGGCATCACGCCAGCCAACAGCAGGAATCTTCTGGAAAGACCGCCAACCTCTCCCGGTCAGGCCTCGCAGGCGTCCTCGGAGCAGGGCCCTGAGCTGAGCGCTGGGGCCAGTGCCAAGCCCTCAGAGGTCTGAAGTTCCCAGAGGGGTAGCCGGGCACACTCTGGGGAGAACAGCCAAACAGAGGGAGGAGCAGAAACCCTGAAGGCGGTGAGAGACAGGACGGGGCTCCGAGCAGGAGTGGACGTGGGTGGAGGAGGGAGTGGCATGTGAGACAGTGCTGGGAGCCGGAGGAGCAGGGGCGCACGCAGACTGCATGGTCAGGACCTTGAGACCGCGTGAGCCCTCCGTGGCCTGTGCCTCCAAACAGGGGCCGGGGCTGGCTGCTGACTCTGACCCTGAGCTGGGACCCACCCACAGGGTGGCAGCCATGCTGGCTTTGGGGCCACGGGGCTGGGCTGCTGTACTGGCCCCTGGAGGAGGCACGGTAGCTGCCACCTCCCAGGGGGATGGTGATGGCAGAAGTGACTCACTGGCCATGTGGATGGCCAGGTCACTGAGCGTCGGCCAGGGTCAGCACAGCTCCGCCGACTCGCCAGGGCTCCCGTGGTCATTGAGCCCTCCCCGTAAGGAACAGCCGAGACCCGCAGAGAGTGGCGGCACTGTCGGTGACTGCTCAGCTGGTGGGAGTGCAGCCAGGACCCCAACTCCTGCTGTGTTCCAAAGGTGGCATCCGCTTCCCCCCCTCTGCTCCTGGCACCCCCCCCCCCCGCCCTGTCACCACTGCCCCACATCAGCACCAACCAGCAGCCTCCCCTTAGGGACCAACCAGCAGCCTCCCCTTACCTGGTAGTCCCCGCCAGCTCCAGGCTGGCTCAAGTTACTGAAGGCCCTGGGGTTCTGTTTAAACAAGAGTGTCTGAGCAGGAAAATCAAACAGACAGGGACCCTCAGGGGCTGCCTCCAGGACCACCCCGGGGACTGCAGCGGCCTGAACCTGATAAGGCCAGATCGCTTCACTCAGTTGGACGGCAGCCAACAGCCCACCATTGGACCAGATAGCGGGTCCCCTCCAGGTGCCCTCTGTGGGCAGGAGAAGACGCGGCGCGGGGGGTTGGGGGGGCATGCTGGGGAGGGGCCTGGGAGACTGCTCCCTCCTGCTTGTCCCTCAAGCTGGGGAGAGGGGCTGCTCCCCCTCTGCCTTCCCAGAAGGGGAGGAGCCTGTGATCACAGCCCCGGCTTTCTCAGCCCTTCTTCCACCACACCCACCGTGGTGGTCCCTGGGCTGCAGGGAACTGAGCAGCCAGGAGGGCACCGGCCTCAGACTCCACACAGACCCTTTTGAGTGGCACTGAGTACCTGGCCTGACGTGTCCGGGCCTCAGCTTCCTGGTCTGTTGAGAAAGGGGCGGCTGGAACCCATCTTCAAGTTCAAGAGAGTTAAAGGCAACACAGGAGGGGTGGTTCCGGCTTCCTTGTGGAAATGCCATGCCAGGGCCCGGCACTGTGGCCTAATGGATTAAGCTGCCACCTGCAGTGCTGGCATCCCACATGGGCACCAGTTTGAGACCCAGCTGCTCCACTTCCCATCCAACTCCCTGCTAATGCACCTGGGAGAGCAGTGGAAGATGGCCTGAGTGCTTGGGCCCTGCACCCGCGTGGGAGACCCAGAAGAAGCTCCTGGCTCCTGGCTTCAGCTTGGCTCAGCCCTGGCTGTTGCAACCATTTGGAGAGTGCCCCAGCGGATGGAAGACCTCTCTCTCTGTTTCTTCTTCTCTCTCTAACTTGGCCTTTCAAATAAACAAAATAAATCTTTTAAAAATGCCATTTCAGCAGATTCTGATGAACACGAAGACAGTGTCCCTAAGCTGTGCCCTCAGGTGGTCTAAGCCCCACAGCCGAGCAGCTGGCCCTGGGGGGCTGCTCTGAGGGTTGGATGTGGCCTGCCAGCCAACCATTCACCGCCCGGCGGGGCCCCTTCTTGCCAGGCTCTGCTCTGTTTTCAGGCAGGCACCCAGTCTGGGAGCCAGCAGGGCTGGGCTGCCTGCAGCAGGTGAGCCAAGCTCCCTCTGCCTGTCCCCCAGGGATTGCACCGCAGGGGTCTCCAAAGCGGGGCCATTCGTGCAGGGGAGTGCCTCAAAATCCCCAGCACGCCCAGAGCATCTTGCAACACCTCCGTTTTGCTTTTGCTCAAGTCCACGACCTCCAGTTTCCCCCAAAAACTGGGGACAGAAATAGAGTCGCTGGGAGACTCAGTGAATTAAGACGCGGTGAGCGCTCAGTGCGAAGCCAGGCAGGGGCACGCAGGACATGGTAAGCGTGGGCAACCAGAACGGCTCCCCCCCACACACACCCTCTACCCCCACTCTCCTTCTGGTTGTCCCATGCTTTCCCAGTCTCCTGGAACTCAGATCCCCAATCCACACTCAGGAGGTCAGGGATGGGGCCGGGGACTCCCCAAGCCCTGAGAAGCGGGGCTCTGCAGGGAGTTGCAGCCTCACCCAGTCCGCACACACCGGGGACCCCTGGGGTGCTCACCTGGTGGGGAAAACAGAACTGAGAGAGGCCTATGGTCTGGTCAACCCCCAGGCCTGCCCGCCCCCATGCGTGTGGTGTCGTTGAAAGAGCGTGATGGCGCTGACTGGTCCAGTCCTGGGGTCTGCACACCCCCTGCACAGTGCAGAATCACTCCTTCCAGGCTCCTAGCCTGGGGTCTCTCTGGGAACTGCGGTGTGCACCCAGGGCGCTGAGGGAGAACGCACGAGGGTGCTGGGATGCACTGCTTGCTCCCTACAGTCTTCGTGCACGGCCACCACCCTCAGCTCTCTGTGACGGTGCAGGCCTCTGGGCGCAGGTGGCAGGAGCTTAGGACGAGAGAGGCCTACGGTTTTCAGTCCTTTCTGGCTCAGAGAAGGGTGAGTGCTGGGCTGTGGATCAGAACACCTGCATTTTAGCGCCAGTTTCTGCCTCAGAGACCTGGGGACAGGACCCCTGCCAGGCCTCACTGTCCAGAGCCTGGAGCTTGCCTGTCGCCCCAAAGCTGTAGTTTCTTGCAGCTTTGGGGGCATTTTTCTGGGCCTAGGGGGAAGCCCGCGGCCAATGCAGCCCTAGCATTGCCTCCGCCCGCCCGCCCATCCCTGCAACTGTGTGTGGCTGCAGACTGAGCGAGCAAAGTGCAGGGACAAGCAGGGGCCGCAGAGACCCTGGCCACGGGCACCCCCACCCCCCAGGCGGGAGGGAGAGCTGTGGCCAGTCAGAGGCCACGGCCGGAAAGGAGGCACCTGAAGGAACCCGGCCTGTCTAGGATCTCAGTGACGTCACCGGGCTCCTTCAGCTTCTGGCTTTCCTGCGTGGAATTCACCATTGAGCTTCCCGACCGCAGGGCCAACTTTGGGGGCTACCCCTTCTTCCGCTCACTCTCTGCGGGCACTGATCGGGCGCTTACTGCCACCGTCTCCGCCCTGGTCCACCCGGGAAGGCAGCGCCATATGGTGAGCAGCCCTCCTTGTCACTCAGGGCTGCCAGGAGCCAGGCTCAGGGTGAGGAGAGCCCAGAGGGGAAGGGAAGGAGGCTGCCTTTTGGGTGCCTGCCCAGGCCCGGAGGGGCAGAGGAGCCGATGAAAGGGGCAGTGAGCAGCCCTAAGGGAACTGGCAGGGGCCTGGGCCTGGGTGTCCCGTGGCCTCTCCAGAGGGTTCCCTGGTCACCCTCACCCCCTGTGGGGTTCTGGAACAGCGTGGGTGAAGGACTCAGTTGGGACCTCAGTCTCACTGCGACCTTGTCCACTCTCCGGTCCTCAGGAGGGACTCTAGGGGCCAGCGCTGTGCTGCAGCGGGTAAAGCCGCCACCTGCAGTGCCAGTCTCCCAGGCATCCTGCATGAGCACTGCTTGGAGTCCTGGCTGCGCCACTTCCGATCCAGCTGCCTGCTAATGCGCTGGGGAAAGCAGCTGGCGGACGGGTGGCCCAAGTACTTGGGCCCCTGCACCCACGTGGTAGACCTAGATGAAGCTCCTGGCTCCTGGCTTAGGGGAATGAACTCCGAATGGAAGGTCTCTCTCTCGAGACTGTGCGTTTCAAATAAAACAAATAAATAAGAGGGACTTTAAGAACAGGTGCAGGTCACCGTCCCCACGCGGGAAGGAGGCTGGTGGATAAATGAGACCTGGCGGGAGCGGAGGGCCGGGCCGGGAGGGGCACTTCCTGCCGCTCCCCAAGGTGCCCCGTCGCCTTCGCTCGCCTGCTCCTGAGCGCCTGCAGCTTGAATCAGAGTGAATCACCGGGCAGGGGCGCGAGCAAGGCCACAGAGCCTCGGAGGGAGCCGACCTGCGAGGCAATGGAGACAGCGCACTGAGCGCGCGTGCGCGGGGCCGTGGAGGGTGAGGGACAGAGGCTGCGGCAGCCACGCACCGAGACAAGGACTCGGCAGGCGGGCGGGAACGCGGCAGCAGGGACGGCCACCTCGAAAAGAGCAGGGCCGGAGTCGCGGAGTGGGCAGCGAGGGGCCACCCACCCGCCAGCCCTCGCCCCGGTCGGACTGTCCGCCCCGCACGGTCCCCCGAGCTGCTCCCCGACTCCGGGGAGAGCGGCCGCGTTTCCGAGGGACCTCCCTGGGCTCCCTCCAGCCTCTGCCCCGGCCTCTCCTGGCATCCCCAGCCAGCCCCCCTCTTTAGCTCTTGGGTGCCTCCTCCAGGGCACGGCCTCGCCCACCTCTGCGAGCTCCGGGCTTCGGGGCCTCGCGCGTGTCTCCATCACGGCCCCTGCCCGTCGCCGCCCATCGTAAAGCCCACAAACCGAGGCTCAGACAACTGGCCCCGGGTAGGCGGGCGGCAGCCTGGAGCCTGTTCCTTCCGGGACTGAGGTCCTGACGTTGGATTGATTCACGGAACATTCTCGACCGTGTTCAGGACTCCCGAGGAGGGGGAGCCGCGGACAGGCGGAGAGTAAGGGTCGGGCTCGCGACCCTTTTCGTGGGTTGGGGGCGGGTCCACGCAGCCCCGCGAGCGCCCCGGAGTTTCAGTGCGTTTCGTCTTTTGAAGGCGCCGCTCCCGGGAGAGGGGAGCGGATTTCTGGGGCTCAGACCCACCTGCGTTCTAGCTGAGCGCCCTGGACAACGCGCGCGACCTGTCTGATTCAGTCCTTTCGTCTTGCGGGACAGGGGGCCTCCCTCCCAGAGCACGCAATTTTAGCGAGAGCTCCGACGAAGGCGCAGCGCCTAGAGCAGGAGGGGTCACTTCTCTCCTGACCACTCCCTCCGAGCCCCTGCCCCTCCGAGCCCCGGGCCGGAACTCAGCTGGGGGGCCCCCAGCGGGTTGAGCCCAGGCTGGCCTTCCCGGGCCTCGGGTGGGCCGAGCCGGGACTCAAAACGTCGGGTCGGGGGCCTGGAGCCTCGGGGTCTGCCTGCCGTCTCCTGGCTTAAATAACCGTGTGTCTTTGTTATCCGTCGGCAGCAAAATGGTTCGTTACGCCTGATTGGTCTAATTGCTTTGAAATGGGATATATTATCTATAATTATAGAGCTCTAGGAGGAGCCGGCCGGCCCCCGCTTTCATCCTTCCAAGTGCACCCTCATGTCTTGATCACATTAATTTGGGCCATTTGAGGGGGAGGCACGGGCGGGGGTCTCTCCCCGCAGATCCCGGCCCTGCTCGCCTCCTTCCGAATTCAACGACCCAGGCAAGCCCCGGCCCCAGCGAGGCCCCGAGAGGCGGGTGGGGGGAGGGCGCGGCGGGGCGCATCGATGTCTCCCTGGCGTCAGCAAACTGTCCCGCACGGGCTGGGCCCGCCTGCGCCGGAATCAGCAGGAAGGAGAAACCACGTTTACAAATGGCTCTTGGTGTCCCTGCACGCGAAAGAACCGAAATGCTTCACAGGCACTCGTTCTGCCCGGGTCCAGGAAAGCAGGGCGCCTTTCGCTCGCGGTCTGCGCGCTGAGGATCCAAAGCCCGGAGCCCCAGGGTCCGCCGCGGCTCTCGGCTCCGCCCGGCGCGAGCGGCTCCTGGAGTTTCCCAAGCCCGAGTCGCAGCCCCTCGCCTCCAAGGCCTGGAGGCGGCGGGTCCGGAGGCCCCCGCAGGTTGGGAGACCCCGTGGCGATGCTTTCTGTCTGCTCCTCGGCCCCCGCCCCCACCCCGGGACAAAATGCCTCCTCCCTCGCCCCCACCGCCGCCCTCCGGGCGATTGGTGAATTCCCACCAAAATAAACCGTTCCGGGTAATCGGTTTTCATACCACATTCATTCTATTAAAGAGGACTGTTTGGGGCTCGCTAATTGCCCGGGGATCCCACTGAGCTGCGCATTTTAAAAAATGCACGCGGGATTCCTGGGCCCGGGCCACAAAACGCATTGGAAAGGTGGGGGAGGGGAGGGGCGTAAACAAAACCCGACGAGGCGACAGCGAAGGCCGAGGCGACAGGGGCCAGCGCGGCCCGCGAGCAGCCTCCTCCTCGCCCGGCGGTGGGGTGGTGGCCGTGTCAGAGAGCGGCAGCCGCGGCAACATGGGAGTCCCTCCAAAAATAGAGCTTTGCCCGTGGGCGACCCACCGCCCATACCCCCCCCCCCGCAACAAACACCCCGAGCGAAAGGGATGCTTGGGGTCTTAACAACAAACAACCAAAAAAAAAAAAAAAAAAAGCCAATCCCACCACCCGTTTGTGCGCCCAGAAAGTGGACGCGGGACACTCGAAGGCAGAGGCGCGGGGTTGGGGGGCAGGGAGCGCAGTGGGAGCTGGGCAGGGTGGGGGGAGGGGAGGAGACGGCCTGGGTGGATGCGTAGCGCCGGTCTCGGAGCTTTATCTGCCGCGGGCCAGCCCTGCCCTTGCCAGGCATGAATTACAGCCCCGGGCTGCAGCTGAGAAGCGCCTGGGTACGCGCCTCTAGAGCTGGCGGCGAGATAACGGCGCAGCCCCCCGGCCGGCGGCCGAGCTGAGCGCCCGCGCCGAGACGCCAGCCCTGGTCCGGATACAGGCCCGAGGGGCGCCTCGCTCTCCCCAAACGCGCCTCCTCGCCCGCGGGATCGAGCAGCACGTGCCTGCGGACACACTGCGTTACTTCTCTCCTTGGAGCCGCCGGGGCACCCCTCCCCGGCAGCCCAGTGGCAGAGCCCGGGAAAGCCCCGCGCTGTTCGCACAGCGCATCGAGTCGGGACCCTGCCCCGGTGCTGATGCGCTCTCCTCGCGTTGCAACGATTTGTCTTCCCAGGGAGCACGCACGAGCCCAAACTGAACCTGGAGACAAGATTCGGCGGGGTTCGGCCCGGCTGGGGAAGCCGAGGGGCGGGCTGCTGGACCCGGGGCTGCGGGCGCGAAGCGGTTGGCTCCCTGGAGGCGGGGGCGCGACTTCAAGGGCCCCTGCGGCGGCTGCAGCCTTTGATCGGGCCGCCGCTGGCGCCTAAAAACAACATCCTCGTCTGCCTAGGAGGCGCGCGGAGGGATCGTGACAGATTGTTCATCCCCGCAATTAACGATGCGGCCCCGCTCCGGCCAGGGGGGAGCCCGGGCCTGCGTGCAGGCCTCGCCACGCGTGGGCCCGCTCGCGGGGTGCGAGCCCGCGCCGCGCCCTGAAGAAGAAGGAGGCTCCTTGAAGCCGAAGTAGTCGGCGCAGTTGCGCGCAACGTGCTTTGGCTGGCGCGCGTCTTCCAGCGAGAAACTTGTTAGCTAAGTCGGCTTCTTAGGGTGACCTGGGAGCCAGGCTTTGCGAGACGCGAGAGGGGAGCGCAGCCGCGCCAAGCCCGGTCCGAAATATGGCAGCGTGGCCGCAGAGTGTCCCGCCAGCCGTGCGGAGCCTCAGTTCGCTCAGCTTTAAAGTGGGGTCTCACGGCCTACGCTCCGTGCGCCCAGCCGGGCCCGACCTCGTCGGAGGCCCCGAGTCCCGGGGGCAGTGCCTGGGCTGCAGCCTCAGGCCCTGGAGCACCCTGGAAGGGGCGATATAAATTTTACGGAGGCGAGGGACCGCAGCTCACGCACCTCGGGGGGTGGGGGCCTGCGAGCAGATGGGAGACCGCCAGCCCGACCCCGCCCGCCGGCCCGCGGACGCCGTCCGGGTAATAAAGTTCCCTCTGTAGCCATTCATTTTCCTTAATCTGGACGCCCCCTAATCTGCAGCTTTTATTGCTCCCGGTTAAAAGGCGAGCGAATTCGCCGTCCCTCCGCGCCCGGATAATTACTCCTAAACGACCACGACAGCCCCTGGTGTTTCCTGGAGATTAGAACTCCAACTCACCGAGGGCCAGCGCCGCGAGCGACCGATGGCCCCCTTGCCCCCGCAGCTCCGCGGGCGCGCAGGAAGCCGCCGGGCCTTGGAGGTCTTTCCACGCCATCCGACTTCTTCCCCTCGCCCCCTCTTTTTTAAAAGCAAAAATGAAATCACGTTTCCTTCGAAATTGGCAGCATCAAGTGTTCAAGACAGGCGCCGAGGAGCCACGGCCAGGAAAACCGCCCCGGCTCCCGCGGCCCCCTCCCCGAAAGGCGCTTCTGCCTCGCGCCACCCGAGACCCAGACACCCGGGCGCGCGGCTCCCGCACACGCGCGGCTGGCGGTCACCTTGGGGCCCGATGAGTGTTGTGCGGACGTTTCTGTTGGTTTCATTCACACACATTCTACACCAAAAAAGACCTGGCGGTTTCTTTGCCCACCGGCCCCCGGAGAGGAGAGGTTCAGAGTTGGGGGAGAATGGCCCTCGTGGGTGCAAACCGCCCAGTGACACGCGGCTCCCTGCAGTCACAGAACCCCAGGAACGGGGCTGTTTGCTGGCAAACTTGAGCCCAGCTCCAAGGAGAGACCGAGGCCCAGGTTCCCGGACCAGGAGGCAAAGTTTCCAAGATTGAAAGGGGGGAGAGAATGAGGGTCTTTTTAGATAAGAAATCAGCGTGTCTTTTTTTTTTTCCCCTGGGATAAATACCCCTGCCTTTAAAGAAAAGAGAGAGGGGGACTATGTTTAAAAAAAAAGATGACCTCAACTCTAATTAGTGCCGTGGAGAGGGGGCCAGGGAAGCTGCCATTCTGGAGAGAAAGACGTAGTGGCAGAGCAGGAAGGGGGTGGGAACGGGGAGGGGTGGGAAGAGGCGCTGGGAGGGGAGCGCAGAGGGGCCGAGCAGTCCCCCGGGAACGCGGAGTGCGAGGCCCGGGATGTGGGGGGCAGGCGCGCAGAGGCCGCCGGGCTCCCGCCGACCGAAGCTTCCCGGCACCCCTCCCCCGGCCCGGCCCTTCCCTGCGCGCCCCCCGGCCCCGCGCGCTGCGGGGCGAGTCCTAGGAGCGCGGCCCAATGGATCGCCCCGGGCCCGCCCCTCGCGCGCTGATTGGCCGCGGCGGCGCCGGCCTCGCCTTATTAGCAAGTTCTCTGGGGAGCGGCGGCCGGAGCCGGCCTCGGCGGGTGCGCCCGGGAACTCGCCCTGCGCGGCGGCGGAGGCGGCGGGCAGCCAGGCCCAGCTCGCCGGGGCTGGCCTTCTGGGGAGGGGCGGGACGCGCGCGCGGGAGGGCTCGCCCGGCCAGGGCCCCGGGCGCTCGCAGAGGCCGGCCGCGCTCCAGCTCGCCCGAAGCCCATGCCCGGCGGCTGGCCCGTGCTGCGGCTGGAGGGGGGGCCCGGCTCTGCATGGCCCCGGCTGCTGACATGACTTCTTTGCCACTCGGTGTCAAAGTGGAGGACCCAGCCTTCGGCAAGCCGGCGGGAGCAGGCGCGGGCCAGGCCCCCAGCGCCGCTGCGGCCACGGCGGCCGCCATGGGCGCGGACGAGGAGGGGGCCAAGCCCAAAGTGTCCCCTTCGCTGCTGCCCTTCAGCGTGGAGGCGCTCATGGCCGACCACAGGAAGCCCGGGGCCAAGGAGAGCGTCCTGGCGGCCTCCGAGGGCGCGCCGGCGGCGGGAGGCTCGGCGCAACCGCTGGGCGCCCGGCCCGGGGGACTCGGCGCTCCGGACGCCCCCTCCTCGCCGCGGCCGCTGGGCCATTTCTCGGTGGGGGGACTCCTGAAGCTGCCAGAAGATGCGCTCGTCAAAGCCGAGAGCCCCGAAAAGCCCGAGAGGACCCCGTGGATGCAGAGCGCCCGCTTCTCCCCGCCCCCGGCCAGTGAGTAGCCAGCGCCCGGGCGGCTGCGGGGGTGGGGGTGGGGGAGGGGCCCAGCGGGGGTGCAGGACCCGAGGGCGCCAGGCCGCGCGCCGGCGCCTGCTCGTCTCCGGCGTCTCATACCTGCCGCCGGTACCTGGAGCCAGTGCCGCGGGGCCCCGGAGAGGGCAGGCTGGGGTTTGCGCCTCTCTGCGCCCCCACCCTGGAAGAGCGCGCGCGGCCTGGCGGAGACGCAGCTCGCCGTCCATTTCGGCGGGCCCCTCGTCTCGGCCCCGCGATGCCGCGAGGGGGGAGGTCCCTTGCCGGACCCCGGGGCGCGGACAGCCCCTCTTGCTGCCCCTTCTAAGCCCCCCCCGCCTGACCTGCATCGGAGGGGCGCGGGCATCTTTTCCGGGCGCCAAGTTTCACTTTCTCCCAGAGTCCTGGCCCCTGGCCCCTAGTGTAAAGGACCCTCGCCTAGGGGCTCCTGGCTCTTCTCAAACTCCCGCCAAGGCCGAAGCGGGGCCCGCGGTTCTTTGGGTGCAGGGGCTGACTTAGGGGGAGGGGGCGCTCCGCTTTCAGGGCAGGGGGCGGGGCGGGGAAAGCGCCCCCTCCGCTCTTCCCCGAGGTTCCCGGGCGTCTGGGACTGGGTGTCCGAACGGGCTGCAGCCGCGTGCGGGGGCCGCTTCCAGGGCCCCGCAGACTCGCGCCGAGATATTTCAGGAGTCCGGAAAATGCCCGAGTTTTCCTCGCTTCCTCCGATTATTTGGCGCCGCATAATAGCGGCCCGGATTGAATGGCGCGGCGCTGAGAACGATTTCTGTCTGGGGACTGCGTGTCTTTGAAAGGCCGGCCCCTCCCCGAGCCTCATGGCCGGAGACCGCGGCTGTAGTTTGCCCTGGACAGCACTGCTCCCCGAGGGCGGCCGCGCGGGGAGCGGGTCCAGGCGAGTCCCAGTCCCCCAGTGCCGGGAGGCGAGGGTGTTTGAACTCGAGATTTCGTTTTACCCACATCCTGGTGTGCCCGGGAGGCCGAAGGATCATCATCTTATTTGTTCTGTGTTGTGATGCTAAAAACAATGTTACATTCAAAACCCGCATGGTGAAACAGCCCGAGTCCGAATTCACTTTTCAAGAGGAAACCTGTGGCCGAGGCAAAGCGGCCTTGGGATTCAGTGAGGGCCTCAGGCCCCCAGGGTCGCCTGTCCACCTTGTCCCAGGAGTGATTTGGTCCACTCGTGTCCAGCAGCCCCGCTGAGCCGATCCAGCCCCTGGCCTGCGGCTAGGCCTCCAGCCGGGTGCTCACTCTGTCCATCCTTGAGGGTTGTTTTGAAGCCAAAAGAAAAAGACAGTTGGACACCGCTGCTCTCTGTGCACTGAGCCACAGGTCCAGCCGAAGCCATGGCCCACGCCAGCCCACGACGGACGGCGGGTGGCTGAAGCCCGAGGCCAGACGCTGGCGGTGGGAGCGGCAAGAGCCCCGTCTCCCCTCCCGATGACACTGTTTGGGAGGACTGACCACAACGGGGGCTCCGGTGATGGCCACCTTCCTGCCCCACTCCTGGGACTGCCCCAGACCCCCTGATCCTGGGAAATGAGCTGGGGCTTGGACATCGGCAGTCTCTGAGCGGCTGAGCGCGCGGGGGCGCGCACAGAGAACCCTGTGGCCAGCAAGGAAGAGCTGAACGCTGAACGTGGCCTTGGGCTCGCGCCACCGCGGTGAACTCCCTGCGCGCGGGCTCGTGGGGCAGGCCGGCCAGCCAGGGCCTACCTGAGGGGCAGCGCCACCAGCCCCAGCCGCGGTGGAGCCTAGGACGCGGGTCTAGTTCTGCCCACCTGACACTTTCGGTTTGCAAAAAGTAGACCCAAACCGCTGGCTGGCGGGGCTGCGGTGGGATTTTGAGAATATTTTCCTGGGGCTGCCCACCAAGGCTCTAGGTAAACAGCAGCAGCGGGCGGCGTCGGTGTGGCCGCTCCTGCCTTGGGGGGCGCGGACGCCGCTCCCTCTTAACCTGCTGCCTTTTGTCCCCCTTAGGGCGGCTGAGCCCCCCGGCCTGCACCCTGCGCAAGCACAAGACCAACCGCAAGCCGCGGACGCCTTTCACCACGGCGCAGCTGCTGGCGCTGGAACGCAAGTTTCGTCAGAAGCAGTACTTGTCCATCGCCGAGCGCGCCGAGTTCTCCAGCTCGCTCAGCCTCACCGAGACGCAGGTGAAGATCTGGTTCCAGAACCGCCGCGCCAAGGCCAAGAGACTGCAGGAGGCAGAGCTGGAGAAGCTGAAGATGACCGCCAAGCCCATGCTGCCGCCGGCCGCCTTCGGCCTGTCTTTCCCTCTTGGCGGCCCCGCAGCCGTAGCGGCCGCCGCCGGCGCCTCGCTCTACAGCGCCTCGGGCCCCTTCCAGCGGGCCGCGCTGCCCGTGGCGCCCGTGGGACTCTACACGGCACACGTAGGCTACAGCATGTACCACCTGACATAGAGGGCCCCGGGCCGCCCACCTGCGCTGCCAGCCACGTCTTCTGCCAGCAGCAAGAGCGCACCCCAACGCACCCCTGCTCCATCCGCACCGCACCCCCTCTCTCTAACCCCCCTCCCCCGCCACAGAGCTACACCTTGATGGGGCAGCCGAGGCCAGGGAAGTTAAGAGAGCCAAGCCGAGGTCCCCAGCAGAATGAGTGGTCGATCGGACTGGAGGGCTCTGCTCCTGCCCGGCGCTTCCCTGCGCTGGGGGCAGAGGGACAGCGCTTGAGGATTTTGGAATGGAACAGGTTGAGAGCCTGCAGGGTGATGAGGGCACCCCGGTTCCTTCCGCTGGAAAGCAGTGGCTTTGGGTTAGGGACACACAGATGCATCGCAAAGGTAGGTTGAAGGGACCTCTCTTACCGTTCCAGAAAACAGTTGTAAAATTAAAAAAAAAATCCCGTTTCTATTTAACAGTACATTTGTGTGACGTTCAAGCACCCCTTTGGAAGGGATTTGTGTGTACTATGTAATATACTGTATATTTGAAATTTTATTATCATTTATATTATAGCTATATTTGTTAAATAAATTAATTTTAAGCTACAAGAAGCCACCTGTTGACTGATTGAGTGTTTTGTTTTAATGCCGCTCCTCGCCTCCTCCCCGGCACAGCTGCCTGTCAGTTCGACAGGACTTTGAGAGGCGACAACAGGATATGTGGGCACGGAGGGGGGTGTCCTTTGGAACACACGGGACGGATTGGCGTGAGCAAAGTCAAGTGGAGAATTGAAGCAATTACCGAGGATAATTAGGCTCAATTTTCCAATTCACTCTAAGCTGAAATCGACACTCGCTCAGGCGACCCAGAACCGGCTCTTTCTTTTCTTCCTCCCCTTTTAACCTGTCTATGAAAACAAAGCGGTCGGCCCACAAGGGCTGATGGCTGTAGACAGCTCGAGAGGCGTCCCGGTCCCCAAAACCTGTTTTCCCACCGGAGGCCAGGTGGGGGGGGGGGGGTGCGTGCCGACGGCTCGCTTCTCGGCGGCAGTGCGCCTCTGCCTGTGGCACAGACACGGTTTGTTCACCCGAATCCGAGCGCAGTGCCTTCAGACTGCCCTTCCCCCCAAATTGTGAAAGCCACAGCCCAGGGTGGTGCCACCCACCGTGCACTCCTGCCTTGCCAGCCCTTCCTGGGCCCTGCATCCCAAGCCTCTGGCTTCCAGGAGCACTGACTTGAAGAACTTTCTGGAAGCCATGCAAGGCTGTGGAAGGCAGGGGAATACCCCCTAGTGAGTAAAGTTCCCGGCCCCAGGTACCGGCCGCCCTGTCGGTTTCCCTTTGGGGGCTGTGGCTGGTTTCTACGTGGCCTGCGCCTCCACACTCCACATGTGGGCCCAGGAAGGGGGAAGCCAGTGCACCAAGGGTTGTTAGCACCCCGGAATCTGACTTTGGACTTGGGGAGAGGGGAACACTGGAGTGCGGTGAGGGGTGTGCAGCTCCAGGCGGTCCAGAAAGCCGGGTTGGGTGCTCATAATCTGGGCAATTTCTGGGGTCCCCAGGCCGAGACTCCCGCAAGCTCTCTGGCAAAGGTTGCATCTCCCCAGACTGTGGTCTGAACTTGTCACAGCCAGCCCCTCCCTAGGAGGTGTGGGGGGGTTCGCCGTGGAACCCACGCGTCTGGGTGAACTCGGGGTGGCTTTTGGTGTCCGGGTTCCAGACGCACAGCCTGGACTTGGGGTGTAGGTCCCCACTCTTGGGGCGTGTCAGGCTGGGCTGCAGGTCAGGGGCACCTCGAGGAGCAAAAAGGCTTTTTTTTTTCTTTTTCCTTCCTCATACAATAAGCAACCCAGAGATGGATGGCGGGGTGTCGAGTCCCAGGCGGGGTGCCGAGACCCAGGGCCCCCAGCACAAATCTGGGTTCCTTTCCGGGACACCCCTGCGGACATAGCATTGAGTCCGACTGCCTGCCCGACCCTGGCCCTCAGACTAACCACCTGTGAAATGGGCCCGGGGATCCGCCCCGCCCACCTCCCCGGCGTTTGGCGGAGCCAGCAGGGAAGCTCGGCGGGGTTCTGTGATGCTCACCCGCCTCCCCCCAGCGCTCCCCGGGGTTGGGAGCCCTTCCCGCGTCTTCTGGAGAGGGGGATGGCGGGGCGGGATCGGGTGTCTCTCTGGCCCAGGCTCTGGGGCCTCCTGGCTCCTCCGAATTTGGCAATTTGGGGTCGAGGCAAATTTAGAGCAACATAATTGCCGTAATGAGCAACGGCTCGCGCTCCGCAGACGCGCCGCGGCTCCAGCGAGGCGGTAGCTGCAGGCGAGGTAGGCGCGCTCCCTGCCCCCTCCTGCTCTCCGCGCCGCAGCCGCGGAGACAGGGGCCTGCCGCCCGGGACCCCCGCCCACGCGCGCCTCTGCCTCTGGCTTCGGGCCTTGGGTGGCGGTTTCCTTCACTTAGGGCCTCCTTCGTTTTCCCAGGATTTTTTTTTTTTTTTGTCTAGTCCTTTCATTGCCCCCTTTTGGTTTATGAGTTCCCTCTCCCAACAGGGTGTGCACACAGAAGGTGCTCAATAATTGTTGGGCCGGAGCCGCGCGCCGGTGCGGTCTTAGAACCGATCGCTTCCCGCCTGCTCCAATCCTCCGAATCCACTCCCTGGATTTATCCCGCGAAGTCGGGGCGCAGGGGGTTCCTGCCAGGCCCTTGGCGGATCAATCTTTCCGCGGAGTCGCCGCCTCCTACGTGGCGAGGTTGGGACCCAGCAGGAGCCCGCACTTGGCACGGGGCCGCTTGCGCCGCCTCAGATGCGCTTCTGGGTGAACCTTGGAGACATGGCGGAGGGGACATGGCCTTCCCAAGGTCACAACAGTTCCTACAGGGCAGAGCGGGACTCGAACACGGATTCCCCCCGGGGATCCACGCCTTCCCCGTTTGCTCTGCCTAGCTGTCCCTAGCTGAACTTCACCCGAAGTCTCGCTCCGGAGAGGGGTCCGTCGCTGTCCCCGCGCGCACCCTGCTGGCGAGGGTCTTTTCTCAGGGCGGAGGCGGCGATCTGTGGGCTGGGGCCAGCGAGGCCGGCGTGAGGCTGCAGAGCTGCGCATGGCCGCCTTAGCATTCGTCCCTCGGTTCGCAGAGTCCGGTGGTGCCGAAGACCCAGACGGCGCGGGGGTCTCCCGCGAGGCAGGAGCTGCGTCAGCGAATCCTTTGGTGGCGCTCTCCACCCCCTTAGTGACCCAAAACCCCAAGGTGAGCGCAGCCCCGCCCAGGCCCGCGCCCGCCGGGAGCCCTCGGGGGGCGCAGTGGGGAGCGGCGAGGAGAGGCCGCGGCCGCCTTTCAACTCCGCGGCTGGCGCCGGCCTGGCCGGGCCCCCGGGGCCGCGCGGCCTCCCTGGCTCCGTCCCGCCCTCCCAGCCGCTCGCACCGCCGCAAATCTGGGACAGTCCCCGACCCTGTCTCCGCGGCTGCGGGCGCCCGCGGAGCACCTGACCCCACGCCAGTGCCCACTCTCCAGGGCACCCCGACGGCCCCGCCCAGACCGGCGGGATTCCTTCCGCCTCCCCCGACAGCGCTCGCTCCCGGGCGCACCCCAGCCTCCTGTTCCCCCTGGCCGGCCACCTCCACAGCGCCCTCCCGCGGCCCGCGGGTCCACGCCCGACGCCGCAGTGCCCGAAGCTGGACGCGGCTCCCTCCGCAACAGAGGGAGTGCACACGCACACCATCGAGGCAACACACCAGCGTACACCGCAACCAACAACGCCTGCGCGCACAGACTGAACCAGCGCGCATCGCCAGCCACACGCAGCCCACGAGGGCTGTACCACCAACGCTCACGACCGAGACGCACGGCCCGACGCACAGGCCACCCTCGCGGGTCCTTGCAATTCTGAGACCCAGCATCCGGTGACCCCGGGAGAGACGCGGGCAGGGAAAGAGGGACCCCCAGATGCAACGTATTTAGAACGCCACACGCAGCGTCTGGGGAGAGGCGGGCGAAGCGACCCCGGGCCCCGGTCTGGGCCCCAGAGAGGCAGCGCAGCGGGCTGGCATGGGAGGTCGCCCGGTGCGGTGCAGGGCGTCAGGGGTGTGTGTGCGGGCATCTGGCTGCCCGGCCCGGGCGTGCGTGGGGGATCTCCAGGAAGGCGGAGTTTTACCGCGAAGCTTTGGGAGGCGGGTGCGGGACCGCTGGGAGCCTTCTTCCAAGAAGGGCGCGGGCACTGCGGGGCTCCTCGCTCCTCCTTGGCCCGCGGGGAGGGTCTGGAGTGCCTTGCTCCGCAGGGATCAGACCCGACCCTCTGCGTAAACCCGGCCGAACCCAAGCTCAGGGTCGGGCGTGTCCACCCAGCGCGCCTCAGGCTGGGTCCGAGAAGGCGGGGCTTGGGAAGCAGCCAAGGGACCGGAGGCGGGGGCGGCGGCGGTCTCCCGCCTGCAGGCAGGTGCAGAGTGCTGGGTTTGGTACTCACAGCTGTGAGACCGTGGGCGAGGTACTCCGGATCTCTGAACCTCGCTTTCCCATTGACAGAGTGTGGAACTGGAGCGATTTCTTCCCGTTAGGGGATGAGATGCAGTACTCCAAGATGCTTGGCGCTGGTAGCAGTAAATGTTGGTTATGGGAGCCGGCAAAGCCTCCGCTTGCGGCTGCGGAGCTGCCGGTTCCTGTCCTGGCCGGTCCGTTTCCGATCCGCCTCCCTGCTGTGGCCTGGGAAAAGCCATGGGAGATGGCTCAAGTCCTGGGGCCCCTGCACCCACGTTTGAGAACGGGCAAAAGCTCCTGGCTCTTGACTCCAGGCCTAGGGCTGGCAGTTGGGGCCATCTGGGGACTGAACTAGTGGATGGAAGATCTGCCCCCCCCCCACTCTCACTTTCAAATAAATCCCTTTTTAAAAAATAATAAAATACATGTTGATTATGAGTGCTTAACAGAGAAGTGTCAAAGGTGGAAGGGCTGTCTGTCCTCGCCTCCAGAGGCCCTGGGAGCTGACCCTGCTGCGGGGAGCAGGGGAGATGGGCGGGGCCTGGCTGGGGTGGGGACACAGACCTGCCTGCGGGGGAGGGGGCATACAGACCTGCAGGGGGCGGGGTTAAAAGAGGAAGGGCGTCCTGGCGCAAAGGGCGGGATCCCCGCATCCCCTACCCAAGTGCCCACTGGGTCCCTGCTGCTCCCAGATCCACGCGGATGCACCTGGGAAGCCGTGAAATGGCCCCTGCAACCCGTGTGGGAGACCGCGATGGAGTTCCTGGCCCCAAGCTTCTGCCTCCACCAACCTGAGTGTTGCCTCAGGGGATGGAAGATCTTCCTCTGTCATCTGCCTTGCAAATATAAATAATACACTTTGTAAAGCGGATTCAGGAGCCTGCCCTAAGTCGGAGTCCCGTTGGGATAGATCGAAGGGAGGCCCCCTAGGCGGCCTTTGCTGCGCATTTCACGGGGCGAAGAGACTGAGGCTGGGTGGGCATCCGAAGCCCTAGGAGGAGGGCCCGCCTCCTCCCCCCGCCAGCAAGGTTTTGACCGACGCTCGGCTGCGAGCGTGTCCGCGCGCGCTCTTGGCGCTGCGAGCGCAGTTTGCGGTGTTGGCGACAGGGAGGGCGATCCGCGAGGCCCCAAAGCTGGCCCTTGGCGGGGGGGGGGGGGTGTCCCCCTGCCTCGCCCGCCGGGCTCTCCCCCGTGGGGCCTGGGCGGGGCGAGTGAGGCCAACACCTCCCTGAAGCCAGGCCGAGGAGGCTCCTCCTCCCGGGAGACCTCGGGGCCAGCGGCGGAGTGAGACTCAGGTTCCGTCTGTCAAATGGGTTCAGCAGTGACCCCTGGCACAGCTGGAGAGAGTGGGACAGAAAGGGCTCTCCCCAGGCTGTCCCAGCACCTGGTTCCGGGTTTGGCAGCGGCGGTGGGGACGTCACAGCTGTCCCTCCCGGTGTCACTCAGCTAACACTTGCGGGCGTCCCGTCCTTCCTACAGATGCCCATCACCAGGTGTTTGCGCGCCCTTGCGATCCCCAGTGCGTGGCTGTGGAAACCGGGGCCATGGCGCAACCAGGGACGCAGGCAAACAGCTGCCCTCAGCTGAGCGTGGTCACTTCGCCTCCCTAAACCTCAGTTTCCTGGCCTGCGGAATGGAGTCACGTCCAGGCTGCGGGCGGAGGAAGCTGCGGGTCCCTGGAACGCGCGGGGAGAGTGGGAGAGCGCGGAGCCCAGCGGCACCGGGTGGGATGGCGGCTGCGCTCGCGCGCCCCTCTCTGGCCGCGTCCTTTCCGGCAGCCGCGCACTGGAAGCCCCTAATTCTCCCATCCTCCAAGGGCTAGGGCGTGGGGAAGGCCTTTTTAGCCCCTGGGCCACATCCGCAAGGAGGGGAGGCCGTGATCTGTGCGCCACTGCGGACCGAATCAGACAGCTCTTGGTCTCCCCCCGACCCCCCGCCCCGTGCAGCAGCCGCAGCGAGCAGAGGAAAGTAGCTTCCTCTGCGGCTAAGACCCCGTCCGTGTGCCGCGCGGGCTTCTGCGGGACCGCGCCGACCGGGCCCGGGGCAGGCGGTGTCCGGGCGCCAGCCGGGTCCTGGGCAGGTGACCTGAGTTGCCTCGCTGTAGAGACACTGCATGGAGAAGCCGTGAGAGATGCGCCCTGCTGCCCGTGGGGTCACCGTCCTCTTTTACAGATAAGACACAGGCTCCCAGGGGGCCTGGGGTTCGGCCAAGGTCCCAGACTGTAGTCCAGTGTCTCATCAACGCAATCAGGGCGGTGAGGAGACACACAGGCCGCCTGGTGCAGCCTCGGGGCCCACTCTCCACAGGGGCCGATCAGGCCGATTAGGAGCAGATCTCTGAGGGTGATGAGGGCCAGAAGACCCCCAGGAGAGGGACTGGTGCCGGTGGCCACAGGGGCCACTGTAGGAATGCAGGGGAGCGGTGGTGGAGGCCTGGGGTAGAGGGGGAGTGATAGGTGCCTTCCGCAGCTCCCTCCCTCCTTACCCTGCCCCCACCCAAGGATTCCTGGAGAGACTTCCGGGGCCCAGGAACTTTGCCTGCTCTTCCTCCCTCTGCCTTCACCAAATTAAAGTCCCAGATCCCCAGACCCCAGCGTGGGGTCCTGGAAACTGCACCTGTGGAGGGGGCCAGCTGGGTGTCAGCTGTGCGGGGTGGGGGGGTCTGCCCCGACACCCCCTGGTCTACCGCAGCTCCCGACTCCGCGCGCCTGCCCCTCCCTCTGACACCCTGCTTGGCTCCCTCCGCCCCAGCTGTGCGCCAGCTGTGCAGGCTCCACAGGCAGCCAGTGTTCTGAGAGCTGAGCCTGGGACACGGGCTTGACCACAGAGAAGAGAGAGACTTTTCCCAAGCGGCTGGGGCAGCTGGGATGCCAGACCTTGTGCCAACAGCTGCACACACACAGTGCCACCCAGCCCCCAGCCCCACGAGAGTCAGCTAAGAAAGGTAGGGTCGGGAGAGGTAGGGTCCCAACTAGAGCAGATTCCAACTCAGGTAGCCAGGAGTTCCCTAGGGAGCAAAACCTGGGGTGGTGCTCACTGTGTAGCTGGTGTGAGTGCAGGGTGGGCGCTGGGAGGGGAGCGAGCCAGACAGGCAGCCCCCTCCCCTGCCCCGCCCCGGCTGCGGCTGCCGGATAACTCAATTCTCTTTCCTTTGTGTCATTGTGGGTCCACTGAACGGACGTTGCTGGGGGCTCAGTTTCTTCCCTGCTCCTATGATCAGCACCCCATCCCGCTGCCACTGGCCCATCCCCAGCACCCCAGATGTGACCCCTGCTTTGTCCTGAGTGCCTCTGCCCAGCAGTGCCCAGCTCCTGCCCGCCAGGCGAGCAGACCACCTGGCCGGGAAACTGCACCAGTTTTGGGGGTGGGGAGTTGGAGCAGGTGCACCCCATGGGTCGCGGTCTACAGCGCAGCCCCTGTGCTGTGGTCCCGATATCCAGAATCGGATCCAGAATTGGATCCCTTGATGGGGGAGCCGGGGGAGGACAAGGGGACTCCTGAGAGAGAGCCCCTTCTTGCACCCCTTCTCAGATTTCTTGTCCTTTAGTTTTCTCTACTTGTAATGAGATTCTCAATGCCTTATGTTAAAAGGTAGAGGGGCCTGCACAGTCCCTGGGACACTGGCCACCGAAGTGGCCTTCACTGTGAGGCATTGGTGTGAGGCAATGTGGACAAGGCGGTGTGGAGGCAGAGACCCGTCCCTGGCCCTGGGCGCAGGGAGTGACGCTACCAGCCAGG
This sequence comes from Oryctolagus cuniculus, assembly GCF_964237555.1. NCBI lineage: Eukaryota > Metazoa > Chordata > Mammalia > Lagomorpha > Leporidae > Oryctolagus > Oryctolagus cuniculus. The sequence continues at coordinate 4,407,780 of NC_091433.1, read as the reverse complement.
AACGTAACACCTAGGGGTGTGACCCCAACGGGGGGAGGGGGTCTCCACGAGGAGGGGACTCTGAGGAGAATAGAGGAAGTCCAGGCCAGGGGGCAGCAAGTGCACAGCCCCCACCCAGTTGAGGACCCGGGTAGAGCCAGGTCTCAGATCATCTTTTTTTTTTTTTTTTTTTTAATATTTATTTATTGGCTGGGGCTGGGCCAGACTGAAGCCACGAGCCAGGAACTCCATCCTGGTCTCCCATGTTGGTGCAGGAAGCCAAGCACTCAGGCTGTCTTCTCTTGCTTCCCCAGGCTCGTTAGCAGGGAGCTGGAGCAGACGTGGAGCAGACGTGGAGCAGCCGCGACTCACGCTGGCATGCGTGGGATGCCGGTGTCACGGGCGGCGGCTTGACTCGCTGCGCCACGGCGCCGACTCTGGCGGCTCTGCTTTTAAGCCGAATTCACAGACCTTGTCTCCTCCCATCATCACCCGGCGAGCAGCAGGGGTAAGCCCTCACTGTGCCCACTTCACAGATGAGGTCACTGGAGCCTCGTGGCCTGCCTGTGGTTACAGTGCATGAGAGGGTGGATCTGGGGCGAGAAGGCAGGCCCCGGTCACCCTGCTACACCCGGCTGTCTCCAAATAAACCATTTTCAAGAGAGGACTTGAAACCCTGCCTGCATCCATGTAAGCCGGGACAGGGCCACAAGGAGTGTCCCAGGGCGTGGAGAGACAGAGATGCAGCACAGCCTTCGGGGAGGGGGCTCCTGGGAGGCCAGGAAGCCTTGATTTGGGGGCACTCATGCGTCTCGGGGGGCCTCGGGTTCCTGTGCAGCATCTGGCTCCCCAGGCAGGATTCCAAAGCCCCTTGCTGTGGTTGGTGCCGTCCGGAGTGTGTCGGAGACGGCTTCACTGAAGGGGGTACCAGCCCCTGCCCGGGGAGCAGCTGGGCCGTTCCTCCATCCTCCTGCCCTTTGCCGGGCTGGCTTCCTGCCTGGGACCTGTGCCCAGCCCGCCAGAGCCCCATCCTGAAGGCTTCGTAATTTTATCTTTGAACTTGTGCTGGGAAACGGAGCACTGTGGCCCGACCCCATCCAGGGACTGCTGGGCTTTCAACCTGGTGGCGCTTGGGTGCCATGCAGAGAGAAGTCCAGGCTGGCGCTCTCTGGGTGGGGCTCTCTGGGTGGGGCGTGGCGGGTGGTGGCTGTCCTTGCTGGGGCTGGCAGTGACACATGTCCAGCAGGGAACTTGGTGAGAGTGAGCTTCTTGCTGATCTAGGGACCACCCCCCTTACCTTGGCACAGAGATTGCAATGCCCTTGGGCTGCCTGTCTGCCATGGGTTGGGCAGGGGCCTGTGGGTAGAGGAGATGGAGGGACACCTGCCAGCCCCATCCTCACCCCTGGCTGGCACTGAAGACCCGAGAAAACCCGTTGCAGAGGTCAGGGGTGAGAGCAGAGTGAAAGAACACAGCCTTAGATGAGCACTCACTTAGCACCCGCCCCCCCTCTTTCTAAACGGGGGACCCTGCACTTCCTTTTGGCACTGGACTCACTGCTGACATACCTGGCCCTGGCCCCTGTTCGCCCAGGGGCCTGTGGGCATTTCTTCCCAGAGGCGCAGCGCCCCGGGCTGGTCAGCAGGGCTGAGCCAGCAGAGGTCTGGGTGTGGGCAGGAGCGAGCTGTGAGCTCATACGCATGTCGTCGAGGGGAGAGCAGACGCCTGGTCCTTGGTGCCTGCCACTGCACAAGGGGGCCCCTTGCAGCTGTCAGGGGAGTCCCAGGTTGAGCCTGGGGGGACAGCAGTGAGTGTGCATCCTGGTGACCCCAGGAGGAAACAGGCTCAGAGAGTCGGGGACAGCCCCAACGTCACGGGTGCCGGGGCAGGACAGACCAGTAGGGACCTCAGGCGGTCTGGCCCAAGTCCAGCCAGGGCAATCCCCTCCCCTTTCCCAGCCCAACCCCATTGCTAGTTTCTTCTGGAACCATCAGGGGGGAGCAGAGCGCCTCCCACTGGGAGGACCTGGAAGGGGGTGGCTTGAATCCCCTCCCCGGGGGGTTTGAAGAGCCTCAAGTACCTCTTCTGAGACCACATGGACCCTCTGAGTCTCCCCACCTGCCATCCCTTGTCCTAACACTCAGCTGTTTGTTTCCTGATTGGTTTTGGTCCGTGGGAACGTGGGGTACGCTGTGGGCAGCAAGCAATGCTTGTTGATTGATTGATTGACTGACTGACTGAATGAAGCCAACCTCTGCACCCATGTTCCAATGTACATGCCAGTCACGAGGCCCTCGTCCATCCGCCCGTGCGTCCACCCATCCACCCATCTGTGCAGTCACTCACTTAGCATCCATCCTGTCTCCATAAAGGGTGTCAGTGATGTCCCGGGGACTGGGGAAGAGAAGAGCCAGGATGTGCACTTGGGGGAGCTCAGGAGGAGACGGACGTTACAGACGACACAGGGGCCAGGGTGATGGTGCAGCTGCTGCTGCCCCTCTGACCCAGCACCCACGTCGGGGCAGTCTCCAGGCGGCTCCACTTCCCATCCAGCCCCTGCTAATGCACCTGGGAAGGCAGCAGAGGACAGCCCAGGTGCTCGGACCCCTGTCCCCTGTGGGAGACCCGGGTGGAGCTCCAGGTTCCTGGCTTTGGCCTGGCCCAGCCCTGGCTGTGTTGCAGCCACTTGGGGAGGGCACAGTGAGTGGGGGGTGGGGTTTCTCTCTCTGTGTCACTCTGCCTTTCAAATACATGAAATGTCGTCAAAACAAAGATGACAGAAATACTCCTAAAATTATCATTTTGATCAGTGAGGCTGAGCTGAGGGCACCGCGCACACTATTCTACTGAGACATCACCTTGAACGTGAGGCCGCCCCTGCATCCCCGCCCCTCTCCTCCTCTGAGGAGGAGGAGGCAGAGACGCGGGGCCAGGGGCCCTGTGGCGTCACGGGGCTGCTCAGCGTGGGGGCGCCGGCTGGGAGCTGTGTTCTGCCGCCTCCCCCAGCCCAGCCTTTTTTCTGCCGAAGCCTCTTCCCCTCCCTGCCGGCTTCTGGCTTCTTCCTCCTTTCCCTGGCTGGGCGGCCAGCCCTGCTCAGCTCTCCAGGGCAGCTGTGGGAGGGGCTTTTACAAACGTGCACCAGAAGATTTCGCTCCCCGGTCACAGCTCCCATCGCGCTCACCATTACACGTCCAGTCCCTACCGGATCTGGCCCCCCCAACCCCCTTTTCCAATCACGCTGCTGCCATTGTAACTCCCTGGCCTCCTCTCTCTCTGGAGCACAGCACCCCCCCTCCCTGCCGCAGGGCCTTTGCACTGGGTGTTCTCTGGGCCGGCTGCGCTTCTCCATCTGTTTTCTGCTGTGGCTCCTGGTGGGGCCATTGGGCGGCAACCAGGTCCACACTGGGTGCTGAGCCCAGTTCTCCGTCCTGTCCTGCCTGCGTCCGTCTCCCTGGGGAGATGCCGGGAGGCAAGGAGGTGGCCACTGAGGGGTCAGCAGCCTCCCCCCAGCTGGCCCTGGCAGCCCCCGGAACCTGGATTTGGGGACGCAGCGCAGAAGGAGCCGGTGGCCTCGTTTCCATGTGGACCTGCTGGTCCCGCTCCTTCCAGCATTTGCCTGTCCAGAGCAGGTGGAGGACACCTTGACAGCCAAGGACAGAATGGACTCGGGGCGGCAGGCTTTCTGGGGCGGCGGTGGAAGGCCAGCACCGTCCCCTGAGGACTCACACTATCCGTCTTTGTATCTATGCAGTGGGAGTTCTGATACTCCCTGCCTCGCGGGATTGTTAAGAGATCCAGTGAACGGAGGCCCGTGAACTTGCAGTTGTGCCAAAAACCATCACTGCGATCAGGCTCTTGGGACACCAGAGCCAGGAGCCTGGAGGCTTCTGCTATTTGCTGTCCTCTCACCCCCAACCCAACAAGAGCCAGGAGGGCACAGAGGCGCGGGGAGGGGAGCTGCGTGGCCACGTCCGCCAACGGCTCCGCCTCCTGTGCGCCCACGCCCCACACGGCCCCTGGCCAGAGAGGCTGGGAGGGTTCGCCCAAGGTTGCACAGTGAGGGACAGCCCAGGACGGGAGCCAGGGGCTGGGATTCCTGGAGCAGCGATGCAGTCTGGTCACGTTGTCACGCATTGCGACTGGCTGAGCTTTCTCGTTTTCATGACTTGGCTGAGCTTGAGCCTTGAGATACTGGGACTTGGACCCGGATTTACTGCTAACCCCAGGCCAGAGCCCAGCCAGGACACCGCGCGCTCCGGGGGGAGTTTTCCCAGCCCTGCTCAGCCAGTGATGTCCCTGGGACCGGGGTTGCTGACGGTGCCCAAGGGCAGGTAGCCCAGCGGATTCTGCTCGGATAAGGGGGCTGCCTGTGCCCTGGTTGGGAGGAAGTTTGCACCTAATGGGTTCTTCATGCCTGTTGCTTCATTTTATTCTGTTAAAGATTTATTTATTTGAAATGCAGGAGAGGGGAGAAAGAGAGGGAGAGAGAGGGAGAGAGGGAGAGGGAGGGGGAGAGACAGGGGGAGAGACGGGGGGGGAGAGGGAAAGAGAGAGAGAGAGGGAGAGAGGGAGAGGGGGAGGGGGAGGGGGAGAGGGAGAGAGAGAGAGAGAGAGAGAGAGAGAGAGAGAGAGAGTCTCCATGTGCTGGCTCCCTCCCCAGAGTGCCCACAAGGGCTGGGGCTGAGCCAGGCCAAAGCCAGGAGCCTGGAGCCCCACCCAGGTCTCCCAGGTGGGTGGCAGGAACTCAGCTACCTGAGCCACCACCCGCTGCCTCCTCCCCAGCACGTTAGCAGGAAGCTGGATTGGAAGCAGAGTAGCTGAGACTCGAGCCACAGCTTAGCCTGCGGTGTGCCTTAGCTTAATATTCACATCACCAGCCCCCAGCCCCGCGAGGTGGGCGTGCCCTCCATATTCGCAGGGAATTCTGGAGCCGGGGTGGGGGGTCACACAGCGATGGACAGCCTCCAGCATTCAGGTGAATGGGCTCCAGCAGACACTCTGGGAAGTGCTTGCAGAAACAGAAACCTGGAAAAACCTCCAGAAGAAGAGGAACGAGCATTCGAACAAACCAACAACCAACAGTTAAGCAAGAATCCACCCCGTTCCCGGGGCCGCTGGCTTTCCTCACCAGGAGGCACAACGCGCACTCAGGCCACCGGCCAGCTGAGGCTGGGCAGGTAAGCTTGCTGCCTTTTCCTGGTAAAAGCTCATGTCCCTAGACCTGGGGATCGCGAACCTGCTTCCATAGAGAACGGCATTCCTCCCCTTCCTCCTCTGAGCCGGTCCCTGCTCGTGGGCTGACTCCGAGCTACTGCACAGGCACACTGTGCACCCTGCACGCTGGTCCACGCCCTGCACAAACAGCACCAGGTACTCGTCCAGGCCCCCTGTCCCAGGCACTGAAGGGACTCCATCCTTAGTCCAGTGCTCATCTCCACTGTCGGGATAGACGCTGCCTGCTGGTCTGCCGACTGTTGGATTCTGGGATTCCGACAATGCCAGGCTCGTGGGAGCTTCCTGAACACGGGCTAAATGCCTCAGGCAGCACCCACACACCCTTCCTTCCGGTCCTCGCAGGCAGCACCCACTTTTTCCCATGGACATTTCTGGGCCCAGCCTCGAGCCCCAAGTGCAGGCCCTGGTGTGACCTGTGCTCGTCCCAGAGATCCGCTGCAGCCGTGCCGGGCAGATGCGTGCACACGCCTGGATGCACGGGAAGACGCCGGCGGGGACCTGAAGGAATTCTGGCGGCGGCTGGCGCCCTGCCCCCACCCCAGCGCCGTGGGTGAGAAGCTTTGCTGCCTGCAGATCATGTGAGCACGGCTCGCACTTGGGAATTTTCCGTTGGCGCAGGCTGAGCCTCTCGGTGCCAGGAAAGGAGAGAAGAAAACCAGGCAGCGTGGGCCCCGCTCCCCTGCCAGTCTCAATTTGGAGGCTTTTTCCATTCTCGGGGCCGTAGCTGAGACGTCCACTCCGAGGCCTGCTCGGGAAAAGCCCTGGGCTTCGGCTGTGCCACGTGCAGTCCTCCACAGTTGCATGTCACGTGGTGACGGGGAAGGGTGCGGGCAGTGGGCCCCCCCGTCGTGTGCACCCGAGTCTCCTGTGATTGGAGGGAGGCGCCTGGCTCTGCAGGCCTCACTGTGTGGGTGGATGTGTCCGAGCCCCAGCCTCCTGCTCTCCAGGACCCCAGGGCACTCAGCGCCCAGAGCGCCACCAGGAGCAGCCGTGATGTCCACACTCGCCCTCCCTCTGATCCGCGAGGGCTGGGGCACAGGTGTGCCTGTGTGGTGTTCCTGTGCACGTGAGTCCATAGTGCATGTGGGGATGCAGCCGTGCACATGTGTACACGAGGATGCATTGTATACATGGGTATGCGTGTGTGTGCACATGTGTGTGTGAGAATGCATTGTATATGTGGGCGTGCACGTGTGTGCACGTGTGTGCCTGTACATGGGAATGCATCATGTATGTCGACATGCATGCATGTACCTCAGTATGCATTGTGCATGTAGGTACGCATGTGTGCACTGCATGCTTGAGTGTGCATGTGTTCACATATGTATGTGTGGGTTTGCGTGCATGCCCATGTGTGCGTGTGAGGATGCCCAGTGTATGTGGGTATGAGTGTGTGCACACGTGGGTAGCGTGTGTGTGCATTTTGTGAACGAGGGGCGTGGTGAGACAGTGTTTCTCTGCGGAGGTTTCTAGAAGCGCCTGCCTCTAGCAGGCCCCGCAGGTGTGAATCAGACAAGCTGGGTCCTCAACTAGGAAGCTCAGCCTTGGAGGGCGGGCCCTGGCTGAAGGGGCGGAGCCTGCCTGCCTGCTGCAGGCTAGCATTCGCCAAGGCAGGTGTACTGGCAGGATGGGCCCAGAGGAGGGGCCGAGGCCAGGCTGGGGAGGCCCGCAGCATCGACATGGTTTCCTGTTACTCTGCATCTGCAGCCCTCTTGGAAGCCCTCGGCCTTGGGGGAAGAAGTTCTGACCGAAGTCTTTGGCCAGGTCTCAGCCGAGGGACAGGCGTGAGAGGGAGGACAGAGTGGGCAACAACGGTGAAGCATGGGGGGGTCGAGGAGCTGTTCCATCCGCGGTTCACTTCCTCTTCCTGCTGGGAGGTGCGGAGGGAGGACCCCTGCTGGCGGCCCCTGCACCTGCGGGCTGTCGGACAGTTCCGCTCTGGCCCCGAGTGGAGCCTGCCCCGCAGCCCTGTGTCTGGGGACAGTGGAGAGCCGAGATGATGGGTCAAGGATGAAGGAACTGCCGACCTTCCCTTTGCCACTGTGAGATGACTCTTCTCTCACTGCCCAGGGAGCAGGAATCGCCATCGTGTTTGCAAAACGACGAGAACCACGCGGAGCACACACCTGGTGCTCTGGCGGGGACCCCTGACCCTGTCGTCCACTTGGAAGTCTTGGTAGACAAGACTGAGCGGCCGGTGTGTGCAGGTGGGGCGGGCAGAATACAGGCCCCACAGGCGCACGTCCCAGGCCCTGGAACGTGTGCCTGTCCCCTTCCAGACACTGTGCGGTTATGCTGAGGGCCTTGAGGAGGTGTGGTGGCCCCCGCGGTAGGGGGTGGCCCCTAGCTGCTGAAACTGTTTCCGCTGTGTCTTCTTTTTAAGACTCATTTGTTGGCTGGCGCCGCGGCTCACTAGGCTAATCCTCAGCCTGTGGCGCTGGCACCCCGGATTCTAGTCCTGGTTGCCCCTCTTCCAGGCCAGCTCTCTGCTGTGGCCCAGGAGTGCAGTGGAGGATGGCCCAAGTGCTTGGGCCTTGCACCCACATGGAGACCAGGAGAAGCACCTGGCTCCTGCCATCGGATCAGCGCGGTGCGCCGGCCGCAGCGGCCATTGGGGGGTGAACCAACAGAAAAGGAAGACCTTTCTCTGTGTCTCTCTCTCTCACTGTCCACTCTGCCTGTCCAAAAAAAAAAAAAAAAAAAGACTCATTTGTTTATTTGAAAGGTGGGGTTACAAAGGCAGAGGCAGGGACAGAGAGTGAGAGAGAGAGATCTTCCACACACTGGTTCACTCCCCAGATGGCTGCAATGGCTGGAGCTGGGCTGATCTGAAGCCAGGAGCTTCTTCTAGCTCTCCCACACAGGTGCAGGGCCCAAGGACTTGGGCCATCTTCCACTGCTTTCCCAGGCCATAGCAGAGAGCTGGATCAGAAACAGAGCAGCAGGGACTTGAACCGGCGCCCCTGCGGCAGTGGACTAGTTGCAGAGGCGGCCCTCGCCAGTGTGGGGGGCTTCCTGCAGTCCGCAGAGGCCCGGATGGAATGAGGTGGAGGAAGGGCGGATCCGCTCTCTCGACCTGAGCTGGGCCCTCCACCTTTGCCGGCCCGGCCACTGGGGAGCTCCTGATTCTGCAGCTTCGGGACTGTAGGACGCACATCTGCAAACCCAGGCCTGGACCCTGTACCGCTGGCTGCCTGGGCACCCAGGCCTTCGCCCTCCGACAGAACCATACCACTGCGTTGCTGTGTCTCCTGCTTGCAGACCGCATTGTGGGGGGCTTCCTGGCGTCCATCACTGGAAGAGCCAATCCCCTAAGAGATCCCCCTGATACTTCACACACCTTCTTGGTTCGGCTTCTCTGGAGGGCTCTGGCTCAGATCAACAGCCACAATGTAGCACCTTGAAGAACCCACTGTCAGCAGCCCGGCCTACCCAGGCTGGCCCAGTGTCATTGCTGGGGTCCTTACAAGAGGGATGAGAAGCAGAGAGGTGGGGCGGGTGCTATGGTGCAGGGGTTAAGCCCCTGACTCTGACTCTAGCATTCCATAGTCAAGTGCCAGTTGGAGTCTCAGGTGCTCCAATTCCGATCCAGCTCCCTGCTATGGCCTGGGAAAGCAGCAGAAGATGGCCAAGTGCTTGGGCCCCTGCACCTGTGTGGGAGACCTGGATGGAGCTCTGGGCTCCTGGCTTCAGCCTGGCCCAACCCTGGCCATTGTAGACATTTGGGCAGTGAACCAGCAGGTGGAAGATCTCTCGCTGTGTCTCTCCCTCTCTGTAACTCTTTCACATAAGCAAACACATCACTTTTCTTTTTTAAAGTTTTATTTTATTTATTTGAAAGACAGAGTTACAGAGAGAGGCAGAGACAGAGAGAGGGGTCTTCCATCTGCTGCTTCACTTCCCAGATGGCCACAACGGCCGGAGCTACACCGATCCAAAGCCAGGAGCCAGGAGCTTCCTCCGGGTCTCCCACGTGGGTGCAGAGGCCCAAGGACTTGAGCCATCTTCTACTGCTTTCCCAGGCCATAGCAGAGAGCTGGATCAGAAGAGGAGCAGCCGGGACTAGAACCAGCACCCATATGGGATGCCGGGGGGCGGGCAGGCAGCCTCCAGGAGGTGGGAAGCCGGGGAAACACCACTTGCCTGGAGCCTGCACCACAGCCAGCCCCGCCTGCACCTTGGCTTGAACCCCGGGAGACTGATTTTGGAATTCTGACCCCTAGAACCATGGGAGAACGAATTTGTGGATTTTTTCCTAAAATGATTGATTTATTTGCAAGCAGAGAGAGAGAGAGAAAGAAAAATCTCCCATCCACTAGCTCACTCTCCAAATGCCTACAATGCCTAGGGTTTGACCAGGCCAAAGCTGGGAGCAAGGAACTCAAGCCAGGTGTCCCACACCGTCACTGCTGCTTCCCAGGGCCTGCGTCGGTGGGAGGCTGGAGTGAGGTATCGAAGCCAGGCACGCCGACGTGGGTGCCGGCATCTCATCCAGCCCTGAGCCATCAGGCCGGCACAGCTTGTGTTGCTGTTGCTGCCTTGACAAATGCACCCATTTACTTAACAGACAGGCTGACATGGTGAGAGGGAGCGTGAGAGAGCGAGCGAGCGTCCGTCCTCTAGAACGGATGGAACGTGGGTGGCAGGAGCCCCAGCACTTGGGCCATCACGCACCGCCTCCCAGACCCGTTAGCAGGATGCTGCATTGAAGTGTGAAGAAGCCAGGTCTCGAACCCAACACCCTGCTGGGGGAGGAGGGTGCTGCAAGGGGCAGCTTGACGGGCAGTGACGTGCAGCTGCAGACGCTCTGGTCTCCCGACATCCATCCTGCGGCTCCCCTGTGATGGTGCAGTCCCCCAGGTCGGGCTGGGGACACGAGCCTCCAGCTGAAGCCGTTTTTTCTTCAACCCTCCTTGCAGCAAGAATGAGCACAGGGCTGAAAAATTTGTGGCTGACAGGGTGTGAACAGAAGCGCAGAGAGCAGCTCCAGGCCCCCTCCCTGTTCTGCCTGCTAGAGGGTGACGGAGCAAGCTTTGACCCCAGTTCCAGGGATGGAAGAGACCCAGACACGGGCACCCTGCTTCCTACCTCCTCCCCAGCCCCGGATGGTCCACTGACGAAGAGAAAAACAAACCCCGACTGAGCCCGGGTCCCAGAAGCAGAGCCAGGACCAAAGCCAGCAGGTGTGGGGGACAGCAGGTGGGCAGGGGAGCAGACGCCTCGGCTGTACTACGGCACCTGCTGCCACCTGACCCCTGCCCATAGGAATGTGTGTCTAGCCAAGGTTAACCCACGGGGGGCCAGACCCAGGCATTTCTGGGCAGTGCACCTGCGGGCAGCATCCTGAGCCCGGCGCTGCAGGAAGCACAATCCGATGCTCTCAGGCTGCTGGGCAGAGCTGTGTGGCCCTGGCCACTGCTGGGATCAGAGCCGGGGGAAGCCAAGAGGGTCGGCGCCGGGGCACAGCAGGGAACTTGGGATTCATGAGAGGCCAGAGGTGGGAGCCCAAACTGGCTGGAAGCTGCATCACCCCAACCTGCCCCTCACCTGTCCACGGCACCGCCTGTCCACGTGTCTTCTCCTTTTCTGTCCCTCGAGGGGACTTGTCGGGACACCCGCCCTGATCCAGGGTGATCTCAGCTCCTTCCCTGGACTCGCTGCTGTTCCCGATCAGGTCACACCCTCAGGTTCTGAGTGGACGTCCCTTGGAGGCCAACCTTCAGCCCTCCCACATCCACGCCTCACAAAACCCACCCGGGCACTTCCCGGTTTAAAGCAATAAAGACAAAAACCACAGCCACAAACTAAAAGCATTGCTCTCCCCTCTTACACACTGGCCCATCAGACCAGCTGTTGCCATCGCCTGCGCCTCTGTGGCTACTTGGCTACACTCACCTATGCCCACCACTCTTTGCGAGGTAGACCAGATGGTGCCCAGCCAACTGGGAGATGCTGGGTCAGCTCTGCCCCCTGGGCCACCCCTGAGTGGCGCTGTGGTGCAGCAGTGCGGCATTTTTGCTTGCCATCGACTTCTTGAACTGGCCTCACCGGTCTCAGGGATGCCCGAGTAGCAGGGGTGAGCAGAGGGTGAGATGTGGCTCAGTGGTGGCGGTGATGTGGCTGGCTATGCACCTACTTGTCCAGTCTATGTGTTCCTACATGTGCCTGGCTTGAGATCACTCTCAGAAGTGCCCCTACCTTGTTAGGCTGGGTCGGTGCTGGGCAGTGTGACCACAGGTTCTGGCGCATTGGACAGCCAGCAGCATGTGGCAGGCGCATCTGCTGTCTGCTCACTTGGCATCCTGATGCCAGGCACTCCCTCAGGGTTGGTCAGCGTGCGAGCACCCCCATCCCAAATGGCCTCTGTGTCCTGCAGATGGCACAGGCTTATTTTCAATCCCTAGGGCTCTGCACCTGCCGGCTGGGGGCTGCTTGCCCTGCAGCCTGGGGCTGCTGCTGGCTCCTTGATACGGAGCCCACACACACTTCAGCCCTTTGCGCTGCCTGGTGGGTGGCTCCAGCTGTTATCTCCCAATGTGGAGATAATGTGCAAAGTGGCCCTGCGAGACTTGGGCTTCTGTCTCAGTGGTAGGAGATCTAAAGCATTATAACTTGTCCTCTGCTTTGAAGGGGTAACAAGTGTGGCCCAGAGCACGGAGCCTCTCAAATCTTCACCCGTGTGGTCATTTGCAGCCTTAGGAGCTGGTTCACGGGGCTTGATGAGTCAGGCCCACTGGGCTTTGATGCCATTGATAAGAGGGCGCAGGAGGTGCCGAACTATGCCCCAGGGGTCTGGATGCTTCCAACGTGTGTTGGCATCAAGTGAGAGGAATAATTTAGCACTGGAGAAAAAAATACGGCTGTATACTGTATTGTTTCCCAGCCCGTGGGGATGAGTCTCCTCTGAACCCTTGTCCTAATGGACATGCACGGTAACAGCCTGGCCCCATATGTCAGAAGCTTCCAGGTCTGCTGTCGGAGAGACTCAATGCCTGGCACAGCAGCTGGTTAGCTTGGTGGTCGCCCAGTGTCGCCAAAACACAGTGCTGGTGACTTGGCTGCTCCGATGCCCCTCGGTTTGTTCCTGAAGCCGCTGAGGGTGGTACTTCCCTCCTTGTATGTGAACTTGTGATCTCCCGTCTTGGCCAGGGACAGGTGCTGTCTCAAAGCCTTTTCCACTGTGGCGGTTGCCTCGTGGTCTTCCTCCTCCCACAGTTCTCCCACCACAGGTCAAGGGCCAGTGCTCTGACAACTCGTCTGCTCTGATTACAAAGCGGGAACCGAGGAGATGACCCAGTGGACGTGCTGTGGGATGGAGCTGAGCCCAGGCTCAGTGGCTCGCTGGATCGCACATTAATCACACAAGCCTCAGAGTGGGGGGCCCTGAGGGTCTCCCCCAGTTTGCAGCGTCAGCCCGGACCAGCACGCAACAGTCCTCAGCAGCTTTGGGCGCTCACTCATCTTTCCTGTCTTGAGATTCTGTGTTAACTCAGCCCCTTTCTGGGCTTCCTGGCTATCTAAGGCAGAAATTCCATGCTTTAGTCAATAACCCCATGGATATTTGTGAGTTACAGATGCCAGCTCACCTTTTTAGGGCAACTACCACACTTTTTTTTTCTTTTGACAGTTAAGAGCCACCATCTCGGTGTAGTGGGTTAAGCGCAGCCTGTGACGCCAGCATCCCATACGGGCACCAGTTTGTGTCTCGGCTGCTCCACTTCCGGTTCAGCTCTCTGCTAATGAGCCTGGGAAAACACTGGAAGGTGACCCCAAGTGTTTGGACCCTGCTACCCACGTGGGAGACCTGGAAGAAGCTCCCGGCTCCCGGCTCCAGCCTGGCCCAGCTCTGGACGTAGTGGCCATTAGAGGAGTGAACCAGTGGATGGAAGATCTCTCTCTTTCTCTGTCTCTCTCTTTGTAGCTCTTTCAAATAAATAAATGACATCTTTTTTTTTTTTAAAGTCACCACCTCTCTCTCGCCTGCTTTTATGCCTATTAAGTAGATCAAGCAGGATTTCCATGTGTGGGCTGTGCTGGTTCCCAACCCTAACGCGCTCCACGCCGTCCGTACCAAGCAGCCCCATTCACACTGACGTCTCCTCTCTCCAGCCCCAGAGCCCAGCCGCAGGGTGGAGCCTCTCAGGGTTGCCTCCGCCCTCTTAGCAGGGTCCTCCAAGTCTTCCTGGGGGACAAGGCCAAGCCGCACAGAGCCCTACGGCGTGTGCACGTCTCTTAGACATTTGCTCCCTTCCATAATCTTCCATCACAGTTCCAGCACCCCCACTGCATGCAGTTGTGTTCATTATTTTTTTCTGTGCATGTTAGAGCCCCTTGCCGAGACACAAAGTCCTATCAAACGGGAACCCCCGTGTGCACACAGTCTCCACTCTCAGCTTCCTCACTGCCTCCAGGGTCCCCTCCCAAGGAGCCTCCCCCAGCCCCGTCCCCGTCCTGCTGGCAGACTCACCTTGTAGGGCCCTCTCACCCCTCTCTCTCCAGTGAGGTCGAGCTGAGAGTGGGCCCAACTGTTGGTCTGGTCGCTGGGAGGTGCTGAGGACAGGTGTCTCACCTGGGCCTGATGTCTTCAATGACCCCCCACCACCACCACTACCACCACCTTCCACCAGGGGGCGCCCCATGGCAGGGTCCGAGGGCCCCGGGGAGCTGACAGCCCTCAGTCACAGCGACCCAGACGTTTCCGGTCCGACTCTCCAGACCCTGCCCTGGCCTTGCCATTGCCCTGTCTTTAGGAAACTCAGGCGGGGGAGTCACCGTTCCCTGAGGTTCTGCCGCCTCCTGTTGCGTCTCGGGCCTGGTCTTGGGGGCTCTGTCTGACCTCCAGTTGCAGCAGGACCCCTCCGCTGCCTACTGCGGGGTCCTGCTGTTTGCACTCAGTTCTCACCAGAGATCCGGCCAGCCGAGCCTGGGCTTTTCTCCCGGGGTGAACGGCAGATCACCCCACAGATCTCATGACCATTGCGCCGCCTAAAACTCTGTCTTAGCTCAGGCTGCTCTGGGCAAAATTCCATCAGCGGGGGCCTCAAACCACAGGGCTTTTTTTTGTTTGAAGTTTATTCATGCATTTGAAATGCAGAGATATGGAGAGAAGAAGAGAGGTCTTCCATCTGCTGGTTCACTCCCCACATTGCCGCAACGGCCAAGACTGAGCCAGGAGCCAGGAGCTTCCTCCGGGTCTCCCACAGAGGTGCAAGGGCCCAAGCACTTGGGCCGTCCTCCACCGCTTTCTCAGGCCCATTAGCAGGGAGCTGGATTGGGGGTGGAGCAGCCGGGACTCGGTCCGGCGCCCACGTGGGATGTCGGCACTGCAGGCAGAGGCTTAGTCGGCACTGCAGGCAGAGGCTTAGGCTTCTACGCCACAGCGCCGGCCCCAGCCACAGAGCCCAGCCTGCCGAGGGCACTCTTCCTGGTTTGTGCCTCCGGCTGTGTCCTCAAGGACAGAGAATGATTATCTCCCAAGCTGTTGGTTTTTGAAAGAAAGCACTAATGTCATCATGAAGCCACACCCTCGTGACCTCGTGGAAGCCGAAGTACCCCCCCCCCCCCGGTGTGCTTGGGATCAGGACTCCGCGAGTGAACCTGGAGCTGCCCACAGAGACCACAGCCCCTGTGCAGGTGAGTGTGTTGGCTGTCCCCTGTGCGCAGGCCCACGGAGGCAGGTGCAGCGCTCGGCTACCCCTGCTGTGGTGAGAGGCTCTGTCTCCTGGGGCCGCTCCTGCTACCACGCGTGCTGGGCTGGGCTCCCTGAGATGCGAGCCCGAGCTAGGGACCTGGGGGCAAGTGAGCTGTGAAGTGGGGACTACAGCGGGAGGAGCAGGACAGGGCTGGGGGTGGGGGGAGGGGGACCCCGAGTCTGGCCTTGGCTGCCTCCCCAGAGGAGCTCTGGCTTGTGTCACTTGGAGGCAAGGTGGACGGAACGTCGCGGAGACGAGTTAGTCAGAAATTGGCCGCAGGCAGACTCCAGCCTGCTCTGGGACAGGGTGTAGCCCCTCCAGTGAATTCCAACAGGCCAAGTGCAGCTCTCCCGACCATCCCCGGCAGCGGAGGGTGGGGGCTGGGGGCCGGCCCTGGCCAGAGGGGCCCCCGGCCGGGCACCACCAGTGCCCACTGCCACTCGTCTCCGGACAAGGGCTACCAGCTCCTCTGCGTTCTTGAAGCCGGCGTCTTCACTCACTCCTCGTTTCTGCCCAGAATCCCAAAAAGAAGAGGAGCTGGACACATGGTGACCACAAAGCTCAGAGGAGCCGAGTTTGGCCGTGGGAATGCGTTGACGCCAAAGCTGTTTCTGGCTGTCCCCTAAAAACCCTGGGGGCTTTACAAGGTGCTCTGGTGTCTCTTCAACTAGGATGACCCACAATGCAGCCGTGTGTGCGTGTACGTGTGCACATGCGTGTGTGTTGTATGTGTGCATACATGTGTGCATGTGTGTGCATGTGTGTTCGTGTGTGTGTGTGTGTGCAGGCAGTAGAGGGAGTCTCCCTGCTCCCTAAACAATGGCAGTGTCAGAGAGAAGCCAGGCCCTGGCCCCTTGCATCAGAGTGAGCTCGCGCGGGGGACCTCTGTACACTCGTTGAGGTCCTGCCACTTGCTCTTAAATGCGTCTTCTCCTTCACCCGCGGCAAACTCCAGCCTGCTGGGCACAGGGCGCCCTAATCTTTCGGAGCTGCAGATGCGAATGCATCCACGCAGCCTGAGCTGTTTCTGCACGTGGCGTCCAGGTGGGCCCGCTGCCGCCTGCTCATCGGCCTCCCTATCTGTCCACGCTTCCTGGCTCGCAGCGGCGTCTGCATAAGCGGCTGGGTGCTTTCCACTCGTGGAAACATGCGGCTCTCTCGCCAGCTGACGGCTGCCTGGCAGCAGAGGCGGGACGCTGGGCTTCGCGCACAGTGGGCAGGTTTTGCACAGTCCCAGGCTGGAGCGGGGCGAGGCGGCCGGGCCAAGAAGCTGTCTCACGGCCGCCACACTCTGTGCAGCTGCAAATCACTACAGTATGTCATTGACATTTCCCACCCTGCAAACCGCGCCAGGGCTGCGTTTTTTTTTTTTTTTTTTTTTCTCCACTTCCAGATGATAGGAAGCTGCAGACTGCAACACCCAGGCCAGCGATCCTGCCTCCCTCGCCCCCAGCTGGGACCTCGTCTCACCCTCTGGGCCTCCCCTTCTTGGAGGCGGCCACTTGGGGCTGTGAGCATCAGCTCAGCCGTTATCTCAACGGTCTCCTGTCCATCGCTTTTCTCACACGTGTCTCCCCCGACTTAAGGGCAGGAATCGGGGCCGTCTGTCGCTGCTGAAGCCTCAGGCTCCTGGCATACAGAAGGTGCTCAATACAGGCTTCCTGATGGCACCCCTTCCATCCCCCCACCCCCACCGGGAGACGAGCAGACAGGTGGGGACGTGAGTCACCCGGCGTTGTGCAGCCGGCTCCTGGGCAGTGAGGTTTCGCAGCTCTGTCACGTGCTGCCTCTTGCTGGCTGCAGACAGTTCCCTGCTCCCGGGAGCCCCCCACTCGCCACCACTCTGTGCAGAGAGAAAAGCCAGACATGGAGCAGGTGGTCATCCAGGGGGACACTTGTGGATGCCCCATGACAGACAGAGGGACCTTTAAAGGCAGTAGCGTGCAGGCGAGACAGCCTCAGAGCTGACATGACTTCTACCGCGATGTCTTGGGATGACACGGGGTGAATTCAGGGACTCACAGCCCAGGACATCCCTCCCTGCAAGCCTGGTTCTTGTTCGATGGATGAAAAATTACTGGTCAACCTCGTCTTGCATCCCACAGGGGAAGGGGACCGAATACTTCCTGCCCTCCTCAAACTCACGCTGAAGCTCTAACCCCCAGGGGCTGGCATTCGGGGGCGGGTTCTGAGCAGGTGATGAGCTCAGGAGGGGATGAGTGCCAAAGCCAGACAGCAGTCTGCCCGCTGAGGCTGAAGCTGGGTGTCAGCCATCTGCAGCCCAGAAGGGGGCGCTCACCAGAACCTGCCCATGCTGGAGCCCGCATCCGGGACTCCCAGCTTCTAGGACTGTGAGCAGTATCCGTCTCTGCTTCGTGACAGTGGCCTGGAATAGCACAGAAGGGACCCACACGGGCACCACCCACAGGGCGCCGCAGCCCTCCCAGGGAGGAGGGGTCTATGGTCTAAGAGCCCGCCTCCAACTTGTCTTCAGGGGATCGCAAGAGATTCACAGATGTTCCAAACCTGAGCTGGTCAAAAACCAGGCTGAGACAAACAGATGAGCTCAGAGAGGACCGAGGGGCGGGGAAAATCGAAGGCAAGCACCAGTGACATTGGCCCCCGGAGTTTGCACAGCGGCGTCGGGAGATGAGGCAGCGCCGGGTCCCGGGTCCCGCTCTGCCCTCTGCGGCAGTCAGTGCCGAGGGCCTGTGCTCTGCCCTGATGCCGGGGGGCCCGTGCAGAGAGGCCAAGCCAGGTGCTCAGAGGCCGTGCTAGGCTAAGAGCATCACAGCTCATTCTGGTCCTTCTCCCCAGTCATTTTAAGAAGCCAGAACTGATTGGTTTGCAAGGCAGAGTAATAGAGGAAGAGAGCGAGAGAGAGAGAGAGAGAGAGCGAGAGACCCTCCATCTGCTGGTTCATTCCCCAGATGGCCACAACAGCTGGGTCTGGGCCAGGCTTACGCCGGGAGCCAGGAACGCCGTCTGAGTCTCCCATGCGGGTGGCAGGGGCTCAAGCACTTGAGCTGTCATCTGCTGCCCCCCGCGCAGATTCGCCCAGGCAGATCACAAGCAGAGCAGCCAGGACTTGAACCAGCATGCTGACACGGGATGTCAGCGTCGCAGAGGGCAGCCTGACCTGCTGTGGCCCTGCCCTGCCCTGCCCTCACCCCAGCCCCCGACTTCTGAGGGCTGGCACTGCAGGTCAGTGGGCGATGCCCCCAGCAACGCTCGCCATGGGAGGAGAACTCAGAGCACTTTTTGGGGTGTTGGGTGGGTACAAGGTAGAGGCTGGAGAACAGCTGGACACGGAGCCCCCAGGAGCCCCTCAGTGTACACTCTGCCTCTGCTGGTACCACCGTGTGGTGGTCCCAGGAGTCCCATTTTATGTTGACAACGAAGACCCACCAGCCCATCTTATCCGCCTGTTGCCATCCTCAAGCCAACACCGCGAGGCAAGAGTTCTTGTCTCTACTCTCTCGGGGGGCCCAGGCGATCGCGTGGCTGCCCCCAGTGGTCCAACCAGCAAGACGGGGTCCCAGGTCGCCCCCCCGGATCCGTGCCGCAGTCTTTTCCTGTAGCTCGGACGCTGCGCCCTGGGGGGACCGACAGACTGTCCCAATTCTCCAAAATGGCGGCTTGCACTTGGCGCTCGGGGCCTGGTTCTCGCTCCGACCCTGGGAACTTGGCCCAGCCTGTCCTTTGGCCTGGAAGGCTACCAGCGTGGATCTCGACAATTTCTAAGCAGGCCTCGCCCTTCTCACCCCTGCCTTTGTTTGCAACCCTTGAGTTTTCCAAACCCAAGCCCCTTGATGGACTGGAGGCCTTTGCCAACCACAGCTGGCGCAGAGGAGGTCTAGAACAGCCAGTCATCCAGGTGTTGGGAGGCCCAGCCAGTGGGTCATCTGCGGACAGCTGAGCGGCCCCCTGATTGGCCCGGGCCCGCCCCCCCACCCCCTTATCTGCAGAGCCCTCCTCCTGAGGACAGGCGATGAGGGGGAGGCTGAGCCGAGGGCCTGGGCCAAACATTTGGAATCGCTTGCCGCGCAAACGCTCAGCCAAGAAAAGAGATTTAAACACTTCTTCTACCCACACAATTCAGGAAAGCTAAGGTTGGAATTTCCTAGTTTTTATGCTTAATTAAGATAAAGTGTCGCGGAGCAAGTGCAGAAAAGCAGCCACTTGCTCTGTGGGGGAAAGACTCGCCCCAGACCCCCAGCATGGGGAAGCTTCTAGAAACCACAGAGGCTCTGGGGCTTCCTTGAAGGGAGAGGCACCTGCCCTGATCACACGGGGCCGGGCGTTGGGGGTGCAAGCTGGGTAAGAACCAGACCCTTGCCTCTCAAGGGGGCAGGGTCTCGGGGCAAGGGACGCCAGGGACCCCGTCTGGTCCCCAAGATCGCAGACCCCCTGGGCTCCAGAAAATGCCTTTGTTTTGCAAAGCCTGCTGCTGTTTAACTACAGGCTTCAAAGCCAGCCAGTTCGCCAGACCTCCCTGGCTGGGCGCTTGCGACCTTGTCACAGCTCATCCTGTCCTGGCCCTCTGAGCTTACAGGTGGGGAAGCCGAGGCACAGATAAATTATGCGACTGCCTCCCTCCTGCATCCTCTGGGCAAGACTCTTTTTTTTTTTTTAAATAAAAGGTTTGTTCATTTGAAGCTGCGTCCGCTGGCACACTCCCTGCGGGTTCAGAGGTGGTGACTGCCGCTCTTGTGCCCCCCACCTCAAAGGACCCCACAGCCAGGGTTGGCTGCGTGTCTCCCCCCGCCCCGCAGTGCACAGGTTCCTGAACCTCTCAGAAGCTGGGTGCCCGTCTCGGTGCCTCCTGAAGCCACTACACCCCTGCCTGCCCCTGCCCCAGGCGCCCTCAGCCCACACCCTCAACCTTACCTCATTACCTTAGCTCCCGACAGGCAGGGTCTGCCCCCAGCCCCACCTCACTCCAGGGTCTCCTCCCTGCTCCCCTGGTTCCAGGCTCCGGGTACCTCGCGGAGCTCCAGAAACACCCCTCTTTCCAGGAGGAGGAGGGACATGCCCCTGTGGGCCCAGGGCAGGGCAGGGGGCCTGGGATCCCTGGAGAGGCCACAGAACACTGATTGACAGGGTCTGCCAGCCCCTAAATCCCGCCTCCCGCGCAGCTTCATTGGTCTGTCTCTCCTTCTGCTCCCAGGCACGGGGACCAGGCCTGCCCTGTTCAGCCAGGTCTCCCAGCTCCTTTGCGCCTACCTCAACGTGCCCAATGCATAGCAGGTGCTCAAGAAATGTTTGTGAAACGGAGGAGTGCGTGTCCGTGCACTGTGCGCTCCCTGCTAGGAGACAGGTGCCTGTCCCGCACCTGTCCTGTCCTCAGCTGTCCCCGCAGGTGCCGTCCCCACTTACCTGCTGCTGCCACGCCCCAACGGTGGTCACTGCCGCCCCTTCCCAAGCCCCTGACACCTGGCTCCTTGGGGGGTAGGGTCCCTGTGGGCCACAAAGCATGGGGTAGTAAATAAATGCCATCAGCCTGACGAACCACAGCAAGAGGACAAAGTTTCGTGGGGGGGGGGGTCTTGCCGTGCGGAAAGTGGGGAGACGAGGGCTCTGGCAGGGTCTCCCATGATCGTCCCGGCCATCAGGCACCACAGGTGAGGACCCTGCCCACCTCTCCCACCCCTCCCACCCCCCGTGGCTGGCGATGCAGCCCCTCCTGCTGAGGCTGAGCCCTGCCTCACTGCTCCCGGTCCCAGGCACCCTCAGGGGCTCAGCGCTGGGCCTTCTCAGATCCGTGCCCTGGAGCACGCATCTGTGGGGCCGCAGGGGCCATCCCGGGTCCAGGGAGTGGCCTGGGCTTATTTTTCCCTTCTGTCCCCTGGTTCATCCCTGCTGCTCTCTAGAGGGGAAAGCCGGGGAAAGGCACTGACTTGGGCCCTGGTCTAAGTGCTGTGCAGGACACCCTGCAGGCCTGGGCGGAAGGGAGGCGCGCAGGTGCACTGGGGGGAGGGCTGCGAAGCACCACCCCCCACCCCGCCCCTGCCTGATCACAAGGGTGCATCCCCAGAGCCGGCCTAGTACAGAGCCAGGCTTCCCTAGCCTGGCCCTGGGGTCCCTGAGCTCCCAGGAAATGGGTGACCTTGACGATCCAACTTCCCCAGGCCGCTTGTCAAAGCAACCCTGAGAATGGGGACAAAGTCAGGCCCGCCAGTGCCACTGAGAACACCTGGGAGGGGACGCTCTCCCGAGGCAGAGAGGCCGGGTGCTCGGGGTAAGGGGGCGTCACAGCGGAGGCACCCGGAGCCCGGCGCCCGCTGCAGGCCCACCCCGTGCCGCGTGGAGCTCACGGTCAAACGGCCTGCTGGGCCGCCAGCGGCCATGACTCACTGCTCCCAGCCAGCCCATCTGCATCACGGCGCCGCTGGTTGCCCGGGCCAGGTCCCCGGCCCCGCTCTCTGCACAGCTGGGTAGCATTAAGGACTTGGCATCCCTCGCCGCGTGCATCAGCTCCTCCGGGCCTTGCTCTCGCCGGGGCTGTTGTCAGATGCTGATGCGAGCTTGGGAAGCGGGCGTGGAATGTGCTCGTTCTGGGCCAGCTTGAAACGGGGCTGAGGGCAGGGTCGGCCCGAGGTGAGAGCCCCAGGCCGCGGCTCCTTCTCCAGGGGGTAGGATCTGGGCCGCCAGCTCCGAGGAGCATCCGTAGACTTCTTGTAGACCCAGGGTCTCCACCCAGGACAGGGGGACACTGGGAGACCCACCGTACGGGCCCCCTAGGAGGACTGTGTGGGGCTGCCCAGAACAGCCCAGCACACACAAGCTGCCCGGCACGCCATGGCCTCCCCTTCGTCCATCCCCCTTCTCTGCCGGGCACAGTTTGAGGACATCCGGGTTCTCATGGGGCCCGCCTGGTCCCTGCACCATCTGCAACTCCTCTCTCACCAAGCCTTCCCCAACATTCTAGGCTCTGGAGCCCTGGGACACTCCATTCTAGAATATTCTGAGCCCCTCCGCATATTCCTTCCCTGGGCACCTGGCTGCCCCTCTCTGCCTCTTGTGACCCAAGATTTATGGAAGAAATCGTGGTCTGTGGTCTGTTCTCCGCGAGCGACTTTCCACAGCTCACGTCACCTCCCTGGGAAGCTGCCGTGCCCCGTGGAGACGCTGACACGCAAAGCCCATGCTGACCCCTCCTGCCCAGGGCTCACCTCCCCTCTCCCCTGGCTGTGAGCCTCCTCACAGCAGGAAATCCCAGGACAGCCTGTAGGGGGCGCCCTCGGGCCCCGCTCGGAGGGCTGCAGGGCTGACGGCCGGCCTGGCAGGTGGGAGGCACAGCTTCCACCCCCACCCCTGCAATCTTTCCCCCACACCGTGTCGGCTCTCCCTTTACGTGTGACTTACCCGAATCAAGCCCTGCTCAGGCACCTGCTGAAGACCTTGGGCCGACAGGACCCCGGCCACAGCCACCTGGTCTGGTTTATTAGGTAGATCATCGCGGCGCCGGGAGGCGAGGATGGAGACGGGCAGCGGTGGGCGCTGCTGGGTGCCGAGCCCTGTGTGCATGGGGTGGGGGGTGGGGGGGAGTGGGGAGGGGCGGGGCAGGGGCTCTGGGCTGTGAACGTCCTCTGAGATTCTTCTGGATGACATTTGTTTAAGTTCTTTGCTCTGCTTTGAACATGTCCTCCAATGTCTCATCTCGAAATCTTCACCCCCAAATCCACACGTGGATGGACATGGGGTTCCTGGGAAGCTGTTAGGGGGCTGCTTGGGGGCCCCGCACCCCCACCCTCCTCTACTTCCTGTCTGGCTCTGAGGCACTGGCCAACCGGGGTGAGCAAATCGTCCGCAGGCCACAGGTTTCTCCCTCTGCCATCCCCACAGGGACGCCGGAGGGAAACAGGGCCAAGCCCGGGAGTTGGCGATTTTCCTACTAAACGCAAAATAGTGGGACGAGAAGACGCAGCGGGTGTCGGAGCTGAGCTCTCGGGGTCCTGCAGCGACTCCCTTGGCTCCGGGGGCCCTATTTGCTGATCAGCGCCCAGCCCAAGGGCACAGCCAGCCCCGGCCTTCCGGGAGGCTGCTCGTCCCACTTCCTCCTGACTGTACGGCTCTCTCCCGGGACTGGGGGCTTCCATCGGATTCCATGCAAGAGTCTCCCGCATGCATGGGGCCGGGGGATGCTACATGGCCCCAGGGCCCACCCAGAGGCAGTGCCTCCCGGTGCAAGCCAGCCAGCCCTGGTTCCCCGGCGGCTGGGCCGTGTCCTGCTGACTTGGCCAGCGGCAGGAGGCCCCTCTCCCACACTGACTCATGTTGGCGAGAGCCATTCCCCGAGGCTGAGTCCTCCTGGGTGGGGCTCCGCATCCGGGGTCCAGTTCCTTTGAGGGCTCTGACACCCAGGGCCCCTCTGTGAGCTGCGGGCCAGAGCCTCAGAGACCCCGGGGTCCTCATCCCTGCCTGCGTCTGCCACCTCCCAGCAGCACAGCCTTGGGCATGCTCTCAGCACCCCAGGTCCCTGTGTCCCCCTGGCCAGAACAGTGGGAAAGCATTCCCCCCCCCCCCATCTTGCAGGTGTGCGGGGTTCGGAGGAGGTGATGGCGGGAGGGCGCTTTGCGTCCTGGAGGGCTTGCTGGCCTGGGCAGGGGGTGCTGTCTCGGGCCGCGGTCACTTGGCAAGGGGAATGAAACACTGTGAGTTCACATCTGCGGGGGAGAGCAGGTGCAGCGGGAAAGGCGCAGGCTGGGGCCACACCTGGCGTCCTGCTCCATCGCCGCTGGTAGCCTCTGCAAGCCAGGGAGACCCCAAACCCACCCACAGGGCAGGCACACAGTGGGTGCCAATGAATGGCTTGGCATTCCCTGAAGCAGACCCTGCCACGGAGATTCAGTGGTCGCTGACGTGGGGACGACCCTGGGCACAGAGGGAGGGGGAGGGAGGTGAGAGACGAAGAGAGGAGACTCAATGGGGCGGGGGTGGGGGGATGAGAAGCTGCTGCTGCGGGCAGCCATGGTGTGACCCCAGGGCCTCCGAGACGGGGCGCACCCTGCACAGCGGTCCCACCTGGGGAGAAGGAACTGGGGGTGTCCCTCCACCCGCTGCGGTTGCTTTTGGGGCACTGATGTCCCAGAGCTTGCGCCTGGGAACTGGGGCAGGCTGGGGGTGTGGGCCACATACTGACCACAACTGCTCTGTCACCCGCCACCTGCTGGGCTGCCGTGTGGGTGGCAGCGGCAATGTCAGGGCTCCCAGCGGGGCCTGGCAGTGGGCAGGCACGGGGGGCTGTCTGATCGCCTCTGTGCCCCAGCGTCCATCCCAGGCGAGCCTTGAGTTTCCTCCCTGGGGTCGTGGCTGATGTTCCGTCCATCACGGGGCTCCTGGCCTCTCGCCCTTGTCTGCTGGGTGTGGACGTGGGACAGCTTTCTGGCCCGTGAGTGTGAGAGGGGGCCGGGAAGGCGGCCTCAGGGAAGGCACCTCCCCTTCCTGTGCCTCCAGTCGCTCCTGCCTCTGCGTCCAACGCCCTGGAAGCTTCTGGAAGGGAGCCCTGGTCTGACGGCTCCTCCACGAAGACAGAGGGCGCCCCAGTCTGACGGCTCATCCGCGAAGACAGGGTCAGCGCCAGTGAGCTGCATGCCCTCCCTCTCCACGTGTTTCCTTACGGGGAACACAAAACAAAACACGGACGCCCCGGCGTGCAGCTTCAGCACAGCCCCTCTGTCTCGACTTTGCAGTCACCGTGCGTTGCGTGTCTCCCGTTCCAGCATCTGCAGGGCTGGGCCCGCTCGAGGAGAAGTCAGCCATCCGTGAACCCCCTCCCCCTCCCAAGCTTGGACAAAGCTTGCGCATTCTCGCAAATTCACACCTCGGCCTCAGCGCCTCCAGGAGACCAGGGATGAGGTCACCGCCGTGAAGCAACTCCACCTGGAAGCGACCCTGGATCTCTGTCTTTCCACACGCAACACCAGCGCGTGTCCGGCCCTTCCTCGCTTTTCTCAGCGACTGCCTTCAGGAAGGGCTGTGGGATGCAGGGACGGTGAGGCCGCACGGGGCTGGACGTGGGCCAAGCGGCAGTCGCAACAAACAAGGCCACAGGCCCCGGGCCATGGAGAGGCCACGCGGGCCTGGACATGCGGGGGACCCTGAGGGCTGGGAGATGTCCTGACCCCTCCCTACGGAGATTCCGCAGTGAGGAGAAAGGCCCGGTTGTGGCTGCTCCCCTGTGGTCTGGCGCAGCTGTGGGGACCCCCTGGAAATGCTGGGGTGCTGGCAGCTGCAAGACAGGGGTACAGAGAGCGAGGTGGAAGAAGTTAATAATATTAATAATATTACCCATGGGCCCGTGCTGTGGTGTAGCGGGTAAAGCCGCCACCTGCGGCGCCGGCATCCCATATGGGCGCTGGTTCGAGTCCCAGCTGCTCCTCTTCCAATTCAGCTCTCCGCTGTGGCCTGGGAAAGCAGTGGAAGATGGCCCAAGTCCTCGGGCCCCTGCACTCATGTGGGAGACCCGGAGGAAGCTCTTGGCTCCTGGTTTTGGATCGGCATTGCTCTGGCTGTTGCGGCCATCTGGGGAGTGAACCAACAGATGGAAGACCTCTCTCTCTGTCTCTCTCTGCCTCTCTGTAACTCTGTCTTTCAAATAAAATAAATAAAGCTTTAAAAAATATTGATGTTATCCATTATATCAATAAGTTAATAACAATAATCAATAACTTAATCAATAAGTAATAATGATACTGACAACCACGACTCCACACAAGGCCCTTTTTCCCCTCCCTACAGCCTCCCTGCAAGGGGCCATGCCCGCCGCCTTCCAGGAAGCTGAGCGCCTTGCCCAGGGCCTGGAGGCGGGCTGGACGGCCAGCCCCGTGGGCTGTCTTTGGCTCCAGTTCTGGGCAAATCAGAACAGCCGGGGACCCCCGAGTCGAGAATAAAGCCACGCCCAAGGGCACCCCGAGTCTCACCTGCACGTGACATCAGCCACTGCCTCCCTTCACCCTAGGCCACGCCGGGAGCAAGAGTTCGAACCCAGGGCTCCCTCTGTCTGCCGTCTGCTTCCCTCCTCAGGAGCACCTGACAGCCCACACACAGGGTAGAAGGTTCCAGCAGGGCCGTTAGCCCCCTGGCCCTGTCGGGAGGGGAGAGGCCGGCGTCACGTCAGCACCTCTCCAGGGGTGGCCACACAGCTCTCAGGCGAGCCCGGGCCCCTGCGAGGCCTGGGGCGGGGTGGGGGCAGCGGGCACTCGCTACAGCTTCGCAGAGTAAACGCTGGGAGCCACCCCCTGGCTGGCTTCATACAGTTGCAGCCCACATGCTCACTGGCAGCCAGAAGTAGAGACGGGAAGACAGGAGCAGTTTGAAAAGCACCATGATCGTGTTAGGAACAGCGTGGCGACTTTTCCCAGGAGAGTCAACAGCTGTCCCTCGTTACGGGACAGACTCTGACTCGGACGGACTTCGCGGGCCCGGCTGAGCTGACGTCTCTCTCCCCTCCCTCTGGGTTTCTCTGTGTGTGCCTCTGTCTCTCTCTCTCTCTCTCTCTCTCTCTCTCTCTCGCTGTTCACAGCAGCTTTGGAGGCTGTCTCTCCTCCCCGGGGGCTGTTTCGAATTTGTGGGTAACTGCAGTGGAAAACTGGCCTTTCCCTGCTGCTGGCACCGGCCGTCACACTTGCTGCTTGTCCTAATTATCCCAAGATCGGCTTTTCTGCCTGCCCTGCCCTCCCTGGTCCCAGGCCCCTGCCTCCTCCCTTGTTGCTAGGACACAGCCCGGATGGGAGGGTGTGTAGCCACAAGTGTATTCCCATTGGCGCCCTCCTGGGTTTCCATGGTAACCAGCCATCACCCCACCCCCACCCCCACCGCAAAGACTGCATCCCGCAACTCTTTTTGCAGCCAGCAGCGTCTAGCTGAGCCAGTCTGGGGACAAGGGTTCTAGTGCAACTTAAACTCTGAGCTGTGTCCCCCAGGGGACAGCCTGCCCAGTGCTTGGGGTACAGACGTGTTGTTGGGGGGCTCTGGGGGCATTTGTTTTTCCGGTTCACTAACCCAGCCAGGCAGGCAAGGGGGTAGGACCACCAGGACTCAGGGCAGAAATAATGGGCAATAGACACAGACCCGCAAAGTCATCAGACCCCGAGCCCACCCGAGCCAGCCTGTAACGCAACTCTCAGAGACAGAGAGCCACCAGCTGGGAGAGGCCCGGGCCCCTGGCTCCAGGGGCGCCTACGAGAGGGGAAATAAACGCCTCCCCCAGGCCCTCTGCTGGGCGACTCACTATACGGCACAACAGGTGGCCCTTCTGCCGCAGCTGGTGGGGGGGGGATCGGGGGAGGGAGATGGGTGCAGCATCACACAGAATAGCACCGGGTCCTTACAGAGTCTCCGACTTCTAGGGCTTTGTGCACTGGACCTGACCGATCCCTCCCTCCCTCCCTCCCTCCCTCCCCAAGGCTGCGCGGAGCCCTGATCTCCAGCTGGCTGTCAGAGTGACACGTGGCACCTGCCCCTTGGGGCCACTGGGGTCGCCTCCATGGCAGGTGCACAGCTGCGCCAGCTCACTGCTTCCCCACCCCCAACCCTGAGCCCAGCTCAGGATAACCAGCTGCGGAGCGAAACAGGGGAGCCGCTGGTCTAAGACCCCCACTCTGCAAGTTGAAGGGTGAGGACCCACATCGCAGGAGGAAAGGTGGGAGAAAAACACAACCCCACCCCCACTGGCACCCCCACCCCGGCACGGCCTCGAGGGACTCCTGCCTGCCGCTGCAGCCCCCACTTGTGGAATCCAGGCCCAGTGGCAGCTTCTCTCCGCCGTCCTGGGCTAGAACTTAAGTTCGCTGCCTCTCTGCTTCTCTCTCAGTAAAACTGATGACAATTAAAAAAACAAGACTCCTCTCGCAGGGCTGCTGGGGGCACTGGCTGGGTCAGTAACCGGGAAGCCGCAGCTGAGAGCCTGGCACGTGGTCTTCCCCGTGGACGCCAGCTGCTACTGTGCTGTCATGTTGCTTCCTGTAATCCGCCCCCACTCACAGAAATCCTTCTACCCTAGGGCCTTGGCACGTGCTGCTTCCCCGCCCTCAAAACTCTTCTTGTGTTTTGGCCGGATCAGCTGCTGCCCATCCTGCCAGTCACAACTCCTTTCTCAGAGGGGCTTCTCCGCTCCTCGCCTCCCCCCGCCCACGTGAGCTGCCAGAGCCCTGACTGCAAAATGAAGTGAAAAGTCCACTCCGCGTGTTGTGCTCAGGGTCTCTGTTCTTCCGCGAAGGCAGGCACCTCCCAATTTGCTTCCCTCGCCAGCCACCAAGGCAGGCAGACCGGGCACTCGCCGAGTGTGTGGTGAGCCAAGACATGGAGACCACGGGATGTGGTGACGATGGCGTGGCGGTGAGGGGGGGTCTGGGCAGGGGACCACTGTGCTGGTGATGGGAGCAGGGGGCAGGGGCGGGACCTGGGTCTCCTTCAGTTTTGCGAATGTATATGGAGCTTCTGTTTGCTCTTTCGTCCCCTTCCATTATCTGTCTCCCAAGCTCACACCTGGACCGCATCTCCTGGACCCAGCGGCGCCGATGGGGGCTCTAAGGACCCTGGAGGCTGCGCTGCCCCCTTGCAGAGCGGCTGTCTTGGATCTCGGTATGTCTGGGGATAACTGATGTCAGGAACTATCAATTAAAAAATGCCCTACATAAGAGAATTCTTAAAGATCCCACCAGATACACTCACACATATTCTGTCCACTTTACAGATGGGGTAGTTGAGTCTTTGGTTTGCCCAACGTCACAGACAGGAGCGCAACTCTTGGGACGTGAGCCCTCGGCCTGCCGGCTCTGAAGTCCAAGCTCTCCTGCCGTGCGTCTGCACAGCCTCTGCAAAGCTGGACCTTGACCCAGTGCACAGATGCCAGCCCCGGCTGGGCAGCTGCATGGGCGGACAGGCGAACAGGAAGTCGCCAAGATGCGTGCTCCCCTGGGAGCCGCAGGTGTGGGACCGGGTTTGCCACCGTGCTTCCAGGGTCCCGGGGTGTGGGGACCAAACACATCCTTGAGCCTCTAGGTCGCTGTCCAGACGTGGAAACTCAGGGGAGACCTCAAGAGCTCAAGCGAGGTGGCTCCCGCCAGGCCCCGGGAGGCTCAGCTCAGCGCTCCTGAATCCTCACGGTCTCAGTGTCTTGGAAGCTGGTGTTGGGCCCTGGGAGACCCGGATAGAGCTCCTGGCTCCT
The DNA here is from genome assembly GCF_964237555.1 of Oryctolagus cuniculus. Taxonomy (NCBI): domain Eukaryota; kingdom Metazoa; phylum Chordata; class Mammalia; order Lagomorpha; family Leporidae; genus Oryctolagus; species Oryctolagus cuniculus. The sequence continues at coordinate 4,378,701 of NC_091433.1, read as the reverse complement.
GGCTCCGGATTGGCCCAGCTCTGGCCATTGCAGCCATCTGCAGATGGAAGACCTCTCTCACCCCCTCCCTCCCGTAACACTGCGTTTCAAATAAATAACAAACAAATCTTTAAAAAAGACCCTCTGTTCTTTTTTTTTTTTTAAGGCCAAAGGGGCCATGTCTGTGAGGGGCTCTGAGCGGGGCAGAGTCCTGAAACAGCACAGGGCTCACGTGGCCAGAGACGTGGACACAAACCTGCCTGTTTGCTCTGTTCTTTGTCCCTCTTCTTCCCCAGCCCCAGCACTGAGTCACAGGGATCCTCCCCAAAGACCTGATTTAACCCAGCCCCCTCTCAAAGCCACCCCCCCCATCCCGCATCACGGGGACCCCTGAAGCAAACTCGCTCTGCCGCTGGCTGGCTGGGTGGCTCCTGTTTTGGGAGCTTAGTATTCTCACCTGGGAAGTGGGGAGTGGGGACGGCCTCAGGGCTCTGACTCGGACGTGACTGGTGTGGACCCCAGTCTCCGTGGTGCAGGACGGGCAGAGGAGGGCCTACAGCAGGGCAGTCCCGCGGCGGACGGCTGCGCTGTCACAACAGGAAACAGATTCGCCATGTTTGTCTGGGGCCTGTTGACTGGGGTGCAGGAAGCGGCTGGGACAGAACTGTGCAGGCTGGCGGGGCTGAGGGCATCAGGGCTGGGGCTGTGCTGCCCGCACGTGTGATCTGAGTCTCAGAGGGTCCCTGGAGCAGCTCCCCTTCGCCTCCCGGAATCAGCACCTGGATGGACCGGTCCCGCCTGACCACCGGCGCTGCTTCCCAAGAGAGAGCCCCCTCGCGCAGCCGCTGTGTGACCTCGGCCCAATCACCCGGCCTCTCTGTGTCTCAGCTCCCGCCTCTACAATGAGGACGAGAGCCGAGGAAATTAAATTCGATGCACAAATAACTCATCCGCTTGTGTTGGCGGAGAGTGGAGTCCACTTCTCAACTCACAGCTAAATGACTCACGTGGTAAGGATGAAATGAAGTGGCTTCAAGTGCTGAACAATGCAAACAGAAGGCGCTCAGCGAGTGCTGGCTGATGTTCTCACCCCTGACCTTCAGACTCTGCGGCCAGAGGAAGAGAGCTATGGCCAGGACATCACCCTAGCTGTTTCGGATCCAACTGTCTCTACTCTTTCTAAAATTAGCATCTGTCACTCACCGGCCTCCTGTGGTTTGCCTGGCGTTTGCTGGGCCCTGGCACACAGCATCTCATAATCACACTCCTCGTAAAAGTAGCAATGGGGACTGGTGCTGTGGCGTAGCGGGTAAAGCCGCCACCTGCAGGGCCAGCATCCCATATGGGCGCCGGTTCGAGTCCCGGCTGCTCCACTTCCGATCCAGCTCTCTGCTGTGGCCTGGGAAAGCAGTGGGGGATGGCCCAAGTGTTTGGGCCCCTGCATGCCTGTGGGAAACCTGGAAGAAGCTCCTGGATCCTGGCTTCGGATCGGCTTAGCTCTGGCCATTGCAGCCATTTGGAAGTGAACCAGCAGATGGAAGACCTCTCTCTCTGTCTCTCTCTGCCTCTCTATAACTCTGCCTTTCAAATAAATTAATTAATTTTAAAAATTAGCCAATGGATGCAGGTTGAGTCTCCAGGGTGCTCTTGCTAAACCCGTGCCTGTGTTACCCAGGCTCAGGGCTCACCAGGTTAATCCACCTTTCACTTCCAGTTCCCCTGCGTCCTTCAGATGGGGAACCTGATGCTCACACAGGTGATGACGCACAGACCGGGCTGCCGATGCCCAGGCAGCCAAGACCTCGGACAGCTTCTTAGCCCTGTGTCCTGTGGCCGTAAGCGGACACTGAGCCCGGGGCAGCGTGTAAAGAGCCGAGCTTTGTTTGGGCTCACAGTTCCGCAGGTGGAAGGCCAGGAGCGTGGGCGGTGCCGGCACCTGCTGGGCTTCCCGGGAGGGCCTCCCGCCACTGGGCAGCAGCTACGGCAAAAAGCAGAGGGAAAGCGAGTGTGTGCAGGGGACCCAGGCGAGAGGGCCCGGCCTGCCGAGGACAGCTCACTGCCACGGTACCACGCTGGCTCCCTGGGCCAGGCATTCTCTCCTGATGACCTCATCACCTCCTGGAAGCCCCGCCTCCCAGCACCACCTTGATGGCTGCCACCTTTCAAGATGAGATTCAGAGGGGACATCGCAGAGAGCCCGATTACACACACACACACACACATACACACACACACATGCTTACACACACGTGTGCAACTGGGCATGGCTGCATCTTCACCCCCATGTCAGGGAAGGGGGCTCCATGGCTCATTACAGAGACCCCCTCTTTGGTCTGTAAGCTCCTGTTCTCCGAGCCTGGTAGGGACAAGGAGGGGGGGTGCTGTGAGCTGCTGGGGCGGGGCAGGCAGGCAGGGGGAGGTTGGACGTCCCGCTTGGGCACAGCTGATGGAGGGGTGGATTCTCAGTGTTCTGGTGAGCCCAGCAGTGCCCCTGCCTGGACCACGCCCAGCTGGTGCACCTCCACTCTGCCCCACGTGGGTGAGCCCCCAGTCAGTGTCTCAGACCCCGCTGGAGAGAAGCCCTCCTCTGAGAACACCTTGGTCCCTCACGAGAGTGGTCCCTTGGCACCTCACCCCGTCTGGAACCTTCTTCCCGCCGAGCACCTGCTCTTAGCTTCCGTTCCCCTCTGCACTGAAGGAAGCCCTCTGGGGCTCACCCCGTTCTGGCCAGCCTGGCGCAAGCTCTGGTGGGTGACAGCAGATGCGCAAGGGTTGGGTTGACAGAAGGAAGTCAGGAAGGCTGGGGGGGGGGGTCTAAAGGGGTTTTCCACAGGGTAGAGGGAAGGAGGAATGAATAGAACAATCTCACAGAGGGGCTGGGACCCTGGAAGGAACCAGCCCCACGACTGTGAGAGAACGGAGGTCTGATGCCGAAGCCCCAGGTCCTGGGACGTGTTACTCAGCCCCCCCCCCCCCCCCCCCCGCTGTCTAAGACAGGCAGGGCAGGGAACCTGCTGGCAGGGGCGGAGCCAGGACACGAGCCCGGGTCCAGGTCCTGCTTGCCGAATTCCCCACCCCAGGCCTCTTCCTGATGAGGCCTCTGGCTTTCCTCTTGGAGCCAGAACCGTCTCCTAGCGACCTGCCCTGTGTCTCCGGACGCCCCCTGGAGACTCCGCAGAGCCAGGGGAGGCTGGCAACCATGCCGGGGAGAGCAGAGCGGCTGCTTGCAGGCTGTGACGGTGACATTCTGCGTGTGAGTGCCGCAGACGAAGGACTCTGTGCGGCTTCTTAGCTCAGGAATGTAGACGCTCCTGCTGCACCAGTATTAGTTCCTCCGGGCATTGCAGAGGGCACACAGCGGGCAGCCGCACCTCCAGGCCGGGAGCCCAGCACCCCAGAAAGGGGGCCATGGGGTAGGTTGCCTCAGCCGAGCCCCACCCTCACCAGCGCCACCTCAGTCCAGGTGTCCAGCTTCCCTAGGGCTTGATCCCCGCACAGGGGCAGAAACACCGCCCACCGCCTGAGCCTGGTGTTTGGTGCAGTGGCCTAAGTCACCGCTTGCGATGCCTGCATCCCGTGTACCCAGGCAGCGCTCGGTTCGAGTCCCAGCTATTCCACTTCCCATCCAGCTTCCTGCCAACAATGTGAACCCCTTGAGGCAGTTGAGGCTGGCGCAAGTCCCTGAGATCCTGCCACCTCACAGGAGACTCAGATGGAATTCTGGGGTCCTGGCTTCAGCCTGGCCCAGTCTCTGCTGTTCTGGGCATTTGGGGAATGGACTAGTGGATGGAAGATCTCCGTCTCTCTTTCAAATAAAATGAAAATTAATCAATTGAAAAGCAAGGGTGTCTGACGTGTCCTCGTCCTCACTGGGGGGTTCAGCAAGGTGTCGGTGCGTGCGTCCGGCCGTCCTGAGTGTCCCACCAGCTCAGGTTCCTGTCACTGCTGCTCTTATCTGCCCGTGACATTCTTAATGTTCCTGTGGGTCCAAATGAAGAGAATTATCTACTAAAAGGATTTAAACATCCCTTAAGCGCCCGTCACAGAAGCAGGCTTAACAAGCTGGGTTTAGGGCTGGCGCTGTGGCTTGGTGGGTTAAGCTGCTGCTTGCGATGCCGGCAGAGACCCGGCTGCTCCATTCTGGTGCGGCTCCCTGCTAACGCACCCGGAAGGCAGTGGAGGATGGCCCCAGTGCTTGGGCCCCCGCACCCCTGAGGGAGGCTGGGATGGGGTTCCGGGCTCCTGGCTATTGGGGGAGTGAGCCAGAGGGTGGAAGATGTCTCCCTCTCTGTGTAACTCTGCCTTAAACAAGAGGAGGTCGGGTTGCGTCTTTTGCTCGCAGACTCTCAGTGCGGTGCTGAGGCTCTCCCTGCTGTTACTCCAATCCGCACTCCCGCCCTTTGGCTCCTCGCCGTGTCAGGTTTCCCGAGAGTCCCTTCCCCGGAGCAGGCTGGAGCCCAGCCTAACGCACAGCTGGGTGAGGGCAGAGCCCGATGCCACCGTGGTCCTGGCCCTTCTCTGGGGTCCTTTCTGAAGGGTCCCATTCCCAGAGCCTCTGTGGTCCCTCTCAGAGCTCTGGGAACATTATAATTCCTCCCAAACCCAGCGTCTGGATTGAATTAATGAGCCAAACAAAGCAACAAAGCCACGCATTTCACTGGTGCTGTGGGTGGCGGTGGCGAGTGAGGCGCCCTCGTGCGTTTGATACTTGGCCACGTTGCGGTAGGCTCTGCCCACGGGCTGGACACCGGACTGCTCCTGCAGCTGCAGGCAGGTGAGCCAGGCCTTGGGCACTGCCAGCCGAAGCCTGGAGGTCGCAGCTGCTCGCGCACCGAGTCCCCGTGCCGGGAGGGGAGGTGCCGCAGGCTCTACACCCCCCACTTCGCCTCTGTCTCTGGTTGCCATTCGCTCCTGGGACTGGATGCTCAGTGTTTAGGGACATCTTGGGGATGTGACTGCTTCCAGGAGCAGGGAGGACGGAGGATGGGGGTGGGGAGGGTCCCCAGAACTCCCCCAGAACTGACACAAGGACAGGGATGGGGACACAGGCTGGCTGGAAGCCGTGGTGGACTCCCAGAGCGCTCAGCCGTTCCCACCGCTGGCGGGGAAGTGACGGCGTGGAGCCCCTGTGGAGGAAAAGACACGGAGGGGTCAAACCCTAAATCTACATGGTTAATAGGGAAGGGAAGAACAATGACAACCAGGGGTTGGCTGGCACCACAGCTCACTAGGCTAATCCTCTGCCTGCAGCACCAGTACACCGGGTTCTAGTCCCGGTCGGGGTGCCGGATTCTGTCCCGATTGCCCCTCTTCCAGGCCAGCCCTCTGCTGTGGCCAGGGAGTGCAGTGGAGGATGGCCCAAGTGCTTGGGCCCTGCACCCCATGGGAGACCAGGAGAAGCACCTGGCTCCTGCCATCGGATCAGCGCAGTGCGCCGGCCGCGGTGGCCATTGGAGGGTGAACCAACGGAAAAGGAAGACGTTTCTCTCTGTCTCTCTCTCTCACTGTCCACTCTGCCTGTCAAAAAATAATAAAAAAAAATGATAACCAAGGGTGCCCTCGTCGCCCCCCTTCTGGGATTGTCCTGGTTACCAAGCTGAGAGTCCAGGGTTCCAGGAAGCTCCCCGGCCCTGGGCAAGCCCGCCTGGACAGTGGCCTGGGTAAAGGAGCATCTTGGACGACATGAGCCATTCCCATATATCAAAACGAGTGACAGCCGGCACGTGTCCCCCCAAAACGCTTCAGGCAGGGCCATGGGGACACCGGCCTCAGGGACCTGCTGCTCAAGCTGCCCCCACCCCGACTCACCAGAAATCCTGAGGTTCCCGCCCCAGCCTTTGGCCATCTGCAAAGCAATCTGTCAGCCATTATTCTATCCGGTCTCCCAGCAGCCCAGAGAAGCAGGCCTCGTAGCCATCATTAGCCCCATTTTTCAGATTGGCAAACGGAGACTCGGAGAGGTGAGGCCACTTGCCCCAGGGGCGTGGCCGGGGGGTGCCCGGGACGGAAGCCCGGGCACAGTCTTTCCGCTGTAATAGCTGCCGGGTCTCTGAGATGTTCCTCCTACACAAAAATCCGGATCCCAGACGTTGAATGGGTCCAGGCCAAGGCGGCCTCCACTCAGGGGCCGGGGACTCCTGTGCCGAGCCGTGGGGTCGGGGCCACATTTCTCAGCTCACTGGGGAGCTGTGCAGGATGCTGGCAGCTGGAGGGAAAGGCATGGCTTCCATCCACCTCCAACCCCTTGCTGGTCGTGAGCTGCGCTTTCCTTGTCTGTAAAACGGCTTACAGCAGCCTTGCCAGGGACCGGGGACCACAATCAGGATGACATTCACACACGCAGGAGACAGGAGGGCTGGGAGCCCCTGGGTACCGCCCTCACAGCAGGTGTGCCTCTAAGCCCCTGGGGGGATCCATACGCCCAGCACCCAGCCCTGGAGCACGGGCCAGGTGCCCACAGGCAGGGTCAGGTGGCGGCAGGGCTGGGGAGGGTTGCCACGGGTAGGATTTTAGTCCGAATGGGATCCGTGCCATGGTCGGGACGTTCTGAGAACAGGTGATCGTTTTTATCTGAAATTTAGCTGAGCCTCTGATGTTTTATTCACTAGATCTGGCGACTTTGGGTCTGGGGGACAGAGACCAACAAAGCTCAAGGCTTGGGGCTCCCCTGTGCTGTTCTGTGGGGCTGGGGCTGGGGGAGGGCGTGGGAAAGCCTTCTGCCTTCCACGCACTGAGCTCCAGCAGCCCCGTGGGGGAGGGGGCGGCCACTCTGTCTGGGCTTCAAGACCACCTCCCCGTCTCCTGGAAGTCTGGGTCCTTTGCAATGTCCCCCAGAGCCCATTTGGCGCCCATCTCGGTTTCTCCGGCGTCTGCACGGGCCTCCCGCCCAAGATCATCTCGTTCTCCCTCCAACCTCCCCCTCCCTCTTGCTCTCCGACGCCCACCCCCCCCACCCCGGCCCCTGAGGTCCCAGCCCGTCTTTGCTCAGGCCCCGCCACGCTTCTGAGTCTGGATGCTTTGGAAAGCGGCTCTTAAAGTGTGGTCCAGGACCACCAGCATCAGCAACTGGAGGCCGTTGGAAATGCAAATGAGTTGGAATGGGCGTGGGCCCAGCACTCCGCATTCCTGCCAGTCCCTGCGGTTCAGCCTTGGAAAGTCCTGGTGCAGGGATACGCCCTGAATCCGGAGGCAGGAGCTCTCCTGGTCCCCCTCCCTCTGCTCAGAGTCCCATCCTGCTCTGTCCCCGTCCCTCTTGGCTGCCCTGGGCGGGGCGGGGGAGGGGGGGTCCCCGGGCACAGTGCCACGGGGCAGGAGCCCCTTCTTCTCGTCCGGGCCTCCACACTGCCTGCTCGCTGCCACCCAGTCTGTACATCCCGGCCAAGAACAAAGCGACGCGTGCAGCCAGTTGGCCTTGCAAGGGGCGGTGGCCCGGCGCCAGCCCTCCTAATTGCTAATTTGCACTGAGACAGCAAACAAAGCCCCTCAAGTGGATGCTCTGATTATTTGGCCGGTTCTCCTCCAGACTCCTTCAGTTGCCACCCAGGGAGGGGGCTGCTCCCTAACTCTGGAGCCCTCGCCCCAAGATTCCAGGCTGCTGTCGGGGCCAGGGCACTCACCCGGCCCCAGCCACTGCCTGCTCCTCTCTGCAGCTAATTGGGGTGGGGGAGGAGCTCGCCACGGTCCTCTCCTTCCCCTCTGCAGGCTTTGCGATCTAGCCCCGCGCAGAGAGTAGGAGGGTTCCCTCTCGCTTGGGCACAGAGCTGCCGGGAGGAGCAGCAGTGAGGCGGTGGGCAGGAGCCCTGCAGGTTCCGGTGTGGCCTGGAGTCTCGTGGCCTCTCCCAGTGTCCCGTCCACGTCTTTGGTAGCTCCCAGCACTTGAGTCCCCGCAGGGGTGCCTCCGGCCTGATTTCTTGGCTCCGGGAAACCCCAAGTCGGCCCCTGGAGTCTGTTAGGTTTGGGCGGCTTCACTCCTGCTCCCTCATTCTCCTCCCCACCCCCACAATCCCCCCAGCTCAGCTCCTCCAACAAGCTGCAGGGAGAAAGACATCCAGGCTGGGGCAGGCAGTAACTTTGTAGCAGCCACTGGCGGGGTGGAGAGGGGGTGTGGTGCAGAGCCCAGAGGTCTGCTCCCCTGCTCCGCCTCCAGGGACGCCCTCCTGTGCCCACCGGGTCCCCTGGAGCTCTCCGGTCTCTGAGGTCCTGGTGCCCGCCCTCCTGGGGCCCCAGACTGGCTGATGGAGCCATTTCCCAGCGAGGAGAGAGCCTTTATTGGAGTCGCTGAGTACCAGAAGGCCCAGTGCAGGTCACCGATGGAGGAGACTCAAATCTGGGCCTCGAGAACTCACGTTGCGGGGGGAGGAGAGGAAGCCCCCCCCCAAACAACCCCGGCCCGAGGCATGGTTTTTACAATAGCTTAATTGAATACAGTCATCCCTCAACATCCATGGGGTGGGGCCGAGGACCCCTGTAGATATCAACCCCCCCCCCTCCCCGCAAGTCTCTTATATAAAATGGCACAGTAGAAGCTACACGCCCCCTGGTAGCCTGTAAATCAAATCTGGGTCGCCTGTCACACCTAACGCAAGGTAAAGGCAAGGTAAAGGCTTCGTCAGTAGCTGGTGCGCGGTCTGTTTAGGGAGTCATGGTTTTGTAACGATCTCTCCATGCTGAGTGCAGATGCCATTTTTTTTTTCAACATCTTTTGGGAACAGCTGGTGGAATCCACGGATACAGAACCCACGGGCACAGGGTGCTGACGGCACAGTTAGCACGTGGGAGACTGTGTATGAGCTGAGCGCTCTGATAAGGGTGGGGGAATGCACCCGTTTGTGAAAGCGTCCCCCCCCCCCCCCCCCCGCCCCGGCCTGGCTGGATCGCTGTCCCCAGTGTCCTCACCCCCTTCCCAAGCTTGCCCCTCCCTCCTCTTCCTCTGTCTCCTTGCCTCTCCCTCCCAGCCCCAGGCCACCACTGACCTACTTTCTGTCCCCGCAGGGTGCCTGGCAGCTTCTACAACATTGCACAAAGGGAAGGCGCACTGTGCTCCTCTGCGCTGGTCTCTGCTGGTTTGTCACCGCCCCCTTCCTTCCTGCTGCTGAGTGCTTCCCGCTGTGTGGAGGGACCGCAGCTGCTTCATCGACCTGTTGACAGGTACTGGGATTGCTCCGTTATTCTATGATTAAAAAGACAGCTCCCCAGGGCCGGTGCTGAACCTCTGCCTGCGGCACCAGCATCCCATACAGGCATCAGTTCGAGTCCCGACTGCTCCACTTCCAAATCAGCTCTCTGCTGCGGCCTGGGAAAGCAGAAGAAGATGGCCCAAGTCCTTGGGCCCCTGCACCTGCGTGGGAGACCTGGAAGAAGCTCCTGGCTCCTGGCTTCGGGTCGGCTCAGCTGCGGCTGTTGCGGCCATTCAGGGAGTGAACCAACAGATGGAAGACCTCTCTCTCTCTCTCTCTCTCTCTCTCTCCCTCTCTCTCTCTCTCCTCTCTCTCTCTCTCTGACTCTCAAATCAATAAGTTTTTAAAAAAATACAGCTCCTTAAATACGTGTGCAAATGGTCACACAGGTGCGTGTTTTCACTTGTCACGGGTAAACACCTCGCAGCGGGAGGGCTGTGTCACATGGTGGCCACCTGCTTGACTTTTGAAAAATGCCATCAGCTGTGTTTGAAAGGAACCACACCATTCCCCGTTCCCAGCCGCTGAGATTGCGAGCTCCAGCTGTGCCCCACACGCACCCAAACTTGGCGCCGCCGATGCTGTTCATTCCAGGCACTCTGGTACCGACGTAGTGGCAGTGTGACATCTGGTGGAGTCACTTGTCCTAGTGCTGTCTCTTCACGAGCTTGTTAGGTAGGAAGTCAGTTATGAGCTTCTGTGTGTGTGACATGAAGGCCTAGAGAGAAGACATCTCTGTCCAGCACATGCTGCATCTCAAGGTCATCCTGACGGTGTTTCAGGGACAGCCCCGTATTCGCATCCTGCCCTGCCCTGCCCTGCCCCCTCCTACCCGATAACCTGCCAGGTGGGGTCCCCGCCCCTTCTGCCTGACAAACCTTCCACAACCTCCCAGGTGCAGCCCAGTATCTGCATGTCAAACACCCTGCTCCCGATCCCCATTCTCCAGGGGGTCCTGCTCACCCTTCCTCGGAACCCAGGATGGCGCCAGCTAGGCTTCCTCCTGTCTGATACCTTCAAGGGAAAACTCAGATAGGAACTTCTTAGTATTTACAGCCATTAAATCCTTTGTTTCAGGAGGAAATGTGTAAAGACAAAGACCCATCTCCTTAAAAAACCCCCAGCCTCAACCGGACTGCGCGCTCAGCCCTCTGCCTCTCTGCTGAGCCGCCCGCCTGGTCTGGTCAGGTGTAATCTCTCCACTCAACCATGTAACATCCACCCTCCCCCCCCCAGTCTCTCAGGCTCTGTCTGGAGGGGTGCCCATCCATCCTTATGGATGTCCCTTCCCTAATAAATCTTGCTATTTTACCTCCCACTACTCTCTGTCTCACGCCTGAATTCTTTCTTGCACGAAGACAAGAACCCTGCAATTTCTCCAGTAACAGGCTCATTTGAAATGTATCATCTGGGCGGAGGCATCTGTCAGATACGTTGCCCATTGAAGTTTTTACAGTAGTTAATTAATTTGTGAGTTAGAGAGAAACCTCCCATTTGGGGAGCTGGTTCGCTCCCCAAATACCTGCAATGGCCAGGGCTGGGCTGGGCTGAAGCCAAAAGCTAGGAACTCCACGCAGGCCCTCCACGCGAGTGGCAGGGACTTGGTTACGTAAGTGCTCACCGCTGTCTCCAGGGTCTGCCGCAGCAGGAAGCTGGAGTCGGAAGCTTTTCCAGTGGATTGCATCGGCTTTTCTCCATGGAGGACTGTGTCATCTGTGTCATCTGTGACTTCCGCCTTTCCCGCGCGGGGGTGTCAGCTCCCTTTCCTGCCTCACCACGGTGCTTACAGCCTCCAGTGCCGTGTTGCAGAGAGGAAATAAAACCACACTAAGGTCGAGGTATTGACCTTAGAAGAAAATATTGAGGGGCCGGCGCTGTGGAGTAGCTGGAGAAGACACCGCCTGCGACGCCAGCATCCCATGTGGGCATCAGTTCGAGTCCCGGCTGCTCCATTTCCGATCCAGCTCCCTGCTCATGGCCTGGGAAAGCAGTGGAAAATGGCCCAAGTCCTTGGGCCCCTGCCACCCATGAGGGAGACCCGGATAAAGCTCCTGGCTCCTGGCTTCTGCCCCTTCCAGCCGTGTCTGTTGCAGACATCTGGGGTGTGAAACAGTGGATGGAAAACCTCTCTCTCTCTGTCTCTTCCTCTGTACCTCTTTCAAATCAAATAAATATTTTTTTGAAAAAGAAAATGATTGAACCTTTCACCACTACTAGGATATTAGCCGTAGATTTTCCATCTATGCCCAGTATCAGGTCGAGGACATGCCGGAGTGGCAGCCGCGGTGGTGGGGTGACTGGCGGGCGCCCCCCCCCCCAAGCGCAGAGTCTCTGTAAATATTTGCAGAATGCATGGGTGGAATTTGGTTTCCTTAATGAACTTCGCATGCTTCTCTTTGCTCCAAACCAGAGGTTTATTGCGTGCACTTATTAAAGGTGGTTTTTGGGCCAGACAGCATCTTGGGAGACGTATTAAAGGGTCTGAATGAGCCCTCATCCTGGGGGAGAGCTTGCACGTAGCACCTCGCTCTGTTTCGGGATCGATGCTGCCGGGATTTGCAGCTTCAGGTCTCTCCAGCTGGCAGGCGAGGGGTCACCCCAGCAGGCAGCGGGGTTCGGTCTCCACTCCGGGCACTCCGGGGATCCAGCACCCTGTTGCCTGCTCCGCCGGGGGTCACAAGTGGCGCCCGTGCTAACAGGAGGTGGATTTCCACTTTACGATGCCTCTGCCGGTCCACGCCCCAGGCAGGCATCCCGTTGGCCCCGTGGAATGTCCCTGCGGTTGGCCGTCACAGCGACTCAGCGTGCCAAGAGTCCCCCGGCCACAGGTGAGCGAACAGAGGCCTCAGCTTGGCCCATCCCGCAGCCCTGCTACAGCTGGGGCCTGGACCCCCCCCCCAGCGTGGGAACCATGTCCTTTGCTGTCTCCTGAACCCCCAGCTCATGGGTGCCCCAGAAACACCCACACCCCATGTCCTCAAGTCTGACCTCACCCTATGGAGCCTGTCTGAATCCCACCCTCCTAGCCCCTCACTCACTCATTTCCCCCCAAGCTCAATCATTCATTCCCCTGTGAGCTCGATCACTCCTTCCCCCAGGCACTCACTCCCCAGATGGCCACAATGGCCAGGGCGGGGCCGGGCTGAAGCCAGGAGCCATGAGCTTCCTCCCCGTCTCCATGGTGGGTGCAGGCACCCAAACACTTGGGCCACCTTCTGCTTTCCCAGGTGCATTGGCAGGGAGCTGGATGGGAAGTGAAGCAGCCGGGACATGAACCAGCGCCCACACGGGATGCCGGCATCAGAGGTGGCGGCTTTGCCTGCTGTGCCACAATGCCCGGGCTCTGCTGTCTTGATTTAAGGGGCAGGCATTCAGGTGGCACCGAGGTCAGGCCCTCTGCCCCACACCCCCCTGGTGTTCCTTTCTTGGCCCAAGGCATTGGCTGTCTCTCTCATCTCTGTTCCTCGGCCTCGAGGTCTGGGGGTTGGTGGCCCTCCTGGTGGTTGGGTTTTCTCCCGGGAGCCCTGGGGAGCGATCCTGGCACGGGCGGTCCCCGCACCTAACCACACACCACAGGCTGAAGGCAGCAGGGTGGACAACTCCACTGCCAGGACGGGGAGCCGCGACTCTGCGGCCAGAGCGGCTGGCAGGCACAGCGTCCTGGCCTTGATCCAGCACAGGTGGCCAAGGCCGAGGTTCCGCCTGGCCCCCTGCCTCACACACAGGCCTCCTGACACTGATGGTGGCACAACCTCCTCACCCGGTGTGCACCACCACATGGAGTAAGGGGAGAGACCTCAGGGCCAAGGGCAGGAAGAGGTCAAAGGTCAGAGCAGCATCCGCTCTGCACAGCCGGACACGTGCTGCCCCCGCACACGCGACATCCATGCAGAGACAGGGGTTAAACACGCCTGACGACCCCATCCGGATACGCGCCAGCAAACGCACTCAGTCCTCTCGTGGGGCTGGGATTCGGTGACTCCAGCTGCCGTGGAGCCCACCTGTGGCGCTCTCGACTTCTGTAAGAACAGGTGCTGTGTAAGACAGAACCACACGGGATGGTCCTGGGACTGCCCGGGAGCTGGACTCTCAGCCGCCTTCCAGGCCCGGGTGGAGCTGGGAACAGCGCGGCCGCTCTGCTGAAGAGGAGCTGTAGTTTCCGTCTGTTCCTGCACACATGGCAGCCAGCCTGGGGCCCGGCATACAGCAGGTGCTCAATAAAAGCCCAGTCATGGTCACGTGTCTTCTCTGTCTTCTTTGGCCCCTTCTCGCATGTCTGTCTCTCGCCCCTCCTCCATCTCACTCCCCGGGTGGGAAGGGACCCCCCTCCTCTTGTTGCGACCCCAGCACAGGCCGGGTCTCCTGAGAGCATGCCCCAGTGGTACCGTCTCACGTAAGGTTCAGAATCTCCCAGTGCAATTGGTGGCTCCACACCCATTTTACAGAAAGGGAAACTGAGGCCTTGCTGATGCGCTGTCCCCTGGGGTCTGTCTCAAGTCTCCAGGGACCCCACCTGTGTGCACTGAGGGTGAAGACTGGGCCCGCTCCCCCGCCTATGCCCCCCCACCCTAAGCCCTGCCCTGGAAGCCAAGCTGGGGCCGCGTGCCTGTGGCAGGGCCTCAGGTCCCCACACGCACACTGACCCTGGCAGCGACTTCTCCCATTTTATGACCTGGGCTCGGCCGGGGCTGGGGGCCTCTCTCACCGCCCCCTCCTCGGCTGTCCCTCCTCCCAGGGGCGCGTTTCCTCCCGCTCCTGATGAACCAATAACCCTGACATTTTGAAAATACAGCGTGCTCCGGCTGTGTGCCGGGCAGACGCTGTAAAACAGCAAATCAGACGGAAAATCGCCTGGGATCCCTGTAAACGAAAAATGCTCTTTTTTATTGGGGGAAATGACCCTGACCGTGGCCGCCAATGACGGGGGCTCTTCCTTTTAGGACCCGGCGGGCATGGCGGGCGGTGTTCACGCCTCCCGTCGCCCACCAGCCCCCGCCCGGGAGGCTCTGCCGCTGTCTTCACTTCTGCGGATCTGCAAAGCTTCAGCCTTCTGGCTGGGGCTGGCTCCATCCGGGCTCCGTGTGCGGTGATGGGACCAGGCATGGGAAGCCGCTGTGTGGCTCCAAGCTGGCGGCCTAACCTCTCTGGGCTGAAGTGTCTTCCTCCCTGTAAGGAGAGGGCTGGGTTGCGCCAGGCATGGCACACTCAAGGTGAGAATTGGCAGGCGGCTGGTCAGGTCTAGGCGAGCTGGAGCGCCGGCCAGGCCTGGCTGGTTCATTCCCTAAGTGTCTGTCACAGCCAGGGCTGAGCCAGGCAGAAGCCAGGAGCCTGCAGCCTCCGGGTCTCCCCTGTGGCCTTGCAGGTGCATCAGCAGGGCGCTCCAGTAGGGAAGGTGGGCGCCCCAAGGGGCGGCTTAACCCTCGCGCCCCACAGCCTGCCCTGTCTTGTCTGTTCTTAACGGTCCCTAGGCTGGGGAGCAGCCAGAGCCATCTTCCCAGACCCCAAAAGGCCCCCTCCTCACCCCTCGCTCAAACTTCAGCGTGGGCCCGAGTCCGGCGGGCGGTGCTCAGAGCCTTTGCCGGGCGCCTCGCTCCTCCTCCTGCACCGGCTCCGGCACCCCGGCCACCTGCTGCCCCCGGGCACTGGGTCCTTGACTTTCTGTGACTTCTACCCTTGCTGCCTCCCACTGCACCGGGGCAAATTCCTGTGCATTTCAAACCCGGGTTTCTGTGTCACCTCCTCCAGGGAGCCTTCCTGAGTTTGGGACTCCACCCAAGCCCTTCAGTTCACTTTTAGCCCAGTTTTAATGATGAAGCAGTGGAGACGAAGAAAGGTTTAGAATTCTGTCCGAGGCCACACAGCTAAAAGGAATTACTGAGACTCTCATAGAGCCCACTCGCGTCCCCCTCCAGGCACGAGTTTTCCCCGGGTGCAGGGCAGGCCTGGGTCCAGACACACAGCAGGGACGCAGCGCCCTAAATGGATTTCACCCCGTGGCACTGGGCTCGGCCAGGGGTCATTCCAGGCTGTGGCCACTAGAGGGCAGTGGTGCTTTTCGCTCTGGGCGGAGTTTGTGCTCACTGCGGAGTCAGCTCCCTTAGGTTCCAGGGGACCCAGGGAGTTAGGAGCCAGGGACCCAACGTCTGGGCACCCTACCCCAACCCCCTGCCCACAGGGCCATCGACATCTGCAGCACCAGCCCCTCCCCGACCCCCGACTTGCGCCCCCAGGAAGCCAGGCCGGGAGAGGAAGGGTCTGCCAAGGCCACGTGGGGACCCTCCTCCCAGCTGGCTCCCCGTGACCCAGGGCCTCCGGCGGCACAGCCAGAGCCGGGAGGTCGTGGAGTGAGAGGTCCGGGGCCGGGGGGGACGCGTGTCCAGAAAGTGCCTCTCCAGGAGCCCACCTGTCGCTGGGGGAGGCCAGGTGGACAGCTCGCGGGCCAGGTCCTGCTCTGTTTGTTTTTCATTACTTATTTATTTTTCTTGAAAGGTGTGGGGGGAGGGGAGATATCCTTCACCTGCCGGTGGTTAAATGACAAGAGCCAGGCTCTTTGCCTTGTGTCCGCCACGTGGTAACTCATCCACACCAACGGACTCAGTAGCTGCTGCTGCTGACCCATTTCACAGATGCAGAGGTGGAGGTCAAGAGATGCTGGTAGGATTTGAACCCAGACCCCACGGCTGAGGAGTGTGTGTTCCTACCCCAGGTGTTCTTCCGGGTCTTGCCCTGAGCCGCCAGGCAGCGTGCCGGTGCCCGGGGTGGGTCAGGCCAGGAGGGCTCTGCTCCAGCTGCGTCCCCCACCCTGGGATGCCCTTCCTGTCCCTCCTGTGTCTGGAGGCTCCTGGAGTGTGCTGAGACCCTCTCCTCCAGGAAGTCTTCCTCCCCTGCACCCCCGTTTCTGCCCCAGACACAGAGGCTGCTGTCACCACGCCCTCTGCTCACTCCCACACGCGGGCTTCCCTGTGCCCCTGCAGGGCCTGACGTGTGCCCTGGTGATGCCGGTGCCCAGGCGATGGGTTTCTCCTACCTGCTTCTCTTGCCCAGGTGAGCGAGCGTCGGGTTAGGCTGGTGCCAACGCGTAAACAGATCCCACTGTGTGCAGAGCCCCGGCAGCCTGTGGAAGCCCATAAAGCAACCCCGCCTTCGGCCTCCCCACCCCCAACCCAGGAGAGGTGACCTTTGATCCCTGTGCTCCCCCCAAATACAGGGCCCCAGGCACCCTCTGGGAACTGGCAATTGGAAACACGCAGGCAGGGGGCGGAGGGTTATTCCACAGCCACGGGTCCAGGGGCCGCCAAGCTGGGGCGCAGGTGCGAGCGGACGCTGAGCCCGCCTGTGCCGCCAGGTGAGCCAGGCACGGTCCAGAGGCTCCGTGTCTTCCCCTTGAAGGTGGGAGAAATCCGCTTCACGCTGACTGCATCTCAGGGTTGCTTTTCAAGCACCAAGTGCAACAAGGGGCCACGTGTCCTCCTGCACCCCACACACTGGAGAATGTTCCAGAAAAACTAGAGGTCCGGCCCGCGTGGTGACCCTGCACGGTACCAGTGCGGCATCCGTGGGCTCGTCCTGTGTGCTTCTCTCCACCAGAGCAGCGAGCACGGGTGGTGCTGATCCAGGGAGAGACGGGCCGGTCTCTCTTCCTGCTCCAGGGCGGGGCTGCACGGGGAGCTCCGCCTGTGGCCAGAGACACCCAGGGGCTCCATCCTCCCAGACACCATCTGAGGCTTTACAGCCCAAGGCTCCGCCCCCAGGCCAGGCTACAGCTGCAGGAGCCTTATCAGCGACCTCAGGAGTTCCGCTTGATGGGGGTGGGGGGGTGGAGTTGTCCCCGCCCCCGGGTGCTGTTCCGCATTCACCGCCCCCACACTCCCATCAGCAGGCATTGCTGGCCCGAGATCCTCTCATCCCGTTTCTTCCCTTTTCGCAGAGAGCAGGTGGGGATGCGCGGCCGTGGACGATGAGGCACACAGAGGACTGCACATTCCTCTCTCGAGAGGCCAGCGGGGGCTCCCACCCCGCTGTCAGCACCCCCCGACCCCTGCTGTGGTCCTGCCAGGAGAGAGGCTGAGACC
This sequence comes from Oryctolagus cuniculus, assembly GCF_964237555.1. Classification (NCBI taxonomy): domain Eukaryota; kingdom Metazoa; phylum Chordata; class Mammalia; order Lagomorpha; family Leporidae; genus Oryctolagus; species Oryctolagus cuniculus. The sequence goes on along the minus strand of NC_091433.1, from coordinate 4,361,474 downwards.
TGCCCCAGGGCTGGCCAGCAGGGGTCGCTGCACAGCCCAGCGCAGCCCACCCTGGTGAGCAAGGCTGGGGTGGTGGGTCAGGGGTGGGCAGGGGCAGCCTCTTGAGCAGCTGTCCAGCTCCCTCCCTTGCCCTTGAACTCCCACGGGCACCTAGCGAGCTCTGGGCGGTCCTGAGAGTCTACTTGGCCTGCCACACGTGGGAGCAGCAGCGGCTGCTGAAGTGTGGAGTGCCAGCCCCAGCCCGGCACGCTGGGCAGCCGCAGCGGACCCCCTGAGCCTCTCCGAGTGTCTCTGGCTTCATCTGCAATGACGTTCAAGGTCATTGACACAAAGGTGGTGCTTTGTGTCAGCGAAGTGGAGCCAATCAAAGAGGATGCGTTGAATAATTACAGCACAACCGTGGCTATAAGTTGATTTCGCTTGTTCCAATGAAAGGAATTACTGTTTTAACATTTTAAATTCCAGAACACTTGAAGTTCATTGAAATAAGACAGAGAAGGGGAAACAAGTCCCATGCACCTGCTGCTACTCGGATCCAGTGATTGTCAGTATTTTGTCACATAGGCTTGATGTTGTAAAAGCTTGGGGCCGGCGTTGTAGCTCAGTGGGTTAAGCCATTGCCTGCAAAGCCAGCATCCAATAGGAGCGTGGGTTCAAGTCCCGGCTGCTCCACTTCCGTTCCAGCTCCCTGCTAATGCACCTGGCAAAGCAGCCCAAGTGCTTGGGTCTCTGCACCCACCGGAAGAAGCTCCTGGCTCCTGGCATCGGCTTCGGAGTGAACCAGGGCATGGAAGATTCTCTCTCTGTCTCTCCTCTCTGTCTCTCTGTAACCCTGCCTTTCAAATAAAAAGAAATAAAACCTTTAAAAAAGTGTCTAGGAAGTCTTAAAATACGCAGGAATCACAAGGGAGACTTCACTTTTGCAACCAGTTTTCTTATTGGCTAACAAGAGCGCACGTTGATCTCGGGCATTGGAGTTGTTGGTTGAAACCTCCGTGTGATATCTCACAGGGGAGCCAAACAGGATTTCCGCCCTGCTGGGACCCACTCGTGGGTTTGACTTCCCCTCCCCCACCCCAGCCGACACCAGGGTGAACGCCTCGTTCCCTCTCCTTGTGAGACTTTGCTTAAAAAGCACCCCCAGAGACGACAACGCCTCCCCAAATGCTGTGACTTCGCTCCCTTCACGTCAAGACTGGAAACTGAAGCTTCCAGAAGAAAACCTCAGGAGAAAGCCCTGTGACGTCGGTCGGGGCGATGCTTTTTCTGGATTCGACGCCAACAGCCCAGGCAGCAAAAGCCAAGACAGACAAATGGGACTGCATCAGACGCGAAGCTTCTGCGCCCAAGGAGACAGTCGTGGGCTGAGCAGAGACAGCAGCAGGAGGGGCGGGAATTGGGGGAGTCGAGCAGCTGATAATGTACGAGGAACTCAGAACAGCACACAACGGACAGCCTGGTCACAAAATGGGCCGCGGACTTGGATGGACATTCTCCAAAGGACACATCCAGGGGCTGGTGCTGTGGCAGAGTAAGCTAAGCATCCCAGCCGGCGCCACGGCTCACTAGGCTAATCCTCCACCTGTGGCGCCAGTACCCCAGGGTTCTAGTCCCGGTTGGGGTGCTGGTTCTGTCCGAGTTGCTCCTCTTCCAGTCCAGCTCTCTACTGTGGCCCTGGAAGGCAGTGGAGGATGGCCCAGGTCCTTGGGCCCTGCACCCTCATGGGAGACCAGGAAGAAGCACCTGGCTCCTGGCTTCAGATTGGTGCAGCGCTGGCCGTGGCGGCCATTTGGGGGGTGAACCAACGGAAGGAAGACCTTTCTCTCTGTCTCTCTCTCTCAATGTCTAACTCTGCATGTCAAAAACAAAACAAAACAAAAAAAGCTAAGCATCCCAAATGGGCACTGGTTCAAGACCCAACTGCTCCTCTTCCAATCCGGCTTCCTCTATGGCCTGGAAGATGCCCCAAGTGCTTGGGCCCCTCTACCCATGTGGGAGACCTGGTAGAAGCTCCTGGCTCCTGGCTTTGGATCGGCCTAGCTCCAGCCAGTGCCACCATCTGGGGAGTGAACCAGCCGATGGAAGACCTCTCTCTCTGTCTCTCTCTTTCTCTTTAACTCCACTTCTCAAATAAATAAATAATTTTTTTAAAGGAGGTATCCAAGTAGCCAACAGGTGTCTGATAAGACGCTGAACACCAGCGGTCATCAGGGGAGTGCAAAGCAGAGAGCCGTCACCGCTCACTTTTTGTCCAAAATATCACAGCTTCTGTCCGAAAGACGGAAGACAGCAGGTGTCGTGAGGCTGTGGGGACAAGGGGCCCTCGCACGCTGTTGGTGCAATCAGCGTGGCCATTATGAAAAATCCTGTTGGTCACGATGCAGAGTTTCCTTCAGACAAGAGGGCTCAGCCCCCAGGACCCGCGGGCACCAGGGTGACGGGGGTTAGTCACCACACACTGTGTGCTCGGCACTGGCTGAGAGCAGACGTGGCGTGTTCTCACCAGCAGCCAGCCTGGGACGCGATGGATGCGTCGGTTAGCTCCAGGGGCGAGTGCGCGAAGCACGCCCATCTCTCAACACCACGGAGCACGACAGAAGCGTGTGGCAGGCGTCTCTGCCAACCAGGGAGCGAGCAGGATGCTGTCAGGGAGCCCTGGGCGGCCCCGTCTCTCCTCAGCAGTCGGGGTCACAGGACGTACCCCCACTTTCTCCTGCCACGTTTTAATTAACTCTCTGTGGTTGGTTGCAGGCCTTGATGCTTTTTCATGTATTTCTAATTTAATTATTTTATTTTATTTATTTTAAAGGCCAAGTTAGAGAGAGAGACAGAGACAGAGGTCTTCCATCCCGCTGGTTCACTCTCCAAATGGCTCCAACAGTCAGGCCTGGGCCAAGCCAGGAGCCAGGAGCTTCCTCCAGGTCTCCGACGCAGGTGCAGGGGCCCAAGCACTTGGTCATCTTCCGCTGCTTTCCCAGGTGCATTAGCAGGGAGCTGGTTTTTTCTTCACTTCTGCTTGCTGCGTCCTTTTTTTTTTTTTTTTTTTTTGGACAGGCAGAGTTAGGCAGTGAGAGAGAGAGACAGAGAGAAAGGTCTTCCTTTGCCGTTGGTTCACCCCCCAAATGGCTGCTACGGCTGGTGCGCTGCACTGATCCGAAATCGGGAGCAAGGTGTTTCCTCCTGGTCTCCCATGGGGTGCAGGGCCCAAGCACTTGGGCCATCCTCCACTGCACTCCCGGGCCACAGCAGAGGGCTGGCCTGGAAGAGGGGCAACCGGGACAGAATCCAGCGCCCCAACCGGGAGTAGAACTGGGAGTGCTGGCGCCGCAGGCGGAGGATTAGCCAGGTGAGCCGCGCCAGCCTTGCTGCATCTTTTAAAAAAATCTTTTCTCCCAGCGGTCGAGACTGTATTTATCCAAGTTTTCCTTTGGTGAATGTACTCCGAGTCTTGTTTAAGGAATTTTTCTGTAGCCTCTCATGCATTCTTGTAAACACTGGGATTATTGCTTTCCTTACCGACCTCGTCGTCCTCTCACGTTAAGCTTTATGTGTGGTACAGAACGAGGCTCAGTGTTAGGGTTTGTGTAAATGAGTAGATCGGGGGTAGATATTATATATATAAGTATAGATAGATAGATAGATAGATAGATAGATAGATAGAGAGATGGATCTTCCATCTTCTGGTTCACTCACCAAATGGCTGCAATGGCCAGGGTTGGGCCAGGCTGAAGCCAGGAGCCAGGCGCTTCTTCCGGGTCTCCCATGTGAGTGCAGGGACCCAAGCACTTGGACCATTCCTGCTGCTTTCCCAGGTGCATTAGCAGGGAGCTGGATCGGAAGTGGAGCAGCCGGGACTTGAACCGGCGCCCATATGGGATGCCAGCACTGCAGGCAGTGGCTTTACCGTCTATGCCACAGCGCCGGCCCCTTAAATGTAACTTTCTAATTGGTGCTTGAAGTTGTAAGTGAATGCCGTTCACTTTCTCTGACTAAATGTCAGCTAAATCAAATGCGCAGCAAAGCAGCCAGGCACTGGGTCCCTCCTCTCACCTCCCACCTCCCAGCATTTTGTTTAGCCACCTTCCTAAACCTCGTTAAGGTTGCATCTCATATGTTCCTATCCCCGAAACGCACACGTCATGCCCTGCACCCGCATGGACGCATTCTGAGCAAGAACCTTCTCTGCTGTTCGCCGCTTCCGTCCCAGCCACGCCCTGCAGCCGTGTTCGCCTAGCGCAGAGAATTGGCGGCACCATCGGTGAGCACTTGGGTGGCTTGTGGTCACTGGCTGTCGGACACATCCTGCCACGAGCACCCTGACACACGGGGACCTAGAATTTCTGTAGGGCGCAACTTTGGGGCTAAAATTTGCCGACTCATGGATAGGATCTGCACTTCCAAATCCACGAGGTGCCACCGTACCACCAGCAACACGAGGGGACTCCAAAACGTTTGTGGAGACTGGCATGAAAAGGTAAGTTTACCTGGGTGAACAAAGGTTTTCAAAGTCACGTATCGTTTTCTCATAATACACGTGTGTCGCGACCATCACGTGCACGGGTGTCAATTATTTCTCTTGCACCAGAATAAAGTTATTTTGCCAATTCACTTTCCACGAGCTTGTCAAAGGCCCCTGCTGTGTCTGTGTGCTGGGTGCATTGCCAGAGTTTAAAGCTACCGTGGGGGTGGGCGTTGGGTCCCCTGCGCCCCCTCTCAGAGGGCCTGGGATTGAGTCCCAGTCCCGCTCCCTGTCCGCTCCTTGCTAAGGTGCTGGGGAGGCAGATGATGGCGCACCTATCTGAGTCCCTCCCACCCGCCTGGGAGGCCCGGATGGAATTCCTGGCTCCTGGCTTTGGCCTGGTCCAGGCCTGGCTGTTGTGTGTATTTGGGGATTGAGCTGGTGGATAGAAGGTCTGTCTCTCTCTCTCTCTCTCTCTCTCTCTCTCCCCCCTTCTCCCTTTCTCTCCTCCTCTCCCTTTCCCTCTCTCTCCCTCTCCCTCTCTCTCTCTCCCCCTTGCTCTGCCTTTCAAACAAATAAAACCAAAAAAATTAAAACATGTAGGTATAAAAGAGTATTTAATCATAGCATTTTCACATCTAGAAATAAACTGTCTGACTCCACCATTCTCCAATGTCCGCGTTCAGAAAAAAGTCAGCAAAAAGAAAAATAGACAGGAAAATATCGTACTGGTGATGAATTCTCCACACCCGGGAGACGCGACCCTCAGGGACAAGCAGAGAGCGGCTGAGCCACTTCCACGCTTCCTGCTCGGGGTGAGCCATTTCCGGGCGCCGTCTCTGTCGCGCTGCCCTGGCCACAGGTGGTACCCGGGACTCAGGCAGTGACGCCAGCCCGGGCCGTGTTCCGTCCGACTTGGGATCCTCTCGGGCAGGGCCGGTGCCGTAATCCTGGGATGGAGATGTAGTGACTCCCGGGCAAGCTTCCTAGTCCCTGTCTGGCAGACAGAAGGTTCTGGAAACAAGTGGAGCTGTATCTCAGGCAGTTGACTGCCAACGCTCCAGGCGATGGCTGGGGTGCCGCAGCGCGAGGCAGCACGCAGCTAAGCTGGGACGGCGGAGGCGACCGCATTCTGCGTAGCTGCCCTCCGGGCTGCTGGTTTTTCCCTTTCCTCCCTATGCTCCATCCCTTTCCTCTCCTACCCCGGCGGTGCCCGGCTGGTGGATGGCGGCCAACACAGAAGGCAAGTTTGCATCCGTAGCACTTTTGCAAATCAGCTGGGCTTAAACCAGGGGGGCTTGTGCCTCCCGCTTCTCAGGGGGCTTGAACTTGCCCCTGGGGGTGAGGGTACCATGCTGACTTCAGCAGTCTGGGATCCATGAGAGGCCGCGCTGGCAGGTGAGCGATTGGATGCGCTGGGGACCAGCAGACGAGGGCTGCTCGGGTCTCGGCTGCTGGCTTCGTGGAAGAGCTCAGAGCCCGTGTGTGTGTGTGTGTGTGTGTGTGTGTGTGTGAATGGCCATGGAGGAAGCACCATGCAACACATCAGGTGTGCTGCTGGGTACTGCGGACAAGACCAGGAAACAAATAGACACAGTTCCTGCCTTTGCGGAGAGAAATAAACACGGAGTCAGGGAGATCCAGAGGCACCGAGGTTTGAAATGAGCGGTGCTGTGTGAGGTCTGTAACGACACACCGAGGCTGGGCAAATTTAGAAAGAAAAGAGGTGCATCTGGGCTCACGGTGGTGCAGTCCAAGGTTGGGAAGCCGCACCTTGCCACGGCCTCCTTGCCGGCAGGATCTCGAGCCGGCACGGGCTTCCACAGTGTGAGATGGGAGCGTGGGTCTGCACCCCCTCTGGGCTCTCTCCTTACACAGCCACTGCTGTTCAGTCACTTTTGGGGGCTCATCCTGGTGACCTCAGCTAAGCCTGAACACCTCCCAGAGGCCCCGCCCCACACGCCACGGTGAGAGTGGGCCTGCACCCGGGTCACACAGCATGGTGGGGAGGGGACAGGCCACAGCTGCGGCTCCACAGTTGGGATCCACACCCAACACCCACGAGAGTCAGCCACAAAAGGACGCAGGTGCAAGTCCCGGGGCAAGGGTGCTGGGGGATTTACAGGACTCGGCAGAGGGCAAGTGAGGGGACAGCACGTCATTGGGCCAGGGTCACACAGCCGGCTGGAGAGGACACGGGCCGGGGTGGGGCGGGTGGTGTGATGACCACAGGACTTGGGCTTTGCTCCAAATGAAAAGCAGGCCACAAAGAGCTCCCAGCAGAGGGCAGACGCGAGCTGAGTCGGTGGGACCGAGCGGGAGCAGGGCAGGGGTGCTGCCGGGAGCCCTGTAGGACGCTGCTACAGCCACCCGGGAAACAACCCCGGGCGACCTTGGACAGCTGGGCAGCGGCAGGGAGGGGACGAGGAGACGCAGTCACACTCGGGGTCAGAGGGGGCAGGATTTCCCGGCTCGCTGGCCGTGGGTTATATAAGAAACAGGGAGACGAGGGGGACCCCATGCCTAAAGAGGGTCTCCAAAGCTAGGAGACCCCTGGGGTCCCGGCCAAGGCAGCTACTGCAGGCAGAGGACAGCGGGGGACCGAGGGCTCCAGAGGGGGTGAGGTGGGGGTGCAGGAAGGGAGGGGCCGGCAAGGGCCCTGGTGAGCAGGGAGGGGCCCTGGACGCCACGAGAGGGCAGGGCTCCAGCAGCAGGAAGCGGCCACCAGGGCTACGGGGCTGCCACTGCTGGTGATGATGGACACAGGCGGAACGTCCAGGGGAAGAGCTGCTCCTCTGTCAGGGCCCTGGGCTGGGCCGGCCTGGAACTTCATCCAAGTCTCCCCCATGGATGGCCGGGGCCCAAGCACTCGGCCATCTTTGCTTGCCCTCCCAGGTGCACTAGCAGGGAGCTGGATCGCAAGTGGAGCCCGGCTGGTGCACACAGGGAGAGGCACTGCCTTACTCCGTGATTTTTCTTTTTATTCCAGTTTTGCCCAACCAACAGCCTCCAGCCTCCAGCCTCCAGGTCCCCGTCTTCCCGTCTGGAAATGGATTCTCTTTTATGTGAACGCGGCCACATCGCGGGCACAGCAGAGGGCTGCTCTGCTGCAGAGACCCTGCCACAATCAACACCTCTTACCTCTGACCCCGCTGTCGCCGACACCTGACGGGCTCACGCCCGCCCCAGCACCTGGGTCCCCACCAGCGGGGCTGTCCCGTCGGCTGCCCTGCCCCTGCCCCGCCCCCAATCAGGTCACGCGTCCTTGTCCGAAGGCCATGTCCTCCAAGGGTCCTTTCTGCTCCGACTGTTTTTCTGCATCTCCCTCTGCTGCCTAGATCTTTAGGGAGCCAAGAGGAGGGATTCTGTACTTTTCACCTCTGCTTGCGGGGTTCATTGTAAGCACCCAGTGAACACGGAAGAAGTGAACAAAGGCCTGAAATGCATCAAGCTGGCCTCCGCTTTGCTCTGGCCACATGGAAGCAGCCAGGGCCGGCTGAGCCACCAGACGGAGACCCGTGCCGGAGCCTGGAACCCTCTGCTGTTGCTCCCGGGCCCTCCGGGGAGTCAGCTGCCCGTGTATCTGTTTCCCAGAAGTCAGGGTTGGCCTCGCAGTCCGGAGGGGCACGGTGGTGCCCCTGGCAGAGGTACTGGTGAGGGCGCGCAGGAGAGTCCCTGGCTGAGTTTTCCCTCGAGGAGGGTTATTTCTTGAAGGGTCGTTCTTGGTTGATGGTGTCTCCCACAGAGACGTGGGTGTCCTAACCCCCTGTAGCTGTGTCTGCAACCTGATCTGAAATTGGGGTCTATGCGGAGGCTACGGAGTTCAGATGGGGCAGCCCATGGGCCCCAGTCCAGTACCCGGTGCCCTTGGAAGAGGGCATTTGGGGACCTGGCGCTGAGGCACATGGGAAAAGCCACCACCTGCAACACCAGCATCCCACATGGGCGCCAGTTCGCGTCCCGGCTGCTCCACTTCCGATCCAGCTCCCTGCTAATGCGCCTGAGAAAGCAGCGGAAGATGGTCCAAGTGCTTGGGCCCCTGCATCCATGTGGGAGACCTAGAAGCAGCTCCTGGCTCCTGGCTTCAGCCTTGCCCAGCCCTGGCCATTGTGGCCACTTTGGGAGTGAACCAGCAGATGGAAGGTCTGTCTCTCCTGTTTCTCTGTAGCTCTGCCTTTCCTTTGGGACGGGGACACCAGGAGCACCCCGTGCTTGGTGGGGACAAGGATGGAAGCCGTGTGTGGAAATGCCCAGGGAAGCCAAGGAAGGGCCCAGGAGGAGTCCTGCCCCGACCTCAGAACCGCAACTGCACGCCTCTTTCTCCTTCACGGCGGCCAGCTCGTGGTGCTAGGTTACGGCAGCTCTCGGGGACAGATCAGCGACCCTGTGCACCTGGGCTCCCAGGCAGAGGGCAGAGGCCTAGGGAGTCACTGTGGGGAGGCTCCTGAGACATCCGAGGCCTGGACACCAGGGGGACACACATGGCCTGTGGGACACCCAGGGGGACACGGCTCACCTGTGGACACCCAGGGGGACACGCCTAACCTGTGGGACTTCAAGGGGACCCAGCTCACTCAGGGACAACCAGGGGGACACGGCTCACCTGTGGACACCCAGGGGGACACGCCTCACCCAAGGACACCCAGGGGGACACACACGGCCTGTGGGACACCCAGCGGGACACGCCTCACCCAGGGATACCCAGGGGGACCTGGCTCACTCAGGGACAACCAGCAGGACACGGCTCACCTGTGGACACCCAGGGGGACACGCCTCACCTGTGGACACCTAGTGGGACACGCCTCACCCAGGGATACCCAGGGAGACCTGGCTCACTCAGGGACAACCAGCAGGACACGGCTCACCTGTGGACAACCAGGGGGACATGCCTCACCTGTGGACACCCAGGGGGACAGGGACACACACGGCCTGTGGGACACCCAGTGGGACACGCCTCACCCAGGGATACCCAGGGGGACCTGGCTCACTCAGGGACACCCAGGGGGACATGCCTCACCTGTGGACACCCAGGGGGACACACACGGCCTGTGGGATACCCAGTGGGACACGCCTCACCCAGGGATACCCAGGGGGACCTGGCTCACTCAGGGACAACCAGCGGGACACGGCTCACCCATGGGACACCCAGGGGGACACACCTCACCTGTGGACACCCAGGGGTGTGGGGAGCAACTGGGAGCAACTCGGACTAGACTAAGTTACTGGAATTAAGACTTATTCTATGCATCTGCTCTCCCACAATATGGCGCTGAGAAGGGAGTAACAGCTTCTACACAGCTGCCTCCAGTTCAACCAATAAACAGCAGGACCTGTTCCTGATTGGAGGAGAGCAGCGTACTCGGCGTGTGGGTAGCAGAGTTGGGATTGGTGGAAGAGGACTATAAAGGAGGAGAGAGACAACATGCACCAGGAACATCTATCTGAAGGAACACCTGAGCAGCCCCCGAGAGAGCCGGCCGGCGGTGTGCGGCTCCCCCGCGGAAGTGGGGAAAGTGGCAGGGGGAACCGCCCTTCCATGGAGGTGGAAGGAACGGTAGCCAACCCGGGAAGAACCAGCAGCAAACCCGGGGAGGGCCGAGCAGACAAAAGAACAGCGCAGGGTCCTGTGTCGTTCCTCCACGAAGACGGGGAGCGACACAGGGGGACACGCCTCGCCCAGGTGAGCAGGAGGGAGTCAGACACAGGGGGCCCCCGGCAATGTGTTGGACTGAACAAGTTCCCAGTGCGCCATCTTCTGCAGTCAGTAGCCAAGACATTATGCTGGGTTCATCAATAACTTCAACCAGCAGGTTTCCCCTGCAGGGCACCCACAGGGATGCTGGGAAGAGCCCGAGCACTGGGGTCTCACAGCCTTGGGCCCCGCCCCCGATGACCAGCCGTGAGCTTGGGCAAGCTCAGCCCACCGGAGCCTCAGCATCCCAATTCTCCCGACTGCAGGTGCGCTGAGCCGATGCTGTGGCACCTGCAGGGCACTGCCCTGTCTGTGGACCCAGTGCAACCTGTGCCCCACACCTACACCCCAAGGGTACAATCCGTCCCCAGGGCCAATCGGGGCATCTCCCAATGTCCCAAGAGCAGTCTTCACCCAGGTGGAGTGAGGCAGACGCCCGAGAGCCACCTGAGCGCAATGGAAAGAGAAGCACGCCCCACGCTAAGAGCGTGAGGATTCAGGGGCGGTGTGACAGCCACTCAGCACAGACGCTGGCAGGCTCGAGCTGGCTGCTCTGACCTTATTCTTTATTCGGTTGTCATCACCTTCCCGGGGAAGAGCGCTTCCTGCCAGCACTACCGAAGACCCTTGCAAATACAGCCAAGAAGCCAATTAACAACTTCTTTACACACGGCTGGCAGGCAGGCGGGAGGCGAGCGCGTGGCAGAAGGCGGGAGGCAGGAGGCTGGTTGGTGAGCAGTCAGCAGGTTTCCGGCACGCAGCACGAGCTGCTGTTCATGCAAGGGCTGCTGGGAACCCATCTCTCCCAGTGGCCCAAATCCGTGTTCCTGGGGACCTCACCCTCCTGGCAGGACACCCCAGGCTCAGCTCTCGCTGGGCTCGAGGGGTTCCGCCTGCCAGCTTGGATGCACAGGGCAGGGACCGGAGTGGCCGCTGCTGTGGCTCAGTCCCCTTGGGGTCATTCTCTGGCGTGAAGCCCCGGCAGGTCTGTGGTCCCGGGGCTGGGGTACTCCAAGGCACTGCAGTCATCCGACAGGAACACCAAATCCTGCAACAGACATGGTATGTGCCAGAACATTCCAGAAGGGGCCTGCAGGGCCCAGGAGCAAGTGGGGGACTCTCAGTCCCCTGCAGCTGTTCCCCTTGGTGTGAACCCCTCCCCCACAGTTCCCATGAGATCTGACGTTCCACTAGGAGCAGTCCTCAGGGAAATCCCTCACCCACTGGTTGGCCAGAGGAATGGCCAATGAGAGGGAGAGGGAGAGAATGAATGGATGAGCAAATGAGTGAATGAATGTGCCCATGACCAAGCAGCGGCTCTGCGGAGGGTGGGCAGGGCAGCGCCAGCTCCACCTTCAGACAACTGTGTCCGGACCAGACAGAACGCCAATGACATCTTCCTGGCTGTCCCCAGCCCCGCCCGGGGGCAGAGGGCACGAGGAGGGGATGCGTGCCCAGGACAGGAAGACTTCCGGGCTAATCACTGACAGAGCCAGGCACGGCGCAGCCTCCCCACCAGCCTCTCAGGGCCAGGGAGTCCTGCAGTGCCCGGCCCTCGGGAGGGACTCACTCCCGTCACCTTTCCCATGATCTCAGGAGCTGGGCACTAGCATGTCCCATGTCCACGAGTGGAAGAGCTGCCCCTCGCAGGTGTGCGGTCACCCCCGCCGGTGGGAAGAGCCGGGGTGGGGGCAGGAAGAGGCAGGCACAGCTCAGGGCTGTGTGGTGCTACAGTCGGTGCCCAGGGACCACAGGACGGCCACCCCCGCCACCACGGCGCTGGTCTTCAGTCCCTGCCCGGCTCCCACAAGGGCCCTCCCATCCCACAGCGCACCTGAGGGGCCCAGTGCCGGAGCAATGCCTCCCACCTACCCCCCTCAGCCGCCTTCAGGGTCTGTCTTGGGGGTCCTGAGCCACTGCCCCCCACCCCGCGCCTTGTCCCGAATCCCCTTCCCTTCACAAGGGTGACCGTGGGTGGGGAAGAGTCTGGAGGACCGGAAGCAACTCCCAAATCATCCTGCTCCTCCCCACGTGTGGGGCACCCACGTACCCTCCTGCAGAATGAGTTCATGAGGGTGTACAGCTTCCGCACTTGGTCCTTCAGGGCGTCCACCCGGGCCACGTGCCAGCACTGGGGTGAGGCCACGAAGTCCCGCAGCTTGGCCAGCACGCAGTAATTCTGGGGGTGCGCAGGGGGTGTTGGAGAAGCCAGAGGGAGGACAGCCCCACGTTGCCTCTCCCCACCTCTGAGCCTCGGGGCGGGAGCACAGGCTCAGCCCCACCCTGCCTCCCCCGGGGGCGGGCAGCACCCTCTTACGTGGATGTCCAGGTACAGCGCAGGCAAGTACTTCACACACGGCTCCTGGGAACGAATGCAGATGGCTGTGTGTCCAGCGGGGACACCGCGGCTGGACACACACTCCCCGGCCCCCGGCCAGCCCTCCCGCCTGCAGGCCAGTCCTGGTGCTAGGACACACAGCATCCCTGCATCTGTGTCACTTTCCCGCCGGAATGAGCAACTGCTTTGCTGCAACCGGATGTTCAGAGCACAGCTTCTTCTGCTTCTTCTTCTTTTTTTAAGATCTATTTATTCATTTGAAAGACAGAATTACAGAGAGAGAGAGAGAGAGAGAGAGAGAGAGAGAAGAGTCTTCCATCCACTGGTCCACTCCCCAAATGGTTGCAATAGCCAGAACTGGGGCGATCCAAAGCCAGGAACCCAAACTTCTTCCGGGACTCCCACGAGGGTGCAGGGGCCCAAGCACTCAGGCCACCTAGTGCTGCTCTCCCAGGTGCATTAGCAGGGAGCTGGATTGGAAGTGGAGCAGCCGGGTCTCAAATTGGCACCCATATGGGATGTCGGCACTGCAGGCGGTGGCTTTACCTGCTATGCCACAGCGCCGGCCCCACCACTTGCTGTGTATGAGGGAACTTTTTACTACATACACACATGGAGACATGCATAAATATCTCCAAACTGTCTCTAAGAGCAGCGCAGAAGGCGTCAGTTGCGGTACGGTGCTGGGCGAGTACCCCGATGTAAAGCAGTTTTGTAACCCGTTGTTCCACGACAGTTCCAAGCCTGCCTAGGGTTCCAGGAACATCGCTAGGCACAACAGCACACAGGCAGCTGGGCAGCCCGAACCAGCAGCTCCCGAGTGCACCCACGGCAGCCCCACTGGGCCAGGCTGAGCCCGGGAGACCACAGCTCCATCCGCGCCTCCCAGGTGGGGGTGACAGGGTTCCGACTGCCTGAACCGTCATCTGTCGCCTCCCAAAGTCTGCAGCAGCAGCTGCGAGGACTTGACCCAGGCACTCGGATGCCGGTGCGGGCGTCCCACGTGGCAGCTTACCTACTGCACCCAGCGCCCACCCCAATAAACATTTCTGCTCTCTTGCAGCGTCCCAGCTCTGAGCCTGCCTTTTTTTTTTTTTTAACCTTTTAAAGTCAGAATTCCTCTAAAAGATGGTGCTCTGAACACCTGCTAAGCGGGCTTTTGCATTAATCACGGTGCAATTATACAACAGCAGGTTGCTATAAAGGAGTCAGAACGCATTCTGCTGGTATCACGCCCAAGCAGGCTGATCCAATCTGCCCCCACCCATGCACACACAAGCACACATGTGAGCCCACGCGAGAGCACACGCACACACACGGAGTGCGGAAATTCTGTCAGTGGAATGTCGGAGTCACCTCGAGATGCTAGGATTACAAGAGATGGTTACTTTCTGCTTTGTTTGCGCAGTCTCCGACCACCCTAGTGAGTGCATCACTTTTACAATGAGAAAAAAGCGACGTGTTAGCTAACTTTCAAGCAGCAAGTGCAGAGGTGGCGCAAAGCCAGCGTCTGAGCATGGACAAGCGACAAAGAGCCACTTGGGAACCTTCCCAGAAACGCCTCTTGCTCCTGTCCGGGACCGGAAGTCAGAGGTCTGCCTGCTCCCCAGCAGCCCCCGGGGACGCCCCTCTCCTGAAAGCAGTGAGCAGCCGCTGACCTCACGGTGCCTGTTTTAACTCCCAGAGTCCTCAGGGTGGCCCGAGGCTGCTCTCACTGTCACCCACGTTACAGGGAGGGAAACTGAGGCACGAGGCTGAGCCATCTGCCCAGGTGAGGGGCGGCGCTGGTCCTGGAAGCTGAAGAACTTGGAAGCTCCGGGTCCTACAGGGACCTGGCTCCGTCCCCTTCCTCCCTCTCTCTCCCTCCTCCCTCCCTCTCGTCTTTTTCTCTGATAGTTCTAGCAAGTTACAAGCAAAAATGGGGCTCAGTAAGCACCCTCCACACACTGGAGCAATATTTAATAGGAGGGAAACGCACAAACACCCGATCTGTGGTCCTCGGTCCAGGAATGGCCAGAGCCCCGGGGGGAGCTGGGCAGGGACTCACCGAGGGCTCCTCGGCCTGCAGGCTCTGGAAGTCGCGGGTGAGCTCGCGGCTGAGCGCCCGCAGGCGCGAGTAGCAGGTGGGCGGCGCGGGCGCGGCGGGCGGCGGCCCGGCCAGCAGCAGCAGCAGCAGGGGCAGCGGCCAGCGCGTCATGGTGCCAGCGCCTCCCCGGCCCTGCGGCCGCCCGCGCCTTTAAGGAGGTGTTCAGGCCGGCGCCACGCCCCCACTTCCTGTGGGGCCCAGCCAGGGCCCAGGGCCAGCAAGGCGGTAGGGGGAGTGGGGGATGGAGAGGAGGGGCCGGCAGAGGCAGCAGGAAGAGCTTCCTCTGGCTGGGACCTCCCCAGACCACGCTGCAGGGCCAAGGCTGGGCTGGGAGCCGGGCTCCTGGGGCGGTGCCAGGGCTCTGCCCCGCCCCTGATGGGGGGGGGGACACCTGGGTTGACCCCGGGTCTTGGGTAGTGGGGGTTACAGTTTTGTGGTTTATGGAGCATTGCAAGAGGAGCCAGTGTGGAGGCAGCTGAGGGTCCCAGCACAGGGCAGTGGACTGGCGTGCTGATCACCTGGATTCCACACGTTACGGTGTGCGTGCTACAAGCATGCACCGTATGCGGCCGGTAAAAAAGAACCATGGCACCCGTGTCGTAGCACGTGGCTAGTAGGTTAAGCCACTGCCCGCGAAACCGGCATCCCGTATCAGAGTCCCAGCTGCTCCGCTTCCGATCCAGCTCCCTGCTAAAGCGCCCGGGAAAGCAGTGGAAGATGCCCAAGTGCTTGGGTCCCTGCACCCACGTGGGAGACCTGGAAGAAGCTTCTGGCTCCTGGCTTTGGCCTGGCCAGCCCTGTTGTGACCATTTGGGGAGTGAACCAGTAGAATCAGTAGATGGAAGACATTCTCTCTCTCTCTCTCTCTCTCTCTTTTTCTCTCTCTCCCCCCCTCTGCCTATCTCTATCATTCTGCCTTTCAAATAAATGAATCTTTTTCTTTTTTTTTTTTAACCATTTTTAAATAAGAGAAAAACTAGCTGATTTGTTGCAGGAGGGACAGGGATTGGAAATGACCAAAGCCGAGGCAGCCAGGATGGAACAGTGCTGTGGCCATGGGGTCAGGCACCCCAGCTGTCAGCGCCCACCAACCACCCCCACAACAGGCAGGGAGGTTGGGGAGGGAGCCGTGCCGCTTACGCTCTCCTGCCACGAGACCAGACTGGGTCCTCGGGCTGGCATGATCAGGGAGCAAGCCGGGAGGCAGCAGGAGGAGTCTCCCGGGACGGCGAGTCTTGCTTGCACACTAGCGGCCGTCGCAGATGCCACGAGCCTGCCCAGAGAGCCAGCAGGCGAGGAAACTCGAGGTCTCGGGGCATAGGCACTGGGGAGGGGGCGGTGGAGCTGGGAAGGCAGAGGGGACCGGGTGAGCTGAGCGTGCACAGAGCAGGACGGCCGAGACCACGGGGACCACGGAGACCACGGGCGAGGGACGCAGAGCGTGGGGGCCTGCCACGGGCAGGACTGTGGGCCTGCTCCCGCCTCTCCCCGCCTTGGTCCCTTCTCTGTACGTAAACAGGGAACTCGCACCACCACCCCACCCCCCCATCCCACCCCCACCCCCACCCCCCGGGCGCCGGCTGCTCCCGCTGTTTTGTTTGTCTGCTTTCGGGAGTCCTGGGCAGGGATCTGAGAGGCGCCTTCCTGTTTTGTCCGCAGTGAGTTCTCGAAAGACCTCCTGCCAAGGTGGCCCGGGCCCGGGCGCCAGGCAGCCTGTGTGCCCTCGGAGACGGCTGCATCCACGGTCAACAAAACCTCAGCAGTGTGGTGCCGGGGGCGTGGCCCTCGCTGGCCCCAGCCAGGGACTCCCTGACGGCTTTGCAATGTTCCAAGGCTTAGGGCCGGGAGGAAAAACAAGCCCAAGCATTCAACAAGTCCCTGCACCGTTTAGATCCAGGAGGCAATGCTGGGCTGGGGAACAGGTGCTGTGTGCGGGCTGGACGTGGAGAGGAGTGCGTGGCTGGGGGCTCTGACCTTGTCCCACCCGGCCACCTCGGGACGTCCCTGGGCTTCCGGGCGGATGAGCACAGAGCTCGGGGGGCCTCCAGCGCTCCTGCTGAATGCTTGAGAGTGAGCGGCCTTGGTGCTGACAGACGCAGTGGATGTCGGCCCCCAAGGAGTCAAGTCCAGAGTCAGACAGCCGTGCACTGGGCCAGGCCCAGGGGAACCCTGGCATCTAACTGGGGAGACCAGGAAGTTCCCCAGACGGGAGGGAGCCTCGGGCCGATTCCTCGGGCGGTGGAGGGGGGGAGATGAAGAGGGGCAGGCGTGGGGCGTGGGAATCCAGCTGTGCCGTTGCCCGCGGCCGCCCCTGCATCCTGAGCGAGACCCTGCCTGGACGGTGCACCGCCTGCCTCCTTCCCCGAGCGCACCGTCCTCCAGGACCAGGGCTGACCGGCTCCGGGCGCCCAGCGGGGCGGTGCCGACGCTCGGTGAGGCGCCCAGCTGACTTGGCACTGCTCTCAGAAGCTGAGACACTGTAGCCGGTCAGGAAAGCCACGGGGTCCATCCCAGGGCAGCTTCCTCGCTCAGCTCCGCCTCCCGCCCCCACCCCCACCCCCACCCCCATGCTGGGTGCTGCGGTGGGGGGGGGCGGCGGCCAGCAGAGACCAGCACATGTGTTCTCCTTGAGATGTCTGCCTGACCACTGCCCTCGTGGCCCCTTCCTGGCCAGGAAGGAACCGTGTGGGGCTTCCGGCCTCCAGGGCTGCAAGATCCTGCGTCTGTGTTGTTGCTGTTTGCAAAGATTTACGTATGTATTTGAAAGGCAAAGTTACAGAGAGAGAGAGAGAGAGACCTTCCACCTGCTGGTTCACTCCCCACATGGCCACAACTGCCAGGGCTGGGCCAGGTCAAAGCAGGAGCCAGGAGCTTGCTCGGGGTCTCCCACACAGGCACTTGGGCCACCTTCTACTGCTTTCCCAGGGAGCTGGATGGGAAGGGGAGCGGCCGAGACTTGAACTTTGATGCTCCCACGGGCTGGCGGCATTGCAGGCGACGACAGGCTACTGCGCCCCAGCGCCGGCCCCTTCAGGCTTGCTTTAAGCCGCTAGCTGGTGTTGTACAGTGGTGCTAGGTAGGAAGGAAACTCGCCATCTCTGGGGCTCAGGAGAGCAGACGCCGAGGCTGAGGGGAGTGTGGAGGTGAACTAGGCCAACCTGCTGCGTGCCCGAGGGGCCTCGCAGCCTGCAGTCAGGAGCTGACCCGGCTGCTCGCACGCCTCCCCCTCCACCAGAGCTCCCTGCCCCAAGGCTGCCCGGCAGGCTCTGTGTAACTCCGAGGAGTGTGGACTCTTCCCAAGGTGGAGGTGCCATGCCACGGCTCCCGGTGCCGCCGTCCTGGGCCCAGGCTCCCAGCAGTCCTGGCTGCCGGGGAGCACGCCCGAGCCTCTGTCTCCGCCTGCACTCACTGCTGTCTTCAGAGTAAACGTCCCAACCCCCAGAACCTCCTTCAACGGGAAGTGGCCTCAATCCTACGGCAGCCCCACAATGCACTTCTCTCTGCCAGCATCCTCCTCCTCCCAGGAGCTGTCCCTGGAGCAGAAAGCCCATCCCCAGCTGGGCACCGGCTTTCCCGGGCCTGGAAGGTAAAGCCGCCAGTCCCAAGTCTGCCGGGCCTTGCCTGCACCTGCCCTCGGGTAGTGGTGATGGGCATTGATGATGGTGATGGTGATGGTGGTGGTGACGGTGATGATGGTAACGGGGATGATGGTGATGGTGGTGATGGTGATGGTGATGATGGTGGTGACAGTGGTGATGATGGTGATGATGGTGGTGGTGATGGTGGTGATGGTGATGGTGGTCGTGACGGTGATGGTGGTGATGATGGTGATGGTGGTGATGATGGTGGTGGTGGTGATGGAGGTGGTGATGATGGTGATGGTGGTGATGGTGATGATGGTGATGGTGGTGATGGTGACGGTGGTGGTGGTGATGGTGATGGTGGTGGTGACGGTGGTGATGGTGATGGTGATGGTGGTGATGATGGTGATGGTGATGATGGTGATGGAGGTGGTGGTGATGGTGATGCTGGTGATGGTGGTGGTGGTGGTGGTGGTGATGGTGGTGATGGTGATGGTGGTGATGAAGGTGGTAGTGATGGTGATGGTGGTGGTGACGGTGGTGGTGACGGTGATGATGGTGATGATGGTGATACTGATGGTGATGGTGACGGTGATGGTGGTGGTGACGGTGACAGTGGTGGTGATGGTGATGATGGTGATGGTGGTGATGATGGTGATGGTGGTGGTGATGGTGGTGATGGTGGTGGTGATGGTGGTGATGGGGATGGTGATGGTGATGATGGTGGTGGTGGTGGTGATGGTGGTGATGGTGATGGTGGTGGTGGTGGTGATGAAGGTGGTAGTGATGGTGATGGTGGTGGTGATGGTGGTGGTGACAGTGGTGGTGACGGTGGTGGTGGTGGTGATGATGGTGATGATGGTGATACTGATGGTGATGGTGACGGTGATGGTGGTGGTGATGGTGATGATGGTGATGGTGGTGGTGATGGTGGTGATGGTGGTGGTGATGGTGATGATGGTGATGGTGGTGGTGATGGTGGTGATGGTGGTGGTGATGGTGATGATGGTGATGGTGGTGATGGTGGTTGTGACGGTGATGGTGGTGATGGTGATGATGGTGATGGAAGTGGTGGTGACGGTGATGGTGATGATGGTGGTAGTGATGGAGGTGGTGGTGACAGTGATGGTGGTGGTGGTGATGGTGGTGATACTGATGGTGATGGTGGTGGTGACGGTGGTGGTGGTGGTGGTGGTGATGGTGGTGATGATGGTGATGGAGGTGGTGGTGGTGACGGTGGTGGTGGTGGTGGTGGTGATGGTGGTGATGATGGTGATGGAGGTGGTGGTGGTGATGGTGATGATGGTGATGATGGTGATCGTGGTGGTGGTGGTGGTGGTGATGGTGGTGATGGTGGTGGTGGTGGTGATGGTGACGGTGGTGGTAACGGTGACGGTGGTGGTGATGGTGGTGATGGCAGTGGCACCATAGCTCACCCCAAGAGCTGCCCTGCTCTGAGACCTTTGGAAGCATTTGTCTAGTGTCTGTTTACTACTCTGTTACTCACTTGCTGTAATTATCATTTTGGGACACAGAGAGGTTCGGTGACTTGTTTCAAACCACACCGCATCAGCGGCCCCGAGCACTAGCCGGTGTCATTCACATGGCCTTTGACCTTCTCCCAGGCCACTCCCTCTTCTTGGGTCGTCTTTCCCTCACCCGCCTTCCCACCCTCCCAGGCCGAGCTCCAGCGGCACTCCATCCAGGAGGCTGCGTCACACCGCGCTGCTCCCGTGGGCCCTGGGCCTTGCGCTGTCTCCGCTCTGCCTGGGAGCGTCCATTCCGGCCGTGGTCTCTGCCGCCTGCCCGGCACAGGCAGAGGAAGGAAGCGTTTGCATCTGCAGCTCAGGGCCCGGCCCAGCACGCGCAGGGACTCAGCATCCGTCTTCTACTGCGCGGAAGTCACTGCCCTTGCGTGCACCCTGCTGGGCATCCCAGACTGGAACACAGTCCTCCACGGGAGGTCTGGTCGGAGCAAAGCTGCCCGCTTCCTGTTTGGGCTCCTCCTGCATCCGTTAGGTCTGTGCATCGCAGGTTACAGGAAACTGAGCGTAACTGGGTCATCTGGCAGGTGCCCCTGGAAAGTGCTGAGTGAGAGTGGAGCTCAGGAACGCTTTGATCTAGGAACTCCACGAAGTCACCAAGAAACTGTCTCTCCTGTCCCTCCACCCACGACCTCTGGGTGTGTCACTGTGACTGGCTGCTGTGTCCGTCAGTGCCTGCTACTTGACAAACACCCGGGAGAAGGCTCTTCTGCGGGAGGGAGGTTGATTTTGATTTAAACTGATTTCCCAGTTTAGGAGATGACAGTCCAAGATGGGGCGACTCCATTAGTGGGGCATCTGTCTGGCAGTGGCGGAGAGGGAGAGAGAGCGTGCTGGTCCATGTCCACGTGGTCTCTCCACGAAAGCCACCAGGGTCTCATCCTGGGGCGTCCGCCCCAACAACTTAACCCACTCCAGTCCCTCCCAAAGGCCTCGCCTCCAGCCACAGCAACTGCACTAAATTTCCACTCCTCATCCGTGAATCACGAACACCCGACCTTGGGGCCCAAGCCTTTAACACTCGGGCTTTTGAGGACCCCAGAATTAACACACACACCACGGAGCGACAGTCCCCAGCTGTCAGTCGAACAGGAGTCCCGATGTTCCCCGGAAGGCAGCGTTTGTGATGCGGTTGGGGGTCCTCTCCCAGGCGCCTCTCAGAGTGGCGAGTGGCCTGGGCCTGATGCCAACACCGAGGACCAGCAAGGCACAGTTGAGGCTCCCCCGGGGGCTGAGCAAGGCCATGTGGCGCAGCTCTGCCTGGCCCGGGGGTCGCAGCCGCCCCGAGTCTGTAGCTTCTTGGCCAGCTCCCACCCCATGCAACCCAAGTCAGTCTCTGGACTCGTCTCTGCCACTGCTTCCTCATATGGTCAGCCCTGGTGGGCACAGAAGTCGCGAGCTGCTCCCTTCTGAAGCTGGGTCCCCGTGGGGTCACCAAGCGGCCGCCAGGACGAGGCGGCATCTCCCCGTGGGCAGCGGGAGGTGCTGAGCTGCGTGCGGGTAGCAGACCTTGCCGAGTCCTGCTCAAGTCTCCTTGGCCCTTGGCGCTGCACGTCTGCTGTCGCGTTGTGCCTCCCGGGCTGTCCTGCTAACAGCAGCACGAAGTGGACCAAATCCTTTCCTTCTGTTTGCCGCCCGTGGCATCGCGTTCCTAGGGTCTGGTGCTCCTTGTCAGCAGCCCTGCAGGGGCGGCCATTGGCCTGTCCCACCAGCTGCACACACTGGCAGCTTCCACTGAGGGACACAGGTGGCCCGGGAGACGCTCCGTGTCCTCCCCCCCCCCCCAGGGTCAGAGGGACTCCCAAGCAGAGCAGAAGTGGGAACCTGCCCTTGGCCCTGGCTCCTTTCTCTAACACGGCTGAACCACAGGAGGGCGCTTTCCCGGCTTCTCCTGGTGCTCCTGTCCGGGGCCGGTGGAACAGGCGGCCTCCAGCCCACGGCTGTCTTTCCCAGAGGTTAGAAGAGCGATTTGGCAGCTTCCGGGCCACAGCCAACACGGGGCGAAGTCACGTGCAGAGTCTGGCCCCGCACCGGAGGCCACCTTGCTAGCAGAGAGGCCATCGCTGGCTCGCCCGCCTTCTGCCCTGCACTTGAAGTTGGAAGCCAGGAGGAGCCAGTGCCGTGCCTGCTGCGTGACCACAGGGCCTTGGGGCGTGGGGAGCAGCCCGAGCAGCCCCCTGCTGACGTCCGTGCTCCCTCGGTTGGGAGCAGAACACGCGTCCTGTTTGCTGGCCGTGTTTTTGAGCTTGCTGCTTTCCCTCCTGGCAAAGCTGATCGGAAAGTTGGCGCCCGCAGTGTGGAGCGAAGCGAAGGAAGGAAGCCAAACCCCAAGGCTGGGCTTGGCTCCGGGGCCAGGATTGTGCAAGGCGTCCCCCGGAGCCCCCGGGTGCCTTCAGGCCTCAGTGGGAAACCCCAACACCCTCCCCGGCACTGGGAGGGAGCCGGCACCGCCTGCCCCCCGCCCTGCGCTCCCACTCGCTGTGGACTTACTGAAGAGGAGAGAAACACGAAGCAGCCGAGGACTGTGGGGAGCCCGGGCTCTGTCTCCCTCCCCCACCTTGTTCCTTCAGGGAGCTCCTGTGCCTTAACCCCCGTCGCGGGTCAGTTCCCACCTCCCTGGTGTGGACATCGCCATGAGCGCATGGCCCAGGAGGGCCAGAGTCCTCTTCCCTCATTACCCACTGCTGTGGCTGCCGGCCGCTGTCTCTGCCCCAGTCCGGAGCCGCCTCTCTGCAGGAGCAGAGCTGAGAGATGGACTGGGGGAGCTGCAGCCCCGGCTCCAGCCCCAGAGGCCAGTCCTGCAGCCCTCCGGGGGCGTGGCAGCCTGCTCTGGGGTCCTTTCTCGCTTGGAGTGAATTCAGAGTTCTTTGGGTTCAGCGAGGTTTCTTCCTGGCAAATGATGGCGTCTGACCAGCAGAGGGAGCTGGTGCACCCAGCAGTTACATCTCTTTCTGCTTCCCGGCCGGGCCACTCTGCTGTGCTGGTCTTCAAACGTGGCCCACCTGCTCTCCACTGGCCCCAAGTGGAGACTGAACGTCTCTGACCCACAGCTGTGGGGGGCATCAGGTGTCCTGAAATGGTGGACTTGACTTCCTGCGCGTGCTCTACCAGTCTCTCCCTCTCGTGGTCACAGCTGGCGGCTGCTGTCTCAGCCTCATGCTGCCCCATGGCCCAGCGACCTGGGGCTTTCTGTTACTGCAGTGGCACCCAGCCTGTCCTGGCCAAGGAGGCAGAACACCACGGGGCCCTGCCTGTGCCTGAGGCCAGGCAGCCCTCCCTCGGCCAGCTTGGGTACTTGCAAAGGGACCAAGTGTCGCAATGAAATTTCTAATGCACTGACTTCAAGTGAATTGAGAGATTACCCAGAGGGTCCTGACCCCAATCACTCAGCCCTTGGAAAGCAGAGACTCCTGGCCGGGGGCAGCAGGTCAGGGGCAGAGAGTCTGGGCTTGAGGCAGGGTCAGCCTGTGCTGCTGGCTCCCAGGCAGGAGCGCACAGGAGAAGGAGGGCAGGTGGCCACCGCTGATGGCCGGGCCGACAAGCAGTGGGAACCTCGCACCTACAACCCTGAGCCCCGGCTCCGTCCACAGCTGGGTGGAATGAGGGGGCAGATTGTTGTGTGAGCTGGGGGGAGTGTCAGGAACCGCAGCCAAGGTGATTCTCCTGAAATCCCTACGAGGTCACGGTTGGTGGGGGTTGGTAATATCCCAGCCCCACTCCAGCAGGGAGAGGGCAGAAGGCAGGAGCCTGGATTCAGACTCAGACGTCCAGGCTGAGTGCATGTCCCTAACCACTCACTACCCAGGCATCCAGGCTGAACCCGCGTCCCTAACCACTCACTACCCAGACGTCCAGGCTGAACGCGCGTCCCTAACCACTCACTACCCAGACGTCCAGGCTGAACCCGCGTCCCTAACCACTCACTACCCTGTTGCTTAAAGTGCGGGACTCAACGTCTGTTCATTTAAGAGTGGAGCAAAGGCAAAAACAAAATAGTACAGATAGACGCTGGCCGGCTGTGTGCACGAGGGTTCTCAGAGAAAAGGAACCCATGGAAGTGCGTGTGTGTTTGTGTGTGCGTGCATGCGTGTGCGCATGCATGTGTGTGTGTGCGTGTGCGCGCATGTGTGTGCACGTATGTGTTTGTGCATGCGTGTGTGTACGTGTGTGTGTATGTGTGTGTGTTGTGTGTTTAACGTGTGAAGGAGCCTCAGAAACTTTGTGGAGGATGGAATTAAAGGATGAGTTTGTTTATTTACATCTTTATTTAGTTCTTGAATTTATTTGAGAGGCAGATACATAGACAGATAAGTAGTCCTGTCCACTGGTTCGCTCCCCAGGTGTGGTCCACAGCTGGGCTGGGTTAGGGGTAGGAGCCAGGATCTGGAAATTCAATTCCTGTCTCCCGGGTGGAAGGCGGGGACCTGAGCCACCACCTGCTGCCTTCCACGGTGCACAAAGCAGGAGGCTGAACTAGGAACGGAACCGGAATGCTGACCAGGCCCTCGGGCACGGGATGTGGGCGCCAAAGCAGAATCTTAACCGCTGGGCTAAAACCTCCCCGTACTGGTTTATTTTGGGGCAGACATTTCAAAAGCCACGCCTACAGGGAGTCTTCAAGATGTCCATGGAAATGTGTATCACGAAAAACACACGTGGATTCCAAAGTCTTTCTGCACAAAAACAAATCCATCTTTCATCCCCCATTTTCCATGAGTGTGTTTTGTTTGTTTGTTTGTTTGTTTACAGGCAGAGTGCACAGTGAGAGAGAGACAGAGAGAAAGGTCTTCCTTTGCTGTTGGTTCACCCTCCAATGGCCGCCGCGGCCGGTGTGCAGTGGCCAGCGCACAGCGCTGATCCGAAGGCAGGAGCCAGGTGCTTATCCTGGTCCTTGCAGGGCCCAAGTACCTGGGCCATCCTCCACTGCACTCCCTGGCCACAACAGAGAGCTGGCCTGGAAGAGGGGCAACCGGGACAGAATCCGGCGCCCCGACCGGGACTCGAACCCGGTGTGCCGGCGCCGCTAGGCGGAGGATTAGCCTAGTGAGCCGCGGCGCCGGCCCCATGAGCTTTTTGAAGCCCGCACACATTTAGAAAGACACATGGGTTTTAAAGAAATACATCACGCGATTGTGGAAGCTCCGGAACACCGAAGTCTGCAGGGCGGCCGGGCAGAAGAGCCGGGGAAGAGCGCGTGCCGCAGCTCAAGCCCGCGGGGGTCTGGCAGGGTCTGGCAGGGTCTGGCAGGGTCTGGCAGGGTCTGGAGGGGCGTCTGCCTCCGGCTCCGTGCGGACCTTCAGCCGATCGGTGAGGCCCGGCGCGCGCTGCGGCCGTCTGCTTTCCCCCGAGTCTGTTGATGTCAATGCCGCTCTCAGCTGAAGAGCACCTCCACGGAACATCGCGCATGCGTCCGCCGTGGTTCCACGGGAAACCTAACCCCCAGCGCAGCAGAGCTGGGGAGGGGGCCTGCTGGGAGGCGGCTGGGCCTCCGGGGCTCGCCCTCGCCAGTGCCCGTGGCTGTTCTTGGGCTTGGGCGGCTATAAAAGCCAGTGTGGCCCTGTCGTCCTCGCTGTCCCCCTCTCTTGCCCTGGTGTCTCCCACGAGGGATGGCACAGCACAGAGGCCTTCCAGGGATGCCCGAATGTGGACCTCGCAGCTTGCAAAACCGCCAGGAATACAGTGACCAGTCTCAGCGTTGCTGTTGGGGCAGCATGAGACCGACTCACACAGCGGCCACGTGTCTGGTGTCTGGGCGCCGTGGCCAATCGTGTCTGCCCGGGGTCGGGGAGGCTGAGGCTGCAGCCTGCTGTGGCCAGAGTGGGGCTGGTGGGCAGAGCAGGCTCCCGCCTGGTGCTCGATCCACGGACCTGCTCAGTCCAGAAGGCGCTGGAGTGGGGGCCCCGCCTCCTCCTTCAGCCCCTTGCCAAGCTGTGGCTGTGAGGGTTGAGTGGGGGGCCTGGTTCAGACAGACGGGGGCCGCACACTCACTCCAGGCCTGCCCGGGTCTCCAGACGCTTAGGAGATTCCCCAGCTGCCAATCGTGCGTTACAGGTTGGATTTTAAACGACCACGTTTGTTTTCATCCTTTGTTTTGTTTGTAGCATGCTGAGTGATTCACTTAACCGATTCTTCCCAACAAGTTGATAACCTGGGCTTACGGGAACAGAGAGGGCCACAGTTGCGGTGCTCTGCACATACAACCATTTATGGATTCAACGCAGGCATCACGTAGGAGGTGTCACCCTTCCTCACCAAGGACATTCGCCGTCGTGGGAACCCTCCACCTCCGCCTCCCCAGCCGAGACTCCGCCCCATGAACCTCGGGCTTCCCAGTCCCCCTCCGGAGCCCTAGAAGCCCCCACTCGACTTGCGGGGCTGTTGGAGGCCTAGTGTGACTTTGCAGCTGGAACTCACACCAGAGCGTCCACCTGTCTGTGCGCACAGACCAACCAGCTCTGTCACTTTCGCGCTCTGTGACTCTGTTTCTTTACACACAGTGCTTAAAATTTTATTTTATTTATTTGAAAGGGAGCCAGAGGGGAAGAAGGATCGCCCATCCACTGGTCCACTCCCCAGATGCGTGCAACAGCCAGGGTCGTCCCAAAGAGCCTGGAACTCAACAGGTTTCCCACGTGTGTGGCAAAGACCCAAGTACTTGAGACATCACCGTCTGCTCCCTGCCCCCTCCGCGCACACTGACACAAAGCTGGGATCAAGGGTGGAGCCGGGACTGGGACCCAGCACCTCAATAGGGGATGAGGGGGTTTGCACAAAATGCCTGCCGCTCTCGGCTTCCTCGGCGGAGACAAGAGCAGCGCCTCCCACACAGGGCCAAGAGCATGACTAACGCTTCTAACCCAGCGTCTTCTTGATGACTGGCACACAACCGGTGCACACGTCTCTGGGGTCCTGTGGCACGCAACGACCGAAGCAGGGTCACAGGCATGTCCACTCAACCCCCTGGGAGAGGGTTACGTGGCCAAGGTACACAGTGCCCGGTGGAGGGTGGGCACTGTGGGTTCCTGTTCCTGTTTGGGTAACTCCCAGCCCCTCACACCCAGTCCCCAGCGGGGGCTCGGCCAGGGCCGCGGCTGTGTGGATGAATGGCGCCCTTTGTTGCCTGCCCTCGTCGGGATCTGGAGCCCACAGCTGCAACCGAACCATGGTGACCCAGTGTTCCCCACCCACCCAGCCAGGGCCTGGCCCTCAGACACCCCGCTCTGCTTCCAGGTTCTGACCTCGGTGAGCGGGCGGCTGCCTCCCTGGGGGTGTTGGGAGTGTGTGGGCCTGTGTTCTCGCAGGAAGCCCCACTGCCAGGGCACACCCAGGGCAGGAAGTGGGCGAGAGTGACTCACACCTTGGACAGAAAGCACTTGGGCCCCTTCCCAGCCTGTCTCAGCAGCCGGCCGGGCCCTCCACGCTGGCACCGGGCTCGGGCTCCCTGTGAGTGGCTGCTTGTTTTCCTGGGTGAGGAGGACATGTGTTCTGACAGGGGCCTTGTTTCTGGCAGAGGGTAAGCAGGGGACAAGGACAGGGCCCAGGGCTGTGAATTCCAGAACTTTCCCTTGACTGCTACCCTGAGGGAGGACTGCTAACCCCAGGTGGCACCTGAAGTCCCGTGGCTGGAAGTGGGGACAAGACGTGCCCACGTCCCGCTGCTGGTCACCACCCAGCAGGCACTCGGGGTCCTGAGACCGGAGCTCTGTGAGGCGTGGGGTGTCCCCTAGCCACCGCCCCTTGCCAGGGCCGTGGGAGATGTAAGCATATGTCCCCGGAGGGGTAGAATTTTCTGGAATTTTCCCAAAGTCCACTCTTTGCCTCTGACACCACCTCAGGGGCCCTCTTTCCTGACCGTGGGATGCCCCAAGTGCTGTGGGCGCAGGAAGGTGGCAGGTCACAGATGAGGACATGGCCCAGCTGGGCCTTGGGGGTGGGGTGCGGTCCCCCCAGCAGGGAAGGGGCAAAGGACCTCTCAGCGGAGACTCGAGACTCCCGCTGGGGGCCCACGGGATTTGTTAAACCTTGGGTACTCAAGCCTACAGGGTTCGAGTGAGCGTAATTGTAAAAAGCGCCTAACGACGGTTTATCACCCGTGTTTTCCAGCGTCCCTGCCCGTCTCCTGCGTCTGGGTCAAGGGTTTAGGAGGAGCCGCCAAAGCCGTCTGCGGGCCTCCAGATGCAGTTGGCACAGAGACGGCGTTGGTCTTCCTCCTCTCTCAGCACCCAGCTCCAGGCACAGCCCGGGCGCGCGGGAGGCGCTCACTGAGAGGGGCTGGACAAAGTGCCGCCCTCGTCAGCACTCCCTGGAAATCGCCGTCAGCAGCCCACGCCTCCTGGGCACGCAGGCTCCTTTGAGAGCGGATGATGCAAATTGGGTCCAGGTGCCCCTGCAACGGAAACTAACGCCCAGGCCAGAAAGTAGGCACGCTTCCTGGTGAGTCACCAGGTGCACCTGGGAATCCAGGACCGCGTGCCGCCAGCAGCAGGCCACTCCGCCGGGGAGGAAGCCCCAGAGCTGGGCGGCTGGGACTGTGGGGCAGGGGCTTGCAAATTCCAGCTGACGGGCACGGAAACACTGTTGCACAACAAGCAGGAAGGCAGGTAGCATTTGCAGCTGCGCACAGACTGTCTTCGGGGGAGTCCGAATGCTCCCCCTGGAACCGGAATCGCTGTTTTTGATGGGCTCCGACAAGATTTCTCTGTGCTGACACTACTGACGTTTTTTTGAAAAAAGTTTATTTATTTGAAAAGCAGTGACTCAGAGAGACGGAGACAGAAATCTCCCAGCTGCTGGTTCACGCCCCAGATGTCCATAACAGCAGGGGCTGGGCCAGTCTGAAGCTGGGAGATCGAAACTTCACCCTGGCCTCCCATGTGGGTGGCAAGGGCCCAAGTACAGGAGCCATCTTCCACTGGCTCCCAGGGTGCACACGGGCAAGGACTTGGACAGAAGGCAGAGGTGGAGGCAGGGCTCCGTTCCAGGCACTCCAGGATGGGATGCGGGTGTTCCGAGTGGCAGCTGCGGGAGCTGGGTCCCACACAGCACCCCCACCCCGCCCACCTGCCTGGATATTTTGGGAGAGATGCGGCTTCGCTGCTGGGGGCTGCCCTGTGTGGTGCTGGCCACCGAGCAGCAGCATCCTGGCTCTTTCCTGGAGACACCTGTAGCACCGTTGCCCCTCGGGTGGTTGTGAGGGTGGGACGGGGACTGGTCCATGTCCGTACTGCTGGTGCCTGGTGTGTAACAGGCACCGTTTGTTGAATAAAGCTTGTGCGCATGTGTGTATGTATATGCATGTGTGCATGTGTTCCCCTGCACATGTATGTGCACACACGTATGTGCATGTGTGTGGGTATGTGTGTGCATGTGTGCATAAGGGGGTGCACATATATGTGCACTCATGCAGTGTATGCGTATGCATGCATGTGCATGTGCATGTGCATGTATGTGTATACGTACACACATGCATGCACATGTGTCCATGTATATGCACACACGTGTGTAGATGTATGTGCACATGTGTGAGTATGTGTGCACGTGTGTACTGTATGTGTGCATCGTGTGCATATGGGTATGTGCACATGTGTGCATATATGCATGTGTATGCATGTGCATGTTGAGTGTGCACATACATGTGCATGTGTATCCACGCACATATGTATGTGTGTGCGTACATGCATGTGGGCATGTACACACGTGTGTGCATGTGACACATGTGTATGCATGTGTGCGTGCATGTGTGCATGCGTGTGCATGCATCGTGGACAAGCATGTGTGTGCACACTACACCTCTGTCCTTTCTCTCAGAGGACGCCCGCCTCTGTCCTTCCTTTGGAAGACCTTGACTGAGAGGATGCCAGTCATTGCTGTGTTTGCAGGTGGTCCTTCCATAAGGAACAGGATGGGAGACTTTGGGCCTTGTGTTCACTCAGACCCGACCTCAGCCGTACCTCCCCAGGCCCACCCAAACCTCTCAGGCTCATTAGCTTGAGCCTTCTCCCCCTTTGTCTGTTCCGTGTCCATGTGGTTCCAGAGGTGGGGGAGGAGGTGGACATCCACATGATGGCCTGGACCCGTCCCCTCTGCTTGAGCAGCGGCTAAGCTGCTCCACCGCTGAGATCGTCACATACAGTTATGCAGCCCCGACAGCACCCTCCTCCTCGCTGTCCGGAGGTGGGCAGGGCCTTCTGCGCCAGCAGGAGAACCAGCCACGGCTCCTTGCATCTGGCTGCCCTGGTCCTGCCGGCCTGGATGGGGCTGGCTCACCGCACAGGAGGGGAGGAGGGAGCAGTCCTTGCCACATCACTGCCTACCTGCAAAGGACTCTGGGAAGTGCTGTCCCTAGCCAGGTAGTGCATGGCTGTCTGTGCACTGTACCTGGGGGTTTGTAAAGAGAAGGAAGGGGCAGGCGGATGCCGTGCAGCTGGGCTCTGTCACCGCCTCGGCGAGGCCCGGGGTACACGACGCGCAGTGGCAGTGGGGACCTTTGAGGCCTGTCTCCTGCCTCCCACCTGGAGATGTGGTGACCTTTAGGGGGTCACGATGATCCTGCTTTCTCAACTCATCTCCCTGCCCTACTCAGTGGCCCTGGCTCCTTCCTTCAGGGGAAAGAGATGACTCACAGAGCCCTTTAAGGAAATGTGCAAGGCTTTCACTCCCCTGCCCCCATAAAAATATGCAAGTGTGCGTGTGTGCATGCACACACACACACTCAGTTCAAGCACAGTGTCCCCGTGTCCTGAGGACTCCCTTAAGCCCCTAAGAATCCCTGAGAGCCAGGCAGGCTCCGTGTAAAAGCCTCCATGTCTGCTGAGCTTGGCAGCTCCACAGCCTTCTTTCTAACCCAGCCTGGTTCCCATTACAGCTCGAATTCTCCACAATCACTCAATTTGAGGTCACCATGGAGCCACTATGCAGATTGTTTCACTGTAACAACCGGAGGCTCAGAACTGCTGGGCTACCAAGTTGCAAACTACGAATATGCCTCTAGGGGAGTTTCCCAGCCAGGCACTGCAGACACAACCCATTAGTAGCAATTTATGGGCCCCTGCTTTCTAAGAGCTGGCTCACGGGGAGACTCCAAACAAAAAGAAGGTTGCTCTTAAAATTCTTCTTTAATCATGGGGAATAACTTGCTCCCTGCATGAGATGACTTTCAACGGGAGAACTGGATGTGCAAATGGCTCCTTATCTCGGTCAGCCACCCAACTGCCGGCCATATCTCCTCTTCTCTATCATGCACAATGCTGCCAACCAGAACGTACTGAGCAGGGGTGCAGGCAGCCGGTGCTGCGTCTCAGCAAACCCGACCCGAGTTTTAAATCAAACGGGCTTACCATAAACGATAACAAATCTGATCTGGCGGACTCTAAATCATGGCTTGGCACGGAAAGATGCCCTGCTCGGGGGAATCGGATTAGCCTCCCTGGCACGATCGTCTTACATATAATTGCACGTTACAGCCGTTGGTGTTTACAGCTCCAAATGCAGGCCTGGCACGCCTGGTTGCGTTCTCAGAGGTTGCAATGGCAGCCGCAGGACTCTGCTCATGTAAATTTCACAGCCCTGCTTCTTATTTCCGCGCCCACGTTAGGGATTTGAAAAGCAACACAGAACCATCTTGGGTCCAATCCTTTGTCAGATTCAAAGGCAGAGCCCTGAACCCCAGCCCTCGTGACCTCCCCACAGTCAACCTTCCCACAGTTGTTCCTCAGAACCCGCAGAGCCCCGGCCCAGGGGCCACCTCGGATGCTGAAATCCCGGATGCTGCAAACCCTGATGTGAAACTGCAGTAACTGTGAAGAACCTGCCCTACCCACATCCTCCTGTAGACTTTAAATCATCTCTGGATTATTTACAGCACAGTAAATATTTATATAATACGTAAATACGCAAAACATGTTTGTAAATATGTAAATATTTATATAAATAATTTATAATACAGTGCAAATGCTATGTAAGATGTTGTTAGACTGTAATGTTCAGGGAATAACAACAAGAACAAAACCCTGTACACAATGCAGCTTTTTCCACAATGTTTTCTAACTGCAGTGGGTGAAATCTACGGATGCAGAGCCCGAAGACGTGGAAGGGCAAGTGTATTTTACGATTTTACGCAGAGTTGGAAGACAAAACTTTATCAGCATCTGAACCAGGCAGAAGGGCCAGGCCTGGCGCTAGCTGAATCAGGAAAACCGCTGGACCCAAGTTCAGCTGTTGTCCCTGAGGGAGACTGGTGGCAGCCGGCGCTGTGCAGGACGTGGGAGAAGAACGTGCGTACTTTGCCACAGGTTATCCAGACGGGGTCAGCATCACACCATCATCGCCTTCAGCCACAAAGGGGCACAGCTGGGCTTCCAGAAGGTTCCACCCCACCCCTCTGCTGGGATAGAGGTGGGCGAGGTTGTCATTCACCCCTCCCACCTGGGACCACCTGGTAGGAAAGGACAGCCCAGCATGGCTGGCCGTGCACCAGTACGGGGAGGTGGGGCTCTCGCCCGCCTTCCTTGGGCCAGAGCTTTGGAACTCCAAATGCCCAAGACCTCCCCGTCCCAGTGTTCCCCAAGAATGCCTGGATTTCCGTCTGTGGCGTGTTTTAGAGCTCTAAGTAGGCAGAGTTAAGAAGTGAACCTTCTATTTGGAATGAACACACACACACATACATGCATTTGGTTTTCGCCCGTGGTTACTACAAAGGTGCTTCAAAAAATCTGCAGAAAATGGGATTAGTTTTGGAGCAAAACATTTGAAATCCATGCACATGAAGGTATGTGGAAAAGGTGCACCGTGAAAAAATTATGCATGGGTTTCTGAATGTGTTTTTGCACAAAAACACATTTATCTTTTAATTCCCCTCTCCACATGCCTGCCAGAGTGCCCTTGTGTGTCTTGCTCTTAATCATGCAGAGTTTCACTGACAGCGCTCGTATCCTGCGGGGTCTTGCCACAGAGGATTGCTCCTGGTGCGTGTGGTTCCTCACCTGCTCCTGCTGCCCCGGCTCAGGGTGTGCGAGCTATGGGAGGAGACGACAGGGAGGAGGTTTCGCCAGCAGCAGCCTGGACACGCCTGCAGGTTGCCAGCAGCAGCCTGGACACACCTGCAGGTCATCAGCAGGTCTTCCTCGTGGGCCTTCGCCCTGGCCAACGGCAGGCAGGCGGCCATGGGCTGCAGTACACCAGGGCTGTTCTCTGGGCGTTGATGGCCACGTTCGGCTCTCACGGCCGCCCCCGTCCTGCTGCCTGTGCTGAGCCCTTCCCCCGGTGCCCCTGCAGCTGGCTGGCCGGCTTCCTCTCCTGCCCTGGCTCCTCCTCCACCCCCCAGCCTCTTTCTGCTGGAGGCCCTGGGTTTGGCGCTTGCACCCCAACATGGTCTCTTCTGGCCTCAGAGCCTAAGCACCATCTCATATTTGCCCCCCAGGGTACATTTCTTTCCCACCAAATCCCGGTGGGGCTTCTGATCACCCACAGTCTCTATGAGGCATCTTCTGCTGTTTGAGTCCTTCAACGAATCCACCCGACCATTCTCTAAGCTCCACCTCGGAAATCCGCGCAGGACACGACTGCTTCCTACCCGCTACCCAGCGCCCTCTGGGGGCGGCACCAGCATCAGCTCTTGCTACGATTATCTCAGGATTATCTCAGTAGCTCAAAGTCAGCAGGATTGCTGGTAGCCCTGACTTGCCCGGGTCCATTCTCATAGGAAGGAGCTGCAACACCCCTGCTCATCCTGGGCTATCCGGGGTGGGGGGAGGGGGATCCCCAATCCACTAAAACAGGAGATGGCCGCGGGAGATGGTCAGGAGATGGCAGTGTGGGAGGGCAGCAGACTGCACTTCTGTGGCCCCCAGGCGAGGACTGGGCAGTGTGGCAGCGACCCTGCCTTGCTGCCATCTTGCCTTAATGAATAGCTGTGGCTTTTGGGACCACCCATCTGGCTGTCCTGCCTCCCTTTCTCCATCTGTGAAGTTGGACAGAGACAGCTGTGACACAGACGTGACAAAGTCAGGTGGAGGTCGGCGTTCCCGACTTTTTTTCTCTCTCTGACTTCCAAATAAATGACTCTTTAAAAAATGAAAGTATTTATCATTATTTTAATGGTTGTTAAAGCAACACGCAAAAATAATATAAAAGCACGCCCAAAATTTAAAAATCTGAATTCTGCAACTCCAGAAATAGCCAGTACTCCATCCTGAATTATCATCTATGTCCTTTTTTTTGAGATTTGATACATGGCTTTTGTTGGTTTGTTTTAAAGATTTATTAATTGGGCTGGCACCCCAGCTCACTAGGCTAATCCTCCGCCTGTGGTTTTGGCACCCTGGGTTCTAGTCCCGGTTGGGGCACAGGATTCTGTCCCGGTTGCTCTTCTTCCAATCCAGTTCTCTGCTGTGGCCCGGGAGGGCAGTGGAGGATGGCCCAAGTCCTTGGGCCCTGTACTCACATGGGAGACCAGGAGGAAGCACCTGGCTCCTGGCTTTGGGTCGGCGCAGTGCGCCGGCTGTAGCGGCCATTTGGAGGATGAACCAACGGAAGGAAGACCTTTCTCTCTGTCTCTTTCTCTCTGTCTGTTTTATTAATTAATTTATTTGAAAGGTAGAGCGACAGAAAGAGAGGGAGAGACAGAGACAGAGGAAGCTCTTCCACCTGCTGGTTTACTTCACAAATGGTTGCGACAGGCAGGTCTGGGCCAGGCTGAATCCGGGAGCCAGGAGCTCCATCCAGGTCTCCCATGAGCGAGTCCGGGGCCGGAGCGCTGTGGGTTTCCGCAGCCCATGAGTCGCGGCTGCCAGCAGCCCAGGGGCTCACGCCTGGGCCTCTCCTTCCTCAACCAGAGGGGTCCCAGGCCCCTCTCCTGGTGGATGGGGAGAGATGGAGCCGGCGCTGCCGGCCTCGCGCAGAAGCGACAACACCACGGCAGTCCCACAGGGCCGGGAAAGGGGCCGTCCCATTTCACAGAGGGAAGAGTGAGGCCAGAGGAGTTAGCACGCCCGGGAGCGGCCAGGCGGGAAGGAGCCCACGGGGGCGTGGCCACGGCGGGCGGGCACTGCCCTCGCCTTGGTATCACGACATCGCCAGGAGCCGGGCAGCTCCATCTCCCGCTCAACTCCAGCTCCGCTACCGGGGCTGGCCGGCTGCGTTAGGCAGGGACTCCCGCCTTGCCCGGGTCACGCGGGCGAGGACACACACACACACACACACACACACACACTCGGGACGCGGGGAGAGCCGGGGAGCACCGCGGCGTCCCGCGCGGCGCGCACAGTGGCTCCCGGCGCCCGGCAGAGGGCAGGATGCGGCCAAAGATGCGGGGCGGCCGCAGCGCGCGGCACCTGCTGGCCCCCGGGGCCGTCCCGCCCCTGCTCCGGATGCCCGGCTCCCGCCGCGGGGCCCTGGGACCCACAAGGGGAATCCCAGGGAGAAGCGCCGCGTTTCCCCGGGCGCCGAGAAGGGGTCGGAGGCGGCCCCCAGGGTTTAGCCCGCATTTTCCTTCATCAAACACCAAGAAAAATGCCAAGCGCGTCTAGAGGACCCAAGGACCCCTTCCCTGCCCCACCCCCACCCGAAAAGGCGAGTCGGGCCCACCGGGGCGCCCGGGGTCCCCTACACAGCCCGGCTAGCCGGCGGCTGGCCCGGGCTCTCCTTTCCCGGCCCCCCTGTACAACGGAGGACAATGGCTTCCGCCGGCTGGGCTATGGAGAGGGGCGTGGGGTGGCGCCTGAACCGCGCCTGGCCGGCCAGGCACCCAGCCGCCCACCGCCCCGAGGGACGGTGCCGGCCTGCCGGCCGACGCCTGGGTGGCTCCTCCCCGGGGCCGGCCCCGCGCTCGCCTCGGTGCGCTCGGCTGGGCGGCGGCCCACGCCCCCTCCTCCAGGCCGCCCCCCCTGGGCCGCGCTCGCTCGGTTCGCTCCTTCCCCTCCTCCTCCTCCTCCTCCTCCTCCTCCTCCTCCTCCTCCTCCTCCTCCTCCTCCTCCTCCTCCTCCTCCTCCTCCGCCCGCGCCGCCTCCCGTCTCCCGCCAGCTGCAGCCAGCGAGGAGCGCGGCGCGGTAGTCCCGGCACGGGGAGCGCGGGGCTCTCTCCCGGGCGGGCACGGGCACGAGGCGCGGCGGCGGCGGCAGCCGGGAGGAGGGGGCGCGGCGCTCGGCCCCCACGGGCTCGGCTCGCGGCTGCACGAGCTGGGCTGGGCGCTCGCCACGCACCGCGCACCGCGCAGCCCGCGGCCGGGCATGTAGCGGCGGCAGCGGCGGCGGAATATGGGCGGGAACCACTCCCACAGGCCCCCGGTGTTTGACGAGAATGAGGAAGGTAAGAGCGCGCCCGGAGCCCGCCACTGCCCGGCCCTCGCGGGCGTCGGCCCCGCAAGCCCGGCGCCATCCCCTGCCGGCTGCTCCCGGGCAACTCGGCGTCTCGGGTGCCCCGGGGCGGCGGCCCCCGAAGCCTGCCCGCAGGTGTGGCCAGGGCGGGAGCTGACGCGGCGGGCGAGGGGGGCCTGAGGCGCCGGGGCAGGGGGTGCCGGAGCCGGCCGGGGTGGGCGGGGTGCGCCCAGGGCGCCGCGTGTGCGCGCGCGAGGGCCCTCCGCGCGGTCGCGGTTGTGCACGGGCTGGGTGCGCGCCGCGCTTGTGGCTGTCCCGGGACGGCCTCGGGAAAGTTGGCCAAGTCCGAGGAGGGCGTTTTGCCCAGGCGACGTGGATGCGGGGGTGGATGAGGCTGCCCAGCCGCGCGTGGGCTCCGGAGCGGGAGGCCTCGCCGCCCCCAGCGGGACTCCATCCCCAGCGCTGTGTGCCCCTTCATCTCTCTGAAAGCGGTTTCCTCCCCGCACAGCCTCCAGGGCTGCGTGTGGTTTAACCGCTGCTAAGCCGCATGGGCAGTACCTGGTAGCCCCAAGTGCCCCGAGCTGTGGGCATGGTGTGGGCTGCCTGTTACCAGCCCTCTCCCCAAACCCGGCTTCCTGCTGCGCCCCAAGTAGAGCCGAGGTGCCCTGAGCCTCCGTCTGCGCCAGGCGCAGTCCCAGGAGCGTTCACCCCGCCCTCCGGACACCCATGGGGTGGGTGCTGCTGTGTCCCCATTCCACACTTGGAAGGTGAGGACCCGCCCTGGGCCCAGCTTCTCAGGGGCAGAGCGGTGAGAGACTGGATGGTGAGCTTTGCCGGCTGTGCTGTCACTGCGGGTTGGGCGCAGGCTTGCGTGCAGAGATACCGGGTTCCAGAATCCCCAGGACGGTGGATGCTATGGGGATGCCCCCTTCCGAGGGGTCATGAGTGCAGCCGGTGAGTGAGTACGTGGGGGTCTGGCCAGCACGGCCGTTTCCTGCACGAAGTCCAAATCCGGTGGCCCTGGATGACTTGGTGTATGAGGCTGTGAGGGGACAGCGCCAGGATTTGGGTCGAGGGCTCAGCTCCTTTTGGTCTTTAGCACTCACAGGTGGGAAGCCCGAGCTGGGGGCAGGAGAGGTGGGCCGTGGGGTAGCCAAGGCCCTTGGGTGTTCCCCTAGGAGTTGGGCACCGCCCACCACCACCAGGAGCGGTGGGGTTCTAGCCGGGGTCACAGGTCATCATGTTTCTCTCTCTTGCTCTTGCTCTCTCTCTCTCTCGCTTTGTTCCCCCCTTTCCTTCTCTGATTTGCAGAGGAAATTTACGAGTATCCTGTGGAGAATGGTCTTTATCCTTTCTCCCAGAAAACGCACTTTAGAGTTCTTTGTTGGCAAACTCGTGAGCTGCGGCGTGGCCAGCGTTGGCATTCCTGTCGTGACGCCTTCTCCCGAGGGCAGCTCGGGCTGAGGTTAACGACCTGTTTCAGTGTGCGTGCAAACGCGAGGCTGGGCTCTCCAGCCCCGTGAAACATTAACCTGGTAAATTTTGCCAGCGTTTTTCTCACCCGTTTGTCTGTGCAAGTAAAACCACGCAGCCACTCATTTAGCTCCAACATTTCCTGGCATCCTTTCTCTGTGCATCCTTGTACTTGGGCCAGTGGAGGGGCCCTAACTCCAAGAGGGGGGGAGTGGCGAGCACACACTGTCTTAAGATCCGAGTCTGGCAGAAATGGCCGGCGTTCTCCAGGACAGGGGGGGGATGGCATACGCCAGGGCAGATGGTGGGAGTGAGCCTGGCTTGTTTTGGCACACGAGGGGGGCATGGGGAGCTGGAAGGCACAGGAGATGGCTCTGGAATGCCAGGCCAGCCTCAAAGGGCCCAGTGACGTATGGGCTTGCTCTAAAGGTTGCCGGTGACAGGGGAGTGCCCTGGTGCCATGGACACACACGCTCTCCTGTGCCACAGCTGTCAGGTGGGCATAGATATAGACCCTCACCTGGCTGGGACAAGGGTGGATTTTCAGCAGGGGGATGCGAAACCACAGCTGACAGTTGGCCATGGCATAACTGTGCCGTGGCCGCCTCCGGTCTCACCGTGGACGTTTAACTTATCAGGTGCACGTGGTCACAGCTGCTCGCAGGAACAGGAGGTAAGTGAGGGCAATCAGCTGGCACCGTCCTCCGCCTTCCTGGTGTGTCCGACGGCAGTGTTGGGCTGTGGCTGGCCCCTTAGCCTCGCCTGGCCCAGCTGCAGCGCTGCTGAGGGAATTCACTGGCTCTGGCCACTTCTCGCCGCCTCCACCCCCACGGTGCTGCTGCAGGCTGCGGTCACAACTCTTGCTCAGGTTATTACGACAGCCGCCTCCTTGGCTGCTCGCCCTGCATTGGCCCTTATTCCCTACAGCATCACCTCCACGCGACAGCCAGAGTGACCCTGTCGAAAAGCACATCAGGCCGAGGGGTCCCCCACACCCTCCCACTCTCTCTGCCTGACCCTGTGCCAGAGAGAGAGAGAGAGAGAGAGAGCGAGCGAGCCAAGTCCTTAGAGATGCCTGCCATCCCTCCTTCACTCCCAGTGCACCTGCCTCCCTGCTGTTCCCTAGGCACTCCCAGCACCCTCACACCTCAGCCCTGCCACCTGCGCCTCCTGCCTGAGGGCCTGGCCCACGGCCCCAGCCCCACGGCCCCAGGTCTGTCCAGCTTCCTGTCCACCCTGCATGAAGCCGCACGCTCAGCTGCCCTGCTTGCTCCATGTTCCTCTATGGTAGCCCTCACCCCCCTTGTGCTACGGTGCCTGTTTCCTGCACTGTTGTCTAGCTCCGTCCGCTCAGTTGCAGGCACCTGCAAAGTAGGGGCTTTGTGTGACTGGTGCACTGCTGTATCCCAGGGCCTAAAGTGACACTTGGAACACAATGGATGGCCTGTGGATTTTTGCAGAGGGAATGAATGAATGAGTGAATGAATGAGTGAGTCCGCCTCGGGTTTCTGGGCCATCAGGGGTCTCTCCTTCCTCTCTGCCTTTGTCTCAGGCAGGCGGTGACCTCGGGCCTGTCGCGCTCACAGGCTCACCGCGGCACGGGTCCCAGGATGAAAGCAAGCTGGTCCTGTCCACGTCTGTTGCAGCGTTGGTTCTGACGTGGCCTCGGGCTGTTCTGGAACCGGTGACTGTGGCCGGGGAGACAGGAGGCTCCTACACGGCCGGTCCCGGAGGCAGGCAGCCGTGTTAGTGCCGTTGGAGGCGTTAGGACCCAGCGTGGACGTGAGGACTTTTCTCAAGGAGTATCGCAGGCTGACGGAAGAAGGGCAGGTGGGCGCTGGGCAGGCAGCAACAGAAGCCGCCCACTCCAGCTCCTGTCGTCCCGTCGTGGCCGCGGGGAGCGTGCTATGGGATGGGGCTCATCGCCCTGCGGCGTGCGGGTCCACGTGCATCTTCCGCACTGGGCAGTGGCCTCCTCACGGGCAGCAGTGAATTCTTGTCCACCTTGGTATCGGCAAGGCCTGGAGCAGTGCACACAAGGACATCTGGCAGTTGTTTCTTGAAGACGAAAGCTCTCAGTTACACGGGCCGATTGCTTGCTTTCCCTTGGGTTCTGAAGCTGCGGAGAAAATATTTCACCTTTTTTTTTTTAAAAAGAAAAGATTTATTTACTTGAAAACCAGAGAGAGAGAGAGATCTTCCAGCAGCTGCAGTGGCCGGGGTTGGTCCAGGCTGAACCAGGATCCCTGAACTCCATCTTGGGTGCAGGACCCAAGCACTTGGGCCATCCTCTGCTGCCTTCCCAGGTGCACCTTGGGGCTGGGTCAGAAGTGGCGCCCATGGGATGCTCACGGCAGAGGTGGCAGCTCACCTCACTGTGCCACGGCGCCGGCCCCAGAGATTTTTGGATTTATTACCAGTAAAGTAAAAGATTCAGATTTATTGCCACCACCTTGGATTTGAGATCACAATGACTCTGACCCTGACCCTGACCTTGACCCTGACTTTTGCTGGGGTAGACAGTGGGTCTGCAGCACAGACCCAGCACTGGGTCAGAAGGAGAACCCCTCTCCCACTAAGAGGTGGGGACTCGTGAGTGGTGCCGTGTGATGATTGACATCTGTCGGACTCTTGCCTATCAGTACTGGGGTGTCAGTTATCTTCCCATTGAGAGAGAAAGCAGTGCTCTCTGCGTAAGACAAATTCCTGCCGTGTGGGACAGCAGAGCGGTGGGGAGGGTGGTGGGATGGAGGCAGGATTTATGGTGCGTCTCAAAGGAAGGGTTTAAATGCCTTGAGAGACAAAAAGGATCAGTATTTTAGGAGATCAAACAGCATAAGCTAGCAGCGAGCTTAGGCATTTTCCTTGGAGAATTGGAAGGAACAGATACACAGTTCTGTAAGTTTCAGGGTGTGGAGCAGTCGCAGACAGGGATGGGGAGAGGCTTCTGCAAAGGGTGTTGAGGATCCCAGCGCACTGGTCCGGCACTAGTGAGCACAGACGGCTGTCCCAGAGGAGACCCAGTGCGCCGAACTCCCCAGGGAGAGAAGCCCAGGTCAGGCCCAGGTCGGTCTCTTAGCCAGAGCCGGCCCAGGAAACACGCAGGCCAGTGCTGTTGCTGCTGTCTCTCCTCTCAGTTGTTGGTGCTGGGGACCTGGTGGCGTCTTCATTCAATGCCTGGGGCCTGTGGTCGTCAGCAGGAAGTACTCCCATCTGTGGTGCTGTGATAGGAGGGGAGGTATCGACGAAGTTTATGGAAAATACACAGAGTGAAAAAACTCTGCATGGGTTTCAGTTTTCAGAACATTTTACTTATTTTCATTTTATTGAAAAGGCAGAGAGAGAGAGAGAGAACACCACCCTGTATCCACTGATTCTCTCCCCAAATGCCTGCCACAGAAGCCAGGTGTCCAGCACTTGGTCTGCATCCCCTGAGTGGGTGGCAGGGGCCAGGACACTTGAGCCCTAGCCCAGTGCCTCCCAGGGTATGCATTAGCAGGAAGCTGGCATCAGGAGCAGAGCCGGGACTTGAGCCAGCACTCTGATGTGGGGTGTGAGTGTCTCAAGCAGAGTTAAATGCCATCCCCTTAATTTTTTGGTACCAAGATAAATTCATCTTTCTGTGAACTTTCTGAAATACCTTTGTCTAAATGTCTCAGTCTCTCCCTGTGGGACATTGCTGCTGTCCACTGATATAATCCTGTTCCCCTTTCTGCTCATAAAAAAATTATAGGGGGGCCAACGCTGTGGTGTAGCAGGTTAAACTGCCGCCTGTGGTGCCAGCATCCCACGTGGTCGTTGGTTCAAGACCCAGCTGCCCCACTTCCAATCCAGCTCTCTCTGTGGCCTGGGAAAGCAGTAGAAGATGGCCCAAGTCCTTGGGTCACTGCACCCACATGGGAAGACCCAGAGGAAGCTCCTGGCTTCAGATCGGTGCAGTTCCGGCCATTGTGGCCAATTGATGAATGAACCAGCGTATGGAAGACCTCTCTCTCTCTCTCTCTCTCTCTCTCTCTCTCTCTGCCTCTCCTTCTCTCTCTGTGTAATTCTGCCTTTCAAATAAATACATCTTAAAAAAATTATAAGAAGGTACTTCAAAAAGTTAATGGAAAATGAGTAGTAGGAAGTAACTGTGCTTGGATTTCTACACCAAAACTTATTGTTTAACTCCATTTCCTACGCATTCTAAAAATTATATTTATTTTTATTTATTTGAAAGGGAAATAGAACGAGAGAGAGAGAGAGAGAGAGATCTTCCACCTGTTGGTTCACTCCCCGAATGCATGCCCTAGCTGGGGCTGGGACAGACTGAAGCCAAGAGCCTGGAAATTAATCCAGGTCTTCCACGTGGGTGGCAGGAACCCAACTGCTGGAGGCGTCACCTCCTGCCTCCCAGGGTGCACATTAGCGGGAAGCTGGAGTAGGAGCTAGGACTCAAACCCAAGCACTCTGCTGTGGGCTGTGGGTGTCCCTGGTGGTGTCTTCACTGCCGTGCCAAATGCCCTCCCTCCACAAGGTTTTTGAAATACTCCATGCTTGCCTGTCCCTTTGGAGTTATGTGGGGCCATCCGTGTGACTAGCTCTGGTCAACGTGGGGAGAGGTGACGAGTGTTGCGTGTTGTGGGAAGGACTTAAGAGCTGGTGGCTGTCACTTCCTGTCTGTGTCTCAGGACAACCACAGTAATCCAGAAGGTGGAAACTATTTCATCCTGGTTCCTTGAGGGAGAACAACACGGATCAGGATCCATAGTCACCAGCAGCCAGCCTGGCAGGGGGTGTGTGGCATGGGTGAGGTGGATGGACTCTGCCATTTTAAGCCAAACCCTGAGATGTGGGATCATTCGTTAGCATAGCGAGATCCAGTCTGTCCTGATGATGCACCCACTGACACCAGCCCTGCCTCAAGCAAGAGCATCCAGTGTTTTATAATGAAGTATTCCATTTGCCGTCACACTGGAGACGTCCCGTCCATCTTGATTAGCTGGGAGTTTTTATTATCAGTGGGGATTGAATTTAAGCAAATGGTTTTTTTGCGTCTGTTGAGATGATACGCAGTTTTTCTCCTTTTTCTGATCAGGTGAAAAAATCACATTGATTTATTTTTAAATGTTAAAACAACTTTTCATTCTTGGGGTTTGCTAATATTATGTTTATAAATTTTTCATAAGATATTATGAACATTGTGCCAGTATATTGGAAACAGATAACTCTTCTGTAAAATTACAACTTACCAAAAATAATACAAGGAGAATTTAAATATCAGAATGATTCTATAAATGTCATGTAAAATTGCTTACTTATGTAATTTGAAAGGGAGGGAAAGGGGGAGAGAGAGAGAGAGAGAGAGATCCTATCTGCTGCTTCACTCCCCAAATGCCTGCAACAGCGAGAATTGCACCAAGTCAAGGCTGGGAGCTAGGAATGCAATCCAAGTCTCCCACATGCGTGGCAGGGACCAACCACTTGAACCATCACCTACTGCCTCCCACTGTGTGCATTAGTGGGAAGCCGGAGTGGGGAGTGGATCTATGATTCAAACCCAGGCACTGTGATATGGGATGTGGGTGTCCCAGGTGGAATCTTAACCACGTTTTCAGATGCCTTCTCCTAGTTCTGTAACTGTTGAAACTGTAGTAAAATGTTCCTGTGCAGAAAGGTCCATGTCCGATGTCTTCCTGGGTGACTTCTTCCAAGTCTCAGGAAGAACCCCAGTCCTGTACACACCGGCCAGAGAACAGGGAGTAAGGGTTCATTTTAAAAGGTTGCATGAGGTTTTCGTTCCAAGGACTCATCAACATTACTAACAGAATTGACTGACTTTCTGCTGCTCTCTGGAAACCATCTGTGAGGGACTGTTACTAAGTTTCAAGTGTTTGGTATAATGGTATCCTATTATCCTGTCTCCTGCCCAGTGTCTGTAGGGTCTGTAGTGGTAGCTCCTTTTTGAATTCTGGTTTTGGTAATTCATACTTTCTTTCTCACTTATTTTTCTTGATGAGTCCTACTTGCCTTATCGTTTTTTAAAATTTTATTTTATTTTAGCCGGCGCCGTGGCTCAATAGGCTAATCCTCCACCTTGCGGCGCCGGCACACCGGGTTCTAGTCCCGGTCGGGGCGCCGGATTCTGTCCCGGTTGCCCCTCTTCCAGGCCAGCTCTCTGCTATGGCCAGGGAGTGCAGTGGAGGATGGCCCAGGTGCTTGGGCCCTGCACCCCATGGGAGACCAGGAAAAGCACCTGGATCCTGGCTCCTGCCATCGGATCAGCGCGGTGTGCCGGCTGCAGCGGCGGCCATTGGAGGGTGAACCAACGGCAAAGGAAGACCTTTCTCTCTCTGTCTCTCTCTCTCACTGTCCACTCTGCCTGTCAAAAAAAAAATTTTATTTTATTTTTAAAGATTTCTTTATTTACTTGGAAGTCAGAGTTACACAGGTGAAGGTGAGGTAGAGAGAGAGAGAGAGAGAGAGAGAGAGAGAGGGAGAGGTCTTCCATCCCCTGGTTCACTCACCAATTGGCTACAATGGCTGGAGCTGCGCCCATCTGGAGCCAGGAGCTTCTTTCAGGACTCCCACATGGGTGCAGGGGCCCAAGGACTTGGGCCGTCTTCTACTGCTTTCCCAGGACATAGCAGAGAGCTGGATCGGAAGTGGAGCAGCCAGGACTTGAACTGGTGCCCACAGCGGATGCCAGCACTGCAGGCGGTGGCTTTACCCACTATACCACCGTGACTGCCCCTGTTTTTTAAAATTTAAAAATAGCTTTGGATTTAAG
Organism: Oryctolagus cuniculus; assembly: GCF_964237555.1. Lineage (NCBI taxonomy): Eukaryota > Metazoa > Chordata > Mammalia > Lagomorpha > Leporidae > Oryctolagus > Oryctolagus cuniculus. The sequence goes on along the minus strand of NC_091433.1, from coordinate 4,317,222 downwards.
CTTTCTTTGTTTTCCTTTTGATTCACTGATTAATGCTCTCATTTTTATTCTTTCTTTGACATGTATATCTTTTGGTTTAAGGTACTGTTCCTTTCCTTGATTTTGAAATAGTCTAGATTGTTGATCACTTTTACTCACTTATTTCTTCCTTATTTCACTTACAGGTTTCCACTGGATTTATTTTCCTTTGGCCAAAATGCTTCATTTACCATTTCTTCTGGTGACAAACTTTCTCACTTTCTGTCTTTCTGACTGTGTCTCTCTTTAGACTGTGAATGGCTGTCTTGATGGTTATCAAGTTCTGGGTCAGGAGTTTTTCCTTCAACATTTTGTCTTTTGGCTTCCAACATTTCTGATGGGAAGACAGCTGTCAGTACTGTTCCTACTCCTTTTAAACTTGCATGTTCTTCATGCCCTGTTGTTTTTAAGACGTCACACTTAATTCTGAGGATCTTAGCCGTGATGTCCCAGGGTGTGTGTGATGTCAGGGCCGTTTCGTGTGACTGCAGCTCAGTGGCTTTGCTTGGTTTGGGGGACTTTTATTTTGTTTTTCCAAGTTGCTGTGATGTTTTTCTCTTCCTGCTGCGCTGAAGTTGCCCGAGAGACGCTGGCAGTATTGCTGCATGTTTTTGCCCCTTTGACATTCTTGGTTTTCAGACTGAATATTTCCTCTGATCTTTTCCTTTGTCGATCCCTTCTGGTCTTTTTCTGTTATGTACCTCGACTGTGTTCTTGCGTGTACTCATTGTATTTTTAGTGCTAGAATTACCATTTGGTTTTCCTTGATGGCTTTCAACCCCTGATGAAATTATTAAAACCTGCCTTTTAGTTTCTTAGACATGGGAATCAAATTCATTTAGGAGACACGTTTGTTACTGCAGTATTTGGAAGCCCTGTGGGTCCATTTCTATTATCTGTTGTTGTCTTCTTACTTTCCTTGTTGTTTTTATTATGTGCTGGACATTATACAGGAAGTAGGATAGAGGTAAGTGGGGGCATTGAATGATACTGCATTTCCTCAGTTTTTTTTAAAGATTTATTTATTTGAAAGGCAGAATTAGACACACACACACACACACACACAAAGAGGGAGGGGGACAGGGAGGCAGGGAGAGAGAGAGAGAGAGAGAATCTTAGATCCACTAGTTCATTCCCCAAATGACTACATAGGCCAGGGCTGGGCTGGACTGAAGCCAGGAGCCAGGAGCTTCTTCCAGGTCTCCCGTGTGGATGCAGGGGCCCAGGCCCTTGGGCCATCTTCTGCTGCTTTCCCTGGTGCACCCTCAGGGAGCTGGCTGGGAAGTGGAGCAGCCGGGACTCGAACCAGTGCCCCTATGGGATGCCAGGGTGGCAGGTGGGGGCTCTTCCCCTGCAGGTCTCCCTCTGCTCTTTGGCAGTTAAGCGACAGGTACCCGGAGTCGCCTCTCGTCTTGGTGCTCCTGGAGGCTGGAACAGTTTACAGTGTGGCGCCGGCTGTCCTGAATCGATTTCAGCCTTGATGTTGGGCTGTCGCCCCTTGGTGTCCTCAGGGACAGCCAGGCTGCCTCTCCGGGCCCCTCCTCCTCCTCCCTGCCAGGTCCCCTTCCCCGGGAGCTCCATAATCCCCCCAGCAGCAAGAGCGGCCACGGGGCCCAGGCCCGCTCCTCCCACAGCCGCGGATCCCTGGGCCACCTCGGGTCTCCTGCCCATCGCCCCTCACCCGCGCAGCCGCCCTCACAGGAGAACGGTGCTCCTCGCTGTCCTCTGGAGCCAGGTAGGGACCCCGCCTTCCAGCGGGAGCGCTCCGAGAGGGTTGTTGGGACCTCTTTCTTCTTGAAAGCCACAGATGACCTCTGAGGCATTTCTTTCTTGGACACAAAAACTTGAACGCATCCGTGAACTCCCCGCCCTGCTGGAGAAACAGCGTGTCCAGCCCCGGGGGTGCTCCCTGGACGGGCCCCTGCCCCGCCCTCCCCCCCCCCCCCGTGCTGTCTCACTTTTTTGTTTATTGTTTTTTTTGTATTAAAATATAACAATTTTTTTTTTTTTTTTTTTTGACAGGCAGAGTGGACAGTGAGAGAGAGAGACAGAGAGAGAAAGGTCTTCCTTTGCCGTTGGTTCACCCTCCAATGGCCGCCGCTGCAGCCGGCGCACCGCGCTGATCCTGGCAGGAGCCAGGAGCCAGGTGCTTTTCCTGGTCTCCCATGGGGTGCAGGGCCCAAGCACCTGGGCCATCCTCCACTGCACTCCCTGGCCATAGCAGAGAGCTGGCCTGGAAGAGGGGCAACCGGGACAGAATCCGGCGCCCCAACCGGGACTAGAACCCGGTGTGCCGGCGCCGCAAGGTGGAGGATTAGCCTATTGAGCCACGGCGCCGGCTAAAATATAACAAATTTTAACATTCTGCCACATTCGCTATGTATGTGGACATTATACACATATGTACTATTTGAAAGAGAGAGAGAGCAAGTGAGCGCTAGACTGACCAGTGCAATCCAGTAGTTCAGGGCTGGGCCAGACTGACGCCAGGATCCCAGAACTGCAGCTGGGTCTCCCACATGGGTGGCAGGGACCTGGTACTTGAGTTCCCACCTGCTGCCTCCCAGGGTGCGCCTTGGCAGGAAGCTGGAGTCGGGAGTGGAACCAGGACTCTCACACCATGGCACTCTGATACGGGATGCACTGTGCCCAGTACCCACCCTGGTGAACTTAATTTTTGTGATGTGTTTTATTTATTCAGATGTATCCCAGATCTTATCGTGGCAATATGCACTCAGTTTCAAAATCACTAGTGAGAGATTTGTCCACATCCCTCTTAGCTGAGGTTCTTCGCGCGTTTCTGGTGTTTCTCTGTCAGGTGTGTGTGGCTGGTGTTGTCTCCTGTCCCGTGGTTTCTCTCAAGTCTTCCGTGGCTGTGGCCTTTATAAGAGTCCCTGCTTTCATGCAGCCGTACTTATGACACTTGCCTCGTGGTTTATGCATCTGTGTTTAGGGAAACTACCTCCACCTTGTTCGCGATTTGTCATTTCTTCCTTGGCTTCTGAAGCATTACCCTCTCCTGGCTTCCTCCAAAGCGGTTCCCACCTCCCTGGCTGATCTTGTCGCCTCTGCGTGTTCGCTCTGTCTTGGTCAGGGTGCGGGTCCAGGAGCCAGAAGCCAGTGCAGGCTTCAGACAGACACAACGTATCCCACAGAGCTGCCAACCAGGAAGGAGGTGAACTGCTCAGTGGAGGCGAGAAGGACTCTGGGAGGCAGAGAAGCAGCCCCTCCAGCCAATCAGCTACTGCGAGGGTGGAGGGAGAGGGGAGACGGCCCCTTGTCCACCAAGGCCATCGCGTGGATCTCTTTGGGGAAGGGACGGTTGCCTTAGGAGCAGGCAGCCCCCTGGGTGCCAGAGAAACCCACTGGAGGCTGCTGGCTGCAGCTGGCCCGTGTGTCCCCTGCATGCTTATGGGAGCCAGGTGGAAAACAGCATGCTGGAAGTGGGAGAAGGGTCCCTTCCTCCCACTCTGGTCTTGCGGTGTTTCTCCTGCGCTCTGTTCTGGCTACGCCTACCACGGTACCAGCAGGGAAAGGATAAGCTCACACATTTTCTATTTTTTTAAAGATTTGTTTATTTATTTGAAATTCTGGGTTACAGAGAGGCAGAGAGAGAGAGAGAGAGAGAGAGAGGGAGGGAGGGGTCTCCCCATCTGCTGGTTCACTCCCCAAGTGGCCCAATGGCTGGAGCTGAGCCAATCCGAAGCCAGGAGCCAGGAGCTTCTTCCCGGACTCCCATGCAGGTGCAGGGGCCCAAGGACTTGGGCCATCTTCCACTGCTTTCCCAGGCCATTATCAGGGAGTCGATAGGAAGAGGGGCAGCCAGGACAGGAACCAGCAGCCATGTGGGATGCTGGTGTTACAGGCTGTGGCATTACCCGCTGTGCCAGTGCCGGCCTCTGTTTATATTCTTTTTTTTTTTTTTTTTTTGACAGGCAGAGTAGACAGTGAGAGAGAGAGACAGAGAGAGAAAGGTCTTCCTTTGCCGTTGGATCACCCTCCAGTGGCCGCCGCTGCAGCCGGCGCACCGCGCTGATCCGATGGCAGGAGCCAGGATCCAGGTGCTTTTCCTGGTCTCCCATGGGGTGCAGGGCCCAAGCACCTGGGCCATCCTCCACTGCACTCCCTGGCCATAGCAGAGAGCTGGCCTGGAAGAGGGGCAATCGGGACAGAATCCGGCGCCCCAACCGGGACTAGAACCCGGTGTGCCGGCGCCGCAAGGTGGAGGATTCTGTTTATATTCTTAAGCCACATGGTCAGTCTTTGGTTTCTGGAAAGTTCCATGCACACTCCTGCCCCAGGGCCTTACCATATGCTGTCCTCTCTCCCTGAGATGTCCTTTCTGTTCTGTCTGCTTGGCGTGGTTGTCTCCCACTCGTCCTTTTCCAACTGATCGCTGGCCTGGCTCCAGTCTCTTCAAAGTCCCCCACCCCCACCCCAGGACTTTATGGAAGACTGCTCGCTGGCACTTTTCTCCTTTGTTATTCCATGTTCACTCCTGCAGGTACTTCCCGAGACAGGCACTGCATTCCCGAGTCTGTGGGCTCCGTGAGGACAGGCCTGCTGGTCAGCTTTCGTCCCAGCAACACAGCGCCCCAGACAGCCCCTGTGAAGGGAGCAAGGAGGGGGCTTGTGTTGGCTCGTGGTGCTTGATGCTCACAGTCCAGGGCCAAGCAGGCCCGCTGGCTCAGCTTCTGCAGAAAGTCTTGTCTTTTCAGACTTATTTATTTAAAGGGCAGAGTGACAGTGAGATGCAGAAATGAGAGAGAGAGAGAGAGAGAGAGAGAGAGAGAGAGAGAGAGAGATCCTCCATCTGCTGGTTCATGTCCCAAGTGGCTTTAACAGCCAGGGCTGGGCCAGGCAAAAGCCAGGGACTAGGAACTCCATCCGGGTCTCCCACATGGGTGGCAGGGGCCCCAGCACCTTGCCAACCCTGCTGCCTTCTCGTGTGAATTGGCAAGAAACTGGGTAGGAAGCAGAGGAGCTGGGACTTGAACCTACGTCTTAACCTCTCACCACACTGCCAGCCCCCAGTGTAGGCATTCGCCATGGCGGAGTCCCGAGGTGACACAGGGGCAGCACGTGGCGAGAGGGGCATGTCTGTGGCTTGGTCGTGGGCCCCTCCCAAAACCAGTCTCACCCCCTTCCAAAGGCCCCCACGTTTCTGCCCTGCATATCACTGCATAAGTCTTTGTGTATGTGTGTGCGTGCGTGTGTCGCGCTTGTGTGTGTGCATGTGTGTGCATTTGTGTGTGCACGTGTGTGTGTGCGTATGTGTTTTCAGTATCCTTGGAAGGCAATGCATTTCATCAAATAATCCTACAAGTGTGTTGTTGCACATGAGGAGGAACTGCTCTTTGGCTTTGAGCTAATAGGTAGACCCCTTTGGAGGGACACGTTTATAAGCCCTGCGCCTTTTCACAGCTCAGGAAATTTGCTTGTTTAGTTTTAATCTTTTATTTCAGAATAGTAACACAGTAATACGTAACATAGTAGCACACAATAATAACACAGTAGCAAGTAACATAGTAACAAGTCTTTGGAGATTAAACCTTCCACACATGAGCCTTTGGGGGATACCCCAACCCCTAGCCCAGCCATAGCAGCAGGTGGGTGGCTCCTGCAGGCTCTAGGGGGCATCCTCTTGCTTTATAAGGAGTCTGTCATTACAGCTGCTGTCCCTGAGTGCTTGTCAGAGAAGAACCAAGAACAGTCGCCGTGTAGCCGTGGAGAAGCGACAGGGTCCTTCCCAGTGCCCGAGGCGGTAGTCTGGGGAGAGGACAAACAAGGCTATTATTAATGAGCACCTACTGTGGGAACCCGAAGTCCAAGGGGACTCCCAAATAGCATTCGCCAAGTCCAAAGAAAGTCTGACTTTCCTTCCAGGAGGGACCAATGGTGGCTGGGTGGTGGGTAACCCGGTGTGCACAGTGCAAGCACAGCGGGGTCATGGTCACAGCCGCCGGCCATGCTCCTGGGGTCTACAAGCCACAGCTGCGTTAGGCTCCCCACAGCTTCCCCTCCAACTCTGCTTGCAGCATTCACTCTGGTGGGAGGGAGGGGCCAGCCCAGGGCACAGGATGCGCAGTGTCAGGGGGACCTGGTGGTGGGGTGAGTGTTCCCCACACCGGTGATGGGCCAGGCATTTTCCGTGCACTGTCATAACGATCTTCAGAACGCGTGTCGGGGAGGAGCGGTGGCTCCCTTGCTGCCCTGACGGCTGGGGCTCCCGGGTCCCGAGGGGGTTAACTGAGTTGTCTCGGGGGGAAAGCTCTGGAGCTTGGGCCCGTTCCTTTCTGTAGAATAGAACCCCAGTCATTGCCTCTACACACAGAATTATTCTTTTTTAAGATTTAGTTATTTATTTGAAAGGCAGAGTTTCAAAGAGACAGAGAGAGAGAGAGAGAGAGAGAGAGAGAGAGAGATCTTCCATCTGCTGGTTCACTCCCCAAATGGCTGCGATGGCCGGAGCTGCATCGATCAGGATCCAGGAGCCAGGAGCTTCTTCCAGGTCTCCCACGTGGGTGCAGGGACCCAAGGACTTGGGCCATCCTCCACTGCTTTCCCAGACTACAGCAGAGAGCTGGATCAGAAGTGGAGCAGCCCGGACTCGAACCGGCGCCCTGTGGGATGCCAGCACCACAGGTGGCGGCTTTACCTGCTACACCTCAGTGCCAGTGCTGGCAGAGTTATTTTCACCACGCCAGGTGCCACCTGGACTTCTGTGTGATACTTTTCTCTAACTTGACTGCTGTGAGTTTAATGGAACTGTGCACAAGGGAACTTTTTATTTCTGTGTTCAGTTGTAAATGGATCGAGACGTCTATAAATAGGGAGATGAAATAAAGGCAAATGGGTGCAGAAAAACAGTACTTAGTGCATAAAGGTTTTTGCTGGCTGACAGATCCATCACTTAATTCCCGTGTGTGTGCGCGCAGATCCAAGTACACAGTGCTGTATTCTTCACCACGGCCACCAGTGATATCGCCGGCCTTTTGGAGACTCTCAGTTTGTGACTTGCTCCATGGATGTGTCCCGAGAGGGGCTGAAAGTGACCGAGCCATCGGTAGGGCTGCAGGTGGGGTCACGAGGCCATCTGTGTAGCGTGTGCCTGGCTTTGTAGCAGCAGGTGCCTGGCGCATGAGCACCACGCTCTCTTCCCAACCCCTGAGCTGCAGCTCTGGGTGTTTTTGCTGTCGCTCTTTCTCTCTCCACCGCCCTCCACCTCCAGCCTTGAGCCAGGCCATGGCTGCGTATCTGGGATGCCCTGGGGCTCCTGTCCAGACCCAGGTGGGTTCTTGCAGTGGGCGTGCCCCTGCATAGCACAGGGGTGAAGGGCACAGAGCCTGAGCCAGACAGCCTGGTCCAATGCTAACCAGCTCAGCCACTTAGAAGCTGGGTGATCCCGTGTAGATTTCTCCACTCCTCTGAGCCTCGGTCTCCTTATCTGCAGTTAAGTGTCATTCACTGCAGAACTTGTTGAGAGGGATAAATGAATCAATAGATGTAAGACACTTCCATAGTCTGGCATAGCAGTTACTGAAAAGGCTAATTAAATTTCACGAGTGAAGATCACGGCATAGAGGTTAAAGGCACAGGCGTTGGGGTTTCACAGGTGCGGGTTCAAATGCTGCTTTTTCTGTGTGTTGGCTGTGATACCTTGGGCCAACCGCTTCACGCCCCTGAGCCTCAGTTTCTTGCTCTGGAGAATGGGGACACACTGGCATGGTCGATGAGCGAGCAGGGGGAGGGAGCAGCTGTCCAGTGCCACAGAGGAGGCCTGCTCGGCACCTGGTGGCACACACCTGCTGAGCGAGGTCGGGTGGGGGGCGCTGCCTGTCCATCAGAAGAGGAAGGTGCTCCCACGTCCTCGGGCTCGCTCCCAGCCCCTGCGGCAGGAGACGCATCCTCATCTCCGTTCTCCTAGGAAGCCGCCGAGCAAGGGCCTCTGCCCCCAGTGCTTCCCCCCTCAGTGTGGACACACCCCGAGCTCCCGGGCGTCCCCCCTCACTCAGTGTGGACACACCCCGAGCTCCCGAGCGTCCCCCCTCACTCAGTGTGGACACACCCTGAGCTCTCTTTGGGTCCTGCTGAGCTCCTGCAGGTCATGGTTCCACAGACTCTGGCTTCCCTCCAGCTGAAGGACGAGTGGCGGACGGGAACCTCTGCTTGCGCAGGTGCCTGGCGGGTGCGCATGCTCCGTGGTAGCCCCCTTGCCAAGCAGACTCTCAAAGCGGAAAGACAGCAGCAACAGCAGAGTGCAGACTTAGCAGGGGCCCAGCTGGAGACTTAGCGCGGGACTGAGGGGCGCCCAGCTCTGCTGGGCTGCGTAGGTTGCACACACGTGGAGCTGGCTGTGTTGGGAGAGCAGGAGACAATAAGAAGGAAGCCTTGTGGGGGTGATGTAGCCAGGTTTTGCCTTTGGAATGATGCAGGCTGCAGCTGGGTGGTCGGGAAGACCTGTAAAAACCCACATCCTGTCGGGTGTGCTTGTACGTATGCACGCCTTCTCTTTGTCACTGTGCACTGACGTCCGTATCAACACAGATGCACCCACAGGTGCTGTGCCGATCTTCTAGTCCCTCGACCCCATGGGAAATGCCTGTAAGTTCCCAGTGCTAGGCAGTTCCCAACAAAACCGTGCCAGACAACTCTTGGTTGTTCCCTTGGTCCCCTGAGATTGTTGGAAACACACTTTTCAAACACAATAGGAAAGTCACCACGTGTCGTGTTTAGTAAGTTCCAACGCAGGGTCTTGCCCCGCCTCCCCAGCGTGGAATTACTGCATCTGTCCTGGGGAGGAATCCGAGGAGCTTAGTGGAACACTCCTCTCCTGTGTGAACCGGAGTGGGGCTGGCTTTGGATTTGCATTTGAAAGTGATTTGCGCTGGCGCTGTTTGGTCCAGAAAACGACAGATGTTTCGGATCACTCAGAGGCTTCGTGGTCTTGAACCAGGCTGATGGCTCGTTCAGAGCTTGTATCTTACAGATCCTTTTAGTTTTCGTGATGTGATGGGTAGGGAAAGAGGCAACACTACAGTGATGACCTGGCTTCCTTAGCCAGGAAACAAGACGCTCGGTCAGGCTCTGGATTCAGATTTGGTCTGCTCCAGGCTTGGGCCTCTGGGTTACCCTCTGGGCGATGCCCCCGTTTTCCATCTTTCTGGATGCATTCGTCTGTTTGTAATTAATGCAGATGTTGCGTTGGATTCTGCTACACATTTATGCCTACAGTCTGTAGAGCAGCGCTTCCTGACAGTAGGCTGCTTTGAGATGACTTGAAAGTAGCATCTGTTTCAAACCCACAAGTTCTGAAAGATTTATAACCATACTTGCTCCAGCTCATCGGTTTTTTTATAAACTTCTTTTAAAGATTATCTGAGAGGCATAGATGCACACACACACACACACACACACAGAGAGAGAGAGAGAGAGAGAGAGAGAGAGAGAGAGAGAGAGAAAGCCTTTATGTGCTGGTTTACTCCCCAAATGCCCATCACAGCCAGGGCTGGCCAGGGCTGGAGCCGGGAGCAGAGGACGCGGCAGGCCTCCTGTGGGGGTGGGGCAGCGACTCCACCACTTGAGCCATCACCTGCTGTTTCCAGGTGTGTACGAGCAGGAAGCAGGAGGCAGGAGGCTGGAGTGAAAGGCAGAGCTGGGTCGGGAGCCCGGGCACTCCGGTGGGGAAGTGGGCGTCTTCACCGCTCCGCCAGCGCCCACTCCCACAGGCGAACCCCTGAGAGCCATCCCCGACTTCACGTTGCACATCTCCCCTTCCCTTCCTCCTCCCGTGTGTGTCCCTGTGCTCAAACCTCCCCCTACCATCGCGATGCCACGCCTCTGAGGGACTGGAACAGGAGCGCGCCTGGACTGCACCCACCTCTCCTCTGTCTCAGGCTTCCTCTCCCGGCTCTGTGTATCTTCAGCCTTCTGGAATGCACTGGGATGCACACAGTGCGCTCCGCCCGGGCAGCAAGCCGTGCACACCAGAAGGGAACATTCTAGAGCTGCTGGTGCAGGGTTCACTACATGTCTTGTAGGGTTTGTTCGGGCGGCCTTTATGCTTGCTAATTTGCTGCCGTTTAGAAGGTGAAGTACTGAAAGGAATGTTAACGTGTCCATAGATGCTCGTGCGTTTTTCTCTGCAACGTGGTGTTGCTTATGCATCTCTGAATTATGTTAATAGATGCACGTCGGGATTGCTGTGTCTTCTTGGTGAACCGACCCTTTTGTAATTATAAAGTCTTCTTTATCCCTGGATGTGATACTTGTTCTGAATTCTACGTGACTACTATTTATAGAGTCACACTCAGTTTCTCATTTGTTGATTTAAACAGCATATATTTGAGGCCGGCGCCGCGGCTCACTAGGCTAATCCTCCGCCTTGCGGCGCCGGCACACCGGGTTCTAGTCCCGATCGGGGCGCCGGATTCTGTCCCGGTTGCCCCTCTTCCAGGCCAGCTCTCTGCTGTGGCCAGGGAGTGCAGTGGAGGATGGCCCAAGTGCTTGGGCCCTGCACCCCATGGGAGACCAGGAGAAGCACCTAGCTCCTGCCATCAGATCAACGCAGTGCGCCGGCCCCAGCGCGCAGGCTGCGGCCATTGGAGGGTGTACCAACGGCAAAATGGAAGACCTTTCTCTGTCTCTCTCTCTCTCACTGTCCACTCTGCCTGTCAAATAAATAAATAAATAAATAAACAGCATATATTTGAGTTTTCCTTTTCCTGAAAAACTGTCATTTAATTGGAATGTTTAGCTCATTGATATCTAATACAATTAATATATGTGGTTGGGCTTAATTCTGTTTGTTTTCTGTTCCTTCTGTTCTTTGCTCTTCTTTTTTCTTTCTTGGTATTTTTTGAGACTGTCTTGACTAATGGCTTTTTGAGTAAATCTCCGTATTTCTAAAGCGGTGATGACAGAGATTACGATGTGTGTCCTTTACCTATCGTTGTCTAATTTGTCTTACTGTTGGACTATTACGTTTGTGATGAAAGAAACTTGCAGTAGTACCATTCCACGGCACTTTTAGTTCTGTGTTGTCATAGATTTTCATTTCTACACGTGATATAAAACCCACGGTATGTGATCATTATTTTTATCTAAAAAGTGGTTTATATTTATTTACCCACACGTATGATATTTCCGGTGCTGTCAGTCATCTCTGTAGAGTCGGAGTTTTCCACCACGTCCCTTCGGCCTGAAGGAGCGCCTTTACCTGTCCCGGTTACGCGGACCGGCTAGCGAGCGGCCATGGCAGCTTTTAGTTGGCGAGGACATTTGGATTCCACTCTTGCTTCGAAGGGTGGGAATGCGAGGGTCACCGTGTTATCTTGTGAGGCACCTGACGGGGGGGGGGGGGAGCCACCCTTCCAGTCGGGGCTCCTCCGGATGGGCTGCGTCTCTTTGTCCTGGCTGCTTAGGGCTTTCTGTGTCTCTGGCGTTTCTCAGTTTGCCTGTGATGGGCCAAGTGTGGTTTCTGTTCTGCGTACAGTTTGCGGTGCTACTTGACTTGTATTTGGCCAATATTTTCCCCTTTCCTCTGGCACATTTTCCCCGTTTCTCCTCCCTCCTCCCTCTCCCTCCCTCCGTCTCCCAGCACTGCAGTAACACACATGTCAGGCCCAGGACTAGCGTTCGCAGGTTCTGGGGTGCTCTGTGTATGAAGTTGGTTGTCTCATTCTGTTCCAGTTGATACTTTTCTGTTAATCTGCCATCGGGTTCACAGCTCTCCTCTGTATCAGCTAGTCTGCTCCTCCTTTAATTTCATCAATAAAACTTCTTTCCGGTCTATTTCTGATGCCATAACTGGGGTTCAATGTCGTGTTTCAGTTAAAGTTTTAGCATTTGTGTCTGGTGAGGACATTCAGGATTCTTCCCTCTCACAGTGAGTGATGGTTAACCGCGTTCACTCTGTTGTGCACAGAACACCGGGGCTTGTCCCTGTAGCCCAGGGCAGTGCAGTGGTCTGGTGGGCAGCACAGTGCCCGCTGGCCCGTGTCTCCCCTCCCCCGCCCTCCTGCTCTCCCCACACTCTGGCCACCATTCGTCCGCTCTCCACTTCTGTGAAATCAGCGTGTTCAGGTTTCACCCGCAAGCGAGATCATGGAGCACCTGTCCTGTGTCTGGCTTCTCTCACTTCGCATGACGCCTTCCAGGTCCACCCCTGCTGTGGCAAATGGGAGGCGTCCACCCTTTCCAGGCCTGAATCTGCTGCCATGTCGACTGTGTCCGTTTAGGCGGATTCTGTATGCTGGCCGTCGTGAATACGCTGCTGGAAACATAGGCATGCAGGTGTCTCTTCAACCTCCCCATCTCCGTTCCGTTGGGTGCGTGTGCAGTGGTGGGACTGCCGCACGTCGGGGAGTTCTCTTTGTAGTCGTGTAAGGAACCCCCATTTTCCATCACAGCTGCACTCATTTACATGCCCAGCGGTTGCATGTAGAAGTCCCCATTTCTCCACGTCTGCCCCAGCGTTTGTTATTCTTTCTCTTTTTGGTAAGAGCCGTTCTGACTGATGTCTCGCTGTGGCTTTGACTTGCATTTTCTGATGCTTAGTGGTGGGGAGCTTTCTTCATACGTCTGTTGGCCATTTGTGTTTTCTGTGGAGAGATGTCTGCTCAGGACTTTAGCCAGTTTTAAAGAGTTCATTTCATTTTATTTGAAAGGTAGACAGACAGGCACACAGTGTGCTTCTATCCACTGGCTCACTCCCCAAACGCCTGCAACAGCCAGGGCTGGGCCGGGTTGAAGGCGAGAGCCTGGAGCTCAATCCAGGTCTCCCATGTAGGTGGCGGGGACCCAAGTATGCAAGCCGCTGTCGCTGCCTCCCAGGGTGCTGGTTGGAAGTGGAACGGCCGGACTGAAGCCAGCAGTCTGGTAGGAGATGGAGGCATGCGAGTGCCACTTCACTGGCCCGCCCCTCTGCCCCTCTGCCCGTCTGCAGCTGATGTTCAAGTTGGCTCATGTGTGATTGCTCTTGAGTTGTTTAAGTTACGGATTCTGGGTATTAACCCCTAGTCAGATATGTTGTCTGCAAATATTTTCTCCCATTCTGGAGGTCGTCTCTTAGCCCTGCTGAGCCCTTGCTGCGTGGAAGCTTTTTAGTTTGATGTGATCCATTGGTCAGTTTTTGGCTTCTGTTGCCTGTGCTTTTGGGATTGTAGCCAACAATTCTTTACCCAGGCTAATGTCCTGACCCATTTCCTCCATGGTTTCTCCTGTCAGCTCATCATTCCGGGCATTGCATTCACGTCTTTAGTCCACTCTGAGTTGATTTTTTTTTGTGTGGTGAGATGAGGTGTCTGGTTTCATCCCTCTGTGCGTGTATATCCAGTCTCCTGGAACCATTTATTAGTGGGACCGTCCTTCCCCAGTGTGTACTCCTAGCATTTTTGTCAAAAATCAGTTGGCTGTGAGCATCTGCATGGGTTTATTCCTGAGCTGTTTCCATCGGCCCGTGTGTCCGCTGTTATGCCAACACCTTACCTTTTACTGTAGCTTTGTACTTTTGAAGTCAGCTTATATTGCATCTCCAATTTGGTTCTTTGTGCTCAGTTTGCTTTGTCTGTTCAGGTCTTTTGTGGTTTCATACTGTGGTGGAATGAGAAGGCCATGTCAAGATGGCCGCTGGCAAGCCAGCCTCAGTTACTCAGGTATGGTTTCAGAACCCACCTGGCAATAGAGCCTACCTGGCAACAGAGCCTACCTGGCAACAGGCTGTGATTGGTTGGGGCATAGACTGCCCCTTGACCAGATTGGCTGTCTTGGCTATATAAGCTGCTGTACCAACTGAAATAAATGAGTCTGCCGGCTGCTCCCCTCTGGCCCACTTTCACCCAGCTCCCTGGGGTCTGTGTGGTGACTCCATGCCTCTTGCCCTCACCGCGCTCCTCCTCTCAGAACGAATCCACAGCAACATTATATGAACTTTAGAATGGTTTATTCTATTTCTGTGATGAATGACATTGGACTTTTGAATCTGTAGATCACTTTGGATAAACAGATGTTTTAAGAGTATTAATTCTCCCACTCCATGAACATGGGACATCTTCTCATTTATTTGAGACCTATTCAGTTCCCTTGTCAATGTTTTATAGCTTTTATTATAGAGATTTTTCACTTCCTTGGGTAAATTTGTTCCGCAGGTTGTTCCCCCACCCCACCCGGTGGCTATTATAAAATGGATTATTCTCTTGATTTATTTTTCAGACAAGTTTGCTATCAGCATATAGAAATTCTCTTTCTGTTCAACAGTTTTTAAAATTCAAGATGATGTTTTACAGTTCTAACCTTTTCATTTGCTTCCTTTTTTTTCCCAAAATTTCCTCATGTCATCATCTACTATATTAAGTTTTCCCTATATATTCTTGAATAATTCCACTAATTTTTAAAAAATATTTATCTTTATTTATTTGAAAGACAGAGTTACAGAGAGAGGTAGAGACAGAGAGAAAGATCTTCCATCCACTGGTTCACTCCTCAGATAGTCACAATGGCCAGAGCTGCGCCGATCAGGAGCCAGAAGCCAGAAGCCAGGAGCTTCTTCCAGGTCTCCCATGTGGGTGCAGGGGCCCAAGGACTTGGGCCATCTTCCACTGCTTTCCCAGGCCACAGCAGAGAACTGGATTGGAAAAGGAGCAGCCAAGACTAGAACCAGCGCCTATATGGGATGCCGGCCCTGCAGGCCAGGGCTTTAACCCACTGCGACACAGTGCTGACCCCTAATTTCAGCACCGTTGCTAAGTGTGGCTCTGTTTCTGTGGGTGCTGTTCTCTTCACCATGGGACACATCCTTCCCTTCATTTTATGTACCTGGTAGCTTTCGTTAGATGCTAGACATTGTGAGAGGTGGCTGACATAAAGAACCACACTCATGCCTGGCACCAGCAATGCCAGCCAGCATTGGTGTGTTACACTGGTTCAATGAGCTCTACACCGTCTTATTCAAATGCTGTATTTCTCAGTTAAAGGATTCCCACTCGGTTATCTGCCTCTGAATAGTGGTTTTTTTCCTCCAGCAGGAAGACTAATTCTAGAATTCTTTTGGATCTGTAGATTTTTGGCTCAGGCTTTGTTAGGATGGTCCTTTCTTGGGCTTGCTTGTCACTCTACTGTGTAGCTTTTGGGATTTGGTCCTTACCATTACCAGGCTTCATCTAAACTCCAGCCTCTGCGTCTCCAATCCTGGGCAGCTGCTGAAATCTCTGCTTAGCTCCTTGAGGTTTGCACCTGGGATTTCCCTGGCTCCTTGGAGTCTGACCTCCCACTCCTGCCTCTTTTAGCGTCATCCAGAGATCTGAAGGGAGTTCGCACACACACTTTGAGGCCTTAAAATTAATGTTTTAGACAAAATTTAGTTACATATTTTTATTTTATTTGAAAGGCAGGTGGAGAGAGAGAGAGAGAGAGAGCGAGCTCCCATCCCCAGATGCATGCAAGAGCCAGGGCTGAGCCAGCAGGATCCGGAGCCTGGGTACAGTGCAGTCCCCTGTGTTGGTGGGAGCAGAGCCTCCTCTGCTGCCCCCCAGGGTGCACCTTAGCCGAGAGCTGGGTCAGAGGAAGAGCAGCCAGCACTTGAACCAGGCACAGCTGGATGGGAAGGGCATCCCGTGGCAGACTCGGCCACCACCACCCTGGAATTAATTCTTGGATTCTAGTATTTGTTTAGTGTGAATTCCCAACAGCGTGGGTGTGTGAATGTCTTTATAACTCATGACGTTGGCTTCCCAAAATCCTCCCCTGAATGTTTTGTCACCACCAGCACCGTGCGATAATTCTCTTCAGAAAAGCATTGGCACTGTTGAATTTGCTTTTATTAATTTAACAGATTTGAAATGGAAATTAGGCATTTCATTAATGTCCATGACACAGGTTCCTAGACAGTGTCATTTTTACTTGCTTTTTTGGGTGTGTGCTGCCTGCCCATTTTTTGATAGTGTTTTTGATTTTTACAAAATATATCTAAGTCGTCTCTTAATTCATTTCTGCTATTAACTTTTGTGCCTGAAATTGTTTTCTTCTCCTTTAAAGTTTAGTTTCGGTTTGGATAAATAGAATTTTAACCAAATTAAGTTCTGGTACAGTATTTTAATTCTTTATACTGTTAATACATGTTCATTATAAAAATTAAAAAAATATTTTATTTACTTATTTGAGAGGTAGAATTACACAGAAAGAGAAGGAGTGACACAGAGAGAGAGGTCTTCCATCCACTGGTTCACTCCCCAAATGGCCGCAATGGCCAGAGCATTGCCAATCTGAAGCCAGGAGCCAGGAGCTTCTTCTGGGTCTCCCATGCGGGTGCAGGGGCCCAAGAACTTGGCCCGTCTTCTACTGCTTTCCCAGGCCATAGCAGAGAGCTGGATCGGAAGAGCAGCAGCCGGGACTAGAACCAGTGCACACATAGGATGCAGGCACCACAGGCAGAGGCTTAGCCTACCACACCACCGCGCTGGACCCACTATAGAAATATTTAGCAAATTTGAAAAAGTTGCTGGTGACCCTCATTTTGATGGATTTCTTAGGGTTCTTTGTTTGTGCCCAGTGCTTTTTTCCCCCTTAACACTGAAAAAACATTTTTAATCTCATTTTTTCACATCACAATGTCACAAAACTATTCTCCCATTCTCTGATTGTTATCAAGTCTCTACCTGGCGTAGTGCGGGTGTCCGTGTAGCCACACGTTTGCCCGACAGTGTCAGCTGGCTTCCGCTGTGTGACGCGGCAGCACAGAACTTGGTGACATACAGCCGTGGGCATGGGCATCTACCTCTTGCTCGCGCGTCCGTGGGATGGGGCGCAAGGCTGGAGCTGCGGGAGAAACAGGGGGGTGCGTCCTTCTCCTGGCCATGACAAGTCCTAGGTGACATGCCCAGTTCACACTTGCACTGTGTCATACCTGTTACCAGGCCACCGGCTGAATGTCACATGACCAACAGACCCATCCCATCCCCCTCCACCCCGGGCACGGGGAGGAGACGCTGACCGCGTGACCGTGACATCGTGTGGATGATGGCACAGCTGTGGGGAGTGATGACGTGGAAGCAATAGTGGGGAATGTTCCAGTGTAACAGTTGTGGCCTCAGTTGCGGGAGGCGCTATGGCTGTCGCAGCAGTCCCGAAGCCTTGTGGGAGCTGAGGGGAGAGATATTCCCTCGGGGTGAAATTCCACCAGACAGTGGCTTTTCCTTCTTCGGGTTGTTCAGGGAGGGCTGAGTCCCTGGAGCATGAAGGCCAAGCAGAGGAGAGAAGGGATGCTGTCTGTGCAGGTCTCATCGTCTGCAGAGATGCCCTGGGCCTGCGGGAACGCTCGTGCCTGGGCTGCCCGCCCCGTGAGCGCAGACTTGACCGACAGCCCCGGAACAGTGCACGCATGGGAGATAAAACCTCCCCGGGCTGCCCCCAGTGTGGCCTTCCTGTGGGCGCACCTGCCCAGCCCCCTTCTAAGACCTCTTGTTCCTTCTACTCGAGGTTAGGTGCTCGAAACACCTCTTACCTCTTCCACGTGCAAGTCTCCACTCCGGTTCCATGCAGTCCTTAGCAGAGAGGCTGTTGAACAGGCAGAATTATTTTATTTTCATAAACTGTATGCCAGTGTTGTACATACAAACATCTTAACCAGCAGAGCTCTAATATTTAAAAGTTTTGCTAATTGAAAAGGCAAAAATTTAGTCTCATTGTTTTAATTGGGACTATTGTTGCTTAGTGAGTTGGGATATTTTCATACGTGGTTATTACTATGAGACCGGAATTGAACTGTTTGTAAAAAAAATTATTTGAAAGGCAAGGTGACAGAGAGGTTAGGGGATGAGAGAGAGAGAGAGAGAATCTCCATCTTCTGGTTTAGTTCCCACATGGCTGTGATGGCCAGTTCAGGGTCAGGCCAAAGCCAGGAACTGGACCTCCATCCGCTCTCCCACGTGGGTGCAGGGACCGCAGCACTTGGGCCGTCTTCCACTGCTTCACAGGCGCATTTGCAGGGAGCTGCATCAGAAGCCGAGCAGCCAAGTCTTGAAGTGGCTGAATGTCACATGGGATGTTGGTGTTGCGAGTGGCAGCTTAAGCCACTGTACCCCAGCGCCGGGCGCTAGAACAGGACTGTCGGTCTTTACCCCTGAGCAGCCCCTGCCTGTGGTTAGTGGGACGCCCATCCATGCAGAGGCTCACGCCAGAAGGGGTTTGCCCTGCCCCCGGCAGCAGGGTCATCCTGCCAGCTGTTGCTCCTGCACTGTCACTCTGGGACTCCCCCTTGCTCTCAGTGGGGAAGCCAGAGGATCAGCCTCTGCCGTTGAGGTGTAAGTGATGTTTCCTACGCCTGCACGAGGAGGAGCCCAGGCAAGCCCGTCAGCACACTCAGCTCTCCTGCACAGGCAGTGAGCACGCCGGCAAGCCAGGCTCCTGCCTGACGTGGGGTCTACGGTGGCTCTCAGTCAGCTTGTGACCGGCTGTAGCACTGGATCTCCAGAACCCCTTCGTGTGTTGTCTGACACTTTGCACCTTTTCACCAGCATCTTACCCATCTGCAGCCCTGATGGCTGTCTGTTCATTGTCAGTTTCTCTGAGTTCGTTTTGTTTTAGATCCCACGTGGAAGTGAGACGATTTGGTATTTGTCTTTCGGAGCCTAGCTCACAACACAGTGTCCTCCGGAGTCATCCGTATGGTAGCAGAAGGTAGGATGTCCTTCTTTTTATTTAGGCTGTGGGGTATTTAAGGCCGAATAGTAGACACGCAGGCCACTTTTTGTTGTCCACTCATCTGTCAATAGACGCCCGATGGATCCTGAATCTCAGCTGTTGTATCACTGCAGTCTGTGTGGGAGTCCTGCTGTTTCTTCAGCCTGCTGATTTGATTTCCTTTGCTGTGTGCCCAGAAGTAGAATGACTGGGTCATGTGGTATTTTTGTGTTGAGTTTTCTGAGAAGCCGCCATTCTGTTTCCATAATGCCTGTCCTAATCTGTATTCAACCATAACAGCCATTCAACAGGTGATGGGTCATGTGATTGAAATTTGTATTTCCTGGAAGATTAGTAAGGATGAACGTTATTCATGTACCCGTTGGCCATTTGTATGCCTTTCTTGGATCAAATATCCATTCAGGCGTTTAGCCTGTTTTATTCAGGTTTTTAGTCTTCACTTGGTTTGAGTGAGCCCCTTATGTGTTTTGGATGCTCCCTCTTAGCCGAGGTCTGGTTTGCAAATGCGTTTTCGTGGTCCCTCCCGTCTCCCCCTCTGCTGCACAGACGCTTCCTCTGAAGTACCCCCACTTGTTTGCTTTTGCTTCTCTCTCTTGTGCGTTTGGTGCCCTGTGAAGCCAGGACCCACAGGGAACATTTTCTGCCAATTTTATGACTCCAAGTCCATGTTGAAGGTGCGTCCGTCTCATTCCGTTCTTCTGCAGCTCCAAGCCGCCTCCCCCACCTGCACCATCTCCGTGTGTGGAAGAGGCTGTGCTGTCCTCACTGTGCGCTCCTGGTGCCCTTGCCAGAGGTGCGGCCAGTCTCCCTACCGTGCTTCCTCTGGGTCCAGACGGCTTGGGCTGCTCCGGATCTTTCGTGGTTCCCTCCTGATTTCAGGCTTGCCTTTTTTCCATTGCTGTGAGAAATGCCACTGAAATTTGAACGCGGTTGAATCTATAGGCTGCTTTGAGTTGTAGTGACATTTTAGCACCGTTGGTTCTTCCAGTCCCTGAATATGGCACATCTTCCCATCCAGTTGCTCTGATCAGTGCCTCCTGGTTCCGTGTGTAGGTTTCCCCTCCCTTGGTTACACTTCTATTTTATTCTTTTTGATGCGATTGTAAATGGGACTGTCGTCTGAATTTCCCTTAGTTCGGTTAGTGTATCGAAATGTAACTGATTTTTTTTGTTGATTGGGTGCCCGGGGAGTTTATTGCATTCACTTGTTAGTGCCAGCAGTTGGTGGAGGCTTCAGGAGTTTCTACATACCAGATCGCGTGTGGTGCTGCGAGGAGTGGGGGGGTGGGGTGGCGAGGTGTGGGGTGAGGGGGTAGCGGGGGGGGGGGGTCCTGTATGTTTCACCTCCATTCCCTCAGCCTCTGCTGCCTGCTGGCTCAGACCCTGGATACGAGGGCTTCAGAAGGTTCCTGGGCAGTGTGGGTCATGACAGACCACACAGTGTGTGTGTGTGTGTGTGTGTGTGTCTACCTAAAGAAACTTTTCCTTTAGTTCTGTCTTCCAGGAACTTTCTGAAGAGCCACCTTATTTCCTTTCTGGCACATTGTAGCCCCAGATCTCTTTGCATTTGTTCATTTGGGAGACCCGGTACATTTTGTGCCTGTCATAAAAATTACACCTTTCACAGTAAAAATTAGAAAAAGCCCCAAAGTCACTACCATGGTCCTTACTTTGGGTGGAAAGTGATGTTAAATCTTGCTGTATTTCCTGAGAGGGTTTCTTTTTTCCCCTTGCATGAGCATTTTTTAAAATGTGTTCATTTTGCAGAATCATTTTACAACTTTTAACTTTTCCCTTGTGATTGGTACGTATTTGTCATGCAGTGCTGGCAACTTGTACAGAATATTTTTGATGATTTCCAAATGTTAGGTTAAATGAATTTGCTTGTTTTACTTAGTTTATTTTTATTGGACTCTGTGTCACTGCCACTTTATGTGCAACCATGAGCGGCCCCGTGACCAGCACCCTGCGCTTGTCACGGTCTCTGTCTTTCAGGTCACTTTCTTGAGCAGGTTTTCTAGAATAAAAAGGTTCATGAGTGGGTTCGGAGCTCTCGGATTTTGTCAGCTCTCCTTGCAGAAGCCTCGAGGTGGGTAAGAGCCGGCTCAGTTGCCGCTTCCCTCCCTGGCCGTCTCTAGACGTCAGCACTCCCTTGCTCTGGTGTCGAGTGAGACGTTTGGTTCTTGGTTTGTGGCGTGAGCCGGGGAGAGGCGGCTGGATGCGGGGAGAAGGCAGGCTCTGGGCTGGGCTGTGTTTCCAGCTCTGGCGCGGGCACTTGTTGCCGAGGGACCGTGGCAGGTGCCTCACTGGCTGCGTTTGTCAGCATCCTGTCATTACGTCCACTTGGTGTTAAGGGCTAAGTGGACACGCGCATCACTGCTGTTTTAAGCTACTGAGGACTGAACGTCACCCAGGAAACAGTACGCGGCCCAGCGCGGATGCCTGTACATTTCAGAAGCACCCGTTTGCCGCCTGCTCCGGCTCCCGGCTCCTGGCTCCCGGCGCCCTCTGCGGCCCTGCACTCGGCCCCCTGGCTCTGTGAGGTGTCCTGTGTCTCGCATGCAGGTTGCTTTGGTGATTCGATGGCTTCCTTCCGTGTTTGCCCGCATCTCTCCTAGAACGAGTTTCTGTGTTTTGGTCCGCTTGTCTGTACGAGGGCAGAGGCTGCTGCACGTGGCCCTGGCCGTGGCCGCCTGTGGGTTTCACTGAGCACCGGCTGCCGGGGCCGACCCCGCCCTGCAAACAGACGCTAGTGCCGTGTGGGTCACCCGGAGGTGTTTATCCCAGCTGGTGAGCGGTGGTGAGGGATGGACAGCAGCCCAAACGGTGTCAGCAAATTCCGATCCTCCCCGATGACTGGAATATTTTGGAGGAAGGAAGGACGATGTACATGAAGAATTTTTTAAAAAAGATTTGAACAGTTTTTAATGCCATGAAAAAATAGTCACAATAAAAATCACATTCATGGGGCTGGCGCTGTGGCATAGTGGGTAAAGCCGCCGCCTGTGGCCTAGTGGGCTAAGCCTCCATCCACGGTGCTGACATCCCAATATGATTGCCAGTTTGAGTCCCGGCTGCTCCTCTTCCATCCAGCTCTCTGCTGTGGCCTGGGAAAGCAGTGGAAGATGGCCCAAGTGCTTGGGCCCCTACACCCACGTGGGAGACCTGGAGGGAGCTCCTGGCTCCTGGCTTCGGATCAGCCCAGCTCTGGCTGTTGTGGTCACCTGGGGAGTGAACCAGCAGATGAAAGACCTCTCTCTCTCTGTGTCTCTGCCTCTCTGTAACTCTGCCTTTCAAATAAATTAATTAATTAAAATAAAATAAAATAAAATGAATTGTGTTCGTGGCAGGATGCCAAGAATGGAAAGATCATGGGGTGCTCAAAATGCGGGCGAGGGGTGTGTGGGCAGAAATGAGCTCTGGGTGGAAGGGCTTTGGGATCTTATTCTCTGTTCCCTGTGACGTCTGTGTTTTCTTTTAAAATTCGTCTATGCTGACAGTGAATTAGTTTCCTTTTTTGTAAAAAAAAAAAATCTCTTGCACAACACTGAGGAAACCAAGTCTGTATGGACGTGGCCCTGTGGCTTCATGAGTTACGTGGATGTGGCTTGTGGCTTCATGAGTTACGTGGACGTGGCCCTGTGGCTTCATGAGTTACAGGTACATTGTTCCTCCTGCCTCCCGGAAGAATCTTCTTTTCTAAAGACAACCTCTTATGGCTCTGCCGGAGGAGACCCCGGA
The DNA here is from genome assembly GCF_964237555.1 of Oryctolagus cuniculus. NCBI lineage: Eukaryota > Metazoa > Chordata > Mammalia > Lagomorpha > Leporidae > Oryctolagus > Oryctolagus cuniculus. Next base: position 4,294,767 of record NC_091433.1, on the reverse strand, counting down.
ATACAGGGGGTCCGAGGTATCAGCAATCTCTGGGCCAAAGGACTCCACGTGCCATTCTTCAATCAGTATTTACTGTGGTAGCAAGGGCGGCCAAGGTGTCGAGAAAAGCACCCATCAGCTCCTGGGTTGTTAACTGTGCTTTAGCTCAGCATTTCCCGGGGTGTGCCTGAGAGACACTGCTCCCCCAGGTTCCTGTGAACAAACGCTTCCGAGGTGAGAGCCAGGCAAGGGGGGCTGGGGCTGTGGTGTATCGGGTAAGGTTGCCACCTGCAGTGCCGGCATCCCATATGGGTGCTGGTTCAAGTCCTGGATGCTCCACTTCTGATCCAGCTCTCTGCTATGGCCTGGGAAAGCAGTAGAAGATGGCCCAAGCGCTTGGGCCCCTGCACCCTCGTGGGAGACCCAGAAGAAGCTCCTGGCTCCTGGCTTTGGATCAGTGCAGCTCCGGCCATTGCGGCCAATTGGGGGAGTGAACCAGAGGAGGAAGACCTCTCTCTCTGCAACTTTGACTTTCAAATAAATGAATAAATAAATCTTTGAAAAAAAGAGAGCCAGGCAGGGGAAGCCTGCAGCGTGGTTCCCTGCTCAGGGCACAGTCTGGAAAGAGCTCTGACGAAGCTGCCGGCTCTCACAACTACGCCCTGGGGGCCTTTACTGGAGGTTCCCATGCCTCTGTGTCCTGGTGTCTAAGCACATCGTACGGCGGTGTGAATGTCGAGTGAAGTCATCGATGGAGAGACGTCCAGCATGATCCCTGGCCACACGTCCGTGCTGGAGTTACTTTTATACTCTCCTCTCCTCTTGACATTGTACAGGATCAACCTCATAGCCCATGGAGGATGCTGAGGTCCCCCAGGAAGGAGCCACGGTGAACTTTGTTTAGCCGCACGTTACAAACTTTGTTCCATGACAGGTGCCGCACCTGTTGTCTTGTCATTGAGCCAGGGTCTTGACAAACACGTACCGGTGACATGGCTGTGCTTGGTTCTGAGGAATTTTACTGCAAAACTCAAGTGCACCCGCACCCCACCCCCCACCATGTTCACCAGAAACTCCAACAGGACGTTCATGAAAGCGGCTGAGTTAGGAACTTTGGCTTCTGCCATAAAACAGTGAGAAGTGACACAATGTGTCAGAAACAAGGTTTCTGAAGCTCTAGAAGCTAACCCCAGGGGAAGTTTATTCAGGCAAAGCAGCGGATCCAGGTTTGGTATTTCCGTTTACCCTCGTCTCGTTCCTTTCAGTGGCTCAGCAGTAGCCTTGAGGAACCAGCACACATTCCTGGGCCGGAGGGCACAGAGCAGACCTTGTTCACAAAGAACTGAAGCCTTTGGGTGCATCTGCTGGGGAGACCGGCTGGAAGGGCTCATCTGTATCACACCTGACTCAGGGTTTGCCCCCTGCTACCTGGGGGGAGGGAGAGGAATTGTCACCAGCATTTGTGGGCTCCTGTTTTCATCTCAGGAGATGATCCGTAACATTTGGCTCAAACAAGAGACTGAAAGCTTTGGGAGAAAGGCTGGAGAACCAGATGCCTCTGGAAAAGCCCCCACTGGTTCCTGCAGGGCTTGCCCAGGGCTGTGCACAGACTCCAGGAATACCAGAGGAGGCTGTGAGAGCCCACCCCTGGCTGGCCTGGGGGTCTGGTGCCAGCAGGAAGTGAAAGCTAAGGCAGAGCTCTAGGACCAAATATCTTGTGTTCCAACACACATGTGCACACACACATACATGCACACACACATGTGTACACGTGCACACACACATACATGCACGCACACATGCACACAGAGCCCTTTCAGCGACCACACATGATAAGGAATACGGTTTACCCAACTAGTTCAGAAAAGTCACTACTAGGAAGTGACTTTAAACTGGAAATTTCAAAAGTGTTGAAAAAGCTTAAGAAAACCACATCCAATGGACAGGACAGTATGAGAACTACATCTCAATAGAGAATATCAGCAAGGAAAGACAAGGCGTAGAACATTCCCGATGCCATTTCTGTCCTGAAGGCATTCCAAGAGGAACTGAGTGCAGGCATGCATTTCCCACGGACTTTTTAGGAAGACGCCACACAAGCGTTTTGGAGTTGAGCAGCGCGGGGGTGGAGATGAAGGGTTCCTCGGAGGAGCTCCCTCGCAGATCTGAGCAGCCGCAGAAAAGAATCAGGAGGCGTGAGGATCTTGTTGGTTCCTTGGGATCCAGCCTCCGGGCCCACGAGGCACAGTGGGCGTCCCAGCAAGAGGGGGAGGGACCGTATGCAGGTAGTAGCAGTCAGAAATGGCCCACGAGGCACCGTGGGCGTCCCAGCAAGAGAGGGAGGGACTGTATGCAGGTACTAGCGGTCAGAAGTGGCCCACGAGGCACAGTGGGTGTCCCAGCAAGAGGGGGAGGGACCGTATGCAGGTAGTAGTGGTCAGAAATGGCCCACGAGGTACAGTGGGCGTCCCAGCAAGAGAGGGAGGGACTGTACGCAGGTACTAGCGGTCAGAAGTGGCCCACACCGGATGAAGACCTCGAGCCCGCACGTCTGAGCAGTCAGGGAATTCCTGGTGAGGTCCAGAGACCCCGCTCGGGCTAATCAAGCCACTGAAAGGCAAGGACGGAGAATTCTGAGATCATCGGGTACAGCGGGGGGGAGGGGGGGGGAGCGGCTGCTTTCTCAGCAGATTCTGGGAGCCCTGCTGGCTGCCAGAGCTCGTGTTCAGAGTGCTGAGTGAGAAAACTGACAGTAAACAAAAAACCTGTGTATTTGGAAAAACCATCCTTCCGAATCCAGGCGGGGCAGGCGTCGGGGCGCAGTGCGTGCAGTCGGTGCTCGGGGGACCCTCGGCCCGTTTCAGAGAGCCCGGGGCTGAGTCCCCGCTCGGATTCGGATCCAGCTTCCTGCTGGTGCAGGCCCCTGAGGGAGGCAGATGACGGCTCAGGTGGGAGACCTGGTTGGAGTTCCTGTGCCCCTCATTAGGGCTGGGGCGTGAACCAGAGCGTGGAAGATTCCACTCCCACACCTCGCTCCTTCCATTCAAATAAATAAAAGCAAACATCGAGCAAAATCCAGGCAAAAGAAGATAAACGCAACGCAGGAGTTTTCTGCTGTGCACCCAATGCTGATGAAGAGAGTCGTTCAGGAGTGAGTGTCAGCACAGTGCCCCTGCCTGCGGCCTGCCCGAGGACAGCAGTAGAAGAAGCTGCGGAGGGGAGAGGAGAGACAGCACACGTGTGTTCCGTGCTTGTGAGCCTTCTTTTTCTACACACACATACACACACACATTTATTTATTTACTTGAGAGGCAGAGTTACAGACAGAGAGGGGGAGAGACAGAGAGAGGTCTTCCATCCACTGGTTCACTTCGCAAATGTATGCCACGGCTGGAACTGGGCCCATCTGAAGCCAGGAGCCAGGAGCTCCTTCCAGGTCTCTCACATGGATACAGGGTCCAAAGACTTGGGCCATCTTCTGCTGCTTTCCCAGGCCACAACAGGGAGCTGGATCAGAAGAGGAGCAGCTGGGACATGAACCAGTGTCCATATGGGATGACGGCACTGCAGGTGGAGACTTGGCCTGCTTGCTGCATGCCAGCTCCCTTTTCTACCTGTGTGTAGACAATTGCATACACTTGCGTTGTGGCCATCCTGTGTCTCCTGGGAATTTGCTGTGGACGTTGACAAGGGTGATGGGAAGTGAGGGACATCCCCACCGGTTGCCCCGGCCGCACACAGAAGTCTGGCAGACGCTGGATGAGGAGCCCCGGGTAGGGTATATTTCCGTATGCAGTGTCTACATTGCGGTTACGTCATCGGGGACATGCTGTGATGACGTGTTCTCAATCACTCCAAGTCATGTTTGTTGATAATTTTGATGGTGATTACGACTTAGCGGGCAGACAGGTTGCCAATGAAGTGAAGAAAAAAAATCAGGGCTGGGCGTTCTTCCAGGGATTTCATAGTGGTGGGGGGTGAGTGATTTCAGCAGTTGCTTTCCTGTGCTTTCTGTTTGAGAAGAATCTTCTACAACAAGCAGGTGCCGTGCCAGGAAACACGAGACTGAGAATGCCTGGGTCCTGTTTTCCGTGACGATCATGTGCTGTGACACCCGGGAAGCACTGGTTAAAACATCATTCTCCTGGGAACGCTGAGGTTTGGGTCTTGGAGGTGGCCCTGGAGGATTTCACACAGCTGCGGGGAGGTAGGCAGGGTGACTTCTGGGCGCTGTGGATTTCCTGTGGAGAGGATTGAGCGCATCCTCTGCTTCCCCGCCTGGTCGCTGTTCGTGGTGCTGGAGGAGCCAGCAGGCCAGCGGCTGCGCTTCTGCATCACCGCTGTGGAGCAAGCGTGACCACATAACCCGAGGGAGTCGATCTCCAGGTGTCCCTCACTCCAGAGCGCGTTTGGTCTGCAGAGAAAACCTTGGCACAGGCCCAGCACCCCTCCCACGCGGGTGGGCGCCCTCCCTCTGTGTGGAGGTGCCCGAGGGACTGTCTTGTCTTTGGAGTTTGCAGAGTAGCGTTGATCAGGTGCTCAGCCTTTGTGATGGCGTTTAGTCTGTTGGGTCATTTTTCCAAACTTGGTGTCCTCGGCACCTGCTGGAGCCCGTGGGGACACGCGGCAGCTCACCCGAGCTGTGGGAAGGGGGAGGGTGGCGTCCTCCTTGGTCAGCCCAGGTTCAGAGACCCCAGCCCCTGTGGGAGATGGCAGCTCCGTGCTGCCGCATGGATCTGATGGCTACCAAGGGGAGGAAGGACAGGGGCGAGTGCTAGCACTAGCGAGCGAACCGGATTTCCATGGCGTTGGCTGTGTGCGGGCGGAGAGTGGACAGACGCTTAGGGAGCTACTGGAAAATACAGACGCTTCCCACGTGGGAGCGCCTTCAGCCAGCCTGAGACCCCTGGAGGGAGGTGTTTTATTCCCAGTCTACAGGGGGGTCATTAAAGCTGGAAACAGGAGGGACTTAGCCAGCTCCCGAGTGCCCGAGCTGGGATTCCAGCCCCGCTGGGTCCAATTCTGACAGCCGGCTTTGGGCTTCTCATCTGACTGTTGCGTCAGGGATCTGTAATCTCGTGTGCTCGCAATGGCTTTCCTGCCCGTGGCATTTGTCCTGTGGATGGGAAGGGGAACGTGAGATCTGCCGTTTGCTGTTGGATTCCTGCCTTACGTGGCCATGAGCTCGCTCTGCCGTGGTTGCAATGTCCCCTCCGGAGCCCGTGTTGAAAGGCCCTGGCCATTGCAGTGGTGTGAAGAGGTGATGGGGTCCCAACGCTCCACACTGATGGACGGGTCCATGCCCTTGTAGCAGGCGTGGGCTTGTTCCCGTGGGAATGGCTCTGGAGGCCACAGGGCTCCATCAGCAGGCTTGTCGGCACACCCACCAAGGAGGATCCTCTGCTTGCCCCTTGGCAGACGGCTGGGGTCTCGCCACGCATCCCCACTCCCCCCCGCCCTGCCAGCTGTTCTGAATGCCCAGGCTTCTTCACTCTGCAGTTCAGCCAAGAGGAGGAAGTCGGGAGCCCGGGCTCTTTTTGTGAAGTGAGTTGTGTGTGAGTTGTGGTGCTAACTTGGGTGACTCCAACCCGTCTGCTTTCAGAGGAGTCATTTTGATGGTTTCTGAAGGCTTTTGAAGGGGAGCTCTCCAAATGAGACCCTGGTCGCTCACTCATCGGTCATCTCGATGTGCAGTCCAGATGTGCCCGCAGGCTGGACGTCAGGAGGACGTCATGGCCAGCATGAGTTGCCTCTGCCCCACGTGAGCTCCCATCCACCAGCTGGCTGGCAGGCGCTTAGGCACAAGTGTGCACGCTGTCTTGAGGCCTTGGCTAGCACCTGCCGTGGCACCAGTCCTGCCACACTCTACTGCCCCAGTCAAGTCTCCACACCAGCCCAGAGCCATGGAGTACAGACGAGACTCCGTCTTTATGGGCAGATCTGAAACGTGGCCTGGTGAAGAATGTGGGCTGGAAAGCAGTGAAGAAGTGGGTGTTGGAGCCGGTGGGCTGGAGCAGAGCTCTGTGCACAGTGGCGCAGGGGAGGTAACAGGAAGTGAGAGAGGAGCTTCATGAATTATTCATGGCACAGGAAGACCCCGAGTATACCCAGGGGCTCCTCACCATCCCAGTGTCTCTCGGCTGAAAACCAGAGCTGGTTCCCCGGTTACAAACCCTGTCAGCCACAGAGAGGGGCGGACATGCCGTCTGGGGGGTTTAGCACGAGTGTGCGGTGTGTGTGTGCTGAGCGTCTCAAGTGACTCTCATGGCCATCGCCATGAAGTGCACCTGTTCCTTCTCACAGTTGTTCTGTGAGGCAGCCCTGCTAGCCCCATTTTACAGGTGAGGAGACTGAGACCACCTGAGACGTGAATTGCTCAAGGTCTCCTTAACAACTAGGAGATGGGCCAGGAGTCTAACCCCTGCCCCCGGAAGCCACACCTTGGGCCCTGTTCCTGCCTCTGACTGGTTTCTCACCAGGCCTGCAGTTGTGTGGCCCCAGTGTGTGACTGTATGTGTGTGAACGTTCATGTGTTCGCAGCCACACAGGCTGGTCATGGGAAGTGCCAGGGCAGGGTCTTGGCTGAGACATAGAGGTAGGCGAGGGGGAGGTAGAGAAAGGCTTAGTGGTGGGGGCTGGTGCTGTGGCGCAGCGGGTTAAAGCCCTGGCCTGTTATGCCGGCATCTCATATAGGCACCGTTCCTAGTCCCGGCTGCCCCACTTCTGATCCAGCTCTCTGCTATGGCCTGGGAAAGCAGTAGAAGATGGCCCAAGTCCTTGGGCCCCTGCACTCACGTGGGAGACCCAGGGGAAGCTCCTGGCTCCTGGCTCCTGGCTTTGGATCAGCCCAGCTCTGGTCATTGCGGCCATCTGGGGAGTGAGCCAGCAGATGGAAGACCTCACTCTCTGTCTCTACCTCTCTCTGTAACTGTCTTTCAAATAAATAAAATAAATCTTAAAAAAAAGGCTTAGTGGTGGAGGTAGTCTGTGAATTTGACTTCAAACAATGGCTGGGATTTCAGAGTAAAGTTGGCTGGGAGAACATTCTAAATGTTCTGTTCTACCCACAGGATGAGCACTGTGCAAGAAATGTGCGTGTGGTGGTCGCCAGCCCAGCTGCCACTGGGGACAGCAGAGGGACGGGAGGGGGCCCTGTCCTCTCCCGAGCTCCTCTGTTGCCAGGAGGGGCCTGATGCAGCCAGGGTGGGCAGCCACTGCCTCGGTCCAGTGAGCGCCCGTGCTGGGGGCGGACAGATGGCTGGTGTTCTGAGAAGGCAGACGTGTGGGTCCTGATGTGGAATTTCAGGTTTTGAAAGTTTAAGTCCGCCAAGGTTTGACTGTGGTTTGGCTCCTGAGTTCATGGTGGACCTGTGGGGCTGGCGTGTTTTTTTTTTTTTTTTTTTTTTTTTTTTACAGGCAGAGTGGACAGTGAGAGAGAGAGACAGAGAGAAAGGTCTTCCTTTACCGTTGGTTCACCCTCCAATGGCCGCCACTGCGCTGATCCGATGGCAGGAGTCAGGTGCTTCTCCTGGTCTCCCATGGGGTGCAGGGCCCAAGCACCTGGGCCATCCTCCACTGCACTCCCGGGCCACAGCAGAGAGCTGGCCTGGAAGAGGGGCAACCGGGACAGAATCCGGCACCCCGACCAGGACTAGAACCCGGTGTGCCGGCGCCGCAAGGCAGAGGATTAGCCTAGTGAGCCGCTGCGCCAGTGGGGCTGGCGTTTTAATCCATCCATGGTGTCCAGGAGGTGGCCCGTGGGAGGCGGTTTTCATCAGAGCCTTGGTTCTAGAAGCCGGGCTGGGCCCAGCCTCCCCTCTGCTTCCCGGCTTACCCAAGATCCTTCTTCCACACACTTAGTCCTGGCCAGAGGCCAGGCCACGGGGCCACCCAGTCCTGGAGTTGAATCTCCTCAAAGGACCTGAGCAAATCTCCATATTCCATTGGAGTTACAAAATCTGATAACACAATGTCTAATTCAGTTCCTTTAAATAAATGATTTATTTTCATTTGAAAGGCAGAGAGAAGGACACACACACACACACACACACACACAAATCTTTCACCTGCTAGTTCATCCCCCAAATGCCTGCAACAGCCAGGGCTGGGCCAGGCCACGACCAGGAGCCAGCAGTTCCATCTGGGTCTCCCACGTGGGTGGCAGGGGTCCAAGCACTTGAGCCATCACCATTGCCTCTTAGGGTAAGCGTTAGCAGGGAGCTGGGTTGGAAGCAGAGTGGGGACTTGAACCCAGGCTGTGGACCTGCCAAGCGGTGTCTCAAGCTCTGGGCCCAATGCCCACCTCTGATCCAGATAGAAATCAGAGGCTCTCTGTCCATAACCTGTGGTGTGAGGCATGGTGAGCCCTCGCCAAGCCCATGTAGCGATGCTGCGTAGCCGGCAGCCAGGGCTCTCGGTTGCCATGGTGCAAGTGACTCTGCCACGGTGAGCATCAGGCCGGGAGACGGTGACACTGAGAAGGTGGCCGCTGGCCAGAGAGGTGGCATCGGAGCACTGGTGCAAGGGTCAGGGTTCCACTCAGCCTTGGGGTGCAGCGTTGCAGGGAGATTTGGGGTGCACCGGCACTGCCTGGGAGGGGCTGCCCTCAAGCCAGGAGAAAGGGAGGGAAGAGGCAGAGAAGGGAAGAACTAAAATTGCGCCTTTTGTCGAGGCCAAAAGAAAGACATTGTGCTCACACAAAGAGGACGACGGGTAATTAAGGTTCTCATTGATCTGAAAGTTCGTCAGACCTCGGTGGTTTATTCAAGAATGGAGTGATAGAAATTATTCCTTAATCGCTGTCTCTGACACAGCAGAGACCGTCTCCGTCTTGTTCCCCAATTACAGTTAATACCGACTTTCGCTTCTGAAAGAGGTTTTCTGTTTCTTTTTTGAAAAAATTCAAAGCATTTCTTTAATTTGCATTTCTGCCCTCTGGGCTGAACCGCAGGCTGTGCCGTGAATACGCTGCCACCAGAACTCCTGGCTGGTGCGGATGCTGGAGACAGCACAGCCACAGTAAAGCGCTCTGAACGGGTCCTAATTTTAACTTTTGGATGGAGCGATCCCAAACACCGGAGTGCACGAGGCTCAGGTATAAAGCTTGAAGAAGTGGACCCCTGGCCCGAGGCCAGCCGCCATCCACAACAGCGTTAGCGGCTCCACGTGCACCCTCCATCCGCCCCCAGAGGCTGTCCTGCCCTGTTGCCAGTTTTCCAGTCTCGGCTCGGTAGAAGAGAGATGGTGTGCTATGCACCGCGCCACGCTTCACTACCCCAGCGAGGTCCGCGGCTGCCTGCGGCTTCAGGCCGTGGACTTGCGTTGTTGGGCTCCGCTGCTGGACCGAGCCGCGCTGCATTTTCTCCTCTGACCCCCGCACGCAGGTGAGAACAGGACAGCGCTCGCTGTGTGGGTGCGTGTCTAAGAGAGAGCTTTCTGGGCCGTAGCTGTGCCTGTCTCTCTTTTTTTTTTTCTTAAAGATTTATTTATTTCCTTGAAAGTCAGAATTACATGGAAAGAGAAGGAGAGGCAGAGAGAGAAAGAGAAACAGACAGACAGAGAGAGGTCTTCTATCCATTGGTTCACTCCCCAAATGGCCGCAATGGCCAGAGCTGGGCTGATCCGAAGCCAGGAGCCAGGTGCTTCTTCCGGGTCTCCTACGTGGGTGCAGGGGCCCAAGGACCTGGGCCATCTTCTACTGCTTTCCCAGGCCACAGCAGAGAGCTGGATCGGAAGAGGAGCAGCTGGGACTAGAACTGGCGCCATATGGGATGCCGGCACTGCAGGCAGCGGCTTTACCCGCTACACCACAGTGCTGCCTACCCCTTCCCCCGCCCCCATCTCTGTCTTGTGGCGGGGCTGCACGGTTTGCAGTTCCACCCGTGCCGTCCGCTCCACATCTTCACGGGCAGTGGTTCTTCGCTGGGGCTTTAGTGCTGGCTTTGCTGATAGGCGTTGCCGTGGCCCTCGGTTGCAGCCTTGATTTACATCTTCCGTCATGAACCGTGGTGAACACCTTGTAATGTGATGATTTTCACGCAAGTGGATTTCTGTGAAACGCCTGTTCACGTCTCTTTAGCGGTTTCCCCGTGGTTTGTCTCTCGCCTGGTGACTCTTGGGAGTCCTTTGTGTCCTTTGGCACAGAGGATCTAGGATAGCAGTTCCTCCCGCGAGTGCTGAGGTGCTCTGTCGATGGACGGGAGTTCTTCAGCGTAATCTGTAATGTACTAGTCTTTCCTCTGTGCTCGCTTCGCTGCTTGGAGATTATGACAATATCCCCCAAAGGCCAAAGTCTCGCTCTTCTGTATCCTTTTCCCATTTTGTCCAATAGGCTGGATCGTTGAGTAACATCAGCAGAAGGAGGCATTGTTGCCTTGTTGCTGATTTTGTCGGCGCTGCTTGTAAAATGTTACCATTAGAAAGGACGTTTGCCGGAGCGGCATTTAGCCTGGCAGGTTAGACGCCCACACCCCACGCCAGGGTAGCCAGGTTCGGTTCCCAGCTCCGTGCCGGTGCACACGCAGGGAGGCAGCGCTGGCGGCTCAGGTAACTGGCCTCCTGCCGCTCCTGTGGGGGCCTGGGTTGTGTTTCTGGCTCTTGGCTGCAGCCATGGCCATTGCGGGCGGTTAGGAGGTGACCCAGCAGATCGGAGCGCCTCTCCCTGCCCGTGTGTTTCTCTAGCCCTCAGACCAGCACATAAACATTTTAAAAAGGAAATGACGTTTGTTCTGGGTTTCTGATTGTCAACTATTACCACATTGTGGACGTTTATTTTATTTATGGTTCTCCTGTGGAAAACTGATGGCCTCACTGCTCCTCCTCCGGTCTCCAACCTTCTTGGAATGCATGGAGTGTACAACAGACGTCTTTATCATGCTTGATCGGATTAGCAGTAGTTCCTTAATATCGTTCAGCCTGTACTCAAATTTCTTCCACTGCCTAAAACATGCCTTTTATACATTATTTATTGAAACCAGGCCCAAGTAAAAGTCCATCTGTTCTTTGTTTCTTACATGTTCTGTCTCTTAGTTTTCATTGTCTCCCTTAATCTACACTAGCTGTCTGTCTTTTTGTTTTTTTATTATATATATATATTTTTTTTTATTTGACAGGTAGAGTTATAGACAGTGAGAGAGAGACAGAGAGAAAGGTCTTCCTTCAGTTGGTTCACTCCCCTAATGGCCGCCACGGCCGGCGCTGCACCGATCCGAAGCCAGGAGCCAGGTGCTTCCTCCTGGTCTCCCATGTGGGTGCAGGGCCCAAGCACCTGGGCCATCCTCCACTGCCCTCCCGGGCCACAGCAGAGAGCTGGACTGGAAGAGGAGCAACCAGGACTAGAACCCGCGGTGTCTGTGCCACAGTCAGAGGATTAGCCTAGTGAGCCACGGCGCAGGCTAGCTGTCTGTCTTTAAGAATTGCTTTTCTGTGATGTTTTGCTGTGAAGGGTCATTTTTCCTGAGAACTGGTTTATTAGTGACTCCTTCTGCAGTTCTTTAATTTGTTGCCCTGGTCCTTGCTTGTCCTTAGAGCGTGTGGATCTGATGCAGAGGATAGTTCTCACCGTGTTTTTGGCTGGCCAGGCTACGCATGGTCATGAACACTGGGCTTTGTCGCTTTAGTGATCCGAGGTTAGCAGTGCGTTAGGTAGTGACAGTCCGATCCCTTCCTCGTAAAACCCTCATCTGTCTTCCACCTGGTGATTTTGCTGTCCACCAGCGACCACTGCCAGCATTTGAGATGAACTGAGGAACTATGTGTCGCTCCCCGTCTTCGTGGAGGAACGACACAGGACCCTGCGTTGTTCTTTTGTCTGCTCGGCCCTCCCCGGGTTTGCTGCTGGTTCTTCCCGGGTTGGCTACTGTCCCTTCCACCTCCGTGGAAGGGCGGTTCCCCCTGCCACTTTCCCCACTTCCGCGGGGGAGCAGCACACCGCCGGCCGGCTCTCTCGGGGGCTGCTCAGGTGTTCCCTCAGATGTTCCCCTTAGATGTTCCTGGTGCATGTTGTCTCTCTCCTCCTTTATAGTCCTCCTCCACCAATCCCAACTCTGCTACCCACACGCCGAGTACGCTGCTCTCCTCCAATCAGGAGCAGGATCAGCTCCTGGAGGTCATCACTCAAGTTGGCAAGAGGCAGCTGCGTAGAAGCTGTTTTCTCCTCTCCCAGCGCCATATTGTGGGAGAGCAGATGCATAGAATAAGTCTTAATTCCAGTAACTCAGTCCAGTCCGGGTTGCTCCCCACACTATGTGATAGAGAAGTTTATTTCTACCAATTCTTCCGTGCTCAGTAAGTGACAGGACCCTGTCTCGCCTCTGCTATTTGGTTACGTTAAAGCAGAATTCACTGTAGCGTGGCAGAGTAAATCCTCACTTCTCACCCTTTATGCATCTGATTTCAGAGGAGTTGGAGCCTTTACCAATTCCAGCGCTATCCAGGGAATTTATTTCTCTTATTTTTTTAAGATTGAGGCTCATTGTGAATTCATTGTTTTTGGTAGGTTCCATGTATTTTAAGAAATTGCAGGCTTATTTTTATATAAATTTTACTTGAAGCATAACGAACCTGCAGATGATTTCATGAATCATTACTAGAGAGCTCAGAGCAGCCTTCACGAGGCGGGCACATCTGGATGGCAGTTGCCGGGAGCGGTAAGGACAATGGTGCCAGACCCAGACTCGTCTTCCTGTTCCCTTAGATGCACCTGCTCCCAGGAGTAAGCACTGCCCCGCCCGCCTCCTCACCATTGAGCTTACTCCTGGTCTGGAACTTCATATTAAATGCATCCCATGGTGTCTCGTTCACGCGTGATTTCTGTTCAGCGTTGGGTTTCTGAGGGATCACCTGTCCTGTTTCATGCAGCTGTGGATTGGTTACTGTTGCTGCTGCCTTGTAGTCCAGAGTTTGAATTAGGCCATAGCTTCTCACGCTGCTGTTGATGGGACCGGAGTCGTTTCCAGTATGAATGTTGCTTTGTCTTATGCATGTTTTTTATGTACCTGCTGTTGTTTGGTTGTGTACTTTGGAGGGCAATGGCCAAGTCATAGTGAATTTTCAGCCTTGGCTGGCACTATCAAGTAGTTTCCCAAAGCTCGTGTTTTGGTATCAAGATTATGCTGATATCGGAAGCACTTTGGGAAGCGTTCCCCTTTTCTGTTCTCTAGAAGAGTTTACGTAGTTTTGGTGTTTTTTCATTCTTCAATGGCGGAGTTCACCATTGAGGCCATTCAGACTTACATATGATGGAACAGGTCATTATAGATTCCATTTCCTGGTAGACACAGGGCTGGTCATATTTTCTGCTTATTCTTCGGTCTGCCAAGCGGTCAAGAGACTTGCAGAGAGGGCAGTTCAGGTTCGTGTGGCATGACAAGTGATTTCAACTCCAGATTCAAGTTCAAGTTCTTGTGGCATTCCACATCTTTATACATCTTGTGCTTTGGGATCACCTGCAAACCTAAGCTCTTGGCGATGTTGTGGGTCTGTTCAATGCATCAAGCAGGCTCGTTTTCTCCTCGCTAGAGCCACAGGTAGAAACCAGGGTAAAAAATGCAGAAGACCAACCAAAACAATAATTAGGAAAGAATAGTTATATTTAAGTCTGAAGCACTTGTTAGTCTCGAAGAATGGAAACCTTAAAAGGCAATTTATATGCAGACACTCGTAAGGCTGGTGGTGCACCAGGCTGCATCCGTTATGAGCCACCAAAGACCACCAGCGGGGAGGATTTTCCTTTTCCTTTTTCCCCTCCTAATTGCCGCGCCTTTTCCAGCTTCCTTGTCCAATTAATGCAGATGGAAGCCGTGTTCTTATCCAGAGCCTTGTCCGGCGACAAGCCGTGTGCTTTCATCCCGCCAGCTCTGACCTGTCAGAATCTCAGGATGTCAAAGCCGGAGGAGCCCTCCGGTGCTGTGCGCATGCATTCATTTTCTTAATGAGGAAGCTTATGTCTGGGAAGGAGAAGGGGAAAGGAAGGAGAAGGGGAATGTTTGGGGTTAGCTATCCATGCATCCACCCACCCACCCACCCATCCATCCATCCATCCATTTACTTAACAGATGTTTATTAAACAATGAAGGACACAAAGATAGGCACGTGCCCTTGTTGTAGATAGACAATGAGTTAATCAATACATTAAGTTAGAGGACGTGTTGTGTGCTTGGAAGGAAATACACAAGGTTCTGTGGTAGAAAACGCACGGTCCACTTTGATGGTTGTGTTGTCTCAGTTTGAGTTTCCCTGTGAGTGGATCCTGAGACAAGGATCTACGTACAAGTAGCTTGTTTAGGATGTGGTCCCAAGAAGCATCGGGCAGAAGGGCACATGAGGCAGGGGAGAGAAAGCAGCCCATTAAAGGTGTGTGACCTTGCAGGTCATACAGAGGCCAGCCTGTGGGCTCTAGGAGGCAGTGGCGAGCATGCCTCTTCACTCAGGTCTGAGGGGCTTGGGGTGTTGATCCATCCGTGCCCATCAGTCACCGGGGAGAGCTGCTCCCTGGGTTCCTTCCATTCCAAACTGTTCCCCGCTGCCATGTGGGGCAGAACAGATGCCCACCATCAGAGAAAACCCTATGGCAGAGACACAGGGCCTGCAGAGTGTGGATTAAAGCGGTAAGACCAAGGGGAGATGGGTGGGGGTGCTAACAAGACTGTGTTAGCCAGGGTTCTTCAGAGAAATAGAACAAGGATGTAGACATAGAAACAGATTTATTGAAAGGGACTGACACACCCATTTATGGAAGCTAAGAAGTCCTCATCTGCAGTCAGATGGAGACCCAGGAGGGTCAGTGTGGGACCAGCCTGACAGCAAGCAGGCTCCAGGCCCAAGAGGAGCTGAGTTGAGTCCAAAGCCATGGTCCAGCTGGGGCAGACAACGGAGCTCCCTCTTAAATGTGGGGGGCAGCCTTTTGCTCCATTTGGGTATTCAACTGATTGGTTAAGGCCCACCTGCCTTAGGGAAGACCCTCGACTTTACTCAGCCCACCAATCAGATGTGACCCTCATCCCGGGACACTCTTGCAGACTCCTCACAATGATGTGTGACCAAACATCTGGATACCCCACGACACCTAGACTGAACCATCACAAATGTTTGGAGGAAGAACACAAGCTGAGACTGGCAGAGCTGCAGAGGCAGGATCTAGGAGTGGGCTGGGTTTGCTGAGTGTGACTGACCAGAGTCAGCAGGATCGTTTGTCCCCAGATGTCCTGGGTGCCAGCACTGTGCCAGGCGTTAGAGGTAAGGGAGTGAACAAGGCACAGCTTGGGTCCCTGAGAGCTAAGGCCTTAATGTTTGTGTTGCCCCAAGATCCATGTGCTGAATTAGCATGTGAGCACCAAGGGGTGGGGCCTGTGGGAGGTGATGAGGCCGTGAGAGTCATGAATGGATTATTGTCTATATGAAGGATGTCCCAGAGAGACCTAGTGGCCCTTTGCGGTATGGGGACACTGTGAGAAACAGCTGCCTGTGAATCAGGAAGTAGAGAAGATGGCCGCCTATGAACCAGGAAGTGGAGAAGATGGCCGTCTGTGACCCAAGAAGTGGAGAAGATGGCCGTCTGTGACCCAGGAAGTGGGGAAGATGGCCGCCTGTGATCCAGGAAGTGGAGAAGATGGCCGCCTGTGACCCAGGAAGTGGAGAAGATGGCCGCCTGTGATCCAGGAAGTGGAGAAGATGGCCGCTTGTGAACCAGGAAGTGGAGAAGATGGCCGCCTGTGATCCAGGAAGTGGATAAGATGGTTGTCTATGAACCAGGAAGTGAAGAAGATGGCCGCCTGTGATCCAGGAAGTGGGGAGATAGCCGCCTGTGATCCAGGAAGTGGAGAAGATGGCCGCCTGTGATCCAGGAAGTGGAGAAGATGGCCGCTTGTGAACCAGGAAGTGGGGAAGATGGCCGCCTGTGACCCAGGAAGTGGGGAAGATGGCCGCCTGTGATCCAGGAAGTGGAGAAGATGGCCGCTTGTGAACCAGGAAGTGGGGAAGATAGCCGCCTGTGATCCAGGAAGTGGAGAAGATGGCCGCTTGTGAACCAGGAAGTGGGGAAGATGGCCGCCTGTGACCCAGGAAGTGGGGAAGATGGCCGCCTGTGATCCAGGAAGTGGAGAAGATGGCCGCTTGTGAACCAGGAAGTGGGGAAGATAGCCGCCTGTGATCCAGGAAGTGGAGAAGATGGCCACCTGTGACCCAGGAAGTGGGGAAGATGGCCGCCTGTGACCTAGGGAGTGGGCCCTCACCTAACACCAAATCTGCCTGGGCCTTGACCTTGGACTTGACCTTGGACTTGCCAGCCTCCAGAAGTGAGAAATGCATGTCTGTTGTTCCTTATCCTCAGGCCACACATTTTGTCACTGCAGCTCAGATGGAGGAAGACAGAACAAGTGCAGTAGGCTCTCCTGCGAGTTTCTGTGAGTGAAAAATAAGCAGTTCTCATATCGGCCAGTAAGGTTTGGGGTTATTTGTTACACAGCATAATCCAGCTACACTGATTGATGAGCTGTCTTGTTAAATGGCAAAACCAGTCCTTTCACTCCATCCCTTTAACATATACACACAGACACACATGCACACACACGTGCACACAGAGGTGCATGCACAGTACTCCCTTCTATCTGCTCAAACCCTGCAGGGCTCCCCACTGCCCCCAGTAAGACATAACCTCTTTATTAAGGCCTCCAGGCCCAGCATGGTCTGACCTGCCCCTACTCTGCAGGGACCAGCATCCCTTGAAGCTACCAGTCACTCCCCACTGCAGTGTCTGCATTTCCTGTTCCTTCTGCTGCCTCCCCTGCTCCCCCGGGCCCTCCCCTCCTGCCTTCCCTCTGACATTGCTTGATCTTCTGGTTTCTGTTAAAGTTCACTTTGTCACCGCAGCCTTCCCGGCCCCAGATGTGCCCTGTCCCGTGCTACATCTTCTCGGAGCCCTCAGCCCCTCTGCTGTGAGTGACAGATGCGAGCCTGTCTAGTGTCAGGCTTCCCCGTAGCTGTTGGGATCCCAAAGCCAGGGCTGCTGTCTGTCTCGTTTCTTCTGTTGTCTGTGGTGCACAGCATTGGCTAAGACAAACAAGAGGCCCCCGGTAAATATGTGTCGAGTGAACAAATGGGTTTTTCTGTCACAGTTCCTCTGAAGTGCTCTTATTAAATGCCAGCTTTTCTTTTAAAAGGAGTCTCGAGTAGACACAGAAGTCGCTTCTGTTCAGCTCAGATCTTTTCTAACAGCTCCCTCTCATCCTCCAGTGACGGAGGGATACTGCCTCCAAGAAACGCATCTCCTGCGGTGCCTGCGGCCGCAGCTTGGGGAGCGCTCTAACTGGGAGCAGCGCGGCTCGGGGCAGTGTGCTGTCATTTGTTCGTGATCACTTGGCAGCCTCAGCCTCTCTGCACCTCTGACTCCACGTAATGAACAAGCCAGGGATGGAATGACTGTTCCAACAGCTTAGCACGGCTCTGGCTGCAAGAAGCCTACTCTGCATGGCAGAGAGGTGCGGAGACACCCCTGTGTCTGTCGTCTATTCGCCAAGGCATTTGTGCAATGATGGTTTCGTTTGGTGGGAAGCTGGGGGATTTGGGCAGCTCCCCGTGGGTGTTGCATCACAAGCTGTCCTGCATTTTTGGCTGACTTGGCTGTGGGTGTTTACTGTGCAAACATGATTGTGACCTTGTGGGTGGGAGAGAGCCCACCTGCCCTTCCTGGGATTCTTCCAGCACCCCAGAGCCTCACGTGGTGATATGCACAGATAGTTGGCCCCAAGCCCACTTCCACTCCTTGCATTGCTGTGTTTCCCAGAAGGGCCTGCCCTACAGAGGGTCAGAGGTCATGCAGATGGAACAAACGTGTAAACTTGAAAGCTTGCTTCCTTGCCCTAGTCCGGGAGAGCTTTGAGTTGACCTGATAGGCAGTTGCAGTGCAGCGGATGGCACAAGTGAACAGGCGAGCCAATATGAGGGAAAGCAAGGGCGGAAATGGTGGCAGAGCAAACGGGACCTGTGTGCCTTCAAAGCCCTCACTCAGGGGCTGGTGTTGTGGTGTAGCAGGTTAGGCCTCTGCCTGTGATGCTGGCATCCCATATGGGTCCCAGTTCAAGACCCGCCTGGTCCACTTCTGATGCGCCCCCCTGCTAATGTGCCTGGGAAAGCAGCAGAAGACGGCCCAAGTGCTTGGGTCCCTGCCCCATGTGGGAGACCTGGAAGAAGCTCCTGGCTCCCGGCTTCAGTCTGTCCCAGCTCCAGCTATTGCAGCCATTTGGGAAGTGAACCAGTGTATGGAAGATTCTCTCTCTTGCTCCCCTCCTCTCTCTGTAATTCTCCCTATGGGAGCTTCCTCACAGCCCAGGGGAGAAGCACACCCTGGAGGGTGTTGGTTTCTCAGATCTGGAGGTGCAGAGAAGCCAGACGGGTGCGGAGGAGCAGCACCGCGACTCCTGGCCCGGCCTGAGCCCAGAGAGCGGGACAGTTACTGGCCAGGTCATCAGTGCAGCTGGCCCATGGCCTTGCGGGTCATAGGAACTTGGTCAAGTCACTGGACTTCTCATCCGATCCGTGGCAAGTGTCTGCTCCGCTGCCCTCCCAGGGCTGGCATGAAAGTTCAAGAAAGGTGAACCGGAAAGAACTGCGCAGGCACGTGCCCTATTGTCTAAGAAGCTGATGACGGTAATGATGGATCGGCTGGCTTCCGTCCTCACAGTTGGAAAATCGGGCATGGTGACAACCTCCCTGGGTTGTCGTGAGAACGTAAATCCCGTCTGGGACGTGGCGGGGCTCCTGCTCCTCCTAACTCCCTCGCTGTCTGGTTCTCTCTTTCATTCAGCAGGAAGGAGAGAGCAGGTGGGTCCAAATTACAGTAAAATGGCATCTGATTTGGACATTGAGTAACTCCAGGGAACACTGCACGCATGTCGTCTGCTTCCTCTTTGAGCTTGCCCAGATGTTTGATACGCACACGCGTGTGCATGTGTGGATAAATGCATACACACACACACAGAGACCTTGCTTGCAGGGCAGCTTCGTGGGTGTATGACCTGGGCAGTCGCACAAGCTGCACACTCGAGGGCTCTATGCTTGGTTTAGTGCTCTATCACCATCTTGAAATTTTAAATAATCTTTTTGTTTATTACACTATATTTTTTGAGAGTTGCATGGGGCGGGGAGACCTTCTATCTGCTGGTTCATTCCCCAAATGGTCACAATGGCTGGGGCTGGGCCAGGCTGAGGCCAGGAGCCAGGAGCTTCATCTGGGTCTCCCACATGGTCCAGGGACCCAAGCACTTGGACCATCTTCTGCTGCTTTCCCTGGTGCAATAGCAGGGGCCTGGATTGGAAGAGGAGCAGCCAGGACTCAAACCGGCATCCATATGGGATGCTGGCACCGTAGGGGTGGCTTAACCCACTATGCTATAGCGCTGGCCTCAGTATTTTATTTTTAATTCACAAAATCTGTATTGATGGTGAACAGCATATTTTGATATGAGTGTGTATTAATATATTCATCACCTCATTTATTTATGATTTTGTGGTTAGAACACCTTATGTTTATTCTCAGCAGTGTTTAAGGAGTACACAGTCACCGACCACAATTACCACGGCGTATAATAGATGTCTTCCTCCTGTTTGACACTTTGTGTCTCTGACCAACACCTCCCCATTTGCTCCCCACCTCCACCCCTGGGGACCCCCACTCTACCCTCTGCTTCTCTGAGTATAACTTTTTAGGTTCCATGACCTCCAGGGAAACAAGGTCACGCAGTATGTGTCTTTCTGGCTTAGTTCAGTTAAGAAGCGTCTCCAAGGTTCATGCATGTTGTTGCAAATGATAGGACGTCTTTCCTTTTTTGAAAGCGAATGGTATCCATTGTGTAGATAGATCAGTTTTCTTTACCCCTGCCTTCGTCTGTGGACACATGCGTTGATTCCGTGTCTTGGCTGCAGGAACATGGAGGTGCAGGTGCCGCCTCAGCGTACCGATTGCATTTCCTCTGGGTTTATGCTTGGTGGTGGCGTTGCTGGAGCAGAGGGTAGCTCTAGTTTTGGTTTTTTGAGGCGCCTTCACGTGGTTCTCCACTATCTGACCTAATGTCCGTCGCCTCCCACAGTGCACAGTGGTCCTTTTTCTCCACCTGCTTGCCAACACTTATTATTTTCCGCCTCTTTGAGAACAGTCATCCTAACAGGTATAAGGAGATAGCTCATTGTGATTTTAATTTGCATTTCTTTGCTTAGTGACGCTGATCATTTTTTCATTTATCCGTTAGCCATTTTCTTTGTATCTTTTAAGAACATTTTTCACTTTATTTTATGATTTGAAAGGCTGGGCGTTGTGGCACAGTGGGGTCAAGCCGCTTCTTGGATGCCTGTATCCCGCGTCAGTGTGCTGATTTGAGCCCTGGCTCCTCTTGCTTCCACTTCTGCTTCCTGCTAATGCATCTTTGGGACTGCGGATGATGGCTCGTGTGGAGACCCGATGGAGCTCCTGGCTCCTGGCTGTTGTGCACATCTGGGGAGTGAACCAGTATATGGCCCATCCCTCTCTCTGTTTCTCTCTTTCTCCCTCTTCCTCCCCGTGGCCCTGCCCTCTCCGCCTTCCAAATAAAAATAGATAAACATTAAAAAAAATACAGGGGTCAGCGCTGTGGCCTAGTGGGTTAAGCCTCCATCCACGGTGCTGACTGGTTCGAGTCCCAGCTGCTCCTCTTTCTGATCCAGCTCTCTGCTATGGCCTGAGAAAGCAGTGGAAGATGGCCCAAGTGCTTGGGCCCCTGTACCTGCGTGGAAGACTGGGAAGAAGCTTCTGGCTCCTGGCTTCAGAACGGTCTAGCTCCAGCTATTGTGGTCATTTGGGGAGTGAACCAGTGGATGGAAGACCTTTCTTTCTGTCTCTCCCTGTCTCTGTCTGTAACTCTACTTCTCAAATAAATAAATAAAAATCTTAAAAAAAATTACAACTTGAATATCAGTTTCCAGTTTAGCTGGCTTTAAACAAAGGCAGAGAGAGAGAGAGAAAGAGAGAGAGAGAGAGAGAGAGATTTCCTATCTGGTTGTTTATTCTCCAAATTCTTGCCATAGCTGCAGCTGAGACTGGGTCAGGCCAAAGCCAGGGGCTGGAACTCCGTCCAGGTCTCCCATATGGGTGGTAGGAACCCAAGTATTTAAATCATCTCACCTGCTTGCAGCCTGGCCGTTAGCAGGAAGCTGGAATTGGGAGTGGATCCAGGACTCCAACCCAGGCACTCAATTCACTCATATGAATTTGGGGGTAGGGGTGCTGTTGAGTTGTCTGAGCTCTTTGCAGGTTGTGGATGTTAACCGTATTAGATGTGAGGTTTACAGTCATTTCCTCCCGTCCTGTAGGTGGATGTTAACCGTATTAGATGTGAGGTTTACAGTCACTTCCTCCCGTCCTGTAGGTTGTCTCTTCACTGTTGATTGCTTCTGTTGTTGATCAGAAACTTCTTAGTTCGATGTAATTCCATTTGTCTGCTTTTGCTCTTGTTACCTGTGCTTTTGGTGTCATTGCCAAGACCAAGGCAAGGAGTTTTCCCCCAGGAGTCTCCTTCTAGGTCTCAGATTCTTAAGTCTTTAATGTATTTCTAATTACTTTTTCTACATAGAGTCCAGTTCTACGCAGATGTGTGTGGGTATCTGGGCTCCCCAACACTGTTTATTGAAGACGCTGCTCTTTCCTCTTTGTGTGCAGTCTTTTCTCCTCTGTTGAAGGTTGATGTAAACGTGCACTCATTTCTGTACTTTCTATTCCATTCCATTCATCTTTCTGTTTATATTGTATTATAATGCTGTTTCCATCACTGTAGCTTCATAGCATATTTTGAAATCAAGAAGTGTGATGCCTCTAGCTTTGTTCTTTTTGTTCGAAATTGCTTTGGGTCTTTGAGGTCTTTTGTGGCTCCATAGGAATTTTAGGATTGTTTATCCTATTTCTGTGAAAAATTCCATTGGTATTTTAATAAGAATTGCATTGAATCTGTAGATTACTCTGAATGTTTTAGACATTTTAACAATCCTGATACTACCAATCCATGAACATGGAATATCTTTCCATTTATTTGTGTTTTTTTTTTTAAGTTCCTTTTTTATCAATGATCTATAATTTTCAGTGTGTACATCTTTCATTACCTTGGTTAATTCTATTTATAAATGTTTTGTTATTTTGGATGCTATTGTGAACAACATTCTGTTAATTTCCTTTTTCTGGATGGTTCATTGTTAGTATATAGAAATGCAACTGCAGTTTATTTATTTGTTTTGTATCTTATTTTTAAAGGTTTATTTATTTATTTGAAAGGCAGAGATACAGAGAGGCAGAAGCAGAGAGAGAAAGAGGGAGAGTTATCTTCTATCTGCTGGTTCACTCCTCAATTGGCCGCAATGGCCAGAGCTGCGCTGATCTGAAGCCAGGAGCCAGGAGCTTCTTCCAGGTCTTCCATGTGGGTGCAGGGACCCAAGGACTTGGGCCATCTTCTACTGCTTTCACAGGCCATAGCAGAGACCTGGATCGGAAGTGGAGCAACCCAGAACTCGAACCGGCACCCATATGGGATGCCGGCACTGCAGGCAGCAGCTTTACCCACATTGCCACAGTGCTGGCTCCTGTAACCTATTAATTTATTGTTCTTAGCAGGTTTTTTTTTTTTTTCTGGAGTCTTTAAGGTTTACAGAATCTCTGTATAAGAACATCTCATCTCCAAACAGAGAAAGTTCAACTCCTTTCTTTTCAGTTTGGATGCATTGTATTTCTTTTTCCTACCTAATGGCTCAGATGAAGACGTCCAGTAGAGGTTGAATGGGAGCCCTTGTCCTGGGCCCTGCTCAGCTGTTCTCTGTCGAGTTTGAAGTTCGCAGTGGGCTTATCAGCCATGGGCTTTGCTTTGTTGAGGTGCGTTCCTCCTACACCTGGTTAGTAGTGTGTTTATAATGGAAGGATGTTGAATTCATGAAGTACTGTTCCTCTGTCTACTGAAATGATATTTTAGTTTTTATCTTTGGCCTGGTTTCCTAGGTTGAACCATATCTGACTCCCTGGGATAAATCTTCTTGGTGTGGCATGTGGTCCTGGGATAAATCCCATTGGTTGTGGCGTGTGGTCCTGGGATAAATCCCACTGGTTGTGGCGTGTGATCCTGGGATAAATCCCACTGGTGTGGCATGTGGTCCTGGGATAAATCCCACTGGTTGTGGCGTGTGATCCTGGGATAAATCCCACTGGTTGTGGCGTGTGATCCTGGGATAAATCCCATTGGTTGTGGTGTGTGATCCTGGGATGAATCCCCTTGGTGTGGCGTGTGGTCCTGGGATAAATCCCACTGGTTGTGGCATGTGGTCCTGGGATAAATCCCACTGGTTGTGGCATGTGGTCCTGGGATAAATCCCACTGGTTGTGGCGTGTGGTCCTGGGATAAATCCCACTGGTTGTGGCGTGTGGTCCTGGGATAAATCCCACTGGTTGTGGCATGTGGTCCTGTTGATTGTTGGATCTGGTTTGTGAGTATTGGGTTGAGGCTCTGTTTTCCTCGGGTTTATTGTCCTGTATTTTTCCTTGTAGTAGCCTTCCCTGGCTTTGGTACCAGGGTAATCCTGGCCTTCTATAGTGAGTTTGGAAGTATTCCCTCCTCTTCAGTCTTTTTCTGGAAGTGTTTTAGAAGAATTTGTGTTCGTTTTGAAATTTGTGGAATTCACCAGTGAAGCTGTCTACCCCTGCCCTTTTCTTTCTTGGGAGGTTTTTAATGACTCAATCTCTTGTGTGCTTCTAGAAATTTCTCTGTGTCTCATAGGTCATCCAGTTTCTTGGTGTGTAATTACTCACAGCATCTCTTAGGGTCGTGAGTATTTCTGTGGCACCACTTAGAACGTGGACACCCAGTCTGCCAGATACTGGAAAATGCCAGACTCACCGCTGCCCCAGGCCTTTGCATGTGCTGTCCCCCACACCTGTCATCCAGCCGGGGCTGGCGGCTTCTCTCCCTCTAGGTCCTGGTTCAGGAGCTCCACGCCCCGGGAGGCCTCCCTGGCCACCTGTGGGAGTCACCTGCCCCGGATGCCCTGGCTCCCCCTCTGCCTGCAGGCCAAGCCTGACCACTTACACCTGCCCTCCTCACTGGTCCACTCCCTCTCCATCTTCCTGGTTAGAAGGCGAGTTCCACGGGGGACCAAGGACCTGGTCTACTCCGGCCGCTTCCCCTTCCTGAGCACCTACCCTGTGTCTCACACAGGCAGGCTCCTTATCATAGAAGGAACTGGTGCACAAATCGTTCCAGTAACTGTGTGTTGTGATTTCTTCCTTCCCGCTGGCCTTGGCCCATGGATTATTGCTTCTCAGTGTTTCAGTTCCCCAACTCCAACCTCAGCAGCCTTTGCAGATGGTTTGTTTTCTTGATTTTCTCACCTGCCCCTGCTACCTGGAAATCCTGGTACCGTGGGTAACTGCACATCCCTCTATGCGATCTGTGCTTTTTGTGCCTCGCACAGAAGCGAGCATGGTTGTTTTGCTCTCCAGAGCCAATGTCCGCATCTGTGTTGGGAAGGCGCTCTGTTGGCGCCCTGATGGTTGACAGGCTCTGGGCCTGGGCACGCTGGGAGCTTGGCGTTGTTTCTGGAATTCCGTGCAGGTTCAAGAAAGCAGCAGCAGCATGTCTGACTGCTGGGTGTTGGGAGCACTTCAGTACCAGGACAGAGCATCTGTCACCTCCACGTGGGGAAAAGGGAAAGTGTGGGCACTGGTGAGTGTTTGCAGACGAGTACTTCCTGAGGGGGGGTGGGGAGAGGGCGGGAGAACTCCAGAGAGCTGTCACTTCATTCAATAAATTAATTACTCTTTATTTATTGGAGAGACTGAAGTCAGACGGGAGGGAAGGAGAGAGAAAACACGCCTATCCACTCCGCAGATTACTGCGATGGCTGGCCTGGGCTGGGAACTCTGTCCAGGTCTCTCAGCACAGGTATTGCTTAGGAGCCAGGACTCGAACCCAGCACTCCACTGTGGGAGGGGGTTCCTAACTGCTAAGCTGCATGCCTGTTCCCCTGGTCATTGTTTCTCTCTCCCACACCTGCCAGTTTTTCAGTCTTCTCTTCTCCTTGCATACGCTCAGCAGTCTGTGTTGTGTCTGGAGGCTTCTGTCAGGAAATCTCTTGTTTTAAAGTCAGTTAAGCACTGTAGGGACACACTGGGCTGAGAGCACGGGCAAGGGGCGTTGTGACAAAGAGGGAAGCAGATCGCACAGGGCACGTTGTTACTTTCCGAAGCTCGTGTGGTAACCAGAGCTACAGAAGTCGCTGTGATCTGGCAGATTCCAGATTTCCTTAACGCTGTCATAGTCATTTTCTCCGCCACATGCCCTTACTCCAGTATCCGATCATGGTGGAAGCCCCACACAGACGTCCAGGACTCAAATCGACACTGTTGGAGGAAGAATGCCAGGTTTGGAGATGACGCGTGAGGTCGCGGCAAGTTTGCCATTTCCCGTGTGTTAGTGACCTAACCCCCTCTAAACAGGTGCCGGCTGGTTGCGGGTCTGGTGCCAGGCTGTGTTTTAAGCACTTTGCCTGCTTGCACATCGAAGAGTTTGGTCCCAGACAACGCTAGTGTGTGGCTGCTGTTTTGATTTCCATTACAAAACAAGGAAGCCAGGCAGAAAACTCGGAGGGGAAAAGCAGGCTTCAGACTCCACGAGTGCGATCCTGTCCCTGGAAGGGAACCAGCCAGCGGTCCACAGCAGCTGTGGCAGCAGCGACACCGGCACGCGGCACAGTGCGGGCCCAGGTCACTGAGCTGGTTTGATCTGCCAGCGCAAGCCCGGCGTTTGTAGTGGAGCCCCTCTAGTTCTTCCAGTGACTTTGGAAGGGAAGTGACCTTACGGCTCCTGTTTCTCAGACATGGACAGCAAGCCTTGGGTTACAGTGGCTGGAGTGGAGCCAACCTGGCACTGAAGTGGGCGCTTGGTCCTGCCGTGAGAGCCAAAGAGACCACTGCCCCCTGAGACAGGCAAGGCACAGGCGTCCTACTCAGGGGATGCGCCCTGGGCTTTGCGTGGTGGTCAGCCAGCACTGAGGGCCACAAGTGGTGAGGGGCACCCGGCCCAGGCCGGCCATGCAGGTCTCACCCTGCCCAGTGGGAGAGGGTAGCCGAGAAGTGAGAACTGTGGGTGAGTGGCTGTGTGTCCACCATGCCCACCCACCCGATCATTGACCCACCCTTACATCAACCCAGCCATTCATCCACCCAGCCATTCATCAATCCGGCCATTCATTAATCCAGCCATTCATCGGTCTACCCATTCATTGATCCATCCATTTACTAGTGCCTGGGGAGTCTACTGCACGCAGGTCCTGGCTCCCACTAGGGAGGCTGTGCTGCCTATGCCTGGGGCTCCGTGGACCCCTCCCCTGCCACACGTTTCTCCCTTGGGTACTATGGTGTCCCTTGATGCTCTCCCACTTCTCTGAGCGCACCTCCTCCTCCTGACTTCCCTGTTGTCCACCCCCAGCTGCTGGTGTCCTCTCAGGGCTGTCCTTACCCCTGCCTGGACCAGCTTGTCTGTTTCCCCCACTGCTGGCTGCTGGGCCCAAAGCCTGGCCCCTTCTCTCCTGTATCCCCATAGGTAGCTTACGTTCAGCGGACCATGGACCAGACTCACCATTGTCCCTGGAGGGAGATCGGCCTCCTTCTCCTGTGAGCTCTGCCCCCGCGGGGCCTTCCCTGTGATGTCTCTCCAGCTCTCACGCTGGGGACCGGAGCCCATTGGCCCTTGCCTCTTTTCCTCCCTGGCCACACCCAGACTTTTCGCTGTTGGCAGAAGCAATTCCCCCTGTAAGTCCTGTGCTTGGCTTGTGGGCAGCTGTCTTCTTGTGTCCTCACATGGTCACCCCTCTGTGTCCTCATCTCTTAGAAGAGCACCAAGAGCCCCATCCTAATGAGATGTTGCTCTTCAGTCACCTCCTTAACACCCTGTCTCCAAATTCAGTCTCATTCTCAGGTACTAGGAGTTAGGATCCACACAGAACTTTGAGGGGACACAGTTCAATCCATAGAAGCTGTCATCATTCCTATCATCTGCATAGCACCCGTCATCACCACCATAGTGCTCGTAGCAACCCCAACATCATCCTCATAGCAAGATCATCACCACTGTTCTGATAGCAGCCATCATCATCCCATCACCATCATCCATATAGCAACCATCGTCATCACCATCATCCATGTAGCAACCATCGTCATCACCATCATCCATAGGGCAACTGTTGTCATCACCATCATCCATGTAGCAACCATCACCATCACCATCATCCATAGAGCAACCATCACCGTCACCATCACCATCACCATCACCACCATCCATATAGCAACCATCACCATCACCATCATCCCCATCACCATCATCCATATAACAACCATCATCATCACCATCATCCATAGAGCAACCATCATCATCACCATCACCATCACCATCATCCATATAACTGTTGTCATCACCATTGTCCATATAACAACTGTTGTCATCACCATTGTCCATATAACAACTGTTGTCATCACCATCATCCATAGAGCAACCACCACCATCACCATCATCTGCACAGCAGCCATCATCACCACCATCCTCCTTCTCAGCCTCCTCACCACCACCAGCCTTTCACCTTTGTCTGCGTCACCATCAGCCCCACCCCTGACTTCCTGTGACTGCTCTCTTGGTCCATGGTGGGCTGTTCCCATGTGTGGTCTCCTTGGATGTTAACAGCGCCCTGTGAGCTGTACTTTACAGGGAGGGAGAAGGGGGAGGTGGGGTAACCCCACTCCGTTACTCAAGGAGGGGCTCTCTCGTGTCCTGGTTCTGCCAAAATGCCTGGCACAGCTTGGAGGCCAGAGGAGCTGTTACACAGCGCAGCGTGGAAAATCAAGCCGACTTCCCTAAGTGACACACTTGCACTGTCTCACAGCGAAATGCCTCTGATCCCCAACCTGTGACTGTCCTAAGATCACCAGACGCCTGAGCAGACAGAATTCTCTGTGCTCAGTGAGAGCCGTGCGCCCCGTGCGGCTCTGCAGCCCTGCAGCCCCGGCTCTGTGCGGAAGGAGGGCGCCCTTCCCTTCTCTGCCAGCCCAAGGCCTCCTGAGCATCCTGCTTTCGTGCACCCACCAAGCAGACACAGCCTGCACTCCTGGAGCCAGGTTTGGTTGGCTTCTGGTCTAGGGCTGGGATAGAGGCACCCCTGCCAACCCATGAGAAATCAGAAATAGATATAAAATAAAGAGAAGCCCTTTTGACCCTAAAGGGCTACAGAGGCCATAGATAAGGGTTTTGCAATGAGTCTTGTCTCACCATTGTGGTTTGTGTTAGGCTTATAAGGGAACAAGTGTGTGTGTGTGCATGTGTGTATACGTGTGTGTGTGCATGTGTGTGTGTGTGAGTTTTCAAGCACACTCCTGCTCTTTGGAGCTCCTAACAACAAACTCATCCTGTAGGGAGCCCTGGAGGAGGCAGGATGTCACCAAGGCCCATGGTCCTCACCCCCGAATCACTCCTCTGCTCATGTGACATTGCATCGCAAAGAGGAGGTTCTGCAGGTGGACACAAACCCTGGAAAAGCAGGGCACTTTCTCCAGCTGACAGCAGGAGAGGAGAGAGCGAGGCTGGAACAGGAGGAGAGGCGCACCACTCCAGGGACACCTCCAGATGCCGAGATACACAGCCCACGGCCGGTGCGGAGACCTCGGTCCTACAGACCTGGAGTTGAATTCTGCCAAGAGCTGTAAGGGTGGGAAAGCAGACCCTTCCCAGGATGTCCAGTAAGAGCAGCCCGGGCAGCACCTTGAACCCACGCGATCTACCCAGATTTTTGACCTATGGAACAAGGAGCTAATACATGGGTGTGGCTTTAAGCTCCTAAAATTGTGATCATTTGTTATGCAACCGAGGAAACTAGCTGTGTGGCTCTGAGCTAGGAACTAGCCCCCTCTCTCCCCCTCCAGCCCACCGTCCACAACACCAAAGCCTTGCCAAGCTCGGCGGCTCGCCCCAGCAAGCTCCGGCACCCTTCGGCTCTTCAGGTTGGCCCTGCCGCTCTGGGCCAGGCGCTCTCATGTGCCTGGGGATTGGCTGGTTGCCAGATGGCAGGGGAAGGCTTCAGGGGGACCCCCGGGCTGAGAGCCCTGTGCTGGGTGCAGTTGTCTGGTGTCGCTTGAGCAGTTTCCTGTGGCAGAGATGGACACAGAGAGAGACGCAGACATCCACACGTGCTTAGTCCAGTGTCAGCTTGGCTGAGTCAGGTCGTGTGCGGCTGCTGAATGGGGAATCACTGGGTGGAGAAATACTGCGTCCCCAGGACCGCAAGGGGGCCTCTTACAGTGATGTGGTCAGTTGAAGGGTCTTCCCGGTGTTCACTGGAACAGAGCGGACACACCGGGGAGGGCAGGCAGAGGCTGGAGTGACACAGCGCCCAGAGCCACGTGCAGCTACCAGGGTCTCGATGTCACGAGAGGGGCCCTCGCCGAGAGCCCTCAGTGGGAACAGAGCCCGCAGCCACCTTGACTTTGGACTGGCTGCCTCCAGAGCCCCGAGGCGATGAGTTTCTGTTGTCAGAGCCACACAGTGGGTGCTGCTGTTCCGGCTGTGCTGGGAGGCCCTGGGCGCGTCTTAGGTCTCCGACAGTCTTTGCTTTCGAGGAACTGAGAGCCAGCTCTTATCCTCCTGCTGGAACCGTCTTTGATGGTTTCTTATCCTGGATTCCACATTTCCTCCGGCAGCCAAATCGGCTCCTAACCCGAAGTGACGGCTGTGTAGTACATTTGTGGGGTCTCCTGCATGCGTGCGGACCGAGTGTTTTTGCTGATAAGAGTGCAGAGTGAGTCGGGCAAGGAAGAGGCCGGGGAGCTGTACGAAGCGTATTCATCAACCAGAAAACGAAATGGTTTACAATGAGGCTGAGAGAAGGGATTGTAGCTCCGGGTGGCAAATGCCGGTTGCCTGCTCTGTGCCAGGCAGAGCGTAGGGGAACTGACCACTGAACACTTGGCCCAGCACTGGCCCAGGCCCTCAGGAATGGACACCAATGAGGGGTGGACTCTCTCAGCTCGGGATATGAGCGTGGATGAGACCTGTGTCTCGTCCCAGAGGAACCAAGGATGGGGAAGATGTACTGCAGGCGCAGGTGGTCCCCGAGGGGCTGTGAGCACTGACCAGGGAAAACCAGTCACCTCCAGCACCCCACAGTGATCCATTCATCCAGTCTTCCTTCCCTTCTGTGGGTGTTTGTTGATCGAATACTGACTGTGTGCTGGGTGCTGGGGGTGTCATCCCCGAACACCAGCAAGGCCCTTGGCCCCAGGGAGCTGGGAGCCCTGCAGGGAGATGCGATCTTTGACCACGTCCAAGGGTGTAGGCAGTGGCACCCAGCAATGTGTTATAGCAGAGGTGTCCCTCTGGGCGAGGAGGGTGTGTGATGCCACCCGCACCTTCTCTGGGCAGCCGGCGTGGGGCCCGGGGAAGGGCTGCTCTGGGCTCAGGGAGAAACCGAACATGACTCAGCTCTGTGCGTGCAGGACAGCATGGTGGGAGGTGTGGCAGGGGCTTCTCAGCCTGGGGAGGAGTCGGCTGTTTCCGCTGGGAGCAGTGGAGGGGGTGAGGGAGGAGGAGGTCCCCCTGTGTGTCACTCATGCCCCCCAGGGCAGAGCAGGTGGTGGGAGCTGGGGTCAGACGGGAGGGGTGCCCCGCGGTGGACAGAGGTGAGAGATGGCGAAGTGGACTAAGCTGTGTAGGACTGGGTGTGGCATGGGCGAGAAGGGTGTGGAGGCTGAGTCCTGGGCCTTGACACCACTCACCCAGGGCTCTGATTCCAACCCGATGAGTTCAACGTGGCTTTGGAGGCGAGGAGGTGTGAGCCGCCCATGGCTGTGGCCGAGGCTGGCAACACCACACAGGGCAGGTGCGGCGGGAGCCTTGGGAGCCCCGAGAAGAGGAAAGTCGCAGGTGCAGGATGGGCTGGGGTGCAGGGGGGCTGCAGGGGTGAGGGAGGGGGCACGTGGCGGGGGTGGATGGACAGGTGTTCACACGCCTTAGTGGAGGGCTGCCTGGGGTTGGTCCCTGGTGGTGTAGGGATGGAGGTGAGGAGGCGCGGGTGGAGCGGGGCGTGTGTGGGGCTAAGGTGGGGGTGCTGGCCCGTCCCTCTCGGCCCTGGTGGAGTCGCTGCCAGGCTGACGTGAGGACACAGTGGGCGGGGCCGGGGGTAAGGACGTTGCGGGAGCGACACGAGGTTTGGAAGATCTGACGTCCTTCTTGTTTTTCTCTTGCAGTCAATTTTGACCACTTTCAGATTCTGCGTGCCATTGGCAAAGGCAGTTTTGGGAAGGTAAGGATGACACTTTAAAACCACACCAGTGAGAGACAGCACCCTGGCCCCTGGCTTAAGCGGATGGGTGTTTGTGCGGTGGGGCTGGGGTCCGGGGAGTCTCCTGTTTCACAGAAGGAATTCGGGTGGACAAACTGGAAGCGTGCAGGAAGTCCGAGTTTCCTTCGGATCTGGTGTAATTTTATCCTGAAAATTGAATTAGCACAGCGGTCCCGGGTCGGGTGAATTACAGTGGTAATTATCTCAAGATTGCTAATGCCGTTTCTTGCTGGAGAATCTAAACAAGCAGAGTGGAAAAGCCCACCCCATACAGTGTGCAGGACAGCAGCTCTCCCAGCCACGTGAGCACTTGTCGTCTGGGATGTTCCGACTCCGGACCCTGCGTTGTTGGTGGGGAAAGCGGAAAGTGGCAGAAGGTGGCCAGGGATTTTGGAAAAGCAGGGGTCCCCCTCACCACGCCCCCATCTGATCCCGCCTACTCGGAAATTTCCTTTGGCAATCCTTGCTTTGAGTACCTACTGAATACAAGCTACGCCCTTCTGTTTTCAAGACGTCTTTCCATTTCTGTAGACTGGGTAACGCAGAAATCTGGCCCACACACCCGTGGTCACAGACAGAAGCGTGAATGCGGGGTTTGGGTCCGAGGCTGTTGGCTGACCAGGCACCCCCGCTGTTGGTGTGACTTCGGGAAACTTACAGAGCAGGTCAGAGACGTTTGACCTAGAGATGGGGTGGGCCCCTCTTTCATTTCCTTCCTCGTGCATCCAGTCCTGGCTATCAGTTGAGTGCACGCTGTGCCAGGCGCAGCTGTGGGCTCTGAGCGTCTGTTTAAATGAAGCTTGCTTAGAAAGAAGAGACGTAGCACTGATAGGTTTGTACTTCACGGCCTGTTGGGGAGTGGGAAGTGCATTAGAACGTAGTAAGGGTCTACGGCCGCACCGCCCTGAACTCGTCTAATCTCGCGCTAAGGGAAGGGGGTGTGGACTTCGGTGTGGGCTGTGGCAGAGGGAAAGCTGCTGCTTCGTAGCACCATGGGGTCAGTGGCGTCACCAAATGTGGGTATTGAAATTCACACGAGTTAATATTACACAATGGCCTAATATTGCAGGCACAGCAGCCACCTCACAGGTGCACCGTTGCCACACGTGGCCTGTGTCCAATGGCTCAGACAGCACCAGTTCCGTCCTTATAGATGGTGCCGCTGGCCAGGGTGTCTCAGTGATCATATGACCCACGGGCAGGGAAGGAGGAGGACAGGGACAGCAGGCGGAGGGCCAGCACGAGGAGGACAGGGACAGCAGGCGGAGGGCCGGCGCGTGCAGGGCCGGCGGCAGGGCGTGTGCTTGGCGGGTGGGAGGGGCTGCAGGGGTGAGGAGGAGCGGGTTCCCGTGTGTGTTCAAGGTCTCACCCAGTCCTGCTGTGCGTGGTGGGGGTCCCTGTGGAGCTCAGCAGCTCAGGGAAGTCATTGCAGGTGGGGACACTCTGCCCCCGTCCCTGCTTCACGGGCATGACGCACTCACCAGGCTTCGTCCCCGCTGTCAGCCGGGCTCTGTGCGTCGGATGTCCACCCAGCTGGCACTCGCTTCCATCGCTTGATCGAAGAAGACCCCTCCCAGAATCCCCCACCCCCGCCAGCTCCTCCTCCTGTGTCGATGGTCCTGAGCGGCCACGTGACTGCCCCTGGCTGCAGAGGATGTGGGGGACATGGGTGTTCTTCCAGGAGAGAGGGGCAGGCGAAGAGCCTGGGTGGGTACTTCCAGCAGGCTGGCCGGCGCTGCACCTGCTGCGTGGGAGGCCTCACCTCCCGGGAGCTCCTGGTCTGGTGGGGTGGCTAGACGGTTGTGTGGACAGCCGTGTTCCTGGGGAAAATCCCCTTCTCTCCAGGGAATGCTCTCTGCTTCTCTTCTGCTCCCCAGGTCTTGCGATGGGCTGATTCACTTAGCCCGGGGTTGTTGGTTGATGCTGAGTTCTGCTGCTTCCCTGCGTCATTCTTCCCCACACAGTTCAGACCTGACGGCAGGCACGCGGGGCAGCACAGAGCTGCCTGCCTTTTCTAGAATCTTCTTCCTGAGACCTTCGATGTGCTCGTTGAAAAAGGCTGGCCATGTACATAGGTGATTGGGCCACTTGGTCATTTAGTGGACATCCGGTGGCCACTGAGCAGAGCCGTGCGCTGTGGTACACACCGGCTTCTTGATGGGAGGGGGACTTCCTGGAAGCAGAAATCCTGTTTAAAAAATAGGCGTGAAAATGGTAAATGGCAACATGGTGCATGTCGGGTAGCTTTTTGTGTCAACTTGGCTGGCCCATCTGTCACGAGCTAGATGTCACTGTGGAGCTGTCCTGTGGATTGATCGGCGTGTAGGTCCGTAGACTCTGAGTCGGGCACGTGACTTTCGTTGTGTGGGTGGGCCTTGTCCAAGCAGGTGAAGACCTTAAGTAATGACCCAGGCGCCCTAGGGAAGGAGAAGTTCTGCCTCCGGGTGCCGCTGCTTCCTTCTGGCTTGTCCTGCGGAAGTCCCAGTGCCAGCCCCTACCTGGTGTGGGCAGTGTCTAAAAACATCTGTGCGTGTGTGTGTGTGCGTGTGTGTGTGTGTGTGTGCGTGTGTCTGCCCGCCTGCACACCCATGTGCGCCCTGCTGGTGCCACTCTCTGGAGAGCCCTGGATAACCCGGGGGCGGTTGTGAGAGAACAAGAGCAGGTGCAGGCTCCAGGTTGGGAGGTGAAGGGAGGGTCCGGGAAGAAATTACTAGAAAGAGCCTAGGAGCAACGAGGCTACGTGTCGCTCCCCCTCTTCGCGGAGGAACGACACAGGACCCTGCGCTGTTCTTTTGTCTGCTCGGCCCTCCCCGGGTTTGCTGCTGGTTCTTCCCGGGTTGGCTACCGTCCCTTCCACCTCCGTGGAAGGGCGGTTCCCCCTGCCACATTCCCCACTTCCGCGGGGGAGCGGCACACCGCCGGCCGGCTCTCTCGGGGGCTGCTCAGGTGTTCCCCTTAGATGTTCCCCTTAGATGTTCCTGGTGCATGTTGTCCCTCTCCTCCTTTATAGTCCTCTTCCACCAATCCCAACTCTGCTACCCACACGCCGAGTACGCTGCTCTCCTCCAATCAGGAGCAGCTCCTGCAGCTTGTCAAGTTGGTGAGAGGCAGCTGGGTAGAAGCTGTTGCCTCCTCTCCCAGCGCCATATTGTGGGAGAGCAGATGCATAAAATAAGTCTTAATTTCAGTAACTTAGTCTAGTCCGAGTCGCTCCCCCTCTTCGCGGAGGAACGACACAGGACCCTGCGCTGTTCTTTTGTCTGCTCGGCCCTTCCCGGGTTTGCTGCTGGTTCTTCCCGGGTTGGTTACCAACCCTTCCACCTCCGTGGAAGGGCGGTTCCCCCTGCCACTTTCCCCACTTCCGCGGGGGAGCGGCACACCGCCGGCCGGCTCTCTCGGGGGCTGCTCAGGTGTTCCCCTTAGATGTTCCTGGTGCATGGTCTCTCTCCTCCTTTATAGTCCTTCCACCAATCCCAACTCTGCTACCCACACGCCGAGTACACTGCTCTCCTCCAATCAGGAGCAGGTCCTGCAGTTTATTGGTTGAACTGGAGGCAGCTGTGTAAAAGCTGTTTACTCCTCTCCCAGCGCCATATTGTGGGAGAGCAGATGCATAGAATAAGTCTTAATTCCAGTAACTTAGTCTAGTCCGAGTTGCTCCCCACAGCTACGTGCTCCGGGAATGGTTGCAGCCAAACCTGCTCTTGTCTGCCTGGATTCCCGGGAATTCTTGTCTGCTTGGAGCCCCAGGAACGCAACCTAGCTCTCTGCACGCCATCCTCCAGAACCAGTGCCACAGCAGTGGCCGTCGCCACTTTGGAAACCCTCCAATTTGCTTTCATCCCGGAGCCCCCCACGGCCCAGCCCCCCACTTCTCTGGCTGACCCCCCTTGGCGGGCCTGCAGGAGGGAAGAGGACCCACTGTCCACCCTGGGAGGAGGGGAGCCACAGGGTCCCTGCAGGCTGACGCATGGTCTTAGGGCTGTTCTTGGCTGCTCCCCTCCACTCTCCTTGTCCTTCCACGGTCTGGGTCAACAAAGGTTTCCCTTGAGGCGGTGCTGACCCGCGAGGCTGCCTGCAGCCAGTGCCGGTGAGCATGCCCAGAGCAGGGCACAGGGAGCGAGGCTGCCATGCTGCCCCAGGTGGGCCGAGCCTGGAGGTGAGTCCCGTCTTCCACATCGGCTGTTGTCAGCAGTGAGTGACATGGGCTCGCAGGGTGCCTGGTGCCGAATCCAAGGCCGTGTTCAGCCAATGCTGACTCTCATCGCTCATGGCTGCTTCCCCCTGGGCAGCAGGGGGCGAGGCGGGGCAGATTGGGAACTGAATGCGCTTTTCTGAAGGGTGGTGTGGCGAGCTCTGGCCCGCAGGAGCAGTTCGTCGGGACATGGTGTGGTGCCGGCCCGGGCAGAGCTGTTGTGTGCAGTTAATTCCGAGAGCATCTCGCCGTGTGGCACCGGTCGCTGTGGGTGGGTGACAGGGCGAGCTTGGAAGGCTCGTGGTCAGGCATGGCACTCATGCTGCTTGGACACTGCCTCGCTCTGGGCTGGCAGCAGCCCTGCCGCCACGTCGTCCCCACGTCTGCATCTTGTCCTGTCCTTGCTCCTGTGCAGTCAGAGAAAGCCAGCCAGTGCCGATTCATGGATGCCTTCTTTATCCACTCATTGACTCATCCATCCGTTCATCTGTCCATCCGTCACCCACCCATCGTCACCCACCCACCCATCCATCCTCCACCCATCCATCCTCCACCCATCCAGCATCACCCATCCATCCTCCACCCATCCATCCATTGTCCATTCATCACCCATCCATCCACCCGCCCATCCATCACCCCATCCATCCATTGTCCATCACCCACCCATCCACCCATCCATCCATCCACCCATCCATCCTCCACCCATCCATCCATTGTCCATTCATCACCCATCCATCCACTGTCCATCCATCACCCCCCATCTATCACCCCCCATCCATCCACTGTCCATCTATCACCCATCCACCCATCCATCCATCATCCCCTCATCCATCCGTCATCCATCCAGCAGCTCAGCAGAGGACTAATTTGCTCTGGGCCCTATACTAGGTTCTGAGGTTAGAAGATGAACCAGAGGCTGGCGCCGCGGCTCAATAGGCTAATCCTCCGCCTAGCGGCGCCGGCACACCGGGTTCTAGTCCCGGTCGGGGCGCCGGATTCTGTCCCGGTTGCCCCTCTTCCAGGCCAGCCCTCTGCTGTGGCCAGGGAGTGCAGTGGATGGAGGATGGCCCAGGTGCTTGGGCCCTGCACCCCATGGGAGACCAGGAAAAGCACCTGGCTCCTGGCTCCTGCCATCGGATCAGCGCGGTGCGCCGGCCGCAGCGCGCCGGCCGCGGCGGCCATTGGAGGGTGAACCAACGGCAAAAGGAAGACCTTTCTCTCTGTCTCTCTCTCTCACTGTCCACTCTGCCTGTCAAAAAAAAAATAAATAAATAAAAAAAAAATAAAAAAAAAATAAAAAAGAAGATGAACCAGAGAGGCTGGCGCTGTGGCGTAATGGGCTAAGCCTCTGCCTGCAGCACCAGCATCCCATACAGGGGTCAGTTTGAGTCCCGGCTGCTCCACTTCTGATCCAGCTCTCTGCTGTGGCCTGGGAAAGCAGTAGAAGATGGCCCAAGTCCTTGGGTCCCTGCACCTGTGTGGGAGACCTGGAAGAAGCTCCTGGCTCCTGGCTTTCGATTGGCGCAGGTCCAGCTGTTGTGGCCATCTGGGGAGTGAACCAGCAGATGGAAGACCTCCCTTTCTGTCTCTCTCTCTGTCTCTCTCTCTCTGTTTCTCTCTCTCTCTCTCTGTGTAACTCTGACTTTCAAAATAAATACATCTTTAAAAAGAGAAAAGAAAATGAACCAGATATGTTGGCTGCTTTTCAAGATCTCTCGGATATGCATACACGCAGGCGGCCGAGAAATAAACAGAGGATCGCAATCCCGTCTGAGCAGCAGAGTGGCAGAGGAGATCCGCGGAGGACTGGGCGCAGGGGCATGGCAGGTGCTGCCTCGCTCAGACGTCTGGGGCTGGGACGCCCTTGCTGGCTGCTCCTCGGATTTTTTCCCCCTTGCTTTTGCTGAAACTTGGTAACATGAAGTAGAGTTTTAAGAATTACATGGCCAACACCCCATCCACCACCTACATTCTATAATTAACATTTCCCCAGACTTCTTTTGTGAATCCCTGTCCTTCTGCCTACTGATAAATCTGTCTTCTTTGTTTTGATGTGTTTCATGGTAAATTTTGTGTCTGTAGAGTTTTTGGAAAATTTCACCTAAATATCTCTGCATGGAGACTTACCTGCAGCCTCTGTCTGCTGCCCAATGGAAACAGGACACAACGCGGAGATTTTCGGTTGACGGTTGCTGAGCTATGAGAAGTGCATACCCCTGGGTGACCTGAACCCTTCCCAGACAGCGAATGCTTCCTCTTGACCCTTGCCAGGTAGGACGCGGCTTGTCGATGCCATCCGCCTGCTCTGAAACGCACTCTGGAGTGGAGTCAGTGGGAGAAGTGCGCTTCTGGGGCATGCTGCACGCTGGTTCTCAGTGGCTGGATGTTTTCACAGCGCAATGCTTCTGGTGCCCGTCTCGGGCTGTCCTGGTTCTCAGGGAGGAATGGTGTCCGTTCCCTCCATAGGTCCCGCTCTGGATCTGTCTGCCTGGTGAGAGATCTCAGGCTGCTTTTTGCTGTGACTGTTCTGAAAACCTGTGTGTATGTGTGTGTGTGTGTGTGTGTGTGAGTGTGTGTGTGAGTATGTGTCTAAATGCGTGTGTCTGCATGTGCGTGTGTGTGAGTGTGCGTGTCTGTGTGTGAGTGTGCGTGTCTGTGTGTGAGTGTGTCTTTGAGTGTGTGTCTGTGAGTGTATGTGTCTGTGTGTGTGTGTCTGAATGTGAATGCATGTGTGAGTGTGTATCTCAGTGTGTGAGTGTGTGTGAGTATGTGTGTATGAGAGTCTGTGTTTTTCTGTGTGTGAGTGTGTCTTTGTGAGTGTGTGTGTGTCTGTGAGTGTATGTGTCTGTGTGTGTGAGTGTGTGTCTGAATGTGTATGTCTGTATGTGTGAGTGTGTATCTGAGTGTGTGAGTATGTGTGTGAGTGTATGTGTGTGAGAGTCTGTGTCTTTCTGTGTGTGTGTGTCTTTGTGAGTGTGTCTGTGAGTGTATGTGTCTGTGTGTGTGTCTGAATGTGTATGTCTGTATGTGTGAGTGTGTATCTGAGTGTGTGAGTGTGTGTGAATGTGTCTGTGAGTGTATGTGTCTCTGTGTGTGTGTCTGTGTATGTCTATGTGTGAGTGTGTATCTGAGTGTGTGTGTGAGTGTGTGTGTGTCTTTGTGAGTGTGCATGAGTGTGTCTGTGAGTGTATGTGTCTGTGTGTGTGTCTGTGTATGTCTGTATGTGTGTGTATCTGAGTGTGTGTGTCTTTCTGTGTGTGAGTGTGTGTGTCTTTGTGAGTGTGCGTGAGTGTGTCTGTGAGTGTATGTGTCTGTGTGTGTGAGTGTATGTCTGAATGTGTATGTCTGTATGTGTGAGTGTGTATCTGAGTGTGTTTGTGTGTGTGTGAGTGTGTGTTCCTCTGATTCATTTGTTTTGGGTAGCTATCCGGAATTGGAATTGCTGGTTTGTAGAGGAGGGGGATTTAGTTTTATACAAACCTGCCAGGAGGTTTCCCACCTGGGTGTGTCCCTTGATCCTCCACCTAAATTTCATTTGTTTCACATCCTTGCCAGTGTATGGTGCTGTGGATATTTAGAATCCCACCAGCCTGATGACTTGTGCAGAGTCTGAACGTGGTTTTTACTTGCATTTTCTTCATGACTGATGATGGTGAGCGTTTGTTTCATGGTTTTCATGGTTAGTCATATATCTTCCTCTGTGAGGGGGTCTGTTCAAGCCATTTAAAAAAAATGGCTGGCTTCCCCTTTTATTATTGAATTGTGGGACACACACACACATTTCCTGTCAATGTAAGATTATTTTCCACTGGATTGACTTCTCTATTAATTTTATTAACGGTGTGTTTCTGATGCACAGATTCAAATGTGGACAAAGTCTAGTTTGTTGAGTGCTTCCCGTGGGGGTTGTTGCTTTATGTGACTTGCACAGAAAGCTTGGCGTAGAAAAACATGCTCAGTTCTCAGAGACTTTTCCTGGTTTTCTTCCCAGAAGTTCTGTTGCTCTAGCTTTAGGCTTAGTTCTGTGATTCACTTGGACTAATTTTCCTGTGTAAGGTCAGATAGGGTCAACGTTCATTTTTTACGTGGATACCACTCCCCGGGAGAGTTTCCTTTCTTAGTGGATTGCTTTGGGGTCTGTGGAAACGCAGATGTCTTGCAAGGGTTGGGGGGGGGGCGGTGTCCTGCTCTGGGCTCTCTGATCTGTTCTTTGACCCACCTGTCAATCCTTATGTAGGTATCAGACTGTCTTGGTAGGTCCTGACACCAGATACTGTAAGTCTTCTGAATTTATTCATTCCAAAGGTTTCAGGACATTCTAGGCCATTGGATTTTCATAGAAATTGTGGAATTGCTTGTCAACTTCTACAAAGACCTGGGGGCGTTATAATGGAGGCTGCACTAAATCTCTATATAAATTTTAAAATAACTTATTTTGTTTATCTGAAAGTCAGAGTTAGACAGGGAGAGAGAGATAGAGAGAGAGAGATAGAGAGAGAGAGAGAGAGACCTACCTTCAATCCACTGGTTCATTCCTTAGAAGACCACAATGGCCAGGGCTGGACCAGGCCAAAGCCAGGAGTCAGGAACTTCATCCAGGTCTCCCATGTGGGTGGCAGGAGCCCAAACACTTGGGTCATCTTCTGCTTTTGCCAGACCATTAGCAGTGAGCTGGATAGGAAGTGGAACAGCCAGGACTTGGTGCCCACATGGGATGCTGGCAATGCAGGCAGTGGCTTTACTGGCTTCGCCACAATGCCAGCCCCAACAATCCACATTTTAACAGTATTGCATATTCTAATCTATGAGGATGGTAATTCTTTCTATTTATATCTATTATTTGTTAAGAGTTTAAAATTTTTATTTTAGTAATGTTTTGTCATTTTTAGGACAAAGTCTTTGCCATTCTTTATATTAATTTTTTCTTAATTGATGAGGGTGTTTTTACACTATTATAATGGAATTGTTTTAGTTCCGTTTTAAATTATGTCAAAGTTTGTTTTTAGATATACACAAAATGTGTTGGAACATTTTCCTTCTCTTTTTTAAAGATTTATTTATTTATTTGAAAGAGTGACAGAAGCGAGAGAGAGAGACAGACACACACACACACACTCACACAGATCTTCCAGCCCTTGGTTCACTCCCCAGTTGCCATTGCCCCAGCAGTCGGGGCTGGGCCAGGCCAAAGCCAGGAGCCAGGAGCTTTATCTGGGTCTCCCATGTGGTGGCAGTGGCCCAGGGCATCACCTGCTCCCTTCTAGCCACTTTAGCAGGATGATGGATCCAAAGCCGAGCAACCAGGAATCGAACTGGCACTCTGGTGTGGGATGCCAGTGTTGCAAGCAGTGGCTTAACATGTTATGCTGCAGTGCCATCCCCTTTCATCCACCTTTTCTTAATGAGTTTTTGTAGGTTGGTATGACTTTAAATGTTTGATATGATTTACAAATAAAGTAATCTGGGTGTGGAGTTTTCTTTCTGGCAGCATCTGATTCTAAAATCAACTCTTTAAACTGATATGAGGGTTTGGATTAAGATGGTGAAGTCGGGAGGGAGCCTGATGCTCTGGTCTAGGAGGAGATAGCCTAGAAAAAGTGGAGAGAGTGCAGTCCCAGGGAAGAGTTAGGGAGAGAACCGCAGAGGAAACGCTACACGAGGAGGAACACAGTGGACCTATGTGGAGAGCATGGGCACCCACAACTCAGGACCCTCCCAACAAAGAAAAGGTCAGAACCAGATGGCTTCATTGCTGAGTTCTACCAGACATTTAAAGAAGAACTAACTCCAGTTCTTAAGTTATTCAAAATAATTGAAAGGGATGGAATCCTCCCAAATTCTTTCTATGAATCCAGCATCACCTTAATTTCTAGACCTGGAAAAAATGCAACAGAGATAGAGAACTACAGATCAATTTTCCTGATGAAAATAGACAGAAAAATCCTCAACAAAATTCTAGCAAATCTAATCCAACAACACATCAGAAAGCTCATTCATCCAGACTAAGTGGAATTTATCCCTGGTATGCAGGGATGGTTCAACATTCACAAATCAATCAGTGTGATACATCACATTAACAAACTGAATAACATAAACCACCTGATTATCTCAATAGATGCAGAGAAAGTATTTGATAAAATACAGCACCCTTTCATGATGACAACTCTAAGCAAATTGGGTATAGAAGGAACATTCCTCAATATAATCAAAGCAATTTATGACAACCCACAGCCAGCATCCTATTGAATGGGGAAAAAGTTGGAAGCATTCCCACTAAGATCTGGTACCAGACAGGGATGCCCACTGTCACCACTGCTATTCAGTATAGTCCAGGAAGTTTTAGCCAGAGCCATCAGGCAAGAAAAAGAAATCAAAGGGATACACACTGGGAAAGATGAAGTCAAACTATCCCTATTTGCATATGACATGATTCTATATATAGGGGATCCAAAAGACTCCACTAAGAGACTACTGGAACTCATAGAAGAGTTTGGTATTTTCATAGCATATAAAATCCATTCACAAAAATCAACAGCCTTTGTATATACAGACAGTGTTACGGTTGAGAAAGAGCTTCTAAGGTCTATCACATTCATAACAGCTACAAAATAAATCAGATACCTTGGAAAAAACTTAACCAAGGATGTCAAAGATCTCTATGATGAGAATTTCAAAACATTAAAGAAAGAAGTAGAATAAGATACAAAAAATGGAAAAATCTTCCATGTTCATGGATTGGAAGAATCAATGTCATTAAAATGTCCATTCTTCCAAAAGCAGTTTGCAGATTCAGTGTGACACCAACCAAAATACCAAAGTCATTCTTCTCAGATCTAGAAACAATGATGCTGATATTCGTATGGAAACACAGGAGACCCTGAATAGCTAAAGCAATCTTATACAACAAAAACAAAACCCGAGACATCACAATACCAGATTTCAAGAATACTATAATGCAGTTATAATCAAAACAGCTTAGTACAAAAATAGATGCATAGACCAGTGGAACAGAATAGAAACACCAAAAATCAGTCCACATCTGCAACCAACTTATATTTGACCAAGAAACTAAAACCAACCCCTGGAACAAGGACAGTCTCTTCAACGAATGGTGCTGGGAAAACTGGATTTCCATGTGCAGAAGTATGAAGCAAGACCCTACCTTATACCCTACTCAAAAATCCACTCAACATGGATTAAAGATCTAAATCTACAACCCAACACCATCAAATTATTAGAGAACATTGGTGAAACTCTTCAAGAGATTGGCATAGGTAAAGAGTTCTTGGGGGTTCAGTGCTGTGGTATAGCTGGTAAAGCCGCCACCTGCAGTGCCAGCATCCCATATGGGTGCCAGTTCGAGTCCCAGCAGCTCCACTTCTGATCCATCTATCTCTATGGCCTGGGACAGTAGTAGAAGATGGCCCAAGTCCTTGGGCCCCTGAACCTATGTGGGAGACCCAGAAGAATCTCCTGGCTCCTGCCTTCGGATCACCACAACTCTGGCTGTTGTAACCAATTGGGGAGTGAACCAGCAGATGGAAGCCCTCTCTCTGTATCTCTCTCTGCCTCTCCTTCTCTCTCTGTGTAATTCCAACTTTCAAATAAATAAATAAATCTTAAAAAAAAAAGAGTTATTGTAAAAGACTCCAGAGGCACAGGCAGTCAAAGCCAAAATTAACATGGGATTACATCAAATTGAGAAGTTTCTGTACTGCAAAAAAAAAACACACTCAGGAAAGTGAAGAAGTAACTGACAGAATGGGAGAAATTATTTGTAAATTATGCAACTGATAAAGGATTAACAACCAGAATCTATTAAGAGCTCAAGAAACTCTACAACAACAAAAGAAACAACCCAGTTAAGAAATTTACACATATATTTTTCAAAAGAGGAAATCCAAATGGCCAGCAGGATCACTAGCTGTCAGAGAAATGCAAATCAAAACTACAATGAGGTTTCCCCTCACCCGTGTTAGAATGGCTTTCATACAGAAATCAACAGACAACAAATGCTCACGAGTGTGTGGGGGAAAATGTAACCTAAACCACTGTTGATGGGAATGTAAACAGGTAAAGCCACTCTGGAAGACAGTATGGGGATACCTCAGAAATCTGCTTATAGACCTACCATATGACCCAGTAATCCCACTCCTTGGAATTTACCCAAGGGGAGTGAAATCAGCAAATAAAAGAGTTATCTGCACTCTCATGTTTATTGCAGCTTAATTCACAATAGCTTAGATGTGGAATCAACCTAAATGCCCATCAACTGAAGACTGGATAAAGAAATTATGAGATATATACTCCATGGAATACTACACAGTGGTAAAAAAAAAAGAAATTGGTAATTTGCAAAAAAATGGATGAATCTGTAAAATATCATACTCAATAAAAGAAGCGAGTCCCAAAGGGACAAATATATGTTCTCCCTGATTTGTGATAACTAGTAGAGCACCTGAAAGGAAACATGTAGAAGAGTAATTGACACTTTGAGAAGCAATGATTTGAACAGCCCTTGTCTTGACTGTCGAAGAAGTTTTTTTTCCTCTATATTATTTGTTGAACTCCTTACTTAACACAGAGTTAATCATATGTGTATAAAGTCAATTGAAAATAGATCTCAGTGAAAAATAACAGTGGGAATACAAGAGGGAGGAGGAAGTTTGCATACATTCCTATGACTTACTTCTGAGGGTACAGTTTAAAAACTTGCCATGGGACCCCAAATCCCATTAAGCTGGATGATGAAAATGCCATCTGAAGTGTTAAACTGATCGTATTAAGTGTAAAAGTGATCATATTAAGTGTGTCATTGATCATATAGATAGGATAAGTGTTAAAGGGATCATATAAATAAGATCAAGTGCATGGTAATAATAACAGATAGAATTAAAAAGGAGATTATGTTCCAACATGGGAAGTAGTCCACACACCAGACTCATAGAATGACAATCGCTTTAAATAGCACTCTGACCTCAGAATCAGCCCTTAAGGCATTCTGGTTTGGCTGAAAAGTCCAGGAGAGCAATTCACCCATGGAGAGCCAAGACATTGTTGCAAAAAAGTGTCCTACATGGAAGATTTCTGTGAGAGAGATGCCAGTGGAAAGAAGTGGCCATCAAGGAAGGATGTACTTTTCTCTGAAAGGAGGAGAGAACTTCCACTTTGTTTACGGTCTTGTCTAAATACCGAT
Organism: Oryctolagus cuniculus; assembly: GCF_964237555.1. Taxonomy (NCBI): domain Eukaryota; kingdom Metazoa; phylum Chordata; class Mammalia; order Lagomorpha; family Leporidae; genus Oryctolagus; species Oryctolagus cuniculus. Next base: position 4,250,020 of record NC_091433.1, on the reverse strand, counting down.
GGAGTTTGTAGATTGAAAAGGTTTTCATAGCCTTGGTGGCTCATGTTAAGAGCCTCGAGTGATCACTGACGTCATACATAGAGTGTTAATTTTTAAATCAACAACAGGAGTCACTGTGCACTAATTCCCTATGAAGGACCTCTGTCCTCAATGAGTTGTATTATGAGCGTTAGCTGTAAAACTTGTTCTCAAACAGTTTTTGTGTGTTTGTGTGTATGCAAAATGTTGAAATCTTTACTTAGTATAGAGTTGGTCTTCTGTGTATAAAGTGAATTGAAAATGAACCATAGTGGAAAATGGGAGAGGGAGGAGGAAGTATGGTGGGAAGAATCACTTTCCTGAAGTTGTACCTAGGAAATTTGTACTCATTAAATAAAAGATTTCTTTGGGGGAAAAAGCTGATATAAAATCATTTGTATTTTCTGACTTATTTTCTTACATGAATTTTAGTAAAATATTTGTCAAGGAAATTAATTTTCTGTAGGTTGGCAAATTTGTTGGCATAAAATAATTCATAATATCTTCATTTGATTATTTGATAACCTGTAGCATCTGTAGTGATAACTTTCCTGATATTAGTGCTTTGTTGTTCTTATTTTCTTGATCAATTTACATTTTTCTATTTTTTAGATTTATTTTATTTATTTGAAAGGTAAAGTCGCAAAAAAAGAGAGAGTGATCTTCTATCCACTGGTTCACTCCCCAAATGGCTGCAATGACCAGGGCTAGGCCAGGCTGAAGCCAGGAGCCAGGAGCTTCTTCCAGATCTCCCACGATCCATGCACTTGGGCCACCTTCCACTGCTTTCCTAGGCCATTAGTAGGGAGCTGGATGGGAAGTAGAGCAACCAGGACTTGAACAGGTGACCACATGGGATGTCCGTGCTGCAAGCAGTGGCTTTTACCCACTGTGCCACAGTGCCAGATCTGACCAGTGTACGTTCTTAACTTTTGAAGGTGCAACCTTAGAGCATTGATTTTAGACATTTCTTTTTGCTTACATATGCATTTTAAGCTCTGAATTTCCCTCTAAGAACTACTTTAGCTCTTATTTTTGTTATTATTTAGTTCATATGTTTTCTAATTTTTTGTAATTTCTTCTGTGTTCCATGAATTATTTAGGCAAGTGTTGTTTAATTTCCAAATATTGTGTTTTCTCCTAAACTACTACTTTTTATTGATTATAATTGAGCCCATTGTGGTCCATGAGCATGCTCTATCATTTCAGTCCATTTACAGTTATTGAGGGTCATTTCATGCCCTGGTTAGGGTTTGTATTAGTGAACATTCTACACCAACACTACAGGAATGTCTATTTCATAGTTCATAGGCATAAGGTCCCACAACTATTACTGAAGTCCAGGGAGTTAATGATGTTATTTAGCTCCTCTGTGTCTTTTCTGATTTTTAAGTCTAGTCATTGCCATGTTTCTGAGATGGGCCTGTCCCTGTGAGTCCGTCGTGTTTGCCTCTTAGGCTGTGAGATCTGCTGTTAGACACATGAGTGCTTAGTTCTCACAATCGATCGACCCTGTCATCGTTACGACATTTGGGGAGTGAACCAGTGGATGGAAGACCTCTCTCTCTCTCTCTCTCTCTAATTCTATTTCTCAAATAAACAAATAAAATCTTTTTTTTAAAAAAAGGTAGCCATTCTAACCTACTTAGGCTCACTGTTTCCATATTTTTCCACACATTTGCTTTCATTCTGTGGTTTTATACTTAACATAAGTCTCTTGAAAATAACATATAGTTAATTGCATCTTTTTAAAAATGCACGTGTGTTTAGTAGTTTCACAGTTAATAAAATTGCTAACATTGTTGGATTTAGGTCTATCATGGCTTTATCCACTCTCCTTACCCCTTGCCTTTTGTTCTTCTCTTTGTCTTTTCCTACGTTGGTTTGGATTCATTGAATCTTTGTAATCCCCTTTTAATTTGCCTATTGGTTTTAGAACCATGATTTCCCATTTTATGTCTTTAAATTGTTGTTTTAGGGATTATAGTACACATTGTTAATTTATTGAACAGTCTTCTAAGAGTTAATATTCTACACTTAAAGTATAAAACCTTGAACACAGAGAGGTCCATTTCCACAGCCTGTGAATATTTATACAGTAGTTATCAAATGTATTTTACCTTCTTAAATTATAAATCTCCAATATAATGTTTTGACTGAAAAATAAATCTGAAAAAATATATATGCATTAAGATACTTCAAAAAGTTAGTGGGAAATTCACAGTATATTATAATTCCATTTCCCCATGAACTTTTTGAAATATACATTATGCTATTTAATATATTATTTATATTATATAAAATATATATTGCCTTTAAGAATTAGGAGGAAATTTGTCCCTAATATTTGCCTACATCTTTTTTGAAGCCCTAAGTTTCTGTTTGGTATCATTTCAATTCAACCTGAAGAATTTTCTTTTCTGTTTTGTATGGTGCAAGACCATATTAATTCTTTTTTTCAAAGATTTATTTATTTATTTGAGAGGCAGAGTTACAGAGAGGCAGAGACAAAGAGACAAAGAGAGAGAGAGGTCTTCCATCCACTGGTTCACTCCCCAAATGGCTGCAACGGCTGGAGCTGGGCAGATCCAAAGCCAGGAGCCAGGAGCTTCTTCTGGTCTCCCACATGGGTGCAGGGGCCCAAGCACTTGGGCCATTTTCCACTGCTTTCCCAGGTCATAGCAGAGAGTTGGATCGGAAGTGGAGCAGTCGGGACTTGAACCGGTGCCCATACGGGATGCCGGCACTGCAGGTGGTGCTTTACCCGCTGTGCCACAGCACCAGCCTCTCCATAATTTTTGACAAGAAGTCATCAAGATCTGTATCCTTGCCACCCAGTCTGCAGTGTGTCAATATCGTTTCTTTTCTTTAAAATTTTTTTTCCACCATTGACTTTTTTAAAATTTATTTGACGGGTAGAGTTATAGACAGTGAAAGAGAGAGACAGAGAGAAAGGTCTTCCTTCCATTGGTTCACTCCCCCAGTGGCCACTACACTGGCGCTATGCCGATCTGAAGCCAGGAGCCATGTGCTGGTTTCCCACAGGGTGCAGGGCCCAAGCACCTGGGCCATCCTCCCCTGCCTTCCCGGGCCACAGCAGAGAGCTGGACTGGGAGAGGGGCAACTGGGACTAGAACCCGGCACCCACATGGGATGCTGGCACTGCAGGCGGAGGATTAACCAAGTGAGCCACGGCACCGGCCCCCTCCACCATTGACTTTCAGGAGTTTAATTGTGATACACCCGTGTGGACATCATTGCTTGAGAAACAGGTTTTTTCCTCTCCTTACTTAGGTTCCCTGTCTTTTCACTCTTTCAACCATATTGTCCTGTGGACCAGATGGCATCGTCACAGTAGTTGCTTTAATGTCCTCGATGCTATCCCAGCGTCGAGGTCATCTTCAGAGTCCCCTCCGCTGTGTGTATATTCTGTTGGGAACAGTCGCGACTTCCCCTTTCTTCCCCTGCTTGGACCTTGTGCTGTTACGTTGCAGTCTGTTGTGTTTCTTTGGAAATACGGCTTTAAGTAGCAGTTAGCTTGGCTTGGAAGCACTGCATTCTCTGCCTCCCGGCAGGCACACAGACACACACGTCTCGGTCCACTTCGTTTCTGTCTTAGCTGGATCTGTTTCAGTGTGCCCCGTGCGCGTGATCTATCGGGGTCGGAAGAGATGTGGGCAGAGCGAGGCCCATTGGAGGCTTCCCTGCGGACCTCTCAGAAGAGGGCTTGTGGCCGGGTGAGTTTGGGGGTCTCGCCCGACATCTCACGGGAGGTGGCTCTCATCCAGCGACGGCACGGCAGAAACGTGAACTTCCACAGGACAGTCTGTTTCTCTCGTCCCAGCCTGAGCTTGCTCTCGTGGCTGAGGAAGTGGACCTGTGTCCTTGCCACAGCAGAGCTGGCGCCAGACAGAAGCACGTTGCTTTGCTCTCAGGATTGGGTCCTGAACCCTCTGTGCCCGGATGTGGTCCAGATGTGGTCTGTCCCCCAAGTTTCCTGTGTGGGAGGCTTGCTCCCCGGGACGGCAGTGCTGGGAGATGGGCTAGGACTTCAGCACGAGGTGGGCCGCCGACGGATGTCCTTTGGTCAGTTGAGGGGTTGTAGGACCCGCCCTGTCTCTGACGTCGTGTTCGTTGATGGGATGTGTCCTCTCACATGCACCACTTCCATCGGCGTCTGCCGCGAGGGGAAGCGACCAGCTGGGCCCTCACCAGATCCTGCACCATCAAGGGTAGACTCTCGGCCTCCAACACACAGGCCCCACAAGCCCCACTTCTAAATCAGTCTCAGCACCGTCAGTACAGCACTGCGGTATTGGACACAGCCCCAGCCCCAGGGCATAGAACCCAACCCGTGGCTCATGGCCGCGCCTTCCTTCCCTGGGCTCTGGCCTGTCGTCGTTTGCCCGTCTTGTCTGCACGCACTGTGGCCCTGGCTGCTGGTGGCTTCCCTCTCAGAGCCTGAGTCGGGAGCACGCGTCTCAGAACCGTGATTTCCAAAGATATCCTGAAAACCCGAGCTTCCCAGAGGGTTGCTCTCTCTCTCTTAAAATAACTTGGCTATTTGTTAGTGAATTTTATTTATTTTGGGGGGATTTATTTTATTGCTTGGAAGGCAGAGTTAGAGAGATCTTCCATCTGCTGGTTCACTCCCCAAATGGCCACAGTGACCAGGGCTGGGCCAGGCTGGAGCTTCTTCCAGGTCTCCCGTGGGGGTGCAGGGACCCAAGCACTCGGGCCATCTTTGGCTGCTTTCCCAGGTGCATTAGCAGGGAGCTGGATTGGAAGTGGAGCATCCAGGACTCGAACCAGAGCCCATAGGGGATGCTGGCCCTGCAGGCAGTGGCTTAACCTGCTTCACCACAGCGCCCGACCTCAGTGGGTCTCTTTTCCAGTTGCTCTTGAATGATAACCTATCTTGTTGATGTGCAAACTTATAGTAAAACGTGCAGAAACAGCCAGTATTTAGGATGAGGTGAGCCTGCTTTCAGGAGTAGACTAGAGCTTTGTTCTGCTCAAATTCCAGGTAATCACTGCCTTCCACGATGCACGCAGCGGGGACTCTGCGGCTGTTCTAAAGTGGAGGTGTGCTCCTGTAGGAAGAGGAAGATCCCCCTAGTAATACTGAATGCGTTTTTCGGTTTGGCTCTCTGCCTCTGGCGGCAGCTCGATAGCATTTATTAAGAGTGTGCAGGCGAAGCGGTGACAAGGGGCTTGGCTATCAGGAAGAGCACCTGTGAAATCTAATTTCCCTTCCTGCCGGGAGCAGTCGTGCCTCGCAGGTGCAGCAGCAGGGTCCGCAGCTGCGGGAGACCCCGTGACGTCAGCAGGCGCCTCCCAGCGTGTGTGGACGTTTCTGGCTGAGCCCCGAGCCGGCGGAGGCACAGAGGTTCACTTAGGCTCGTTTCTTTCGGTCCAGTGGAAACAGTCCCGTTTGGGGGTTAGCCTGAGTCTACTCTGTGTCAGCGGTGGGCACCTGGCAAAGTGCAGTCAGCACTCAGCAGGCTGAGGTGGCTCCGGGTTTGACTGTCCCACATGCACTTTGGGCTTTCCTCTTACCAAGAAACACCTGCGTGTACTCCCTGAGGGTAACTGTCAGTCCCTGGGGCCCCCACTCACCTGCTGAGCTGGGCAGGCGAGGTGCCTGGTCCAGGGAGTGGCCTTGTGACACAAGCCCAGCCATCCAGCAGCCTTCCAGGGGCCTGGAGGGGAGAGTTCTGGCCTCTGTGTGCGTGCCTCATTTCCTGCAAAAACCCCGGCCCACAGTTCCCTCAGCAAGGGGTGAAGGGGCAGCTTTGTCCATAGAGGGAAAAGAGTGGGGCTCTCAGCGAGGAATCAGGAGAGGTGGGAGGGAGAGGGAGAGATCCCGTATGCACCCGCAGCCTTGGACTTCACCCGCAGCCTTGGACTTCACCCGCAGCCTAGGCGCGTTGTCGGCTTCTCCCAGATCCCGGCTCCTAACTGGGGTTCCTCCAAAGTCAAGTTCGAGCAGCTTGTTAGGAGGTGCGCCCAGGAAGCACCTGTTGGAAGGAGATACAGGGTGAGGCAGAGAAGGGCAGGTAGCCAGTGAGGGTGTGGGGGCAGCTGGGAGGCTGCGAAGAGCCTTCAGAGCAGAGACCGCCCCGCCCCGCCCGTCACACACAGCATCGCCTCTGGCGTGTCCCGTGCAGGGCATCTGGGTGTCCCCATGAGCACTGGCCTGGGGAGCTGAATAAGAGGGGACACAGGGCCCCGGCAGGGGTGCACATCGGCTCAGCCACCTTCCCATTCTTCCCGTTCCGGGAACCGGCCGCCGTCCCCACCGGCTGCAGGAGCTGACAGCCATTCCTGGTCCCGTGAGGTCTCGTTGGGCTTCCTGCACGTGCAACTCAGGGAGTCGTGACTCCTCAGAAGCCGGCCGCTCCGTCCTGGCCCTGGGCACTCCCGATCCGCTCGCCCTGGGAGCCCAGTGTGCCGGGCGTGGTTCTGCCCATTTCACAGATGGGCGGCCCCTGCTGCCACGCGCTGTGTCCTGTGTGTCTTCCCTCCCCTGCAGCCTGAGAGCCTCCCGCCCCTCACCCACTCAGTGTTGTCTCCACCGCCTCCCGCACACATCTGGGCCAGGCGCAGTTTCCAGGCTGCTTGCTTGCCTTGGCTCCACTGGCAGACCCAGGTTCCTGAGAGGCTGGACTGGGTCAAGTTCACGGCCAGGTCCCGTCAGCCCGGGGGTCAGCGCTGGCAGGCGAGAAAGGCTCAGCAGGTGTTGGCCTAGGGAGTGGATGAGGGAAGGGGAGGACGGGGAGCTGGACGGGGCAGGGAGCGAGGAGGCCTCAGGCTGGCAGCGGCCAGGGATGTGCCGGTCGGGTCACGTGGTCCTTCCGGTATCCAGTGGCTTCCGTCTTGTCCCGTGGGCGCCCCTGTCTGTACGGCAGCCTACAAGGTCGTGGCATCGGCTGTGCCTGCTTTTCCAACCTCGCGTCCCTCCCCGGGTCTTGCTGCTCCTTCCACCCCAGCCTGCTCATCTCGTGGCCGTGCTGAAACTTCTAACTCAACGTTGGTGCTCACTGCGCCGTCCCCTCGGTGAGCCCTGCCCCGGGCTCTGCAGGCCCCCTCACACCGCGTGGGGCTCCGCTCAGCCGCCCCACCGATGTCCACCCCCTCAGCTCCACTCCGAGCCGGCCGCATCCCCTTTCCATCTCACGTCCCTGTGTCTTCTAGCGCCACCGCCAGCCTGGGGCGCTGGTGAGCTCATTCACTTGTCTTCTTGGTCCTGGGTCCCTCGTCTCAGGACATGGCCCTGGGAGCAGCCCCGAGTCCTCGTCATGCACCCCGAGCAGGATACCTCTGTGTGTGCCCCAGCTTTCCTCCCATAGGCAAAATGGACGAGGGGAGGTTTATGGTGTTGCGGGGTCACGTTTCCAAGGTGACGGTCCCCTTGGCCTGATGAAGGCAGTGGGTGGCAGAGCACGTGCGGAGTGGGGGGCTCATGGCGAGCCAGGTAGGAGCGCGCTCATCCAGGCAGCCTCTCCTGGTAAAGCCGCCGTGGTCCAGTCTTGGGGGCCGTACCCCAGCAAGCCAAGCCAGTCTCCCCACTTTCCAAGGCTCCGCTTCAGACATCACCATGGGTGAAGTTCCATCCTTAACCCGTTAACCTCACGCTCTGGGCATCCAGCCCTTAACACTTGGGGCTGTGGGGGACACCACAGTTATCTGTGTCATGGAAGAGGCTTGCAGTCTACATGTGAGCATTCCCCAGGCAGTGTAGACATAGATGCAGTCAGTCTATGAAGACGCAGCGGGCAGTGTAGACATAGACGCGGTCAGTCTATGCAGATGCAGCAGGCAGTGTAGACAGAGATGCGGTCAGTCTACACAGATGCAGCGGGCAGTGTAGACATAGACGCGGTCAGTCTACACAGACACAGCGGGCAGTGTAGACATAGACGTGGTCAGTCTACGCAGGCGCAGTGGGCAGTGTAGACAGAGATGCGGTCAGTCTACACAGATGCAGCGGGCAGTGTAGACATCGGCAGATACAGATGCACACACGTGAGAGCACTCACATTCCATGAGAAAATGGACTTGAATGATCGATTTATTTTGCTGCAAAAGTCTTGGCTCATGAGTGTCTTCATGAAGGTTGGGGAAGGTCTGTATGGAAACACTACGGAAGGATTTCAACCCAAATGGGCATCTTTTAATTGTGTTGAAGTAGCTTAATACATACACACACACAGATACCTACCTGTCTACTAAGCAGTATACACACATGTGTATACACATCCATCCGCATATAACATAAACAACTCACTAAATAGTATTTATAGGGACACATGCACACATACATATCCCAGACAAAACATACAGTCTATAGACACATACATATACATACATACATACACACACACAAGCACAAATGTCTGTGATACGTACGGGCCAGCCTCATATATAACATGCATCCGTGATGTAAGTGAATAGCTCTTATAGCAAGGAGTATATGTGGATGGATGAAGAACTTTCTGTTCAATAATTATTTTATTTACTTGGAAGGCGGAGTAGCAGAGAGAGGGAGAGACAGAGAGCTTCCACCTGCTGGTTCACTCCCCAAATGGCCACCACTGCCAGGGCTGGGCCAGGCCAAAGCCAGGAGGCAGAAGATTCTTGCTGGTCTCCACGCGGGTGCAGGGCCCCAAGCACTCGGGCCTCATCTGCTGCTTTCCCAGGTGCATTAGCTGGGAGCTGGATTGGAAGTGGAGCAGCCGGGACACGAACCGCTGCCTGTGTAGGATTCTGGTATCGCAGGTTGGCGGCTTTGCCCGCTACACCATAGCACCAGCTATGAATGAAGAACTTGACAGTTTAACTGTAAACGGGTCAGATTTACTTGCGTGGTTTTTATTAATTGAGGATTAGGGCCCAGAAGTGAATGCCTCCGCCTCCCTGCACTGCCGGCACCCCCAATTCTCACCACCGCCCCCGTTCCCTCCCTCCCTCTCCGCCCTGCACAGGCCACTGTGCCAGGGTGAAGGGCTCCACCGTGAGTTCACCCTGGGGAAGGAGGAGCGCCCCGGGAGCACTCTCGGAGGAGCCGGCTCTGCAAGTGCCTGCCTTGGGTCGGCAAGCGGGCCCCGGGTGCCTGGAGATGAAGGGTCAGAGGAAACAAACACGGAGTTAATTAAAATTCATGGACTAGCCGGAGGCCGTCTGCACATCAAGTCACAGAGAGGCCCGAGTTATGGGGTCATAGCTCTTTATGTCCCTCAGAGGAAGATTCTGGATAAAATCGATCCAAAGCCGCCGGCGCCTGGTTATGCGGCCGGGCTCAGCCCCTACCCAGTCGTGTTGCTCGCCGTCTCCAGGCCTGTACAGCTGCCTGCAAATGCACCGTGTGAAAAAAAAATATTTGGTTAATGCAGACTAACTCATACAGTCCCCAGACTGCCTCAGATCCATTTGGGAATTAAGCAGGGATTCAATTTGACAGATAATGACTCGAAGTTCAAAAACGGTTCACTTAGCAGGGTTTTTTTCCCCTTTAAAAATGTATTCTTATAGAATCTTTTTGATCGTTGGAATTACGAGCCACCGAGGGAGTGGCGGATGGCGGGGTGCACAGCAGGGTTTTGAGGTCACTGCCTAGGGGCAGCTGTCCTGTCCCTGGTCCCTGACTGGCAGGCAGATATCACACAGCTGGTGGTTGGTGGGGGCATGGTGATTTCCGGGGGCTCTGCAGAAACGTTGCTGTCCCGCGACCTTGGAGGGGGACCCCTAGTTCAAGGAGGCGAGGGTGCCCTCTCTCTGGAAGAAACGTCGGAGCAAACACCCAACTGCTGAGAGGGAAACAGGGCAGGGGGAGATCCTCGGGGAGAACCTCACAGAGACAAGGAGCAGCCGGTGCAAGGGTCCTGGGGCAGGGACGGCGCTGGCAACGGGGCCCACGGCAGCCAACGTCTGCTGCCAAGCAGGACACAGAACCTGTGGTTGCCCCTTTGAGGGGATGGCGTGGATTCGTTAGCGAATGAGCTCCGGCTGCAGTCTGGCTGACGATGCGCCTTTGGCAAGCAGCCCGACTTCCCCGAGCCTGGCGCTCACTCCTCTTCCTCTGTGACAACCGTTTCTAGAATTCTCCGGGACGACGCTTTCACCGAAGGCTTCACTGTTTACAGGACCTCTTCAGGAAGGGTGGACTCCATTTCTTTTTAACGAGATGTTTATTCATTTCTCGTTAGTAAGGTCGTGTTGGGCATGAGGCGCACTGGGCAGGATTTGCTGGCCCCTGGGGTTGTTTTATTCAAAGCTAGGGACCACGAGGAGGGGCCGCCTGTGACATCAGCAGCCCACACAGGCGCCGGTTCAAGTCCCGGCTGCTCCGCTTTGGATCCGCTTCCTGCTAATGTCCCTGGGAAGGCAGCAGCAGTCAGCCCCGGTGCTTGGGCCCCTGCCACCCCCTCGGGAGACCGGATGAAGCTCCTGGCTCCGGCTTCGGCCTGGCCCAGCTCCGGCCACTGTGGCCATCTGGGGAGTGAACCAGCAGGTAGAAGATCTCTCTGTCTCTGTCTCTGCTTCTCTCCCTGTGTAACTCTGCCTTTCAGATAATTTAAAAAAAAAAAAAAAGATGATGGGGAATGCAGGCCATGGCTGATGGCTCGCAAGCCCTAGACAGAGCACGGGGCAGAGCCCTGCCTGCTTCCACAGCCGCCACTGCTCGTGTGCACGGCTCAGCGCACGGCTCGGCACCTATTCTGAATGTCGGCTCCCTGCGCCCAGCAGACGAGCGGCCGAGAGCTCCCTGTGCCCGGCAGACGAGAGCTTCCCTCCCCTTCAGCCCTAGGGGCAGCCGGTATGTAAGAGCCACCGGGGCTGGTCCTGGGGCCGTGTCCCTGCTGGCATTTCTGTTTCTGATGCTGTGGTTCCTCCGATGACTCCAAAGACCCATCAGTGCGGGCTGAGAGCAGTGGCCTCAGCTTAGCTCTAAGAACACCCCTCCCCTGCCCCCCGCACCTCTTGGGGTGCTGCCGACTCCTCCCCCTGCTGTCGGGAGGAGCTCCCCCACGAACCAAAGCCTGCGTGTTGGTGCCTTCTTCCTTGTTTGGTTCATTCCCTCACAGCTGTGTGCTAGGGTCTCTTCTCTTGGTATTTTTTAATTTGAGAGGCAGAGAGCACCAGCTACCATGGCCGGTTCACTCCCCGATGCCTGCGACAGCCAGAACTGGCCGGAATCAAAGCTGGGAGCTGGGACTCAGCCCAGGTCTCCCGCGTGCGCGACAGGGACCTGGCCACTGGTGCCATCCCCCACCGCCTGTCTGGCTAGGCATTGGCAGGCAGCTGGAGATGTGAGCAGGGCTGGGGATTGAGCCCAGGGGCTCCAAGATGGGACACGGGTTCCATAAGCGACATCTTAACCACTCGGCCAGAGCCCACCCCAGGATCTGCCTTTTTAATTTTTTGTAAGAAATTTTTTCAAGATTGACTTATTTCCTTGAAAGAAAATCTTCCATTTGCTGGTTCACTCCCCAGATGGCCGCAATGGTCAGGGCTGGGCCAGGCCACAGCCAGGAGCCAGGCGAGACCTCCAGGTCTCCCACGTGGGTAGCAGGGTCCCTGTGTGAGCTGCGGGACCCACGTGCACGGTGAAGCCAGGACGTGCGCAGCCCACACCAACAGGCTCTCTGCGTCCCTGGGCCTCGCCTCTGCTGCTGGCACCCATCCCCTCGCCTCTGCTGCCGCTGTACTGGGCCGGCTGGGATGCTCGCTGGCTAACGTGTATTTATTTGTCCCAATGCCTTGTAATCACATCAGTCCTGATTGAATTAGACAAGCACAGAATGTTAAGTGGGTGCCGGCCTTTAGCGGCTTGCGTGGCTCTGGCCAGTTGCTGCGTCTCACCTCATTAACCGTGACTTCGGGGGCGGGGGTGGAAGGGTGCTGGGCCCTGGGGCATCCAAGACACCTTCTGTTTTGGCGCTGCAGGTTCGCTGGCCTGGGCAGCGTGGGCTGTCGGGGAGAGGTGCCAGACCTCCCTCCAGCACTCCTGTGGGGGCCGTGCTGGCCTCTGTAGTTCCTCAGTCACAAGGTGGTCATGGGACTCGGGCTGGGGGGCGGGGGGGACTGAGCCTCCCCCGCTGCATGGTAAGCCCAGAGGCGCGAGGGCAGCTCCCCCACGTGGCCGTGCGGGCTGTGGCAAGCCCTGCTGTGTGTGCGGTTCAGCTCCTTTGTGGACTCGGCTATGTGTTCACTGCAGCCTGGAGATGGGCGATGACTCTGTCGCTCAGCAGAGAGCAGGACTCCCAGGGCCGGGCAGACTCACAGCCATGGGGGCCGCCTGCTGTGCGAGGGAGCTGGGGTATGGATACCCCCGTCCCCACCTGCCGCATGTTGAGTGTTGCTCCCATGGGCATCTGTCCCCTGGCTCTGCTGGTCTGTAGCACGAGAAGCCTAAGGGGCTGTCCTAGCAACAGCAAGAGGGAGTCCTCAGGCCAAGAGACGCAGGTGGGCAGGTGGCAGGCGGGCAGGTGCATGCTGGGAGGGAATCGGAGAGCTCCTCCCTTTCACCAGTGCACAGAGGGCGTGGCTTAGCCAGAGCTGAGACTCGGACCCTGGATGGAGCAGGCACGCAGGGAGGGGCTGGCTCTCCTCGCCCGGCCCCCCGGCCTCAACGCTGTCCCCTGTGGCTGTTGCAGGTGTGCATCGTGCAGAAGCGGGACACGAAGAAGATGTACGCCATGAAGTACATGAACAAGCAGCAGTGCATCGAGCGGGACGAGGTTCGCAACGTCTTCCGGGAGCTGCAGATCCTGCAGGGGCTCGAGCACCCTTTCCTGGTCAACCTGTGGTGAGTGAGCCCACCCGGGCCCAGGGCTTCCCGGGCGCCGCCCCGCGCAGCCGGTGCTGTTTAAGGAGAAAGCAGTGGCGTTTCCTCTCCGGGTCCAGATGTCCGTAATACTCTGTCGGCTCCGTTTTCGGGCTCCGTTTGAATTTTAACCCCGTTCTCTTACCTGGTGAATAAGAGCTGAAAGTGGATTCTAAAAGCCTCTTTTTGGGACACTTGAGTGGGTGTATGGGATGCCGTGGGAACGCCAGCGGGGTCTGCCCGGGGAAGTGCTGGAGGCAGGGAGGACCACCGGGCCCCGAGGTTTCTCACCACGCGGGATGGCTGGGTGGTATACACGTGCTCCATGCCAGGTTCTGCCAAAACAGCCTGTGCGGCTGGCCCTGGTCCACGTTCTGGAATGTTCTCTCCATCGCACTTCTGCACGTGCTCCACTTTCAATTTGCATCTGAAAGCCCAGCCTCCAGGGCTGCTGGTTCCCCACCTCTGGGCCTGGCACGTGCCGTCCTGTCTTCCAAAAGCCTCCTATCCCGGCCCCTCTGGTGTCTCCTGGATTCCAGCACATTCCCGCGTGGGCCTGGGAAGCCCCTGGGTCAGGGGCTGCCGCTGACCCACAGGCTGGGCGAGCGCCCTGCATCGTCTCCACTTGACCCAACTGCCCCAGCCTCTCCCAGACACAACCCATGTTGTTGGCTGAGCTGCCTGCTCCACCAAGAACCAGCCAGAATCAAGGGCCGTTTCTCGGTGCTGTGGGTCTGAGGGCCAAGCCAATCCCCGGCTGTTGGAGGCGCCCACCAAATGCTTCGTAAGCTGGATCTGGGGCAGGACAGGGGGCTCTGGGGAGCAAGTCCTGTCTCCTTGGTGGCCTGGTGGCCCCAGGAGCAGCGAGGGCAGCCCGGGTGGGGAAGCCTGGCCCCACCAGCTTCCCTCCCTCCACCACTGCTTCCCGACTCAGAGGCAGCTCCAGGGGGGGATCAGGGCCAGGGAGGGGCACAGGCGGCCCCGTCTGGGAAGGTCAGGTGGGCGTGGCACCTGTCACTGACGCAGGTCCTGCCCCGGGAGCAGCCAGCAGGTCCTGGCCTCGGAGTCAGAGGGACAGGGGTGTCCCTGTGTCTCCATGATGCTCCAAGTGCGCTCCTGTTCCAGTTAGGGGACAGGGGGATCTTTGAAGGTAAATTTCTCCTGACACAAGCAACATACTCGTGGCAGAATGCACACTGGGCAGCAGCAGCCATCCAGGTCCCAGCACGCCGGATGATGCCTGCCCATAACCCACTCTGTGTTCCCTTGTCGTACTTCTGCTGTCGGCCACATACGGCCACACGTGGCACTGGTGGACAATCCACACGTGGCCCTGCTGTGTCGTGCTTCTCAGATGATGGCAGGTGGGGGCGCCACAGCCTTTGTGGGTCACGCGTGTGGCTCGTCCCATGCCCCTCTTGGGAAGGACATTCAGCCATCTCACCTGTGTTCCGTGCTGGCTGCCTAGGGCCGTAGGGGGGGGACCCTGCCAATGTGCACAGCACTGAGAACAGTGTCTCTGTCTCTGGGCCTGCGCTCCCTCTGTCAAATCGGCTGGAGGATTGGATGCATAACTGAGTTTGTGTGATGTGTCAGTGCTGTGTGACGTGTGTCAGTGCTGTGTGATATACGTGTCAATGCTGTTAAGGGGTGCTGGTGTGTGATGCATGTTAAGGCTGTGTGATGTGTGTCAGTGCAATGTGTGGTGCATATTAAGGTTGTGTGTTGCATGTCAGTGCAATGTGTCACACATGTTAAGGTTGTGTGATGTGTGTCAGTATAGAGTATGGTGTGTGTTAATGCTGTGTGATGCATGTCAATGCAGTCTGTGGTGTGTGTTAAGGCTGTGTTATATGTGGCTGGTATGAAATGTGTGGTAGTCATGTGTCATGTGTCATGCATGCCAGTGCAGTGTGTGTGGCACGTGTTAAGGCTGTGATGCATGTCAATGTTGTGTGATGTGTGTCGATGTGTGTTATGATGCATGTCAGTGGTATGTGACGTGTTACTGGTGTGTGATGTGTGTCACTGCAGTGTGTGGTGTTTGTAAAGGCTGCGTGATGCATGTCAATGCTGAGTGGTTTGTGTTAAGGCTGTGTTATGCATTGCAGGGTGTGTGATGTGTGCTAATGGTGTGTGATATGTTGTGATGCGTGTCAGTTGTGTGTGACGTGTTATTGGTGTGTGATGTGTGTCACTGCAGTGTGTGGTGTTAAGGCTGTGTGATGTATGTCAATGTTGTGGCTTGTGTTAAGGCTATGTTATGTGTTGCTGTGTGTGATGCGTGTCAGTGGTGTGTGTGACGTGTTGCTGGTGTGTGATGTGTGTCAGTGCACTGTGTGGCTTGTGTTAAGGCTGTGTTATGTGTTGCTGTGTGTGACGCATGTCAGTGGTGTGTGTGACATGTTGCGGGTGTGTGATGCGTGTCAGTGGTGTGTGTGATGTGTAGCTGGTGTGTGATGTGTGTCAGTGCACTGTGTGGCTTGTGTTAAGGCTGTGTTATGTGTTGCTGTGTGTGACGCATGTCAGTGGTGTGTGTGACATGTTGCTGGTGTGTGATGTGTGTCAGTGCACTGTGTGGCTTCTGTTAAGGCTGTGTTATGTGTTGCTGGTGTGTGATGTGTGTCAGTGCCGTGTGTGGTGCGTGTTAAGGCTCTGTTGGGGGTTCCCGTCAGAGCAGCCCCTCCTCAGGCTCTGCTCGTGGTCTTTGAGAGCCAGCGGAGCAGTGGCAGACACACGCGGTTCACACGGAAGTGCTGGGAAAGCGACCACAGGAGGCAGCACCGTGAGGCGCTCGCGAGCACGGGAGGGGCAGTCGCTGCCTGGGCCCAGCGTCCCCGAGTGCTCGTGGACACGACATTGCCGTGTTGGGTGCTCGCGCTGTTTCGAGAGTTAAGTGAGAAGCAAAGATACGGACGTATGCTTTCCGTAACTGTGAGAGGTTATATGTTCGTGTGTGTGAGTGTGTGTGTGTGTGTGTGTATCATACGTGTACAAGACTACTTCAAAAAGGTCCTGGAAAATGCATGCTGTGAAAGAACTATGGATGGATTTCCAATGTTTTTGCACCAAAATAAACTTAGCTCCTAACAGCATTTTCCATGAACTTTTTAAGTCCCCTCATATGTGTCTGACAGCAGATGGGTGATGAAGTGATAGAAACATAGGTGACAGGTAAATGATGGGTGATTGACAGCTGAAGAGGAGTAGATGGATGGTGGACGATGGCCCTCGAGCTGCTCTTAAAGGAGAGGAGTGGACGCCGACAGGGGGCAGTCTCCTGCTCTCATCTCTTTCTCCCGCCGTGTCCCGAGACTTCAGACACCTGCCGTGGCCAGGGTCGGGCCACCGCCTTGTCCAGCCTGCACTCCCAGAGACCACGCTGCACCTCGCGAGGTCCCCCCGCTGCAGTCAGTAACCTCTACAGTCTCCTGGGACACTCTCGTCCCCGCGGGAAGGTCCTTAGCAAAAACAGACACGAGGGGACAGGTGTCTGTTGCTGTTCACGGCCGGCATGCCTGGCGCCACTGGTGACTTCAGCGTGGGCTTTGAAGAGGCCAGATTTCCAGAACTGCCCCTGTGGGTAGTGTGGATTTGCCACTGACGATGGGGCAGAGCTGGAGGCTGGGAGTGTGGGTCCAGGCTGCACCCTGACTCTAACACAGCCCCGTGCCACCGGAAAACCTGTGTGGCAGTGAGCAGTGAGACACAGGGCTTAGGCAGGGCAGCCCTGGACCTGGGCCTTGACCCTGGGGTGCCAGGCAGTCCCTGGGGGAGGCGGGGAGGCCAGCGGTCCACCGCGGAGGCCCTGGGATTTGCCGAACGTTGTGTGGAAGAGCCGGGACTCCCAGTGGTGCCGAGAGCCTCGGTGCGCTGTGTTCCCCACCCTTTGCCAAAACACGTGCCCGTTGCTCTGAGTGCTTGCTCTGTTACTGGGACCCTCCTTGCCCCACCCCTGTCCGGAAGTAGCAGCGTCAGCACTGCGGTTTGTCGACCACCTGCAGCGTGCCACTCGTGTCATCCTTTGTCTCGGCTGATCTCAGCACTGTCCTTCCACGCGGGTGTCCTTGCCCGCGGTTTGCAGTGGAGAGGCCGAGGCCCAGCGGTTGAAGGGTTTGTGTGAGGGGGCAGGGACGCGAGCACTTGGGCCATCATCTGGTGTCTTCCCAGGCACGTGAGCAGGGAGCTGCATCGCAAGTGGAGCAGGCGGGACTTGAACTGGTGCTCATGGTGGGTACCGGCGTCGCGGGCGGAGGCTTAACCCGCCGCAACACAATGCCGGCCCCTGGTTTCCTCGATCTTAAACTGTGGTTAACTAGTGTGTAGGACAGTTGAACGGTGCACCGTCTGCCTGGAGTAAGTCCCGCCTCGTCGTGTTCCCTGGTGGAACAGGTGCTGGCTTCCTGGTTGAGGCTGAGCAGATGACGTGAACAATCGTGATAACGTCTGAGGTCGCGTGTTCCTGCGTGTCTGTCTCCTTCCCGCTTGCCTGCCGGGTGCCGTCTGGCATCATCCAGGCTGCCCCATCTGTCAGCCTCCTGTGTCCCAGAGGTGGGAACTTCTAGAATCTGTGGAAGATGAAGCCGGATGCCCCGTGATGGCCCAGTCTGAAAGCTGCCAGTCTCGGCATCCCTGGGCGTCAGCCACGCGCCGGATCCGACACTTCTTTGAAGCTGTGACGTTGCATCTCAGGGCGGGTGCCTCTTAACAAGCCACAGGTGGAGGACGCGTCTCCCGCTACCTTCTCCCCAGCCAGTTTGTGGATTCGGTGGTGGGGGCGGGGAGACGGCAGCATGGAGTTGTTGGAACACGCACGTCTGTGGCTCCCAGTAACTGAGAGAGTTTCTTTCAAAGGCTTTTGGCCGCGGGTTCACTACGTGCTTTGGTTGACGTCCTGCAGGACGGGGCGGGCGGGGGGACAGGATCTGTCCACTTCTCATCCTGGCCTCTCCAGGGGCGTTGACGTCACCCCCTGCCCAGGAGAGAGAGGCAGAAGAGGAGGAAGGAGGCCCCGGCGGAGGGAGGGGTGTGGACCAAGCCGGGTTGCTGGACTGCCACGCGGTGTCCAGACCCCGCGTCCTCACTGCGCATGTAGGAGGCCTCGGTTGTTTTGGGAGACACGGGGGCGGCAGATCTCAGCAGCGTGGGGCTGGCCGGAAGCTCCTGCCGTCCACGGTGTCTATACGGACGTAGCAGAGCCCGTCTTTCCTCCTAATTACGCTCGTTTGCATGCAGTGCAGTGAAAGGGAAACCCAGCCTCAGCCACCCTGACAATCTGCCTTGCCTGCGCCCCCTGAGGTCTGTGCTGGGAGAAATGAGACATCGGGGAGCCCGGAGCCAGGCGCGGCTCCCACGTGTGCGTGGTCTCCCCAAGGGAGCCCCGGCCCAGGGGACGGGGGCTTGGGCTGCCTCGGCCACAGGTCTGGCTCCAGGCAGGTGGGTGAAATGAGTGTCGTTTTCATTAAGTCTGCAAGCCAGTTACCTGTACGGAGGTAACCCAGGTGGGGCGGGTCTGGTAGGAAGACTAATGAGGCGGAGCCGGGAGAGGTGCCCCGGGGACGGATTGTAGTGAACACATTCCGTGCTGTGTTGGCATAGCTTTGTTGCTGCGTGACTGTAACGTTTGGAAACCCATCGGCATCTTGTGTGGTTTGGAACCGGTGCCCGTCCCCCCACGCCCCCACGCCCCCATCAGCTCTGTGAATCCTCGCTCCCGCCTCTCCGGATTCGTCTTCCGCAGCAGTGGAGTGCCTTGTAATAGGATTCCATCCTGCCTCTTTGAGTTTCCTTGTTCTCTTCTCTCTGCTTGTGCTGCTCCCCCGAGCTTGAAGACGTTGTTGAATTAGTGCACCCGCATCCTGCTCCCCCAGCACTGCCTCCTGGAAGCACCAGGTGGTATCCTACTCCTGTCTAGATATTGTATGTGCCATCCCGTTCTCTGGAACTGCCTCCCCTGTTGAGCTCCTATTCATACCACAAAATCCCACCTACTTCTCCTCTTTGAAGGCTCCCAGAATTCCACCTGAGAGATGCTTTTCTTAAAAAATCAGTGCTTGGTAGAAAGAAAAACAATTTTTTTTTCTTTTTCTGGAGAACCAGACGCTTCCCTGTTTCTTTTAATGAAGAGTACGTCTGGCTGTGTTACCCTCTTCCCTGTGGCTAAAAGGAAGCTCGGAGCTAAGCTGCCTTAAAGAGGCCGCCTGGTGCCACAGGCAGAGACCTGACAGGCAGGCAGGGCTGACTTTGCCCCTCAGCTTCCATCGATTGCATCTCAGCCGCAGCCCCTCCAGATCGGGGATCCGGAACCCTGAAATGACTGCCGGGAGCCCTCGCCGCGGGGGAAGACCTCGGGCACATGCTGCTCTGGGTCTGCGTTCTCTCTGTCTGACTTTCCGATTCCTCTGTCTGCAATGCCCGTTTCTGATTCTGTCATCATTTTATTTTCCACGTCACGAGCCACCGGAAGCGGTTCGTGGGGCTGGCTGTGACATGCTGGAATAAGCGATTCTGTTATTTGCAGCCTGCACTGTGGTTTGCGGGGGTCTCGGCCCCACTGCCTCCCCGAGGCTGCTGTCTTCCTGCAGGGAACGGCAGTGGGGTAGGTCCACAGGGACCCCCTGGCACGTGCGGAGCCGCTGCTTTGTTAATGTGTTGACAAAACCCCACGTCTCTTCACACGGTTCCCCCAAAGGAGTTCGGGAATGCTGTGGCTCAAACTCCAGAGGAAAACTTCTCCAGCGCCGTATAATCGCAGGGGTCCGTGGCCTCAGACACAGCTGCAGCCATGGGGACCCCGAGTGTCCCCACCCAGACAGTCCCTGGTGACGCCGGTGCAGCCAGAGGGGTGCTGAGCCCCTCACAGCCGCGTGCCGCTCTCGGACGTGGGACCCTGCGTGGGAGGGAGGAGCCTGCAGGGGAGAGCGCTCCGTGCTTTGCAGCGTGGAGCTGATGCCCCACACCATCGGTCCGGCACGGCCCGAGTGGAGTCCGGCCCTGATCTGCTGGCCGGGTCTCTCCCCGCCTTTGAGGGCGAGGAGAGTGAGTGGGTGGGGGCTTCTGTCAGAACTCTCTGAGCAACACTGTGGGCTGGGGTGGGCGGAGCTTCCTCCTGTGTCCCTGTGCCTGCTGCCCCTGTTTCTGAGGCTGCAGTGAGCCCCTGGCCCCGGGGGACCCCAGCCCCGTGTTCCTGGGGGCCCTGGCAGCAGGAGGGGTGGGACTGCCTGAGTGTGGCGCAGCTTTAGGGAATGCTCCTTTGGGTGCCAGGGATGGGGCTGCCACCTGGCCTCCCCACTCCCGCTGATTGTACCCCCCTCTTGAAGTCTGGGCAAGGATGGAAGTATAGAAGTCTGGGCTGGGTGAGTGCTGCGTGTTCGCTAGTGAGACCCCCCCCCCCGCCCCAGTTCCCTGCAGGGACTTTGGATCATATGTGGGGTCTGTGCTGGGCTGCAGGGGGGCGGGGTCTCATGGCTCCTCCTCCTTTGCTTCTGGTGATGGCTAATCGTATGTGGCGCCCTGGGGGCTTAAGGGGTGCCCAGGCAGCAGATAAATGTGACTGCTGGGGGTGCTGGCCAGGGCGGTTCTGCAAGGGTTAGCGTTGGAATCAGTGGCCTGAGCCACGAAGAGCTGCCCTCACCACCAGGGATGGGCTCCATGCAGTCCCGGGGGGGCCTGCGGGGGGGCTCAGAGGAGGAGGAAGAATGAATTCACCCTCGGTTCCCCATGGCTCTGCAGCCTTTGGCCTCAGGCTAGATCATGTACCTGCAACCTGTGGGCGGCGGGGGTGGGGTTGGTTTCCTGGCCCCGTTGGCTTGTGAGCCAGGTGTGGCTGTGTCTCCTGCTCGTTCCATTTCTCCCCACTCCTTCCTCGTTCTCTCCAAAGACGAGGCCGGGGCAGAGCCCAGGGAGACGCCGGGGAGGACGTCTTTGGACTGTGCTGTGGGTTCGAGCCTTCGGAGCCCCCCTGGGCTCAAGTGTGCGTCAGGTTGGCTGAGCTGCGTTCCCAGAGCCGGGCGTGCAGGCTGGCAGTGTCGTGGCCACAATGACGGGGGAGACTGTGTCTGGGGGGGGGCGGCTTGCCCTGGGACGGCTGGGGTTGGGCAGTGTTCCTGAGCTCCACAATCCTCCTGAGTCTGTGACAATGATAAAGGGATGCTTGCAGGTCACAGTGACATCACAGTGACACCCTCCTGTGTCACTGCACCCAGCGAGGGGAGAAAACAGAGCCACCCCCGCACTCCTGCAGAGTGCTGCTTCTTCCATAGAGGCGACAGGGCAGGCAGTGACTTCCCACTTCCCACGCTGGTGGGTGTTGCGGGAATATGCCCACCGCATGCTGTGGGCACGCCTTGCTCCTGGCTGCCCCTCCCCCACGCCACCGTACTGCTTGGAAACAACCGTGGGGCCGGAGGCCGATGGTGGTTTGGCTCGGGGAGGTCCCAGCAGCTCTCCTGTCACCCTGACAGCAGCCGTCACCCCTGCCAGTGGTGGCCGATGGCCTGGCGGGGGGAGAGCCGTGGCAGCTGGCAGGGCTGGGTAACTGAACGTCGCACGGTAGCCACACGGGAGCAGCTGTGCCGGGAGAGGAGCAGCCCGTCTGCGGAGTGTCCATAGCTGGTGAAGTGGGGCTGCCTGCACCGGGAGCCTCCCACCCCACCAGCAGCCTGGGGCCTACAAGGGAGTGAGGCTGGGGTCGCGCCTGGAGCTTCCGTCCGCTGCCTCCTCGACCGCTCTGTTGGCTTTCAAAGTGCCGGTGCAGACCCCGAGCCCTGTGGGCCCACTTGCCGGGGAACGGCCTCACACGTGTCCGGGTTCTCGGAATCTCAGTGGTGCTGGCGAGCTCAGGCTCGCGCCCCTGCGTCTGAGCGTCAGGGGCTGTGGAACGGAGCCACACTCACCACGCGTGCATCGTGTCCGGCTGCGTTTGAGCCAGCGGCAGAGGGAGGCAGCCCAGATGGGGGCGGTGTGGCTCCTGGCTCCCCCACTGCCGTCCACCGCTCTGTATACTCATCTGTCTCCACTTTCCTGGGGGACCCATCTCTTGATTAGCCCTGTGACCCAGCTGTGCTGCTGGCCGGCCCCAGCCCAGGCAACTGGCGGAAGATCAAGAAACACTTGGCTTCCGAGGGGCCAGCGCTGTGGCGCAGCAGGGTAAAGCCGTGGCCTGCAGCGTCGGCATCCCCTATGGGTGCCTACTCCGCTTCCGATCCAGCTCCCTGCCGTGGCCTGGGGAAGCAGCGGAGGATGGGGCAAGTCCTTGGGCCCCTGCACCCACGTGGGAGACCCCAGGGAAGCTCACAATGGAAACTGGCAGGTAGGGGCTGCCCAGAGCGCTGTTTAGAGAGAGGGGCTGAGGCTGCCTGTGAGGGGGAGGGGAGGGGAGGGGCCTGCGCTGGGAGGTCAGGGATTGGGGGCTTCACATCGCTTGTCTCGTTCCCGGCTTTTTTTTTTTTTTTTTTTTTTTTACAGGCAGAGTTAGACAGTGAGAGAGACAGAGAGAAAGGTTTTCTTTTTTTCGTTGGTTCACCCCCCAAGTGGCCGCTATGGCCAGTAAGTTGCGGCCGGCACGCTGCGCCGCTCCGATGGCAGGAGCCAGGTGCTTCCTCCTGGTCTCCCATGCGGGTGCAGGGCCCAAGGACCTGGGCCATCCTCCACTGCCTTCCCAAGCCACAGCAGAGAGCTGGCCTGGAAGAGGAGAAGAGGAGCAACTGGGACAGAATCCAGCACCCCAACCGGGGCTAGAACCCGGGGTGCCGGCGCCACAGGCGGAGGATTAGCCTAGTGAGCTGTGACGCCGGCCTCTCCATGTTATTTTCAAGATCCTCCTGGCCCGATGCCCTGTGTCCGTCTCCCCATGCAGCTGCCACCCCTCGGTGCTTCCGTGAGCGCAGAGATTCAGGGAGGGAGGGTGTGAGTCTGGCCTCGGACGTTCATGACGGGGTGGACGGAGGGAGAGCAGGGTTGGGGAGCTGTGTGTAAGTTGGAGAGACCGAGTGCCCGGAATTCCGAGGCACAGT
Organism: Oryctolagus cuniculus; assembly: GCF_964237555.1. Lineage (NCBI taxonomy): Eukaryota > Metazoa > Chordata > Mammalia > Lagomorpha > Leporidae > Oryctolagus > Oryctolagus cuniculus. Next base: position 4,227,160 of record NC_091433.1, on the reverse strand, counting down.
GTGCGGAGGAGTGACATCACCAGATTGCCTGGACGCCATGGCAGCCTTGCCTTCTCCTTGTGGCTCGTGTCTGTGACGTTTTAAGGGGACCAGCTCTGTGATCCGCAGCTCGGTGGGTTCCTCGGACGCGGGCTGAGTTGCCTGCGGTGACGTGAGGACGGGTGCAGCACCTGCAGTCTGTCGCGCACCTGCTGCGCTAGCTTCTGAGCTGGGCCCCTCGTCCACCTTGTCTCCCCTGGTGACGCCGACTCCCGGCCTGGGAAGCATGCGCAGGACCCACGCGTGAAGAAACAGGGCAGAACTTGCTGCCCTCGCCCAAAGTGGCAGAGTTAACAGGAAACAGAGCAGGACTGTGGCCCCACCACAGCCCAGACGGGGTCCTGGCTCTCCTGGCCCGGGGCAGTACCTGCCGCCACAGCGCTGGACCCCAGCTTCTCATTCTTATTCCTCCTCTTCCTCCCTCCCTCCCACCATCATCATTGTCATCACCACCATTTACAGTCTCAAGAGAAAGCAAGAAAGCCTTTTGGCCTTGGGAGAGTCAGAGAAGATTCTTAGTTACACAGGTCCCCTCTTGCTGGCGAAAGTGCTGAGTGATATGTGGAAAGTGCTGGCTCATCTGTTTAGCAACCTGACACAAAGACAGCTGGGGTCGACAGATGCGTTAAAGACGAAGTGTCACTTGTCAAGTTCTGATGGGAGGGGCCATCGTAATTCAGGAGCAAGCAGTGACACAGCAGCTTGGGGCGTCTCCTTCCTGCAGGGGTCAGGAGCCCGAGGACACAGGGCTGTCACTGGGCTGTAAGTCACAGGGGACCTGCCTGTGCGCTGTGAATGGCACTGTCTGAGCTGGGAGTTCTCTTGTTGGCTGCTGTCGGGAGGGTCCCATGGGGTAATTATCAGGCCTGCTTTATGCACACAAGGTCCTGGGTTTATGCCCCAGTGGAACTATATCTGAAAGGGGGCCTCGCCCCAGGAGTCCTTAAAAAGATCTGAGCCACTTCCTGCTTGGGCGGGACTTCCTGCCTTTCTCTAATTGTTCCGCGGTCCTTTTCCCTCCAAACCATTGTTCCATCAGCTGCAGCCAGGAGCCCAGGTGAAGGCACCGCCCCTTTCCCAGAGGAGCAGCTTCCTCCTGGCGTCTCCTGGCGACAGGGGGCATCTTCGTCCTTCAGGACAGCTTCCTGTGTGGCTGTCATTGGGTCTTTTATTTAGTGTCGTTTATGAAGTCCTTCTTGCCCGGCCTCTCCTGGGGGGGGGGGGGAGGGCTGAGCGGTGGTGTTGGCTTTTGTTGCATTTATTCATCAGCTGATGCTGTTTTCTTCCAAGCCAACTCGATGCTTTGCTGCCCACCCCCTCACCCCCAGGCCCTCCGAGCAGGGAAGTGGGTGGTGGGTCTGGGAGACCTAGGACAAGGGCGGCACGGGTCTGCATTCTCGCAGACTTGGAGGCGAGGTTGCGATTGACAGCCATCCCCGAAGCTTCACCAAAGCCCCGCCGACCCACAGAACTGCGACGTTTTCTGTTCTCCGTGTGCTTGTGAGAGAGGAGGGCTGGGGAGCGCGGAAGGTGAAGGGGGACGGGGAGGAAGCGTTTAGAAAAGTGACAGTGACCAAGGATTTGCCGCTGTAGATGTGATGGGGGGGGTGCCGGTGCCTTGTAGCTCATTGGCGTGTTTTGATGAGCGATGCGATTTGGAAGTAGGGAAAGTGCACATGGATTCAGAGTGTCGATAACATATGGCTTCAATTACAGGGTTTGGCCCTTGTACATGGGGGAATCTCTTAGGACAGGACAAATATCGTAGTCATCGAATATGGCATCCAGGAGCCATCTGATTGATGGTTTTAATAATTTGGAGAAAATAAGGTCTTGTCCACAGTTGGACTTGTCTTTTATGTCTGAGGTCTGGACTTGTGGAAGAGCATTTGCAGTGGTTCCCAAACTGGAAGGTGGGGGCGGGAGGGGCTGAGGGTTTTGCTTTGGGGCAGGAGGCGGAAAGAGCTTGCTCTTGTCTTTTGAGTCACAATCTTCTCATATGAAAAACCCGGATTGCACTGCCAACCTCATGGGACTTTGAGATAGAGTGAAATTTATACGGCTAAGGTCTCAGGTGTTTTTTTTTCGATCGGAAATCTCAGAAGTTAGGCACAAAAAAACCCAGGGGGACAAATACAAATGAACAGCACAGTGTTCCCCCAAAGCTCTCAGCTCTCCTGGGAGGCTGGGTCAGGAAGTGGGCAGGCCCTGGACTACCAGGGGCTGAGCTCGGCTGGGCTCGGCTTGCTGCGCTCAGCTCTCCTGGTCCAGGGGTCTCAGGTATTCTAATTCTTCTTTTTAAAATGTTTTGTGGGTTTTCTTCTAAAAACATTTATTTTATTTATTTGAATGGCAGAGTGACAGACTGAGGGAGAGACAGAGGGAGAGAGATCTTCTGTCCTCTGGTTCACGCCCCAAATGACCATCAAGACTGGAGCTAGGCTAGATGGAAGCCAGGAGCCTAGAGCTCCATCCGGTCTCCCACATGGGTTCAGGGACCCAAGCACTTGGCCTGCCTTCTGCTGCTTTCCTGGGTGCGTTAGCAGGAATCTGAGTTGGAAGCAGAGCAGCCAGGACACAGAATGGTGCTCCGAGAGGGGATGCTGGCTTAACCCAGCGCACCACAACATTGGCCCCGCAGTTATCATCCTAAAAAACTGTTGTTACTATTATTGTTACTGCTGTGCTTTTTTTTTTTTTTTTTGACAGGCAGAGTGGACAGTGAGAGAGAAAGAGACAGAGAGAAAGGTCTTCCTTTGCCGTTGGTTCACCCTCCAATGGCCGCCGCGGCTGGCGCATTGCGCTGATCCGAAGCCAGGAGCCAGGTGCTTCTCCTGGTCTCCCATGGGGTGCAGGGCCCAAGCACCTGGGCCATCCTCCACCGCACTCCCGGGCCACAGCAGAGAGCTGGCCTGGAAGAGGAGCAACCGGGACAGAATCCGGCGCCCCAACCGGGACTAGAACCCGGGATGCTGGCGCCGCAGGCGGAGGATTAGCCTAGTGAGCCGCGGTACCAGCCCAGCTGTGCTTTCCCATGTGATATCTCCCTGGGCCAGGGGCCCATCAGCCCACCTTCAGGGCTTTGTAAGCTGGGGAGGCACCTGCTCCACTCTTTAGGCTGCAGGGCCAGGCAGACCCAGAGGGAGGGGGCAGATGCCACCTCTCCATGGGGGTAGCCACAGAGCGTTTGCTATCTACCTTGAATCTGCCAGTCTGATCTGTCTCTGGTTGTCATATGGAAGACTGACAGGGGAGAGAGCAGGACTTTGTGGTGGCCCAGGAAAGAGAATGGTGTCCTTGATGAGGCTTCTATTGGATGAAGTAGATGAATTTGGGGTGTAATTAGACTGGGGTTGGAAGGTAAAAACTACAAGGCCAGTATAAAGGGAATCTCAACAGTTAGGAGTCCAAAGGAAAAATAGAGCATTGCCTGAGTATACTTCACTCAGCAAAGTCTGAAAAACCATCAGCGCTGAACTGCTCCCGGGAACTGTCCAGGGTCCTGACGCAATCCTCTGTTTCCAGCCCTCTGTCCGTCCAGCAGTCTCTGGTGCTGGGCCAGGCACAGTGATGCACACTAGAAGCAAACAGAACAGGACGCAGTCCCAGCTCTCAGTTATTTTGTGGTGATTGACAAGAAGTCCCAGGACAGTGTGACGAGTGCCGAGAGAGCACACAGAAAGGGGACCCTGAGTCAACCTGAAGGCGTCAGAGAAGGCTTTCTGGGTAAGAGGGTCTTTGAGCTCAGTGGGGAAGGGGGAGTTATGAGTCTCCCCTCCCAGGTGAGGAGGATGTGGGGAGAAGGTATTGCACACCTAAACGTCTTGCAGCGACCACAGTGTAACATGCAGAACATCGGATGAGTGGAGTTGAGACTGGAAAGGCAGATCACCAAGACATGTGTATGTGGCACTTGGCATCTTAGACTTTGTCCTGGTGACAACGAGGAGGCACAAGGCTGTTAAGTGGTGGAGGGGGAATGGAATGACCTTGTGCCTTAGCCAGATCTCCATGGGAGTGTGCAGCTGAGCAGAGGCAGGGAAGCCAGTGAGGTCTCTTGCAGTCATCAACTGAGGTGGAAAACCACTCCCTCCTCCTCCTCTTTGTCAGTGAGCTTCCCAGATAGCAGTCTCTACCGGAAATGCCATCCTTCAAGGAACTTGTAGGGGAAGAGTTGCTCCTAGCTCGTCCCACCTCCCTCAGCCTCGCTGCAGTTCTCAGTGCTGGACCCCTTTGCCTATCAGAAAGACCTCACACTGAGGGTAGACGGTCCCTGTGTGGGTGCTGGGCTTCTGTGTTCTTTGGAGCTGTCCTTCTGGGAGCAGTTGACGTCTTCCTCTCTGATGCTCCCTGTCCTGTCGCAGGCTGATGGATCAAGAATCGGCTTTTCATGTGTAAGTTCCAACATCGGCTATTGGAGGGAGGTTGCAGGTGGCATCAGTAAAAAAAGATGCATCCTTTTATCCCAACCTAGAGCAATAAAATACACACAGTCACTGTCGTGGGCATGCATTCCTGAGATGTCAAGCAAGAAACACTCTCAGGAGCTGGTGACAAAATTCCTGCAGGTAATGAAGAAGAGATGGCATCTAACTCATTCCTAGTCTTCAGGCCTGCAAGGATGGTGTTGTTTACCGAGATGGGTAACAAAGAGAATCTGTCGGGAGGGAGGTGACTGGCGCAGCTGTGAAATGGGATGTGACAGATGCTGTTAGTGCTCCATTCCCATGGCCGTGATTTCTTGACTATGCTTCCTATGGTCTGGCCTCTAAGTGGTGATGAGCTGACAAGAGCTCCTCCCTCATGGATAGGGAGAAGGCCCTTGTTAAAAGAAAGTCATCGTGCAGCATTTGGCCAGCCTGCCCTCCTGACGGAGGAGGCAGTGACCAGGCCATGACCTGGGACTGGAGAGCAGCCCTCAGCAGACAACAGACCTGCCAGCCCTTGGTCTGAATGCCCCACCTCCAGAACTGGGGGAAGTGCACTTCTGCCCTTCATAAACTACCCAGCTGCGGGCAGTGCTCTAGTGACACAAGTGGACCACGACGGTTCCTTCTATGTCTGGCACTTTCCCTGGCTTGCCAGCACTTAGCAGATGTTTTGGAGGGCTACTGTCAGCCTACCGGAGCCTTCTTTGCCTGATGCATAAAGAAGTGGAATCACCTGGGAATTTATGTCCTTTTGGGCTCAGATGTGCACCCTCCAGCCCCTCGAGGCCCAATCAGGGTTGCTCCGAGAAGGCACTCTGCCGAACTCCGCGCTGCACCTTGCTTCGGGACTTAGCTTGTCGTCACGTCTTTGTTTCTGCTCTTTCTCTTGGTGCTCCCACTGTGCATTCCCTGCTGGTTTTCCTGGGATCTCGTTCTACTAAGAGCAGTCAGTCAAGTCTCAGGGGTGCTTCTGGGGAATCCAAAGATTGGGACTGATAATTAGCAATAGTGATATCCTGGCATAGTGAGGCATTAATACAGCAAGGCTGATCAAGCCCGGTATGGTAATGCCTGGTACACAGTAAGCATTCAAGGACTGTTTGCTAGTTTTTCTGAGAATTAAAAAAAAATAATTCTTACCTATTTGATAGCTGTAGCAAGAAAGGACGATATCTCCCAATTGCTGGTGCACTCCCCCAAAGCCCACAATATCCAGGACTGGGCCATGCTGAAGCCAGGAGCCTGGAGCTCAACCGGGTTTTCCAGTGGGTGATAGGGAACCAAGGACTTGAGCCATCCAGTGCTGCCTCCCAGGGTGTGCGTTAGCAGGAACTGGAATCAGGGTCGGGGCTGGGAGTCAAGTCCAGGCACTTCCGTATGGGACATGGGTGTCCTACCAGCGTCTCAACTGCCAAATGCCTGCCCGAGGGGAGAGCGTGCAGAAATGCGTAGTTGAGGTTCCCACAGTCATCCATGTCCTGGTTGAGCAGACACTGTGGAGCAGCAGGTCCCGTGAATTCCAGGACTCACATGTCGTTCAGCACTCAGACCGCCCCAGCAGCACTGTTTGTGGCAGGCTGTGCCTGAGTGAGTTCTCTGGTGGCCGACTGGTGCCACGAGCAGACAAACACAGGCAGAACCGCGGCTGCAGCCAGGTCTCGAAATCCACCCACTGCTAAGACAGTTGGCTGGTTGACTCAGTCCTCCTGTTTTCAGTCACACTTTAATTCCAAAGGTTACTGTCCTGTCGGGAATTGGCAATTCTGTGAGTTCTGCTGACATTTCATCTGCAGGGTCACCTGAGCCGTCCTGTGTGCACTTCCCACCCAAGCCATGGGAGTGATACCTCCTATCATCCATCTGATACTCCACCATTCATCTGATATCCTCCACCATCCATCATCCAGTACTCCACCATCCTCCTGATACCCCACCATCCACGTGATACCCCACCATCTACCTGATACCCCAGCATCTACCTGATACCCCCCACAACCCACCTGATACCCCACCATCCTCCTGATACCCCCCACCATCCACCTGATACCCCACCATCCTCCTGATACCCCCCACCATCCACCTGATACCCCACCATCCACCTGATACCCCACCATCCACCTGATACCTCACCATCCTCCTGATACCCCACCATCCTCCTGATACCTCACCATCCTCCTGATACCCCACCATCCACCTGATACCCCCACCATCCTCCTGATACCCCACCATCCACCTGATACCCCCACTATCCACCTGATATCTCCCACCATCCGATACCTCCCACTATCCACCTGATATCTCCCACCATCCATCTGATACCGCCACCATCCACCTGATATCTCCCACCATCCATCTGATACCCCACCATCCACCTGATACCTCACCATCCTTCTGATACCCCACCATCCTCCTGATACCCCCACTATCCACCTGATACCCCACCATCCACCTGATACCCCCACCATCCTCCTGATACCCCACCATCCACCTGATACCCCCACTATCCACCCGATATCTCCCACCATCCATCTGATACCGCCACCATTCACCTGATATCTCCCACCATTCACTTGATACCTCCCACCATCCACTTGATACCTCCCACCATCCACCTGATACCTCCCACCATCCATCTGATACCCCCACCATCCACCTGATATCTCCCACCATCCACCTGATATCTCCCACCATCCATCTGATACCCCACCTTCTACCTGATACCCCACCATCCTCCTAATACTCCACCATCCTCCTGATACCCCACCATCCTCCTGATACCCCACCATCCTCCTGATACCCCACCATCCTCCTGATACCCCACTATCCACCTGATATCTCCCACCATCCATCTGATACCCCACCATCCACCTGATACCCCCACCATCCACCTGATACCTCCCACTATCCATCTGATACCCTCACCATCCATCTGATACCCCCACCATCCACCTGATACCTCTCACCATCCATCTGATACTTCCACCATCCACCTGATACCCCCACCATCCACCTGATATCCCCACCATCCACCTTATACCTCTCACCATCCATCTGATACTCCCACCATCCACCTGATACCCCCACCATCCACCTGATACCTCTCACCATCCATCTGATACCCCCACCATCCACCTGATACCTCCCACCATCCATCTGATACTCCCACTATCCACCTGGTACCCCCACCATCCATCAGTGGCTGATGCTGGCATGGTTTCAGAAGTCAACTATAACCTCTAAGGATCTTGTTTTTGTCTGTGTTTAACCCATTTAGTTCTCTTTAACTTATGAAGGATTGGTCTCAAAACGATGCCACGATTTAACTAGTACCACAGTGTCATTCTGAAATGTTCTGTTTCGTAAAACACAGTGAGTAAATGTTCCGTATCTGTGAAGCTGAAGGGAGGAAGCAGTGTTGTGCTGCTCATGGCAGCTGTGTTTTGTTCTCTGGTCCAGTTTCCCTGGAGTAGCTCCCTCTACTCCGTAGTCAGAATTCTCTCCTCTGTTGATTTCATCTTTTCTAGTATCTTGAGACATAGGAGGGGACTTTGAAAAGGCTGTGGGGAAATGGAATTGAAAGATAGCTTGGAAAGAAAGATGTATCTGTTTTAGTGCAAAAACATTTTGAATTCCATGCATAGTTTTTTCATAATATGCATTTTCCATGAACTTTCTGAAGACCCCTTGTAATAGGTCAACTACAGGCTGAGGGATTGAGTGTTGTAGATTTTCTAAAGTTGGTGACTTAATCATAAGTATGAGAAATCTATGTTGTGTGTTTATTTTATTTTTTAAAGATTTATTTATCTGGGGGCCAGTGCTGTGGCGGAGCAGTTAAGACTACCACCTGCAGTGCCAGCATCCCATATGGGCGCCAGTTCAAGTCCCGGCTGCTCCACTTCTGATCCAGCTCTCTGCTGTGGCCCAGGAGTGCAGTGGAAGATGGCCTGAGTCCTTGGGCCCCTGCACCTACGTGAGAGACCTGGAAGAAGCTCCTGGCTCTTGGCTTCGGATCATCCCAGTTCTGACCGCTGAGGCCATTTGGGGAGTGACCCAGCAGATGGAAGACCTCTCTCTCTCTCTCTCTCTCTCTCTCTCTCTCTCTCTGTCTCTCCCTCTCTCTGTCTATAGCTCTGCCTCTCAAATAAATGAATAAATCTTTTGCAAGAAGAAAGAAAGAATAGTTCGCAACCGACAAGAGCCATCATCTGCTGCCGTGTGTGCGGGAGCAGGAAGTGTGTGTGGGTCAGAATCGGAGGTTCCAGGACTGACACCGGCTCCGACGTGGGATATGGGCGTCACCAGCAGCAGCCTCAGCACACTTGCCCCGGCTGGACAGGTGTGCCCTGGGCCTTTCTGGTGGTCTCGCGAGCCCTCAGAATCTCACTTGTCATCACCTGTGCTGGGATACACCAGTTAAGCGGGGAGCACGTGCTGTGGGCATCACGTTGTTGACGTATTTCTGAAACAGACCTGTCGCTCAGTGCTCAGTGGTATCCGGCTGCTGTGTGAACGTGTGCCCCGTGAAGCGCTAAGGACTGGCAGAGTGGTGCTGTGGAAGCAGTGCGATGCGTGGACAGAGCGGCTCTGGCTGCCGGCGGCGGCCACAGGGGGCTGCCGGGGCCGGGGCGCGGGGGCGGGGGCTCATGGTGGAAGGGTGTGTTCCAGTCACTTGGATGTGACAAAACCATCTCTATTTTCACTATTTTTTTTTGAAGTTTTTATTTATGTGAGAGGTAGAGTTACAGAGAGAGAGAGAGAGAGAGAGAGAGAGGGAGAGGGAGTCCTTCCATGCTGGTTCACTCCCCAAATGGCTGCAATGGCTGGAGCTGGGCTGATCTGAAGCCAGGAGCCAGCAGCTGCTTCCGAGTCTCCCATGTGGGTGCAGGGGCCCAAGCACTTGGGCATCTTCTACTGCTTTCCCAGGCCACAGCAGAGAGCTGGATTGGAAGAGGAGCAGCTGGGACATGAACTGGAGCCCATATGGGATGCCAGCACCACAGGTGGAGGCTTAGCCTACTGTGCCACAGCACTGGCCCCTGTTTTCACTAATTTCTGAGGGACTCCCTAAATTCTAGCCAGTACCGCTGTTCAAGGACTGCAGGTGACGACCCCCTGCTGGGGTATGGGTGTGGTGCTCCTGTTTGAGGGCCTGGACTGGCAACAGAAGACGGACGTGGGTGTGACAGTCAGACGTGGGGGAGTAGTGAGGAGGCGCATCCCTGTGGGATTCGGTTGGTTTCTCTGAGAGGCAGGAGACGAAGCTGTTTGCTGCGGGTTGATGGCAGGGCCAGCTTGTGCACTGGACAGTGTCCCTCCCTGCCCGCCCTCCGTGTCTGCTCCCACACCAGTGGGTTCCACTCACCCTCCTTCTGTTTGAGCCAGTGGGGTGCACCTGCAGGCTTTGGAGGGAGGGAGGCGAGAGCAGAGCCTGCAGCCTGGGCCCCAGGTACTGCATTGCCTATAGTAGATGTCCTTTCACCTGAGTGACCTTGGGCTGCCCATGTGACCTGTCAACCTGCTGTGTCCTTGAATAGGCAGCCTGGGGGCTCATGGAGATGTGTGGACATTTGGAGTCGCAGCCGTAGGGGTGTGTGGACAGCACTGTGACTCTGAGCTGGACTAGGGACCACTGGCAGTCTCAGCAAGGTCAAAGCTCCGGTGCAGGGGATGGCTGGGTGTGCGGGAGGTAAGACAGTGGGAGCTGAGGTCCGGTCACAGGCGGCGGACGGTGGGAGTGGAGGAGGGGGCATCACTGGGGATGGGGACATCAAGTAACCTGGAGACTTGAGTGTTGGGCGAGCCGCGGCATGGCGACTGGAGGGGGAGCCAGGAGCGTATATCTCTGAGCCTCCACAGGCGCTGGTTCCGGCCAGCCTGCCCCAGCCCGGTCCTCCTAAGTGCACAACCCCTTATCATCGCATTTATTCATTCAGTCAGTCACACGCACTGTACTGCCGGGGTTGGTCTCCCCCACCTAAGGGGCTGAAGCCCCACTGGGGGAGAGCCGATGCCTGCGCGCCTGCGCCTCCCACGTGGGCGCCGGTTCGAGTCCCGGCTGCGCCACTTCCCTGCCACCCACGTGGGAGACCCGGATGGCATCCAGGCCGTCTGCGGAATGAACCAGCGGGTGGAGGATCTCTCTCAATCCGCCTTTCAGATAACTCAATCTTGCAACCCACAGGCCCTGTGGGAACCGTGGGTGACTAAATAATGGCCGCGTGACGAACTGAGCGCTGTTGGGGGACGCTGTGGAGGTGGGGACGGGGTTGTCCGCGCGATGGAAACCCAGATCCTACTCCATCTTGGGGAGACTTCTCCCGGGCGCCCTGGCCAGAGCTTGCTTTCCCCGGGGCGGCCTCTAACGGGGCAGCGCCCCACCTTCCCTGTGACTTGACCTCGACCCTCAGAACCAGGTGTGGCCGGAGGATGGCGGTCGCTTCGAGTCACAGAAGCAGCCCCACAGAGAGACTACAGTGCGGCCATGGTCGCCGCGGAGCATGCTGGGGACTGTAGGGCGGCAGAGGCCGCTCAGGGGGCGGCGCTGAGCATGCGCCCAGCATCCCTCCAGCTGTGGTGCTGGGCCGGGCTGAGCCTGCAGGTGGCGCTCGCTCTCGGGAAGCCTAGAGGGTGAGCGTGCTGTGGACAGAGCCACCAAGGCAAATTGGGCCACAGCTGGAGTTGTTTCCACACCTGTGACAAAGAAAGGCAGCTTTGTTTTTATTCTCACAATGATTGAAGGTTGGAATCTGGTCTTAGATCGCCAGCTCCATCCCCCAGCTGTGCCTCTGGGTCCTGGCAGTTTGAGCTCCTTGCTTTGTTCAAATGCACCCAATGTTTGCACACCTCCGTGCCTCCACCCATTGCTCCCTCTGCCCCAGGGGGTCAGCCCCTCGCCAATCTCAGCTTCCTCTGAAGCTCGCCCTGCCTGGTGTCCCAGCTGCCCTAGCTGCCTCGTTGGTGCTGTGTTCCTGTCCACCCCGGCACAGAGCCGCTGGGCTTGGCAGTGGCTCCTGCCCTGCACCCCACCAGACTAGAAGCTGCGTCCTGGTGTTGAGACTGCCTTCTGTGGCTGCAGCCATGATTCCAGGATAGGCGCTGGGTACCTGAGAGGGAGGGCAGGTATGGTTCACTGGATACACTGCGGGGCGTGGCTGCAAGCAGGTGTCTCCTTGTATTAAAGAGAATCTTGCCAGGGGTGCATCTCCCCGGGGGAGGAGTGGGCGGCCCCAGGTGCCGTGGCTCAGACCACCAAGCTCAGTCTGCCTTGAAGTAGAGGCTGCTTGGCCAAGTGTCTCATTGCCTTTTAATTCTTTCCTAAGGATTTATTTATTTAGAAGGCAGAGTTACAGAGAGAGACAGAGACAAAGAGATCTTCCACCTGCTGGCTCATACCCCAAATGTCCCCAGCAGCCAGGGCTGGGCCAGGTCGAAGCCAGGAGCCCAGAACTCCATGTGGCTGCAGGGACCCGAGTAGGTAGGCAGTCCTCGGCTGTTTTCCCAGGCACAGTAGCAGGGAGCTGCATCAGAAGTGGAACTGTCAGGACACGAACCAGCACCCAGATGGGATGTCGGCGCTGCAGGCTGTGGCTTAACCCTAATTGCCTTTCAGCTGTAAATTCTTTTATGCTACTCATTTGTAAAGCAGGTCAAGCCTAGAGCTGCCCGTGGTTGGACACTCTATCGAGGTTTATAAATGAGATCAAGAAAAGTCCATCTGTGGCTGCATCCAGGCAAATGAAGTGGGGACATTCTGCTTAGCTGTGAGACCTATCCTGACCCAAGTAACCCAATCCATCCATGAGTCACGCTGCTGTCTCTTGCAAGGCACCAGTAGTCTTAATATTGCACATTTTAATACTTTATTAAAGGAGAAATGACAGAGGTTTTTTTTTTTTTTTTTTTTTTTAACCCAGAAAGTCTGAATTTGTAGCTACTTCTAAAAACCCCATTACCCAAGGCAACACATCTTGGCCAGTACTTCCCTGTGTCGTGTATGTCTTCATGCAGAGTCTCCCTTCAAGGGAAAACCCGGTTCTTGCCAGGAATGTGTCCCTGTTGCTATTCAGACTTAGCGGGAGATTGGCCGGCGAGCTCGTGAGCTTCCTTAAGAAATGACTGGCAGCAGATCGAGTCCCACCTGACACTGACCCTCCCCAGCCGTGATGTTTGCGGGCCCTGCCTGCACGTGGCTCGCAGGAAGCCACAGCCTACGGTGCCCTCTGCGTGTTTTAAATGGGACGTGAGTGGTGGTGTGCGTGTGAAAGCTGCTCGGAGCGCTTCGGAGCTGTGCTGGTGCCTTTGGCTCAGCACATCCGTTATGAATGCAATGAGGATCTCATTGTGCAGATGCATTCCGGCATAACTCACCGGGGCCGCTGCTGGGGGTGACTGGGGCTGCTTCCGGTTTACTCCGCGCACGCACTGCCATGTGTGTGTGTGTGTGTGTGTGTGTGTTCCTCGTGTCGGTGCCGTGGACCGTGACACTGTTCTTGCAGCAGGGTGGTCTTGAGCATTGTCACGTTCACGCTGGTCGCTGCACCCCACCGCGCTTCTGCCAGCTGAGACCCTCTCAAGAATGCCTGTCCTTCCTGGTGCCCCACGCCACGCCGATGCCTGCCTATGGCGCAGTTTAAACGATTCCCCGTCTGATGGGAGTGAAATACTCTTCCTGTTGCTTGACACTGCACCCCGCCATCACTTGTATTTTGTTGTTGAGTTGTAGGAGTTCGTTGTGTGGATTCTTTCTGAGATATTTGCTGTGAATGTTTCCTCTCTGGTCTTGGGGTGCTTTGTTCCTTGTCTAGTTTTTTGATGAGAACACATTTATAACTTTGATAAAGTTCAGTTTATCATTTTTTTCTTTTTGGCTATTGCTCTTTCCCCCTTTTGCTTATTTTACTTTTTAGAATTTATTTTTATTTTTTACTTAACCCCTTTTGTACATTTTTCTTTCTTTCTTTCTTTTTTTCTTTCCTTTTTTTTTTTTTTTACAGGCAGAGTGGACAGTGAGAGAGAAAGAGACAGAGAGAAAGGTCTTCCTTTGCCGTTGGTTCACCCTCCAATGGCCGCTGCGGCTGGTGCATTGTGCTGATCCGAAGCCAGGAGCCAGGTGCTTCTCCTGGTCTCCCATGGGGTGCAGGGCCCAAGCACTTGGGCCATCCTCCACTGCACTCCCTGGCCACAGCAGAGAGCTGGCCTGGAAGAGGGGCAACCGGGACAGAATCCGGCGCCCCGACCGGGACTAGAACCCGGGGTGCTGGCGCTGCAAGGCGGAGGATTAGCCTAGTGAGCCGCGGTGCCGGCTCCTTTTGTACATTTTTAAAATTGGGCTATTGCTGGGGCCAGCACTGTGGCGAGTAGGTTAATCCTCTGCCTGCAGCGCCGACATCCCATTTGGGCGCTAGTTTGAGTCCCAGCTGCCCCACGTCTGAGCCAGCTCTCTGCTGTGGCCTGGGAAAGCAGTGGAGGACGGCCCAGGCGCTTGGGCCTCCGCACCCACATGGGAGACCTGGAGGAGGCTCCTGGCCCCTGGCTTCAGATCAGCTTAGCCCCGGCCGTTGTGGCTAATTGGAGAGTGAACCAGCGGATGGAAGACCTTTCTCTCTCTCCCTCTCACTGTCTGTAACTCTGCCGCTCACATAAATAAATAAAATCTTAAATAAAAAAATTGGGCTATTGTTTTTTATGTCCTGTCTAAAAATCTCTTCCTAAATCCTTGGGAAGGAATTCCTACGAGTTCTACAGTCTCCGTCTCTGACTTCCTGGGTCGCACAGGGAGTGACCCCGGAAGTCCTGATGCCTAGTGGCCGCCAGATGTCCCACCACTGTTACCAACACGCTCCTTTTCCTGTTCCATGGCCTCTCTCCGGGCCTTCAGTGAAATCGGCACGTGTGGCTCTATTTCTGGACTCGACGCGAACACACTTATTCACGTTTACCCCTAGTACACTAGCTTTTCAGTAGCTCTGAGGATTGGACGATATAAATACAACAATTTTTTCTTTTAGTTTTTAAGATTATTTTGAGTACTTTAACTAGTTTTCAGATCCCTTTGCATTTCTATACTAATTGTAGAATCAGCTTATGGACTTGTTTATTTTTTTATTTTATTTTATTTTTTTTTTTTATTTTTTTATTTTTTTTTTTTTTTGACAGGCAGAGTGGACAGTGAGAGAGAGAGAGACAGAGAGAAAGGTCTTCCTTTGCCGTTGGTTCACCCTCCAATGGCCGCCGCGGCCGGCGCGCTGCGGCCGGCGCACCGCGCTGATCCGATGGCAGGAGCCAGGAGCCAGGTGCTTTTCCTGGTCTCCCATGGGGTGCAGGGCCCAAGCACCTGGGCCATCCTCCACTGCACTCCCTGGCCACAGCAGAGGGCTGGCCTGGAAGAGGGGTTATGGACTTGTTTAAACAAGCGTGCTGGCATTATAGAAGTGTTTGTTTCCTCTAGTTGAAAGGCAGAGTAAGAGAGAATATGAATGAATGAATATGAATCTCTTTCATATGCTGGTTCACTCCCCAAACGCTTGCAACCGTGAGGGCTGGGCCAGGCCCTCCATCCCTGTCTCTCATGTGGGTAGCAGGGGCCCAGGTACTTGGACCATCATCCCCTGACCCCTGGAAACTACATCAGAAACAGAAGTGCCAGGGCTGCCACCAGCACTCCCAAGCAGTGGCTTCACACCCATGCCCCAGCGTCCTGGCAATTAGGGTTTGCATAGAATCCAGACATTAAACTTGTGCAGAATACGCAGCTTTTCCAGCCCATACGGCTAATGCACCTCAGCATTTATTTAGGTTTTCTTCCATTTTGCTCAGTCTTGTGGGAAGAGGTCTTGCAGACTTTTGTAGACTGAGCCCTGTATGTCCCGTTTTTATTGTTATTGTACGTTGTCTGCTTTGTTTCAACTCTTTGATGTTCAAGTATAGAAACACTGAATACTGGTCTTGCGTCTTTCAAACTTGCTAACTTCCTACGTTCTAGCATTTTGTTTTTGGTGACTTCTGTAGGGTTTTCCGTGGAGACAATCACGCCATCTGAGGTGAAGGACAATCTGCGGATTCCTCCCACTGTGCGTGCCTTTGGTTTTCCGGCTGCGTTGCTGCCGTCGGTAGGGGCGGTTGATGTTTTCAGGCATCACCCAGAGCGATGCCCAGAGCAGGGGTCTCCGCCCTGCTGCTGTTATAGCGGAAGGACTCTGTGTGCCCTGCGGGGACAGAAGCTGCGGGTTTCCATGGATGCCCTTTATCAGGCTGAGGGCGGCCTCTCCTGCTCCCGGTGTGCTGAGGTCTTCACGGAGCACTGGATTTTGATGTTCTTTCGGCATTTATTAAAATGATCATCTGGCTTTTGTGTTTGAATTTATTAATATGTTGAATGGCATTGATTAGTATTTCAATGGTAAATCAGGCTTGTATTCCTAGGAAAACCACAATTAATCTGAAGTCTACCTTTTTTTTTTTTTTTTGCTAGAAAGGAATGAAATATTTTCCCATCTGTTTTCATGGGAGCATTATCTGTGATTCTTTCTAGGCTGTGTCTTTACAAGATCTAGGGTTGGAGTTACGCTTGCCACATAAAATAAGCTTGGAAATGCCCCTCCTTCACTTGCTAAAAGTTCATGGGGGCCAGCGCTGTGGCGTAGCAGGTTAATGCCCTGGCCTGAGGCTCCGGCATCCCATGTGGGTGCCAGTTCTAGTCCCAGTGGCTCCTCTTCTGAACCAGCTCTCTGCTGTGGCCTGGAAAAACAGTGGAAGATGGTCCAAGTCCTTGGGCCCCTGCACCCACGTGGGAGACCCAGAAGAAGCTCCCAGCTCCTGGCTTCGGATTGGCACAGCTGTGGCCATCTGGGGAGTGAACCAGTGGATGGAAGACATCTCTCTCTCTGTCTCTACCTCTCTCTGTCACTCGGTCTTTCAAATAAATAAAATAAATCTCTAAAAAAAAGTTGATGGTGGATAGGCCTTGGTGCTTCCAGAAGCCTTTGCTTGAATGCATCTCCGAGAGTGACTGGTGGCTTGGCGAGTGAAGCTCCCTTGGGGTGCTCACCTCCCGTCTCAGAGTGCAGGGGACGAAGGCTCTGCTTCTGATGTGGCGTCCATCTAATGTACCTGGCCCACCAGATGCTGGCCCGAAGTACTCGGGCTCCTACCACTCCCCTGAGAGGCCCAGAGGGAGTTGCCGGCTGCTGGCTTTGGCCTGGGCTCTGATGAATATTCCAGTTCAGATTCCCAAAGCCCTTATAAGTGTGCCCATGACCCTCCTTAAGAAATAATGGAGAGCCGCCGGCGCCGCGGCTCACTTGGTTAATCCTCTGCCTGCAGCGCCAGCATCCCATATGGGTGCCAGGTTCTAGTCCCGGTTGCTCCTCTTCCAGTCCGGCTCTCTGCTGTGGCCCAAGTGCTTAGGCCCTGCACCTGCATGGGAGACCAGGAGGAAGCACCTGGCTCCTGGCTTCGGATCGGCGCAGTGCCGGCCGTAGCAGCCATTTGGAGGGTGAACCAACGGAAGGAAGACCTTTCTCTCTGTCTCTCTCTCACTGTCTATAACTCTACCTGTCAAATAAATAAATAAATAAAATGAAATAATGGAAGCATACACACTCACCTGTGAACACTGACCCTCCCAACTGTAATTTTCTGCATACGGATCTCAGCAAACTACAGCACACAGAATCCTTTGCAGAGGTGCAAGTGGGCATGTGTGGAAGGGAAGAGGGGACACTTCCTCGCAAGCCACCGTCTCAGTGACCGTGAACTCTGGTGAGAGCTGTGTTACTCCCTTCATGAGGGTGGCCCCTGTGACCAAGCATGTCTTAAAGGTGTAACAGACTTCTAATTTTGAAGATTGATTTGCAAGAGTTACAGAGAGAGGGATAGAGACACACATAGAGAGAGGTCTTCCATCTGCTGGTTCACTCCCCACATGACCGCAATGGCTGGTGCTGGGCCAGACTGAAGCCAGGAGCCAGGAGCTCCATCAGGGTCTCCTGCGTCAATGGCAAGGGTCCAAGCATTTGGACAGTCTTCTGTTGCTTTCCCAGGCAGATTAGCAGAGAGCTGGACCAGAAGTGGAGCAACCAGGACTCAAAGCCGGCCCTCACAGGGCTGTCAGTGTCAAAGGCGGCAGCTTAACCCACGGTGTCACAGTGCCAGCACCCTGGTCCCACAAACTTTTGATCTCTTCACATTGGCAATTAAATTTTTTTTTTTTTTGACAGGCAGAGTGGACAGTGAGAGAGAGAGACAGAGAGAAACGTCTTCCTTTGCTGTTGGTTCACCCTCCAATGGCCGCACTGCGCTGATCCAAAGGCAGGAGCCAGGTGCTTCTCCTGGTCTCCCATGGGGTGCAGGGCCCAAGCACTTGGGCCATCCTCCACTGCACTCCCTGGACACAGCAGAGAGCTGGCCTGGAAGAGGGGCAACCGGGACAGAATCCGGTGCCCCGACAGGGACTAGAACCCGGTGTGCTGGCGCCACAAGGCGGAGGATTAGCCTAGTGAGCCGCGGCGCCGGCCGGCAATTAAATTTCAACATAGATTTTGATGGGAACAAACCACATCCAAACTATAGAGATTGATTTTCATTCAAGACTTCTCGAAACGTGGTGATTCTTTGGCCCGCTTGTTCTAAGTTAATGAAGGAGCAGGTGTTTAGCCAGCAGTTGGTGTGTGCCCACGTCCCACGCTGGAGAGCCTGGTTTGATATCTGACTCCAGCCTCCTGCTGATGCAGACCCTGAGAGGCAGCAGAGATGCCCCCACCCGGGAGACCTGGACTGAGTTCCCAGTTCCAGCTGCGCACCAGCCCTGCCCACTGTGACACCAAAGGCTACTAACCAGCAGATCGGCGCTCTCTCTCTCTCCCTCTCTCCTCTCTCCATCTCATCTCCCAAATAAATACCTCTTTAAAAATCAGTGAAAAGGAATCTCTAACCTCCATAAGGTTTTTCTTTTTTTTTTAACTTTTATTTAATAAATATAAATTTCCAAAGTATAACTTTTGGATTATAGTGGCTTTTTCCCCCCATAACCTCCCTCCCACCCACAACCTTCCCATCTCCCACTCCCTCTCCCATCCCATTCACATCAAGATGCATTTCCAATTATATTTATATACAGAAGATCACTTTAGTGTATACTAAGTAAAGATTTCAACAGTTTGCACCCACACAGAAACACAAAGTATAAAGTACTGTTTGAATATTAGTTATGCCATTAATTCACATAGTGCAACACATTAAGGACAGCGGTCCTACATGAGGAGTAAGTGCACAGTGACTCCTGTTGTTGATTTAACAATTGACACTCTTGTTTATGACATCAGAAATCACCCGAGGCTCTTGTCATGAGTTGCCAAGGCCATGGAAGCCTCTGGAATTCGCCAACTCTGATCTTATTTAGACAAGGCCATAGTCATCAAATTGTGTGTGTATAGGAGCTTATACATATCAATTTATTACTTTGTTTCTCGCAGAATTGAGTCTTGTATCATTCTGAAACTCCCCTTACTCCAGGTAATATTCTTTCTCTTAAAGTCTTCTTTGTCTGCTATTATTGTAGCTAAAACATATTTTTAAAGGTTAGGTTTTAATGGTATATAGTTTCCTACCCTTTTACTTTAAGATTTTCTTGGCTTAAAATAAGTTTATTGTAATTAACACACAAGTTGGGTTTTGTTATTCATTTTGACAAACTCTGCCTTTTAATTGGAATATTTAATCCATTAATATTTAATATAGTTATTCCTGTGATTGGGTTTAACTCTCCCACTTTGGTATTTGTTTAATTTTGTGTCCCATTTCTGCATTATCTTTTTTTCTTTGCCTGCTTTTCATAGTCATTCAGATGTGATTTAGAATTCAACTATATCTTCTTTTTTTAAGATTTATTTACTTATTTGAAAGGCAGAGTTACAGAGAGGCAGAAAGAGAGAGAGAGTGAGTCTTCCATCTGCTGGTTCACTCCCCAGATGGCCATAACAACTGGAGCTGCGCCGATCCAAAGCCAGAAGCCAGGAGCTCCCTCTAGGTCTCCCAAGTGGTGCAGGGACCCAGACACATGGGTCATCTTCTACTGCTTTCCAAGGCCAAAGAAGAGAGCTGGATCAGAAGTGGAGCACTCAGGACTCGAACCAGTACCCATATGGATGCTGGCACTGCAGGAGGCTTCTTTACCTGCTACGCCACAGTGCCAACCCCCATATATAATTTTAAGAACATAACTTCTCACCCTCATTCCTGCTTTTCTTATTTTATTTTCTGGGATAACATACTTTCAATTTACTTTACAATCATAAGCTTAATCTTCCACTAAATAAATAATTCAACAAGTAGAAAGACCACTGTTTCTCAGGATATAGAGAAGGACTATAAACAATAGTCAAATGTTAATATGACAGTTTCACACATATATATTCCCTTTTTGTGCTCTTTATATTATTACCACAAATGAGGGGAAAGCATATGACATTTGTCTTTTGGGACTGGCTTATTTCACTAAGCACGGTGGCCTAAGTACATCCATTTTGTTGCAAAAGACAGGATTTCATTATTTTTATGACTGAGTAGTATTCCAATTCCATTGTCTTTATATACCATAATTTCTTTATCTTGTCATCAGTTGATGTACATCTGGGTTGATTCCATATCTTATCTACTGTGAATTGAGTTGCTATAAACATGGCTATACAAATAACTCTTTCATATACTGGTATCATTTTGTTTGGGTAAATTCCCAGGAGAGTGATGGCTGGGCCATATGGCAGATATATTTTCAGATCTTTGAGAAATCTTCTTACTGTCTTCCACAATGGATGTAACAGTTTACATTCCTACCAACAGTGTATTTGGAGACCTTTTTTCCACATCCTTGCCAGCATTTGTTTTTTTTTTTTTTAATTTCTGTATGAGAGCTATTCTAACAGGGATGAGACGAAACTTCATTGTATTTTTTTTTTTTTTTGACAGAGAGAGAGAGAGACAGAGAGAAAGGTCTTCCTTTTGCCATTGATTCACCCTCCAATGGCCGCTGCGGCCGGCGCACTGCGCTGATCCGATGGCAGGAGCCAGGTACTTCTCCTGGTCTCCCATGGGGTGCAGGGCCCAAGCACTTGGGCCATCCTCCACTGCACTCCCGGGCCACAGCAGAGAGCTGGCCTGGAAGAGGGGCAACCAGGACAGAATCCGGTGCCCCGACCAGGACTAGAACCCAGTGTGCCGGCACTGCAAGGCAGAGGATTAGCCTAGTGAGCCGCGGCGCCGGCCAAAACTTCATTGTATTTTGATTTGCATTTCTCTGATGGCTAGTGATCCTGAGCATTTTTTCATGTGCCTGTTGGCCTTTAGGATTTCCTCTTGAAAAATGCCTGTTCATGTCCTTTGCCCACCTCTTAATTGGAGTGCTTGTTCTATTGTTGCATTTCTTGAGCTCTTTATAAATTCTGGATATTAATCCTTTATCAGTTGCATAGTTTGCATATAGTTTCTCCCATTCTGTCAGTTGCCTCTTCAGTTAGTGGAGTGTTTCCTTTACAGTGTAGAAGCTTCTCTGCTTGATGTATTCACATTTGTCTATTTTTGTTTTGATTGCTGGGCTTCTGGGGTCTTTTCCAAGAAGCTTTGACTATACCAATGTCTTGCAGTTTCCCCAATGTTCTCCTCTAGTAATTTTTTTTTTAATTTGACAGATAGAGTTAGACAGTGAGAGAGACAGACAGACAGAGAGAAAGGTCTTCCTTCCGTTGGCTCTCCCCCAAAATGGCCTCTATGGCTGGCACTGCACTGATCCAAAGCCAGGAGCCAGGTGCTTCTTCCTGGTCTCCCACACGGTGCAGATGCCCAAGCACTTGGGCCATCCTCCACTGCCTTCCTGGGTCACAGTAGAGAGCTGGACTACAAGAGGAGCAACCGAGACTAGAACCCAGCGCCCACATGGGATGGCAGCAATGCAGGTGGTGGATTAACCAAGTGAGCCATGGCGATGGCCCTCCTCTAGTAATTTGATGGTATCAAGTCATATATTTAGATCCTTGATCCACTTACAGTTGATTTTTTTTTTTTTGACAGGCAGAGTGGACAGTGAGAGAGAGAGAGACAGAGAGAAAGGTCTTCCTTTACCGTTGGTTCACCCTCCAATGGCCGCCGCGGCCGGCGCGCTGTGGCCGGCGCACTGCGCTGATCCGAAGGCAGGAGCCAGGTGCTTCTCCTGGTCTCCCATGGGGGGCAGGACCCAAGGACTTGGGCTGTCCTCCACTGCACTCACTGGCGACAGCAGAGAGCTGGCCTGGAAGAGGGGCAACCAGGACAGAATCTGGCACCCAAACCGGGACTAGAACCCGGTGTGCCGGCGCCGTAAGGCAGAGGATTAGCCTAGTGAGCCGCGGCGCCGGCCTACAGTTGATTTTTTATAAGGTATAAGGTAGGGATCTAGTTTCACACTTCTGCATGTAGCAATCCAATTTTCTCAACACTGTTTGTTGAAGAGTCTGTCCTTTTTCCAGGGATTGATTTTAGCTCCTTTGTCAAAGGTTAGTTGGTTGTAGATGTGTAGATTAATTTCTGGGGTTGCTGATCTGTTCCATTGGACCACATGACTATATTTGTGCCAGTACTGGGCTGTTTTCACTATAATTCCCTGCAGTATGTCTTGAAATATGGTATTACAATGCCTCCTAATTTTTTTTTATTTTTTATTTTTTGACAGGCAGAGTGGACAGTGAGTAAGAGAGAGAGACAGAGAGAAAGGTCTTCCTTTGCCATTGGTTCACCCTCCAATGGCCGCCGCGGTCAGCGCACTGCAGCCGGCATACCGCGCTGATCCGATGGCAGGAGTCAGGTACTTATCCTGGTCTCCCATAGGGTGCAGGACCCAAGGACCTGGGCCATCCTCCACTGTACTCTCGGGCCACAGCAGAGAGCTGGCCTGGAAGAGGGACAACCGGGACAGAATCCGGCGCCCCGACCGGGACTAGAACCCGGTGTGCTGGCGCCACAAGGTGGAGGATTAGCCTAGTGAGCCGCGGCGCCGGCCCCTAATTTGTTTTTGTTTAAGATTGCTTTAGCTACTTGGGGTCCCTTTTGTTTCCATATGAATTTTAGGATCATTGTTTTCTAGATCTGAGAAGAATGGCCTTGGTATTTTGATTGGATCACAGTGGATCTGTAAATTGCTTTGGGTAGTATGAACCTTTTGATGATATTAATTATTCTAATCTACAAGCATGGAAGAGTTTTACATTTTTTGTGCATTCTATTTATTTCCTTAGTGCTCTATAATTTTCACTGTAGAAAGCTTTCCTGTCCTTGGTTAAATTTATCCCAAGGTATTTAGATTTTTTAGTAGCTATTGTGAATGGGTCTGATCTTACACGTTCTTTCTCAGCCATGGCATTGTTTGTGTATGCAGATGCTCTTGAGTTTTGTGTGCTGATTTTGTCCTGAAACTTTGCCAAATTCTCTCATAAGAATTCCATAATCTCTTCATGGTGTCATCTGGTTCCACTAGGTACAGGATCATGTCATCTGCAAACAGGAATAATTTGACTTCCTCCTTTACAATTTGTGTACTGACTATTCAAATCCAATAACACATCAGAAATGCCATTCACCCTGACCTACTGGGATTTGTCCCAGGGATGCAGGGATGGCTCAGCATACACAAATAAATAAATGTGATGAGTCATATTAACAAAGTAAATAATAAAATTGTATGAATAGCTCAAGAGAAAGCTTTTCATAAAATACAACATCCTTTCATGATAAAAAAAAATCCTTCAGCAAATTGGGTATAAAAAGAGCATTCGAAACACAACCAAGGCAATATATGACAAACATACCGCCAACACCATATTGAATGGGAAAAAGCTGGAAACATTTTTCACTAAGATCTGGAGCTAGACAAGGATGCCCACTCTCACCATGACTGTCCCGTATCGCTCTAGAAGTTTTAGCCAGAGCAGTTAGGCAAGAAATAGAGAGCCCTCTCATCTTGAAGACTTTGCTAGCTTATTTCCACAAGTGTGTGTGTGTGTGTGTGTGTGTGTGTGTCAATTTGAATGTTTCCTATTGCCTCATCTTAAAATTAATTGATTCTTTCCTCTACCTGGTCCAGTCGGCTCTTAAGCCCATCTGAAAAATTTTTTTATTTCTGATACTGGATCATTCATCCCCAAAGCTCCATTTTTTTGTCTGTGGATGCTGCACACCTCTGTGGAGAGTCCTCCTGGCCCCACACAGGCAAGCTCTGTGTTATACTGGGGCACTGGTACAGTACTGTCCTGTCGTTATGTTCACGGGCCTCTCTGACATGTCCAGCTTCCATTCTATGCCATGTGTGTGCCGCTGTAGAATATTCCCTCAGCAATGAATACTTTTATCTTTCCCATTTTATAATTTCCTTTGCATACTGGAGATTTTATGTAAAAAGCAATAGGTACTGGGCTAAGCAATATTCATGTCTAAGCAAAGGCATGCCCCTTCTGGGGTCTGGCCGCTGGGACAGGCCCCCGATCCGTCCGGTTTCCAGCTGAGCTGGGCCTTAGCTTTGGCTCAGTTCACTCCTGGCTTCAGATGGTTTCAGTGTGGATGAGGGTTTTCCCTTCTGCTGTGCCTGGAGACCGAGCGCCAGTGCCATTCTGGAAACTCCTCCTGCTTCGCGGCTCTGCCACTCGCCTCCTGGGAGACATCTCCGCCTGCAGCCTGGCTTCTCGCATCTCCTTTGCATCGCCGGGGGTTCTCTCTGCTCTTCTGCCTGCTTCCCTGCGCCTTCTCTGCCTGAGAGGCCTCGCTCCGCCCCAAATACCCAGCAGTGATTGCTCCTCGTTCTCCTCCCTGGCTCCCAGCTCCTGGCAGCTCACAGGGGACGTTCCTGGGGGTTCTCTCTCCAGATCTGTGCTTTCGGAGAGCAGCTGTGACAGACCTGGGGAAAGCCCTGTAGCTCAAGGAGGCGATATGTCTCAGCTCTCATCATTTGCCCTTCCCTGAGCCTCTGCCACGGACCCCTGGGAGAGGGCTGGGGGGCGGCTGCAGCCCTGCTCTGTGGCTGGTGCCCCTCCGGACGCTGACCTGTTCTCCCAGCCCCGGTCTGCTGTGTCTGTTCACTAAAGCTTTGACTGCTGTCTCCCTGTGCCAGTCCACGCTGGCATCCTCCGGCTGCTGTTCTGTGGCCTCCCCCACAGCTGGCCCTTCCCTTTCTGGGCTTTAATTCATGTTTCTCTATACCGCAGCTCTCACGGATGGGACAAGATATACTGTGATGTCACAGTGTTTCCAGGTTGGTTTTGATCTCTGGGTTGAGAGAGGCCCCTTCCGCCTGCAGAGGAAGCTGCCTCAATTGTTTCTGTCTTTAGTTGCCATTTAGGTTCTCTCCTTTGTGACTCACTTGTTGTACCTTTTCAGTGTTTTTCTTTACCATGGCTTTTTAAAGCATGAACACATGGGGTTCTTTACACAACCTGCACAAAGCGACATTCCAGTACTTAGATGCATTTCAGATATGTCCGATACCTTGCAAACATCAGAGACATTGCAGTATGTCCGATACCTTGCAGGCCTTTAGATGGGTTGCAGACATCAGATCTGTTAGACACAGTGTAAACACGTCCTTCCAGTCCACGGCTCTTCACGCTTACCTGGTACATGTTGACACCTGGGAGTTTCAGTTTTAGTTCAGTCGGATTTATCAGTATCCTTTCGGATGAGTGTGCGTGTGTGCGTCTTTCTCCACGGGTCTGCAGAGGCTGCTTCGTCGTTTCATGCTCCAGTGCTTGCTCCGGGCTGTGTCTGGGCCCTCTGCCCCCTCTCAGCCTCCCACCCTCTTGCTAATTAGAGCCTCGCACTGCCTGTTCCCTCCCAGTGAGTTAAGTCTTTGCAGCCTGTTTCTCTCCAGCGTTCATCTTGGGTATCTTCACTCTCAGTTCTGCGGGATACGCTTCAGTCCAACTCGTCAAGTTCCAGTGAGGCTGTGGGGCTGTGACAGGAGGCACACTGAATTTCTAGACCAGCTTGTGCAGAGCTGGTGTTTTTTGTTACGAAATCCACAGACAAGGCATTTCTCCAGGTCTTTTATCACCCCTCCCATAATCCATAAACGGTCACGCCTCCACTGTGGAATTGAGTCCCGATACATTACACTTCCGCATCTTTTAAACATGGCATATTGCGATGGATGCTGGTGGCTGGAAAGCTCTGTGTTTTTTTTGTTTGTTTGTTTTTCTTATGGGTCTTGCATTCAGAAATGGTTTAACTGTGTCGGAGCTTTCAATGGCCTCACCCTCCTGCCTGGGCTGGCATCTTCTGTGCGTGTCTTGGTCCTGATCATCGAGAAAGGGTTCCAGTCTGTTGTGTTTCCTTGAGTCTCTGGACGCATCCTTTACCAGGTGAGGTCTTAGTGCTGGTTCTTGTGACTGAGTGTTGAATGCTGTTGTTTCCTGCGCTCAATAAAACTGTAACGTAGTTTCTCTCGTGTTCTGCTAGCCTAGCATGCTGTATTGGTGAATCCTCCTGAATTGCACCTGCATACCTAGGCAGCCCCAATGTAGTCCTGATGTGTAATTTTTCTATGTACTGCTGTTTTTGACTTCCAAGTCAGGGATTTTCCATTACCTGTGCTTACAAATGAGACTTTCTCTGGGCTTTTCGTAAAAAAAATTTGTGGGTTGTTCTTCCACATCCCATTATTTTCTCCTACAAAACATACTTACATTACAACATAGTTTTCCTAACATTTGTCCCTCCAAAAGGCATTTTGCCTTGGTTCTGACCAGTACTTGACAGGCAAACGAGTTAGGGCGCCTTGGAGTTGGTTCCCGAGCTTGAGGGAGCGCACGGAGGAGGAGCGGGGTTGGAAGCGGAGCTGTCCGCCTGGGGCGCTGCACCTGCTGCTTTAGAACCCCAGCGGAGCAGGACGGCTTTCCCTGGGTCTCCTTGCACCACCGGTGCTGTCCACGGCTTGGCTTCTTTTCCCCGACTTGCGTATCACTGAGAGCGTGACCCTCACAGAGGCCTGGCCTTAAGGGTCTCCACTGCGGCTGCTCTTAGACAAGCCCAGGCCTTGGCTCATCTCTTTGGAGTGATTAAAACAGCAGCCATGCCCAGGGCAGCCGTGGGTTAACCTCAGCTAGGCTTTCTTGTTTCCTTTCCTTTTTGAAATGTTTTAACTTGATTAATTTCATTTGATTTAAAAGGAGAGAGTGCGAGAGAGCTTTCATCTGCCAACTGGATCACTCCCCAAATGCCTGCAACAGCCGAGGCTGGACCAAGCCAAAGCCGGGAGCCCAGGGACCCGGTCTGGGGCTCCTGCATGGTCTGCGGGGACCCAGCTACTTCAGCCCTCACCTACTGCCTCCCAAGGTGTGCAGCAGCAGGAAGCTGGGTTGGAAGCAGAGCCAGGATTTGAACCAGGGATTCAGGCCTCCCAACAGCGTTTTAACCTCTACCGCACCTCTCGTGTTTTCAACTTTCCCATCATTGTTGGCAACCTCAGGTGTGAACCTGTTCCCTTCGTGCAGCTGGGCTAGAGTAGTCAGGGGTGTTTTCAGGCTGTGCAACCCATCGTGTTGCTTAGAATTCAGATCCTGGTGGTCTCCGTTAAGATGAGAAAATGAGGCTTCATGTGTGACGAAGTCCCCCGTTCAGGGTAGCACCGCTGGGGGCAGAGGAGCCGGAACTCGGACTGAGATGACCGTGGCTGCTGGATCCGGGCTCTCTGGCATTTTTCCTTTTGCTCTCTCTCTCTCTCGCTCTCTCTCTCTCTAACAGAATTACAGAGAGAGGAAGAGGAAGGAGAGAGAGAGAGCGAGAGAGAGAGAGAGAGAGAGATCTTCCATCCACTGGTTCACGCCCCGAGTGGCTGCAACAGCTGGGGCTGGGCCAGGCTGAAGCTGGAAACCCAGCACTTCCTGTGGGTCTCCCACATGGGTGGTGGAGGCCCAAGCACTTGGGCCATCTGCTGCCATTTTCCAAGGCCATTAGCAGGGAGCGGTGAGGGAAATAGAGCACCCAGGACACAAACTGGTGTCCGTACGTGGGATGCCAGCATTGCAGGTGGTGGCGTAACTCATTACGCGGCAACACCAGCCTGGCTTTTTACTTTCAGGATATAGGACACCTTTGCAAAACTAGGCTGGTCAGTTTCTTTGCTCCGCTAGATTGGATATTTGGGAGACACTTCTCATTGTATGCAATGCGTGTGACTGCCTCAATGACTATTTTAGAGATTTTCCAAATAAGAGGACAGAAACACCACCTGTTCCCACCCAGTGCCATGGCAGGGTGTGGCCTCCTGTGCGCTCCCTCCTGCAGCTGCAGCTACACGGCCACAGTGATCTTGCTGAATCCTCTGGTTACAGACGGCTTCTCCCTTCATTATCTTAGCTTTCCAAGGAACCCCGTAGCAAATGTATAGACTGGAGCCCAGAGAAGCAGATTCATCTTAACAAGGTCGCATAGCTAATGAGGGTCAAAGCTGAGCCTCAGAGATTTTGGAGAAATACATGGATTAGTGAATTAACGACGGGAAGAGACCTGGTGTGTGCCTGCCTGCCTTCCCGGCCCCTCCCACTCCCCCTCCTCCCCTTTCTCAGCCCCTCCTCCTCTCTTCCCTGTTTTCTTCCTTTCTTGATTCTATAAGCATCTGCAGAGTAAACTGTCAGGCCAGATACTGTTCTTAGCTTTTTATTTTGTAAAAAGTAAAATAGCTTGGGGCTGACACCGTGGTGTAGCTGGTAAAGTCGCCACCTGTGGTACTGGCATCCCATTTGGGCGCCAGTTCGAGTCTTAGCTGCTCCACTTCCAGTCCAGCTCTCTGCTGTGGCCTGGGAAAGCAGTGGAAGGGGGCCCAAGTCCTTGGGCCCCTGCACCCGTGTGGGAGACCCGGAATAAGCTCCTGGCTCCTGGCTTTGGATCGGCCCAGCTCCAGCTGTTGGTGCCTTTTAAGGAGTGAACCTCTCTCTCTCTCTCTCTCTCTCTCTCTGCCTCTGCCTCTCTGTAACTCTGCCTGTGTGGGGTGCTGGCACCGCAGGCAGAGACTTAGCCCACTACGCTTCAGCACCAACCTTCTGAAGCTTTCCAGGGTGGCAGGTTGCTGCTGTTGGGCTTGTTATCATCTGTTCCATGCAAGAGACCTGAGGCGTGGCCAGCAGACTGGTTTCTGACAGTCCACACTCAGTGGGCACCTGCAGTGTCCCGGCCTGTGGACGAGGCAGGGATGACAGCACAGCCCCTGGAGCTCAGGGCCTTGGTCCACCATCGCTGTGTCTCAGGAAGCCGAATCAAATCACTTGTGATGAGAATTAACGATGGAGGCGGCTCTCTGGGCAGGAGACCCGAAGCCCACCCTCATGGCAGCTCTGACCCAGAGGGCTCTGGGGCCTTCTGAGAGCCACAGCCACCAGCATCGTTGCTGCAGGCCGAGCCCCACAGCCGGGAGCGCAGACTTCTCCCAGATGAGTGGGAAAGGGCTCGCTCCTGTCTGGTCAGGCCAGCAGGCGGTTTTGCAAAACACTGCCTAGAAATCCCCTCTACAGTAAAATTCCATCCAGAATGTCACACGGTGTGTGTGTGTGTGTGTGTGTGTGTGTGCGCTTTGACCCAAAATCCATATTTTTGGCAATTCAGAGAACTCAGCCAGCTGAGATCCAGCAGTAACCGGGTGGCCGTCAGTTAACTTTTGCCACAAAATAAACTCCAACATGCTGGACTCAAAACAGCTCCCGTGGGGCTGGCACTGTGGTGTAGCAGGTAAAGCCGCTGCCTGCAATGCTGGCATTCCATATGGGCCCCGGGTTGCTCCACTTCCAATCCAGCTCCCTGCTAATGCACTGGGAAGGCAGTGGAGGATGGCCCACGAGCTTGGGCCCCTGCACCCATGTGGGAGACCCAGGAGAGGTTCCTGGCTCCTGGCTTTGGCCCGGCCCAGCCCTGGCCATTGCGGCCATTTGGGGAGTGAACTAGTAGATGGATGATTCTCTCTCTCTCTAACTCTGTCTTTCAAGTAAATAAAATATAAACCTTTTAAAAAATAGCTCCCAGTTATATTGCTTCGGTTTTCTGGGTCGGAATTTGGAGCTGGGAACAGTGCCGGTTTCAGGCGAACTCTCCCAGGCGCATGCAGTCGGCCACCCCTCAGCTTGGCAGTTCTGCTTCTGGAGTGGTCTGGCTGCTGGCTGGGAGGCATGGGCGGCCCCTACTGTCATCCAGCAGGCCAGCCCAGGCACGGTCCGTTCTGAGAGCCGCAGGAGAATAAGCCTGGACGCAGGCACGGTACGAGAGTGTGAAGGCTCCGTATTTGCCCGCACCATCGCGTGGCTGTGCTGAGAGCAGTGTGGCCAGCAGGTGCAGGACAAGCTGGGGTCCATTGTTTGAATCAGCCCACACCTGTGGCAGTGGTGTAAAGGGACAAGCGCTGGACAAGCCTCTGCCTGGGTGCTGGCCCTCTCTAAGCATCGCTGTGAAGACAGGTGCTTTCCTGTACGGCAGCACGTTTAATTCAGTCCGCAAATCCCCTGTGCCAGATCATACTGCTGTCACAGGAGGAAAGCTACAGCGCGAGAGAGAGACAGACAAGGAGACAGAGGGAGAGCTCTTCCATCTGCTGGATCACGTCCCAGGTGGCTGCAACAGCCAGGGCTAGACAAGGCCAGAGCCAGGAGCCAGGAGCTTCTTCAGGTCTCCTACGTGGGTGGCAAGGGCTCAAGCACTTGGGTCATCTGCTGCTGTCCCAGGCCACAGCAGGGAGCTGGATTAGAAGTGGAACAGCCAGGACCTGAACCGGTGCCCATAAGAGATGCCAGGGTTGCAAGCAGCAGCTTTACCCGCTGCGCCACAGTGCCGGCCTCTAACCTGTATGATCTGAACCCATCTTCTAGCCTATGCTTTGGTCTCTGCATGTGCAAAGCAGAGGTGTTGATATAGTATCGGCATGAGCATTCTATGCAGAGACTAACGAAGCGCCCGCCATGTTGTTACGTGGCTTTAGGAGGGCTTGAGTGTATGTGAGCTGCCTTCCTCCCATCGCACCGTTGCTGTTGGAACTGAATGACCACAGAACCTCCACCCTCGTTTGCCCCTTCTGATCTTTCTGCAGCCACGACCACTTTAGTTTTCCCAAGGGCTTCTCCTTGCTCTACTCATTGGCCCCTAGATGTATCCACCAAAATGACTGAAGACTTCATATTACCTTGTCAGGATCTGTAAAATCTGGCCTCAACACTGCCTCCTGCAAGCCCTCTGGGAGCACAGGGCTTGTCCACCTGCTCTGGCCTCAACACTGCCTCCTGGAAGCCCTCTGGGAGCACAGGGCTCGTCCACCTGCTCTGGCTGTCTGGGTGGAGCATGTGTTGTTCCCTGAAAGAAACCCACAGGAAACCACACCTTGTCCTCGACTTAAATGCATTTCCAAGATTTCACGGTTTCTCTTGGGCAGGCAATGGCGACTGTTTTCATCTGAAATCACCAGAGCCTAGGGAAATGTTTGTAATTTCTTCCAAATAAATAGCACTACTCGGATGTTCTGTTTCTTCATATGTTAGTCTTGGTAAAGCTGTGTTTGGCTAGAATTTTTTACTTCATCTGAAATTTCAAATCAGTTCTCTTTATCATACATTGAATGTCTGTAGGATCTGTAGTGGTGCCTCTTTTTTTCACTTCTGATGTCACTTGTATCTTTTTCCTGTTTTCTTCATCAGTATTACCAGACTTTTATCCATTTGATTATTAGTGGTTTCCAAGAACTAGCTGCTGCGTGGCTGTGCTGCGATTCCCTTAATCGTGCCAGTGTTAGTGACACTGAGTTGCCTTCTGTTTGAGCACATGTCATGCACGAGGACATTGGGAGCCCCAGCGCGCTTTGTTGCACGTCAGTGGTCACCTTGGTTAAAGAAGGAGACCCTGGACGTGAGGTTTGACCGCATCAGGCCTCTCCTTCCGTGCCAGGCGTGCAGACAGCAGGCCCCAGGACGGGATGTTAACCTCCTGGGGCCACCCAGTGGCCAGCTGCCTCTGATGCACACACGGACTTTGCAGGTGTCGCGTCTCACAACGTAGTCTTTGAAGCCAGAGGCTGCCTTTGGTGGACATGCGTGAAGTTCAGCTGGGACAGCTCTGCCACAGACTGAAAAGTAGGTGCTGTCAGGGTGTCCAGGCCTGGCCCTCGGGTTCCCTGGGCGGAGGTGGGCCACGGGGGCCATGGAGCTGGGAGGAGGTTGCCACAGGGAAGAGGAGGCTCCAGCCCACATCCTCCAGACCTCCTCCCGGGCCCCAGCCACTTCCCCGCTGTGTCCCTCATCTGTGCCCTTGGCTTCAGTCTGACAGCCTTGCTCTGCTCAGAGTGCAGCACTGAGTTTAAGTGTCGGCTGCTGTCCGAATGCTTATTCACTGTGAGGTCCGGGTCCGACACCCTGCCCCCAGGAAGGCCTCCCCTGCCCCCCGTTTGTCCTCCTGCGGTCCTGGGCTAGCTGACGCCATAGAGTAGGCCCCTCCTCTTACACAGGCTTCCTGGAATTCTGCACACGCACCATGTGACCCTCTGTTTCTTGTCCCCTCTCTCCAGGGAGGCAGCTCCATTCTCCCCAGGAGAGGCCCCAAGCAGGTTGTCCCTCATTCTTCTTGTTCTTCTCACCCGGCATCTAATCCACAGGAGATCCTGTCTCTCCCCGGGAAGTTTATCAGAATCCAGCCACCTCGTACTCTCTGCTGCCTTCCACTGTGGTCCAGGTCATCACCATCTCTCTCCTGGTGATGTCACAACCTCTGGCATGTTCTGTCCTTGCCCCAGTGCTGGTCAGGTCCTGGGCATAGCGTTCCTCTCTTCTCCACCTGCCCTGGGGCCACGCCCAGTTCCCCATGGGGGTCTGCAAGGCCTCTTGCGCTCCAGCCCTGTTCCCTCTCCAGCCTCATTGCCCACCGCACACACTGCCTTCCAGGCTTCCCAGGCAGAGCAGGCGTGCACCAGCCTCAGGTCCTCGTCACCTACTGGGCTTCTCCCGAGGGCAGCACCCTGTTCCCCTCGTGTGGGCACACTTCCTGGCTGTCCACACCCGCTGTGATCTCATGTCCGTGGTCCCCCTGGCTCCTCCAGGCCTCTGGGACACCACTTCCATGCAGCCTTCCCCGGCCGCTCATCTGAAGCTGCCGCCCTCAGAACCCACCCACGCAGCCCTAGGCTTTCTTCTACAGACATCTGACGTTTCCCTTCCTATCGACCACTTGGTTTTCTTGTCCACCTCATTTAGAGAGCAAGCTTCCACAAGGAAAGGGGTTTTCATTCGTTTCCGTTTCTCCTCCAGAATGTTCTTGGCACCAAGAGCCACGCTTGGTCCACGGTCTGTGCCCACTGAGCGGATGTCCGTGAGCATGGCAGAGGCCGGGAAGCTTCGTGGTGTAGAGCCCGGACCTGGGCATCCAACTTCTGGAATCTGGGTCCTGGTCTGGCCATCTCATAACCGTGCCTCTTGGTCAAGACACCTAAGATCTCTGGGTCTCGGTTTTCTCTTTCCCCCCACCCCCGAGAAAGCAGAGAACGACAGGGCTGTGTGAGCACTGACTGAGCGGCTGTCAACCGTGGGCTGTCCGGCATCGCCAGGCACACGAGCGCTCAGCGCGTGCTGCCTTCACGGTGATTTCCCGGGCCTCGCTCCCTCCTCTTTCCGACAATGTTCAGGACATGGAGCGGTGCCCCACGTGCTGGGAAGAGGGGCGCAAGGCATGGACTCTCCCCTCAGGAAATCACATCCCAGCAGAGGGGACACATCACCAGTAGGGGGCAGAATCAGGGGGTCCTCAGCCCACAGAGCTGGAGGTCAGGAATGGCTGCTGGAGACGCTGGCATCAAAGCCAGCCCTGGGAGTGCCGGGGAGACACAGAGAAGCCCGGGTTACCACGCAGGGAGGCACAGCTGGGGAGCAAGGTCAGACGCACCTGCTGCCCAGGATTCGTACCCCCAAAGGAAGATACCAGCCACAAGCACACACATACACACGCGTGTGCATACTCAGCCACACGTGCCAAGTTTGCAGCTTCCTGAGGTTTCCTGCAAGTCTACGTTAATAAGGAGGAAACTTCCCAAGAACCTCCAAGCTTTCCCAACAGTGCAGATGAGCACAGCCCTTACCACGTGCCCAGGAAATGCCTGGGGAGATTTTGGTGCACGTAACAGAATTCTTCTAAGCTTCTGTCCTGTGCAAGACCCTGGCTGGGTGCTGGGATGCTTGAGCTGTGAGCACAAGGGGCAAAGCTGCTGTGTGACGCAGGCAGCTGAACTCATCATGGTGCAGTGAGAGCTGCATTGCACAGACACAGAGACCTGCCCGGGCCAGAGGATCAGCCTGCATCCGCCTGCCTGCGGTGATCAGGGAGGCTTCTCGGAGGAGGTGCTCTGGATCTGAACCTTGCTGAGGGAGCAGGAGCTGTCTGGTTTGAAAGGGCCTTCCGGAAGGGGAGACAAGCAGGCCAAAGGAGGGAGCTGGGCAGTGAATGGTGCCTTTGGGGAGGAAAGACGTTGGCATGTGCCGGACAGGAGGCATGGGAGACGAACAACTGTGTTGCAGGGTGGTTTCCTGGGCACCAGACTCTACATGGAAATCGGTGAGCAGGTGGTCTACAGGGAGGGTGTCCCAGGTTCCACACCTGTGCAAGGGAGTAGGTGGGAGGAGAAAGGGCTGAGCAGAGTAAGTGATCGGCTCTGGGGCATTCAGAGCGAAGCCTCAGATGACCCCAGCGCTGGACAGCGCTTCAGAGTGCCCCTGCATTCGGTGAAAGACTTCTGTGCACTGAGGTTGACCGGCCAGGGGCTGGGGGCTGCCCCAGAAACGGGGATACCTTGGCCAAGGCAGCTTTAACGGAGGCAGTTCTAGGCCCAGCTGAGGCCCGGATGTGACTAGGGCATGGGTCTTCAGGCCTGCAAGGGGCTCTGGCTAGTACCTTGCACCGTCTACCACTCCAGCCTGCTCACGAAAGCTCTGTGCACGAGCAGTCAGGCTTAGCCAGTGTCCTGCAGGCTGCAGAGCCCTCAAAAGTCTGCGAGCATGAAAAGGACACATCCAGGTCTGTACGTTAGAACTGACCGTGCATCAGAGACAGAGGGGGTCCTGGGACTGGTTGAGGCATTGTTGTCTCATTGTTGTGAGCGGGGGAGAGGATTTTAGCAGAGCGTGGCAATGGGGACTGTGACGTAAAGGATTTCCAGGTAAATGAGAGTCATAGCAGGCATCGCTTTTTAAAAAGATTTATTTATTTACTTTAAAGTCAGAGTTACACAGAGAGATAAGAGGCAGAGAGAGAGAGGTCTTCCATCTGCTGGTTCACTCCCCAACTGGCTGCAACGGCCGGAGCTGCACCGATCCAGAGCCAGGAGCCAGGAGCTTCCTCCAGGTCTCCCACACAGGTGCAGGGGCCCAAGGGCTTGGGCCATCTTTCACTGCTTTCCCAGGCCACAGCAGGGAGCTGAATCAGAAGTGGAGCAGCCAGGTCTTGAACCGGTGCCCATATGGATGGCTGCACTGCAGGCAGCAGCTTTACCAGCTACACCACAGCACCAGCCCCAACAGGCATCATTTATTAATACCTCGCCACACATCAGACCCATTGTTGTTAACAGTTCTTCAATGTACGCTTTATTTTCACACACAAAGATATTAAAGTTCAGAGAGGTTTAGCAACTAGCCTAACACCACACAGTGGTAAAGAGCTGAGCCGGGAACAAACCCCAATTCTACCACACGTGAAGTTTTGCACTCTTGTATGAATCAGCACCTAGGACAGCTCCCGAGACACAGTCCTCATCACTGCTGTCCTAACAACTGTTGCCGTTGTTACCCGATTGAGTGGAGGCCCTGGCAGCAGATCTGCGTTGCGTTAGCAAAGGAAGCTCTGACAGCTAATGATCATCTGGATGGTATCGGTGGCAGAAATATTCAAATGCAATTAAACGCTGTGAATACAATAATCCGATGTAAGTGAGCAGCAGCCAACAATTACTGGTGCATACACAATTAGCACATATGGTAATCTAGCAGGAGGCAGCACGCTCTCCATTCCAGTGCCTCTAATAAATTGCTGATTGCCGCCCTCTCCCTCCCTCCCTCCCCTCCCCTTTGCTGCTAACAACTTCCTCCCGTGTTTGTCCACTGTGTGTTGGCAGACACGAGTCTAATTAACTGCACTCTCTCTTGGAGCCAGGATGCATCCAGTGACAGCTAGGGGAGAAGCAGGCCCCCCCAGCCTGCCGGGGGCTGGCAGGAGCAGTCGGAGAGCGTAGCGTCCTCTCTGTCTAGCTGAGAAACTGGCTCTGCTCGTGGAATCACTGAGTGTCTTCTCGAGCAAGAAGGCCTGTGCTGGGCCCCAGGAAGACAGCTGTGCACTGGCTTACTTATGTGTATGCAAATTAGTCCCAGATCGCCTGCTGCATGTGAGCATCTGGGCTGAGAGGGCCAGGCTTCCATGCTTAGCGAACCCAGTCTTTTGGAGGAGGGATGAGAGAGGTCCGATAATTCCCACGCTGCAGCTGTGTTGTGCTCAGAGGTCAGGGTCAGGGCTAAATGACGTGCAGTGCACCTGCCAAAGGCATAGGCTGTTGGCAAATGGTTCCTGGACCCTCCCTCTAACAAGCCGGGTGGCAGTGGCCACAGCGCTCGCCCACTGTCTGCATGGCCTCTGTGATGGCGTGAGCAGAACGACTCACAGCTGTGGTTATGGAGCCTCAGTGAGTCGAACCACCAAGCACGCAGCACCGTGCTCTGCACACAGGAAGTGCTCCCTGTGGCTGCCATCCTTCCTGCTGCTGTTGGAAGCCTGGGAAGGAAGGGCTGAGCCTCTGCGCCTGGGCTGCCGAGCTCAGGAGGGGGGGAGCCGAGGGAGGTGGTGAACTGAGCTAGCATGGTGGAGCGACGGTCCCTGCCGCCGAGCCGCCGGTTGAGTGTCAGTCTCCGTCCCTGTCGGGTGGGTAGGGTTGTGGTTGACACACACTGCGGATCCTGTGTCTGTGAGTTTACTTGCTCACTGCAGTTTATTTGTAACCCCCGAGCCAGCACTAGGGGCAGCTTGGCAGTCATTTTTCAGGTGAACATGGAGTGGAGGACATTTGGGGACCCCAGACCCAACCCGTTCCCACCGGAGTCCGAACACGGGGACACGCTGCCTTCTGGTTTTAGCTTGCATACCTGAACAAGCTTCCTTGTCGCCTCCTTGCTGATGATGTCACTGCTGACAGTAGCCCCATGCATGGAGCTGACGTGTTATCCCGTGTTCCTAAGCGTGAGGAGGCCACGGCTGCCCTGCAGAGGGAAACTGGGCAGGGAGTGGTGCACGCATGGTCCCGGTGCCACTGGCCAAAGTGCTGTGAGTTGGTTGTGAGGGTGCTTTTGGGGTGAGGTCAGCACTTGGATCAACAGAGACACACACAGGTGGGCCACAGCCAGTCAGGGAAGGCCTGGACAGAGCACGAGGACTCTGCCCCTTCCCCACCCACGTGGTCAGTGGCCGTGTTAGCAAATCAACCGTACGCCTCAGGCGAGGTGTCTGAGTAGAGCAGGCATCAAGCCAGAGCGTGTGCTGCTGGGTCCATGGAAACATGACCGGAGGGTCGCAGGCCCTGGGCCTTATTTCCAGTAGGAGCAGCGGCCCCGTCTTTCTGGCTTCAGCGTTTGTGATGATTTCTGTAGAACAAACTGCTGTGAGGAGTGAGGGCCCTGTCTTCCCACATCCTGCCCCAGCACAGCGCCCGGCACACAGCACAGTCTCAGGAAGTGCGGATTGAGTAAACGGAGCCCCACGGAGCTGAACAGGGTCCACGGTGCTCCCGGGAGCTGATCCGAACGTCAGAGCTGCTTTCCCAGCTCCGTGCTGCCTGCTGCAAGGTCCGGCGAGCTGTGGGACCCAGCAGAGAGCGTCGTGTGCAGAAATGTTTCTCTGGAAGTTGTAGAAGTCGGGGTTCTCCAGAGACACAGAACCCGTGAGTTCCCGGAGCCGCAAGGCGCGTTGTGAGCCGGTGTTGCAGGAGAGCCCATGGGGTGTCCTAGGTGCCCAGCCATCTGGGAACCCAGGAAGAGCTGATGTCTCAAGTCCAAAGGCAAGAGCTAAACCAGTGTCTCAGCTCAAAAGCAAGCAGGCAGGCAGGACGCGCTCTCTCTCACTCAGGGGAAGGTCCACCGTTTAGGTCCATTCAAGCCATCAACTGATTGACTGGGTGAGGCCCATCCATGCTAGGGAGGGCCATCTGTGATACTCAGACCATTGCTTGAATCGTTAATCTCTCCCAAAAGCACCCTCGAAGACACGCCCATTATAGTGTCCAACCAGATCCCAGGTCACCCCCTAGCTCAGTCAAGTTGACGCAATTACTCATTGGCAAAGTATAAAATACACACAGAGCAGTACACAGTCACAGGTGTGCAGTGTTTTTAATGTGGTCACAGAAACAATGCTACCAGTCCGTGGCAGCCTCTGTCACCCCCGTCCCCGTCAGCCCCACCTCTCGGCACGGGTCACTCCGTGTTCACACCGTGTGTTCTCCAGTGTCCCTGGCTGCCTGTGCCCATGATGACGCTGGGAAGAGTGAGTTGCGTTGCTGCATCAGTTGTAGTTGCTGCGTTCCCGTTGCTCTGAAGAGTTCTGCAGTATGCACACGCCACGTTTACCCCACCAGATGATTTCAGCACTTTGCAGGCTGGGGCTATAAGTGGTGCTTCTGTGAGTGTTCTGGTCCGTGCCTTTCTGTGAGCATAAATACGTAAGGAAGATAAACGCACTGACAAGTGTGAAAGTCCATCCTGGGTGGGATTGAGTAGACGTTTCTCCTTCTCCGCTACCCCCCAGCCAAGTACAAGTGCAATCCTTCAGAATAGTGCAAGCGGCGGCCGAGGGCAGCCCTGCAAGCTGGGAGGAAGGAGGGAACCCTTTCTGGGGGCTGGAACCACAGGATCATTGTGGCGGCAGAATACCCCACACCTCCCAGCCACAGAACGAGGGAGCCCGGCCCTGAGCCCAGCCTGGAGGCAGGAGGCACCCAGGGTCACCCTTTCCTCTCCCAGGCTGAGTTGAGCCTTGCAGAAAGTACCAGGGGGTCTCCACTGAGCTGGTGGGGGCGGGGGGGGGGGGAGGGAGTGGCCATCAGTCACCACCTCCACAGACAGAAAGCGAGCGAGGGCGGAGCCGCTCTCCCCTGCAGGGCTTGAGGGGAGATGAGGTGGCTGCAGGCGCTGGTGGGAGAGACCACACATGTGGTCCAGGTCCTGGAGGCCTGAGATCCCTGTCCCCACCCAGAGACAGAGGGAAGACCGGGCTCCGCACTGTGCAAGTGGTGCCCATCCCCCTGGGCAAGCAGGAGCCTGGTCCTGCCAGCATCAGGAGAGGGGGACCCCTGCCCTCCATCGGGCTCCTCCCTGCACCGGGAGATGGGAGACCTCAGGCAGAAGCATCAGCAGGGCCGCTCAGAGCAGTAGGGCCGGGCAGCCTCTGTGACCCCATGTGCCTGAGATTCCAGCCCCCGACCACAAGACCCCAGCGTCTGACCTGGAAAACCCCTCTGCCCCCTTGGCCAGCACTGGAAGCATTGGGGGGAGCCCCGACATCAGATAAACCAAGCAGACCCAGGTAGCACTGTGAGGGTCCAGGCAGCCTCCCCTGTTCCCCCGCCTGCAGAGGAAGATGCTCTCTGCCAGACAGGACCCCAGGCTCCCAGTGTAGACGACGAAACCTCCAGCACACAATAGAAAATCACCTGTCACACCAAGAGCCAGGAAAATTACCGCATTCACAAGACACAATCAGCTGGGAGCAAGGGGGGCTGGATCGGATGTCGCATCACGTGCAGGGGGTGTGAAGGCTGCCGCCGTAAAAGCGCTTGAACAGTCAATTGCAGATTCTCCTGAAACAAACGAAAAAAGACGGCAAGTCTCAGCTAAGAAATAGATGTTACAAAGGGAAATTATAGAACTGAAAAATACAATAATACAAATTATAGCCACTGGGGGAACTCAATAGTAGGGTACAAATGACAGGATGGACAAATCAATAGAATGCAGCCAGCCTGAGCCACACAGAGAAAGGAGACAAAAGAAAAAAACTTTGGGAACGTTTGTGTTACTGGGCTATACAAGGAGAGAAGAAAGGGGGGAGACTGCAAGAGTGTTTGAAGAGATAATGGCTGGATTTTCCCCAAGTTTGGTGGGAGACCTAAACCTATGGTTCAGGAGTCTCAGAAAACCCCAGATGGAATAAACCCAACAGGAGCTGTGCCAGGACGCACTGCAATCACACTTCTGACAACTACAGATGACAAAAATCAACCCTGAAAGTAGTGAGAGATGACAGGTGCCGTGTGCCCAGGACCACGCCCAGGATGTTGGCAGACCTGCCGCCGGGAATCAGGGGGCGGGGAAAAGCAACCCAGTTACCAACATCTGAGAAGACGGAGCTGTCGGCCAAGAGTTCTGTGTGCAGAGCAGGCCTTCTTCAGGAGAGAGGGGGAGATACAGATGTTCTCGGCTGAGAGAAAAGCAGAAGGATGTGTTCATTAGCAAGTGTTCCCTTTGTGGTTCACTAACTGTGGCAGATGTGTCACTGACGTGAGCTGTTGACCGTAGCGGCAGCTGGGGGGGAGGGGTGCGCACGTGAGCTCCTTGTACTGCTTCACAATGTTTGTTTTAAAACTCTTCTGAAGTTTATTAAAAAGGAATTAGTTTAAGAACTGATTTTCTCCAAAAAGCAAATAATACGAGCGTCTTTGAGGAAGGAAGGATTAGGGAAAGAGCAGGGATGCAGGCACATAGAACAGACTGTCCTCCTCCTGAAGTGTTTTATAAGTTGTGTTTGGTCAACCCCACCTGCTACACAAGGTCACATTTCAAGTGAGGCAGGTAGAGACTCCCAGAAGAAAGGGGACGGCTTCCACCCCTCACTCGAAGTGGGACAGTTACGGTATTGGTAGATTGTGAACCGTGTATCGGGTATGCGTATTGCACTGCTCAGAGCAAACACCAACAGCTGTATCAAGTGATAAACTCACAGACTCTGAAATATAAACCAAGAAGGAATGCTGAAAATGTTCCACAGGCTCACAGATACGCAAAAAAAAAAAAAAAAAAAAAAAAAAAAAAAATGCAGAGGGAGGAACAAGAACCAAAGGAAGCAAACATCCAACAGCAGGGAGCAGGCACTGTGGCACAGCAGAAGACGCTCTCTCGATGCCACATCCCATTTGTGCACCAGTTCAAGTCCCGGCTGCTCCACTTCCAACTCAGCCCCCTGCCCATGTGACCAGGAGAAGCACAGAAAGATGGCCCAGGCACCTGGGCCTCTGCCACCATCGGGAGAGCCAGGCGGAGCTCCTGGCTTCCAGCCCCCAGGGTTGTGGCCATTTGGGAAGTGAGCCAGTGGGTGAATATGTCTCTCTCTATTTCTCTCCCTGTCTCTCTCTCTCACTCTGTGTCTCAAATAAACAAATGTTTAGAAAATAATAAAAATGTAGAGTTAAGTACTAATATATAAGGAATCAATTTAAATATAAAAGTCAATTCAATCAAAAGTTTAAAAAAAGGACAGCGTGTATAAAAACAGCCCAACACTGTTAATAAGAAACCCAGTTCATGTTCAAGAATCTTTTTATAGGTTGTACAGTGCATGGAAATATTACTTTAATGGCCTCATTAGCATTTGACAGTCAACTTCAGAGCAGTGAGAGTCCCAGTGCTGGGGGAGACTCCCTGAGTGTGAGGGCATCAGTCCCGCAGGAATGCCCGTGACCTCCAGTGGGAACGCACTGACCCACGTGGCCTCCAGACGCCTGCAGCAGAGCTGGCGGAGCCGAGCAGAGAGACGGAGAGATCCGTAATTACAGTCGCAGACGTCACCACCCCTCTCTCCAGGGTCTTCACAGGAGATCCAAGCAGCATGATCCGCTGACGGAATCAAACTGACGTAACAGCCCACCCACCAACACAGGCCATGAAACCACCCGCGGAGACTACACCCGGGACAAGAAAGCAATCCTGAACAGATGCAGGTGAGATCATGTTTCCTGACCATTCATGGACTCAAGCCAGAAATCAGCAATAAAGATAATGCAAAATCTCAAATACTTGGAAATTAAGCAAAAAACTATCTAGCTGATAGAACAGTTAAGAAATCTCAGGAGAAAAATAAATCTGGCTGAATAGAAATTAAAATAGATCAAAATATGTGGGAAGGAACCAAAGCTGGTTTAAGAGGTAAATTTGTAACATTCAGTGCTTACGCTGGAGATGAGAAACCATCTCAGATCGATCATCTACATTCCTCCCTCAGAACATTAAACAAAGAAAGCAAACTGAGCCCAAATCAAACGTTAGGAAGCAGGTGCTAGGGGAGCAGAAATTGGTGATATTGAAACATAGGAAAATGGTATAGTGAAAAATCCGTGAAACAAAAAGCCTGCTCTTTGAAATAATCAATAAAATTGAGAAGCCTCCAACAATCTGACCACGATGAAAAGAAGCCACTGACCACCGGCGTCAGGGGCTGCCCCCGCCCCAGGTCTTGCAGCCATGAAGAGCGTGGGGGGGGGGGGTGGTACCAGGAACAGTCTCGCGTTTGTGAATTCAGCATGGTGGCAGACATGGAAACCGCAAAGTAGCAAAATTCAACTAAGATGATGTAAATCATCTGAATAGTCTAGTAACCGTTAAAGAAATTTAATTTTAATTTAAAATTTCTTTAAAAAGAAATCCCTAGAGCCAGAGAGCCCCCTACTGGAAAGTCGCCCACATCCTAAAGAGGAATTACACAATCCTTCCAGAAGATAAAAGGACAAACACCCTCCAACTTGGATTGTGAGTCCAGCATCACCCAGGAACCCAAATCAGAAAAAGACAGTGCCAAAAATATACCTACAGCGCAACATCTGTCATAACATAAGCCCAGAAGTTCTGAGCAAAATGGTAGCAAACTGAATCCAGCCATGTATAAAAAGAATCAGATACCACGGCCAAGTAAGACGTTTCCACGGCACGTGTGTCCGATTTCAGGAACTGGTCATTCCTGCCAACAGCGGGATGCAGACTGTGCGGCCACTGTGGAAGACGGTATGGAGACAGCTCAGAAATCTGCATGCGAACCTACCATGTGACCCAGCCGTCCCACTCCTGGGAAATTACCCATGGGAATTAAATCAGCATAGGGAAGAGCTATCCACACCCCAAGTTTACTGCAGCTCAGTTCACAACAGCTAGGACATGGAGTCAACCCAGATGCCCATCAACTGAAGAGTGGATAAAGAAATTATGGGATATGTACACCATGGAATTCTACACAGCAGTAAAAAAAAAATGAAATCCTATCGTTTGCAACAAAATGGATGAAATTGGAAAACATCATACTTAGTGAAATAAGCCATCCCAAAAGGACAAATACCGTTATGTTTGCCCTGATCTGTGATAAGTAATAGAGCACCTAAAAGGTAATTTGTGGACGTGAAATTGACACTTTGAGATGCAATGGCTTTGAACAGCCCTTGTCTCAACTGTTGAGGAACAGTTTTTTTTGTTGTTGTTGTTCATACTATTTGTTGAACTCTTTACTTAGTATAGAGTTAATTGTATGTGTACAAAGTTAATTGAAAATAGATCTTAGTGGGGCTGGCGCTGTGGCACAGTGGGTTAACGCCCTGGCCTGAAGCGCCGGCATCCCATATGGGCGCTAGTTCTAGTCTCAGCTCCCCTCTTCTGATCCAGCTCTCTGCTGTGGCCTGGGAAAGCAGTGGAAGATGACCCAAGTTCCTGGGTCCCTGCACCCAAGTGGGAGACCCGGAAGAAGCTCCTGGCTCCTGGCTCCTGGCTTCAGATCGGCACAGCTCCAGCCATTGCGGCCAATTGGGGAGTGAACCAGTGGATGGAAGACCTCTCTATCTCTCTGTCTCTCTCTCTCTCTGCCTCTCCTTTCTCTGTGTAACTCTTTCAAATAAATAAATTTTTTAAAAAAGAAAATAGATCTTAGTAAAAAATAAGAATGGCTGGGGGGGGTGGGGGGCTGGGGCCGGTACCGTGGCTCACTTGGTTAATCCTCCGCCTTGTGGTGCTGGCATCCTACTTGAGCACTGGTTCTAGTCCCAGTTGCTCCTCTTCCAGTCCAGCTCTGTGCTGTGGCCCTGGAAGGCAGTGGAGGATGGCCCAAGTCCTTGGGCCCTGCACCCGCATGGGAGACCAGGAGGAAGCACCTGGCTCCTGGCTTTGGATGGGCACAGTGCTGGCCGTGGCAGCCATTTGGGGAGTGAAACAGCAAGGGGAAGACTTCTCTCTGTCTCTCTCTCACTGTCTATAGCTCTACCTGTCAAATAAATAAAAGAAAAATAAGAATGGGAATAGGAGAGGGAAGAAGAAGAGGGGTGGGAGTGAGGGAGGGCGGTTACAGTGATAAGAATCATTATATTCCTGAAGTTGTATTTAAGAAAAA
Organism: Oryctolagus cuniculus; assembly: GCF_964237555.1. Classification (NCBI taxonomy): domain Eukaryota; kingdom Metazoa; phylum Chordata; class Mammalia; order Lagomorpha; family Leporidae; genus Oryctolagus; species Oryctolagus cuniculus. The sequence goes on along the minus strand of NC_091433.1, from coordinate 4,183,277 downwards.
AAGATAAATTGTTATACATTAAAATCAATCAATACAACGTGCCATACAATGATCTGAAAAAGAAAAATGATGTGATCACAGTATCTGATGCAGAGGAAGCACTGGATAAAGTCTCATACCCATTCATGCAAGAAAAAAAAAAAAAGACAAACGACAAAAATACGTGACTGTGAACAAGTGAGGAAAGGAGCACACTCCTCCAGGGAGGTGCACCTGCAAAACCCACCAGCCAGAACCACACTCACCGGGGACTGGGTGCTTTTCCCCTAAGACTGAGAGCAAAGACCTCCAATTGTCATTCACTTTGCCCCGAATTCTCATCAGTGTGCTAAGACAGAACAAGACAAACAAGGCACACATACCAGAAAGAAAACTGTCCTATTTGCAAACAGCAAGGCTCCCTGCATGGAAAACCTAAAATAATTTACCCAAAGATTCCTACAACCATGAACGAGTTCAGCAACGTTGTGGGATACATGATCAACCCCCAGATTGTCAATTTCATTTTGAAATATTAGCCACAAATGGGTGGAAACAGAAATCAAAAACATAGTATCATTTGCTGTCCCTCCAAAAATAATGAACACTTAAGTACAAACAAAATGCTTAAAGCCACTGTGTGCCCAGAATTTCAAGTGCTTATGAAATAGATCAGAGAAAATCTAACTAGAAGAGAGAAGACACACTCCATCCTTATGCACTGGTCCATTCAGCCTAGCAGGTATGTCACCTGATCAAAATCAATCAGAACATAATATAACTTCAGCAAGGCTTTTAGTTAACAGACAGATCTATTCTAAGACTGTGGAAAGACACAGTCCCTAATTAGCAAAACTCATCCTTTTTTAAAAAAAGAGGGGGCAAGACAGAGAAACGGGAGATCTTCTATCTGCTTGTTCATTCCCAAGATGACTCAAAATCCAGGGCTGGGCCAGCCAGAGCCAGGAGCATGGGGCTTCTTCCAGGTCTCCCATGTGGGTGCAAGGGCTGCAGGACTCAGGCCGTCTTCCACTGCTTTCCCAGGCCACAGCAGGGAGCTGGATCAGAAGAGGAGCAGCTGGTGCCTGTATGGAATCCCGACGCTGCAGATGGTGGCTTAACTTCCTGCACCACAGTGCCAGCCCCGCAAAGATAATCGATGCAAAAGGAAAAAGTTGGCGAATAATCAGATCTGCTCGGTAGACACAGTGACCAAGACAGTGTGGGATTGGCACAAGCAGAGAAACAGAGGTCAACGAAATAGAAGGAACACCCCCTCCCAGCCCCCAAATAGACCCACAACTTGCTCAATCAATTTTTTTTTTTTATTCTTGACAGGCAGAGTGGACAGTGAGAGAGAGAGACAGAGAGAAAGGTCTTCCTTTGCCGTTGGTTCACCCTCCAATGGCTGCCGCGGCCGGCGCACCGCGCTGATCCGATGGCAGGAGCCAGCGCTTCTCCTGGTCTCCCATGGGGTGCAGGGCCCAAGCACCTGGGCCATCCTCCACTGCACTCCCTGGCCACAGCAGAGAGCTGGCCTGGAAGAGGGGCAACTGGGACAGAATCTGGCGCTCCGACCGGGACTAGAACCTGGTGTGCCGGCACCTCAAGGCGGAGGATTAGCCTATTGAGCCACGGCGCCAGCCTTCAATCGATTCTTGACAGAGGTACAAATGCCTTTCAGTGGGAGAAGGGCAGCTGGAGCAATTGAACATCCATAGGCAAAGAGGAAACAGTAAGAAGCTAAACCTCACATCTCACACAAACGCTAACTCAAAATGGATCATAAACTTCAACGTACAAAAAGGAAAAAACAAAGGCTTTAGGATTGGGGAGGAGTTACTGGACTTGGCAATGAAAGCATGGCTGTGATGTGGCAAAAAGGATGTCATTAAAGCTGTAAGAGGCTGTTTCGCAAAATCTGTAAAGAGAGTGAAGAGACCAGCTACGGAGCAGGGAAAAATATTCGCAAAGCAAGCATTTGACAGTGTTACGGGTGAAAAGGCGGCAGAGAAAAGATTACCTCGGTTCTTTGCCTCACATTTGCAAGCGGACAAGCAGAGAGAAAAGCCAAGATTTATTTAAGTTGGGGACCTCTTGGCACTGTGGCCTGGAAGGGGGCTCTGAGAGAGGCAAAGCCCAGAGGGGCCACACCATTTTGGAGAAGAAAAAAAAAACTTGAAAATCAGTAAGAAGGCAGGGACAAAATCCATCAAAAGACCTGATCTGTAATCTTATTTGCCCCAAAAAATGCCATCAAAGACAGGGAAAGGCAACCATAAACTGAGCTCAGGAGAACGGGATTCCATTCCCTGGCTATTCTGATGGAAAGACTGGACGCTCCCAAGCGTGGGGCAGGCACCTTTGACCTTGCTAACTTTTGGGGGAAGCATTTTGCAACCCCAGTTTCCACTGGTACCAACCTGACTGCCTTTAACCCATCTGACTCCTCACAAAAGAACAAGTATCCAGAATAGATAAGAACAATAACAAAAGGCAGTAAATTCAAACACACACACACACACACACACACACAATCCTATTAGGAAATGGGAAAAAGACATGAACAGTCACTTCACTGAAGAGGATACACAGATAGAAGTAAGTGCATGAAAAGATCTTCAGCACGTGAGCCGTGAGGGAAATGCAAATTAAAATCACAATGCTAAGTCAGCCTATGTCAGAATGCTAAGTCAGCCTGCGTCGGTCAGAATGGCTAAAATAAAACTGTGGCAACACCAAACTGGTGAGTGCAGATGACCCATACATTGCTGCTGGGAACGTGGAATGGCACAGCTTTCCCTAAAAACATTCACGGGGCCTCATCAAGTGGACAAACGCTAAGGTGGACCTCACTGAGATTTGAAGCTTTTATTATGTAAAAGAAGAAGACAAAAAGACAAGCTGCAGAGCAGGAGAAAGCGTTTTAACACAGTTAACAAAGGACAGGTATGCAGAGCAGATAAAGAAAAATATAAAAGCAGGGGAAGCATTCGTTTTCTTCTCACACTAAACCTGCAGCTACCAAATGAAAAGTCACGTTCTTATTAAAAGCCTGTACATGAGGTTTCTGCCTGCCTTATTGCTGACGGCCAGCTGGTGCACGGGTGGGTGGCACACTCCTGAGGTTTTCTCAAAAGTTCGTGGAAAATGTAACTAAGAGAGAAGTGTAGTGTGCTGGCAAAAATGTGAAATTCGTGAACTCCTTTTTCATAATGACCCATTTTCCATAAATTAGTTGAAAGCCCCTTGTTCATGCTGTGGGATATCACTCAACAGTCATAAGTAATAAATGATGTGCACAAAACAACTTGGATAAATTGCCCAAGAGTTATGTTGAGTGAAAAATGGCGGCCCCAAAAGTATATGTGATTCCATTTATCTAGTACTTTTTAAAATATCTAGCATAGGAGACTGGAGCCTGGAGGTTGGCTTGGGTCAGGGAGGGACCATGGGGTGGGCTGGCTGCCAATGGGTGTGGTCACAGAGAGGCAACAGCAGGGGTCCTCCTGTGGACTGGTTCAATATCCAGCTGAGATGGTGGGCGCAGGAGCCCACATGTGGGAGGTGGTGGACCCGAGCCCACACGTGGGAGGCGGTGGGCCCGGGAGCCCACACGTGGGAGGCGGTGGGCCCGGGAGCCCGCACGTGGGAGGCGGTGGGCCCGGGAGCCCGCACGTGGGAGGCGGTGGGCCCGGGAGCCCGCACGTGGGAGGCGGTGGGCCCGGGAGCCCGCACGTGGGAGGCGGTGGGCCCGGGAGCCCGCACGTGGGAGGCGGTGGGCCCGGGAGCCCGCACGTGGGAGGCGGTGGGCCCGGGAGCCCGCACGTGGGAGGTGGTGGACCCGAGCCCACACGTGGGAGGTGGTGAGCCCAGGAGCCCGCACGTGGGAGGTGGTGGACCCGAGCCCGCACGTGGGAGGTGGTGATCCCAGGAGCCCGCACGTGGGAGGTGGTGATCCCAGGAGCCCGCATGTGGGAGGTGGTGATCCCAGGAGCCCGCACGTGGGAGGTGGTGGGCCCAGGAGCCCGCACGTGGGAGGTGGTGGACCTGAGCCCATACGTGGGAGGTGGTGGGCCCGGGAGCCCGCACGTGGGAGGTGATGGGCCCGGGAGCCCGCACGTGGGAGGTGGTGGGCCCGGGAGCCCGCACGTGGGAGGTGGTGGGCCCGGGAGCCCGCACGTGGGAGGTGGTGGGCCCAGGAGCCCGCACGTGGGAGGTGGTGGACCCGAGCCCGCACGTGGGAGGTGGTGGGCCCAGGAGCCCGCACGTGGGAGGTGGTGGACCCGAGCCCACACGTGGGAGGTGGTGGACCCGAGCCCACACGTGGGAGGTGGTGGACCCGAGCCCACACGTGGGAGGTGGTGGACCCGAGCCCACACGTGGGAGGTGGTGGACCCGAGCCCACCCGTGGGAGGTGGTGGGCCCAGGAGCCCGCACGTGGGAGGTGGTGGACCCAGGAGCCCGCACATGGGAGAAAGTTGCATGGGACCCACTGCACAAGTAAAGCTGCGACATAGGAATGAGGTGGATGGGTTGTGCCAACGTGAATCCGCTGTAGTTTTGCAAATGTTAATGTGAAGCTGGGTGAAGGGCCGTGGGCTCTTTGCTCGTCCTCAGAACTTCATGTCAACCTAGAGTCAGTTCAGTACCAGTTTCTGTTAAAATTGCTGAGGTTCACGGTTGACGGGCGTTGCATTCTCTGGCGCAGACTCTGAGTGTGGGTAGACAGAGCAGCCTTCTGGACCCGGGAGGGGCACAGGTGTGGTCTGGGGAGCTTCACTAAGAAAGCGTGGCTGTGTCTCAGCACTGCCGTGAGCTCGGACCATGATGGAGCAAGCACTCCTCTTTCGTGTCTACTCAACAGCTGCCCAGCTCGCACCCGTGTCGCCCCACGCCCTGGCCTCGTCTTCCCGTGATCTGCCCACAGGCTGCTTCCTTAGTTGTATGCGTCCTTGGTACAAGTGTTGCTGGCCTTGGCACAAGTGTTGCTGGCCTTGGCACAGAGGGGACGTTGGTCACCGTAAGAATCATTTTAGATGCTTGATGAAACGTAGTCTCCTGCTGGACGTGGGCTCCCTGCCCAGATGTCACCGTCCAGAGGGTCACCAGCACAGTTGGGACAATTTTGTATTTTCCTTTTTAACAAAAAATTTATTTATTGGGGCTGGTGCTGTGGCGTAGTGGGTAAAGCCACCACCTGCAGTGCTGGCATCCCATGTGGGTGCTGGTTTGAGTCCCGGCTGCTCCACTTCTGATCCAGCTCTCTGCTCTGGCCTGGGAAAGCAGTGGAAGATGGCCCAAGTGTTTGGGCCCCTGCACCCCTGTGGGAGACCCGGAGGAAGCTCCTGGCTCCTGGCTTCAGACTGGCGCAGCTCCAGCCATTGCGGCCATTTGGGGAGTGAACCAGCAGATGGACAACCTCCCTCTCTCTGCCTCTCCCCTCGCCCTCTGTAAACTTTGCTTTTCAGATGAATAAATAAATAAATCTTTAAAAAAAAAAGGTAACTCACAGAGTGAGCACTGTGGCACAGCAGTTAAACCGCCCCTTGAGTCGCCCACATCCCTTGCTGGAGTCCTGGCGTCAAGTCCCACCTCGGCTCCCCATCGGCTCTCTGCTAGTGCACATGCGGAGAGGAGCAGAGACGGCTCCCGTTCTGGGATCCCTGCCACCCACATGGGAGACCTGGATGGGGCTCCTGGCTCCTGGCTTTGGCCTGGAGAGCGAACCAGCAAACGGAAAATCTCTCTCTCTCTCTCTTCTCAATCACATAAGAATGTTTAAAGATACTGCACATTTTCCATGAACATTCTGAAGTTCCTTCAGATGGTTTGTGATGATCCCTACGGTCAGGTGTGTTGACACACCCATCATCCTCCCTGCTGCAGGATGAGGTCTGAGATCCCCAGACCCTGTGCATCGTGGAACGGACGGCTTGGACTGTTTGGGTAGCATCTTCCTGTCTTCCAGCCACTTCCAGCCGCCAGCAGCTTCCCTCGTATGAGTTTGGCTTTTGTGGATTCCACCTAGGAATGAGATTAACGCAGTAGTCCTCTTTCTGCACCAGTCTGTGCTGTCACAAATGACAAGACTCCTTCCTTGCTGTGGCTGGTTAGTTTTGCTGTCATTTGTCTGTTGATGGACACATAGGTAGTTTTCCAATCTCGGCTGTGCTAATGCTGCCGTGAACACAAACATCCATGCATAGACCCTCCCTGGAATCCAGCCAAACTGGGCAGCGCCCCGATCCCGGCAAAGCTGGGCAGCGCCCCAATCCCGGCCAAGCTCGGCAGCGCCCCGATCCTGGCCAAGCTGGGCAGTGCCCCGATCCCGGCAAACCTCGGCAGCGCCCCGAGAGGACTTCCACCGCCATCACGGGGGCTCAGCCCTGGGGCGTCAGGGTTGTCCGGCACAAGCAAATCAGTCAATGCGGTCACCACGCTAACAGAAGGAAGGCCAAAAGTTGTGACGTCTTCTCATTAGCCACAGGAAGAACCTTTGACAAAACTCGGAATCCTGTTTTGATTGAAGAAAACAAACTCAACAAATTAGGTGTGCAAGGATGCACCTCCACTTAGGGACGTGGCAAGCGTCTCCTTCAACATGAGGACCAAGGCAGGCACTCGCCCTCACTGCTGCTGTTCCACATGGTACTGGAGGTCCTGACCGGAGCAGCCATGCAAGAAAAGAGAAATGGAGGAGGAGAGGGGAGGAGGGGGAGAGGGGAGAAGGGAGGGGAGGAGGGGGAGAGGGGAGGAGGGGAGAGGAGAGGAGGGGGAGAGGGGAGAGGAGGAGATGGGAGGGGAGGAGAGAGGAGGAGAGGGGAGGGGAGGAGAGGGGAGGGGAGGAGAGGAGAGAGGAGGAGAGGGGAGGGGAGGAGAGGGGAGGGGAGGAGAGGAGGAGGGGGAGAGTAGAGGGGAGGAGAGGGGAGGGGAAAGGGAGGAGTGAAGAGGAGAGAGGGAGGAGGGGGAGAGGAGGGGAGAGGGAGGGGGAAGAGGAGCAGAGGAGAAGAGGGGGAGGGGGAGGAGAGAAGGGAGAGAGGGAGGAGGGGGAGAGGAGAGGAGGGAAAGGAGAGGAGGAGGAGAGGAGGGAAGGAAAGAAAGAGGCCGGCGCCGCGGCTCACTAGGCTAATCCTCCACCTAGCGGCGCCGGCACACCAGGTTTCTAGTCCTGGTCGGGGCGCCGGATTCTGTCCCGGTTGCCCCTCTTCCAGGCCAGCTCTCTGCTGTGGCCCGGGAGTGCAGTGGAGGATGGCCCAAGTGCTTGGGCCCTGCACCCCATGGGAGACCAGGAGAAGCACCTGGCTCCTGGCTCCTGCCATCGGATCAGCGCGGTGTGCCGGCCGCAGCACGCCGGCCGCGGCGGCCATTGGAGGGTGAACCAATGGCAAAGGAAGACCTTTCTCTCTGTCTCTCTCTCTCACTGTCCACTCTGCCTGTCAAAAAAAAAAAAAAAAGAAAGAAAAGAAAAGAAAGAAAGAAAAAGAGGGAGGGGAGAAGTTTGCAGGGTCATCCACTGCATAATGACGTTTCAGTCAGCAGTGGACCCCATATATGACAGCAGCCCCATAAGGTCATGTCACCTAGTGGTGTCACAGCCACTTGGTTTGTGCAGGCGCACTCTGTGATCTCACAGTGACAAAATCAGTGGTGCATTTCTCAGATCATATCCGGCTTTAAGTGATGCTCGACTATAAAACACCCTAAAGACCCCATCAAAATAAAAACAAAACTGTTGGAACCAAGACGCAAACTCAGTAGCATTGCAGGATACAAGACTAACACACCAAGATGGGTTACATTTCTGTACACTAACAGTGGGCTGTACAAAAAAGGAATTAAGAAAACCATCACATTTCAAGTAGCATTAAAATCAAAATACTCAGGATCAACGAGCCAAGGAGATGAAATAGCTATAGACTGAAAACTACGGGACGTTGATGGGAGAAGTGGAAGAAGACCCAGGCACACGGAGAGACGTTGAGCCCTAACGGATCGGGAGAATTAACGGTGTTGAGCGCGGCCGGCAGTGGTGGGGGTTCCGTCTGCTGCGCTGGGTGTGGAAGCCCCTCCCCTTTCCTGCCGCTGGCCGCAGGAGTTTTCAGTGATGCAGGCGCTGCTGTCGGTGAACCCCTACAAGGTGGGTGGGGTGAGTTTGATGCAGACTTGCAGTTTTGATCGGAGGCAGAGGACTTCTGCCCCTGTTCCCGGGGTGTACGGGGGTGCGTGTCAAGGGCGTCTTCCGTGCCCTGTGCAGCCCTTCAGGCCCCCGGCTTCACGGAGCTCTGGCCTCTCCTCCTCCCTGTCCATGGCCCCCACCCCGGCTCCTCCCCGGTTCAGGTACGACCGCACAGGACTCTGGGCCTTTCGCTCTGTCCCCCACTCCCTTCTCTGGCGAGGCCCCACTTGGTTTCCGGCACTTGCTTTCTTTAACGTATTCCTGAGCCTGGGCAGCTTATTGGATTGTTTTATTGTAAATGTCTATGTCCTCGGGGTGGGAGAATAGTCACTCTCATGCCCCGCCCCCAGTCCGCTGAGACTCTCATCCTACCCACCTACGCCAGCGATCAGTGTGCCTCCCACCCCAGAGCGTCCCTGTCTAAACCCACAGCGCGACCCCGAGCCAGGCAATCCGTGCAGCAGCCGAGCGCTCACGGACCGTCAAACCTGAGCCAGACCTCAAAGGACGCCAGGGTGTCCGCAGGCAACACAGCTCAACGAGGGGAGTTCTCAGCGCTGCTGGCTTGTAGCCAACCCCTGCGGTCTGGGGTGGGAGGTGTTTCCTGAGCTGATAGGAACAGGCATTCAGGAGACGACCGATTGCACAGGAGGCAAGGAGAGACCTTTCTAAAGCGCCGCCCGCTGCTGTCCCTCCAATGTCCCAAAGCTGTGATGTGTGCCCCGTGGCTCTCAGGTCCAGGACAAATCCCCAGGCTGATCGTCACGGCCCCGCGTGCTTCGATCTCACTCGCTTGTCCTCCTTGGCCCCTTCTCTCCCCACGCGCCCGTGCCCCGGCCTCACAGAATGACTTGTGTTTCCCACGCTGGGTGCTTTCTCCTGGCCTCCTCTCTCTGGCCCCCTCCTGCTTCCTGCACGTCTCCACGGAGTGCCTTTCCTCCAAGGCCAAGTTAGACACTGTGACAGTCGTGAACCGCTGTCAATCAGTCAATCATTTAAAACAATTTCAAATGACCCTGGAGGACTTTGGTTAAATAAGGACCTGGCGTGCCACTCCACACAACCATTGATGATAGCAATGTGGATTTTTTTTTTTTTTTTTTTGACAGGCAGAGTTAGTGAGAGAGAGAGACAAAGAGAAAGGTTTTCCTTCTGTTGGTTCAGCCCCCAAATGGCCACCATGGCCGGTGCTGCACTGATCCGAAGGCAGGAGCCAGGTGCTTCTCCTGGTCTCCCATGGGGTGCAGGGCCCAAGCACCTGGGCCATCCTCCACTGCACTCCCGGGCCACAGCAGAGAGCTGGCCTGGAAGAGGGGCAACCAGGACAGAATCCAGCGCCCCAACCAGGACTAGAACCTGGGGTGCCAGTGCCGCAGGCAGAGGATTAGCCAAGTGAGCCGTGGCACCAGCCTGATGATAGCGATGTGGATTTCTATGGACAGGGCCAATGTACGGCTAAGTACGTCTTCAAGCCTGTGACACAGCGTATAGAAAACGGTGCCGTGTTTGTGATAATGGAAAGTGCTGTGCACGGGGAGGTGTGGCTGGAAAGCCATAATGAGGATTGCAGGGCTCGTGTTGATCAGAACGCACCTTCCTGAGGAGGAAGCCCCAGTGGCAGCTCCGCGCTGAGCTGCCCTGACCACCCCTCTTGCCCAGACCTCCAGTTTGGCCCTTTGTTAAGCGTATTTATGGATCTCTCTCCCCCAAGCGGGGAGCTGCGTGCCAGCAGCTGCGTGCACTGGTTTTCAGGCAGCCCGGAGGGGCCTCTCGCCTGGGAGGGCCTGTGTGGATCAGCGCAGGCTCCTACGTTCCGTCCTCCTCGTCAGGAGTGGCTGGGACTTGGGTTTGACTTCTCTGGTCAGGTCCTGTTCACTCAGCATCCCAGGGCCACCGCTGGGGTTCCGTCTCCCGTGCCATGCCCCCGTCAGCCTCTGCCTGCCCAGCGTGTGAGTGACAGCAGCCTGTTGGGTGTGGGGGCAGGGCTGATGTGCGTCTCCTCGGGCTGCAGCAGCCACAGACCTCTCCAGGCCCCCTTGTGTGAAATCACCGGCCCTGGCCGAGTCGTGTGCCGGCTAAGAGCCGCCCGGAGCGCGGTCTTTGTTTTAGGTAGCTCACCTTGCGTTTCCCTCCTTTCCCCTAAGTGAATGTCACTTACGCTGACCGGCGGACTCCTTAGTGTGCTGTTCCATTCTGACACGTGTGTTAGTTTGACCGGTTTTGACACGCTGACCGGCCCTGCTGGGGTTAGCACACTCTCCACCGCCTGCAGACCGTTTCCATCACTTTCAGTTGTTTGATCTGCTTTCTTTGTCAGTTCCCATCTCCGCCTTCCAGGGAACCCCTGCACTTGCTTCGGTTGTCACAGACGAGCTTTGCCTATTCCAGAATTTCACCTGAATGGAAAAATCGTGCCCGGTTCTTTCTTGCAGCGTAGTGGTTTTGGCGTTTGGCTGTATCACTGACTGTGAAAGTGCTAAAGTGCTTCATTTCTTTCTGTTCCTGTGTAGCATTTTCCTGAATGAAAATACAGTCAGTTAACAGCCCCTCCTCTTCTCAGTGGACATTTCGGTGGTCTCCGATTTGGGGCCGTTAGGAATAAGGCGCTGGTGGGCATTTTGATGGAAATCTTCCATGAGCTCAAGCGTTCGTTTCTCTGGGCAGCCACGTGGGGGTGGAGTTGCTGGATTAGAGGACAGGCGTGTGTTCAATTCTGTACGAAACCGCCGTAGAGGTTTCAAAAGCTGTCACAGAATCTGACACTCCTGCCGTCAGTCCACCAGGGCTGGCTTGCCCCGCCCCCATCCACGTTTGGGATTGTCTTTATCTGAGCTGTTCTGCGCAGTGTGTATCGGTATTTCGTTGTAGTTTTGATTTCTTTTTTCCTGATGACTCCTGGTGCTGGCCATCTGCATCTACTTACTTGTGTTTATATATTTTCCTTCAGGAAGTGTCTGCCCAAGTCTTTCGCTGCTTTTTAGAATTATTCTTTAAATTGCTGAGTTATAAAGAAAGTCCTGTGGATACCCTTGATCAAAGTTCTTTGTGAGGTCTCTATCTTGTGACTGCTAGATTCCCGTGTACGCTTTGATTTTGTGTTTAATGGTGTCATCATGAGCAAGATTTTGACTTGAACGTACTGCCATTCATAGACTTCCCATTTTTAGGTCCACTGCTTTCTATGCCTTGTCTAAGAATGTTTAACTCCCGCAGATCTTCTAGAAAGTACCTTTAGCTCATGGAGCTGGTGTCTGTTTCCCATTAGCTTTTGTTTGCGGTGTGAGGGAGTCATTGAGGTTTCTTTGATGTCTTGTAGATAATCGGTTGTTCTGGTCCTCAAAGGTTAGAAAACCTTAAGGGTTTCCACAGAATGCTGTTGGTCCTTTGTGGTAATCAGGGGAACGGCACAGGTCGCCTGCCTCGGAATTCCACCTCCTGCGGGTGGGAAAGCGTGGGCGCTTCTGCAGCTCCTGACGCTGGCTGAAGACCACTCCTAGGGGAGGGTTCACCCTTTGCTTCTTCCACCCTGCCTGTGCATGGCCTTCTGTGGGTTCAGATAAACGTTCTTGGGCATGGAAATGCAAATCGGGACGCGGGGCTGGGGCACAGGCACTGCCGCCTTGACCGTGGAGAGGCGCTGGCGCAGGCTTCGGGAGCCACACCTCCAGCGCCAGAAGTCTCTGCAGTGTTGAGTTACAGCCGTCTCGCCTTTCTGTGCTGCATCTGTATTGACTTAAAATTAGCCCTGCAAATGAACTTCTCCACAGTCTTGTGGTTCCATTTTTCGCCTGGTCGTGGTCAGGCTTTGTAGACCTGCTTTGATGCATTGTGTGTGTTGTAGCCCTGAGATTTTCTTGGCCTTGGTTTTCCACCAGACACATGCTGGGTGTTCCCCTTGTTACGCCACACTGTTAGCTTTCGTGGCAGTGGCAAATTCCACGCTGTGGACACGCCAGAGTGATGGGTAGTAGGATCAGAAACATCTAGCATCTGGTCATTAATAAAACGGAGAGCATCCGGCTACATTTTCCTTTATTTAAATTTGGCTCTCTACAATAGCATTTTGTCATTAGAATGATAAGTACGTGGGGACTTGTGGTCTCCTTGATACACAGGTATTGTCCTACTAGTCAAATACTTTGGCAGACTTAGGATGCAAACCCAAGATGCCACAGCAAATTCTACCAACTTTTTTTTTTCTAATTACCTACTAGTAATAACAGCAACAGTGTTAACAGCATTGGGAGCAATCTCTCGTGTTTGGATTTTAACAAACCAGATTCAGAGCTGGCGCGTAGCGTGTCTCTGGAGAAAGTGATTTTTTGGAGACAGAAGAGTTCCGACATCCAGTTTGCCGCCCGAGCATGTAACGCGGGGTTAGAAGCAGTCCTTTTCGGAGCTGACGGGAACCTCCAGGGCATGGCCGAGGGCACAGGGGTTAGGTCTGGCTTCAAAGATCTTAATTAAAGAGCGGGAAGCCTGCAACAGTAGCTGGTTAATTAAATTCGCAGATGGGCCTGCAGGAGAGGTGGTGTGAACTCTGAGAAAAAGGTGAAGAAATTAGACCCAGAGCTGTGCTGGAGCCGCCCAGGACCGGGAGTGGAAGCCCGGGGACCTGCAGGCTTTGCGGCCGAGCCATCTGGTCTGAAAGGGATGCGCTGTTTGACCTCGGTCGTGGGGCTCCCTCTGGTGCTGCTTGCTCGGGTGGGTGCAGAGTGCGTGATGGAGTCTGGCTGTGGGTCCTCCCCTCCGTCCTAGTGATTAGCGATTCCCCAGGACTTCCCCTTAAGATCAGATTCCTGCCTTTGTACCGGGGATAGCGGTCAGACTGACTGTGCAAGTGAGCTGAGAGCAAGCGTGTGGAAGTGTGTGGCCATCACTCTTGTCCTAGCTTTTCAGTCTCTTGCTCGTAGACTTCTACAGTATGTTTGCCCCCCCAAACCAAGTTGAATAAAGGCCAAGGGACCCCCATCTCAAACACCCAAACCTTTCTGAGTCTGTTGATCACAATGGGACCCGGGAGGTGGGTTCCTGAGCCAGGAAATCAGGGTGTCACGGAATGCTTGGACAGAGGGCTTTGCACCAAAAATGTGTACTGTTTGCAAAAGGGCAGAACCCGTTTCCAGTCGTCTTATTGATTCTGTGAGTGAGGGGTGGCGAATGGGAGACAGCTGCGTAGTATCCATGAGTCCAGATGGGTGCGGCACCATTGATACACTCTTAAATTTAGCTCAGTCTTTGGATATTTAAAATTAAACAAAAGCAACAGTGTTTATTACAGTAGAGGGGGTTGATTCCTTCCTCTACGCCTGCTCAGCACCCCTTTGGCTGCTCAGCTCAGTGCTAAATTCTTGCCAGGGGAGGCTTGTGTTTGCCTAAACATCCTTCCTGGGTGTGGAAGGACTCCCGTGGCATCTGCGTGGTTAGCAGTGGCTCCCCCGATGACGCGTGGGACGATGGGAGCTTCCTCCTCACCCAGGAAAGGAAGCTGAGCCTGTGGAGAATTAAGTGACTCATCCAAGGTCACGCAGTGAATAAGCCACACAGCTGGGACGAAAATCAATTTTTCCTATCTTCTGGTTACGCAGCCCTGCTGACGCCTCATCCGGTCATGCAGCTGAAGTGTAGAGACAGGAAGAATCGCGCCAGAGTTGGGGGGGGACCTGGAAAGGGGTCCATTTGTGTTGTAGACAGCCACCCGCTCACAAAGAGCCCAATGGACCTCCATGTGCTAATGAGAGAGGGAAGTTTGCATTCATGGTCCGGGCTCAGCTCCCTCCTCCCTGGAAGGAAGTTAACAGCTGCCCGTGACTTTGCAGCTTCCCTTCTGGGGGTGGAGCGTGAGCGTGATGGCTACCCCCTGGGTGTACACGTCCCCAGCAGTGCTGACCGGCCCGCAGCAGGGTCAGGACCCTCCCTTCTCGCTGGCCAGTGGCCTGGGGGCTGCTCACTGCTCTGCAGTCTCCGGGAAGGGGAAGCCAGATTCTCTGCTGTTTGCTGTGTGCGAGACAGAGGAATGTGAAGCAAGCGTCACCCTGGCGTTTACCCCTGCGTCTGAGCACGGTTCTGCCACACTGCGCCGCTCGCTTCTCCCTGCCGGGAGGTCGGCGTGATCCGACTCCTGCTGCCCTATGTCCCTCCCGCCGGCCGCTCCGGCCTCACCCTGTGCTGCAGAAGTGCCAGGCTCACTCCGTCCTCGACTGGACAGTCTGTATATCTGTCTGTTCACTCTGCTCCTCCACAAGCCCCTGCGGTTCATCTGGGTCCAATCCCTCCCCTGCAGAGACCCCTACCTCGCCCGGTGCGGGCAGGCTGCTTCCCTTGGCTCCGGTCCCCGTGATGTCACCCTGATGTGGACACATCGTCACGTGCCACTTGACACCAGGGATACCGTCTGAGAGTTTCGTTGTGTGATGGTCACAGAGTGTGTGTAGCACACACCCAGGTGGTGGAGGCCATCGAGCGAGGTGACAAAGCCGGGTGTGTGCGGCTGCTGCTGGTACGGCGTGGCGCACCCTCTCACAGCCCCACTACAAGCAGGTGAAGCGCGCTCTCAAATAGCAGCAGTACAGATGGCGAGTGCATGAGCCAGCGGCATCGCCCTAGTGTCGTCGTGGTGTCACATACGACGTGTAATTGCATTGCTGTGTTTTTACGGCTGGCCTGCAGCAGGTGGCTTTCACGAGCGTCATGCTCATGCACAGTTGATGTGCAGCTCTGACGTTAGGCTGACTACGACATCGCTAGGTGATAGGGCTCTTTAGCTCCGTGGTAACCTATGGGTCCCCTGCTGTCCTTGTCGGCCCAGACGTCCTTAGCATGTGTGTGATGTGAGTTTCCTGCCTAGACAGCTTCGTGAACACAGGGGCCCTTCTGTCCTGGTCACTATGCATTTGCACACCTGCACCTGCTGCGGTCACTCCTTCTAGAAACCTTTCCTTTGGAAAAGATCCCTGTGATTCAGAAAACAGTCCAGGGCTTCTGCGCATCAAAACAGAACAAGGACAAGACTTACAGGAGAAGCAGATGAAACGGTGGCTTAGAAACACTGGACCCAGGTGCGCAGGACCCTGAGCACTGAGGATGGGAAGTGACATCACGGACCTAGGAAGTGACATCACCGACCTAGGAAGTGACATCACAGACCTAAGAAGTGACATCACGGACCTAGGAAGTGACATCACCGAGCTAAGAAGTGACATCACGGACCTAAGAAGTGACATCACGGACCTAGGAAGTGACATCACTGACCTAGGAAGTGACATCACTGACCTAAGAAGTGACATCACTGAGCTAGGAAGTGACATCACAGACCTAGGAAGTGACATCACAGACCTAAGAAGTGACATCACGGATCTAGGAAGTGACATCGCCGACCTAGGAAGTGACATCACCAACCTAGGAAGTGACATCACCGAGCTAGGAAGTGACGTCACCAAGCTAGGAAGTGACATCACGGACCTAGGAAGTGACATCACCGACCTAAGAAGTGACATCACTGACCTAGGAAGTGACATCACTGACCTAAGAAGTGACATCACTGACCTAAGAAGTGACATCACCAAGCTAGGAAGTGACATCACTGACCTAGGAAGTGACATCACCGACCTAGGAAGTGACATCACTGACCTAGAAAGTGACATCACCGAGCTAGGAAGTGACATCACTGACCTAAGAAGTGATATCACGGACCTAGGAAGTGACATCACTGACCTAGGAAGTGACATCATGGACCTAGGAAGTGACATCACTGAGCTAAGAAGTGACATCACGGACCTAGGAAGTGACATCACCGACCTAGGAAGTGACATCATGGACCTAGGAAGTGACATCACCGACCTAAGGGGGTCTCCAGGCTGCGACCTGGGCGAGGAACCGAGGAAGCGTAGGGGAGACAGAGCTGCGAGTCAGACGTGGGAGTCCACAGAACAGTGCAGCAGGGCGGGTGCTGCGCCCACAGAGAAAGCCAGGGCTGCTCGGAGGAGGTGAGTCCTGGCCAGTGGGCGCACGTGGCCAGGGAAGGGGCTGTCGGCAAGTACTGGGGAGTGGGGGGAGGAAACCCACACAGGGCTGAGACGGGGGCCTGCACCCACGAGCCACACTGCAAAGCCTCAGGAGTCAGGAGGTGTTGGATGGAGCCGGGTAAGCAACTAAAAGACCCCTGCACTGACTGCTGTGAAACATCGCTAAGAGAGGGACGGGAGACAGACACGGATGGAGCTAGATCCTTCTTCATGGGTCTTAAAACCCAGTGTTGCTGACCTGTCCATTCTCCCCGAATTGCCCAAGGGATTCTAAAATTAATTTGAAATGCGGAAGACCTAGAGCAGCCAAAACAGCTTTAAAAGCTATGAATCTAGTAATAAAGCTACTACCACTGAGTTTCAACACATTATAAATACAGAGGAATTGGGACTGTGATACTGGCATCGCGATGGACAAATAGGGCCGTGGGACAGAACAGAGTCCACAAGTAGACCCACAAATGGCAACTGATTTTTGGCGTGGCCCCTGCGCTCACGTAGGTGGCCCTCTGAAGCCAAGGGAAGGCAGAGCAGACAGAAAATATTCAGGGAGACGCCCAGCGCTGATGTGGGTTCCTCCGAGTCTCCCTGTGTCTGGCCCTTTGTTCTTCCGTTGTCACAGGAGAGAGTGGGTCGACTCGGATTCCACTCGCCACATCACATCTTGGGACAGGTCATTGTTTGCCAGCCGTGATTTCAAGATCCTCCTGTGTGTGTCCTGCCCCAAGCCACCCGGATCAGTTCTGCTGTAATGTCTTCTCAGTGTGGTTCACGCCTGGGCCCTGTCCGCCCAGCCCGAGGAGGAGAGCGACAGTAAGGCCGCTCGGGGCAGGTGCAGTGGTTGGAAAGCAGGCGTCCCCTCAAGTGCACGTGTTGGACTTCACCGCCCATGCAGCCGTGTTGCCCGGTGGGACTTGGAAAGAGGTGACGAGGCCATGAGGATCGTGCCCTCGGCAGGGGCTTGACAGTGTTAGGGTAGGAGTGGGTTCTCAGAAAACCAAGCTCAGCCCTGTCTTGCTCTCACCTCCCCTCCTCACCCCCTTTGGCCTTCCTCTGTGGAATGGCACAGCATGGAGGTGGCAGCAGGTGTACCCGCATGCTCTCAGACTTCCCAGCCCCCAGAGCCGTGAGTCAGGTAAGCTCCTGTAAATTCTGCAGGTGTTCTGTTACAGCAGCGCAACGTGGCTGTGACAGGAGGGGCACTTCCGCCAGGATTGTCGCCTCCTCACCCCCCACGGCCCTGTTGATCCTCTGGCTGCTGCCTCAGTTTCCTGCTGCACATCCCAGCTTCCGTGTCTCTGCGGCTGCCATCACTGCATCCCATGAGCACCTGCAGCATCGGGTGGGTAGCAGTGTTGGAGGGCTGCGTGGGGGAGTGAAGCAGCTGCAGGCTGGGTTGGAGAAGGTCTGGGCGGGTCCCCTGAGAGCAGAATGGCTGTGAGGATGGTTCGCTGAGCATGGCTAAGACCCAGCTCACTGGCGAGGAGGAGGAGCACTAGCAGCCCGGGTAGCCTCGTGGAAGACGTTCAGCCTTGGACACAGGACCGGTTTCCCCGAAGCATCTTCACAGAAGAACAGAACATCGCCCCAGTATAAAGAGAGCTTTCTGTTTTTTTTTTTTTTTTTAAGATTTACTTATTTTATTTGAAAGAGTTACACAGAGAGAGAAGGAGAGGCAAAGAGAGAGAGTGAGAGTGAGAGAGAGAGAGAGAGAGAGAGAAGTCTTCCATTCATGGTTTCACTCCCCAGTTGGCCGCAACGGCCAGATCTGTGCCGATCCAAGACAGCTTACTATTTTTAGCAAGTTCCTATACTTTCTAAAAATTATACAGAGTCTTGTACAGGGCGAGAGGTCGGAGGGTGTCGAAGGTCAGTCTTCTGCCCCTGGATGTGTGACGTGTGGATTTCCCAGGGGCATTTATTAACGAGGCCATCTCTTCTCCAGGGTGTGCTTTTAGCTCCTTTATCAAGGAGAAGTTGACTGTGTGGGCTGATTTCTGGATTTCTGTTCCATTCAACTGGCCTGAGTGTCTATTTTTATGCCAGTACCATACTGTTCTGGTTACAAGGACCCTGTAGCATGTCTTGAAACCCGGTATTATGATGCCTCCCCTTTTGCTACTGTTGTTCATGGTTGCTTTGGCTGTAAGAGGTCTTTTGTGTTTCCATGTGAGTTTTAGGATTTTTTCCTCTTTCTGCAGAGAATGTCATGCGTACTTTGATGAGGATGGTCTTGAATCTGACTCTGTTTTAAATAATATGGACATTGTAACACTATCAGTCCTTCCAATCCATATACTTGGGAGGTCTCTCACTTTTGTATATCCTGCTCAGTTTTTCATTAATATTTTGTAGTTTTCAGTGTAAAAGTCTTACATTCTTGGCTAAATTTATTCCAAGGTACTGTTTTGGCTATTGTGAGTGAGATTCCTCTTGTAATCCTCAGTGAGTTCATTTTTGGTGTCTCGTGGTACTGGTTTGTCAGCATTGGATTTCGTAGCCTACAACTTTAATCAGTCTAATAATCTCTTGGTAGTCTTTCAGTTTCTCTGTATGTAGAATCATGCCACTGCTGACAGGGATAATTCAATTTTTTTTCCTATTCATGTGCCTTTCATTGCTTTCTCTTGCCCAGTAACGCTGGCCAGAACTTGCAGAGCCACGTTGAGTAAGCGGTGAGACTGGGCCTGGTTCCAGGTTGTCCAAGAAATGCATCCAGCTGCTCCCCTTTCAATGTAGTGTTGGCTACAGGTTTGTCGTGTGTTGTTTTTATTATGTTGTAATGTAGCGCAACATATCTGAGCTTATAGGCTTATTATTTATTTAAGATTATTGTCATGAGTGGGTGTTGAATTTTTTTTTTTTTTTTGACAGGCAGAGTGGACAGTGAGAGAGACAGAGAAAAGTATTCCTTTTTCCATTGGTTCACCCTCCAATGGCTGTTGTGGCCAGCACACTGTGCCGATCCGAAGCCAGGAGCCAGGTGCTTCTCCTAGTCTCCCATGTGGGTGCAGGGCCCAAGCACTTGGGCCATCTTCCACTGCCTTCCCGGGCCACAGCAGAGAGCTGGACTGGAAGAGGAGCAACTGGGACAGAATCTGGCGCCCCAACCGGGACTAGAACCTGGGGTGCCAGCGCTGCAGGTGGAGGATTAGCCTAGTGAGCCACGGCACCGGCCACTGTTGAATTTTATCAGATAATTTTTCTGCAGCCATTGAGTCACTCATGTGGTTCTTGTCCTTGCTTCTCTGGGTGATGTGTTATGTGACGTTCATTGGCTTGTTTACGTTTAGCCATCCTGCATCCCGGGGACCAGTCCCACGTGGTCAGGATCAGGGCTTTATTTCTGAAGTGTCGTGGGACTTGATTTGCAGGTGTCGTGCTGAGAATGTTGCTCATCAGGGATATCAGGCCACGTTTTCTTCTTTTGCTGTATTCTTGTATGGCTTTGGAAACAGGATAAGGTTGGCCTTGTGGAATAAGCTTCTCCCTTGCAACTTTTTTGGAATAGTTTGAAAAGGGTTGTGGCACAGGCCACAAAAACAACAATAGACAAATGGCGTTAAATCAAGCTACAAAGCTTCTACAGAGCAAAGGACATGATAAAAGGAGTGAGGGGGCAATCCACAGAGTGGGAGAAAGTGTTTGGGAACTATCATCTGACCAGAGGTTAATATCCAAGATACAGAAGGAGCTCAGGGGACTCTGCAACAAAGTAGCAGGCAGTCGGGGCAAGAAGTGGGCCAAGGCTCTGAGCACATTTCTCAGAAGAAGTGGGAACGCCCAGAGAAACACGGAACGCTCTCAGTGTGACTGGCCCCGGGGGGGGGGGGTGCGAATCAGAACCACAAGGAGGTGCCCCCCAGTCCAGGCAGAATGGCTGTCATCCCAAAGACGAAAACTCACGGATGCCGGTGAGGCTGCGGAGAGGAGGAAAGGCTGCCATGGCCGCTGCGGGGAGGCAGATCTGCGAGACAGAGGACAGGACGGGGAGTCCTGGGGACGCGGAAAGTAGGGGTTGGCACTGCGGCTGCGCTTCTGATCCAGCTCCCGGCCAGCACAGAAGATGTCCGAGTGCTTGGGCCCTGCACCCACGTGGGAGACCCGGATGGAGTTCCTGCCTCCAGGGCTCAGCCTGGCCCAGCCCTGGCTGTTGCAGCCATCGGGGAAATGAACCAGTAGTAGAAAATTCCCTCTCTCTCTCTCTCTCTCTCTATCTCTCTCTCTCTCTGTGTGTGTGTGTATCTTCCTCTGTGTAACTCTGACCTTCAAATAAATCTTAAAAAAAAAAAAAAAAAAAACACTAACTAAAAATAGCCCTACCGTCTGACACAGCTGCCCTACTCTGGGAACGCATGTGCAGGAAATGAAATCGGCAAGGAAAGCGATGGCAGCAGTGCTGTGATCCTGCCGCCATCCCAGGTGTCCACCGGAGCAAGAAGGATAAAGAGAACGGAATGTGTACACAGCGGCCGCGTTCTGCCCCCAGGGAGCAATGCCGTCCTGACACTGACAGCAAACGCACGCCAGCGGAGCTGCTTGAGTAAAATAAGGCAGACACAGACAGACGAACTCCGCGTGTTCTCGCTCGAAGACGAGACGAGCAGTGACAGGGATGAACCTGTGCCACCCAGATTCACGTCGGCAGGGGAGCGGGCGCTGGGGGAGGCTGGATGAGGGGAGCAGAAGGACACAGCGGGGAACGCCCCCGGCGCCCGTTGGGCAGCACGGTGGGGTCACCGTGGCCCACAGTGCTGTGAAACCCTCTGCACCCAGAGCCGGAGCACAGGAGCTGGGGGCCCCATGCGCGTGGCCAAGGCTGGCGCCTGCTGTGGTCCCCCGCAGCCGCGTGCGTGCGTACGTGCGTGCGTGCGGTGCAGAGCTGCCCGGTTCCCTCACAAAGGTGCACTAATCCAAAATGCCGAAAGAAATCTTGAGAAATCAGGTGCATCTGTGAAGGTGCCTCCTTGTTCAGGGAGGTCAGCTACGGGTCCCCCTCCCTGACCCTCCATCCTCGTCCTGCCCAGGTAGCATCCCAGACGTCTCATGGCTGACCGCACCTGTCAAACCAAACCTCAGAGGAACCTCCGGGGGAAGGGTTGTTATGTGTCACGTAGGAGCTCGTCCATCCAAGAAGCCCACAGGACTCAACACAGGCGGGGCCGGTAGATGCGCAGGGAACTTCCATCCCCCGCGTGTGGGCGCCAGCCTCGCGCAGGCAGGGACTGGTCCTCTCACTCTCCAGGTCCTTCTGATGGACGTGGGGGCTCGGGGAGCCAGCGAGTGCATCCGCTGTGGTTTCTTTCACAGACGGAGCCTCAGGGAGAGTGTGTAGACAGCCTGGGGCGCGTCGGTGCCTGGCCAGGGATCCGCTGCAGGAAGCCACTTCATTGGGATCATTGTCCCTGCCAGGGCCTCTCTCGCTTTTCACTTTCAATAAAGGGCAGTGAATGAATGATCAGAAAGCGGGTCAGCTTCAGAACCAAGAAGAAAGCTGTTTGGAGTAATTTTTTTTTTTGAACCCAGCCAATTCCCTCTTCGTAAACTGCCTTGGGGAATGTGGGACGTTACAAGGAGACAGTAGCCATTGTCGGGGGTTCCCGATGCCCAGCTGAAAGCAATGGGGAGAAGCTAAGCTGGAGTGCCTGACGCTGCTTGCTCGGGAGAGTGTGCCGCGTGCCGTCTCCATCTGTGACACGTGGATCCACGTCTCCTCGCACCTCCAGCCCGGCTGTGATGTAAAAAATAATAATAGCGTTTTACTCAAGAAGGAAGATTTAAAAGATAATGCAATTTACGTCTCTGCAGCTCATCCCCGTGGGGTCTTTGTGCTGCTCGGATGGATGGGAGCCCTTAAAATCTAGGCTTTCTCTCTTCTCCAGTGTGTGACACTTGCAGGGACAGAGGGTTTTGTTTTTAGATTTATTTATTTGAGAGGCAGCGTTATGGGGGGGGGGGGTCTTCATCTGCTGGGTCACTCCCCTAATGGCTGCAGCAACCAGAGCTGGGCCGTCCGCTGCTGTCGGAAAGGCCTCCTGGAGCTGGGGACGCTGGATTTGGGATCCTAAAGGATGACACAAAAATTAGGACTTCATTGGTTTACACATCACTCAAAGACCTGCTGAGTGTTCCGATAAGTCTGAAGAACGCAGACCAGGGTTTCATTTAAAAAAAAAAAAAAAGATTATTTATTTGGAAGGCAGAGTTCCAGAGAGGCAGAGGCAGAGAGAGAGAGAGAGAGAGGTCTTCCATCCACTGGTTTACTTCCCAAATGGCCACAATGGCCAGGGCTGAGCCGATCCAAAGCCAGGAGCCAGGAGCTTCTTCTGGGTCCCCCACATAGGTCCAAGGGGCCCAAGGACTTGGCCCATCCTCTACTGCTTTCCCAGGCCATAGCAGAGAGCTGGATCAGAAGAGGAGCAGCCGGGACTGAAACCAGCGCCCATATGGGATGCCAGTGCCGCAGGTGGTAGCCTCACCCGCTGCGCCACAGCACCAGCCCCAACCAGTGCTTCTTAATGTGCGGGCCCCACACAGTAGGCTGGTCTCATCCCAGCCCTACTGAGTCAGACTCTCTGGGATGGGCCCGGAGATTTTCCCAGCCTTCCAGACACTTCTTTTTTTTTTTTTCTTTTGACAGGCAGAGTTAGAGAGAGACGGAGAGAAAGGTCTTCCTTTTTCCGTTGGTTCACCCCCCAAGTGGCCGCTATAACAGGTGCGTTGTGGCTGGTGCACTGTGCCAATTCGAAGCCAGGAGCCAGGTGCTTCCTCCTGGTCTCCCATGCAGGTGCAGGACCCAAGCACTTGGGCCATCCTCCACTGCCTTCCTGGGCCACAGCAGAGAGCTGGACTGGAAGAGGGGCAACCAGGACAGAATCCAGTGCCCTGACCAGGACTAGAACCCGGGGTGCCAGCACCGCAGGCGGAGGATTAGCCTAGTGAGCCGCGGCAACGGCTCCAGACACTTGATTCATGCTGTAGTTTAAGAACCACTGACGCTTACATGTGTGTGTGTGTGTGTGGTGTGTGCATGCGTGTGTGGTATACGTGTGTATGTATGTTTGGTGTGTGGTATGTGCATGCATTTGATTCATGTGCATG
The DNA here is from genome assembly GCF_964237555.1 of Oryctolagus cuniculus. Taxonomy (NCBI): domain Eukaryota; kingdom Metazoa; phylum Chordata; class Mammalia; order Lagomorpha; family Leporidae; genus Oryctolagus; species Oryctolagus cuniculus. The sequence continues at coordinate 4,159,994 of NC_091433.1, read as the reverse complement.
CATGTGTGGTATGTGTGCATGTGTGTATGCATGTGTGCATGTATGTGTGCATGTGGTGTGTGCATACATGTGTGGTATGTGTGCATGTGTGTGTGGTGCTGGCAGGGAGAGAGACCACAGGAACCGAGGAGTAAATTGGATTGTTTATGATAATGAAGGGCCCGCACTGTGGGGTAGCAGGTAAAGCCACCTCCTACAGTGCCGGCATCCCATATGGGCGCCAGTTCGAGTCCTGGCTGCTCCACTTCCAATCCAGCTCCCTACTAATGGCCTGGGAAAAGCAGTGGAAGATGGCCCAAGTCTTTGGGCCCCTGCACCCATGTGGGAGACCTGGCTCCTGGCTTCAGATTGGCCCAGCTCCAGCCATTGCAGCCACTTAGGGAGTTAACCAGCAGATAGAAGACTCTCTCTGCCTCTGCCTCTCTTTGTAACTCTGCCTTTCAAATAAATAAATGAATCTTTTAAAAAAGATAAGGATAAATATTAAAAAGAAAAACGGCTTAGAGAAATTGAAGGTGCCAAAAAGGAGCAGGGCTCCCAGAGTTGGGCAGTGTAGGAAGCTTGTCTGCTGAGCCGTCCTGTGAGCCGAGGGTGCGATGAGGAGCAGCAATGGGAGAGTGAAGGAGGCTGAGGATGTCGGACGAGGAAGATCCTAGCCAGACAGAGAAACATGACAGCCAGAGTAGATGAAGGAAGCAGACCGAGTCAGGAGCAGGGTAAAGTGAGATCGGAGAGGCCCGCGGGCCAGACAGGGATGCCGAGTGAATGCCAAATGCACTGGCAAGTCACTGGAGTGATGCGAATGGCGAGCTGGCCCAGAATCACAAGGCAGGGAGCTCGAGACAAAAGAGTCGCAGGAGGAAGGGTCAAGGCGGGAGACAGAACACAGCTGACAAACTCCAGGTCCCTGGGGACGCCCAGCGCAGAGCCCATTCTGCAGAGGGCTGAGGGCGGGAGTCTGGGAAGGCTGACGTGAGAGGCAGGTATCCTCGAGCACCTGCTCTGTGTGTTTCAGGCAGTGTCCTGAGCCCCTGCTCCTAATAACTCATAAAATCCTAGCATCTTGGCTGGCGCCGCGGCTCACTAGGCTAATCCTCCGCCTAGCAGCACTGGCACCCCGGGTTCTAGTCCCGGTCGGGGCGCCGGATTCTGTCCCGGTTGCCCCTCTTCCAGGCCAGCTCTCTGCTGTGGCCCGGGAGTGCAGTGGAGGATGGCCCAAGTGCTTGGGCCCTGCACCCCATGGGAGACCAGGAGAAGCACCTGGCTCCTGCCATCGGATCAGCGTGGTGCGCCCACCGTAGAGGCCATTGGAGGATGAACCAACGGCAAAAGGAAGACCTTTCTCTCTGTCTCTCTCTCTCACTGTCCACTCTGCCTGTCAAAAAAAAAAAAAATCCTAGCATCTTGGGACTTCAACACCACTAAAATCCCTGCGTGACCAGTGAGGGTGCAGGTGCACAGAACCAAAGCATCTGCCCCTGGCTCCTGGACCCTCCACCAGGGCTGCGTGCACCCTGATGGTTGGGGCTCATCAGTGACCTCAGTAACCCCCAACTTCCGCACTGCAAGGAGTAAAGCCCGTCTGATCAATCAGCTGCAAGAGTAGTTGCTCCAAAACTCAACGCTGACCTGGCCCGTTTTCTGTTTGAAGCCCCTCAGTAGCTCCCCACATCTAGGACTAAAGTCCAGGCTCCTCACCATGGCTCACGGAGTCCTCCTTGCTAGGGGCCTTCTCTGGCCTCCCCTGACCTCCGCCCCCACACGCACTGCCGCCACACTGAGCTCCAGCCCATGGCACCCCTTTGTATGTGCTGCTGCTGATTTCTGGAATGTTCTCCCTTCTCTCTTTCTCTTGGTGTGTTAGCCAGGGCTCAGCTTCGGGGAAGAGAATGTATGCTGGTTAGTTGAGAGGAGAGGGGTTTTCTAGAGGGAATTAAATGTCTTCCCAGAATCCCTGGAGGGCTGAAGCACACACTCTTGGCTAAACCTTTGTGGCCACTTCCCGAAGTCACAGACTTTGGCTGGCACAGGGCCTGGCCGCACCTGCTGCAGTGGGAAGGGAGCCTCCCAGAACAAGACCTCAAATTTGCCGGTTTTCCCAACTAACGGGTCTCAGGGAAGTATATCACCCTCACCTGGAGCTGCAAGGGAGCCTGGAACTGAACTCGTCACCATCATGGTAGGTGCCGCAGCAGGGGGTGGAACAGACTCCCAGCGAGGCAGCTCAGGTGTCCGTCCCACCCTGCCAGGTGTTCAGCACCCCCCACCCCTCTGCTTCTGGAGGTCCTCGTCAGTGCCTCTGCACTCCCCTCCTCCTCCTGTCTCAGTGCTGGGAGCACCTGCAGTGGAGGGGCCATATCTGATTAATGCGTGGTTCAGGGGGCAGGCGTATCGTGGGTGTGGACCACACTGCAGGCGTCCTCACCCACACACTGCTTCCCCAGCCAGCATCTTCCCGGTCCCATACCTCTTGAATTTTGTCACCAAGATTTCCTGGACCGTATGAAGCTGAGCTGTATGAAATTATCACTCATATTCCTTTTCTTTAAAAAGATTTACTTTTTATTTATTTGAAAGGCAGAGTTACAGAGAGAGTCAGAGCGAGAGGAGAGGGAGGGAGGGAGGGAGATAGGGAGATAGGGAGAGAGAGAGAGAGAGAGGAAGAAAAAAGGAGAGACAGAGGGAGAGGGGTCTTCCATCCACTGGTTCACTCCCCCAGATGACCGCAACAGGCAGAGCTGGGCTAATCCGAAGCCAGGAGCAGCTCCCAGGTCTCCCACATGGGTGCAGGGGCCCAAAAACTTGGGTCATCTTCTATTGCTTTCCCAGGCCACAGCAGACAATTGGATCAGAAGTGCAGCAGCCAGGACTTGAACCGGCACTTATATGGGATGCCGGCACTGCAGGCGGCAGCTTTCCCCTCTGTGGCGTAGCACCAGCCCGTCACTCGCATTTCTTTGGGTGAATGGTGGAAATGGCGCTTGGCCCAACCCTGTGTGCATCTGTCCACCCTTGTTCTGTTGTTCCTAAGGGCAGAATGATTCAGAACCCTAACATGCCATGTCACAGTTTTACCGAGGTGATTCTAGGCAACTCTGCAACTAGTGCGATGTCACAGCCAGGTATGTTCAGCTTGGAAAATCATAGTAAGTATCGCCAGAGGGGACGCGGGTCTTAGCTGCTGCTGAGAGTGAGATGTGGTGCTGCAAACAACAAAGCCAGTGTCATTCACTGCATGTAGCGTTTGACACGGGGACAGAATGTTAAAAAGTAGTTTACATGTTGCCATACGGACCTCTTGCCGGCCGGCTGATTGTGTTTACCTGTAGTTTAAGACCTTGGTTGGGGAATGTGGCTTGCTGGGTATTGCACTGTGATTCTTCCCATTGAAAATCTGGGAAATCCGTCCTTGGCTCTCGCACAGAGCAGCTGGCTTTCGGAGCAGGTTGCTGGTGTGAGATGGGAGACGCCAGCTCCTAAATGAATGCAAGTGCAGACCCCTGGGCTCAGCGGGACACAGATGTGTGTGTGGTAGAGGGAGGCGGGGGGTGGGGCTCTGAAGATGCCACTGGGAGATGGATTTTAGGGAAAGGAGGTCGTGCAGCAGCTGTGTGACCCGGGCGAGGCGCAAGGCTTCTCCGAGCCTCCCTCCTCTCACCTGTCCCAACATGAGACTGGTCTCTTTTTTAAAAAACCTACACCAAAATGCCACCCACTAACATGAGGTCTCCCAAGTGAGGGCTCACCCGGAGCTCACGGCCTGGGGAGTGATGCTGAGAAGGCACAGGTCCTGCACGGGGAGCCTGCACCAGACACGGGTCCTCAAGTGCTCTGGTTTGACTGCACTTGGGGGTGGGGCCGAGGGAGGTGGCTGGGATGAGATGAGGTCGTGAGGGCGGGGTTCTGTGATGGGGTCACTGGAGCAAAGGCCGTGAAAGCCGGGGGATTCTTGTCTTCACGCAAGAAAGAATTCAGGCGTGAGACAGGGAGCGAAGTGATAAAGTTTTATTGGGGGGGTAGGGCACCCATCAGAATGGAAAGGACAGGAGAGCGGGTGCCCAGTCACTGGGACTAGGGGGGAGCGAGGTTACAAGGTTGAATGGAGAGAACACACCTGGGCAGGCCAGGCGGGCGGCTCAGCAGAGGCAGAGGGCCGAGAGAGCAGTTTGGACTCCCTAGGTGTTTAAGGGAGTCTGTTTACCCGCCTCCCCCTCTCCTCCAGGACAAAAGATGGCGAGTCCTGGAAGAAGGGCTTGTTGGGTGAAAATTAGCGGATTCCTCCCCAGATTGGCTGGTGCAGGGCAGAGTAGGGGGGCTTCCCTTAGGGCGTCTGAGAGGGTTTTATTGCCCCACGTTATCAGGTAACCCATTTGGTCCTGAGGAGAGAGGATTCTCTTGGGGAAAGGGCTGGGGCCACCTGGGAGGTTCTCAGGGTCTGGGCAGGACTTGGAAGTGCCAGATGCTGGGCTTCTGGGGCTTCCGCAGTAGGTGCTGGTCTTCAGGCCTGTCTCACACACACATAGGCTCAATTTCTGACTTTCCTGCCTAACAGGCCCACCATGTCCCAGGCCTTTAATCCACTTCCACATGGGAGTGGTTAATTAGCCTGATTGGCAGGTGGGCACACAGGTGGGGCCAGGTAGGGGGATGCGGTCACACAGGGGGCGTGGTGAAGGCGTGGCTTCCAGCCCAAACCTGATCAGTTTTCTCCTGTCTGCCTGCCTACACCACCACCGGTGCCCTGCCATGCTCCTGGACTCCCCAGCCTCCGGAACTGCAAGCCAAACAAACTTCTGCTCTTTATAAACGACCCAGACACAGGTATTTTTTGCTAAAACAGCGGAAAACGGACTAAAAGGAGAAGTTCCAGATTTCTTTTGGCATGCAGCCCTGGGGGAGTGGCTCGACGCCGGCCGGCAGGGGGCGCCACGCTGTCCATCTGCTGGGCCTTGGTTTTCTCTGCACTGCCAGAGGTGGGAGCCGCGGGTCCCTGCAGGGTCTGTTTGTGAGCACGTCGGCTGCTCCCTTGCTCTCTTCTCTCTCTCCCCCCTCTCTCAGGCGTTCTTACTCTTCTGCAGCCACTGCGAACGCTTTCAAAGCCTGCAGGATGCAGATTAAGAAGAATAAAATCATTGAGCCATGAGAACAGTCCCTCGTGTGCAAGGCAGCCCCCAGAGCCCCTCTGTGAGCGGGTGGGACTGGCAGCTCGCCTCTGCCTCCTCACAGGGAAGCCGCCGCGGCTGAGGAGTCGGGTGGCACCACTGTGCCCGCCGTGGCACGTGGCAGGTGGCCCATCTCTGGGTCTGCTGGCCAGGACGGGAGGGGGCGAGAGCCCGTCTGCTCCGAAGAATGAGAGCCGTCACATCTGAGTGGCTTGAGGGCTCTTGCGGCTCAAGTCAAATTGAGATTTTTTTAAAAAAGCTTTTTATTGTGACTGCTATTAAAAATATGAGTAAGGGCTTATATGTATCAGGCACAATTCGGGTCTGATAACTCCTTTTTGCTTGTACGATCTGAGCTGGTAGAAAGCCCAGCACCCAGCCATTGCATCGCAGGAGCGCACAGGGCTATTTTTAGCTCCTCGCTGGCCGAGTGTTAAATCTCTGAGACTGGCCGGGAGGGGATGGAGCAGGCGAGCCCCGCTCTGTGTGCACCCCCTAGGCGCCAGGAGTGGGCGTGATGCTGCCCAAGGAGATACTCAGCCCGCAACCCTGCAAGGGCCCTACAGTGAGACCCAGGGGAGGAGCTGGAGCCGCGGGGCGGGGCTGGGCTGGGCTGCCAGGCCTCCGGAGGGGCTGTCCCGCCGGGGTTGCCTCTGCCCCTCCAGGACTCTGCCCCAGGAAGAACAACTGGGCCAAGACATGGAGGGTTCGAGGGTCCCAGCGCCACTCAAGGCGAGGGGGCTTCCTGCGAGGGGGCACAGGGCTCGTGGAGAGGATGAGGACGCCTCCCTGACGAGGCAGCGGGAGCTGGCCTGCGGCGGCCTGGCTCCAACTGTGCCGCCCTGTTCGAGCGTGTTCACGCGTGTTGTTATGGGCGTGCTCACGTGTGCTGTCATGAGTGGTCAGCATGGCTGGCCTTGATCTGTAAGCCTCCCAGGCTGGCGACCAAGGACACGACGCGCTGTCCAGAAAGAAACCTACCTCGGAGCCTCAGACCCATCCACCTCCTTGGCCTTGGTCTCCCCGTGAGGGAATGCAGGGTGACAGTGGTGTCACATGGGTTGAGGGTGGTCAGCGGGAGCATCCAGGCCGTGGCTGACTCGGATGATGGCAGAAGTCAGCTCAGATCTGCATCGGCAGAGGCTTTGCTCACTCCTCAGCTCCAGACCGGGGTCACCGCCTGGGCCCAGGAATTGGGGTCACCTGCAGGCCCCCCACTTGGCTGGCCAGGTCCTTGCCACAGCAGGGAATAGACAAGATGCAGCCCCAGGCAGGGAAGTCCGGAGGCAGGGAGGGAGCCGGACAGGGCTGCCCGGAGCACAGCCACGCCCCCTTCCAGATCTGCCCAGCGCGTGGCGTGGTCACTCTGCTCCCCGGGTGGGAGGGGGAAGGCTCTGGAACCATGCAGGCTGATCTGTGGCTTGAGTTCAGAGAGCAAGGAAGTTCCTGTCGCCATTGATGTAAACAGCTCCCCGGCTACCCAGCACGGAGGCTTCCCACCCCACACAGAAGACAGTGCTCTGGGTGCGGGCCACCCACTCATTCTTGAGTATGTGACGTTCTCGGCCACGTGGTAAATGCAGGCCAGGGCTGAGCCGCCGAGTCCCTGTGTGCAGAGTTCACTCACTGGCCGGTGGGAAGAAGAGACCAGAGAAGCAGTGACAAGGCCAGTGCCGGGAGACAAAGATTGAACCTCAGACTCGGGTTCCGGACCCTGCAGACCCGGGTCACCCCCAAGCTCTGCCGCCCCGTGGCTGCGTCACGCTGGGCCTTGTGGAACTTCCGCCAGCCTCAGTCATCCGACAGTTCACGGTACTGCCAGCTCAGTGGGTGGTTGGGGGCGTGAGATGAGTTTCTGCAACGCAGCGCTGGGTGGTGCCTGGCACGCAGTGAGGAGCCACCACCTGCACCTCCGTCTTTGAGGATGAGGGCGTGCTGCTTCAAGAAGGGGGCGTCGGTCTAAAGCTGGGCTCGTCGGCTTCGGCACCGTGGACATCCGGGGTCAGCGCCTTCCTGGTGGCAGAGCTGTGCTGGGCGCTGTAGGGCATTTGCCAGCATCCCTGGCCACGGGAGGCCACCAAAACTGTCCAGTGTCCCCGGGGACCAGAAGTGCTCGCAGGTGGTAACCTTGCTGTCAGCTGCGGAGGGAGTGAGGGCAGGAGCAGGGGGTGCCCCCCCGGAGTGAGGAGCGTGTCACGTGGGGAGCTGGGGTGGAACATCTGGGGACTTTGCCTGGACGTGGCACCAGCATCCAGACCCCCTCAGGGACGTGACGCACAAGACCCCACCTGCGTGGCCCTGTGCAGCTCTGCTTTTGTGAGACCGGACTTTTCATGCCGTCAGCCAACTCGAGGGGCGCCGGAGAGCAGTCCCCCTCTGCCTGTTGCTCTGCTGGAGTTCCTTCGTGGAGGTAGACTGTTCACGCTGACAGCGTGCCATCGTCGGCAGGAGCCAGTGGAAGACGGTCCCCGGTGCTTCCAGGGCCGGGAAGAGATCATGTGTTTCCGAAACAATTTCTCTTCCACGATAACCCTGAACCGTGGAAGCGATCCTGTTGCTGCCTTCGCTCAGGCTGCTGGGGAAGACGGGAGCCCGTTCGTAGCCAGGGCAAGCACACGGCATCTTCGCCCATAAATCAGGCATTTTTTTCCTGCTTCCTTTTCCATTTTATTCCTCAGTTTAATCTTTGGCTTATTTTAAATTGCAAGATGGCGTATGGATTTTGCAAGTCACTTGAATCCTTTTTGGAGAAAAGTACGAAATTACTAATTTTTTTTAAAAGTCAATGCAGAAATGTCTTTCTTCGTGCTGTTCTATGGCAATGCCCGGGCTGTGATTTGTGTCTTCAGAACCCACCACCTGCTCGCCCAATTCTCCAGACCCCTCCCTGGGTCGGGGTTACTGTGAGGGAACGCAGCTTTCCCATTTGGGCTCTGCCCAGTCCTGGGGCAGCGTGCAGCCCTATTGTGAGAACATAATTACAAGCAGCAGCACGGTGGACAATGCACAGAGCCGTGGGACAGCAGACAGCTACAGAGAGACAAATAAAAGGCCGTCCTCTCCTCTCCAGCTCACATCAGGTTTCCTAGGGAGTGCAAGTCAGTAGCACAGGGCAAGGTATGGATGTGTAGCCAAAAACAGCCCAACCCGAATTCCAGAACTACCGCTTCCATCATTGTTCTTTGCATCTGGGGCTTCCGCTTTAGAATTCATCGCAGTCCACAAGTTTCCCCCTGATAATTCATTTTGCTCCTCCCGTGAGTTCGGATGGAATGCTGAATGAGACGACAGTTTAGCTGTGAGCTGAAGACAGCAGAACGCAGCGGTTATGAACATAATGTTGCAATAGTCCAGCATCCATTGGAATACAAACAGCAGCTGCAGGAGGCGTGTGGTCCTTGAGTCCTGTGGTTTTGCTTTGGGCAGCTCTGCAGGAGCGGATACGCGGAACGCAGGTACACGGAATGTGGTCTCAGGTTACTGTTTCAGTTCACCTGGGGTGTGAGCGCAGCCCCCGAAGTGCGCGTGTTGCAAAGTTAATCCTCAGGGTCCTGAGTTAGCGGTGTCGGATGCGAGGCCTTTCGGGGGCATCAGGGTTGAATGAGGTGATGAGGCTGGGGCTCCCGGGAGGGGGCTGGGGGCTTCATACCAGGGTTGGGGAACCTTTTTTCTGCCAAGGGCCACTTGGACATTTTTACCCTCACTTACAGGCCCCATGAATCTATCGGCTGAGCCGTCAGCCTGCTGCAGATGGGTGCAATTTGGGGTCCCAGGTGATTCTGCGTGCCCCACAGGTTGGGCGTTCCCCGCCCCCGCCTGTTAGGAAGAGGAGAGCCCCGAGCTGGTGGGCTCGCTCCGTCTCGCCGTGTGAGGCCTCGGCCCTGTCAGGAGGCCACGCGAGATGCTTGCCAAGTGCCCGCCCCGTGCTCTCAGAGCCCCCCACCACAAACCCTGAGCCAAATAGACAGCTTTTTTTTTTTTTTTTTTAATAAATGACCCAGCACCAGGCACTGAACTATAGCAACAGAAAACAGTGAACTCAGAAGCACAAGGTAAAGTAGCTTAAGTGAAAACAACCCACTCGGGGCCGGCGCTGTGGCAGCAAGTAAAGCTCCCACCTGCAGTGCCGGCATCCCATGTGGGCGCCGGTTCAAGTCTCGGCTGCTCCACTTCCAATCCAGCTCTCTGCTGTGGCCTGGGAGAGCAATGGAGGATGACCCAAGTCCTTGGGCCCCTGCACCCACGTGGGAGACCTGGAAGAAGCCCCTGGCTCCTGGCTTAGGATCGGCGCAGCTCCCACCATTGTGGCCATCTCGGGGAGTGAACCAGCAGATGGAAGACCTCTCTCTCTCTCTCTCTCTCTCGCTGCCTCTGCCTCTCTGTAACTCTAACTTTCAAATAAATAAATAAATCTTTAAAAAAAAAAAACACTCTCACAGCCCATGGAAATACGACATTCGTGGGTGGTCTGTGTGCTGGCCAGGCTGGAGCCAGCACCTCCACCGGCCCCCCTCTCTCAGGACAGCTCTCTGCCCTGCGTGGCTCTGCAGGTCGGTCTGATCCACGCGTTTGGGTAACAGAGTCCTGAGCAGCCACTTGGCCCGTTGACCCTGGAGAGGGGACTTTTCTTTCGCATCTGCATAGCAACCCAGGGAGCACCCGAGCATCCAATGGAACACGCGGCCGCGCCTGGCCCGCCGCTGGTGGCCAGGGCGCGGGGCCTCCTGCTCATGCCGGACGCTTGCTATGGAGGAAGAGGAGCATGAAGCCCCTAACAGCACCAGGAACCCCTGAGCAGGGAAGGAGGATCTCACAGGAGTCGCACGCAGGCACCGGCCGAGTTTTCTGTACGCGGCCCCTGAGTTGGGGACAGGCAGGCACAGCTGACGGCATCCAGAACTGGATCAGGACAATGAAACAGAAAAATATCAGCTTCCTAAATGAAATATCAGCAACTGGAGTCCAGCAAAAAACCGCTTTGCTTTAGGCAGGCCTCTGGCGATGCAGGCGCCTGTGTCCCATGTCACAGCCCTGCGTTCCCATGCCTGGCTCAGGCCCCGGGTCCGGCTTCCTGCCTGTGCAGACCCTGGCAGCCTGGTGATGGCGCAGGTGGCCAGGTCCCTGCCGCCCACCTCGGGGACCTGGATCGCGCTCCTGGCTCCTGGCTTCTGGAATTCCGGGAGTGAACAGTGGACGATGAAAGCTCTCGCTCTCTCTCTCTCCCCCTCCGTCTCTCTGCCTATCAAATAAAAATAACTAACTCAATAAAATATATAATAAAATGTAAGTATATAAAATAAATAAAACCTTGAAATAAAATAAACATACACGGGTACTTCAAGGCGTTTGTGGACAAATGGAATTATAAGATACTGGGCATTTTTCGTGAAACTGAAGTAGCCTTGTGTCTGTTTTGTAAATAATTGTAAAACTTTATCGATATAAAGGAAAACCAGAGTAGATATTTTATGTTCCTGGTTAAACAGTTTTACCATTTAAAAAAAATAGTTCTCTTTGTCTGACATAGAAATCCAACAAAAATCAGAGGTTTTCAAGAAAACAGACACGTTTATGCTGAGTTCTAAGAATTGGTATAAAAGGGCACAAGTGGCGGAAACAGCGTTGGGAAGGAGCGTGAATCGGGTGTCGGCCACGTGCGCCCTCCAGGCTATCGGCCACGCGCACCAGCGTGTCGGGGCCCTCTGCTTGCTTTCCTCCCAGCTCTTGCGTGGGTGCAGCTCCTGAACCCCGCGGGCCCGCTGGGAGCGGCTGAGCTTGGAAAAGGCCGCTGAGCTTGGAAAAGGCCGGCGCCTCCAGCTATGACCTCTCCGCTGACCTGCGGACCTCCTGTCGGGTGGAGGCTGCGCCTGCCCTGCAGGAGAGCTCCGTCCACCTGCTGCCCCCTAGAGGCTGCGGGGCCACCTTTGTCCTCCCTGAGCTGGTGGCCCCTGCCCCAGTGCTGCCGTGAAGCAGGAGGGACGGGAGGGAGTCCAGGTCCACTTCCTGTTGCTGTAACCGCACCCACAGGCCGGGTAACTCGTCTGCAATAGTGGTTTCTTGGGCTCACGCCCCAGGATGTGGGGAGCATGAGGGCGTGGCGCTAGCCCCTGGCGAGGGCCCCCCGGCTGGGCCTTCACCCAGGGGGAGGACACGTGTGCAGCCCCGCTCCCTCTTCCTTGTACGAAGCCACCAGCGCCACCCCGGCGGCCCCACCCGCCGTGTCCTCACCCAGCTCTAAGTTGTTCCTGAAGGTTCCACCTCCAGTGACCGTGGACATAGGAATCTGGGAGCTTCAGGGGGACACAGCCTGACCCTGCTGGGTGGATAGAGGTTCTCCCAGGCCAGCAGCGCCAGGGGAGGCCCTCAGTGAGTGTCCACTGGCTTTGCTCCGCTTCCCCCACCCATTGCTTTGTGGAAGAGGAAGAAGCACAGGCCACTCCTCAGCCTGAACTCACGGCTGACTTCTCTGTTTCCCCGGAGCCGGGATCCAGAGCCTTCCTCGGCCCCCCTACCCCACCCCGCCCCGCCCCGCCCCGGGCCCTACTGTCTGCCAGCCAGCCGCTGGCCACGCCCCTCCTGGTGACCACCAGATGCTCCCTACTTGGTCCTGCCCGGGAGCCCTCATGCCCCAGACAGCTGTCTCTACCTGTGGCTGTGCCAGCTCAGGGGGTCTCAGCGGGCCTCCCAGACCCCCTTCTAAATTAGCCCCGCCCCTTTTCCATGACCCCCTTGCTTCCCGGACCCGTCACTCTCTGAATGTGTTCCTTGGCTAACTGATCCTGCTTTCTCCCCAGCCTGTTGCTCTGAGACCTCGCCCGCTGCCCACCTGGCACATGGAGGTGCTCACGAAGTGTTCGTTGATTGAGTATCTGATGTTGGCATGGTAACAAGCCAACAGATCGCTGAAATAGAACAGACATTAGGTTACAATAGACTTTTCTGTGCGTTTTTTAAAAACTATTGGTTGGTAAAATATTATAAAAATGGGCTAAAATTTTAAAAATAAAGTTTTCTGGATAAACAATGGTTTGCCTTGAAACTTTCAGAAATGGGGTCCTTTGTCCCCAAACCAGGAAGTACTGGGGGTCTCTGGGCAGGCTCAGGGGTAGTCCTGGGCCTTTGCTGCCCTCAGAGCACCCTGCGTGCCGTCCTGCCCTTGTGTCTGCCTCGTCCACGAAGACCAGCGCTGTCACTCATGCCCGCCCCCGTCGGTGCTGACTCCCACACTGCAGGGTCAGCTTAGGGCTAACGGGCTACGAACGCACCTCCCAGCCTGGGTTCGTGCCGGGCCCCACTGTGTGACCCTGGCCTGGAATGGCCCTCACTGGCAAAGGTTCCCCCAGGTGCTGTGCCCCAGCCCCAGCTGCAGGAGAACCAGCTGCCTGCTCCCCAGAAAGGCCCCCGACCACCAGCCCCTGCCTTGTGGGCAGCTGTGCACACCTGTGCCCTGAGTTTCTTGGTCCCAGTGTCCCCAGCGCACAGCCCAGCTGCTGCCCAAGGTGGCCGTTCCAGAAACGACTGGAACATTCGTGATTCGAGAGCTCAGAAAACGCCTGCCCTCTTCCTTGCCCTGATTTGAACAACTGCAAATGATGACTGCGATGTGACCGCTGGCCAGCCACTTCTGGTCTCCTGGACCCCCGTCTGCGCAGCAGGGGGCATGTAGGCCCCTTCCAACACTGGGGCTCCCTCGTGTAGGTTAGGAACTCCTCTCCTGTGGCATCTGCCTGCACCAGGCTGTCCCCGGAGCTGCACACCCGAGTTACAGCCTGTGTGTGCGTTCCAGCCACGACCAGCAGTGTGCAGTCCCACAGCCCAGTGCTCGCGTGGGGCACGGGCACCGCGGGGGGCAGAGGTGCATCGCTGCAGGCTGGCCTCTGCGGATCCTGAGGACATCAGACTAAAGCTTCCGCTCGTGTCCAGTGCTGCTATTTGAACGTGTCTTTCTGAGTACTGACCCACGCTCAGTCCTCCTTTGCTATATAGGGAATGCGCTGGCCCCGACGACACAGAGGGAAGCCTTCCACTCCTCTCCCGTGGCACCAGGTCTCGGGCAGCGTGAGTGCTGCGCTCTGGGCCTCAGTTTGCGCTTCTGTAGAATGGGGGCAGTGATGTCGAGGATGTGGCTGGTTCTCCCCGCCCCTGACCCTCTGCGTCCCTCCTTGCCCCCAGGTACTCCTTCCAGGATGAGGAGGACATGTTCATGGTGGTGGACCTGCTGCTGGGGGGCGACCTGCGCTACCACCTGCAGCAGAGCGTCCATTTCACAGAGGCGGCGGTCAAGCTGTACATCTGCGAGCTGGCCCTGGCCCTGGAGTATCTGCAGCGCTACCGCATCATCCACAGGTACCCGGCGGGGGGCGTGGGGGGCACGGGCGCGGCGGCCGGCAGGAGAGGGTGCGGGGAGCGCTGTTCCGGCGGGGGGAGGGTCCTCGTCCCTGAAGTCGTCTGGAAGAGGCAGCGCGCGGAGGTGGTGAAGGTCAGGATAAGTTCATGACGGGACTGGCATTCTCCTGGCTTGTCGCCGAGTCAGGGTGGCCCCCCTTCGGGCCTGCACCCACCCCACCCTGCTCTTGGGGAGACTGGGACGTTCTGTCCCTGGTGTCTCGGGTCAGAGGGGTCACAGTGGCCTCCTGACCACGGGCGTAGCGCTGCTGTCTGCCGGTTTCCTGCACGAGGTCCTCTTGCCAGCCACAGAGCGGACACCTGCACGGGGGCCCGAACGCCGTGCCCTGTGGCCTTGTGCTGGTCCCCGCTGAGCTGCCTCTGCCTTACACGGTCTGTGGAAGACTTGCAGAAGACAGGGGCTGGAGCGTGTGTGCTGAGATGGATGAAGCACACGCGTTTGCAGTTACGCTTTCTCCCTCCCAAAGCTCTCCTCAAATGACAATCAGGAATATTTGAAACATGACAAATCCATAAGAATGAGGAAAACCAAGCAGAGACCATAGCCAGGCATTAGGGGGCATTGGGAGGACGAGGTAAAGTGTAAGTCACTTGGGATCCCAGCCATGAATTTTGTCATGGGGAGCGCCGAGAACAGAGACTGGAGCATCCCCCAACGGCTCAGGACTGCGCAGCACCTGCCGTCCGTGAGGGGGCAGTGGAGGGTGAAGGAGGATGAACTGGCGGCAAGCCTCTTAGGAAATATGAAGGACTCCGGCCGTTCTACACGCCCTACCCAACTGGACGGCGGTCCCTCCCTGCCCCAAGTGGTCATGGAAAGGTCGGCCACTGAATACAGCTAAACCCAAGCCCCCCTGGGTTGGGATATTGGACTGAAACCAACAAGGTGATCTAAAAGGGACCAGAGAACGGTGCCTCCCTGCCATCGTCAGGAGATTCCGGCGACGGCCGAGGGGCCGGGACCCAGTGATTGTGACATCGGAGGTCGCCCGTGGCAGCTCGGAACGCAGCTCGTGGTCCGCAAGCTCCACTCAGGGGTTAGCAGCTCCCAGCCGGGTCAGCGACAACCACGGGCGGTCAGACACCCGGGAAATCGGCCGCAAGCGTCAAAGGGGAAAAGCAAAACTCGAGGTAAGCAAAGGCTCTGGAGACAGCACACTCACTTGGGTCAGTTTTTGCGGAGGGACGGGAAGGCTTTGTGCCAGTGTAAAACAAGACGTCCACCTTTAATTCCGAGAACAGCGTCAGGCCTTTAGAAATTAAAGATGGAAAGTGCAAAGCTCTCAAGACGCATTGGAAGGTTGGTCTTTGTACTTTCCTATAAAGTGGAACAAAAAGATAAGAAGAAAATGTGAGAGAAAAGATAAGAAAATTAGCCTACCAGCCCAGAAACCTCCACACCAGACAGAACAGCAAAGGCATAGAGGAAAAAGATCCTCAAACAACCTGCAATGCATGGGTTTCCGAACTGCAAGAACGTGCCAGGGCGCCGTGAGAAGGCTGGAAACAGACCCCCACACTCCTGGCGCGGTGGGCGTCCCCAGAAGAGCAGCAGGTCAGGCAGGCTGAAAACCTAGAGGGCTTGTGGGTTTCTCGGATGCTGGCAGGCAGGGCAGACGTGGCCGCCAACACGCACGAGCTGTGCCTCTCCCGCGGCGCGTGTCTCAGGAGCGGACCTCACAGCCACCTCTTCTCGAGCCGTGGGACAATGGGGTGGGTCTGACACGAAGGTGTGAGTCAAGGAGGGGGGCGGGAAAGCTGGGCTCCCGCGGATGCCGGACGGGCGCAAGCTCTGCCCGGTGGTGTAGCCCATCGCTGGTGCTGGTTCCGGTTCCGATCGGGGTGCATTGTGAGACCCTGGAAGGGACTCCTGTAGAATAAGTGGACCAACAGAACTCCTGATGCAGCTGGCTTTCTTAGGAGGAGACCGATGAGCTCGTAAAGAATCCAAAGTCGCCTTAGTGAGAAAATCACAAAAAAACTCAACCATTAAAAAAAAAAAAAAAAGCCAGGTATTAGTTGCAGGGAATGAAAACGTCGTGCGAGACGTCATCTCTGGAGAGCGCGTCTTACTGAGCAAACCGGCTCTGTCATAATCCCCTAAATCCCGGGAGTCCACGGACCGGCGAGCAGCGCTCCGCTGGGGAATCGGAAGAGCAAAGACTTCTCAGTCCTCCTCTGGGTAGTGAGAAGCCTAGAATGAAACAGCAAAGGAAACCACACACCGTGAACAGGTACGGAGTCGGACGCCGGGAGTCCACCCTGGAGGGGCCGAAGGAATGGGGACGAACCGGTAGGCAGGAATGAGCCAGACGTTGTTGGGGTCATCCAGCTGGGGCCCATGAGCTATATTTGTGTGCGTAGCTTTGACCTACATCACAACACAAGGAAGGACAAGGAGACGAAAAATACTGTAGGGACTGTGCGGGGGTCCCAGCGGCTCAGCCACTCGGGGATGCAGGCTTGTGGCCCTGGGCGCTGTGGCTGCAGCCCCGGGCTGTGTGGACCAGAAGGGCAGCGCGTGGCGCCTCGGTGGAAGTGCTGGGAGGGAGAGTTCTTCACTGATGAGTCATGTGTGTGTCATTCATGAATTAGCAAAAGCCTTCTCACCCTGGTGCGCGATAAATGGCCTATGTCCCTCCAACGCTGAGTCACCAGGACGTTAGTGAATAGATGTCAACTGTCCTGGGGCAGTGCGAGGGACAGGATGGGCAGAAAAGGGCGCGGTCGCCGTTACCGCACAGCTGGCTGGAGCCGTGCACCGAATTCCAGCAGATGCCTTCAAGTGGCTCTGATCCTCTGACTCACTGAGGAGGGCTAACTTGATGCGTCAGCTTGGCCCCGCAAAGGAACGCCCGCAGCGTGGGGAGACCTCTTTCCGGGGTGTCTGTGCAGGTGTTTTGCAGAGAGATCAGCATTTGCAGAGGGGAACTGAAGGAGGCAGGTGGGTGGTGATCATCAAGCCTTCCTGGACACGGACGGAACAAAAAGGCAGAGGAAAGGAGAAGGCACTGCCGCTGCCCGAGTGGAGTCGTCGCCTTCCCCGTCCCCGGGCGTTCTTGCTCCTCGTTCTGGGGCTTGGCGACTCGGAGGCAGGGCTGACACTGCCCGTCCCCCGCTCCTCGGCCTGTGGACCTACAGGGAATCACAGCACACGCTCGCCGGCTTCTCCAGCTTGCTCCTGGCGGATCGTGGGACTTGTGAGCTTTTGTAAACACACAAGCCAGTTCCTGTAACCTCCTCCATCCCTCCCTCCCTGCCATTCTATCCGTCATCTGTCGATCGATCGATCCATCGATCTATATTGTTGATCACATTTCAAGAACCCTAAATACTAGCCAAATCACCTTTGCCGATTCTAAAGTTATAGACTTGGCAAAGATTCGCCCCTCCCATCTGTCTCTGGAGTCTCCTTTTCTGTGTGTGTGCTCAGATTTGAAGCTACGGGTGTCTGTGCACTGCGCATGGAGACACGTGGCAGTGAGGCGCTGTGCCCCCATTCATTCAACAGCAGCATTCAGAAGTGCCCCGCCAGACCCCCTCGGGGCTGCCTCTCATACCTCGGGACGAATATCGCTTGTGTCAGTGTAGACACCCTGGAGAAGCAAGAACATCCCACACATGCAGGCTGGGCTTCTGTCGTCCTCCTGGTGATCTTAGACAAGTTACTAATTCCCTTGGCGTAGCTTTGCGGATACCTGCTTCACTGCTTGCGAATTCCATGAGAACATGTCCTTAAAGAACTTGATTGTGCCTGGCTGCTTTGGGGCAGCTCGGTGCTCTTTCTCTCTCTGTGAGCCTTGACTTTGAAACCAGACATCAGCCTTTCCCATGTGCGCAGTGGTGACAAGTCTGTATCAGTTGAAGGGGGTAGTACAACTCTTTAAAAATAAAATCCTGCCGGCACCATGGCTCAATAGACTAATCCTCCACCTAGCGGCGCCGGCACACCGGGTTCTAGTCCCGGTCGGGGCGCCGGATTCTGTCCCGGTTGCCCCTCTTCCAGGCCAGCTCTCTGCTGTGGCCCGGGAGTGCAGTGGAGGATGGCCCAAGTGCTTGGGCCCTGCACCCCATGGGAGACCAGGAGAAGCACCTGGCTCCTGGCTTTGGATCAGCACGGTGCGCCGGCTGCAGCGCGCCAGCCGTGGCGGCCATTGGAGGGTGAACCAACGGCAAAAGGAAGACCTTGCTCTCTGTCTCTTTCTCTCACTATCCACTCTGCCTGTCAAAATAAATAAATAAATAAATAAAATGCATCTCAGGGCATAGCTGTTGTGTGTGATAGTAACTGAGCAGAAAAGTGCTGCCATAGGTTCCACGTACATTATTGCTCAAAGCACTGAGAACAGCTTTTCGTGGCATTTGAACTGGGCTTTTGTGTTTTCAATAGCCAAGCAGCCTGCCAGCCCCTAGGAGGGAACGGGTGAGACTGCCCTGTGCCTGAGCAGCGTCCCAGGTCCAGGAGGCACCTGTTCCAGGGACCAAATGGCTGCCACCCAGGGCGGGGACGGTGACAGAATGCCACACAGCAGCCTGTGAGGAGGGAGCCAGACCCAGCCTGGGGTGGGGAGGGGGGCGGGGCTCGGAGCGGGCAGGGAAGGCTTCCTGTGCCGCCTTGGTCTGGGATTTGCGGGACAATCAGGGAATATCAGAGAAGCGAAGGCAGGCGCTGGGCAGAGGAGCCTGAATGTAGGGGGGGGGGGCCCTGTGTGGGCCGAGGCGGTGGCTGTACGTCCAGGAGGACACTGTTGGTTTCGGCGTGTTGAGGCGTTGGAGTCTGGCAGTGGTGTAGTCCAGTTTGTCAGAAAGACTGATGGTTTTGGAAGCCCCGAAGGTTCGTCACCGTCACCAGGGCAGGATTCCTGGACCGGGTGTACACAAGGAACAGGTCAGACAAAATCAAATGAACAGCCGCAACCACCACGAGTCAGACGTTCTCGGCGTTCCTTTACGCAGATGGATAGGAGATGGAGTGTGCGCGTGTGTGCATGTGCGTGTGTATTTGCATTCATGTGTGTGTGTGTGACATATGTGTGTATATGCACCTGTGGGTGTACCCATGCAGATGTCAGGTGTTAGTATATATATATATATATATACACACTATATATATACTATATATATATATATAAGGGTATTGTTTGTCGACACACACATATATAAGCGTCATCTCATGTAATCCTCGCAGTAATAAAATGAACGAGGGACTCTGGTGACCCCCACTGTGCCGAGGGGCTGGGTGATTGCCCGGGACGCCCAGCTGGCCTACTCTGGCCTCAGACCCCAGGTGGTGACCACTGAACTCTAGGACTCTTCTGGTTCGGGGTGTACGGAGCTCTTCCCAACGTGCCTGAGTGAGTGAGGACGCGTGTGTATGAACATGTACATGAGCAGGTTTGCATCTCATCGGCCCCTCGCCACCACCCCCGGGGAGGGCACCAGCCTGCGGTCCAGGTGAGGCAGCCGAGGTTTCCCTGCCTGAGTCGGGGGCGCTGTAGTGAGCAGCGGCCCGGGGTCGCAGCTGGCGTCTGACCGCAGCCAAAGGCTCTCTCCCGCTCCACCCCCTGCCACCTCCCCAGACGCAGAAGGATCACGGAGGCTGCACCCTGTCCATGTCACATCCAGCTGGTCCCCAGACAGAGCCGGAGCAGGGACAAGAGCCCCCTGCAGAGGGCACCCTGGCTGGCCGCCCTTTCCCTAAGCTGGGACCCCAGGCCGGCCCCCAGCCCCGTCCTCTCCCGCGCCCTGTCTGCTTCCTGGCTGGCTTCTTTCTCACCCCAGTTGCTAATGACCAGGTGTTCATTACTGCTTCTCAGAGGCCACAGAACAGACCTGCCTCCCCCGTACTCCCCCCGGGGCTGGCACGTTCCCCGCCCCATTCACCTGCCTGTCTTCCACACTGTCAGAGTGCATGGCCCAGGGCAGGGGCTGCTTAACCACTCCTGAGTCAGGGAAGGAAGAAGAGGGGAGGGAAGCCCCTTTGAGGTTGGATCCCTGGTGTTACATTCCTGCCACGTTCCACGTGCACTCCATGATAGGGTCGTGAACCTTGTGACACGTGAGGTCGTGGCTTAAACCCCTCGCTGTGGTTTGGGTGTGGATCGTCCGCCCGCCCGAGGGCCATGTGCTGGGAGCTTGGTCCCCAGGGTGGTGCTGGGGCGGGAGTGGCGGGACCCCCTCGTTAGTTCCTGCAAGAGTGGGTTGTTGTCAGAACGGCAAGCCTGCCCCCAGCCGCTTGGCCTCCCGTCTCCCGGGGTGACGCCCTCCCCCTCATCTGCACATGGCTGTCTCTCTGCTGGTGACACAGCCAGAGGGCCCTCACCAGAGGCCCCAGACTTGCAACCTCCAGAACCCTGGGTGGGTCGAGCTCTTCTTTGTACGCAGTGTGCAGCCTCGGGTTTTTTGTTTCAGCAACAGGAAGTGGCCTGGGAGACTTCTGTCCATCAGGAGATAAAGAAGGCGCATGTGGAGGCTGTGGGAGGCTGCGGGACCGGCGGGCGGGTGCTGGTGCCCTGTGTCTGCCCACGGAGGGAAGAGGAGCTGATTTGAAACAAACTCCCGCTCCAGGCACCTGTCACGAGGCCCCTCCCCACCATGCTTCCCCAGAGAGGCCTCTAAAACCATCACCTCCATATCACACATTCAGGTTTATCTCTATTTCCCGGATACCTACTACAAGTCCCGGCACACAGGAGGCGTTAAATAAATGTATGTGCCTTGAACGAATGATTGAGGCCCGAGAAACTGACAGGGTTTACTCAGGTTGTGAGTTCCTTCTGCCCCGGGAGGCTCTGAAGGATATCAAATCTCAGATACAGATAGCCAGTATGTAATTAGCACCCACTGTGTGCCAGACAGGAAAATGGGAGCCATGATGCATTACCCACTCCATAAGCATGCATGGGGCACCTGCCGTGCCTGCCACTGGGCCCACAGTCGGCCCCAGGAGACAGGTGTGCGACCACCGGCTCAGCACGCTGAGGGAGTGCTGAGTCATGGCACCCTGGCTGTGCTGTGAGGGTGAAATTTGGCCTCAAGAATTAGCCAGGCTTCCACGCCAGGATGACACCTGGATTGGGCCATTTGGGGAAAAGACAAATGAAAGGTCCTGGGGCTGCCTGAACGTTTGCTGGTGGTGGTGGAAATCGACAGCCCTTTGGGGAAGACACGTGGCCACAGGAATCAGACTCCTTTTGAACTCACACACTTTGGTGAGTGTCACTTCTTGGAATGTAACCTAGAGTCTTGGCCTCTCTGCCTTAAGTCTGAGAGCATTTAGGGCAGCACCGTGTGTGATGACCAGTGCATTTGAAAGAATCTAAAGGAAAGGAATTGGCTTAGGAAACCATTAAGATGCTAGGAGACTGTAACACTTTCGAATATTGTACTTACTATGGAGACCCTGCACTGGGTGGAAGGGGCTGTTTTGACACTCTTTAGAGAAAACTATACCTTATAAATTTGCATGACTGTAACAAGATGTCTGCTTATTAAACAAAAAAGGATAAGAATCGGTTTCCCAATGCATTAGGTTGAAGGGAGGCTCACTGTAATTTCACTTTTTATCTTTTTTCTATTTTAAAATTGCCTTTCATCAGCATGTCACCCCTTTAATGAGAAAATCAAAGCACAATTAACTCTCTCTAAAGGGACGGTGCTTGCAAAGCACGAGGTAAGATTGCACTACCTGGTTAGAATCCTGGACCATCCAGTAAGCCAGCAGAGAAATCACCCGCAAAAAAGTTCATCTCATCCTGCCGTAGTCTTGGCCTCTTTAAAATGGGCTTTAGGGCAATGGAATGAAATGATCCACAGAGAATCAAGCACAGCTTTGCCTTGTCCATACTAAGCCCTCAACAAGGTTGGCACTAAATAACTGATGCAACCTTTTGTTTTTAGCTTTGTTCTTTGTTTCAGAAGAGTTTTAAAGCTGCAAAACAAAAATTGGGAAGTAGCACAAAGAGTTTCCAAATTCCCCGCCCCACCTCCCCTATTATTTATATCTCGTTCTCGTGCGATTTATTTATCAAAGTCGATGGCCTACACCCAGCTTCCTCTATTTAATCCAAACTCCCTCTCTGTCCCTACCCTTCCCACCACTATTAATCTATCCGTCCCCAGACGCCTTCCGTCTTTGTTGTACAAAAACTAAGCTACAGTTCCCGTGAGGTGGAGGGGAAGCCACCCCAGCCGTCCTCCTCCACGACCCTGTGGTCCCGGCGCCGTATCTGCAGAAGTAAATGTCCACGTGGAGAGAAACCTGAAGACGTGCACACTGTCGTTGGAATGGAAACCCCAGTGCAGTCTCGGGAGGAAGCTCATCGCTCCTAGGAACAGAGCTTTGCTTTGCTCTCTTTCAGGGGAGCGTGTTGAGGATTTATGGTTTTGTGATGATGGAAGCGTGAGATACAGGAGAATCCAATTTATTCCTTGAAGGGACTGTTCCGTCTCCTGTGTACAGAGTGCACCGCGGTTGGGTAGAGAGTGTTTATGTTAGATAATAAATTTTGAAAATGGAGTCCTGAGTCTCAGCATAGCATCGGAGAAACTGGAGTGAAATCCGAAGCAGAGTATGAAAGCCGGAAACACGGCTTCGAAGGCGCCAGTGAGTTAGAGGCTGCTGTACGGGGGCTGTTCACAAGCAAGACGCCGGATCAGTGTCGGGAAGTCGGGGCCGCAGGTTTGGAAATGGCTGCTCGCAGTGAGAGCACCAAGGGCTCTGAGCTTTATCCCGGTGCTGCCCCAACCCCTTCCCAAGTAGGGTCCTGCACTCACCCATCCAGTCTTGCAGTCCCCGATACAGGAGACATCAAGGCTTGGTATCAGAGAGAGACAAGAAGACCGAAAACCCTCGACCCTAGGATGCCTCTGTCGTGGAAGGATCCACTGGTTATTGACAGGACTAATTACCATATTTGGGCTCTTACCGCAGACGCTAGGACACACAACACACGCACACACACACACTCACACTCAAGATACACAGGATATATCATATTGTGACCCGGCGCCTCTGCCCCACCCCTATTTTGAAAGGGAGGAAAATACGGTGCTAGAAAGGATGTGTAGGGGCTGAGTCCTCAGAGAGTTCCAAGGACTGAGATAGCCCGTGTGCGTTAGGCGTTGCCTGGGCTCGTGGAGGAGCTGGGACTGGAAGCCTGATGAGTGTTTTGACAGGTGCGAATGATGAAGAACAGCTTTCCAGGCCGAGGAGCTGCCAAGGAAGGGTCGGCAGATTCAGCCACCCACAAGTGCTGTACTGGGGCTTACTTCAAGTCTTCCTGTGCAGGAACTTGAGAGCGAGGTTAGTAAATGTGGGCTTCATCTGGTAACAGCTGCCACAAACATTGCTGAAGTAGTTCCTTAAAGGAAAATGGGAATCCAAGTGAGGAAAGAAAAGAGGAAAGTGGTATGAATTTCCGTATTTTCAGGCTGGTGTCCTATTATTTCACTTGGCTCTTCTCCCTTGTGCCTTGCAGTCTTGGAGAAGCTGTGGTGTTCATTCATCCACACATTCATCCTTCCACCCATCATCTCTCCTTTCATCCACGCACCGTCCATCGGCTGATCCTACACCCGTTCACCCATCTACCCCCTCCTCCCTCCAGTGGTGACTCACTGGGTACCCGTGTCGCACCAGGATAAGAATGCGACAGTGAACACTGATCCGGTCTGCCCTCCTCGAGCGTCATTCCGGTGGAGGGAGGCAGCCATCAGACAACGTGCATGAGTCGGTGCTGTGAGACGTGAGGGCTGTTCTTTCGCGTGGAAGAGTCAGAGATGGACCATCTGATACAAGAACGTGTGAGCCAAGAGCTGCAGAACATGAGGGCGAGATGTGGGGATCTAAAGTCACCGTTTCTAGGCAGAGGAGTCGAGGTTGCAAGATGAGAGTGAGGATGCCACCGTGACTAGAGTAGCGTGGACAATGGCAGCGTGGTAGGAGCCCAGGCCAGGGGCAGAGCATGAGACAGAGGGTAGCAGACTCATCAGCTCGACTTTGTGCCGACAGGGGAGAGATGCTGCTGGGGTTTCAGTGGAGGCGTGACATGATGTGATCTGTGCTGCAGGCTGCAGCTTCACACAGGACGATTCTGCCTGCCGTAAGGATGTTGGACTGTAGGGAGGGGAGCAGCCTGCCTTCCCTATAGACTGAAAGGAGGCAACGGATCCTGGTGCAGATCGCAGGAGCATTCCAGCAGCAGCTCGGATAACCTGTCCCACCGTCTCCTTTGACCAAGCCAGCCGCAGTTCCATTAACTGAAAATATGAAGACTCAAGGAATACTTGTTGTGCATTTATAGTTTACCATGAACTGCCATTTCCAGTGCTACATTCTAGGGCGACAGAACTGGCGCAAAACCATGTCAACAGCCCTCAGAGTGCTCCGCAGTTAGAAAAGGCTCACAGACTAAAATAAAAGGAGGAGAATGTCACGTGCTTTGAGAGAGAAAGCCCTAAGGCAGGGAGAGTCGCTGTGGAGCAGCTTAGGTGAGGTGTGCAGGTGCTAGGAGACAGCCCTCCGTGGAGTAGGGGGTGTGTGTGCCGTGCTTGGAGACCCTGCTTGGTTTCTGATCAGTGGAGATGCTGTGAGTTGGGGTGGGGGAGGTACTGATGCAGGAGACTCGGATATGTTTGGGAGGTGTCGATTAGACGGCTTCATAGTTGGGTAAAGCATGTAACTGGAAAGCAAGCTAGCGAGTTTCTTTGGTAAAATGCACTGAACACTGAGTTTGCCACCTTAGCTATTCTTGAGTGCACGGTGGTTGGCATTCACAACGCTGTGCGACCAGGCTTTGGGACTCTTCATCTCGCACGACCCTGCATTCCCGGTCCCCCAGTGGTGGCAGCCGCCATTCTTTCTTCTGCCTCCATGGATCTGAGTGTGCGGGGCCTGCACACAAGGGGAGCCAGGCAGGCAGACTTCAGACTTCTCCCCGTTGGACCCACTTCACTTGACAAATTCAGGTGTGGCAAGTGTCAGGATTCTCTTCCTTTTCTTTTTCCTCCCTCCCTCCCTCCCTCCCTCCCTCCCTCCCTCCTTTCTTTCTTTCTTTCTTTCTTTCTTTCTTTCTTTCTTTCTTTCTTTCTTTCTTTCTTTCTTTCTTTCTTTCTTTCTTTCTTGACAGGCGGAGTGGACAGCAAGAGAGAGACAGAGAGAAAGGTCTTCCTTTTGCCGTTGGTTCACCCCACAATGGCCATTGCGGCCGGTGCTGCGCTGATCCGAAGCCAGGAGCCAGGTGCTTCCTCCTGGTCTCCCATGTGGGTGCAGGGACCCAAGCACTTGGGCCATCCTCCACTGCACTCCCAGGCCACAGCAGAGAGCTGGCCTGGAAGAGGGGCAACCGGGACAGAATCCGGCACCCCGACCAGGACTAGAACCTGGGGTGCCGGCGCCGCAGGCGGAGGATTAGCCTAGTGAGCTGCGGCGCAGGCCTTCTTCCTTTTCAAGATGGAATAATACTTCTTTATGGGTACTTTCCACATGTTGCTTATATGTTCATATTTTGGTAGATATTTAGGTTGTTTGTACCTTTCAGCTGTAGGAATAATGCTATTATGTACAGTTTTGGGACTTTGCTCTGAATTATATTGGGAATACCCTCAGGAGTGGAATTGCTGGATCATGCAGTGATTCTTCTTGTTAAGATTTATTTATTTGAGTTACACAGAGAGAAAAGGAGAGACAGAGAGTGAAAGAGAGAGCGAGCGAGAGGTCTTCCATCTGCTGGTTCACTCCCCAGTTGGCTGCAACTGCTGGAGCTGAGTCGATCCAAAGCCAGGAGCCAGGAGCTTCTTCCAGGTCTCCCACGGGTGCAGGGCCCAAGCACTTGGCCACCTTCCTCTGCCTTCCCGGGCCACAGCAGAGAGCTGGATTGGAAGCGGAGCACCCAGGACTCGAACCAGTGCCCATATGGGATGCAGGCACTGCAGGGAGCGGCTTTAACCACTACACCACAGTGCCGGCCCTTAGTTAATTCTATTATTTCTTTTTTGAAGAACCATATTGACTAGAGGAGCTTCAACTTCTGGACTAAAGAATTCAGACGTGTTTGTTTTGGCTAATGGGGAGATAACAAGTGTCCTTGGGAAGGTACACTAAGCAGATATTTTAAAGGGGAGAGGTGTACGTCAGGGAAGCCAGTGTGGAAGTGGCTGCAAACCTTAATGTCGTGAGACCTGTGTAAAATGAAAGGTCAAATCAGCATCACTCATACTAATTGAGATCGCTTCCTTTCCATCACTGTGAGAGGAACTTGCAAATTCTAAACGTTTCCGTCTTCCGTAGTAAACGAGCTGTATTGATGTCTGAAGGGTTCTGACATCAAGAGAGAGCTATTTCTTTAAGCAGTAAGAACTGTAGAGGGCAGGGAGAGCTCTCCTTGGTGCTGAAAGTAGACATGACACTCGCGTCCCGTGACTAGAGATTGGAGCTGCAGATAGGAAGGCAACGATGAATCAGTGAACGAATGCATTTTAACTCTTTCACACTCCCAAGTCTTCCTCTCTTTCATTCGTCAAATTTCAAAATCTTCGTGTTTTGTCCTCTGCCGCCACCCATCATCGTATCTCACTTAGGACAGTTCATGGGCCTCTGTGTGAGTCAGGCTGCAGGCAGAAACTGGAAACCACGCTGAGTCAAACAGAAGGACCTTAGCAGAAGGAATTAGTGATGTGTGTGTTTTCTTCAGGTGTACGTGGAGGACAGACAGGGTGATGAGGCAGCCCAGAGATCAGAAGCTGTAGGAGTGTGCTGCAAGCCCCAAGCGGGGAAGGCCACAGGGGAGCATGGAGGGCAGGTCCTGGAGCCATGGAGTCAGGCCCCTGAGGTGGGGCTGGACCCTTAGAGGATCCAGTGAGAGCTGGGCTGTGCCAGAGGCCGGCGCAGCTGGAACAACACGGGAGGGAAGATGCAGCTCTGCCAAGGGCACTACCAGCAAACAAAGGAGAAACCCTGGCCTCTCTCCCATCCGTGCTCTAGTCTTCCACCTGTGCCCCCCACAGGGCAAATCCCCCTGCAGGCCAGAAGACGAAAGTCTGTATAATGCTGTTTTCAGTGGTGGAGAAAAGAGCAAGAACTAGGTCTGATCGCTCACAGGCATGTGGCCAGCACAGCCTCCTTGTGTCCCTGGTTATCCTTTGGGCTCCCATAGCTCCAGCCATCACACTGTCTGGAGTCTACTACAATGTTGTTATGGTGCCACTCCGAACTCCCAACTCAAGTGTTGGCCCTCTGTGACAGCTGCCATGGCTTCAGGGGGAAGCACACTGTGGGGGGGGGGGTGTCTCAGAGCTACCCCTCTGCTTCCAAAGCAGCTCATGCAGACCACAGTGACCACAGTGACCACAGCCCTGCGGTCTGCAGTTACTGCATGTCTCCTGCTAGGTTTCTGTCCCTAAAGCTTGGAACCTCTTTCTCATCACCAATAGGTCCTGAGTCCCTAACACTGGGCCTGATTGTCAGGAATGTATGTAAAATGAGATGGAATGCCTTTAAAAAAAAAAAGAGCAGTCTTTTCTGCCAATACATCTTTTATATAAATGTGTTGACAGCTTGAGAGTCTTGCATCGTGCCATTTAATTCGTGCAGCTGGTCTTTAGTTTGGGCTGTCTTTCATGATTCCGCTTATGTCCCATAGACCAGAGAATACAACTTGTCAAGGCCACAGCGTTAGCCAGGTGCTGCCACTGGGGCATGACCAAGAATCCAGGGCCTCAGCGATGAATCTCCTGGGGTTTCTAGACATATTTTGCACAATAAAGGCAAACTCCAGCCTTGACTCTGAGTCTGTGCTCCTGCTCAGTCTCCAAGCCTGGTGATGGTTCTTTTAGAAATTATAAGGATTCACAACGGCTGGGGCTTTTAGGTCGAGATGGAATGACCTCTAGGACAAGGCTGTGAAGAATGAAATCAGCCAGAGCAGAGCTGCTCCAACCAGACAAGGAATCAGGGAGGAGAACGCGTTTATGAGCCTCTCTGTTGCGACTGTCCCTTTGTTTCCTGATTATGGATGTGCTTGCTAATTGCACTATGTGTCCTGTTACCTGCATAAAGAGATGCCCCTTTGAAGTGTTCACCCTGCTACTTCACATAGAAGAATTGATTTTCATTGCTAATTAAATAATCTTAGTCACTAAGGAGGAAGACTGCCTCCTGGCATATTCGCATGAAATTAGCAGTTTCAAAGCATGCTTGCTTCTCGCCCCACCCACACTAAGAAGTTCAGCCTGGCTCGATTCCCCTGAACTAACAAGTGAAAGAGAGGCCGATCCATATCCCTGATCAGATAGCTGTCTGAATCAAAGCTCTATAAAAGCATTCGCTGACTCCCCATTGCCTGCAGGACAAACTCTGTCTTAGCCCTGTCACTCAAAGCTCAGTATGATTTCCTGATTTGGCCCCTTAATTCTCACTGTGCCCACTGACCCCTTTAATCTACTGTGGTACATCAACTTGGCATAATTGTTTGGATGAGTTTGGAGTGATGGAAACACTTATCAAACCAATTTAAGAAAAAGGGGCTCCCGCCATGCCTCCTCCCGGGCCGCGCTCCCCTCCCCACACCCGGCTTCTCCAAGCCACTAACCTGCGGCTGCAGCAGCCGTCCACACCCCGGCAGCACCATGACAGATCAGGCCTTTGTGACACTGACCACAAACGATGCCTACGCCGAGGGTGCCCTGGTGCTGGGCTCATCTCTGACACAGCACAGGACCTCCCAAAGCCTGGCCGTGCTCACCACCCCACACGTCTCAGACACCATGAGAAAGCCTTTAGACATAGTCCTTGATGAAGTCACCACAGTGGACATCTTGGACAGTGGCGACTCTGCGCATCTCACCTTAATGAAGAGGCCCGAGTTGGGTGTCGCACTGACCAAACTGCACTGCTGGTCCCTTTCCCAGTATTCAAAATGTGTGTTCGTGGGTGCAGATACTCTGGTTCTGGCAAATATGATGCTCTTTTTGAGAGAGAACTGTCGGCTGCACCAGACCCAGGCTGGCCTGACCGCCTCAACCCTGGGGTCTTTGTTTATCAGCCTTCGGTGGAAACCTATAATCAGCTGTTGCACGTTGCTTCCGAGCGAGGCAGTTTTGATGGTGGGGACCAGGGCTTACTGCTGGGCAACATCAGATATCAGAAACACCTGCCATTTATTTATAATCTAAGCAGCATTTCTGTATACTCCTGCCTCCCAGCATGCAAAGCAGTCGGTCCAAGTGCCAAAGTTGTGCATTTCCTGGGGCAAACCAGACCATGGAATTATACTATGACACCAAAACAAAAAGTGTCAGAAGTGAGGCCCATGGTCCCACCATGACTCATCCACAGTTTCTCAACGTGTGGCGGGACGTCTTCACCACCAGTGTTGCACCTCTGCTCCAACAATTTGGCCTTGCCAAAGGCACCACTCATACCAGCATGTGGAAGATGTCTCACGAGCCGTATCATACTTGTCCCTTGGGGAGACCCCGGCCACCACACGACCATGTGTGTCCTCAGAACGGAAAGAGCGGTGGGAACAGGGCCAGGCTGATGACGTGGGAGCCAATTCCTTTGACAACATCAAGAAGAAGCTTGACACTTGCCTCCAGTAGCACTGGACACACCCACTTCACAGGCACTTGTTTCTGATACTTGGCATCTAGAGCTGGGTTGAGAAAAGTCTGTTAGCGCTGCTAGAGGCTTCCACTGAAACTCATCAGACGAAGGGTCTCTGTAGAGCGAGAACTGGGCAGAAGTTGTGAGGCAGCAGTTCTGTTGTACGGACAGTGTCCTGCTTTTCGACACTAGACTTAGCTGTGTCACGAACGTTCACTTATGCAGATTGCCAGTTATACATGGTAAAGGCAATACATAGAAATAGATATATATGGATATGTATCAAACTACTAAGTTGGCTGTATCAACTCTAGGGGGAAGAGTACAGAGCCAGGTTCCCAGTCAGTTTCCCTGCCAGACAGCACATGGCACCTGGTCCCCTGCCTGCTTGCTTGCACCCTTCACTAGACCTGCCTCCTAGAATTGTCCAGAGGCTGCCGGAGTAAAGACAGACTATAGTAACACTGCCGAGTGACTCATAGCCACAATGGCATCAGCAGCTGGCACAAACCGTTTCACTGCCTAGCCCGCGTCTGAAGATGTACCAGTGTTTGTGCAGGGAGGTGGCAGCCTGCTGAAACGCTTTGGTTCAGTTCTGTATATTTGAAAATAGTGTGTTCTCTGATGGTTGCCTGCAATGGCACCCTGTATGGAAAATAAAGACTCACTGCCAAGAAAAAAAAGGAAAATTTTACCCAAAAACTTTGAGTTCAGCATGTTTGATATTGTTGAGCCTTGTGGAGGGAGGGTGGGAGGAAGAGAGATTGAATTTGCCTTGGAGGTCTCTGCCCACTTCATTAGACAGACAGGTCCTCTTCTAGCAGACCAACAACCAGCTACCAGCAACCTCACACTTCCCTGTGCCCAGCTGGACCACCACAATGGAAGGAAGTCTTCAAGTCCCAGATTCATATATGAACCCAGACAAGCCTCTGATTGGTCCTTCTGAATCACAAGACCATCCCGAAGAAACCTTTGATTGGGTCTGCCTGTATCACATGACTGGCCCAGAAGCTTCTGATTGGGTCTGCCTGCATCACATGACTATCTCTGGTAGCTAGAGAGATGAAATGCTCTAGTTCAGGCACCTTGAACCCTATGTCTACCCCTGAGGTGGGCTGGGCCCTCTGGACGGCCCCTCTCTAGGACCGTGTCCAGTGGGGAAAGATTCCCCAAGGGAACCAGAAGGAGGCAGGAAACCATGGCAAGCAAGAGAGCAGTGCAGTCCTGTCCACCACCACCACGCCTACACCTGTGTGCCTTCGTGTGTTCAGTGTTCTGGCGCATCCTCTGCGTTAGAGGTTCCACTTCCATCAAAGAAGGGGGCTTTGCCAAATTCTAAACAATGGAGCGACTCCCTTCTGTGTTTCCTCCAAGCTTTTGCCAGCTTCTGTGGTAGAAACGCATGGCTGCCTCCTCCACCAGACCCTGACTGACTCATCGGAACAGCTTCCTGCGTCTTGCTGTCTTCAGTGTTCAACATAGCACCTTCAACATAGTAGGTCCTTCCAGAACTGAGCAGGACTAACTAAAACTTTTCTGTATGAAACCCTAACCTGTGTTCATTCTTATCTTAAAATTCCTTAAATTGTCACCACTCGTCCTATTCACCAACATTCTTTGAAAGCCGCATATCAAGAAAAACTCTTGGCCGGCGCCGTGGCTCACTTGGCTAATCCTCCACCTGCGGCGCCAGCACCCCAGGTTCTAGTCCCAGTCCCAGTCGGGGCTCCGGATTCTGTCCCGGTTGCTTCTCTTCCAGTCCAGCTCTCTGCTGTGGCCCGGGAGTGCATGGCCCAAGTGCTTGGGCCGCTGCACCCGCATGGGAGACCAGGAGGAAGCACCTGGCTCCTGACTTTGGATCAGCGCAGTGTGCTGGCCGTAGCAGACACTTGGGGAGTGAACCAATGGAAGGAAGACCTTTCTCTCTGTCTCTCTCTCTCTCACTGTCTAACTCTGCCTGTCAAAAAAAAAAAAAAAAAAAAAAAAAAAAAAAAAAAAAAAAAAAAAAAAAAAGAAAGAGAACAACTACTCTTGCATAGCAATGCAGCTGGCTGCTGAGCTGGGGAAGACACGTCCATGCTTGGGAACAGTCAGCCTTGCCAGCCACGAGCAGAGACGTAGGACCGCTACCGAGGGTGGCGGCAGGTGCATTGCTTCCTGTGCAGCATTGGGAAGCTTGTCCTGCATGTCGATACTACTCACTTTTCAAAAGGAACTGAGGAGTGAGTCGTGAGGGGAGGGGAGGTCAGCTCGAACATGGATGTGCGTGAGAAGGGACGGTTCCCAGGGACCAGACTGGTCTGTTGGGGGCGTGCACTTGTGCAGGGTAGCCTAGACAGGGCTTGACCGGGACGTGTGACTCGGCACTGCACGATCATTGCTGCCCACAGACGTGAGGCAGAGTTTACACAGTTGTGCAGGTTCTGGATATACCCGTGTTTATCTCTGTAAGATCTTTGTACACCCTGCACCAAGAGTACCTTGGCTGTTGTAGATGTGAAGAGAGAAGTGGAAGTCGACAAGGAGGGGTCCAGCTGAATCCCTGAATGTTCTGTGTTCTCTGAGCCCTAATCCAGTTCTCTTTCCTAAAAAGAGAGTGTGGTCAGCACCTCCAAGGATGTGGGTTAAAGAGAGAGAGCGCCTGAGTGATGTCACAGCTTGGTCCATCTGTTGCTTCCCTCAGAGGGTTCTACAAGGAGGATGAATTGAAACAGAGCGGGCTGGGCTTACAGCCTGGCTCTGCTGCTTGGCTTCTGCGTTGCAGGAACAATCTCATTCACCTCTAGGACCCTCAATTTCTTCATCTTTGAAATGGGATGAGTATGTATCGCACTTGGCTGAAGGTGCAGACAAGATGAGATGACCTTTGAGAAGATGCGAGGTGCCCAGGGGGAGCAGAGCAGCATGCGTGAGAAACGTGCATGTAGCAGTCCCACGAAGGGCCAGGAGGCGTGAGCGGCCCAGGCACCTGGCCCGGGGTGCACCTGCCTTCTTGGTGTCTCCTCATAGCATTTTGCAATGAGTAGAAGTACTTGGCATTTCACGTGTGCTGGGATCCGAGGCCTGACCTTGTTGCGGTTGAAGCAGATGCTGAATGTCTTGCCTTCTAAGTTGGAAAAGCAAAGCTGAGTAGTTGATGTCAGTAGTGGCCTGATTGTAGCTTCCATTTTTGGCTGCCTTAGGCATTGCAGAGTGTGCTCATTAGGTGCAAGTAGTGCACCATCTCCTGTAATCCTGACAGCCACCCAGCCTGTGGACACTGCCAGCCAATCCCCTCCCATCCTACAGCTGGGGGCATTGGAACCCAGGGAGGTTAAATAACGTGTGGAAGACTTTAAGGGTGCTAAGTGGTGGATGGAGTTTAAACAGACATCTCCCCCTCTGCTAGTCTGCATGTCCCCGTCTCTCCACACTTATATTTTAATATCAGAGGAAAAGAAGAAAAACATCCTTATCTCCTGGAGAGAACTCACTTCTCCCCCTGGAGCTAAGCTAAAATAGAAGTATTGCACATGCGCTTTTATCAGACAGTGAAAATGCCTGTGGCAGCGGCCAGCAGAAGGCTGTTCACCCCGTGATTCAGAAGGGCCGCAGGGAAGCTTTGGGATAGCTCTTTACGCCTTTTGATCTGCCCACTGGAAGAGGGAGGGAGCTTCAATTGTGTGGTCCCACAGGGGGGCCGTACAGAGAGGCTGCTTGGATTCTGTGTCCCGCGTAGAAGAACTTGGAGCTGTCCAGCACGGTGGCCAAGAGCCTTGCGGAGTTAGTCACTGCCTCCTTTCCATGGAGCCTGGGACACACAGGGGGCGCTGGAGAGAGGACGACACAGGGGGCACAGCAAGGGGCTGGAGGGCACAGGGACTCCCCTGGTTTGTGGAGAGCTGCACGGCTGGGCCACCCACAGCCTGCTAAACTCGGCTGAGCACCCGTCAACTCTCCGGGAGAAATGTGCGCAGCGACCGTGTCTCGTGATGGCTGGGGCCGGGCCGTTTACATCAAACCATTTTGATTGTTCTCTAATCCTTGCCCGTTGGTACCCAGGCAAAGTGCTCTCCCGATTGAGTAGCAGATCCCGTCCTGATGGGATGGGTACAGAGTACATCCCAGCGCAGGCAGTGTTGAGAATTACAAGTCCAGCCTGGGCCCCGTAAGACTCAGCCTGCCCTTCCCCCGTCACCCCCCAGTGCGGCCTGAGGCTGCTGAGATGGGGAGGGGACTCACCCGTGGTCACCTCTCTCCAGCTCTCCCTCACCTCAGAACGTGCTTGTGGGAGGCAGGGTCACCCCCAACTCCTCCCCTTTGGGGTTTTGTGCTTCTCTGATGCATTGGGTCCAAGGAGCAATGGAAAGGCCTTTGCGTAACCCCATGGTAGTCCTGTGCTGCCGATCGACTGGTCACAGGGGCTGTCTTCGTGTAGATGCCTCGGGAAAGAGACAGCAGCAGACGTGCCCCTTGTCAGCCTAAATGACAACAATCAGAGATTATGAGACAGTGGTGTTTCTACAGGAACAGCAAAGCATTGCATTGGGGATAGGCATGAGCTAGCAAACCATGGGCCTGTTCAAAAAGAACCTGCGCCCACATAGGAGGGGAAGAGAGAGATTGGGCAAGTGGGAGACGTTTAGCCAATGAGCAGGGTGCGGCGGTCAGCAGGTAGCAAGTGACTAAGAGGAGCCACCGAGTGCGGGGCGATTCTTGCCGAACCAGCTCGTCAGGGAGGCAGACCGATGACAAGGCGGATGAGGATCTGTTCCAAAGTGGAGGGTGATCTGAAATCGGGGGAGGAGGCGGGATTCTCGCAGGGCTGACTTAGCAGGCTTCTTGCTATGGCCGGTCGAGGTAGACGAGGCCCAAGCTGGAGGCCTCGCTGGAAAGAGGGCTCTGCTGAATGAGCCTGACCAACGTCTTGCCAGCCTGCAGCCTGACTCTTGTCACGAGGTGGCTGTGCGCACGACACCAGGGCAGCCCAGCCGCGAGGGCACGGGGAGGCTGGGCTCGGCGAGGTGGACAGACGGGACTCGACAGTGAGCACACTGGGCTGGCAGGCACAGGGTCTCGGCCATGTCCTTGTGGCGTGACAGTGGCCGTCACAAACAAGGCAGCCACAAGTGCGTTCCGATAAAGCCTTATTTACAACCAAGAGATGGGAGCCCGGAACACGGTGCCCGGCTTCTGTCCAGAGCTGGAGTCTTGCCCGTGCATGCTGGAGCAGTTTCCAGAGGACGCGCATCCTGTGTGCCCCACGCCTCTGCTGCTCGTTCCACTTCCCCAGTGGTGAGGGATGTGTGGAGCGGGCCACCCTGCAGGCCTTTGGGATAAAACAGACACATTTTCCCAGACTTCCTACCTCGTGCGACTCTGACAAGAGTCTGGTTTGGGGAACAGGGAGCCAGCAGACAGGGAGGGGAGGTGTCCCGGGTCGCAGGGGAGAGCACCTCCGTGCTGAATAGACATGGGTGACCCTGAGATGTCCCCGCGGGGAGCAAGACACTGCCCTCCGACCCAGGAAACAGGCAAGTGTGTGGGCTGTGTGAGTACCACCCGCCCCTGCGGGCAGAAGCGTGGCTATGGCAGGTGGCACTGGGGCCGACTGTGACACTGAATCAGCCAGCAGTCGACCCATCCCCCCCGGAGCAGAGCTGCAC
The DNA here is from genome assembly GCF_964237555.1 of Oryctolagus cuniculus. Classification (NCBI taxonomy): domain Eukaryota; kingdom Metazoa; phylum Chordata; class Mammalia; order Lagomorpha; family Leporidae; genus Oryctolagus; species Oryctolagus cuniculus. Next base: position 4,125,174 of record NC_091433.1, on the reverse strand, counting down.
ACGGGGAAGAAGGACTTCCAACAAGGGAACGGGCGCTGTGGAAGCCGAGGGCCAGGGGCACACTGCTGAGGGCCTGACCCCCTGGTCCCTGCCGCCTCCGTCCCCTGGCCTGTGAGTGGACCTGGTTACCTCTGCCAAGAGCATCACCAGGGTGCTGGCCCAGGCTGCCCGGGGCTCCTGGTGTCCCTCCCCATTCCCATGTGTGACGTCCTGATTACCACGTTCCTTACCTGTTTCCCTACCCAGGAAAGTCTCAGTGACGTAATCTTCCACCCTGCACTAGACCAGGCACCTCAGAGTGTTTGAGAGATGTTGGCTCTGCTCCCGTCTTTTCTGGGTCTACGGACTATTTAGCAAGAGTTGAGCTGCCTCATTCCAGTCGTGACTGCACCCACACCCTGTGTGCTCAGAGGCTCAGCAGAAAGGCGATGGTCTTGGGCTACTACCCCAGCTCCCACTCTCTGCCACACACCTGTGCTTCCTGCCTCTGTTCACGCTGGGTTTTTGCAAGGGGTTGATTTCATGCTGCAGCACGTGAAAGCTGAGTTTCCTTCCATAGACCCAATAAAGTTCAAGATTGGGTTCATCGGAGTTGAGCCCGTTGGAGGCAGGAGACGTGACTCAGCTGGAAAACCATTTCATTCATCTGTGGTCGGTGTCGCCAGAATACTGACTGTAAATCGAGCTGGGGGATGTGATTGGAACTGCCGTGCAGTCAGCCTGCGGGGCCAGGATAAGCTTTGAATCTGTGACTCAGCCATGGGCACTCGGAAAACAAGTGGAAACCCCAGGGGCACAGCCTGCCCGTCTGTGTTAGCCAGGGCTCCCCAGTGGGGCAGTCAGCGGGTGTGCGCGTGGAGAGGAAGACTTGCTGAAGCCATCGCAAGATGTTGGAGGCCAGGGCATCCCCAGATTTATAGCGTGAGCCAGCAGCTGCAAGAGCCAGGAAGAATGGACGCTTCCGTTCCACTCCAAAGGCAGGAGATGAGCGGAAGTCCCAGTCTGAAGGAAGCCAGGCGGGATGAACTCTGAAATCCACGCAGTGTGTGTCACCAGTCATTTTCCATGCACCTTTGAAGGCTCCTTGTACATACAGTTTCCACAGACTTTTGCACCAAAATGAACTTCTCTTTGAATTCCACTTTCCACGAATGTTTCTAAGTGCCATCATCCAGCTGACTGAGCCACCCCTCCCCACGCAGAGGGAGCTTTTGCCAGTCCAGACCGAGCCGCACTGGAGTGCACAGGTCACAAGTCTCCTGCAAAGCGTCACCCACCTTCACTTCTCCGAGCAATGAAGGCGATGTTTTGGCCTCCAACTTTATTATATTTTTTGACTGACAAATAATAATTATGTACATCCAGGGCTCGGTGGGCTGTTTTGATACATATGTATACATTGTAGAATGATGGAATGGGACTATCCATTTTACCTCAGATAGGTACCACGTGAGCCTGTTCAAAACCCTCTCCTCCCTGTTTTGAAATTCATACTCCCGTTATGGTGAGCTGTGGTTCCCACGCTTCTCTGTCCCACAAAGTTCTCACATCCTAGGTGAGAGAAAGGGGCTGTCTGCCTGAGACCCGCTCGGGGCGCCTCAGCTGGCCAGAGTTCAATTCAGGAGGTTTAAAACTCAGCGCAAGGAGTCTGCCCCAGATTCCGAGTGGTGGAGAGGACATTCAAGGAAACAGAGGGTCAGGGCTGAGCCTGCACCTGCCTTCCTTGCTTGGAATCAAACACGGGGGCAGCAGGAGGGAGGGGGGCCGGCAGCCATGGGAGGGGCAGGCACACACAGGACACCCACGGCAGAGGGAGCTTCAGGAAGACGGCTGGACCGCGCCAAGTGGCCGAGCCACGTGCGCAAGTTTCCAGCGCACCAGCTGTCGCAGAGCCCCCACGTGCAGACACACGCCAGTCCCTCCGTGTCGCCCTGTGTCAATCAGGCTTCTCCAGAGAAGCAGACTCTAACTGGTGTGGGTAAGGGGTACCTCAAAAAAGTTCATGGCATTGGGGATGGAGGCCTGGAAGTGTCTGGGAGGACTGGGACAGGAATGAAGTGGCCAGCGTGGCTCTAGAGACCAAGGAAGGAGTTGCTTCCTCCAGACAGACACGGCGGGGTGAACTTGCACTGCTTCTCCCGGGGTGATGCCACAGGTGGCCCCACAAAGCTGTTCTGCGCATCAGATGAGACAGCACGCGTGGCACACGGGCACCTAACAAGTCTTTAATAGATCCCAAGTTCCCCCACGTCTCCCAGGTAGACAGGAGAAGAGCTGAGACTATCGCCTGGGACCCAGATTCCAGAACCCCTGCAGTTACCTGGAGTGCTGTCCTGGCTGTTGGCTTGTTGGTTCAGCTCCACGTCCTCACGGGAGAGGCCTGCTGTGTCTCTCCACCATGTCCTGTTTGGTGCATTTCTTCCACTCATTCATTCATGCACCCACCTCTTTGTCCATTTGAACATCCACTCATCCATCAGTCCATCCATTCATCCATCCACCCGTTCACTCATACATCCAGTCATTAATTCATTCACTCACTCACCCACCCTCCTGTTCATCATCCAGCCACCCACCCACCCACCCACCATCCACCATCCACCCATCACCCCACACACTAGTTCATCTACTCATTAATTAATCCACTCATTCTCCCACTCATCCATCCATCCACCCCCCCACCTGCCCATCCATCCACTCATAAATTATGTATTCACTCATGTATCCACTGGCTCATCCAGCCACCCACCCAGCGACCCATCCACCCACCATCCACCCACTCACCCATCACCCCATCCACCATTCATCTACTCATTAAATAATCCACTCATTCACCCACTCATCCATCCATCCACCCACCCACCTGCCCATCCACCCACTCGTTCATCATCCAGCCACCCACCCAGCCATCCACCATTCATCTACCCATTAATTAATCCACTCATTCATCTATCCATCCACCCACCCACCTGCCCCCCCACTCATCCATCCATCCACCCACCCACTTGCCCCCCCACTCATCCATCCACCCCCTCACCCCCCCACCCCCATCCACTCATCCCTCCCAGCTCTCCAGTGCCCGGGATGTGCCCTGATGTGTTGCCTGCTCCAAGCATCAGATGTTTCATCTGCTGCACGGACCATGATGTCTCCAGGCCGTTGTGAGCCCCAAGGATGGCTCATGGCAGTCTGTGTAGAGACGCAGCTCTGGACTGTGCTGCCAGTGAATGTTCAAAGAGATTTAAGGGGTCATTGCCAAGGTTGTAGAGAAGGGAGCACCAAGGGGGGAAAATCCTAAAAGTTAGCAATGCCCTGGGCTTCTTTCTCCCCCTCTTTCCTGACTGTCAGTGCTGATGAGCTTGGTAACAGCCATCTGTGCAGCCCCTGCTGACGTCCTTGAGGTCACTGCCAGAGGCAGATCAACTCCAGGCGTTTGAATCCTGCACCATGAGCCTCCTCTTGGAATTCAGAGAACCTGTCCCCCACCCCCCAGTTCAGTACCCAAGGTCCAGAGCCCTGTGCGTTGGTGTGACAGGCTGAATCGTGTCCTAAATTCTGTAGGTTGACAGCCTAACCCTCGGCGTGGACTAGGTGTTTGGGGATGGAGTCTTTGAGAAGATGATGGAGGGAAAATGAGGCCATGGGGTAGACTCTGAGCCAGAGTGGCTGTTTCCAGGTAAGAAGTGGAGGTGCGGACTCAGGGAGAAAGCAGTGACCTGCAAGCCAAGAAAATCAACTCTGTCGACCCCGTGGTCTCCGACCTTGAACCTCAAGGGCTAGGAGACAAATTCCTGCTGCTTCAGCCTGTCAGTCTGAGTGCTTCATTATGGAAGCCCCCGCGGCCCGATGCCCCACCCACACATCCCCGGCGCCTGGAGCACGCATGGCCCTCTCCAGGAAGAACTTGTCCACGTCTGATGCATGAAGAAATTAAGGCTTAGAGAGCTGGAGCCCTACACCCCATTACTGAGCCCGGCTCAGCACCCCCAGTCTCTCTGATGCTGCTGAGGGAGCAGCTGACCGTGGTATCCTCAGCCTTCTCTCGCCGCTAGCGTGCGCACAGTACCGGGCCCCGCGCCCCTCCTGGGGTTTGGACTGCATGAGGTCACCGTGTGCAGTGTCCAGTTGGGTATGGCTGCACCGCACCCACCATCCTACATGAGACTGTGTACCTGTGTAGGCTCTGCCTGGTGGTGTGGATTTCAGGAAATAGCACATGGATTAGATTTGTCACAAATTCTGTTCCTAAAAGCTACTTGGCCCAGCTGTCTTCTGGGACACTGTTAGAATGGCTACAGACATGGGGTCCGAAAGCAGGTGTCTGGGTTTTTAATCCTGACTCCTCCACTTACTAGTTGGATGTGGTGGAAAGATGGATGGATGGACGGATGGATGGACGGATGGATAGATTGATTTCCCTGAAGGAACTGGTTCACACAACTCCGGAAGAAGCCAGAGCAAGGAAGGGCTGATGTCACTGCTCAAGTCCATCGGCCGTCTTCTGGCACAGCTGCCCCTCTGTGCGGATGGTCAGTTTTGTTCTCTTAAAGCCTTCAACTACCTGGACGAGGCCCACTCGCATGGAGGGCGGCCCGTAGTGCTCAGTGTCCACTGATAAATGTTTGTCCCACCCAGAGCGTCCCCACTGAAACATCCAGGATAGCATTTGACCAAATATCTGGGCACTGCGGCCCTGCCAATTTGACACATAAACTTAACCCTAGTACTGGGGGACTATGGGGAAGTCGCTCAGGCCCTCTGGGCTATGATTCATGAGCTGTAAAGTGGGTTTGATGGAGTCTCCACCACACAGGACTGCTGTGGGAATCCAGTGCAATCGTGCAAGTGAAGGGGGGTGAACAGTGCCGACCACGTGCGGGCAGCAGGTCTCGGCCGGGTGTGGACAGTGTGACCATGTGGACACAGCAGGTGTCGGCCGGGTGTGGACAGTGCTGACCGTGTGGACGCAGCAGGTGTCAGCTGGATGTGAGCCAGGGGCTTGGGGCCTCCTGCTGTGAGCCAGGTGGCTCCTGCCCACAAGCAGGGAAAGCAGTGGAGGACGGCCCAAGTGCTTGGGCTCCTGCACCCACGGGGGAGACCTGGTTGAAGCTCCTGGCTCCTGGCTAAGCCTGGCCCAGCCCTGGCCTTTGCAACCATTTGGGAGTGAACCAGCAGATGGAAGAAGATTCTCTCTCTCTTTCTCTCTCTAACTCTGCTTTTACAAATAAGTAAATCTAGAAAGGAGGGGGAGGAGGAAGGAGTAAGGTCAGAAGACACGGACAGTGACCCCGTCCGCCCGTGACCCCACACCGAAGCTTGTGGACGTAGAGGGGTTGACAAGTGCAGGCTGGGGCAGGGAACAGAGCGGGAGGCGCAAGGAGTGGCTCGCGCAGACCCAGCTCCAGGCAGTGCTCACGGCAGGCTTGGCCCGGGGCCCCTGGAGAAGGGACGGGCAGGACACAAGGGGGCGTCGTGGAGCTGTGTCCCAGTCCTGCTTCCGGCACTCGTACCCCAAGACCATGGGGCGGTCCCTCCACTTTTGTGTACCCCAGATTCCTCGCTCTAAAGGAAGAGGGAATGGCTGGTTCTCAAGGGCTGCTGGTTGGGGGGTAAATGAGTGACCGCCTGGGAAGGGGCTCTGTGGACTGAGAAACTGCGCAAATGTGAGAGGTGATCCTAACCGTTTGGGCATCAGCTCCTCTGACTTCCGGTCCGGCAGTGCCCGCTCCTTCTCCCAGGGAGTGGGGAGAAGAATCCCCGCTCTCTGAGCATCCCCGGTATGCTCGGAACCGGCTAGGTCCTTCATGGACTTTTTGTCGCATCCCCATTTCATAGATGAGGACAACTGAGAGCCACACGGTAACACAGGGCAGCTTTGAACTACTGCTCGTGTGGAGGGACTTCAGGAGCTGAGCCGCCACCCCAGACGGGTGCAGGCCGTGCAGGGCTGTAGGCAACGTCTTTGCCATGCACGGGTTTTCTGGTTTTCCACCTGACACCGAGCCAGCCCCTGCCTTGGGCGATTGGCCGGCTCAGGGCAGACCGTTGCCATTGAGGGTTCTAAGAGCAACCAGAAAGAAATCAAAGCGAGGTGGGGGCGGGGTGCCTGTGAGGGCTTCTTGGAGTCTGAGCTGCCCGCCTGCCTCCCCGTCGTGCCCGGCTCCGTCCACGGAGGACTTAATTGAAGGAGCGCTTCCTGGGACATGCTTGTGAGTCCTGGGAGCTGCGCATCTCCGGGAGATGTACTCGGGGACAATCAGGTGATGCAACTGCCTTAGTAACCAAGCCCGACACGCAGGACCCCTGGAGGGGCACAGCTTTCGAACTGGTGTTTGTTCTCTGCAGGGTTAACGCACAAACAACCCCCACGTGGCTTGACCAGGTTCCTGTTCCTGTTCCTGTTCCTGTTCATTCTGGTGGGTCAGGGGAGAGGGACACGGCCTGAGACGCAGCAGGGGATGATGTTAGATGAAGGCAGAACTGCCTCATTAGCCTGAGTGCACTTTTTTTTTTTAAAGATTTATTTATTTGAAAGGCAAAGTTACAACAAATAGGAACACACACACACACACACACACACACAGTATCTCATCCGCTGGTTCACTCCCCAGATGGTCGCAATGGCCAGGGCTTGGCCAGACCCAAGCCAGGAGCCAGGAGCTTCATCCAGGTCTCCCACGTGGGTGCAGGGGCCCAGGCACTTGGGCCGTCTTCCACTGCTTTCCCAGATGCACTAGCAGAGAGCTGGATCAGAAAAGGAGCAGCCAGGACTCGAATGGTGTCTGTATGGGATGCTGGCACTGGAGGTGGCGGCTTTACCTGCCACACGACATCCCTGGCCCCAGGTGCACATCTGAACAGCCACTGAGCGTCTCTAATGCGGCCTGCCTGGTCCTTTTGTGGGTTCTTCACGTGCGTGGTGATCGTCCTCAGCGCCCGTGGCTGACAGAGTTCAAAGTCGACACCACGTCTCACGCTCCGCTTTCTGCTCCCGGGACGAAGCTGGCACCGGGAGCCGCACAGCTGGGCGCCAGAGAGCCCTGGAGGCCTTTGTGTGGGAGGGGCCAGGCCAGGTTCATGCTCTGCAAAGCTGTCTAGATCACGGTTAAACAGTGTTGTAGCCGATGAAACTGTCCTGCCCAAGTCAGTCATTTATTTTAAGAATGCCTATTACGGCCAGCGCCGCAGCTCAACAGGCTAATCCTCCACCTGCAGCACCAGCACATCGGGTTCTGGTCCCGGTCGGGGTGCCGGATTCTGTCCCAGTTGCCCCTCTTCCAGGCAGCTCTCTGTTATGGCCCCGGAGTGCAGTGGAGGATGGCCCAGGTACTTGGGCCCTGCACCCCATGGGAGACCAGGAGAAGCACCTGGCTCCTGGCTTCAGATCAGCACGGTGCGCTGGCCGCAGCAGCCATTGGGAGGTAAACCAATGGAAAAGGAAGCCCTTTCTCTCTGTCTCTCTCTCTCACAGTCCACTCTGCCTGTCAAAAAAAAAAAAAAAAAAAAGAGAGAGAGAGAGATAGTACCACGTCCACCAGGGCATCTCGTGCCTTCTCCGAGTCACCCTTCCCGTGGGTGCCGCCCGCGCCTCCGGGAACAAGCTCTGTGAGCCCTGGCGGCAGGGGCCCGTTGGCTTAACCTGTGCCAGCACGCACGGGCTCCAGCAGGCACGATGAAAATGAAAATTTAAATATATAGATGCAGAGTCCCTTTCATCCCTGAGAACACCTGGTAATCACTTCATTACAAATCGCCACAATGCGTCTTCAGCTAGAATTAATATTTGATCAACTCAGGAGCAGGTGCTCTTTATTTCAAAGAAAGCTGTCATTAGCCTCCGGAGATTTGACATGGATTATGAACGAGTGGGCAGGGCGTGCGTTCCCCAAATCCAGGGTTCTAATACCGGGCGTCAGTGAGTGTGCGCGTCAGCGGGGCGCACGCTGGCTGAGGCTCTGCGTGTCTCACGCTCACTCCCCCATCCCAGCACCCACTGGGGCTCCATAGGTGCAAGGTGCAGGGGTGCACAGGTGCAGAAGGCAAGCCCCTGCCTCTCCCTGGGGTGAGGGGCCGTTTGTTTTTATCCCGGGCTCCTGCCAGGCACAAAGGGCAGCATTCCCAGTGCTGACGCAAATAAAGTGGATTTTATTCCAAAGGTCAGAAAATGAGCACACACAGACATGCGAGCACGGGTGGCCCCACACACAGAAAGTGCCAGGAGCGGGCAGTGGACCCACAAGGAGACGGGTGGGGGAGGGGAGGCAGGGAGAGAGCACCCCAGGGCCTCCTGCAGTCTTGGTGTCCCTGGGGGAGAGCGAGCGAGAGCCGCGTCCAGTGCTGGCCCCTTTTACGAGGTGAGGGGCGGTGCCCCTACAGGCGTGAGGCGGCCTGGGAATCACGCGGCCCCTCCAGGCTTCCACGGGGAGCTCAGTATCCGTGTTTTCTCGGTGTCTTCCCCCCGGGCCCCGGGAGAAGCAGATGCGCCCTGGGAAAGGGAGCGTCTTGATTGACAACTAGGAGGACAGGATTACGCGTGGGGCAGGGGCTGGTGGTTTGCAGGTACCCCCAGCTCGCCAGCCCTCGCCAGCTGCCTGCCTGAGCCATATCAGTGTAAGACGTGCCACCTGGAGTGCAGATTGTGGAGCGGAATTTGCAGATCTCCCCAGCCCCGATGGTGCTGTGTGGTCCCCGGCGTGGGCAGCTGGTGACCTTTAGGTAATAAACACAATCACTGCCCGGTGTCGGGGGCCCCGGTTCCAGGGCTCCCACGACTAACAAAACCCACAGAGGCTCCGGCACATACAAGGGCAGGTGTGGGCACAAAACCGCTGCACGCCCTCCCACGGACCTCAGATCCCGTCTCCATGGCTCCAGTACCCAGCGCGCTGTCGGGGTATACAGACGGTGCTACTGGCTTGTCCAGGGCACGGTGACAGGGGACACCTCTGTGCCAGTGCACACACCTTGTCACCAGTTTTTCCATCTGCGGGTGGTTGGATCTGCGTGGGCTTTGAGGGCCCATCAGACTGCTGTATGCTGATGTGTGTGTGTGTACCTGTGTACATGCATGTGTGTATGTGGTCGCATGTGTGCCCCCGCACACGTGTGCATTGTGCACACAGCTGTGTCCATGCACGCACAGGTTTGCACACGTGTGCACGTGCTGCTTGGTTTAGTTTTAACGCCTTTAATGGTGTCGGGGACTCTTAGCTGGGAGACAAGGCTGAAGCAGAGCTTCAGATGGGGGGACCAGCCCTGGAGCTGCACCCGCCGTTCTCTTCCCTGGCCCAGGCCAGGCTCTGCTCCCGAGTCAGGTCTGCCAAGTGGCGCTGGGGAGGGGGCTGGATGAGCTCAGGGTGGGACGAGCAGTGTGGGCCACCAGCCCGCCAGCGCCCAGCCACCCCGCGGCCATTCAGGTTGGAGCTGAGAGCCCCCGGGTGAAGAATATTCGGGAACAAGCCCTGGAGTCGTCTCCTTGCAGTGGGCACACAGAGGAGGAAGTGAGAGGCCCGGCGCTGTGGTGGCCCCCGTAGTCCCTGTTCCACTGTGGGGCCGGGGAGGGGCAGCAGCCTCTGGGCGAGCCTCGGGCCGGGCGGGCACTCACAGGCCGGGGTCCCTGTGCCAGCCTCTTTCTTTTCTTCTGCAGGGACATCAAGCCAGACAACATCCTGCTGGACGAGCGTGGTAAGCCTGCCCCGGGTTTGCACAGGGACTCGGGCCGGGGACAGCGGAGGCCCTGGGAGACTGCGGGAGCGGGAGGGCCTGGAGGCCAGGTGACTGGCAAACCTTGGTTCCATCCTGGTGGACGAACAAGGGGTAGTCCTGGTGCAGGCCCTGCATGGCAGGTGGGGTTGGCCTTGCTTGGGGTTTCGCCTCCGAATTCCCTGCTGTTCACGCGGTGACGGAGACAGAGCCCAGTGGGGATGTGTGGGCGTCCTGGCCACGAACCCGTGGCTTTAGCAGCCGCTCATCTCTGTGAGCCTCAGCGTTGCCTTCTGCAAAATGGGGGAAGTGGCACACACCTTCCAGGGCGGTCATGGGGACACCATGAGGTGACCAGCCTGGCAGGCCAGAGCTCGGTCATTGCCAACCCTCTGAGCCCGCCCTCTCTTACTCTTGCCAGAGCATGGGGGTCACCAGGCGTCTTCAACAGTAGGTGTGGGCTTTGGCGTCCTCAATGGCGTCCAGGTGAGGCCGACACTGGTGGCCCGCGCCCACGTGTTGGGTGGCAAGGCGTCGTGTGCCTGGCCTCGGCCTCTGTGCTCTGTCCCTGTGCTGTGGTGGGATGCTGAGCTACGTTCTAGAACGCTGGGCACAGCCCAAGAACGCTCAGCAGACCTGCCGACTGGCTGGCCACGGTGGACGGCGTGGCGGCCTGGCGAGTGACACTCACTGGACTTTTGCAGGTACTCAAGGCCTCCAGGGCAGCGGGCTGCGCGGACAGGGGGGAAGTCTGCCAGGCACTGGAGGGTGGCTGTCGCCTCCTCTGCCCACCCCTGCAGGCCGGGGCCCGGCTCTGCCTACAGCGCCTCTGCAGTCTTCCAGGCGTCCCCAGCAAGGCTGGGCGCTGTCACCTGAGTGTGCCTCCCCACTGCCCCCTGCTGTCTGTTGCCACAAACACACCTGAGGCAGGGGCGGGGGAGGGGAGGGCACGGAACCAGGCAGGGGACATTGTTCCTGCTAAGTCGAAGCCAAGCAGCTCAGTCCACCCCAGGAGTGCCGGTTCTAACCGGTCTGACACAGGGTGGCCTGAAGCGCGTGGATGCCTGGGGCTTCCTGATTATTTGTTGGTTTGTTAGAGAGAGAGAGAGAGAGAGCTCACAAGCACTGGTTCATGTCCCCGGATGCCTGCAATGGCTGGAGCTAAGCCAGGCTAAAGCCAGGAGCTGGGAGCCAGCCCAGGTCTCCCACGTGGCTGCGAGAGGCCCAGCAACTTGAGCCATCACTTGCTGACTCAGCAGGGAGCTGGCGCCAGGAGCTGGCCCCTGCTGGGGACACGGGACAGGAGCTTCTGACCCGGGCCGGACGGATTGCTTTCCAAGGCCCTGCGCCCGCACCTCATGGCCAGGGCACAGGAGGAAGCAGAATCAAAGGGGACAAAGCCATCACCTGGGCGAACTCCGCCCCCCTCCCGCTGGAAGCCGCAGGAAGCTTGGGCTGGCCTTGTCGTGGGATGGGATTGGGTTTCCTCTTCCGTTTGCTGCTGCTGCCGCCGTGCCATGGGTTCACCGTGCTCCCCAGAAGATAGCGGGGGGGGGGTGCTCGTGAGAGGGTCGCGGGCGGCCTGAGCTGCGGGGAGGATCAGCGGCCGCCCCCGAGGGCCACCCTGGCAGCTGCGGGTGCGGGGAGCCCGGCCACGGCTCTGGCTCTCCTCCCACTTGTGCTCTGGCTGCTTTGGTTCAGCAGCAGCTCCCTGACCTCTGACCTCTCTGACCTCCGACACGGGCATGATGTGGCTCTTGTGACCCGGGCTGGGGACAGGCGTGGAGAAAGGAAAACAAGCCGGGCACCCTGGGGAGAGTCTCCAGGCGCTCCTCTCAGCTCCCTTGCATCCTAGCCCTGGTCTGCTCCCCTCTGCCTCCCCAGGACTTCCTGGGGGAGCCAGGCAGCCAGGACAGCGTGCATGACCCAAGGGGAGCTGAACGTACAAAATGCAGGCTCTTCTCTATTGCCCCAGCAACAGTTAGGTAGAAGAATAAGTGGAAAACATTCCCATTCAAAATACTGCTCAAAACTATGTAATGTGTAGGAATCAATTGACCCAGAAAGTATAAAGCGCCAATCAGGATAGCTCTGCACAAATACAGAAGGAATAAAGCAGGAGGTGAGTGCAAGAGCATGACCCCAGGTAAAAAAAGTCCACATCTCTCATGTGGACCTGTATGTTAAGGCAATTCCTATCAAAGTCTTTAACGGGAGTATTTTCCAAAACTGGACAGAATTCATCTCAGATTCATTCAGAAGGGCGAATGTCTGGGAGTCACTAGGAATACACTGAGAAGAAAGAGCAGTGAGGGGCGCCACCTCTGTCGGATTTACAAGAGCCTGCGCACCTGCTGTTGTGAACCCGCCATACTGCTGGCTCAGCGATGAGCAGTAGGTCGGTGGGACCAGAGACGCCGTAAGCAGATTCCACGTGAATGAAGACCTGTCATAAAACGACTGCTTTACAAATTATTGGGGACAGCTGCTCTTTTTTTTTTTTTTTTCAATAAGCCTTGTTGAGACAGCTGGCTATCTATCTGGAAGGAATAAGTCAGAATGTGGGGCAGGCATTGGCACAGTGGTTAAGACCTGCGTTAAGATGCCCACATCAGAGTGCCCGAGTTGGATGCTGCCCCTGCTCCTGCCTCCAGGTCCTGGCCAGTGCACACCCTGACTGACAGTGGTGATGGCTCAAGGACTCGGGGCCCTGCCGCCCACTTGGGAGACCTGGATTGAGTTTCTGGCTACTGACTTCAGGCTGAGCCAGCCCTAGCCATAGTCGGCATTTGGGGAGTGAGCCAGTGGTTAGAAGCTCATTCTCTCTTTCTCTGTCTCTCTCTGTCTCTCTGTCTCTGTCTCTCTCTCTCTCCACCTTTCTGTCTCTCAGATAAATAAATAAGTTTCTATTTCAAAGAATCAAAATGCTGGGGCTGGTGTTGTGACGTAGCAGGTAAAGCTGCTGCCTGAGCCGCTGGCATCCCATATGGGCACTGGTTCGAGTCCCAGCTGCTCCACTTCCTATCCAGCTCCCTGCTAATGCACCTGGGAGAGCAGCGGAGGACGGCTGAGTGCTTGGGCCCTGCACCCATGTAGGATACTGGGATGAAGCTCCTGCTCCTGGCTTTGGCCTGGCCCAGCTCTGGCCATTGTAGTCATTTGGGGAGGGAACCAGCAGATGGAAGATATCTCTCTCTCTCTCTCCCTCTCTCTCTCTCACTCTGCCTTTCAAATAAATAAATGAATAAATCTTAAAAAAAAAAAAAACTCAGAATGCTGTCTCACACCATATACAAAAATATATTCCAGATGGTTTTAAGATCTAAATGAGACAGTAAATTAGAAGTATTATAAATATGATTAAAAATGTGGGAGCAATTAAACTGTTAGTGGAGTAGGCTTCTGGAGCCTGGGACGTCGTAAGGAAAATACTAGAAACTATGAGACTAATATGCAGTTTGCATTTGGAAACTTGTACATGGCAAAGGCATTTAAACCAAATCAAAAGACAGGCAGTGGGCGAGGGAAAGGTATTTCATATCCTCAGTAGAGAATGGGAAGACACAGAGCTCCAACTAAGAGTCAGCCGAGGCCGGCGCCGCGGCTCCGTAAGCTGATCCTCCGCCTTGCCACGCTGGCAACAAGAGTCAGCCGAGGCAGTGCACGGGAGGCGGGTCCAGCCCAGACGGGTGGAGCTGACAGCGGGAGACGCCGCCTCTCCCCGCCTGATCTAAGCAGCCTGAAGTCACTGTCAGCACCGGCTACAGCTAACAACAGAGAAGCAGGCAACCCACGCCCACAAGCTCTGACTTCCTGGAGCACAGCGCAGAGCCGTGGGCTCGGCAAGCCCACTCCCGGGGATTTATCTGGTGGAAGTGGAAAAACCAGTATGTGAGGATACGCTCCAGAATCCTGAGTGCTGCATATCCTGTCCTACCAAGATAAATCAAGCCGACCAAGTTGGAAGCCACCTGGAACTGTTGAACTAAATACAACACAACCATACTATGGGGCTGCTTTGCAGTTTGGGAGGGCAGTATATTTTCATAATTCAGAATTTTTCAGATTTAAGAACATCTTTATATTAAATCCTATATACCCTAAAAATATAAGACAGTGTGTGTCGAATGTATGTAACAGATAACACTGCCGTAGGGGCTTGCAGTCAATGTTATACTTTGTAGTCAAATGCGTTACTGTTTCTGTAGTGAGAGACGACTAGTCATTTTACATCAAATAAATAAAACTACACAGAGAAGTCAGGTGGGTTCAGACCCGAGGGAGCTGAGGTGTGGACCTGGTTGATCTCGCGAGGGTTCATGTGCTGGAGGCGTGATCGCCAACGTGCTGGTGTGAGTAGCAGATGGGGCCTCAGAGGGAGGCGCTGGTGACACATCAGCCACAGCAAGGATCCGTGGCGGGCTGGTGGCGGGCTCGTGGCCTGAGTTCCTTCTCACAAGACCGAGTGGCTGGGAAAGAGCGTGCCTGGCCCCTGAAGCTCTCTCTGCCCCAGCTTGCCTCGTGGCCTCTCGCTGTCATGAGCAGTCCCGTGGGGACGCCGTGCCCCGAGTGTGATGCAGCCACGGGGGCCCTCACCAGAGACCGTGCAGATGGAGCGCCGGGTGTCGGACTCCAGCCCCTAGAGCGGTGAGAACGGCCAGTGGGCACGACCTCGCTATTGCAACAACCAGCCACAGTCCCAGCCTTGTGGCGAATTGTTTGTGGAAGCCAGGGAGAAATAAAAGAGGAACCAGCAGAACTGGGCGATTACATGGGGTGGGGGAGGCAGAGAGGGGCGAAAGGCAACTCAGAAGCATCCTTTGGGCGCTGTCGCTGTGGCGCAACAGGTTAAGCCGCTGGCTGCAACACCAGCATTCCATATGGCACCGGTTCAAGTCCCGGCTGCTCCGCTTCTGATCCAGCTCCCTGCTGATGGCCTGGGAAAGCAGTGGAAGATGTCAAAGTCCTTGGACCCCTGCACCCACGCGGGAGACCTGGAAGACGCTCCTGGCTCCGGATTGATGCAGTTCCGGCCATTGTGGCCATCTGGGAAGTGAACCAGCAGTTGGGAGACCTCTCTCTCTCTCTCTCTCTCTCTCTGTGCCTCTCTGTAACTCTGCCTTTCAAATAAATAATAAATCTTGTTTTAAAAAGTGCTGTCGGGAGGCCCAGAACCTTCCTGCAATGAAGTGTGAGCTGCTGTGCCTGGAACCGGATGGGGAGGGGAGGGGGGTTACGGCGAAGGCCACCTCCCGGTGCACGGCAGGGACGCGGGTGTCACTGGTGTTGGAAATGAGGGCAGGGGGTGAAGAGGATGGTTCTGAGCACGAGCAAACGCTGGGGGGGGAGGGGCGGCTCGCCCGCCTCCTCTGTGTCGGCGGTGCCTCAAATCCCTGGCTCCCACAACAGACCTCTGCGATGGGCATGCCGTTACTGCAGAGCAGGACGCAGTCCCAGGAGGAGCAAGCTGCTTGCCCACGGCCCTGCAGCTAGTCCCAGCCAGACTCAGGCCCCAGCCCGAGGCAGCGAGTGTGTGTAGCCTGTGGCTGCTGCACACGGCCTCTGCAGCGGGAGCGTGCCCAGCTGAACGGGGCACTGTCTCCAGCCAGGAGAGGGCCGAGGCAGCCAGAAGGCTGGAGTGGGCTGGGCTTGATCTCGGGACATGACGAGGTGGGGGACCCTGTGCATCCCAGCTTCATCCACAAGTCCCGCGAGAGTGTTCCGGATCGTCACTGAGTACCCTGTGGCTGCCTCTCCTGGGGACACTGGACAGAGGGCCCGGCCAGCAGCTTGCTCGCATGTCAGTGTCGAGGGGAGTCCGCCAGTGCCTTCTCTGCCCACCACGGGCAGTCAGTGGGCACGCCTCTCCCGTAGGCAGCCATCTCCTTTGGCACCTGCTCCAGGAGCTGCCTTCCCACCTCCTGGAGTTGCCCTCCAGCCCTTCCCTGGACAAAGCCACCCAGCTCCGTGTGCAAGTGCCACATCCCAGGCACAGCTCTCAGGCTTGATGGGAATTCCGCCAGCTGTTTGCCCGGGGATGGGATGACAGACGCAAGGAGAGAGAGAGCGCGTCACTGCATTTGTGTCCATCATCCAAGGCTGCCCGGGCCTCGTTCCCTAGAGAGTGAATGCTGGCACCCCGGCTTCTCCTCCCTCCCTCCCTGTCCCCCTCCTGTCCTCCCTTCTCCTCTTCATCCCCGCCCCTCTCAGCCCCTGGCTCCTTCCTCCTTCTCTGTCTCTCTCTCTCCCCTTCCTCCACAAGCTCCGGAGTGCCCGCCTGGTAGGTGCAGCTGCCTGCCCAGGCTCCGGCAGCCGCCATCACTCCACACTGGCTGCAAGGTGCCCTTAACCCCCACACTTCCCCACTGAGTCCACCAGGCACACTGGGACCCCCCCCCCCCCCGGCCCCAGCAGACCAACCGCAGGCCTCCTGCTGGAGGGGGCGTGGCCTCCAGCCTCTGTATGCCACCGTGTTGTTTCCTGCTCCCAGGTCTCAGATGACGTGTGTGCAGCACCACGTGCGTTCTGAGACACACGGAGCAGGTGTCGTGGCGGCCTTGGAGAAGACGCTCTTGTCCCCCGGCCGTCTCGTCTCCTCTGCCCGCACGCACCTTGCGGGCCTCACGGGGAGATGGCCCCGCTGCTGCAGGAGCCCTCGCTAACCCGGTTCCTGTCTGTGTGCGCAGGTCACGTTCACATCACCGACTTCAACATCGCCACGGTCGTCAAAGGGGCGGAGAAGGCTTCCTCCATGGCCGGCACCAAGCCCTACATGGGTGAGTGTGTGAGTTCCGCCTTGTGATGCCATCAGCCCGGTGCTGGGGGCCTCGGTGTTGTTCCCAGATCCATCAGCCACCCCCCCAGACACACACACACACATGCACACGTGTGTGCACACACATGCGTGCACACAAATGCATGCACACACGTACCCTGTCCCACCAGGCTGCACCCAGTCCCAGCATGCGCTGTGCCCCCTCCCAGCTGGCGCCTTGCCCAAGCTCTCGGCACCCCCGGCAGAACCTCCCATCCGGGGTCCTCTGCAGACGTCCCAGGCGGCCAGAGGGCCTTGGCTTGGGCTTGGGCCAGTGGAGGAGAAAAACACTGACACCTTAGTTTTTCACTCTTTAAGGTTTCTCGTTCCTCCTTTACTTACTTGTAACGCGTGTGTGTTATTATGGGTCACTGTGCAGTGTTTCACCAGCCACTTGCATTTCCAATTCCACGTCTTTCTGTCTGCAGTAGGTTACACTGGGGAAGGGGATTTCTTCTGCCTGCCGAGGGGACCCAGGAAGCCTTGTGGTGTGCCCGAACCCCACTGGCACTGGCCACTCTGGCCTCACCGCCAAGGCTCATGGTGCCCTTGCAACCTGGTTCTGTTTGGGGACTTTCTCACGAAAGTGTCATTTTTGGACACGTTCTATTTCCTCTCCGTTTGGGTGTCTGTTATGTAGGTGTTGGATCCTCTTTGTCGGTCTCTAGGCTCGTCACTTCCTCTCAACCTTTTTCACCCCTGAGTTCTCTGCCTCATTTGTTGAGGGCTTTCTGTCTGATTCGTGTTGTTCTTCCGTGTCTTGTCCAATTTTCTCATTAATTATCGTATTGTGATGCTGACAGCCAATGCTGTTTTCCTCAGTTGCTCTGAATGTCTGAGTTATCGGCCGTGCTGTAAGAACCCACGTCAAGACGGAGCAGCTCAGAGCCATAGCAAGGTGTCACCTTCCACAACTCCACTATCTCACTGGTTTCAGCTGGTGGGGCAGCCGGGGCAGGGCTTGGCCGGGGCGCCTGGGAAAATGGGACTGGCACCCCGTGGTCTGTGCGTCGGCATCACGACTCTGCTTGCATCAGGTTTTCTGATGTCTGGTAGGCCAAAGCAAGTCACGTGGCCAGCCGTGGGGGAGGGGGACCACACACGGCATGGGTGTGGCCGGTGAAAGGCCTGGTTCAGCAAGCCACTCCCCCTGGTGGGAGAGAGGCGCAGTGTTGACCTGTTCTGCTGGCTTAGCCTTCGGCTGTGCCTTCCTGGCAAGAGTCTTACTCTGCTCTTTAATCTCCCTTTTTGTACGTTAACTTTCTATGGAATTTGACTTTGACACCGTTCTGTGGCTCATTTTTATGCAGGACTCATTTTCTGAACTCTTAGGAGATGGCATGGCTCAGATCAGCTTTCCGAATGTAAGAGACCTGGGTCTTCCGTCGTCTTTGTAAAGTGTCAGAAACGAAGGCAGCTTTGCTCTCTGGGATTTCCTGGCTCTGTTACCCTCACCCATTCCTTTTAAACATTTATATTATTTATCTGAAAGGCACAGTTACACAGAGAGAGGGAAAGAGAGACAGAGAGAGAGGTCTTCCATCCGCTGGTTCACTCCCCAGTTGGATGCAGTGGCGAGAGCTGTGCTGATCAGAAGCCAGGAGCCAGGAGCTTCTTCCAGGTCTCTTACGAGGGTGCTGGAGCCCAAGCACTTGGGCCATCTTCTACTGCTTCCCGGGCCATAGCAGAGAGCTGGATCAGAAGTGGAGTAGCTGGGACTTGAACTGACACCCATATGGGATGCTGGCATGGCAGGTGGAAGCTTAGCCTACTACACCACAGCACCAGCCCCCAATCTTTAACTTCTTAAGTAAATTAAACAAGTGAAGTTTGGTCATGAATAGTGGTTACAATAATAGGCAGCTTGCTTTCAAGTATTCTCTGCACATCAGCACTGGGCTAAGTGTTTCATTTACTGCCCACCGACAAGGAGTAGACACAGTTGTTTCTTCCCAACGTAGCGATGAGAACCGTGGACACAGGGAGGTTGGGTGGCCTGGGAGAAAGGCCCAGGACCTTGTGACTCAAACACCAAGCTCTGAAGTGCCCATGGCAGGGATGCCATCTTAGAAAACTCTAGAAAACATGCATGTGAGTGAATCTGCTCACCCGAAGCTCGTCCCCCGGGACACGGAATGTTGGCTCCCATCAGTTAAGCCCTGGTTGGATGCCTTTGGAATCTGCTTCCTGGACGACTCTGAGCTGGGGCAGATCTGACCGAGCGTCCTCACGGCCTGAGCCCTCAGGAGAGAGCAGCGGGGCAGTCCCAGGGGGCAGCCGGACGGAGAGTGGGGCTGAAGGAGCTGCCCAGGCTGCGGCCCACGTTTCTGGGCTGGGCGGCAGCGTGGGTGACGGTTACGGCCCCTCTGGAGGGGGCTGGCGGGGTGCTGGCAGTGGCGAGCCTACTGTGAGGTGCTGGGGGGACCTCCACACAGGCAGCTGCTCTCCGGGCACACACAGCTGGTGTGTGAGGGAGCCACAAGTTGCGGCCAGGCCCGGCTGGACCCGAAGTCCACGCCTCGCCCACTGAGCCACCCACGGTGCCTTTTTGACCCTGGGGCCCCCATCTGAAAGCCGCGTTTCTCAGCGATAAGATCATTGTGCCATCCTGAATGACTGGCGGCACAGGAGAGGTTTCTGCCGGCCTGCGGGGGGCACAGCCGACGTTCCGAATGGGGGCGCTCTCACAGGCTGTGGGGTAACTGCGCCAGGCCGGGGGAGGCCTTGGGAGTGGGGACGGCCAGGGGAGAGCTCTTACAGCAGAGCTGAGTCCCACGCTCCCCAGGGGTGCAGGCGCCTGAGGCCGGAGGGCAGCTTTGTTGATTTCCGTTCAGAGGCCCAGGAACCAGTTACCAGAATGTTCTCTGCCGGGATTCAGAGAACAGACGGGTGAGGCGGCTCCGAAGGTGTCTCACGAGGGTGAGCCAGAAGAGAGGTTGGACACGCGCTGAATCTTCCCTCATTCCACGAGCAGAGGGAGCGCGTACTCGGCGGGGAAACAAAGTCAGACTCGCCGCAGCCACAGCCCAGGGCTTCTGGGGCTGTGGACAAAGAGCTGCTGTTCGCTCGGCAGATGGGGACCGCGTGTCCGGCAGGTGCCGGGCTCCGAGTCCGGCCTGGGGTGCGGGGATGCATCATG
This sequence comes from Oryctolagus cuniculus, assembly GCF_964237555.1. Classification (NCBI taxonomy): domain Eukaryota; kingdom Metazoa; phylum Chordata; class Mammalia; order Lagomorpha; family Leporidae; genus Oryctolagus; species Oryctolagus cuniculus. Next base: position 4,105,519 of record NC_091433.1, on the reverse strand, counting down.
GGCTCCCACTCTCACAAGCTCAGTGGAGCAGATGGCGTGGTGGACGCGTTGGACACAGGTCACGGCCGGGGCATGGCCGGGGAGCAGGCCCTGGCACAGGAAGGGGAGATGGACTCCCGGGGTGTCCTCCACAGGCTGCGGCTTAACCCGCTGCGCCACAGCGCTGACCCCAGGAAGACGGGCGCATCCTGCATTCCCCCAGCACACGGCCCTGGCCCGGGGGCTCCTCGCCAGCGCTCGCTGTTGTCCTGCGGCTGGGGGTCTTCCTATCGGGCAGGTCATGGCCTTGTTTGCAGCTCAGGAGTGGGTAACTGTGAGCGTCTTGTCATCGCCTCCCTGCCTTCCACGTCTTCTGTGCGAAGTCTCTGTCCGAATCATTTGCCCCATCAGTCGTGCTAACAGATACACTGTCCTAATACGAGGTGGCAGGGGCTTCCTGGCTCGCGTTCCTGGGAAGGTTTTACATCGGGGGCTTTGGGTCCCCCGGAGCTCACTTTGGCTCCTGGTTTGAGGCGTGGATCAAGCTGCTTTTATTTGCACCGGGCCTCTTTTGTCCTCAGGTCCATCTTTCGCTACTGAAACTCGGCAGCTTGGGCAAAATGCAACGGACCACAAACGTGTGGATCCATTTCTGGATTCTCTCCTCTCCCATCCGTCTCTTTGTTTGTGCTTTGGCCAATCTCGCATTTTTTCCCTGTAGCTTTAGAATACTGCTTGAAACCAGGTAATGAGAGGCCGTCAACTCTCTTCTACTCCAGAGTAATTTGACTCTGCTAAGTCCCCTGCCTTTCCTTGGACATTTTAGATTTAATTTGTTGATTTCCACCAAAGAAAAAGCCCACTGGGATTTTGTTAGCGTTGCCTTGAGGGTTTACAGGAGTTGAAAGAGCAGCGGCTTAGCAACACGGCTACCTTTCCACACACTCAACACGTCTCAGGGTCTTCCTCCCCCCTTCCTGGTTTCAGCACCCGTTGTTGGCACCTATTCTGTTACACGTACATGAGGATGCCCACGATCATTCCTGGGAAGTGAAATTAAAAGATGAGTTTATTCTGGTGCAAAAACGTTGAAATCCATGCATATGTAGGGCCCTCAAAAAGTACATGGAAATCTATATTATGGAAACATGGTATATGGATTGAGTTTTTTTTAATAAGATTTTTTTTTTTTTGAAAGACAGTTACAGAGAGAGAGAGAGAGGTCTTCCATCCACTGGTTCACTCCCCAGATGACTGCAACAGCCAGAGTGGGCCAATCAGAAGCCAGGAGCTTCTTCCTGGTCTCCCATGCGGGTGCAGGGGCCCCAGCACTTGGGCCATCTTCTACTGCTTTCCCAGGCCACAGCAGGAGCTGGATCAGAAGTGGAGCAGCCGGGACTCAAACCGGCACCCATATGGGATGCCAGCGCCTCAGACCAGGGCTTTAACCCACTGCACCACAGCACCGGCCCCCTAACTGAGTTTTTCCACTAACTTTTCCCACTAACTTGCACTTAAATATTTAAGGGATTTCTGGTGCTATTCCAAGGGCTGCTTTAAAAGTCATTGTTAGGAATCAGTCGTTGCTGACTTAGAGAAATAGAATTGATTTTTCTGTTTTAACTTGGTGTTCTGCAACGTTAGTAAGCTCAGTTATGAATTCTAATAACATTTTCAGCAAAATCTTAGTAATTTCTGAAAAGGTAACTGTTTTGAGTAGACAGTTTTGTTCCTTCCACTGGGCATGTCCTTGTTTTATAATCTTAGAGCCCTAACTGGAACACGTGGTAAGCTGTCTTGATGCTGATCTTAGTTGGAAATTCAGTGTTTTGCTATTCAGTGTGTCATCCGTCCACTGTGAGGTTTTCTATTTGTCCTCCGCCAGCCGGGGGGGGGGGGGTTTCCCTTCCGTTCCCGCCTTGCTGAGTTCTGTTTAACCACGAGCGCGCGTGGAGCTCTGTCAAACAGCTTTGCTGACCCTGCCGACATCACCGCACGGCTGCGCTTCTGTCCTCGTGGAAACAGATCCATTTCTGCTGCGTCAGCCCGAGCCCCGCTTAGTCATGGTCCCTGAGGGGTGCCGGGATCGCTTTGTCAGAAGGCTCGTGAGGAATATCGGCCTGTGGTCTCGTTCTTTCTCGAAGCGACTCTGCGTTGTCTGGGCGTCCGAGTAAATTCGCCAACATAACACGTTGAGGAGTGTTCCCTCCCCGTCTCTTCTGGGAAAACGTGTGTGGCTTTGGTATCATTGCTGCACATATTTGTCAGAATCGCCCGGCACAGCTACTTGGGTCTGGAGTCTTCTTTGCAGGAACCGGTTGAGCTAGGAGTGCACTTTCTCGAAATAAATGCATCTGAAGCAAGGTTTGCGGTTCGTGTCGCTCCGGGAATTTTCAAATACTTGGGCACACAGCTGCTTTGATACCCCTGCCTTGGAGGGGTGCAGCTTCTGCAGCCCTGTCTGCCCTCTTGTTCCGGAACCGGCACCTTGCACTGTCTCACTGATGTCCTTGGTCATCCTAGCCAGAGGCTTATCAAATACATGGATCTTTGGAAATAACCAATTTTTCGCTTTCTTCCTTTTCTCTGTTGTCCCTCTATCGTCCATCACGTTGACTCCTTTCTGCTTATCCGGGGTCTAATTCGTTCTTACACGGAGGTTTAGATGACCAGCTGGAGGCCTGTCCTCTTTTCCGGTGCAGCCCTTCCATGCTGTGAGCTCCCAGTCCAGCTTCAGCTGTTCCCACGCATTTTTTGTCTATTATGTTATCGTTTCCATTTAGTTACAAACACTTCCAACAATATGTAGAGGTTCTCCATGTATCTTTCTGAGGTGATCAGAAAAAAAAAAAAAAAAAACCTTCTATTACTTCTCCTTTTTTCAATGGTGAAGTTTTCCTCTGTGGCCTGTGACCGGTCTTGGTGAGTGTCCTGGGCACACTGGCAAAGCGTGTGTGTGTTCTTGTCTGGTCATGTTAGGCTACGATGTGTGTTCCTATTCCTTGGTCCTTTATAAGTCCTCACTGATGTCCTTCCTACTTCTTCCAGCCATTACTGAGTGGGGAAATGCCCAGTTGTAATGCTGGATTTGTCTATTTTTCCTTGCACTACTGTTTTTAAATTTTTATTTATTTATTTGTAAGTGAGAGCTGAGAGAGAGAGAGAGCTCTTTCATCTGCTGATTCGCTCCCCAGATGACTGCAACAGCCAGAGCTGAGCGAGGTCAAAGCCAGGAGCCAAGAGCTTCATCCAGGTCTCCCACGCCAGTGCAGGGGCCTGAACACTTGGGCCATCTTCTGTTGCTTTTCCCAGGCCGTTAGCAGAGAGCTGGATCAGAAGTGGAGCAGCCGGGACTCGAACCGGTGCCCGTAAGGGATGCTCGCGTCACAGGCAGTAGCTTTACCCACTACGCCACAGTGCCGGCCCTTGAGCTTCAGGCTTGTCTCTTGTTGTGATTCTGTGCTGTAAGGTGCGTTTACACGTAGGAGCGGTAAACTCTCCCATTTACGGTTACATCCTGTCCTCGTTCTCTGCTTCAGTCTGCCTTGTCTGACGTCACGACCAACACCGCAGCCTTCCTCTGGCTGCTGTCTGCCTGGAGCATCAGGGATGTGTTGGCAGATGTTCCACAAGGAGCAAGGCAGAACAACATCCCTATTGGAGGATTTTCCCGCCCTTCATGACCTAGGCACGCCCACAGGGCTGGTGGGAGGTGACCGTGATGAGACCGAGCCGAGAGATGCCGGCCACTTGCTCTGTGAGGCCGTCTGAGGCCCCTGCTAGCGGATTTGCCATCCTTACCTTTTATTCTGTTTCTGTGTCTTTATACTTAAAGCACGTTTCTTTTCCAGTCTTTGTTCATCTAGGACAACAGTCTGTACTTTGATATTTAGACCATTTACATTTAATGTAGCTGTTGATAGGATTCGATCCTTCATCTTCTTTTTTATATTTATTTCACTGGATCTCTCTCCCCTTTTCTGCCTCATTTTGATTAGTTGATCTTTAGTTACAATTCCACTCTGAGTTCTCTGTGAGCTGAGTGTACGCACCTCTCTTGAAAAATCAAGTTTACAGATTGCCCTAGATTTATGATATTTGTAATCAACTAGTTAGGATCTACCTTGACATAAATATAATACAAGAATCTTACAAGAATATACTCCTGGGGCTGGTGCTGTGGTGTAGCAGGTAAAGCCGCCACCTGCAGTGCTGGCATCCCATACGGGCGCCGGTTCGAGTCCTGGCTGCTCCACTTCTGATCCAGCTCTCTGCTATGGCCTGGGAAAGCAGTGGAAGATGGCCCAAGTGCTTGGGCCCCTGCACCCGTGTGGGAGACCTGGAAGAAGCTCCTGGCTCCTGGTTTTGGATCATCTCAGCTCTGGCCATGGTGGCCATTTGGGGAGTGAACCAGTGGATGGAAGACCTCTCTCACTCTGTGTGTGCGTGTGTGTGTGTGTCTGTCTGTTTGTCTGTCTTTCTCTCCCTCTGCCTTTCTGTAACTCTGCCTTTCAAATAAATAAATAAATCTTTAAAAAAATACCTTCAGGCTGTGTGCATTGGGCATATATGAAACATAAATTACTTTCATGATTAGACTCAGGTCATCTTGTCAACAAGATACCTTATTAACAAGATACCTCATTATGGGCCTGGAAATATTCCAAAGAATGGAAAAATCCAAAATACTTCAGTACTTGTCCAAGCATTTTGGACAAAAGCTACTCAACCTGTGAGTACAAACTCACTTTTTCTTAATAGATTCATTCACTTATTTGAAAGGCAGAGTTTCAGAGAGCGAGAGAGAGGGAGAAACAGAGAGAGAGAATTTCCATTTATTTGTTGCCTCCACAAATGGCCACAATGGCCAGGGCTGGATCAAGCTGAAGCCGGGAGCCGGGAGCTTCTTCCGGGTCTCCCACGTGGGTGCAGGGGTCCTGAGCTGCGCCGTCTCCCGCTGCTTCCCCGGGCGCATTAGCAGGGAGCTGGATGGGAAGAGGAGCAGCCGGGACTCGAACATATGGGTTGCTGATGCTGCAGGTGGAGGCCTGACCCATAGCGCCACAGCGGCCACCCCTGAACTCCCTTTTCCATCAGCACAGAGGCTTGGTCATAGGCGCTCATCCCCAGGTTCGCTCACTGGCGTACTGCAGAATGCACCGGTTCTGTCTCTCTCTCCCCGTGAGGGCATCGTGCTCCATGAGAACTTCCACAGGCCTCTTCTCTTGAATGTCCTAGTTGCATCCGATGCATTTAACGTAAACGCGTTTTCCAGTACTGGCTCATTGTTTCTTCTTGCCCCGATCTACTCATCAGCCAATCACGCTTCCCCTCCTGCCTCTCCGTGGCAGAAGTTTGATGGCCAATGGTTGAGCAGTTTCTTCTACACTTAATGAAACCAGTTTTCTTTGCTATGAATGCTATTGGCGTCCCCCAAAAGAGAGGAATTATCAGACTGAGGCAAGGGCTTCGCGTTATCTCCAGTTAATATGTAAGCGTGTGATACCAAGTGCATCTGGCTTGCTAAGTGCCAAAGAGCTATAAATTACCCTCAAGGGTCCAGAGACAGGCAGGGCCTGCTGCTTATCTCTGCTTCCCCATGGCTTCTCGGCACCTGTAATGCAAAGACTTCCGACAGAGCTCCTGGGTCATTTGGGGAACAGGTGCGCTGGTGCCTGAATGAACTGAGCTCTCACTTAGGTAGCCTTTTGTTGTTCATTCAATAACAGATCGGGGTAATTTCACTGGGGCTGGAAAATTGCCCCTGGGAGGGGAGGGGAGGGGAGGAGGGCACATTGGATTGCAGAGCCCCGGGCAGCAGGATCCCTCCTGGCCAGTGTCCAGTGTGGGGGGGCAGGCTCCGACACCCTAAAACTGAGAGACGCCCGTGCCAGCTCTGCCACACCAGCTGGGTGCCCCTTACGAGTCCCTTACCTTGGATTCGTTTCTGGCGGCTGAGGAACAAGTGACCGAAACCAGGCCCCTTCAGACAGAGGAAACGCATCTCCCCCAGCAGCCCTGACCCACTATCAGCAGGATGGCGCTCCTAGGAATTCCGCTGGGTGGGGTCCTCGCTGCCTTGGCCAGCTCCTGGCAGCTGCGGGTGCCCTAGCCTCTGCCCGCACCCCGGATCCCTGGGCTTTCTCTGGTGAAGACATCGGTACTGGGGTCTAGGACCTGTCCTGAATCCAAGATGATTTTCTCTTGCCATCCTTAACGACAGCCGCATGGAGCCCCTTTGCAAACACAGGTGCGACCTCGGCTCCATCTGCAGCCAGCATCCGGCCCCTCACAGCCATCACACTCGAGTGTCCTCGCTGAAACGTGGAGGTCCTCGCAGCCCTTCTGTCACCGGCGGCAGGGAGGATGGAAGGGCCGGCGTGCGTAGAATCCCTAGTACAGCTCTGTAGCTCAGGGCTGCCGCTGCTCTTCCACCCGGACGCGGGGGTGCTGTCAGGTGCGTGGCTCGTGCCTGTCCCAGCTCTAACCCGGGAGAGCATGACTCTGGGCCCACAAAGCAGTCGCATAGCCCAGTGACATCAGGAATGCGACGCCCAGGGTGCCTGGGTACGACAGGGATATGTGGGAAGTGCCTCGGCCCCCACAGCCATCACTGCTGTCACGGGTGCATCTGGTGCCGAGGGAGCCTTGTGGCCCCATCCAGGCCTGGGGATGTGCGGGGGCAGGAGGTGGCCTCTTTGGGAACGCCCAGGTCACAGGAGGGAGGGGCAAGCACTGGGACTGTGGGACAGGAAATGAGGACCTCAGGGCCTTACAGGTCCCAGCTCAGCTGCGGGCTCAGTGCCCAGCTCCTGCGGGGAGAACCAGCATAGAGTGCTGGGCGGAGAGGGAAGAGAAAAGGGAGCGATGCTGAAAATATAAACCCGCAGGCCTTGGCCTCTGAGTCCGTGCGGCTGAGGCAGAAGAGTTCAGTGGCCCGCACGTTTCTGGATTTAGGTGGACGTGGCGGGGACTGAGTAGGACGGGGGACGAGGAGGCGGTGGGAGGGACAACCAGGCTCCCGTCCACGCCTGCTGTGTGTGGCACACTCAGCAGGGCCAGCATCCTGCCAAGTCTGTGGCACTATTGTCTTAATCCTCAGGACAAGCCGACGAGTACACCGTCATCCCCGCTGGCATCGTATGAAATGGAAATAGTAACTTGCTAACCTCTGCCCCAGCCATGCCACAGCCCCTCGGCTTCCCAGCTTGCCATGCGTGGGACGAGCAGCCTGAGGGGACAGTCGCTCACACTCCTGATGGCCCCGTGCCCCAGCGTGCCACAGAGTGTGCTTTTGTGCCAAAAGGGACGTCAGTACCGACAGGGATTCCACCGGCGGGAAAGGCACATCTCAGAAGCTGTGTGCCTCCTGCCGTGTGGCTCTGCAGCCACTGGCCCTCTCTGAACCTCCTCTGTCCCCGGCGGGTGCTCTGAAGGGGCAGGCAGGATCCGAGGGTGCAGCGGGAGCAGCTGCGGTCTGGCCACCGGTGAGTGAGACCGCGGTGAGCTGCCAGCCCAGCAGCCCCTGGGCGAGCGGCTCCGCCCACGCTCCCTGCCCGCCTCCTGCCCCCTGCCCCGTCCTGGAATCCGTGGGAGATGGTGTTCCGCCCAAGGTGTCGGGGCTTCCTGGGACAGATTGGGGCTGCTCTGACAGCTGTAAAATGGTGTTTAGTCCTGTAAGGCAATCTGCTAAAAGTAACCAACATTTCACAAAATGTTTTTGGAAACCAGTGCCCTCCTAGCCCAGGGAGCCGGCCTGAGGCCCCGCCCATCCCCTTGGAGAGGGGCAGTACGCCACCCACGGGTCTCTGCCCTTGGCTGCTTTTTCTCTCAATGAATTGAAATTCACATGACAGAGAGCCAGCCTGTCCAGTGGCGTTCAGCGCGTTTGCAACGTGTGCAGTTCCCCACCTCCCTCTAGTTCCAAATCACGGTTGTTTTGCCGCTAAAGGAACCCCGCGTCCCTGAAGCAGCCACCGCTCCCCGCCCCCCTCCCTCCCGTCTGTCTCCTGCCTCTGTAGATTTGTCTGCGCTGGGTACGTCAGATTAGGTCCCGCCCGTGTGGCGTGAAACCCTCCCTGCGATGGGCTCAGGCACAGGAAGCTCCATGCACCCTGGTTGTTGGATGCCTGGCCCTGACGTGGTACCGGAAGCAGAGGGACTGACACCCCGGTTCTCATCGGCTGCGGCTCGGCTCCCTCCTGGTCCCCACCCGCCAGCCGTGACTCCTGCTCCATCACACCCAGCCCCACCGGGCTCCTGTCCCGATCCCATGGAGGAGACACCCCCTGCACTGCGCACTTAGGGCCCTGCCCCAGTGTCACAGGGCTGTGTCCTGCGGTGCCTGCTGGGGGCAGGACCTCGTGGCATGGTGGCACCCGTGGCATGGGCTCTGCGGTCCCTAAGAGCTGGGTGGTGAGCGTGGACTGTGCCACCACTGATGTTCTTTGTCCTGTCTCTGGCAGCCCCGGAGGTGTTCCAGGTGTACGTGGATGGAGGCCCTGGGTACTCATACCCGGTCGACTGGTGGTCCCTGGGCGTCACAGCCTACGAGCTGCTGCGGGGCTGGGTAAGGCGTGGGGGGATGTGGGGGGCCACGGAGTCATGGCTCAAGCAGTGCCAGGCCGGAGGAGTCGGCAAGGCTGGTGGCTGGGACCAGGGGTTTCAGTGCCAATGGCCTGTGGCTGCCCCCGAGGGCCCCAAGCATCAGAAAGCCCAACCCCCTCCCTCTCCTGGTGGATGTGCAGAGGTGGTCGCCAGCGCTGCCCTCTGAGGACACTCCTGGCAGCACACCTGCGCCTGAGTCCCGGCTTGGCCACGCCTCCTCCTGTATTCTCGCCAGATACAGAGCTCAGTGACCTCTAACCATGGTGTGTTTGGGAGCTTCCTGCTTCTTTCGTTGACAGTCGGCAGCTGGAAGTGGCTGCTGGAGCCCTGGTGGCCAGTAACTCGCAGAAGAGGCTGTGCGGACGCTGACCTCGGCGGGTGTTTTCCTGGCATCAGTATCCTCAGAAGCTGAGGCCCCCTCCCTCTCGGGACCCTGGCGTCCCTGTTCTCACTACAGGGATGATAACGACCTTGCAGGCTTTGTCCTGAGGGAACCCTGGAGGACTGGGCGGGGCCTGCACCCAGCTTCTCCCTGAGCCCAGGCAGGAAGCTCCCCACCTTGTTAGGACGACCAGAAGTCACCTGGGGACAGAGCGTCCCAGCTGAGTGGCTGCCATGGAGTACGGCAGAGGACCACAGGAGACCCCAAATGTGGGGCCGTGTGCGGGGTGGGGCCCTCCACCTGGACAGGCCCAGGCCCTGAAAACCCACCCTACACTGCTGTGTGGTCTTTTCCTCTTTGCCTGCCCAGGGCTGGGTAGACAGAAAAGCTGAAGGGTTCTGGGGCTCCCCCTAGAGGCCAGAGTGCAGCGCTAAGAGCGGCTGAGTGTGCAGCAGGTGGGGTGGGTGGGCTCAGGCTCTCTGCACTGGTGCTAAGCAAAGGGCGGGGGGCTCCCCAGGAGCATTGCTCCAGGGTGAGGGGCAGGGGGTGCTCCGGAGGCTGTGACGCCTGCCGCACGCCTGCCACAGGCTCACGGTCCACCTTCCTGAGCTTCGAGAAGCGCTGAGGAGCTGGGACCTCCAGCAGCAATGCTGAGAAATCCGTCAGGAAGCCCAGCCATCCTCGCTGTGGATGGAGGAGGCAGGTGACAGGGTCCCGGCGCCTCCCACCCCTCGCCAGCCAGACCCGACATTGGTCATGTCAGCCCTGCCTGCTCCTGGCGCCGGCTCAGCCAGGACAGGGAAGATGGCGGCTGAGGCCCTCCGACAGGTGCATCTGTGACTGGAGGTGTCCCTGGGGGCCCAGTAGACAGTGAAAGTCGATGTCGCAGAGCGAGCACGGTTGCCACACTCAGGGGCTGTGTGACCTGAGCGTCACCTCACCTGCTGTGGCCACAGCAGCAACACCTGCCCAAAGGGTCCCTGTGCCTGGTGCCTGTCTGTCACCTGGGTTCCGGACACCTGCTCTGGGGAAGGGAAGAGGAGCCTGAGGTCATAGTCACCAGCTCTACGTGGCGCGGGCAGTGCTGGCCCCGTGCCCCCTCCCTCTGACCCCGCCCATGCTCCCACTGCAGCGGCCCTTTGAGATCCACTCGGCCACGCCCATCGACGAGATTCTGCACATGTTCAAGGTGGAACGCGTCCACTACTCGTCCACGTGGTGCAAGGGGATGGTGGCCCTGCTAAAGAAGGTGAGGGCAGCCCCCAGCCGCTGGGGCACTCAGTGGTGGAGATGGGACACCTGCAGCTGCAGGCAGGGTGGGTGGAGACGTCAGCCAGGCTCCCCTGCGGGCTGTGGGCCCTCCCTGGAGGTGGGGGTGGGGGGATGCAGCTCACAGAGAACGGGGAGGGGGCTGTCCCAGCAGGCCCCCGGCCTGTCCACCCTGCCGCAGGCCCCTTCCAAATGCAAACATGAAACGCACAGAAGGCACCTCCTTGAGGTCACAGAGACCGGTCACAGGGAGCGGATCTGATTCTCCTAGGACCAGGCTGGAAGGCCAAGGCCGAGGCAGCTGATTCTTTCTGGTTTTAACCGGGAAGTCTTTGCAGAGCATGGTCGGTGTCCCAGCAGTGCCTTGCTGGGTGGCCTGGCAAAGGCGGCCTGGCCTTCGACCCTCCCAGCTGTACAGGGGTGAGTGTAGACAGTACCGACACAGAGGGGGCAGGACATGGACGGGGCTTAACCGGAGGGCAGGTCCCTGTCCCCAGGGAGGCCCCCACCGTCCCACCCCCCACTGACCTCTGTGGGCTGCGTGGCCAACAGGAGCACATGTGCCCTCTAACCACAGCTCCTGACCAGGGACCCCGAGAGCCGCCTCTCCAGCCTCAGTGCCATCCAGAGCGCCCCCTACCTGGCCGACGTGAACTGGGACGCCGTGTTCGAAAAGACACTGATGCCCGGCTTTGTGCCCAACGTGAGTGAGCCTCGTCCCTGGGTGCCAGGCATGACCCCCGCAGCTGGCTCGCAACCCCTCTCCTGCCCGTGGCCACGTGAACCTCAGAGGGTTCACTTCTTCCTGAGATTCGGGCCGAACTTGACCCGGTTCTGCAGCTGTGTGGATCTGTTGTGGTGGGTTCTGGGGCTGCTGAGTCTCCTTCCTGTCCCGAGCTACATGGGTCAGGCAGTAGAGCCCTTCCCAGAGCTGGCTGTGGGTGAGGGAGATGGGTGCTACCCAGGTAGAGAGCACGTGAGATACTCCAGGCACCCCTGCTCGGAAGAGGGAGAGGCGAGGGGTGGGTGAGGGGGCGGGGCCTGGGGCAGGGAGGGAACCTGGCAGGCCCAGGGGACACCAAGGTCACACATGTGGGGGCATCAGAGCACCTGGGCTTCAAGGTCAGGGCAGAGGCCGTACGGCTGCCAGATAAATCCGAGGGGAGTCCCAGGAAGCGAGGCTCAGAGCAGATGCACACTACGCCAGGAAGCCTGCTCACAGCCACGGTCATGGTTACAGCCAGCTGGGGTGTGGAAGTGGAAGTAGCGGCCTCATGTTGTCACGGGCTCAGGCTGGAGCTGGAGGGGGACGTGCAGGGGCAGGGACGCAGTCCTCCGGGAGAGAGACGCTGGCACCCAGACCAGCATGGACGCCTCCCCAGGCACCTGTGGCTGAGCCACTGCCCTTGACCTGGAGGGGTTTGCACAGGGCCCCTGGGGACCCCTGGACCCCACAGGAATCCTGGGTGACTCTTGGCCACCTCCAAGCTCTGTGACCTTGAAAGCTGCTGGCCGGGAGTTTACGTGGCTCACCTATGAACAGTGGATTAAAACTGCCCTGTGGCCGTGGTGCTGTGAGTGGGCGGTGGCCACGGAATCCACCGACCCCTGTGTCTGAATGGGGCCAGAGGCTCCAGCCCACAATGCAACGGGCATTTTACAATGCAGTGATGACGAATGGGATTTACAGTTCACTGGTGAACGAAAAGGAGCAAAATTGAACCTCCAAGGGGAACGTTAGGGAAGGGGCTGCCCCAGGGGCGGGGCTAAAGCAAGGGGTCCCCGGTGAGGATGCAGGGAAGTGTGACCGGCGTGTGCCGCGGGGGTCACGGTTACTGGCTGGACCGAGGGAGGGAGGGGAGAGGTGGCGGTGGGGGTGGGGGGACATAGACACACGAGTGCTCTTCTCCGCTCCCCCGCAGAAAGGGAGGCTGAACTGCGACCCCACGTTTGAACTTGAGGAAATGATCCTGGAGTCAAAGCCGCTCCACAAGAAGAAGAAGAGGCTGGCCAAGCACAGGTCCAAAGACGGCACGAAGGACGGCTGTCCCCTGGTGAGCCGGCTCTGACGGAGTGAGGCAGTGGTGTAGACACACGGGGGCACTGCACGTGACCCTTGGCAGGACCTCCTAGCGCTGCCCCTGCCAATGGGTGCTGGTCCAGAGTTGTGAGGGCTGTGTAGACGTTCACACCCTCGTCTCCATGAGCGCGGGGCAGCTCTAAGCCACAGGGAAGCGGCCACTGCAGAAGTCCAGCAGTTTCCGGTGCAGGCTGGCTGCGCCCCGAGGCCCCCGGGGCCGCCTGGGACTCTCCTGGGCTTGGGATGCTTTTGCCTTCGCGAGTCTCTGTGTTCATTCCCAGGCTGCGTGTGAGGGATCCCAAACTGAGCGGCTTGGAACAACCGCGATTTATTCCCCAACAGTTCTGGGGGCCACGGCATGAGCCCAGGCATCCACAGAGGGTGCTCCTGCCTCTGCCAGCCTTTTGTGGGTGCGGAGAGTCTTGGCGTGCCTCACCTTGTAGCCACGTCCTCCAGTCTCTGCCTCCGTCTCCACGTGGGGCCTCCTGCGACAGCGGTCAGTGGAGTTGGGCCCACCCTAGTCCTCCACGGCCTCGTCTTACCCTGATGGCACACAGAGGTCCTGTTCCCACGCAAGGTCACATCTGCCCATGCGACAGCACCGGACAGCAGCATAATTCAGAAGGTTGCAAGTCAGCCTGTAATGGTCCCTTCTCGATAAAGAAATACATTAAATGTCTTCCTTCTGCAGCCACATCACTGTGAAATGACACAGGCCTTTGACGCTGAAGTTCATTTTAAGAGGAATTAAAACATCCTCATGACTTCTAAAAGTCCCGTGGCCCGAGACTCGAAGCCAGCTGTGGCTACTGCAGAAGCCGGCTGGACGCCCCTACGTGCTTATGGGGAGCACAGGGGTGGGGTGGTGTGCTCCAGCACAGGCGTGCCGTCCACGTGGGGTGCGTGGGCCCCCCCAGGACGAATGTCGCGAGCATCGTGGTACCAGGGGTCCTTGCACCTGTTCCTAGAGAGAGTGAGAATGAGCCCCTCCCAGGCTGTTCTTCAACTGCTCACCACCCTGGCCTGGTGAGCGCTGAGACCAGCGTTTGGCTGCCCGGCTGCCCACATGTGCAGCCTCGCATGCAGTCCGTTGCCCGTGGAGGTCAAGCTGCCGCTCCCCCGCGTGGCCCCCTCGCCCCGAGGCCCTGGGCTGTGCTGCCTCGTTCAGTCCCTCTCTGTGTCCTTTCGCAGAACGGGCACCTGCAGCAGTGCTTGGAGACGGTGCGGAAGGAATTCATCATCTTCAACAGAGAGAAGTAAGCCCGCCCCTTGCACCCCGGCAGAGCCCCTGCACGGTGCCCAAGGTCTCCCTGGGGGAGTCGCTGTCCCTGGCCCCCAGCTGGAGCCGGCCCCAAGGCTGGTGGGGAGGGTCCGTGCACGGAGAGCCAGGGCTCTGGTGTAGCTGGGAGTTAGATCTGGGTTTTAACCCTGTCTCTGCCGTGTGGTCAGACACCAGTCCACCCCGTGGGTCTCCAGGTGCTCCTGTAGGGGAGGGGATGGCCCTGGAATGAGACTCTGCCACTTCTGGAGTGACCTAAGGCAGGAACTTGACCTCAGCGAGCCTCTGGGCAACACTGGAGAGATGGAAACCACCTCCTTACTATGAGTGGCAGGGCCGCTGACCGTGCCGGCGGGGCTGGGCAGCCCGTGAAGATGGCTCCCATGGTGTCAGTCACACGGGTGGGGGGGCTGGGGGGGCTGGAGCCTCGGCGGCACAGGCTGGGTGGAAGCAGCGTCTTGAAGGGGCCCACGGGGGCTGCCCATCCAGGATCAAAGGAAGCGGGAGACTCAGGCACGGTCCCAGCTTCGGTTCGTATCTGGGGGTGTATCTGCTATGGTTGATTTGTCAGAGTGGGCGTCAAAGGGGCAGCCCCATGTGACGGATGCAGAGTGAGGTGTTGGCCCAGCAGAGAGGCCCGCTGCCCTTCAGGAGGTCAGTGGCCAGCTGACCCTTCCATGAGCACCTGTAGGGGACAAGGCATGGGGCAGGGAGCTATAGGAAAAGGCAGCCCCAGGCTGGGGGTCTGAGGGTGGGCTCCTGGCTCAGCCGGGTGCTCAGGGCTCCCAGAAGCACCATGCCTGGCTAAGTGGGGGGACGGCACAGCAATCCGGCACAGAGAAGGGGCCCAGTGTGGCAGCCATGATGCGATGCCCAGAGCACGAAGGAGGGGCGTGGTGGGGGAGGGCCAGAGGCACAGAGCCCATGGAGACCACAGCTGGTCATTTACCCGGGAGACTGCGGCTCTGAGTCAGTCCAGGCACCCACCCGCGGCTCAGGCAGCAGCCTCGCTGCAGGGCCCCGGGCGTCCTCGGTCCCCCTGCCCTGGCCACAGCACAGGAAGGCTGTGGGAGCATAACCAGTCACCGCTGGGCAAGGCGAGTCTGGGGTCCTGGTGGTTCCAGCTCTTGGCCGTTGTCCTGCAGCCCCACAGACCCAGGAACTCCTCAGAGAGCAGCAGTGCCTGGGGCTCAGCAGGCCCGGCCCCCTGGCCCTCATCCCCGTAGCACCGCTGAGCACCTGCAGGCACGCCCGCTGGCCGCCGTGAGCCATGCACGGCGGAGCGGGCAGGCGGCCTCACACTGCGAGTTCTGCTGTGCCCCGGGAGGGGCTCAGAAACGCCACGCAGTTCCCTCGTCAGGGAACCCGAGACGGCGCTGGCCCTCCTTGTGTCACTCAGGGCTTGTGTGAGCAGAGACCCAGCTGCTCGGACGGCCTCTCCCTCACTTAGGATGTGCACAGGGAGCGCCGGCCAAGCGAGGCCCCCTGTGAAGTCCGTGTTCGTGGATCTGAAGTGAGCCTGGCACAGTGTACAGGATTTGGCAAAGTGTAGAGAGCAGCGGAGGTTGGGGTTCACAACGCACCTCGCTCCAGGGAGGCAGGAGGTAGTGCTGGGGGCTCTGAAGCCTGCTCCTGCTCCCCGCCTCTGCTCCCCCTTCAGATGGGCTCGCGGCCGGTGCTGCGGCTCACTAGGCTAATCCTCCGCCTTGCGGCGCTGACACACCGGGTTCTAGTCCCGGTCGGGGTGCCGGATTCTGTCCCGGTTGCCCCTCTTCCAGGCCAGCTCTCTGCTGTGGCCCGGGAGTGCAGTGGAGGATGGCCCAAGTGCTTGGGCCCTGCACCCGCATGGGAGACCAGGAGAAGCACCTGGCTCCTGCCATCGGATCAGCGTGGTGCGCCGGCCGCAGCAGCCATTGGAGGGTGAACCAACGGCAAAGGATGACCTTTCTCTCTGTCTCTCTCTCTCACTGTCCACTCTGCCTGTCAAAAAAAAAAAAAAAAAAAAAAAGATGGGCTTGCACTGGAGTGAGCTGGCCCCTTAATTCAACAGGACTGGTGTGCTAAGCAGAGAATTGACTCGAGCATGGAGGGGGGGGGGACCTTGGACTGCAACCTCTAGAGTGGAGAGCATCGCGGGCGCCGCTTTAAGTCGCTCGGTGGGAGAGCTCTGTCAGGGCCAGCCTCGGACGTGCCTGCCTCGCACCTGCTCCTCCTGGCACGACTGACGTGTGGTCCCAGATGCCGTCTGCTGGAGACCAGCGTGTCCCTGTGGTGCCTCCTGGCCGTTGGTTCTGAGTGGAGTCACAAGGACTCCCCGTCGGGACTGCAGTCCGCCCAGCTCTGTGCCTCACCCCGGGGTCGTCATCTTTGTGGCTGACGGGCACCCCTGAGGGCCCCACCTCCCCGGCATAGCTTCCTTGCATGGGCCAGACTCTCATCGCCACACAGAGAGCAGGCAGAAGAAGCGTGAGCAGAGAGCCAGGGGGCGTGCACAGGCGCTGCTTCAGCCCCCTGACGGATAACGTCACCATCCTGGACCGGGCCTCCCACGGGGACAAGAACGAGGCAGCGCAAAGCCTGCTGGGATGCAGCCCTGCACAGGCCCCTGTGGTACACCTGGGTGCCCTGGATCTAAGCCCTCTGGGCTTGGTCTCTAGAATCAGCACCGCCTGGCATCCTGGGAATGCAGCTCGCTGTCGGCTCGCGCTCTCGGCTGGCGAGAGCCCGGGGGCCAGGAGGGCCGTCTGCGGCCAGGGGCTGCGCTGGGCTCTGAAGTCCTGGGCGGCCGAGGACTCCTCCGGTCTGAGAAAAGTGCCGTGGGGCTGAGCCTCCTGTCTTTGGCCAAAGCTCTGTGCAGGGATGACTTTTCCAAGAGGTGTTTCCAGTAGCAGTCGTCAGAGGTGCGGAACGAGAGTGAGGAGCTGAGTTCCTCTCCTTGCCGCCTCTTAAAGAGGCAAAGTCACATCCAAGGTGCGTTTGGCTCTAAACTATCAGATCCTAGAAGTGTAAACTGCGGGAACCATCCACCCTGCTAACAGCATCACTTGTGATCAAACCCAACGTGTGTGTGTGGTGTTACGGCCGCAGGCTGTGTTCTTCAACCCAGATCTCCCTAGCCTGGCATGATTGACATTTGGTCCCTGTGCCTTCTCCGATTCCTGGTTGTGAAGGCTTCCTGGCAAAGGCGGCCTGTTTAGCGGGATCCTGGCCTCTACGCACCGGGCACCAGGCACACCATGAATGTCTCTGGCCACCCCCCAGTGTTCCGGGCAGATGGAGTCGCCCCCAGCTGGGAACCCCTGCTTTTATCCTTACTGAACCGTATTTCTCCAAGGTGCACCCCGTGAGCTCGGACGACTCGCAGCAGCAAACCACAGCCGTGCTCAGCGGGGGATGGGCAGTGCAGACAGAGGGCACAGCAGGCTGAACACCCCAGACATATTTAGGGGCCGGCATTGTGGCGTTGCAGGGAAAGCCACAGCCTGCACCGCCAGCATTCTATAGGGGTTTTAAGCATTTCAAGTCCCGGCAGCTCCACTTCCCATCCAGCTTCCTGCTGATGGCCTGGGAAAAGCAGCAGAAGACGGCCCAAGTGCTTGGGGCCCTGCACCCACATGGGAGACCCAGAGGAAGCTCCTGGCTTCAGCCTGACCCAGCCCTGGCCATTGCAGCCATTTGGGGAGTGAACCAGTGGATGGAAGACCTCTCTCTTTCTCTCTACGTATCTCAGCCTTTCAAATAAATATGTAAATATGTATTTTAATATATGTGTGTGTATTTAAAGTTTGCCAGTTTCAGCTGTCCAGGTGATTTCCCTGGAGGACCTTGTAATGTGACTGGAACCCTCCAGTGTGGGCTGTAGCCAGCCACCAGAAACGAGCCAGCGAGGTCCGTGCGGTGAAACGTACATCAGGCTTGGGGGCTGGGTGAGTCAGGTCCTGCTCTTGCCACTCGCTCGCTCGCTGTGGCCCTGGTGGGCAAGGCGGGATCATGGCCCACCTTTTGCAGACTGGAGTCTGAGACTCAGGACGGCACAGCATTTTGAAATCAAGGCCAGGACTCCAGATCACAGTGGCCACCTCTGATGCCCTCAGCACTCCGCACCTGCCAAAAACATCCACCTGACCAGCTGACCCAGCTGACCATAGATGGCGGGAATCAGTGTGAAGGGCATTCGTACAAAGGATCCCAAAATAAGACTTCTTGTTTGTCAGCAAATACCTGCGGAGTTCTTACTCTTAAACATTTGGGAAGACATGTGACATCAAGTGGCTGCAGGTGGAAGCAGGCGCCGCATTCAGAAATCCGGCTCCTTTCATTTCTATCCCACGGGGATCCCTTCCCCCAGTTCCTCATTGGTTCAGAGCCAGGGGAGGGGGTGCTCACCAGGATGAGTGTTGATGGGCAGATTTAGGTCAGGGAAGGGGGAGAAGTTACATTGTATCAGCAAGGCGAACACATCCCCTGACTTGAGACCCAACAGCAATTTTGTCAGCGGTTACAGATCACAGAATTGCTTAAGGTTACAAAAAGAGCAGGCGGTGCCTGGCTTGCAAAGCCAGCTCCACGGTTGCCCTGTTCTGGGTTTTCTGCAATATCTTGGGTGCTACTGAGGGGTGGGCGCAGGGGACGCACTCAACAAATGCCAGCCCCCTACTGAGCAGCCACCACCGCCTTCCCTTCAGTTTTGCCAGAGCTCCTGTCCTTGGCAAAGAGGAGGGGGAAGGGGGCGGGAACGGTGAGCTGACCACACCCCGGCTCTGCCTGACTCCACCCCCCATGCCAGCCTCCCTGGGATTGGTTTTGCTTCAGGTAGGAGACAGCAGGGGAAACAGAGTCTGTTGGTGAGTTTGGGAGGTAGGAGTTCATCTTCCTGCCAGTGCTGGGCTTAGGAAGCCGAGCAGCGGGGTTAGATTGATGTTGACTTAAGGAAGAGAACTCTCCGGGAGATGGAAAGGGCCCAGATCAGAGTTGGGGGTGGGGGAGGGGTGGCACAAAAGAATTGACTGACAGAATTAACGTGGGGGGAGGGGGGAGGGGCGCAGGGCTCACAGAGACTCTGGGGTCCCCTGCGGCCTCCTGAAGCCAGGGTGTCCCCACTTGGAGCTCAGCCGTGGCTGATCCTGCAGAGGGGCGGCCTGGCCTGGAGCAGTGCCCTTGTGGTGTTCCCAGCAGCCCAGGACGAGGTGCAGGGTGCGAGTTGGGGGTACGTGGGGGTGCCCAGCTGATTTATTCCAAGTCCTTGTCTCCGTGTAAGAGATGGATTCAGGCGGGAGCAGGGTTTCCGTACAGAGATCAGAGGTAGCGCACACGGGGTTCACGCTGGGTGCGTTCGGGCGGGGTTCGGTGCCTGTGGGTGGTGACCTCAGAGCCGTACAGGCCGTGTGTTGCGTCTTCCGCGCGATGGAGGAAGCTCCGATGCTCCTGGCAAAGTGGATGTGCCGCGTGGGTGTGGGAGGGCTGGAGATTTTAGCCCTGCGGGGCTGAGGCCCAGAGGCTGCTGGGAGCCTCTCAGCTCCTGTGTTTGCTCTTGGACTCCCTGCCCAGCCCACACCCCGCGGAGAAAGCCACGGGATTCACTGCCACCCACGCTGGGCGCCCCTTGCTCCTTCTGATCTCTGCCAAGGCTCCCCGTTGTCCGCACCCAGCTGGCAGCCCAGGGACTTCGGCCCCTTGGAGAAGGCAGGGCGGAGGGCAGAGGGAGGTGCAGCAGAGTGGGCCGGGGAAGCGGGAAGAGGAGCACCCCAGGGCTGGAGGGGTATCCCGGGAGTGAGAAGCCAGGATTGTCTGAATAACTGGAAGAAGGAGACGGAAGGCCAGGGGGGCGGCGCAAAGAGACCACTCTGTCCCCAGGTTTCTGAGTTTCAGTTCTGTGTGGAGGAGCAGTGGCTCAGGACCCAAGCTGCGCCTGCGCAGGAGTGGGCTGGGGCGTGGGGGCGGGGAGCAGGGTTTGGGTCTCTCTGAGGACCCTGGGGGAGGGGCAGCACTGAGACCAGGCGACCTCTGCCGTCTTCCCTTCCACGCCCACTCTCATTCGCAGCCAGACTATCAGTCATAGTGGCCT
Organism: Oryctolagus cuniculus; assembly: GCF_964237555.1. NCBI lineage: Eukaryota > Metazoa > Chordata > Mammalia > Lagomorpha > Leporidae > Oryctolagus > Oryctolagus cuniculus. The sequence goes on along the minus strand of NC_091433.1, from coordinate 4,085,859 downwards.
TCCAAAACGGGCCAGGAATCCCATCTCTCGCTCTCTTTTTTTCTAAGTTTTGGCTTTGAACCACAGAGAAGCAGTACAAGTGCAGTATCCCCTAACCAAAATGCTTGGGGCCACAAGTGCCTCGGATTTCAGATATTTTCATATTTGCATACACATAATAAGATATCTTGGGGATGAGCTCCAAGTCTAAACACAAAACTCATTTGCATTTTATACAGAAGCCATCCAAAATGTCGTGGGAAATGCATGTTGGGAAAGAGCTGTGTGTGATTTCAAAATGTTTCACACCAAAATAAACTTTGTAAATTTTTTGTTAAAGATTTATTTTATTTGTTTGAAAGACAGAATTACAGACAGGGCTAGAGACAGAGGGGGAGAGAGAGAGCTTTCACCTGCTGGTTCACTGCCCAGATGGCCGCGACGGCCGGAGCTGCGCTGATCCAAAGCCATAAGCTTCTTCCGGGTCTCCCACATGGGTGCAGGGGCCCAAGAACTTGGGGCATCTTCTACTGCTTTCCCAGGCCACAGCAGAGAGCTGGACCGGAAGAGGAGTAGCTGGGTCTCAAACCAGCACCCACATGGGATGCCAGCGCCGCAGGCCTGGGCTTTAACCTGCTGTGCCACAGTGCCAGTCCCCAAAATAAACTGTTTTGATCCGCTCCCCACAGACTCTGGGAGTGCCCTCACACACGCCGCCTGGAGGTGATTCTGTGCAAAGCTTTTCATAGTCATGGGTGAAGCACTTAGTGTGGATTTCCCACGTGGCACCAGGTTGGCTCTCAATGTTTTGAATTTCAGAGCACTTTGGATTTTGGATCTGGCGATAAGTATGCTCCACCTGTATACGTAATGGCCAAGCATGGATTCAGGAAGCGGCCTGGCTCTGAGTCCTGATCTTAGCAGCTTTGCCGCCTTAGGCCGCACTCGGGGCCTCAGCCTCCTCATCTGTAAAATGGGATAGCAAACCAAGTTCCTGGAACGGTTGTAAGGACAAGTGAATTGGCGCTGGCGCTGTGGTGCCCCAGGTTACGTTGGCGACGCCAACATTCCATGTGGGCAGCAATTCAAATCCCAGCTGCTCCACTTCCGATCCAGCTCTCTGCTGTGGCCTGGGAAAGCAGTGGAAGATGGCCGAAGTCCTTGGGCCCCTGCACCTGTGTGGGAGACCCGGAGGAAGCTCCTGGCTCCTGGCTCCAGCCTGGCCCAGCCCCCGCGGTTATGGCCATTTGGGGAGTGAACCAGCAGGTAGATTCTCTTTCTGTCTCTCTCTCTGTCTCTCTCTCCCACTCTCTCCCTCTCTCTCTGTAACTCTGTCTTTCAAAAAAATTTTAAGAAGGACAAATGAGTTGGCACAGCTGAGCGCTGGCAGCCCCTGTGATGTAACTGGCGTTGTTTGCTGTGGTGTCCGTTACGGACAAGGCCAGCAGCCCACAGAGCGCCACGCCCCTCAGTGCTACCTCACACCTTATTTTGTCTTCATTTTCCTAACACGCGCATGTGAAATAAAAAAGAAGCTGCCCCCCACTCCTTTGGCTGCAAGAGCAAACGCTCCCTGTGTGCGCCAGCCCACCGATTCTGCAAATGGCAGCCCGATTCTTGTCCCGCCGTGCTGCCCTCTATCCATCTAATAACGGCTGCCTTCCTCTCTCCCTCGGGATGTTGCGATGGACCCTGCCCACCTGTGCATATGCCTGCTAACAAGGGTGCGGACCAGCTGGGCCGTGCAGTCCCTTGCTTGGCCACACACAGTGACTGTGCACCTCCCCGCACCCCCAAGGCCGAGCACTGTGCTGGCGGCTGTGGCGCCACCTGGCTCTGGCTCGCGGTGGCCCTTGCCCAGGGCGGGAGGAGGGGTTCCCCTGCCTGCTCCATGGTTGCAAGACGACGCCCTGGTCTCCCCTGGTTGCACCCCCCTCTGACCTCCCCATGTGTCCTGCGGCTGATTGGTTCTGTTTGAGCCGCTCTGAGTCCTGACTCAGACACTCCGTGTGGATTCATCCGGACCCCTGCAGCCTTCTGCCCTGAGCCCCCAGGAGGGGCCAGCAGAAACAGCTGGAGGAGGGGGGCTCCTCAGCAGGAGATGTTCGTTAGAGCCACGGCAGGAGGCTGAGCCTCACTGTCGGTGTGCCCATCTGTACAATGGGCACAAGCCCACACCACAGAGCGGCTGCTCTTCCTAAGTGCCCTTGCACGACTGGCAGGCCAGCCCCCAAGCTGTTCGTCTTTCCCTTTAAGGAGGCAGAGACGTAAGGAAGGGGAGGGAGTGCCCCTAGGAGGCTGCCATGCTGATCTCACTCTGCCAGAACTCCTGTCCTGAATCCACAGGGCACCCCTTCGGGAGAGGCTGCTGCAGTGCGCCCGCTGTTAAGCCGAACGGCTTCCCCGGGAATCGGCTGGACTGCTGGCCTAGGTGGTGCTTCGCCCTGCCAAATGCCTCCAGCGTTGATGACAGACTCCTTAGCGATTTCAGGGCACGTTTCGTTCTGGGGGGTTGAGGTTCCCTGTTGAAGTGCGCTTCCTCCTGACGCCTCCTGGTGGAGTGTGGGAGGCTGCCATCCCTCGGATATCTGGCCACAAAGCTGACAATGAACTTGATAACTTGGCTGAGAATTGGAATGTCTGCCTTTGTGGGCTTTGTGGTGTCCAGGAGGAAACCGGGGGCACAGAAGATGAGCAATGTGACCAACAGGACGACAGGAGGAAGCACTGACAGCCAAGGGGCTTTTCTTTAAGATTTATTTATTTGAAAGGCAGAGCTACAGAGAGAAAGGGAGACCTTCCACCCACGCCTTCACTCCTCACGTGGCCACAGCAGACAGCCAGGACAGGGCCAGGCTGAAGCCAGAAGCCTGGAGCTCCATCCGATTCCCTACACGGGCAGCAGGCGCCCAGCACTTGCGCCGTCATGTGCTCTCCTCAGGTGCACTCGCAGGGAGCCGGATGGGAGAGCAGCAGGACCCAGACCAGCGCTCCCATGATGCACGTGGCAGTGCAGCCGTGAAGGGGCGGGGCCTCAGAACCCTCCTCTACCCCAGTCTGGAATGGGGTAGAGTGTCGCTCCCCCTCTTCGTGGAGGAACGACACAGGACCCTGCGCTGTTCTTTCGTCTGCTCGGCCCTCCCCGGGTTTGCTGCTGGTTCTTCCCGGGTTGGCTACCGACCCTTCCACCTCTGTGGAAGGGCAGTTCCCCCTGCCACTTTCCCCACTTCCGCGGGGGAGCGGCACACCGCCGGCCGGCTCTCTCGGGGGCTGCACAGGTGTTCCTTCAGGTAGATGTTCCCCTCAGATGTTCCTGGTGCATGTTGTCTCTCTCCTCCTTTATAGTCCTCTTCCACCAATCCTAACTCGGCTGCCCACACGCCGAGTACGCTGCTCTCCTCCAATCAGGAGCAGGTCCTGCAGTTTATTGGTTGAACTGGAGGCAGCTGTGTAGAAGCTGTTTTCTCCTCTCCCAGCGCCATATTGTGGGAGAGCAGATGCATAGAATAAGTCTTAATTCCAGTAACAGTCTAGTCCGGGTTGCTCCCCACAGTAGAGGGTTTGGCTTTGATGCGTATTGTGGGATTACTTTATTAGTGCCCCTCCCCCCTTCGGACCGTGAGCTCTGTGAGGGCAAAGAGTACAACCGCTTAGGTCCCAGAGGATCCCTGCTGCCAGGGGTGGGGGCTGGCAGTACCCACAGACGGAATGAATGATGCAGACACCTAGACTGAATGAATGATGCAGTACACAGACTGAATGAACGATGCAGGACCCCTAGAATGAATGAAGCCATGCGCATATTCTTGAATGAAAGATGAGCTACGCACTGGTGGATGATGCGTGGGCTCACCAACTTTCCTGACTGCACGAACTTGGATAGGTTACCTATACGATCTCCTGTCATAGGCCGCTTTACAGATGGGGCTCTGTGGTCAGGTAACTCACCCAGGCGCACCCAAGCCGGCTTGGGCTCCAGGCACAGGGCCCTGGACCCTTCGGGGGTCGGGCTGCCCTGGCAACGGGAGCTTTGGGCTGCAGGCACCTGTCGCCACAGCCCTGCACCGCGGCACTAACAGGTCTGCTCTGTGCTTTTGTCTGCAGGCTCAGGAGGCAGCAAGGGCAGGGCGGCCAGCTCCTGGACACAGAAGGCCGGACGGGCAGCCAGGCCCAGGGCAAGCTCCCAGACGCTTGCAACAACCACATCCTGGCTCACGCCTGTCCCCGCAGCTGCAGCAGCTAAGCCCCGGCTGCAACCGCCCCGCGGGATGGCACCGTCTCCACCCTGCCCCCCAGAGCCCCTCTCTGTGCCCTGACGGCCCCTGCCTCGCCCCTGGAAGCACCAGATGCAGAAAGACCCCGGAGTCGGAGCTGGGAAGCCTGGGTTCTGGTTGCAGCTCTCTGCCGATTTGCGGTGTGAGCCGGGACAAGCCACGCCCTCTCCGAGCCTCAGTTGTCTTCTGCCGAGGGGCTGGGCAGCTCTCCGCCCCACTTGGTTCTTGTGGGGACTTGTACTTGGGAGACTTTGCAGACCCTGGGTGGCAGACTGGCAAAACCTTGGCGTTTCTAAGATCGTTTGCAGCTGCAAATCACAACCCTGGTATCAGACCATCACAGCTGCAGCTCCGCCCGCCCTAGCTTACTAGATGGCACTTTCCAAAAATGCAGCCCCCGGGGCCAAAGAGAGGTCTCAGGTGTTTGCGCCTCCTGCAGAAATCCTTCTAGATCCCGCGCGAACCTGAGGTGTGTGCGCCGTTCGCTTTCTGATCGTCCTGGGAGACTCAGCCTGCAGACCAGCCTGGCTCCCTGAGTCTCAGTGCTGCAAACACTCCCCTTTCATTCCCAGACCCCTCCCCACCCTTCATCCCAGGGGTCTACCCATCCCACCAGTGCTGGATGGCACAGAGGTGCCCGTTCAGCAGAGGGTCAGCTGCTGACTGCTGGTTACCCCACAGACACCAGCTGAGCCCCCTCCCCTGCCCCAGCCCCGCCCTGCAGCAGGACTTGGCCTCCAGGGGCTCCCCCGGGCCGGGGAGGTGGGGGAAGGGCATGATCCTGGCCAGTCCCTCCTCCAACACAAGGGTTGGAGGCAAACCACCTGTTCAGGGAACGGCTTGCCTGGAGCAGCAGGTGGGTTCTAGCCTTGGTGTCGGGCTTGTGGGCAGAACCCACGCCTAACATCTGCAGCCCAGGGACCTTGGGCAGGTCACATGGTCACGCCGAGGGTGGCCTCCTCACCCTCACCTTCCGGGGGGCAGTTCAGTGACAGTCCTGCCTGTCGCATGCCTGGCTCCTTGGCTGACCCCGCTGGTGGCCGTTGTGTCACCATCATCACTTTCTCGTGGGGTGAGACTTGTGTTTAGGGCCCTTAAGTTTTCTCTAAGGCTTTTGTACTTATTTATTTTGTGAGAAGCAGACAGACAGAAAGATCTCCCATTCACTGGCTTCCTTTCCAAACTTGGCCTTCAATGGCCAAGGCCGAAGTCGGGAGCCAAAAACTCAGTGCAGGTCTCCCACATGGGTGGCAGGGACCCAGCCCGTCAGGTGTGCGTTAGCAGGAAGCTGGTGTTGGGAGCCGGAGCTGGCACTGAGCCCAGGCACTGCACTGGGGGACGGCGGGACTCACCGTTCCGCCAGACGCCCCTTCCCAGAGTCTCTGACGTGTGTGTGAGTCCTGCTAGAGTTCAGTGTGCTTCCGTTTGCTCCACCCTCCTTCCGTTTTCCTCTCTGTACATCCTCGGGGCTGTCCGTATTGTCTCTGAGATTTCTTTCTTTTTTTTTTTTTTTTAACTTTTATTTAATGAATATAAATTTTGTCTCTGAGATTTCTTACGAGACCTTTCTATGTTCTGTGACATTTTATATTTTTGTTTTTTAAAAAAAAGAATCAGTCGTAGTTCTGGTCCGTCAAGCCCCCGCTGTTTGTGGATTGTGTCGCCCGCCCGCGTTGGTCTGCATGTGTCTGCGCAGCTCTGTGCTGTCCTGGCCAGGAACTGCCAGGCTCCTTCCTACGGCCCTGGGCTGCGTCCCTGGGGGAGCGGGAGCGAAGTGGCCCTGGAGGCACCGCACTTCCTGGCTCTGTCAGTCCGCGTTCCTTGTCAGAATAAACTATTTCTTGGAAATTCTTTCTCACCGATTTGTCCTTACTTCAGGGCTGGGTGGGCGGGGCCGGGCTCCTGTTGAAGGGGCTCAGAGTTAGGCGAGGCGGGGGCGTGGCTGCCGATTCTGCCCTGGGATCAGACCCCAGTGAGCTCCGCAGGTGAAGGCGCCGCCCAGCTTGATGGCAGCGGCTTGTTACCGTGCGGAGGTGCAGTCCGTTCACCGGGAAAGACAGAAAGCTCTCCACCGAGAGAGAAACACCAGTGTTTCCAGCCTTGTGCACCACACTCACACTAGGGCACTCCAAACAGTTTCTGGAAAGTGGAATTAAAGGTCTGTTTTGGCGTGACAAGTATTGCAATCATGCCTTTTTGTCAAAATATGCAAAGACAGCTCCTGCTGGATTTCAGAGGCTTTTGCATCAGAGATAAACATCTCTTAATCCCATTTCCTGGAGCCTTCCCGAGCCCCCCACAGGTGCAGAGGAGCTGGCCTTTCCCTTTGGGAGGTGGGAGGGACTTCCTGATTGCCGGCCCTGCTGGGGTGCCGCTCCACTCCCACCTCCTCCTCCTCCGTGATGCCCACCGGGGCTGCTGGCTCCAACCCCAGCCAGACGCAGCCTCTCCCACGGGCCATCACGCCACTTGCCTTGTTTTATCCTACATGCCTCTCCCCTCCCCCGCCCCAAGAAGTCACCTAAGATGATACAGGTTAAGATGATACAGGTTAATTGATTAATCAGCTGCAGGAAGTGATTAACAAGAGAACAGTTCCAAGCGTTCTGTCATAGGTGTCATTTGAAACCTATGCATTGTTGACTTCTGGGATTCTACATTCAGTATTTTTGGAGCACGGCTGGCCGTAGGCAAAGTCACAGAAAGAGAGACTGAGGATGAGGAGGGACGCCGGCCACCCAGGTGTGACTGCCGAGTCCCCTCCTGTGTGCCAGCAGGAACCGCAGCCTGTCTCCTGTCCAGAGAACACCCCAGAAGTGGCTGGAGGGATTGCCATGGAAGCCCCACACTGGACCCAGTCACCCAGCACACAGCAAGGCGAGGACTGACCCTGGCGGGCAACGCACAGAGCAAGGGGTCAGGCAGCCACGGTGCAGGTCCTAGCCTCCCAGGGATTCGCACCTGTTGAAGGAGAGGGGACAAGCAGTGCGGGCTCAGCTCCTGGGTGGGCCTCGGGCTGGTCCGCAGCGGATGGGTGGGTGACAGGGCGGGGGCGGGCTGTGGCCCGTCTGGGCTCTCTGGTTAGGTGGGTGTGACTGTGTTGTTGGAGGCCTGTGCATTGCTGTGGCCAGCGCTTCGGTGTTGGCCGTGGGGGCCGGCAGCGGCTCTGTGGCTCGGGGTCTCAGCCCTGGCTCCACCCTTGTGCTCCCACGGAAGCCACACTTCTGGGCTCAAAGCCACACTTCTGGCGCCAAAGCAGCCACTCAACTGACACCCACCTCCTGTCTAATAAAAAGTCTTCTCCAACGAAAGCTATTCACAAAGAACAGACAACGATTACACTAAACGCAACACAGGAAACATTTAGGAGCAGGGACCCATGACACCTCCAAAGGAACACTGTAGTTCTCTATAGATTCATCCTTGTAGAAGGAAATCTACAAAATGCCTGGCAAAGAATACAAAATGCTGATACTAAGGGAACTCCATGAGATGCAACAGACTGCAGATAGGAAACCCAAAGAAACGAGGAAGGCGATGCACGATGAGAAATTCGAGTCAGAAATCACTGAAAACAATCAGTCAGAATATTTGGGGGCCAGTGCTGTGGCGCAGTGGGTTAAAGCCCCGGCCTGAGGTGCTGGCATCCCATATGGACGCCAGTTTGAAGCCCAACTGTTCCACTTCCAATCCAGCTCCCTGCTGTGGCCTGGGAAAGCAGCAGAAGATGGCCCAAGTCCTTGGGCCCCTGCACTCACGTGGGAGACCCAGAAGAAGCTCCTGGCTTTGGATTGGCTCAGCTCTGGACATTGGGGGTGTTTGGGGAGTGAACCAGTGGATGGAAGACCTTTCTCTGTCACTGCCTCTCTCTGCCTGTAACTCTCTCAAACAAATAAATAATTTTTAAATAAATAAAGAGTGATCTGACTGCCCAGGGGTCCTGAGCTTGGGATTTCTTCCCACGGACCCTTTCCCTACACGCAGAGCAAGGGACAACCTGTGAGTTCAAATGCAAGGGTCCCCTCTGGGAGCATGCAATTCGTCAACGCAAGCATACGTCTTGGACATTATTCTCTGTAGCACACATGGGCATTGGCTGTCAAAGTCACGACCAAAGCTTAGTAGGGGTTTATCTCTATTACTTGGTTTCCACCTAATGTGTTGAATTGCGTTGTTTGCCTTTTATGAAATACATTTAATAATTTAGAAGCAATCAGGCAAAATATTTTTGCACAGATGAAACACATTTGCATGATGAAAAGCATAAACTAAGATGACAAACATCACACTGGGGGGAATACTTGGAATTTAGTTCAGAGCACCGAGTGATTATCCCTAATATGGAAATCTCAGTGGAGGCAGGAAAGCCCCAGAGAAGCGTGAGCTAAGAAATGAAAAGACAGTCACGGGGAAAGAGCCAGAAATGTGGACAAGATGCTCTGAGAGGGGCTGGCGCTGTGGCACGTTGGATTAATCCTCCGCCTGCGCCCACAGGGGTGCTGGTTCTAGTCCCGGTTGCTCCTCTTCCAATCCAGCTCTCTGCTGTGGCCTAGGAAAGCAGTGAAAGATGGCCCAAGTGTTTGGGCCCCTGCACCTGCGTGGGAGACCCAGAAGAAGCTCCTGGCTCCTGGCTTCGGATCGGTGCAGCTCCAGCCATTGCAGCCATTTGGAGAGTGAACCAGCAGATGGAAGACCTCTCTCTCTGTCTCTCCCTCTCTCTGTCACTCTGCCTCTCAAATAAATAAATAAAATCGTATAAAAAAAAGATGCTATGAGAAGAGAAAATGAATGCTAAGGCTTCAGGCTCAGAGGTAGTAACGAGAAGCCAATTCAGCGCCCCGTTGGGAATTTTTTTTTACAGACAAGGTACATGACAGTGGGCTTCCAGGCACTGGGCATTAGACTCACCAAGCAGAGTGACCCTGAGAAATGGGGACGAGTGGGGGGAACCTTCAGTCACCCTGTCTGTCTTGGGAGACTTTGCAGACCCTGCTGGGGAAGGGGGCTCCGGCGGAGCCCAGGGGAGTCTGAGGCTGTGGGAGGAGGACCGGAGAGAAGACAGTCCCAGAAAGCCGGAACTCCAGAGCGCTGTCCAGGGGCTCCTGCAACTACCCGGCAGAGTTCTGTCTGCACCTGTGTGGGAGAGGCCGCTGAGGGCGGGAACAGAGCCGCCCAAAGGCCCCCCGGGCACAGGGCTGCTTTCTGCCACCAGTCGTGGAAGGCTCGTCACTGAGGGGCCGTTTGGCCGAGGGCTCGGAGAGAGCTTGCATGGCAGAGCTCACCAGACCGCTGCCATCCTGGCAGGTCAGGCCTGAAAACAGACGCCAAAGGATCAAAGCGTTTCCTGGTTCTCAACCGCGTCCTGCAACAGAGCTCGGGCATCTTCGCAGAAAAGCGACAATCCCGGCGCTCAGCCTTGAAGGTGATCAGCAGCCAGTGCAGGAACAGCACCTGCGCAAGGAAGCGGGAAAGGCAATGCGGAATGAGGACGGAAATCCATCTAACTCAGCCCACACCTGGCACTATCGCAACACGCACAGGTGTCACCACACACACACACACACACACTCACACACACATTCACACACACACTCACACTCACACCCCAGAGGCAAGGTTTACGGCACTAAATGCCTCCGCGGGGCGAGAGAGGTCTCTCAGGTCTCCGACTTCAGGTTCCCCCTTAAGAAGGCAGAAGAGCCAGGTAAACCTGCAGTGAGTCGCACAGGAGGCAGGGACGGGGCGGGCAGACTCAAGGGAATACGACTCAAGGGAATACAGCAGAGAGAAGCAGTGACACCAAGGGCTGGTTCCAGCAACAGACCATGCAAACGGATGACCCTCTGGCCAGGCTGGTCCAGGAGCGAATGGACTGATGAAGATGGGAGGGAGGGAGGGAGACACAGGCTGGCTGCATTCCATATCACACCGCCCAAGATACAGTTCCTTCTCCACTCCCAGCCTGGACTCCTGCTAATGCGCACCCTGGGGGGCAGCAGGTGAGGGCTCACGGACTTGGGGCGTCGGCACCTACATGGGAGCCCTGGATGGAGTTCCGGGCTCCTGGCTTCCACCTGGCTTGGGCTTTTGGGAATTAGGCCAGCTGCTGAAGGATCTCTGTCTCCGTCTGCCACTCTTTCAAATACATCAATCTTTTTAAATGATGCCATACAACAGAATATGAAAAAAAAAAAAGGAAATTGACCACAGCTTGTACCATACACTAAAATAAATAAAAAATGGATTACATAAAGCTTGAAACTATAAAGCTTCTAGAAGAAAACATAGTAAAAATTCTTTGTGACCTTGGTTTGGGCAAAGATTTGTTAGATGGACACCAAAGGCAAAATCCATAAAAGAAAATATTGGCAAATTGGACTGAATCGAAGTTAAGACCTTCTGTTCTTCAAAAGACACCATTAAAAGAATGAATGGGGGCCAGCACTGTGGCGTGGTGGGCTAAGCCTCTGCCTGCAGCGCCAGCATCCCATATGGGTGCTGGTTCAAGTCCCGGCTGCTCCTCTTCCAGTCCAGCTCCCTGCTGTGGCCTGGGAAAGCAGAAGATGGCCAAGTCCTTGGGCCCCTGCATCCATGTGGGAGACACGGAAGAGGCTCCTGGCTCCTGGCTAAGCTCCAACTGCTGTGGCCATTTGGGGAGTGAGTCAGAAGATGGAAGACCTATCTCTGTCTCCCTCTCACTGTCTGAAACTCTAACTCTCAAATAAATAAATAATAATAAAAAGAATGAACGGACAAGTTGCAGAATAAGAGAAAATACAAACCAACCACATACTTGATAAAGGATTTGTATCCAGAATATATAATGAACTCTCAAAATTTTAATACAATAAAACAGCCCAATGAAAAGTAGGCAAAAGATTTAATCAGATGTTTCTCCAAAGAAAATGCTAGTCTATGGTTGGCCAGCAAAAAAAAAAAAAAAAAAAAAAACCAAATGCAATGAGAACTCAGTGGTCAGTGATTAAGACTGAGGCTGGAAAGGCTGAGGGGCACACGCACCGCAGGCGGGACTGTGAAGTGGTGACCACTCTGGACAGCAGCACAACGTGCGTTTAACACACACCTGTCACATGACCCAGCCACGCGTCACCTCGACATTGATCCAAACACGGCAAAGCATGCATCCACCCGAAGACTCGTCCAGAAATGTTCCCAGCAGCTCTGCTTGTCAGGGCCACAACCCAAACCATCCCAACTGCCCCCAGCAGGAAATGCACGCGCAGTCAGCCCACGCTACCCTGAACAAGAACGGACTATCGCCATGCAGAAGCCCAGCCATGTGGATTGGATGACGCGCAGAATGATTGTCTCAGGGCAAGGCTGCTCCGTTCCTTACGCAGGAACCGCAGACTGGTGTAGGGGGTGGGGCGGGGGCGTGCACCTGCAGGGAGGGGTTACAAGGGCCCCGGAGACAGGAGGGGAGGGGGAAACATTCGTTGTCTTGATCACGGCCAGAGCACATTTGATCACACATCTTAAATCTGTGCATCCAGCCGGTGCCGCGGCTCACTAGGCTAATCCTCCGCCTTGCGGCGCCGGCACACCGGGTTCTAGTCCCGGTCGGGGCGCCGGATTCTGTCCCGGTTGCCCCTCTTCCAGGCCAGCTCTCTGCTGTGGCCCAGGAGTGCAGTGGAGGATGGCCCAAGTGCTTGGGCCCTGCACCCCATGGGAAACCAGGAGAAGCACCTGGCTCCTGCCTTTGAATAGGCGCAGTGCGCCGGCCGCAGCACGCCAGCCGTGGTGGCCATTGGAGGGTGAACCAACGGCAAAAGGAAGACCTTTCTCTCTGTCTCTCTCTCTCTCACTGTCCACTCTGCCTGTCCAAAAAAAAAAAAAAAAAAAAAATCTGTGCATCCATTAGACAGCAATTCGGTCCCGATATGGTTTTAAAAAGGGACGTCAGATGCTGAGGGTCAGAGGAGTTTTCTCAGCTTCTCAGCTTCTTGGCGCAGATGCGTGCTCCCCATCACGGCATACTCACCTCGCTAGTTGAGTGTTCAGTTTTAATGTTAGCATTTCCGCCTGCCTCTGACCTTTTTCGATAGCTGAGTTTTAGTCCCGATGTACTAAGAAGACTGCTGTGTAAGAATGCAATAGTCCCCGGAGTAGGAATCTAAACCTACATTTGCTGCAGCAGTTACAGTGCTGCCTGGGGCACCTGTATCACCACTGGAGTCCCTGGGTTCGAGCCCCACCTCTGCTTCTGCTCCAGCTCCCTGCTGAGCCACACCCTGGGAGGCAGCAGGTGATGGCTCAAGCCCTTGGGTCCCTGCCACCCACGCAGGAGACCCAGAGTGAGTTGCGGGGTCCTGGCTTCAGCTTGGCCTAACCCTGGCTATTGTGGGCATTTGGGGAGTGACCCAGTGGATGGGACACCCTCTCTCTCTCTCCACCTTTCAAATCAACCAACTTAAAACAATTTTAAAGGCAGTTTTTCTGCAAAAAAAGTTTTAAAGTCCATGCCTAGATTTTTCATAATATGCATATTCTTCCCCACGCAATTTTTGAAGCCTCCCTCTCCATACAGATTTGGTGAGTGAGCCATCAGGGTGCAGGCAGACAGCACTCAGTGGACACTTGTGGGGCGAAGAGAAAGGAAGGGATTTGCCTCTGCTTGCACACTCCCATAGCTCCAACCCCATCCACCTGGCTGCCCAGCACATCCTGGGGCGAATCCGAGGCTGGGCTCTCCTGTCCACCGACAGAAGGCGCTGTTACCAGGTTCCGATGCTGGGCTCTGACCTGCTGGGGCACCTCCTTTGGCTGCTAATGGCCTCTTCAATCACCGCCCAGTCTATACGTTGGAGCTATTTTTTTTTTTAATCCTTCCGTGCAATCTCCTTTCAACTGTGCATAACTCCAGCAGAGGCCCTGCAAAAGCAGCGAGCTAGCCGACAGGAACACGGTCACCACCGACAGCTGCCTCTGATCCTGACTAGGGGGTTCTCGCCATTCTGCCGGGAAGGAAAAAGACACTCAGAAAGGCCAGAAACTCGCCCAGGAGCCCACGGCCCAAAGGGAGCGCCCAGGATTGGAACTCGGGTCAGCTGGGTACACCTTCCACTCCCCCACCCCGCGTGTGACCACCTAGATCTCCTAGATGGGAAAACTGGCCTCGTCAGCTCTCCTCTCTGCTTGTGCCTATCCACCAGCGCTGGGGGACACGGCCAATGGCGGCTCGTTAGGACTGCAGGCAGCCCCTCCCCCGGGACCTTCTGCAAAGTCCCTGTTCAGCAGCTGATCTCTCCTGGGACACGAGAATTCCTCTCCTCTCCGCATTCTAACCCTGGGCTCGCCACGGGTTTGCAGCTGGAAGCAAACTGCCTCTGCCTCTGCTCGTGGAATCCCAACAGCCAACGTCCACTGATGCGAGTGGGAATGCCTGCTCGGCGGGTGCACGAGCATTTCCGGGGTGACTGCAGGGAGGGGGTGGGAACAGCAGACCCCGTAAGGAAGTTTTTCCGACCACCAGCCCCCAACAGCTGTCCTGTATCAAAGACCCCGCAAGAAAGCGACCCTGGAAACCCAGGGAGCTGCCCTAAGCGCCCCCGACTCCCCTCCCCCCGTCACAAGTCCTCCTGCAGAGCTGCAGATTTGGAAGCAGCGAGCTCTGTCTTCCCCTGCCCGGCGTCCGGCTTCTGGAATAACTGCTCCCTCGCACCCACCCTGCTGAACGGGCCAGCACCGAGCAGTCTGGGCCCAGTGCTAACCAGCATCGGTGCCACGACAGGAGCCAAGACACACCAAGCGTTTACAAACAGGTCAGTCCTTTATGAAGAACCGTGTGTAAAAATATTTTTTAAAGTTTCTTGTATAAAAGCAGAATATGTAGGCTGGCACCGCGGCTCACGAGGCTAATCCTCCGCCTGCGGCGCCGGCACCCCGGGTTCTAGTCCCGGTCGGGGCACCAGATTCTGTCCCGGTTGCCCCTCTTCCAGGCCAGCTCTCTGCTGTGGCCAGGGAGTGCAGTGGAGGATGGCCCAAGTGCTTGGGCCCTGCACCCCATGGAGACCAGGATAAGTACCTGGCTCCTGGCTTCGGATCAGTGCGGTGCGCCGGCCGCGGCGGCCATTGGAGGGTGAACCAACGGCAAAGGAAGACCTTTCTCTCTCTCTCTCTCTCTCACTGTCCACTCTGCCTGTCAAAAAATAAAAAATTTTAAAAAAAGCAGAATACGTAACAAATGCAGAAAGAAGAGCGCAGAGCCTTGCCGTGGACGTGGACGGAGTCCGTGGCAGGCAGTCGGGCGGGGCGTGAGAACTGGGGGGTGCAGGTCTCCCCCAGACCCCTGGTGAGGGGACGGAAAGGACGGCAGCTCGAGTCCTTATGATGCGGCAGCCAGTGCCGTCGGGAAATCCACAGATTACACTGCGTCCCTGGAAGCCGGAGGGTCTGGGTCCTCCACTGGCACAGCCTGAACTTGCCGCCGTGCACGGGCCACGCGCACGGTGGGCAGAAGATGAAGAGCCAGCTCAGAGGCCGCCGTGGGCCTCCCCCTCTTGCCGGTCCACGGCCGCGGCCCGAGTGGCCTTTTTGGCGTTCAGGAAGTTCCTCCTCTTCCTCCTGGGCGGAACGCGCGGCGAGATCTCCGGCTCCTGCGGATTTCGGAAAATGAAGAGCTTTTCCCCGGCGTTGAACACCTCGATGGTTTCCAGCCCGACCACGGGCACGGCCGCCGGCTCGCCGACGGGCTCCAGGGACAGCTGTGGCCAGCTGCCTTTCGCAGAGAACATCGTCCTCTCTCTGAGCGGCGGACACGCCTTCTTCAATATGCTGGAGACAGAACAGAGGGTCACGCTGCACGTCCTCCCTAGCCGAGGGTTCCGACGGGACAGGAGGGTCCCCTTCTGTGTCCCCGCCGTCCCCGGCCCCATGTCCACACTATAGAAAGGACTGGTCCTGTACTTGCTGGGTGGCCCTGTGCCCGCGGCAGGCTGCCGTCAACCCCTCCTGGCTGTGACAGCCTCGCATTTGGAATTCTACAAGCCCACCGCCGCCAGGGTGAAGTTGGAGGGCACGTTTATGCCATGGAAATCAGCAATGCTGCAAACCAGGGCTCCCTGGCTCTCTCTCCAGTGGCTGAAGACTGTGTGGGTCTCCCCCACAAGCAGGCCCATGGAACAGGGTTACAAAGCAATGTGCAGAATTAGGCGAGGGGTGCTGAGATGGAACGGGGCAGCACACTTCAGGAGCAGCCCCCCTAAAAGGATTACTGGGAGTCTGTCCATAGCCGTCCATCCCGAGTCCCTGGCTGGACGTGACAGTGCCTCTGACTACCCGTGAGAGACCTACACAACCTAAAGCCACAGGGCAGGACAGAGCCGCCGTCACCGGGCATGCGCCAGCTGTAAGCCGCCGGCGAGCGTGAGCCCCTCCCGCTGCCTTGCGAACAGTGAGCGGAGCAGGGTCTGCCGTGTGACACAGCCTCTCTGCAGGTGCGTGGTGCCTCCAGCCAAAAAGCACAGGCGTGGGTGGAGGCAGCACACGCCTGGACGTTTTGGGAATTAAAGGGATCGAGTCAGATGGCCTCAAGCCCCACGGCCGCATGCTGGGGCCTCTGCACCCGACCCCACTCCCAGCCTCTGCGTCTGAGCCGCACTCTCTGGAAGGTGCAATGTAGCCAGCAGCAAAAAAGCTCTGGGAGCTGCCATCGGGAATTCTCATTATTTTCAGCTTTTAATGATCTCCTATTAAAATAGCCAGCAAATGCAGCAAATGCAGCCATTAAAACGCTCACACATGCTAGAACATTCTGCCCCCAGTGGCTCGCAAACAGCCCACGGAACAGAGAGCCGTGGTCCTCAGGGAAGAGACCTGGGCCATCTGTAGCGGCTTCTTGGCTTCCGCCCGCGGCCACCCCCGCACGCAGCAGCCCCCCGGCCCGGCAGGCGCGCCGTTACCTCTCTTTCCTCTCGCGAAACCACAGCCTCTTTTCAAACCCCCTGCTGCTCAGGTCTTCTCGCAGTCTGCGCTCCAAGGCTTGCCACCAGCCCCGGTGCTTCCTGGCAGGGGAAGGGAGAGTCGTTTGCTTCCAAAGCCCTGGAACCTTCTGGCAGTGAGAGATCCGGGCCTCCGGCAACACCAGAAAGGCCGTTTTCCCTGTGGTATCTCGTTTCACCCAACACACGGTGACCAGGGTCTCCAGGGGCCTGGTCACAGTGCTCGCTCCGCCCTTACAGGATCACAGATGGCGACAGGAAGGCAGCCTAGAGGCGGGGCATTTGAGAAGGGAGCTGCAGGGAGCATCCCTGAGGACTCCGTGAACTGCCCTGGGCGTGGCCCCTGCCACGGGCTGTGCGCTGTGGGTGCCATGGACTCTGGGTGGTCATGTACTCTGGGTGCCGTGGACTCTGGGTGGCCATGCACTCTGGGTGCCATGGACTCTGGGTGCCGTGCACTCTGGGTGCCATGGACTCTGGGTGGCCATGTACTCTGGGTGCCGTGCACTCTGGGTGGTCATGCACTCTGGGTGCCGTGCACTGTGGGTGGCCATGCACTCTGGGTGGCCATCCACTCTGGGTGCTGTGGACTCTGGGTGCCGTGGATTCTGAGTGCCATGCACTCTGGTTGGCAGGTCTGCATCACTTCTGCCCCGCCCATCCCGGGGCTCAGAAGCGTGAAGCAGGCCTGGGAGGTGGGCGAGGCAGGGTGAGGCTGCGTGCTGGGTGTGCATATGGGGTGACGTGAGGGATGAGGGGAGGAGGGGGCTCTGTGCTGGCCCTGGGGTCAAGTCCCTTCTGTGCGGGTGGTAAAGCCGTGAGTATTTTTCCTTGTATGCATTTGTCAGCTTTATTTTTTCCAACGGGCTCCGATGACCTTTGCATGGCCAGGGTAGGCGCGTTTGCCCAACATCCTATCCAAAAGCACACTGGGGGCAAAACAGAAAGCACGGACGGATGACTTGGAGGGACTCTGACACAGAGGGCCAGGCAGGGGGCTGCTCCCCTCCCCAGGACGCCCCTGCACAGCCCGGCTCCTGCGGCCACAGGCAGCCCCGGCGCGCACTCACCGCCTCCTGGCCAGCTCTGCCGGGTCCCCGCCGCCCTCGTTCTCCGCCGCGTGGTCCGAATGCTTCTCGCTGGCCGCGTCCAGCAGGGCCAGCAGCTGGGGCTGCGAGGCGGTGGGCAGCACCAGGCTCAGCAGCCGGCGCAGCGTGGCCCCGGGCACCAGGGTCATCTTGCAGAGGTAGCACAGCAGCCTCAGCTCCTGCGGGAGGCAGCGGAGGCGGCTCAAACCCCCACCGCTTTTAATTTAGCACACGCCCGGGACGTTCACCCCCGTGGTAACGAATGTTTTAGCAGCTCTGTTTGGAAAACAGTTTCCCACATCCACAGAGCTGTCAGAAAATTCTAGCTGGTCAGCTTCTCAAGGTTCTGTCCACCCACTTCTCTCAGCTCGCTCGGGCAGTGTGCAAACCTCCCTAGACCAAGCTCTGGCCGGCAGAGGGGGGTAAGCCTGAGTGTGAAAACTCGGGCAGGATGAAGGGACACATTGAAGACGGCGGCCGGGGAAGGTGACATCCGAGCAGAGACCTGCGGGAAGTGGAGCATGGAGCAGGACACATGCAGCGAGGGACAGCAAGAGCAAAGGCCCTAGGGTGAGGCAGGGGCAGGGGTGGTGAGGGCCCAGGGAAAAGGGGTGTCGGATCACAAAGGGCCCCTGTGCTGTGGCTGACATCTGCAGCGGGACGGCAAGTCCCGGAAGAACCGAACTCATTTTTTGGAAGATTTCCTTGGGCGGAAGAACCGGCCACCGGTAGCAAGCGAGGCAGCAGGGGAAAGGCGTCCCGCACCAGGCTCGGTGGCGGTGGAGGCGGGCGGAGCAGCGGCGCCCAGGTCAGCCACGTGGCAGAGGATGGAGCTCCTCGGGTTGACCATGGCGCCGATGCCCCCAGGGCAGAATCCGGGCACCCCAGCCACCCAGAGATGCCTGGTCCCAGTCCACGGCAAAGGGGACTTCCCAGTGAGCAGACACTGCTGGCTTTGAAAATGAAGGAAGCGGCCTTGAGACGAGGAACACAGGAGCCCCGGACGCTGGGAGCGGCCCCGGCTGGCCGCCAGCAAGGAAACGGGGCTGGTCTCAGAGTGTGAGAACCGAATCCATCCTGTGACGTGAGTGAGGAGAGCCACCCCCACCCCCACCCCATCACCACCAACAGGCCGACACCTGGATTCTAGCCTGGAGCGCCTGAGTTGGACACGTGACCCACAGAGTGTCCACTGCTGTGGCCTTTGTTACGGCAGCCACAGGAAAGGAGTCCCTTTGGAGCTGGGTGTGATTGTGACAGCTATGGCCAACGATGGGGGCTGGACACCCAAGGGTTCCCAGCCCCTTCCCCCTCTGCTGCCTGAGGGCTCACGGGCCCCTCCTGGGGGTGCTGCAGGGCTTGGGGGCCCTTGTTTCCTTGACGACCGAGGGGAGGCAGGGCACCTGCACTGGGCCGTGAGACGGTCGCAGGGCGGGGTCCCCATCACGGCATCCTGCAGCAAAGCCAGCCAGCACCCACGGCTGATGCGGTGCCGAGCGCGGAGCCCGGGCCCTCAGCCATGCTCCCCATGACCCCCAGAAATGGGGACATACAGGAAGTGCCCCTCAGGACGCAGATAAAGCACATCCCGTAGCAGGCTGCCAGGTGAGCAGCTCGGCAGGTCACCCTGGACACAGCACCCAGGGGCTCTGTCCCCGGGAGGAAGGGCGGTGCACCTGCCACTTGGCCAAGGAAGAGAAGGGTCGGCCAGTCTCACCCGAGGCAGCTAAAACGTGGCTGCAACCTCACTCGGCTCTTTCTCAGGCCCGACTCTTCCCAGCTTTGCTCCCGGTGGAACTGAGGCAAAGGGGGAAGGCCTGGGGACCTGCCAGACCACACGAAGAAACCCACCGGGAATACCGATCGCAGGGGTTCCCTGCTCTCCGCGGCTCAGTGGTTGGCAGGACCCCGTGGGTAGCAGAATCGGATGATGCTCAGGTCTCTGATGCAGCCTGGTGTGGTTTTGCTGAGCGCGTTCGCACGGCCACACATCCTCCTGCCCCACACAGGCAAAAGCCATGCCGAGCATTGTGTTGTCGAGGGGACAGCAACGAGACTTAGGTGGAAGCCTTGGACGCATGGGGCCAAAGGCAGTGGAATGGCTGTGGTCCCCCAGGCCAGCTTCCTCAGCCCCGCCCCCGGGGAGGAGCCGCCCGCCCACCAGCCCCGCCCAGCTGGCTGCACAGCCCCGCCCTCCGGGGAGGAGCCGCCCACCAGCCAGCCCCGCCCACCTGGCTGCACAGCCCCGCCCTCCGGGGAGGAGCCGCCCACCAGCCAGCCCCGCCCACCTGGCTGCACAGCGCCCCGACGGTGTCGGCCTCCATCTTCTCCAGCAGATCCTCCAGGACGGCCCCGCTCTGCTGCTCCTCTCTGCAACTGCAGTGAAGTAAAACCTCGTGAGGAGCTGGGAGAGCAGGGGCCGGCGTGGCGCAGAGGGCAAAGCCCCAGTCTGCAGCGCCGGCATCCCACATGGGCGCTGGTTTGCGTCCAGCTGCCCCACTTCTGATCCAGCTCTTTGCTGTGGCCTGGGAAAGCAGTGGGAGATGCCCAAGTCCTTGGGCCCTGCATCTGTGTGGGAGACCTGGAAGAAGCTCCTGGCTCCTGGCTTCGGATCGGCCCAGCTCCGGCTGTTGCAGTCATCTGGGGAGTGAACCAGTGGATGGAAGACCTCTCTCTCCCTCTCTCCCTCTGCTTTTCTGTAACTCTGCCTTTCAAATAAATAAAATAAATCTTTAAAGAGAGAGAGAAGCAAACGCTGGATCAACGAGGGCTCGCCAGGGACAGTCTCCTTGGAGGGGGCAGTTCACAGGCACAGCCAGGGGACTTCTCTCTGACTCTGCAGGGAGCCCTGGGACCCCACCGTGAAAAGCCCAGCAGTCCAAGGCCGTGACCAAGAAGACGGAGATCGGGGGTCCACGCCCACTGTAAGGCGGGCCCAGCGCCATTTTCCAAGCACAGCCACAAGGCTGGCCGGTGCCTCTTCCCAGGTTCTTGGTACCATTGTGAGCCAACTACAGTTGGCATCTCGGGGCAGGCGTCCGGGGCTTCAGGGGAGCCGCCACGTGGGACGCCTGCATCCCGTACTGCAGTGGCTGAGTTCAAGTCCCAGCCCCGCCCCCCCCCCCCCCCAGCTTCCTGCTCGTGCGCACTCTGGGAGGCAGCACTGAGGGCTCAAACACTTGGCTCCCCGCCCCCTCCCCGAGACCCCGATGGAGTTCTGGGCTCCTGGCTCAATCCTTGTGCAGGCCCTGGCTGGCCACAGGCAGGAGCACACGGGGGCCACACCCCCGCGCCTCCCAGCCCACCCAGAGCCAGCATTTACACTCACTTCCCTCTGAGCGCAGACTCAGAGGCCGCCACACAACAACCTCGGGGGGACAGAACTGCGCTTGGATGTTGTGTTCAGGCAGAAAACCACAATTGAATCAAGTAAACTCCTGTAACCTCATCACCCATGGCATCTGGTCTACTTCCTGCCAATGAACTTGCATGCTTTTTCAGAAACGACTCACCCCGCGTCCGGGGCAAGCACGTCTGGGTCCCCCGAGGGCTGGCTGGCTGCGGGACCCCATGGATGCCACCCTGCACAGATCTGCCCAGTATTTGCATGGAACACACACACCCTCTCCTGCGTGTCATCGCTCCATCACCTGTAATACTCAGGCTCGGCACTAGGGGGCTTTACAACGTCCATGGGAGAATGGAATTAAAAGGTTACAGCCCCTGCACACGCTCTGAAATCCACACATAGCTTTTCTCATAAGATGCATTCCCCATGAATTTTCTGGGCGTACCCACATCCGGGCTACGTGAGCTAACTGCTGTCCTGTGCTGTGCAGGGAGCAATGACAAGAAACAAAGTTGCAACTTCTCCCCAAGGGGGTAGAAACTGAAGACTCAGGCCAGGGATTGCAGGGAGAGGAGTGGGGCTTGCACCTGTCCTTTTCATGCCAATACCACACTCAGAGAGGAAAATTAGAGCTACAAAACGGGAAGTTTTCCCAAGGGTCTTTGTGCTGAGGCAAGGCAAGGGCCAGCGACGACTGAAAAAGCGCCCAAAGAGCAGAAGAACATCGTATGGGATTCGTGATTTTACAAAACGCAGCATGTATGGTGCCGCCTGGATGGCTCGGAGCCGGTTCAGGCCTTGTGCCTCCGTCAGCCCCCGGTTCTGAGGGTGTGTGGTGAGCCTGCAGGACGCCCGCCACGGGGGGAGCTGGGGACGAGCACGGGGCTCCTCCATGCTGTTTCTGCAACTCCTTGTGAAGCTACACGGGCTTTTAAAGAAAAGCGTCTTACTGTTTAGTTTATTAGCTGGGAGTGCTCCCAGCGTCTGCTCCACTGCCCAAAGGCCAGCAACCACTGGAGGCCAGGACCAGGAACCCACGCTCCGGAGCCATCACCACTGCCTTCGGGGACGCTGGAGCAGGGGCGGAGCCGGCACTCGAACCCGTGCCCTCTGATGTGGGCTGTGGGCATCCTAACCACGAAGCCAGGTGTCTGTGCCTACAATTATTCAGATAGTTACAAAATTTTAGCCTAAGCAAACTTCAGTGGTGTCAAAAGGAAAGTCATAAAGGAGAGAGGGACATCAGGAAGAGTCAGCTGCTCCAAGCCAGCGCCCAGGCGGAGCCTCAGGGGCCAGGCGGGCGCGGCCGGCCGAGCTGGAGAGGCCAGAGCGGGAGAGGCCACCACCCAGGCCCGGACGCCCAGCCTACCTCTGCTGCTGCTGCTCCAGGAGCTCCTGGCTTTTGCCCAGGGCTTGCTGCAGGGCAGCGGACATCCGCCCCGCAGGGTCCTCCTCCCCAGGCTCGCTCAGCAGCCCGGGCCCGTCGGCCGCCCAGCGCTGCCAGCTCTCCAGGGCCTGCTGTTGCTGGGCGGCTTCCTGCTGCGCCAGCCGGTCCTCCAGCTTCCTCTGCAGCTCCTGCAGCTCCTGCACGAGGAGAGACGGGCGCTGAGTGAGCGGCGAGGGCCGGCCAGGGCCGCCCCGAGGGACCGCGCCATGACCTCCCAGCTCCAGGCTCTGCACCTGCCGCGCCTTTTCCTGTCTGCCCGCCCAGCTCCCAATCTTCTTCCAGGCCTCAGCTTAAGAGCAGCGTCCTGGATGGAAGTCGCCGAGTCGCCTGGGAGGCACGGATGCCCCTGTGCACACACGCTGAACCCCAACAATCGTCTGAAACCTCCCTTCCCCCCGACTGCCACCTGCTGCCACTGTCACCACAGCTGCGGGCGATGTGCGGGCATCCACCACACACACAAGCCGTGCTGGGTCGCAGAGGCCGTGGCTAAAATCAAGAGTGCTAACAGCGTGCCCCGTGCCGCCCTCAGTGCATGACATAAACAGACTGGTGCTGGCTTCCAAAGGAGTTTTCGTATTCGCCTGGGAGTTTTCTAATTCGGGTTGCTGCAAAGTGCTCTGTGTCCAGCAGACACCGCACCGCCCACTTGGCATTTTGAACTTGGATTTCACCCCACCCTCCTCGGAAAATCCAGGCTAGCACGGTGAGGTCCATCCACCACCTCTGGGGATGCTGAGGCCAGCAGCGAGCACAGCTCACGGTCAGCCACGGTCACGGTCATGGTCATCAGAGGACATGGCTGGGGCTCCAGCAGTGCTGGGCTGCTGAGCCAGGACGTGCCATGGATTAGGTACATTCAATGCATTTTCCTTTTTTTTTTTTTTGACAGGCAGAGTCAACCTGCACCAACCCCTTTGGAGGACACACGCTCTCTTACTTCTCTCTAGGAACTGAGAGAGAGAAAGGGAGAGAGAGAATCTTCCTCCCTCGGGTTCACTCCCTCAAATGCCCACAACAGCCAAAGCCAGGGGTCTGGAACTCCAGCTGGGTCTCCCTCGTGGGTACGGGGGCCCAAGCACTCGGGCTGTATTCCACTGCTTTCCCGGGGCACTAGCAGGGAGCTGGATCGGAAGCAGAGCAGCTGGGACTGGAATGGGTCGCCGGCGTTGCAGGCCGAGGCTCACCTGCTGCCGGTAATCCCAGCCCTGGGCTGAGGGTGTTCCTAAGGAATAGACTAACACGTGAATCAAAGCTCAGAGGCCACCATGTCTCACTCGCCCCCAACTCATTAAATGACCTTGGCCCTGACTTCCCTCTCAGTCTGCCCACGTGGAATGCTGGGCAGCGTCCAGGGCACGCTCACCGCCCCACGCAGGAGATGCGCGGGCCTGGGCAGGCAGCGGCGTGGAGTTCGCCCTTGCATCCGTGTTAAACGCAAGGCGGAGATTACTCTGCACACACTGGGTGGCCACGTCCGTTCTCCCCCTTTACTGACCCGGGGACCTGGGTGAATGGCTGCTCTGTGCCGAAGCAAACTTAGACACCGGCCACCAGGCAGCCCGTTTCAGAGAGGGCTGGGCTGTGCTAACGCCGTTGTCCCTTACAAGTTGCCCATCTGTCTTCACAGACGGACTGCACCTGTTCTCACACCTTTCCCGTCCGGCTTCGAGTCAGCCTAGCGTCATCGCGGGAGCAGGGGGCCATTACTGTCCCGCTCTGGGTACTGTTACATGTCCATGAACTATGCATAGGTCTCTTTTATATATTTTTTGAAGACTTATCTATCGGGGCCAGTGTCGTGGCACAGTGGGTTAGGTCACCAGCTGCAACCCTGACATCACACAAGGACGCCAGAGCTGGATCACACAAGGATCCAGGTCCCTGAAGAGAGAGATCTTGAAAAATATTCAACCTATTTATTTATTTATTTGAAAGTCAGAGTTACAGGGTGGGAGGGAGATCAATCTTCCATCCACTGGTTCACTCCCCAAATGGCTGCAACAGCCAAGGCTGGGCCAGGCTAAAGCCAGGAGCCAGGGGCTTCCTCTGGTCTCCCACGTGGTCCAGGGGCCCAAGCACTTGGGCCATCCTCCACTGCACTCCCGGGCCACAGCAGAGAGCTGGCCTGGAAGAGGGCAACCGGGACAGAATCCGGCGCCCCGACAGGGACTAGAACCCAGTGTGCTGGCGCCGCAAGGCGGAGGATTAGCCTAGTGAGCTGCGGTGCCGGCCCTATAATTATCTTTTACAGACGTTTTTACCCTTACTTGTCCCTTGTCACAAGGTGGGTGAAATGACATCGTGCAGTCAATGCTGTTGAACTTGGCTGTGAGGCCCTGGCTGGGTGCTGGCCGTGCACCCCTGTACGTGCTCCATAAGCAGCTCGCTCCGCGTGCCGGGCAGGGACCGAGTCCTCTCCCCGTGATTCATGGGACCCCTCGATGACACTGGAAGACGTGTGCTGCGATGTCCCCGTGGGACGACGGGCTCGTCCGCTCCGCCAGGTTCTGTCCACTCTCCTTTCTGCGATTTCGAGTCTCGCTAGGCATGATGCAAACGTGGAACTGCTGCGTAGTCCAGGCGGAGAGAACCTTAAATCTTGTCACCCGATCTTCAACGTCTCCCGATTTCATCCATCAAGAGCTCATTCTCTGATCGTGCGGGGAGGGGACGTCTTCCGCGATCCTCGCCTGCTACCTGCCCAGTGTCTCCTGAGCACAGGTGACCTGGCCCGGCTTCTCTCTCTGCTCAGTGCCCCTGTCCCACTGTCCTTCCTGGGGGACCGCGGACATCCTGCAGTGCCCACGGAGATCGCCCTCTGGCCAGGCCCTGGCTCTGCACCAGGCCAGTAGCTGACCTGGAGCCGTCTCAGCCTCACCGGCCGCCCTGGAGGTCCCTGACCAAGCGGCTGCCGCGCGTCTTGAGTCTCCCCCAGGCAAGGGAATTCCAGGACTGAAAAGGCACCGGAAGCGTCACCCACACCTGCAGCAGGCAGGAGACGCGCACGCTGTGCCGGGGGCTCTCTCCTGCCACCCTGACTGCCTTTCCCACCCCAAGGCCTTGTCTGCTGTTTCCCCAAGTTCATCGCCAGGTCTCTGGTCCTGGGCCAGCCGTCGCCCCTGGAGAATGCACTCCATTTGCCTTCAGCCTTCTCCGTGAGATCCCGTCACCCAGGACTGCCTCGGCCCTTGGGGTAGCTCCGTACTCTCCGTGAGCCCTCAAAGCACCAAGAAGTGCGCCTGCCCCCACCTGCCCAGCAGCCGGTGCTCTGTGCTGCACAGCCACTGCCCCTGAGGGATCCGGGTCCTGGGCTACTTGTTCCTTCCCCCCTGGGCTCCCCTGGCCAGCTCAGCTGGGTGATCCGTGCACACAACACAGCAGGTCTCCGTCAGCGACACACTCAACTCATGGCGCCTCTCATTTCTCAGCCATGGGGTCTTCAGAGAGCTTGACTGAGGGCCAGTGCTGTGGTGCAGCAGGTTAGCCCACTGTCTGCGGCACCAGCATCCCAAATGGGCATCAGTTCATGTCCCGGCTGCTCACTTGTGATCCAGCTCTCTGCTATGGTCTGAGAAAGCAGCAGAAGATGGCCCAAGTGCTTGGGCCCCTGCACCCACGTGGGAGACTCGGATGAAGCTCCTGGCTCCTCACTTTGGCCTGGCCCAGCCCTGGCCATTGTGGCCATCTGGGGTAAGCCAGCAGATGGAAGATCTCTGTCTCTCTGTCCCCCTCTCCCTCTGTATAACTTTGACTTTCAAATAAAATAAATAAAAATCTTAAAAACAATTTGAAAGAGAACTTGCCCTGCCACGCAACTGCCCCAACCTCAATGCCTTGACCAGAGAACTGAGCATAACCACAGGCCCTGCTCCAGGGCATGGCCCAGTGACCAGTTAACATAATGCGTGAGGCAGAACAGAACTGTACTGCAACACAGCATGAAGGTCAGACAACTCCATGACATCGCAACTTAGTATCAACCGCCAACTGATAACTCCACAACACTGCCACTTCCTATTCACTGTCAAAGCATAGCTCCACAACCTTGCAACTTAGTATTAACTGCCAACTGATAACTCCAAGAAGTATAATTACGTAAAGATTTAATGCTAAAATGCAAGCATGTCCACTCACAGTTCACGCTCGCCTGCCCCAAGCACTCAACAAACGTGGTCCTTTGTCCTCGGTGTAACTAATTACTATAATAACAGTAATGTGACATTCTAGAATGTGCACAGAAAGGACCTGAAATTCGTCTGCAAAACAGTCATTGCCATGGCTTTTGATTATCGGCTCTATCTCACACACTTTGAAAGAACGTAGCTTATAGGAGTAACAGCAATGATCAGACAGCAAAGTAATAATCCCTCTCGCAGTGCTGAGGAGGTCATTCATTAAGATACCTTGTCGGCCTGTGCCACGGCTCAATAGGCTAATCCTCTGCCTTGCAGCGCCGGCACACCGGGTTCTAGTCCCGGTCGGGGCGCCGGATTCTGTCCCGGTTGCCCCTCTTCCAGGCCAGCTCTCTGCTGTGGCCCGGGAGTGCAGTGGAGGATGGCCCAAGTGCTTGGGCCCTGCACCCCATGGGAGACCAGGAGATGCACCTGGCTCCTGCCTTCGGATCACTGCGGTGCGCCGGCAGCAGTGCGCTGGCCGTGGCGGCCATTGGAGGGTGAACCAACGGCAAAGGAAGACCTTTCTCTCTGTCTCTCTCTCTCTCACTGTCCACTCTGCCTGTCAAAAAAAAAAAAAAAAAAAAAAAAAAAAAAGATACCTTGTCGTGACTACAAGAAAACCCATCACCTGCACTGTGATGACGTGTGCCGCTGGCTGGAGCTCATGCTTTTGGAGAGGTGAAAACGCAAAGGGTCGCCCCAGAGGTAGGAATGCCGCGAGGGTGCCATGTGCCACCACGTCACCGCTCAGTCCCCACTGCAAGGCGACCTAGCCCAGTCCAGGGTGGCAGGGACAGAGGCCCCAGCCCCACCCCCGCCCCGCGGCGCCTGCACTCACCGGGCCGTGCGACTCCAGGATCTGGGTGCAGGCTGCCTTGGTCAGGGTCTCGGTGTCGCGCAGCTCCTCCAGCAGCAGGTCCTGGAGGCTGAGCAGGGCGCCGTAGGTGGACAGGGTCTCGGTCACCCGCGCCGCCTTCTGGGACTGCAGCGCCACCAGCGACTCCGCGAAGCGGCCCTCCTGGGCCTCCAGCCGCCGCACTCTCTCCCGCAGCAGTTCCCCCCGAGCCTGGGAGGAAAGGGGTAGAGCAGCTGAGGCAGCCCTGGGAGCCTGCCACTGCCTCGGACCGCCCCGCGTGCTGTCCCTCACTCCACGTCCCTCCCGCTCGATGCCAAGGGAAGCGGAGCCGCATTGCTGCCCTACCCAAGACCCTGCAGGGTCCCCAGCTCCCAGAGGTTGAAGCTCACACTAGGCTCGGAGCCCACCCGTCTGTTCCTTTCCCGCACCCACACCCACACCCGGGCCCGTCTCTTTTGATAGCCCACCGAGCCCCACCCATGCTCTCCATGTCCGGCCCAGCTCTCGGCCATGGCCGCAATGCCCTCCCACGCCCACTACCCTGAAGCCCTGCTGTCTGTCCTCGGGGCCTCTGGCTGCCAACATGTCCCCAGAAGTGTTCTGCCCTGCCGTCACTCCCAGCTCGCCCACCTGTCACTCACGGGAACGCAGCCCCCGGTGCCCCGGGGAGTCCTAGAGGCAAGCCCGCTCTCTCCTTCCCTTCGCTCCACTGAACAGCTCTACCAGCCACCCTCAGCCTGTCCACAGAGCCACTGCTGCAGACACATGATGCCTGACGCTGCCCAGCGTCACCAGCTCAGCCCCCGGGCCAGTGTAACACAGAAAAGCTGAAGGGGCAGGCACCGTGGCATGCTAGGCTAAGCCTCCACCTATGGTGCCAGTGTCCCGTATGGGTGCTGGTTTGAGTCCTGGCTGCTCCACTTCTGATCCAGCTCCCTGCTATGGCCTGGGAAAGCAGTAGAAGATGGCCCAAGTCCCTGGGCCCCTGCACCCACGTGGGAGACCTGGAAGAAGCTCCTCGCTCCTGGCTTCAGATCAGCCCGGCTCCAGCCACCGTGGCCATTTTGGGAGTGAACAGATGGGGACCTGATGCGAGCCAGGTGCCGTAAGCCCAACACAAGCACACAGAGCCCCCGAGTCTCTCGTCACGTGAGGTCCCCAAAGCAGCTACATCCACAGTGAACGCTGGCTGCCGGGGGGCGGCGGGCAGAGCAACGGGCAGCTGTTTAACGGGGAGAGGGTTTCACTTTGGAAAGACGGGAAGTGCCAGAGGCGGACGGTGCACAACACCACCAACGTGCCTACTGCCCCGAACCACGCCCGAGAATGGGGTGAACATGGCACAGTGTCTGGGCCGCGCTTTACAGTGCAATTACACCCTGGACAACAGTGCGATGAGTTTTGTTTCACAATCTTCTGAAACGCCCATGTGTCTATGGAGATGCGTCAGGAAGAATACGGACGGGAGACAGAGGCTGCTCGTCCGCGGCTACACAGCACACACACACACACACACACACACACCCGCCCCGGGTCCTCCCATGCGTCCCTCAGATGAAGGCGAGCGCTGGCCTGACAAGCTCAGGTCTCCTCCCTGTGACTGGCCCCTGGAGAGAGGGAAGGAGCGCTCTAGAGGGCGGGAGGCTGCGGGCCAGGGGCGAACAATCTGTCCTGGAGGCTCGTGCCGTGGCTTCGCGGAGCCTGCGCCTGACAGCAGCGAGGCACGGAACATGGTCCTGAGCTGACCGCTGCGGTGCCTTTGTACACGGTTTACAGAGGAGCCCACATGCCAGGGGCCGCAGGCAAAGCACAGACTCATGGCTAACAGCACAACTCCCCTGGGACAAAGACTGGCGCTGTCCTTCCCTGCTCAAAAGGGACCAGGGACTGGCGCTGTGGCACAGTGGGTTAACGCCCTGGCCGGCAGTGCCGGCATCCCTATGGGTGCTGGTTCCCAGCTGTTCCACTTCTGATCCAGCTCTCTGCTGTGGCCTGGGAAAGCAGCGGAAGATGGCCCAAGTCCTTGGGTCCCTGCACCCACGTGGGAGACCTGGAAGAAGCTCCTGACTCCTGGCTTCAGATCAGCGCAGCTCCAGCTGTTGCAGCCAATTGGGGATGAACCATCAGATGGAAGACCTCTCCCTCTCCCTCTCCCTCTCTCTCTCTCTCTCTCTTTGCCTCTCCTCTCTCTCTCTGTGTAACTCCGACTTTCAAATAAATAATGAATTAAAAAAAAAAGGACCAATGTCCCACTCTCAAAGGTTTCTGCCTGGCCTCAGTCTAGCCCTGGTTTGGAGTCAGGTGACAGCCACTGGTCTCCATGGTAACTGCAGATAATGGGCATGGAGCCCGTGGGTGGCCCAGCGTCCTTCCAGGACAGAACGGGATGCCACTTCCCCGTGGGGACACCGGCAAGCCCCCAAGGTGCCCTACAGGCGGCAGCAGCAGCCTCCCCCCACAGCAACTTCTGCACTGAGTTCTCCTTTGCTCATTAATCCACAAACTCGTGAATGAGCACAGAACCACATGCAAAGGGATGGGTGGGGCACCCAGGGAGCACAGAGGGGACGCAGCAGAAGCGGGTGTGGATCTAAGCCCACAGGAGCTCCTGACCGACGAGGGGCACAGGCGCGGCACCGCCGGTCCCCGGCTCTGAGCCACCCACGTGGGCGATGAATGCCAACTCTTCCACTTGCCGACTGGCGACCTCGGGCGGGTCATTAAGCTCTCTCCAAGCCTATAGGTCTCCATCCACAAAGCGGGAATAATAATGCCCCCCAACTCATAGCACTGAACAGTGGCAAGGAGCTGAAACGCCGCAAAAGGGCACATTTTTAACATACACAACATGATGCATTTTGAAATGTCTCTATGTCTAAGCAACCATCACCGTAACCAGGTTAACACCTGGTTCCCCAGAAGACCCCCACCCCATGGGTAACGCTGACCTGCTTTCTGTCACCAGAAATTCATTAGAATTTTCTGTAGATTTTATAAAGGAAACATGTGGGGCGTCCGGTGTTTTGTCTGTTTTCAATCAGCATAATTACCGTGTAGGTCATCCTCTATCATCTGCTTTTGGATACTTAGGTTCCTTTGTGTGTGTGTGTGTTTTTTTTTTTTTTTTTTTTAAGATTTTATTTGTTTGTTTGAGAGGTAGAGCTACAGAGGGAAGGAGAGACAGAGAGAGGTCTTCCATCCACTGGTTCACTCCCCAGATGACCGCAAAGGCTGGAGCTGTGCTGATCTGAAGCCAGGAGCCAGGAGCTTCCTCTGGGTCTCCCACATGGGTGCAGGGGCCCAAGCACTTGGGGCATCCTCTACTGCTTTCCCAGGCGCATTAGCAGGGAGCTGGATGGGAAGTAGAACAGCTGGGACTTGTGTTTTTTTTTTTTTTTAAGATTTATTTATTTATTTATTTATTTGAAAGGCAGAGTTACAGAGAGGAAGGGAGGGAAGGAGGGAGAGAGGAAGGCAGGGAGGGAGAGGGAGAGAGAGAGAGAAAGAGAGAGAGAGGTCTTCCACCCGCTGGTTCACTCTCCCGATGGCCACAATTGACAGAGCTGCGCCGAACTGGAGCCAGGAGCTTCTTCCAGGTCTCCCACGTGAGTGCAGGGACTCCAGGACTTGGGCTATCTTCTACTGCTTTCCCAGGCCACAGCAGACAGCTGGACCAGGAGTGGAGCAGCCGGGACTTGAACCAGCGCCCTTATGGGATGCAGACACTGCAGGTGGCCGCTCTACCCACTATGCCACAGCGCCAGCCCCCAGGACTTGTGTTTCTATGCTGTCTCCTTGTTGGTCTCTTGGTTACAAGTCTGTTTTGTCATTTCAGCAGCTCCCAGCTTGCGCTGTCCACAGGCTGCCCCCAGGTGACAGCACCCGTTCCACACGGAGGGCTGCAACTCTACACCAGTTCACCTCCATTTCTCCCCCCATACAGTGCAGTTCCACATGCCTGATCCACCTCTCCCTGGCGGTTTCGGTTGAACCAATGAATTCTTGGGAAATGTGAATTGAGAAGAAATTCAGAAGACAGACATTTAAAGTCAACGATTAATGAGGACTTAGTGCTGTGCGCCCAGCCCACCCATCTTGTTCCGAAATGCTTCATCATGCAGAAGAAAACGCCACACCAGGCAGGCAGTGACGCCCCGGACGTCCCCGCGCCCGGTCCTGGCAGCCACCAGCCCCGCCCTGCTTCTGCGGCTTTACTGATGGTGGATGCTGCACGTAAACGGGACGATGCAATGCGTGAGCAATGTGTCTGGCTTCTCCTTGGCGTAGCGTTGTCGAGGCTCATCTCCATGCACACAGATCCTGCCCCATTCTCTTTATCTCTCAAGAACACCGGCCACGCAGTCGGCCGACGGTTAAGCACAGTCTGTGCGTTTGCTCGCACCATCGCCGTGGCGTGGCTGGGGCTCACGTCTTCGTGCGAGTCCAGGCTCCATCTACGCGCACCTTTCTGTCTAAAGGACTTCCTGCAAGGTTTCTGCTCCATGGGACTCCCGGTGATTAAATGTTTCAGGAACCACGTCTGGAAAAGTCTATTCACTTCCGTTACTGAAGGACCTACCTTCGATGTAGAATTTGAGTCCGACAGTGTCTTGGAGGACAGCCATCCGTTATCTTGCTTCTACGGTTTGCAATGAGACATCCGTCCATCCGATCCTCATTCGGTAACGTCTGCGATCTATCTGTTCTCTTGTTGCTTTTACAGTTTTCTTTGTCACTGGCTTGGAGCCATCTGACCACGAGGTCCGTGGAGTAATTCTCCTGTCTCTCACGCTTGGGATTTGCTGAATCTCCTGAATCCTGTAGGTTTAGAGCTTTTATCAAACGCGGGAGATTTTCAGCCTCTGTATCTTATAATATTTCCTGCCCCCTACACTTAGGAAATCCATTTCCTCTGGGTTTGGTCAGGCGAAGTTGTTCCACAGCTCAGCGGCTCTGCTCGTCTCCTCCCTGCTTTTGTTCTGAATCGTTGACGGGTCTAGGCTTCCCAGTTAGTGTCACTAACCCGCTATTCTGCAGTCTGCTCTTGATGCCGATACAGGGAAGACACCTCAGGTGCAGACTCCTCGGGTCCTCTGATAGCCTCCACGTTCTACTTGACCTCTGGGAAATGCATGGGACACAGCTGCATTTTTTTTTTTTTTTTTTGACAGGCAGAGTGACAGTGAGAGAGAGAGACAGAGAGAAAGGTCTTCCTTTGCTGTTGGTTCACCCTCCAATGGCTGCCGCGGCCGGCACACCACGCTGATCCGAAGGTAGGAGTCAGGTGCTTCTCCTGGTCTCCCATGGGGTGCAGGGCCCAAGCACTTGGGCCATCCTCCACTGCACTCCCGGGCCACAGCAGAGAGCTGGCCTGGAAGAGGGGCAACCGGGACAGAATCCGGCGCCCCAACCGGGACTAGAACCCGGTGTGCTGGCGCCGCAAGGCAGAAGATTAGCCTAGTGAGCCACGGCTGCACTCTTAACGTAACTCTCTGGTCCTTCTACCAGTCCGGCAGTTCTGGGCTGCTTCCCTGGACGGATTCTTCCCCACGTCAGCAGTCACGCCTGTCCTGTTCGTGTCATGAATGGCAATTTTCCATTGTGAGTTTATCCTGGATATTTTTGGAGGGTACTTCAAAAACACTCATGGAGAAACAGAGTTAAAAAGCTTCTTTTGGCACAACACAACACGTGTTAGGCCTGCGCGCAGCCTTTTCACAATATGCATTGTCCTTGCATCTTCCGAAGGCCCTGGTCACCCGGAGCTTTGGTCAGGGGTGCGGCTGAGATCCCTGGAAGCGGACTGGTCTTTGCTGGTCACACTTTAGGACATTTAGCGACATCAGCGTAGACTTCAGAGTGGAGATGACCACCACCACTGGGCAAGACCCGAGTCCTCTCCGCCGTGCCCACTGTGAGGGGGTCTCCCAGTCGGCTGCGGGGGCCCTGGCGGTGCTGAGTGCTCTTCTCCCTAACCCTCTGGGGTGGGGTCGTGTTTTCCTCCCATACAGGCGCTGGGCAGGTATCAGGTGTAGGAAGGGGATCCAGGGCTCTCTCCTAGTTCTCCCTCCATGCAGCTCATTCCTCGCCGGTTTCCCATCCCGTGAAGCTGAGCTGCCTGGGGTTCCCAGAGCCTCGGCTCTGTCCCCACCACTCATGGAGGGGACCCGGCCCTGCCTGGTTCCTTCTTGCTGGACCTCAGCAGGACATCCTTCCAGGGCAGCCCCTGGGCCACCTGCAGGGCTGGGCTCAGCTGCCGCCATCTCTCAGGGACCCCTTGGCCTGAGGTCCGGGTCCTCAGCCTCACACACCTTGCTCTCGCGTTTTGCTTTGCTTTGCTGTAGGCGAGGGGTGACTCTGATCCTTCTCATTCCAGCACGGCAAGAAGCCGCAGTGCCTCGCCCGGTGGTCTGATGAAATGAACAGAAAGCCTCTAAGTGCTTAGAACTGCTTGAAGCGCCGCTGGGTTATGTGTGAGAGGTTGATGTCTTTGCTGGTCTGCTGCTGTTAATAACATCACCGTGGGGAGGCCCAGGCACGTGTGATGGAGGCATGGCGGAAGGAGGTGCAGGGACCAGGGAAGGACCGAAGACGCTGGCGGCGAACTGGATGTCGGAGCATCCAGGCGTTCGGGAAGAAGAGGTGCACCCGAGAGCAGTCCCGGTGGGGATGGGGCGGAGGGTGATTTAAATCCAAGCTGAAGGGGAAAGGGGGACCGGGAGCCACGGGCTCCCTCCGTCCTGCACCTGCCAGGAGCCCAGACAGGTCTCCTTCCTCCTGTCCGCGTGTCCTGAAAACCCCAGTCCCCAGGGAGAGGCAGGCCAGAGTGAGGCACAAGCTTCATTCTGCAAATGCAAGCCCGAAGCGTGGGGGACAGGGCTGGGGCTTTAAGAAGATCTTGTTTTCTTCTTAATCCCAGCACCTGAGGCTGTGCCTAGAGAAGGCGCCTGGGCTCCTGGGAAAGACGACAGACTTGCATTTCTATGCGGTATTAATGATGGGCTTTGGAAAACATCCAGGCCACCCAAAAGAATAAAAATTCATTTGCAAGACAATATGCCACTCACTCTTCTTCTAAATGGGACGTTTATGTAACTTCCTTCCTGGTTCTCCCAGACAGCAGGTGGACTGGGATGGTGCTGCTGCTTCTGCATCCTGTGGTGTCCTCCCATGGCAGGAGACAATTAGGCCCCGGTAAGGAGCAACCAGCCACCAGGACACAAGGAGTCCTTAAACCACCCCCACTTCTTGTCCAGGTTTGGAAACACAGCCGGGTGTGAGAGTTAGTTGGACAGACACCGAGACACCAAGTGTCAGCTTCAAGGTTGATGAAAGCAGAGTGGAGAGGACGGCGCAGGTGTGTCCAAATTCACAGGCCTCCCTTGGATCTGAAATCAAGCCCCAGTGCTGTGCCTGTTAACACTAAGCCACCGAGCTGCGGGAATGGGGCAGGCAGCCCCACGGGCTCCAATCCCCGGGCTATGCAGGCCACCCCTGCACCAACAGGTAACGCCTTCACGGCTGGCATGGTCTAGAGGGCTTTCTCCATGGCCAATGCCAGGGCCGGAGCAGACATGACCACCACCTGCCTGCCGCCCGCCGCAGCCCGCTCAGACATCCCCTAAAAGATACGGCAACACCAATCACAGGACAGTCATGGGCAGGACATTGCAGCCAGGAGCAACATGGCTGCGAGCTCAGCACACACCTCCTCCCAGCCACCTGTAAGCCCCCAGGAGTGGAGCCCCCTGCTGGCGATGTCAGTGATTGGCTTTCTGTGCGCTGGGCAAGCAGGCACCTGAGCCTCACCTCCCATCATGCACCAGACTCACCGAGCCTCACCTCCCATCATGCACCAGACTCGGTGACACTTCCTAGATTCCTGCAGCCACACTTGCACCCAACACCATGAAACTCCTGTAGCCCCACCCCAAACTCCGCCTCTTTTAAATATTTAATTAGGCCCTGCTCCCAGAACCAGCCCTATCCTCCAGGGGCAAGACCTGGAATCTTGCCAACCGCTAGCGCTCACTTCCTCCTACTCCCAGCTGAGTGTGTGTCTCCCTCCTTCTCTGATTATTTCATGGGTGGAGACCAGAACCTAAGAACAAGACTAGCATGGGGGGGGGGGGGTGTTCTCACTCTCTCCCCCCACAACAGAAATTGCTGCCCCTCCCCTGTCTCCATCACCCACAAAGTGCAAATGTCCCAGTCCCACGAGGGGCACGGCCTTACACCACTCAGCACGGTCTCTCCCAGGTGGCCCCCACCCGACAGCTGTGCAGAGCCGTCCGTCTGTCTTGTCCACAGGCCCACGGGACTGGTGCTGCACCCTCAGGGTCTGCGGGGCAGCCATCGGAGCAACCTCGGATGGCCCCTGGTTCAGGGCCATGCCCTCCTTGTCTGGTCCCAGGACCGCCCCTCTCAGCAGAACCTCGGCCTTCCTCTCGGCAGCCCCGGTCTCTGCCGGTCTCTGTAACCAACGTGAGCTCCAGCCTGTGAGAGGTGCACCCCTGCTGACCCAAAGCCCAGCATGATCGCGCGGAGCGATAAATACAGATTTACCGCCATGGAATGCACACTCTGACTGGCACTGGAGCACTGGGCTTGTGTCTCCGCGGCCAGGGTCACTCATATTCTGCCCTGGACGAACTCTGTATTAACCTTTCCATGAAGCCACGTGCACCACGTGACAGCTGTGGTGTGACCCAGGCACATTACCGCGCCTCTCTGAACCTGTCTTGTTTGTGAGGACATAACACAGCAAGAGGAGCCGGGTGCAGAGTCACCCACCTGTGAGCACCTGGCCAACTGCCATTACTGATCCCATCCTGCTATTATTTTATTATCATTTTTATTAGTTAACAAGAGTCTCTTGAGTTGCACGAAACACATTGAAAAAGTCTGCAATATTGAGGTATTTTCTCACTCTTTAAGAAAGCTTCTTTCAAATTATAAAATACATATATGCATGATGTAGAAAAAACATCACAGTGGAGATGTCTGGGAAAGAGAGTGGATCTGGGGGCCAGCGCTGGGGCGCAGCGGGCAAAGCTGCCGCCTACGACGACAGCATCCCACATCACGCTGGTCCCTGTCCTGGCTGTGCCAGATGTTCTAACTGTTCTCAGGCAGACAGCAGAGAGAGGGAAGATGAGAGATCAAGCAGCAGAGGAAATGTTTCCAAAGCCAGAAAACACAAGACTGAGTGCTGAAGACTCAGCAGCTCCCGGAGAGCTGACGTCTAAGCTACCCAGAATGAACAGAGAACGAACCTGTGCTACACTTCCCAAGTCTCAGCAAGCACAATTAAGACACACCTAGGGGTGGGCTAGCGTCTAAAGGTGGGCCAGTGCTGTGGGGCAGCGAGTTAAGCCACTGCCTGTGAGCCCAGCTGAGTTGGTGTTAAAGACATAACAAGTAATCAAAAGAAACTAAAGGCAACTATTAACGCCAGGAAAAGCAAATGGTTGTCCAAGAATGAAGCAGGATTCCAGCTTACTGCATGAATCAGCTGTGAGTGACATTTAATTAATCAGAGTCTGATGTGGCTATGCTGGGGGAAGTGGGCGGGGCTCACATCCTGTGTAGGGTGAGAATAGAGAGTAAATCATCATCCTCTGCATAAAAAAGCAACAAGATAACCCCAAAGTACAGTCATCAAGAAATAACTACAAACAGCTAGAAGCATGCTACTCAGAGATGTGGAGCCAAGCAACAGATGATCAACCTGAAAATTTTAAATTAACTCAGAGGAACTGAAAATGAGGGGCTGGAAGTGAGGGCCTGGGAGGCTGGATGGCAGGGGCTTACAGAACTACATGATTATTTAAAAGAATAAAATGAAAGAGTATACAAGCTTGCTAAAAATGCCCGTGGTGCCGGGGTGGGAGTAGCTCCGGGCTCGAGGCTCCGGGCTCCACCAGGCCGGGCTCCAGGCTCCGCCAGGCCGGATCCACCCAGAGGACCAAGGAGGCGCGTCTGCACTGACCTTCTCCGCCAGGTCTCCGGGCACTTGTGCCTCCAGCAGGTGAATTCTGTCTTCGAGGCGCTTCTTGTAAAGGTCTGCGGGGCTCCTGCTCTTGGAGCGCGGCTTCCTGGCCTTGTGCGGGTGCTAGGGAGAGGCGGAGGCGGGGAGGCCGGGAGGTGAGCAGCCGCAGGGCCCCGCGGGCTCCAGGCTCCCAGCTCCAGGATCTGGGCTCCGGGCTCTGGGCTCTTGTTTTCAGCCTGGACCACTGTGGCTATTTAGGGAGTGAACTAGCAAAGATCCTTCTCTCTCTCTCTCTCCCTCCCTTGCTCTGTGTCCTGCCTACCTGCAGCTCGGGGGCAGCCAGGGTCTGGTCCAGCTTCAGGAACTCCGCTTCTCGCCAGGCGGCCTGCAGCCTCTGTAGCAGGCCCCGGGCCCGGATCTTGGGGAGGGCCAGGCTGCGGTCCATCTGTGCGAAGCAGCCGTGGACGTCCTGTCGCATCTGGAGCAGCTCCTCTTCAGACAGGGAGAAGGCCAAGGAGCAGAGCTGCCTGGGGAGGAGACGGCGGCGTCTGCGTCAGGACACCGGCGGGGGTCGCCCGGGGAAGGCACCGCTCTGAAGGTCACGGCTGGCTAAGCCCCCGCGAGCAGGGCAGAGCGCAGCTCCTTGGTTGCATGCTCCCTGCACAGCCCCGATGTGTTAGAGCCGAGAAGTCGGAGCCGAGAGAGACGGGCCCACGACGGCCACTTCTAGGAGGCCAGAGGTATTCCAGCACATACACCCTGGACCAGAGCCTGGCCTCGCTTCAGAGACGGACACGGAGCCCAGGCACTGCCCAGTGAGCAGCAGCCTGGGACACAGGGGAGACGCCCACCTCTGCATGTGGGAAAGGGATTCTCATAGGATGACTGACAGCTGCCATTTCGTCACCACCTGCAAACCAGGAGTTCCTATCATGGGCTGCACTGTGTCACCCCCGATGCGTGTAAGTATGGCTGCTATCTTTTTCTTTTTTGAAGACTGATTTATTTGTTTGAAAGGCAGAGTTACAGAGAACAGAGGCAGAGAGAGGTCTTCCATCCGCTGGTTCACTCCCCAGATGGCTGCAATGGCCGGAGCTGCGCTGATCTGAAGCCAGGAGCCAGGAGCTTCTTCCAAGTCTCCCACGTAGAAGACTTGGGCCACCTTCTACTGCTTTCCCAGGCCACAGCAGAGAGCTGGCTAGGAACTGGAGCAGCTGGGACTAGAACCGGCACACACATGGGATGCCGGCACTGCAGGCGGTGGTCCAACTCATTAGGCCACAGTGCCGGCCCCCAAATGCCCCTTTATTAATTGTTACTTTAGCCAGCCAGGTGTATAGCAGCCTTGTTTTGCTGGAAATTGGGAAGCCTGTAAAATGTGTTTCCAAGCTCCTGTGCACAGCCATTCTCACATAATGCCTCGAGCAGAAGCCACACCCTTTAGAATCTTAAATAAGCAGCGCACAGAAGCAGACGAACCTCGCGTGCGGGGAGAATTGACCCTGCTGAGCCCCAAGAAAAATCCTAAGCCGTTTTCCCGCGGTCAGGAGAGACCTCTCTTCTCCTGTCGAACGGCTACATCCGCGGCGGCTTCGGCAACACTGCTGCAAAACGGATCCCAACGAGGGTGAAGGATGTGGCCGTCCGCTCCCAGGAACGCCCAACCTGATTCCTCAGCCACGCACAGCCCAGAGCTGGCCTGAAATGCATGCGATGTAGACTGAGCTGAATGAATGCTGCCAAGAACCACTGAGCATAGAAGGCCATTTAAAGGCCTGATGTGTAGGGGCTTGGCGAGCACAAGGCTCTGTTTTCCAGGTTAAGAAAGCACAGGCCAACGAAGAGCATGCACCCAGACAGCATCACTCTGCTGCACCCAGACGCCTGGCCTTGGGAAGCAAGGTTGCTCCCTGGGGGGAGAGCGTGACCACAACGAGCCCGGAATCTTGGCGCCCAGCCGGGTCCCTGGGCGCCGTTTCTGCAAATGAGGCCAGGCACTGAGAAGCTGTCCAGGGGCCAGCGCTGTGGCATAGCGGGTAAAGCTGCCGCCTGCAGCGCCGGCATCCCATATGGGTGCGGGATTGAGTCCCGGCTGCTCCACTTCCGATCCAGCTCTCTACTATGGCCTGGGAAAGCAGCGGAAGATGGCCCAAGTCCTTGGGCCCCTGCACCTGTGTGGGAGACCCGGAAGAAGCTCCTGGCTCCTGGCTTTGGATCAGTGCAGCTCCAGCCTTTGTGGCCATTTGGGGAGTGAACCAGTGGACAGAAGACCTCTATCTCTGTCTCTCTCTCTCTCTCTCTCTGCCTCTCCTCTAACTCTTTCAAATAAATAAATAAATCTTTAAAAAAAGAAAAGAAAAGGCTGTCCTCTGTCCAGCACCGCCAAAGGTTCCAGGAGGAGCCCGCCTCTCACATGAATGACATCTGCCTGGCAGCACCACATCCCACCGACGCCCACAGCTCCCGGGATGATCCCGTATCAGCATCCCCACTGCACGTGCAAGCAAGATGGCGCCCAGCGAGGGTCCACAACTTGTCCCCAAGCAGACGGTGGTGCTCGGACAGAACCCCAGGCCATTCTGGCCACATCTCCTCGCACGCTGGCTGCGCCCTGCTGTGCCAACCCCAGGCAGACACCAGGATCTCTGCTGCCCTCCGTTCCACCCGGAGGCTCCCTTCCCGGCCGAGCTGGCCTCGGTCGGCACAAAGCCCGCAGGGCAGGGGAGGGCTGTGGGACGCTGGGCCCCGGGATCCGACTCCAGCTGCTCCTCCGCTTCCCCACGTCTGTAGGAGATGCCATTTGTGGGGCTGCACTGTGGCATAGCAGGTTCAGCCGCTGCCAGCAGTGCCGACATCCCATGTGGGCACTGGTTCAAGTCCCGGCTGCTCCACTTCCAATCCAGCTCTCTGCTGTGGCCTAGGAAAGCATTAGAAGATGGCCCAAGTCCTTGGGCCCCTGCAACTGGATGGGAGACCTAGAAGAAGCTCCTGGCTCCTGGCTTCGGATTGGCCCAGCTCCGGCCATTGTGGCCATTTGGGGAGTGAACCAGCATATGGTAGACTTCTAACTCTGTCTTTCAAGTAAATAAATAAATTGTAAACTAAAACCACAGGCATAAGTAGCCCACTCACTAACCCCGGAAGGCCAGGTCCTGGTGGGAGGTGGTGGAGGACGCCCAAGGGCCTGGGGCCACGCACTGCCTTGACGGATGCCCCCCCCCACGTGCCAATGGCGCTTCTTATCACGGGCAGCAGGTGCGCCCTGTGCCTGGCCCTGAGCCGCCCGCTTCAGTTCTCCACCAGCCACGGAGTTATTCAAATGAGCCAGCCGCGAGCTCCCGTGCAAGCCAGGGGCACCACCCGCAGCCCTGGCTGGCCCCGCGAGGCTGTGCCCAACAACGCCGAGGGCGTCCTGGCCCGGCATGGAGGGGGGTGCGTGCTCAGCCAGCGCCGAGTCACGGGCTGGGGCCCCCTCCCTCTCCCCTGGGTGGGGGGTGGCCTCACGGGGACACTCACGTGAAGACCAAGTGCTCCCAGCGCCTCAGCTCCGCCTGCTCCTCCGTGGCGGCCTCCAGAGAGTCGTCCCTCAGCCGCTGCCTCACGCTGCGGACGCCGTCCTGGCCCCGGGCCCTGTCCTCCGCCTCCAGCTGCTCGGCCCGCGCCGCCAGCTCCCGGCCCTGCTCCTCCAAGATCTGCTGCAGGAACAGCCAGGGCACGCTGCACTTGAGTGGCTCCTGGGCCGCGGCCGCGCTCTGCAGGCGCCGCAGCTCCTCGGCGGCCTTCTCGGACAGGGCCAGCGTCAGCGCCCGCAGCTCGTCCAGGGCGGCCTGGTCCAGCCGCTCCTGCAGCTCCTCCAGGGCGGCGCTCTGCTCGGCCACCAGGCCCCGCCACTGCTGCAGGTAGCGGGCGGCGTCCTCCGCGGCGCGGGCGGCCTCGGCCACGCACAGCTGCTGCTTCCGCTGCTCCTTGTGCTGGCGGGAAGAGGAGGGAGGGAGGTGCGTGGGGGCGGGGCTCGGCGGGAGGCACAGACACTGCTAGGACATTGCTAGGACATTGTGAGGACCTCTTGGGTGTACGGAGCAGATAAAGCCCAGGAGGCAGACCCCTGGTTTCCAGTCC
Source organism: Oryctolagus cuniculus (assembly GCF_964237555.1). Lineage (NCBI taxonomy): Eukaryota > Metazoa > Chordata > Mammalia > Lagomorpha > Leporidae > Oryctolagus > Oryctolagus cuniculus. Next base: position 4,044,618 of record NC_091433.1, on the reverse strand, counting down.
TGGCTCCTCCATGCGCCAGCTCTGTGAGCCAGAGCCAGTGTCTTACCCTCTCTGTGCCTCTCTTTTGCATCTATAAAATGGGGATAATGGGACCTACCTCACAGAGTCCTTATCAGGATGGTGGGAGGTGCTTAAGATGTGTGCGGCTCCTAGCAAAGCCACAGCACCCCATACCTGCCCTCATTAACACGTGAGACCTTGGGGAAAACAGCACCATGGGAGAAGAGGAGGCCAGAAGGACCTGAGAGATGAGGGCTTATGTGACTCGGGTGAAGACGTGGGGAGGGAACACTCCCAGCAGGTGCAAAGGCCCTGGGGTAGAGAAAACCCAACCATAGAGCTGTTTGTCACAGGGGTCACCGCAGCCTCGGTTCTACCTAGTGAGGCAGGGGACGGGTTCACCCTCCAATGGCCGCCGCGGCTGGCGCACTGCAGCCGGCAAACCACGCTGATCCGATGGCAGGAGCCAGGTACTTATCCTGGCCTCCCATGGGGTGCAGGGCCCAAGCACTTGGGCCATCCTCCACTGCACTCCCTGGCCACAGCAGAGAGCTGGCCTGGAAGAGGGGCAACCGGGACAGAATCTGGCACCCCGACCGGGACTAGAACCCGGTGTGCCGGCACCGCAAGGCGGAGGATTAGCCTAGTGAGCCGCGGCGCCGGCCTCTTTTTGTTCTTTCACTCTGCAAGTGTCCAGCAGTGTGTGGCAGTGCCCTTGGCACTGTGCCTACGACAGAATTCTGTTTCTCAGCACAAGTAGCACCTCTCATCATCATGACCACCCACTCCAACCCTCATCCCTACTCCCTTGCTCCTGCAGACATTATTAATCTACCACGACCCTCTGCCGTGCCATTCTGAAAAGGCATAACAAATCAACTGCAGATGACACGTCCCGCTGGCCCGCACGCCCTGCCCACCCTGGCTTGCCGATGGCAGGCCGGGCGTGGGAGCGGTCCCTTGGCGGGCATCCCGAGACGGTAGCTCCACGCGTACCTTCTGCAGCAGCTCTCGCCTCCTCTTGGTGAGCAGTTTCTGCCGCAGCCTCTTCTTCTCCTGCTTCAAGTCGTGGTCCAACCTCTGCTGCACGGCGAAGACCTCCGTGTGCGCCCGCTCCAGCAGCAGCTCCGTCTGATCCTCCTCCAAGTACCCGGCTCTGGGGGAGACGGGACGTCGGTCTGCACACCCCTGCCGGAGCGGGCGGCTGCGAGGGGGCCAAGCGCTCCCCCGCAGTCGGGGCTGAATCTGAGCAGACATCAGCCCCGAGACACCGGGGCAGTGTCACTGGTGACGGCAGAGACAGCCCTGCCGGGACGGGAATCGATGTGGGCAGGAGTTGGCAAGAGTCCGGGACAAAGCAGCACGCCAGGCATCAGAGAACTTTCCAGAAGGGGGCGGGGTGCGTTAGGAGCCCTGATGTCTGGAGCGGCGCAGACGCGGGGGCTCCCTGTGGTGGTGCATCGCGGGTGTCAGCTGAACTGGCCCACAGCAGACACAGCGACGCCCCCGGAGGACACCAGCCTGGAGTTCCCACGGCCCCTCCCGAACGGTCACTGAGACGGCGGTGCAGCCGAGGGCCCCAGGGCGGCGGCGCTCACAGGGCTCTGCCTGCCTGCCTGCCTGCGTGGGCCCAGGTCGTCCCCGCACGCGCAGGCTGCTGGCCGAAGGCGGGACTCGGCGCCTTTCCTCCCTCCCTCGCTGCTCTCGCCACTGGTGCCACCTGCCAGGTGTCCACGCGACACATGCCAGGTGTCCACGCGACACACGCCAGAGGCCGCCCCTTCAGCCGGGGGGTCCCAGGCTCCAGCCCTCTCGGCCCCACAGGGTGGGTCTTTAGCCCCACCAGCTGCTTTCCCGGCTCTCCGGCTGGGACTTTCCACCTCCAGCCCCGCCCGAGCCGGTTCCTAAACCGAACCCCCTCTCTGTGTGCCGTGTGCTGCTTCACTGGAACCCTGACACGGCCCCTCCGCTGCCGCCGTCCCCAGCACCCCCAGCGTGCGTGCCGGGACGGCCTCAGCATGGGGCGCAGGCTCCGCAGGGGCTGCTTGAGGGAACAAACAGGTCCGTGCCAACCGCGGGGTTCAGGGCGCTCAGCCTGTGCCGGTCTTTTTCATACAGAATTTCACAGGAAGAGGTGAGCGCCCTTCCTTGGAGTCGGCTCACCACAATGGAACAGCTGCCCGGGCTGGGCTGCTTCCTGCACCTGGGTGAGGTTACTCAGGGGTGCAAACGGAGGGCAGAGATGCATTGGTCAGCATCTTGAGGTGGGCGGGGGCGGGGCTGGCATCACCTGCGTCTCATCCAGTGCTCCTGGCCCGGAGCTGGGAGAGCCGCAGAGCCTTAAGAAAATTTCCTACGGAACCAATTCCCCAAACCACGGGGTGGCAAAGCCCCTGTTTCCTTTAGAGTGCACTTCATTGTCCGCGGCCGCCGGGGACTGCGCCGAGGCGGGCTCCGCCCTCCCTCCGGCTACCTGGCTGCAGGGTACCAGGTGCTGCTGGGAGAACATTGGCTCTCCAAGACAGGGCAGCCTGAACGTGCGCTCAACGCCCCAGGCGCCTGTGACACGCAAGAGGCCGACGCGAAGGGGGCGCTCGCCTCGCACGGCCGAGGCCGGCCTCCACCCCGGCTGGGGGATTTGCTTCCAGATAATCCCGGGTGGGGACGTGTGGCTCCAGCCAGACAGGTCATGAATCCAGGTCTACGGATGGCAAGGAGGGACACCCAGGGGCCGTCATTCAGTCGGCCACGCCTGATTCGATGTGCTCAACGCACAGGATTTTTCTACGTTGGGGACCCCTCCTAAGCTATAGTCGGTGCAGCCAGCGCTCTGGGCAGACGCAGGGTGGTGAGTGGCAGGCAGCGGTGGGCCGGCACCGTCGCGGGCGTGGGTTTTTACCTCTCATGTTTCTGGATGAGGTGGGTCAGCTGGGCTGCGGCCGCACTCAGCAGGCCTTGCACGCGGGTCTCGGTGGACTGTAGGTTCTGGACCAGGTACTCCCTGTGGCCGAATCTTTTGCTTAGATGATACCTCTTGCTGGCCTGGAAAAAGTCCATTAACTCTTCTACATTCTCCTGTTTAAAAAAAAAAAAAAGACAATATGCCTAATTAAAATGCACAGAAAAATCCAGACATTTAGAACACGACTTTTAGGAGAGACCACGCGGGAATACTGGCATCAATGCATTTAACTCCCCTGCCCATCACAAAGGCTTAGAAGAAAGTTACATTGGGGCCCAGTATTGTGGCACAGCAGATTAAGTCGCAGGCTGTGATGCCGGCATCCCATAGGAGTGCTGCTTCGAGTCCACGCTGCTCCACTTCCAATCCAGGGCCCTGCTAATGCACCTGGGAAAGCAGCGGAAGACGCCCCAAGTGCTTGCGCCCCTGCGCCCACGTGGGAGACTTGGAGGAAGCTCCCAGCTTGGGCTTGGCCTAGCCCTGGCCATGGTGGCCATCTGGGAAGTGAGCCAGCAAACAGACATTCTCCCTCTTCCCCCTTCTCCTGCCCTCTCTATAACTCTGCCCTTCAAGTAAATAAACAGCTAACAAAATAAGGACGAAGATAATTACACTCGAACAAGGAGAGGGCTCTGCAAACTGAAATCCAGGACAAGCTGGCGCAGGGCAGGGGAGCCGCCCGCCCGCCCCAAGGAACAGCAGCTGGGCTCCAGCCGCTCCCGGCGCATCCGCGCTCCCGCGCCTCGCACCTGCCGAGCGCCCACAAGCACTGAGCACCAGGGCAGCACATCAGCCACAGCCCGACCCCCGGGAGCGCCCACACTCACAGAGGAGACCCGGCAGGCAGGGGCAGCCCTGGGGCAGCAGGAATCTCAAAATGCAACTCAACCCAACCCGAGAGAATGAGAACAGCCTCGCCGAGGCTGGGTGTCTTCTCTGGGCCTGGCAAGCCATGCCTTGTGTAACCTAACTGAGAGAGACAGAGACAGAGACAGAGCGGGAGCAGGAGAGAGAGAGACAGACAGACAGACAGAGACAGAGCAGGAGCGAGAGAGAGAGAGAGAGACAGAGAGAGACAGAGACAGAGAGACGGAGAGAGGGAGGGGGGGAGGGACAAAGAATTCCCACTTTACAGCTCAGGAACTGGGTCCACACCAGACAGCTGGGAAACAGCCGGGCAGGGATTTTGCAGTCGGCAACCCAACTCCAGGGCCGGTGCTCTCTCGTCCTGATCGGCTGCCTCGGGAAACCCAGCCTTAGCCCGCAGCGCAGTGCCGGGACCGGTGGCAGCGGAAGCATGACCTCAGGGAGTGGCTCCACTCTGCTTCCTGTCCGTGGGACAAGCCCACGCAGCGGCTGGCCATGAGGACCTGCTTATATCAGAGCCCTGATGTCCCCTGCTCCCAGCCCGCTGCGAGGGTCGGCGGGGTCAGCCGGGTGTGCTGAGCGCTGGCACTTCCCAGGGGAGTTCCCGGCACCAGATCCCTGGGGCAGGAATACGGCGGCAACATTTCCATCCTCCTCAGGGCTGGAGCTCCACGTGGCGGCTGACCTGTGCCTGGCACGGGCGCGATTCACCCTGGGACACGCGGAGAGCCGCCACGTCAGTGTGTGTTCCGCCACTGTGCTCCCCGCGCGAGCTACTCCTGCCACTCAAGGACCAGCAACTGACCGCACAATCTGCTCCTGTCTGCAAATGGCCCCGAGTCTGCCTGCCTACCCTCGAGAAGGGGACAGCGTCATCTTGGTGACGTCGCACTAGGGCAAACCTAGGACAGCACAGTAGAGTGACGGGGGCGGGGGGCAGGGGACAGAGAGCGGGGTCTTCCAGCCCTAGGTCAACACGGGGAGGCTGGAGCGTCCTCTCTACTTCCTGGACCCTCTCTGAAAGCTGCCTTCTTCCCATGAGGCTCACGGCAACGGCCAGTTCTTCCCAGATGCCCGGCTCAGTCCCAACTCACTTGGCCTGTGTCGCGGCCACAGCCCTAAGGGACTGGCAGCTCCAGCCTCCGTCTCTGGGCTCCGCTCACACGCAGGCGTGGAACCCCTGCCCACGTCCCCTCTGCTTGCTCCACTGTGTTTCCCACCCCTGCTCTGGCAGCAACAGAGGCTGGGCAGGAGCCTTGATTCGCTCTGCAGGGACACCGGCACCTCTAACACAGGTAGGGAAGTTCTTTGTTTTTTAAAGAGAAAGGCAAAGCGACAGGAAGAGGGAGAGGGAGAGGGAGAGGGAGAGGGAGAGGGAGAGGGAGAGGGAGAGACAGGGAGCGGGGTCTTCCACCCACCGGTTCACAGCACCTCATTCAGCATCAAAGACGGCACCGCCCGGGGCAGCCACTCGCATGGGGGCCTGCCGGCTTCGGAGTGCCGGACGCCACCCCAGGCCCCAGGAGCATGCGAGGTGCCCGCTGTTCTCTGGGCAGAGACTGGCCCTGAAGAGCTGCCTCTCTCGGAGTGCCATCTGCATCCCTCGGATACTCTGCGCTTCGTCCAAACAGAAAATCCCATCAGTGAAAACAAGAGTTGGTTCGTAGTCACCACGGCCGCCACCTAGAGCCAGCAGAACCACTGAGGGTGCTGTGGCCAACGAGGCGTGGTCAATGCCAGTGACGTCACTCTGTGCCTGTGTGCGTGCACGTGTAGAGCCCGGGACAAGCCCACAGCAGGGCCGACAGTCACGGGTCAACAATTGTCACTGTCATCGAAGAAACGACTGCTTGGATGGCAGCATTCACACCTACACTCAGTGCACGACGACACAACTCAGCCACGTAACTACCCCCAGCCCCTAATCCCTCCGCAGGATACGCACACACACACACGCACTTATCTTTTGACCTCCGTGTATAGTAAACACTCCCTGCGCCTTGCACCAACTTTCCAAAGCCAGCATGAGCCCCGCACGCTGGAAACACCCGCACCCATCACGAGAGTCCTCTCACTGCTTGGAGCTCGAGGGAGCAGGCGGCAGGCATCACCTGTACTTTAGAATAATCCTGCAGCAGCTCCTTGGCTGCCTCGGGCTTCAGGTCCCCTTCGCAGACGGCGCTTCGTATCTGGCTGAAGAAGACGCTGTGCAGTTCGTTCCTCCGCAGGACAGCCAGCTGCCGGTGCGCCTCGGCGAAGTCCTCCTCCCGCTGCAGGGCCAGAGACGCCTGCAAGTGCTCCTGCTCCAGCCCGTGCAGGCTCCGCAGGAGGCCGGCGCACTCCGCAGCGGCCTGCGGGGAGAAGAGGCGGCAGTGAGACTGGCACGCGGAGCACGCACGTGCACGCCCACCTGCACCCAACCTGTACACAACAGTGCATGTGTGCGAGTAATGCACACATGCGTGCAAACACACACTCCATGGTGTGCACATACAAGTGTGCATATGCACAGGCATGTGCAATGGGTACACACTCGTGTGTGAACACGCAAGCATACACACATAGGTACGGGTGTGTACGCACATGGCAACACATAATGTACACCACACATGCACGCACCCCGGCACACGCACTGAGGTACAAGCTGACCATGACTCTGAGCCCTGGAAGACGCGGCTCCCACCTGTCCTCCCACGAAAGATTTCCAGAACCGCTGCAAAGCAGAAAATTCAGAGACGGAAATGACAAAGCAAACTGCCTGGACATCGCCTGCAAAGCATGGAAAACCTGGACCACCAATGGGCTGTGCACGGGGCGCACAGCAGGACTGCAACCAGTGCTCACCCTCGATGGAGCTGGGGAGAAAAGTGCCAGCCATCAGCCCTAGCGGAGAGTCTACCGCGGTACAAAGAGAGACCCAAAAGGAGGTTACGAAATGGCTACGTGGGTGCCTACCCCTGACGTGGTCCGGGGACAGGGCGGAGACGCTGCCATGAGCGCTGACACACGTCCCGGGAGGGGGCTGACCCCAGCTCCACACGCACGGGCAGGACCCGAGGACGGCCCCCGGCTACAAGTCACATAAACTCTGTCTCTCTGAGTGACGGCGCAAACTGGGTACAACGGGGCAGTGGCCAAGGTGAGGGCCCCGTGCAGCGGACGTCCGGTTCATCCGAGTGTCTGACTGCACCAGGAGGAGTCACTGAGCCGCTGACCTCGTGGAGCAGCCTGCAGTCCCTCCCCCACGAGGAGGTGAATGGCCACCACCGGCCTGCGTGAGCCTGGGCCAGGACCCCCAGCTCCAGGGCAGAAGGCAGAGTGACACAGACAGACAGACAGATCTTCCATCGGCTGGTCCCCTCCCCAAAGGGCCACAGTGACCACGGCTGAGCCAGGCGGAGCCGGGAGCCTGGAACTCCAGGGCCTCCCACGTGGGTGGCAGGGGTCCAGGTGCCTGGGCCTTCCCATGAGCATTAGCAGAGCTGGATCAGAAGTGGATAGCCGGGCCTTGAACTGGCGCTCTGATAAAGGAGCTGGCACTGCAGGCAGCGGCTTAGCCCACTGCGCCGTAACGCCGGCCCCAGTCTTCCCACACTTTGAGAGAAGCTGCACTCTGCATGGTTTAATGCAGAGTTTGAGATCTGAAACGTTGTCAGCAACTGTGCGTTTCTAAAAGAACAAACAATGTCCACCGGTCTCCACCTAACTGTTGAACTTTCCAAATTAAAATGGGCTTTCAGGCACACAAATGCATGGTCCCAGGTGCTCTCTGGAGAATGAGTGTTGGAAGGGCAGCTGCCCACTGGACAGGTTTTCCGGGTGCTCGCGGAAGGGGCTGTCACAGCCACTGCCGAGGGTGGCAGTGTGGTGCAGTGGTTAGGGGCGTGCTGCCTGGGGGTGGGTCTCGGCGCCACCTGCATGTCCTCAGGCAGGTGAGCTTCCGCACACCTGCACCAGCCCCTCCCTGGCGGAGGTGGTGCCATGGTGATTCCACCCACGTGCTGTGCTTGGGACGGCACCTGGCACACGGCAGGGAAACCTGGGAAAGCGGCCGGGGCAGCGGTTACTGTGCAACGCCAGTTTTGCAGGGTATTTCACAGCATCAGGAACGCGCTGGGCCGTGAGATCAAGCTCGACAGAATTCTGTGCGCTGCAGAAACCTTACTGTGCAGCAACGAAGATGTGCCTGCAGCCAAAGGCCGGCACGGACGCCGGAATCTGGGGGCGGCAGTGGAGGCCGTGGGAGCCCTCACGGCGTCCCTGGGCCTGGCACACAGTAGGCGCTCGACAGACAGGCCCAGTCACAAGCCTCTCCTGAGAGGCAGGATGGCTTTCACTGGTTTTGGGGGGGCTCCTTTTTCGCCTGGGGGGCTGCTTTGCAGAGGGCCAGATAAATAGTCTAGACTTTCTAGGCCACAGGGCGGGCCCTGTCACTTCTGCTTCTTTGGTTTTGGGTGTTTGCTGCAACTGTTGAAAAGCACAGGCACTTGTCCATTCATGGCCGTTTGCCTCCTTCCAAGCCACACTGTGGAGCATGGATTGTTTTTACAGGTGAAAAATAACAAACTTTGAGAAGAGGAGAAAAGGAGAGGCAGCGAGATGGCTCAGGACTGGGTCAGGGAACAGGGCACGCGCCACTTTCCTCCTGAGTCTGGCCTCAGGGAGACCCCATGGGCACAGCACGGTCACGCATGTGACATCTGGGGTCAGCACCAGCCCTGGGAGGCTGCAGGGAGCCAAGTGGTTCCCCCCCTACCAGAATGTCCCAGGCCCCGCCCCCAAACCTGTGACCGTGCACTGGTTCAGAGCAGGGGTCCTGGCAGACGTTACCAGAACGCGGGCTGCTACAGCTTCATCCTGGGTCATCTCGGTGGGCCCCAAGTCCAGTGACAGAGACAGAAGGGGGCCAGCGCCGCGGCTCACTAGGCTAATCCTCCGCCTTGCGGCGCCAGCACACCGGGTTCTAGTCCCGGTCGGGACGCCGGATTCTGTCCCGGTTGCCCCTCTTCCAGGCCAGCTCTCTGTGACCAGGGAGTGCAGTGGAGGATGGCCCAGGTGCTTGGGCCCTGCACCCCATGGGAGACCAGGATAAGTACCTGGCTCCTGCCATCGGATCAGCGCGGTGCGCCGGCCGCCATTGGAGGGTGAACCAACGGCAAAGGAAGACCTTTCTCTCTGTCTCTCTCTCTCACTGTCCACTCTGCCTGTCAAAAAAACAAACAAAAATAATAATAATAATAAAAAGAGACAGAAGGGGAGCTGCAGGGTTCCAGCAGAGACGACCAAGTGAAGACGGAGCAGAGATCAAGGCGTTGCAGCCACAGCTGTGGGCGTGCCTGGAGCTGCCGGGAGCTGGCCCAACAAGGAAGGGTCCCCCCCGACCGCGCTGGCCCCCAGGAGAGCAGAGTGGGTGCAGCCCTGCCCACACCCCGACTTTGGACTTCAGGCTTTCGGAACTGTGAAACCATAAATTTCTGTTGTTTCAAGCCACCAAACTTAGGGTGACTGGTTCCAGCAGCCACGGGAAACTAATCCAGGAACCAAACCACACAAGCCACCCCTGTTCTTTACTGCCTAGCTCAGCACTGACCACAGACGGCCTCCCGTGGTCCCCGAGCCATCCACTTCCCTTCCCCTTCAGGCACGGGGAGTTTCATGCGTGGCCGACGGCCCAGGGAATGGAAGTGGAGCTCAGAGCTTGCTCCTAAGGGCTGCTTGGCCTCCCTAGGGTCACAGACCATCAGAGCAGACTGGGCAAGCTCACATCCCATGGATGGAACAAGGCACCTCCCTTCTGGAGCAAGACAGGAATCGGGCTTGCTCTGGACACTTGGAAGATGGGTTCTTTCAAGGCAGCCACCGACACACTGTTGAGAAAGCTGAGAGTTGACCTCTGGCCAGCGCTGGCAAGGCCAGGAGAGACGGAGCGACCACAGCTCTCAGCACTGCATACCAGGCAGCAGAGCCTCCCCCAGCCTAGGCCCTGCGTGGCTGCCTCTCCTCGCTGCCACCGCCGCAGGGAGGCCAAGCAAGGGCTACAGGCTCAGATGTGCTGGACTAGGAGTCGAGAATCTGATGCCCATGCTGACCGAGAACCCGGGAGCCTGCAGCCCAGAGCGGGACACGCGCACCAACATGGTACCCTTCCAGACACTGTACTGAACGACGCCTTCCACTCTCCCCGTGACCTCCCAGGGCACCGTGGACGCCCCTACCCTACCTGGCTGAATGTGTCAGCTTTGTTAAGCAGACTGAACCTCCTCAAGCGAACAGCCACGTCGCTGTTCTCCCTGCCTTCATGGCCTCGCACAGTGACTCACAGACAAAGTGACCAATACGTGCTTGCCAAGTTGGCTCTGGATGGCGGATAGATGGATAACCAGACACATGGGTGGGTGGGTGGATGGGGGGGGTGGTGGATGGATTGATGAGGGTGGGTGGATGGATGGGGGGGTGGAACGGATCAATGGGTGGTGGGTGGATGGATGGATTGATGGGGGTAGGTGGATAGACGTGTAGATGGGGCTGGGTGGATGGATAAATGGTACATGAGTGAGCAGATGGATAAAGAGATCAATGGATGGAGGAAGGAGGGCTGGCTGAATGGATGATGGGTGAGTGAATGGATGAATGGATGGGTGGGTGGATTACTGGTTGGGTGGGCAGATGGTGGGTGGGTGGATGGATGAACAGACGGGGGATGGTGGATGGATAAATGGATACATGTGTTGAGTGGATGGATGGATAAAGTGATGGGTGGAGGGATAGACGGCTGGCTGGTTGGATGGATGATGGGTGGGTGGATGAATGGATGGATGGGGGGGCTGGTGGGTGGGTGGACAGGTGATAGGTGGATGGGCGGGCAGGCAGGTGGGTGGACGGACAGACAGGCCAGTGGGTGGATGGATGGCAGGAGGATGGGCAGGCAGGCAGGTGGGTGGACAGATGGCAGGTGGATGGACAGACAGGCCGGTGGGTGGACAGGTGACAGGTGGACGGGCGGGCAGGCAGGTGGGTGGACAGGTGACAGGTGGATGGACAGACAGGCAGGTGGGTGGACGGATGGCAGGTGGACGGACAGACAGGCCGGTGGGTGGACAGGTGACAGGTGAACAGGCGGGCAGGCAGGTGGGTGGACAGGTGACAGGTGGACGGGCGGGCAGGCAGGTGGGTGGACAGGTGACAGGTGGACGGGCGGGCAGGCAGGTGGGTGGACAGGTGACAGGTGAACAGGCGGTCAGGCAGGTGGGTGGACAGGTGACAGGTGGACGGGCGGGCAGGCAGGTGGGTGGACAGGTGACAGGTGGATGGACAGACAGGCCGGTGGGTGGACGGATGGCAGGTGGACGGACAGACAGGCAGGTGGGTGGACAGGTGACAGGTGAACAGGCGGTCAGGCAGGTGGGTGGACAGGTGACAGGTGGACGGGCGGGCAGGCAGGTGGGTGGACAGGTGACAGGTGGACGGGCGGGCAGGCAGGTGGGTGGACAGGTGACAGGTGAACAGGCGGTCAGGCAGGTGGGTGGACAGGTGACAGGTGGACGGGCGGGCAGGCAGGTGGGTGGACAGGTGACAGGTGGATGGACAGACAGGCCGGTGGGTGGACGGATGGCAGGTGGACGGACAGACAGGCAGGTGGGTAGACAGGTGACAGGTGAACAGGCGGTCAGGCAGGTGGGTGGACAGGTGACAGGTGGACGGGCGGGCAGGCAGGTGGGTGGACAGGTGACAGGTGAACAGGCGGTCAGGCAGGTGGGTGGACAGGTGACAGGTGAACAGGCGGTCAGGCAGGTGGGTGGACAGGTGACAGGTGGACGGGCGGGCAGGCAGGTGGGTGGACAGGTGACAGGTGGATGGACAGACAGGCCGGTGGGTGGACGGATGGCAGGTGGACGGACAGACAGGCAGGTGGGTAGACAGGTGACAGGTGAACAGGCGGTCAGGCAGGTGGGTGGACAGGTGACAGGTGGACGGGCGGGCAGGCAGGTGGGTGGACAGGTGACAGGTGAACAGGCGGTCAGGCAGGTGGGTGGACAGGTGACAGGTGAACAGGCGGGCAGGCAGGTGGGTGGACAGGTGACAGGTGGACGGGCGGGCAGGCGGTGGGTGGACAGATGACAGGTGGATGGACAGACAGGCCGGTGGGTGGACAGATGACAGGTGGATGGACAGACAGGCCGGTGGGTAGACAGATGACAGGTGGATGGGCGGGCAGGCAGGTGGGTGGACAGGTGACAGGTGGACGGGCGGGCAGGCGGGTGGGTGGACGGTGACAGGTGGATGGACGGGCAGGCAGGTGGGTGGACGGATGGAAGGTGGACAGACAGAGAGGCCAGTGGGTGGACGGATGGCAAGTGGACAGACAGGCCAGTGGGTGGAAAGATGACAGGTGGATGGGCGGGCAGGCAGGTGGGTGGACAGATGGCAGGTGGACAGATGGACAGGTGACAGCTGGGTGGACAGATGACAGATGGACAGGCGGGCAGGTGGGCAGGTGACGCCGCCCTGAGGAGGAGGGGGAGGGCAGCAGACCCTCACCCTCTCGCTGCCGCGCCTCAGCACCTCCTCCGCCTCCTCCGCGGCCGCCACCTCCCTCTGGCGCTGGCCCTCCGCCTTCTTCCTGGCCTCCAGGTCGCACTCTGCCGCCAGCGCCAGCATCTTCCGCTCGCGCTCCTCCTGGATCTCCTGTTCCAGCAGCAGCCACTGCTTTCTGAAAGCAGCGCCCATGCGCCTCTCCGCTTGAGGGGAAAGGCGCCCCCTGCTGGTGAGACTCTTGAGCAGCAAGGCGATGACGTCCTGGCTGATCTGGGTCCGGCACGCCTCCAGGTCTGCATCCGCCCGGTTCAGGGTGGCGATCTCCAGTCTGGGAGGCACAGAGGTCGGGAGAATTGGCAGTCAGTGGGTGGCAGGTGCCCTGCAGGCCTCTCTCTCCTCCTTTCCTCCCTCCCCTCTGCTCCCCCGCCTGTCATTGGTTCTGGTTTGGCAGAGGCACAAGGCACCTGGAGGAGCACCCAGGAGTGTAACTACCGGAGACGTGGTCTTTGTCAGCAAGCAACAAGCCGCGACAACGAGACCAAGAGGAAGAGGGGCAGCTGCCATATTTGGGGGCTTTAAGAATAAAGCTGAGGGGCCGGCGCTGTGGTGCAGTGGGTTACGCCACCGTCTGCAGTGCTGGCATCCCATTTGGGCACCGGCTTGAGTCTCAGCTGCTCCGCTTCCAATCCAGCTGCCCACTAATGCGCCTGGGAGGGCAGTGGAGGACGGCCCAAGTGCTTGGGCCCCTGCATCCACGTGGGAGACCTGGAGGAAGCTGGCCTGGCCCAGCCATGTCTGTTGTAGTCATTTAGGGAGTGAACCTGTGGATGGAAGATCTCTCTCCTCCTCTCTCTCTAATTCTGACTTACAAATAAATAAATCTTTTTTGAAAAGTTTATTTTACTTTTCCAATTAAAAATTAATTTATGGACGTAACTGAATGCAAGGCATGTTCTGGACATGAGCATTAGACTAAAATCCAGGAAAATCTAAAGTGTGGGCTTTAGTTAGTAACAATGCATCAGCACCGGTGTGTTACCCGCAACGAATGGCTCAAGGCTATCCGGTAAGAACTGGAGGTACGAGAACTCTCTGCCTTGTCTTCCACTGTTCTGTAAATCTGAATGTGTCCTAAAAATAAAGCCTAGGGTCAGGGCGCTGAGCCTGGCAGTTAGGACGCCTGTGTGCCACGCTGGGGCGCCCGCTCCTGACTCCAGCTTCCTGCTAATGCAGACCCTGGGAAGCAGTGCTGACAGCGCAAGTGGCTGGGTTCCTGCCACCAATATGGAGACCTGGACTGGCTTCCCAGCTCCCGCCTTCGAGCCCAGCCCCAGCCACTGGGGAGTGAGTCAGCAGAAGAGAGAGTTCTCTCTCCCTCCCTCCCTCCCTCCCTCCACCTCTCCCTCTCCCCCCCCCCCCCGCCTTGCAAATATAAATTTTTAGACAATAATAACAAAGTCTGCTCGAAAAGCATTTATCAAAGGGGCCAGCATTGTGGTGCAGCAGGTAAAGCCGCCACCTGCAGCGCCAACATCCCATATGGGTGTTGGTTCGTGTCCCTGCTGCTCCACTTCTGGTCCAGCTCCCTGCCGATGGCCTGGGATAGCAGTGGATGATGGCCCAAGTGTTTGAGCCCCTGCACCCATGTGGGAGACCCGGAAGAAGCTCCTGGCTCCTGGCTTTAGGAGCCTGGCCATAGTGGACATGTGGGGAGTGAACCAGCAGATGGAAGATCTCTCTCTCTTGCTCGCTCGCTCTGTAACTCTGATTTTCAAAATAAGTAAAAATAAAATCTTCACAAAGCAGAAGGTATCATTTAGAAAGAAAGCAGCGTGTAGGAGCTACTTCACAGGGGCCAGGGTTCCAGAACTGGCTGCTGGCGGCTGCAATAGCGTACACACTCAGAGGAGCAGGTCAGACCGCACTGCTAGAAACAGGGGACCTGTGGGATGGCGGTTCCAAGTCTACAAAGCTGGGGGCGGCATGCAGGAAAAAACAAGTTTATGTCCACAGTAAGAACGCCTGATTGACCAGGAAGACAAACAGGAAAAGGGCTCGTTCACCATGGCTCGGCCCCTCCTTCGGTCACGGTCAAAGGGGGCACTGTGTTTTGTTCCCCGCCCCGCCGCTGTCTTCTACGTCAGTTTTCCCGTAAATGTACACATTCGCATAGATCTAAGTACAATCTTATCTCTTTTTCCACTAGTACTTTAATGGGCATCTTCTAGGAGACCTAAAAACTGGAAAACTTCCTAATACTTGCAGAATATCTTACCACGCGCTGTGGGACCACTCAGTTCACTGCTCTGTATTTCCACATTCCAACCCCCCCCCCCCGCCATGGAAACACCTAATGGGGTGCCACGCACGGAACTGCCCTGGGGGAGGCGACACCAGGAACAGGCCCCGCCCCTCGTAGCCGTGAACGGTGCTGGGAAACGGGCGCTGTGGGGCCCAGGCAGCAGGAGCCTGCACCTGCCTGGTGTGAACTGCATCTCCTCGCGCCTGCGCCGGCAGCTGTGTGGACCCCACGGCAGGAAGCCTAACGCCACGCTCGCCGCGAGCTGTGCGGACCCCACGGCAGGAAGCCTAACGCCACGCTCGCCGCGAGCTGTGCGGACCCCACGGCAGGAAGCCTAACGCCACACTCACCGCGAGCTGTGCGGACCCCACGGCAGGAAGCCTAACACCACGCTCACCGCGAGCTGTGCTCCAGTCGCTCACCTGCTGAGTCGCTAGGGCCAGCGCAACCTCAGGGAGCTTTGGGAGTGAGATGTGCAGGTGACGCTAGGAGGACCCCGCCCCCACACAGGCCATGACTCCCTGGACCCCCTCTGTGGAGCTGCCGGCTCTTGGCCGTGTCAAAGAAACCCTTCTGGCTTTCAACAACACAACAAAATGCTTGGGAACAGACAATTTCAGATTCTGGACTGGGGGCTTTCCCAGAGGTTTGCTGTGAGACCCGGAAAAGGGCCGGGGTCCCCCCGCCCCCAGCGTAAAGGGGCCACACTCCCAGGTGGGTAGTCAGGTCAGAAGGGGCGAGAAAGGCAGGATGCCTGGCACGGAGCCCGGCAGCTTGTGGGTCCTCGATAGGAGTGGTTTCCTTGTTCTTCGCTCCTCGGCGTCCTAGCAGGTGGTGTGACAGTGGAGAAGGCAGCCGCCTAGCGCCGTCGGCCCTGACAGCTTGCATGCTGATTGCCACGGATCACCGGATCACCGTCAGAGCGGCAGCAAAGGAACTGTCCGTTCCCAAGGTACAACAGCAAGAAAAACGTCCCTCTACATGGATTAAAGCGCCACACTGCTCCTGAAGCGAACTCTTCTGTGAATTCCTCCAACAGCCACAGCACATAAGAACACATACTGAGAATGCATCACTGGGCAGGCGCTGTGGCGCAGTGGGCTAAAGCCCTGGCCTGAAGCACCAGCATCCCATATGGGCGCTGGTTCGAGTCCCAACTGCTCCACTTCCTATCCAGCTCTCTGCTCTGACCTGGGAAAGCAGTAGAAGATGGCCCAGGTCCTTGAGCCCTTGCACCTACATGGGAGACCTGGAAGAAGCTCCTGGCTCCTGGCTTCGGATTGGCGCAGCTCCGGCCGTTGCAGCCATCTAGGAAGTGAACCAGTGGATGGAAGACCTCTCTCTCTGTCTCTACCTCTCTCTGTAACTCTGTCTTTCAAATAAATAACAATAAATATTAAAAAAAAGAATGTGGGCCGGCACTATGGCTCAGTGGGTTAATGCCCTGGCCTGAAGCGCCGGCATCCCATGTGGGCACTGGTTTGTGACCCGGCTGCTCCTCTTCCAATCCAGCTCTCTGCTATGGCTTGGGAAAGCAGTGGAAGATGGCTCAAGTCCTTGGGCCTGCCGCCTGCCTGCACCCACGTAGGAGACTCGGAAGAAGCTCCTGGCTCCTGGCTTCAGATCCATGCAGCTCCGGCCGTTGCAGTCAACTGGGGAGTGAACCAGCAGGTGGAAGACCTCTCTCTCCCTCTCTTTGCCTCTCCTCTCTCCATGTAATTCTGACTTTCAAATAATAAAAAAGCATCATTTACATACCGGATACATTCAGTCTATGGGGGAGGAGGCAAAATTCCATGCCCCCCCACCCCGCCATGATGTTTTAAACTATTCAGACACCAATGAAATGCACATATTTGTCCATCCCCAGCCAGGTCCCCAGTGACTCCACGAGGCACGCGGACACCGTGAGATCAGTCCCACATGCTGGGCTGTGACTTTGCAACTTCTTCACTGCTTCAGCCACCTGGCTAAGCCGGCAGGACTCACGCCCTCCAGAGAACTCCTGCTGGAGGGTCACCAGCACGTCCTCATTCGCGCTCCGAAGATGGACGCGTCGGCTCGGGCCAGTGCAGGTGCAGGCGCATCCCCTTGCCAGTGACCCTCCGTGCAGCAGAGCCCGGACCGCATACAGCACACAGGAAGCCCCTGCCCCGGCCACTATCATCCACGGGCAGCCTCCCTCGTCGGCACTGTCATGAGCCAGCAGCGATCAAAAAGATGGGTGGTGTCCGTGTCTTTTTTGTGATTGAGTCCACAAAAACACCGATCTGGTTCCCACCCAAGAGCGAGCAAGGTGCCAGGACAGAATGCGGCTAGAATGGCCACACCGGGCAGTACATGCCCTCCTGAACCTGGCAAGGGATCCGCTGTGTCACGCACAGGGGACTGGAAGACGCCAGGGCCACTGCTCTACAGGGTAAACCCGGCAATCTCCACTTCGCTGACGTAGCGTAACAGACCCGCAGGAACCAACTCGGTCAGCACATCTGCCTCTGCCCCCATCAGAAGCCGATTCCCACGCACAGACAGAAAGAACTGCAAGATTTCTCGCCGGAGCCATAAATCTTGTTTAAGTCCTGCCAATCTGAGGGCCTGGACACTGACACATCTGGGGAGGGGGAAATATCTTCTGAGTAGCTTCCCTTCCAAGTTATCATCGGAAGCTAAATCAGAATAAAAACAGCGCATCGAACTGAAACCTCAGCAAAATTTAGGATAAGCCATCAAGTTTTCAGATTGGCAGAAACTCAGATAGACTGCAAGATACAAGGGGTTGGCGGCTGGCAGCTTCCGCCTTCGAGGTCATTACGCATTTTCCCCGGCAGTTCTCTGGTTCGCTGCCTGTCTCACTTGACCCAAAGGTTCGCAGGGCCAGGACTCCGCCTGTCTGGGCTCAGGGAGCTTCTGCCGCCGGCCGAGGGCTGAATAACCCCATGGTGTGCTCGGCCGAGCGCTGGCTGACCAGGAAGCACGGGTCACTGAGTGACAGCCGTCCATTTCTGCAAATCCACCAAGGTGAGCCACAGAGTTCAGCGGGGAGATCGGGGCCAAGAACTACGGTGCCGGCAAACAAGCGAGTCACTCGCAGTGGAACCAGCACCCGTGAGCTCAGCTCTCTGCGGCTGTGGCTGCCATGGGGCAGGTGCCACCAGGGAGGCACAGGCAGGTTAGGGGATGCCCTCCCGCTGTCAGCAAGCACAGGCAGAGCCAGGAGTGGGCAATGCAGGATGGCAACACAGCGCCCAGGCCAGCCCGGGCCCACACGCCCCTCTGATAGACACGATTTAAGAGAAAGGTGCCCAGAGACGGCACTGTTCCCCACCAGAGGAACGCGGAGAAGGGCGTGCGACAGTGGGACCGCCACTCTCTGGGGACTGTCGGTTGCCGTGGCCGCTATGACAACACCCACCAGAAAATACCCCCTAACGCGCAGGTGTGTGAAGACCTAAGTGTACAAATGCCTGTTGCCACATCAGCCGAGATGGCAACCAGAGGAGCCAACACAGAAGCCACGCGGGGGGACAGGGACGGCTGCTCCCACGTCCCTCCGACCCCTGGAGCTGTGGAGCCCATCTGGAGTGGGGCTCTGCACGCCCTGCGTGGCCAGCTTGCTCCGTGACCGGGGCATGAGACTTAAACCCCGAGTTTCTTCATCTCTAAGAGCCCTCAGCTCAGAGGTGGCTCCGAGGAGCACACGCGTGAACAGACGTGCAAACTCAGAGCAGTGTCTCGCATGGATTAAGTCCGCACAGCCCTCACAATCGCTGCTGTTCCCGGGATACTACGCAGCCACGTAGAGGGCGAGGGGCCCTGTGGCCCTGGGGTCCTGAGATCTCCAAGATCGTTGCAAAGTGGGGAAAGAGCAGCAAAACAGAACCCAAAGAAGCGATCACTGTTCATGCAAGGAGACAGAGACGTTTAAGGATGCACACGGCCACAGGGTGCCAGCCACTGGCACCAGGGCGCCGCTGGGGGCACCACCTGGGTCTCCCCTGGGTACAACTCAGAGAGGTCAACCAGGTCACTTAAAGAGACGGAAGCAGAAAAGAACACGGTAGTGTCATCAGGCAGGCAGGCAAAACTCGGGTCCCTTCCCACGGGAGCGTGAGGCAGTGGGTTGCCGTGGCAACCTCTCGGCCGCTCTCTGTGGGCTGGTGCCAGACACTGTCGCATCAACGCCACACACGGCAGCCCAGGGCAGGCCCCCAAGCCTGCCAAGAGCGACTCCTACCGGCAGGCACGGGCATCCTGTTTGCCACTAAGCGGCTTCTGGGAGGAGGGGCCGTGTGCCTCTGCTCCCGTTCCATCCATGCACGGACCTGACCCAGCACCGAGAGCACTCGGGGGAGCAGCCCCGCACCTGCTCACCGGGAGTTCTTGTTCCCCAGAGCCTCACAGCTGAGAGGGTGGTGGGAAAAGGCGCTCAGGAAACACCCTCCAAGAGGGACGGCCTCTACCAGAACCCCCACCCCGCCGGGAAGCTGGCTGGAAGGTTGCCATGGCAACCAGAGGGGGGGTCGCCTTGCCTTGCTCTGCCCTTCAGGGGTCCCCACTATGTCCCCCATGTAAATCCTGCTCCAGCTTGCCAGTGGGGGGCGGGAGCCACCGCCTCCCGGGAAACCCCGGGCAAGGAGCAGGGGTGGGGACAGGCTGCCTCGGGGGAGCTACCCAGAAGCCACCAGTCATGGATCCTTCTAGAAAGGTGGGAAAGGCCCACACATGGAGGGGGCTAAATCGTGGGGTGGGGGTGAGAAGGCACTCCAGGGCCTATGAGGGCTGTCTGCCCGCCACCATCATGTTCCCTGCCCCCGAAGCCTCCCTATACTTTGCGACTCCCATGGCAAGATTTGTGGGCTCCTAAAACTCACTGTCGCCCCACAAGAACCGTGGGACACCCAGCACGCGTCACAGAGAGAAGCCGTCAGTTCCTAAGGATCCCACGAGCACCTGCCCCATGCACGGCCCTGCTTCTGTCCTGCTCGGCCCCGAGGGAAGAGAAGGATGCGGGCGGCTCCTACGTAGCCAGAGAAGAGCCCCTCCCAACCTGGCCGGGCACCCTGGCCCCTTGGGTAATCCAGAGCCAGGGTCCACCAAGTGGTCCAGCAGCCAGGGGGCTCCCAAGAGCCAGGCGTGGGCTCAAGCAGTGAGCAGCACAGACAGTCCTTGCCCGAACAGAACGCTCAGTCTAGGTGGGTAAGACAGAATACAACAAGAACAGGCACGCCAGCAGCCCTGCGTGTAGGGCAGAGACCGAGAGTGTGGGGATACAGACTGGCGGCAGCTCTGCCTTCACGGAGGCCCTCAGCGGCTTTGCCCTGCCCCAGGTGCCTGCCACCCAGGCCTGCACTTCTGACCCTGCGCTGCGCACGCCCCTTACTGCTGCCAGCGCACGCCCCACCCCTGAAGTGCTCACCCCACCTCTCGGCTTCGCGACCTGCTCCATGGAGGACCCCAGACGAAGGCAACCCCCACGGCTGTGGTGAGCAGAGCACCTGTGCCTCCACACTCTCACCTCGGCTGGACCCCCATGGCTGGACTTCCACGGCTACCCTGCACGCAGCTGGCTGTCCTGCTCTTGTTGGAGGGGGAGTTAGCCTTCGTTTATTTACTTAACAGATAGATTAGATATAGATAATGATACAGACATAGATTATACAGATATAGATATAGATAATGATATAGACATAGATTAGATATACAGACACAGATAGAGATATAATGATACAGACATAGATTAGATATATAGATACAGATATATAGATATTAGATTAGATATATAGATACAGATATATATATATATAGACATAGATACAGATACAGATACGGATAGAGTTATATAGATACAGATAAAGATATACAGATACAGATAGAGTTATATAGATATAGATACGGATAAGCATATGGATATGGATATATAGATACAGATATAGATATATAATGATACAGACATAGATTAGATATACAGATACGGATATAGATATATAGATACAGATACAGATACGGATACGGATAAGCATATGGATATGGATATATAGATAGAAATGCTCGTCCTCTCAGTCACTCCTCAAACGCCCAGGATGGCCAGGGCCAAAACTGGGAGTCAGGACATCACCCAGGCCTCCCATGTGGGTGGCAGGGACCCAGTGACACGAGCCATCACTGCTGCCGCGCAAGGTCTGCATTAGCAGGAAGCTGGGGTCAGGAGCCAGAGCCAAGCGTCAAAATTCAGCAGCCCAAAGGTCCACCCCGGGGCCTGTATCTGTACACTGTTTGTGCATGCTTGACAGGGATGGGCACATGTGTACATGTCGTGTGCACACCGACAGGGATGGAGCACGCGTGTGTATGTCATGTGCACCCTTGACATGGATGGAGCACGTGTGTATGCCGTGTGCACTCCCGACATGGATGGAGCACACGTGTGTGTGCCGTGTGCACTCCCGACATGGATGGAGCACACGTGTGCATGTCGTGTGCATGCGTGTAGCGGTCATGTGAAGACAAACACCCAGCCTTCTGCCTGCAGTCCCCAGCCAGGCCCTACCGCAGTGCTTGGCACACACGCCATCCTCAGCAAAGGTCTGCTGATAGAATGGATCAATCAGTCACTTTCTAAAACATAATCGATCGATCGATCAGTCGGTCACTTTCTAAAACGTGATTGATCGATTGGTCGGTCACTTTCTAAAACGTAATCGATCGATCGATCAGTCGGTCACTTTCTAAAACGCGCCACACATAATCGAGCAGCCCAAAGGGCAAACGAGCTGAAGAGCGCCTGGCGAGTCACTTCCCTCCAATTCCAGGTCCCACAGATGAACAACACAATCGCTCCCCTGCGGAGGGTCTGCAGGCAGCACGCAGACGGGAGCTGTGAAATCCTCCACGTGGCTGGCACGCAGAAACACGACTCACACACTGGAAAGCCCCGGTGCCACACCCACTCACTCCACACAAGACAGCGCGGGGGCAATGCTGCAGCATGGACACAGAGCGGTGAGCCCCCAGTGACAGCCGTGGACACAGCAGTGAGCCCCCCAGTCACAGCTGTGGACACAGAGCAGTGAGCCCTCAGTCACAGCCGTGGACACAGAGCAGTGAGCCCCAGTCGCAGCCGTGGACTCAGAGCAGTGAGCCCCCCATCACAGCCGTGGGCACAGAGCGGTGAGCCCCCAGTGACAGCCGTGGACACAGAGCGGTGAGCCCCCCGTCACAGCGGTGGACACAGAGCAGTGAGCCCCCCAGTGACAGCCGTGGACACAGAGCAGTGAGCCCCCCAGCCACAGCCGTGGACACAGAGCGGTGAGCCCCCCGTCACAGCGGTGGACACAGAGCAGTGAGCCCCCCAGTCACAGCCGTGGACACAGAGCAGTGAGCCCCAGTCACAGCCGTGGACACAGAGCGGTGAGCCCCCCAGTGACAGCCATGGACACAGAGCAGTGAGCCCCCCAGTCACAGCCGTGGACACAGAGCAGTGAGCCCCCCAGTCACAGCCGTGGACACAGAGCAGTGAGCCCCCCCATCACAGCCGTGGTCACAGAGCAGTGAGCCCCCCCGTCACAGCCGTGGACACAGAGCAGTGAGCCCCCCGTCACAGCCGTGGACACAGAGCAGTGAGCCCCCCAGTAACAGCCGTGGACACAGAGCAGTGAGCCCCCCAGTCACAGCCGTGGACACAGAGCAGTGAGCCCCCCGTCACAGCCGTGGACACAGAGCAGTGAGCCCCCCCATCACAGCCGTGGACACAGAGCAGTGAGCCCCCAGTCACAGCCGTGGACACAGAGCAGTGGGCCCCAGTCACAGCCGTGGACACAGAGCAGTGAGCCCTCAGTCACAGCCGTGGACACAGAGCAGTGAGCCCCAGTCGCAGCCGTGGACTCAGAGCAGTGAGCCCCCCATCACAGCCGTGGGCACAGAGCGGTGAGCCCCCAGTGACAGCCGTGGACACAGAGCGGTGAGCCCCCCGTCACAGCGGTGGACACAGAGCAGTGAGCCCCCCAGTGACAGCCGTGGACACAGAGCAGTGAGCCCCCCAGCCACAGCCGTGGACACAGAGCGGTGAGCCCCCCGTCACAGCGGTGGACACAGAGCAGTGAGCCCCCCAGTCACAGCCGTGGACACAGAGCAGTGAGCCCCAGTCACAGCCGTGGACACAGAGCGGTGAGCCCCCCAGTGACAGCCGTGGACACAGAGCAGTGAGCCCCCCAGTCACAGCCGTGGACACAGAGCAGTGAGCCCCCCAGTCACAGCCGTGGACACAGAGCAGTGAGCCCCCCCATCACAGCCGTGGTCACAGAGCAGTGAGCCCCCCCGTCACAGCCGTGGACACAGAGCAGTGAGCCCCCCGTCACAGCCGTGGACACAGAGCAGTGAGCCCCCCAGTAACAGCCGTGGACACAGAGCAGTGAGCCCCCCAGTCACAGCCGTGGACACAGAGCAGTGAGCCCCCCGTCACAGCCGTGGACACAGAGCAGTGAGCCCCCCCATCACAGCCGTGGACACAGAGCAGTGAGCCCCCAGTCACAGCCGTGGACACAGAGCAGTGGGCCCCCCCATCACAGCCGTGGACACAGAGCAGTGAGCCCCCATCACAGCCGTGGACACAGAGCAGTGAGCCCCCTAGTGACAGCCGTGGACACAGAGCAGTGAGCCCCCCCGTCACAGCCGTGGACACAGAGCAGTGAGCCCCCAGTCACAGCCGTGGACACAGAGCAGTGAGCACCCAGTCACAGCCGTGGACACAGAGCAGTGAGCACCCAGTCACAGCCGTGGACACAGAGCAGTGAGTCCCCCCATCACAGCCGTGGACACAGAGCAGTGAGCCCCCCGTCACAGCCGTGGACACAGAGCAGTGAGCCCCCCGTCACAGCCGTGGACACAGAGCAGTGAGCCCCCCAGTCACAGCCGTGGACACAGAGCAGTGAGCCCCCCAGTCACAGCCGTGGACACAGAGCAGTGAGCCCCCCAGTCACAGCCGTGGACACAGAGCAGTGAGCCCCCCGTCACAGCCGTGGACACAGAGCAGTGAGCTCCCCCATCACAGCCGTGGACACAGAGCAGTGAGCCCCCCCATCACAGCCGTGGACACAGAGCAGTGAGCCCCCCCATCACAGCCGTGGACACAGAGCAGTGGGCCCCCCCATCACAGCCGTGGACACAGAGCAGTGAGCCCCCATCACAGCCGTGGACACAGAGCAGTGAGCCCCCCAGTCACAGCCGTGGACACAGAGCAGTGAGCCCCCCAGTCACAGCCGTGGACACAGAGCAGTGAGCCCCCCGTCACAGCCGTGGACACAGAGCAGTGAGCCCCCCCGTCACAGCCGTGGACACAGAGCAGTGAGCCCCCTAGTGACAGCCGTGGACACAGAGCAGTGAGCCCCCTAGTGACAGCCGTGGTCACAGAGCAGTGAGTCCCCTAGTGACAGCCGTGGACACAGAGCAGTGAGCCCCAGTGACAGCCGTGGACACAGAGTGGTGAGCCCCCCAGTCACAGCCGTGGGCACAGAGCGGTGAACCCCAGTGACAGCCGTGGTCACAGAGCAGTGAGCCCCAGTGACAGCCGTGGACACAGAGCAGTGAGCCCCCAGTCACAGCTGTGGACACAGAGCAGTGAGCCCCCAGTGACAGCCGTGGTCACAGAGCGGTGAGCCCCCAATTATAGTCGTGGACACAGAGCAGTGAGCCCCCAGGCACAGCCGTGGACACAGAGCGGTGAGCCCCCCGTGACAGCCGTGGACACAGAGCGGTGAGCCCCCCGTGACAGCAGAAACAAGCACGGGACTTTGTCCCCGACTTCCTTTGTCTCTGCAAAACCTAAGCTCTGTTCCCTGCAATAGAACCGTGGACCTGAAGCCCCCAGGCCTGGGCCCAAGTCCACTCCCCTGTGTGACCTTCAGCACATACACTGCCGCGAGCCCAGGACCTCCCCCTGCTGCAGGCAGTGAGACCGCAGGCCTGCGGGGTGCGGCAGGGCGAGGCCGCGAGCAGGGCAGGGCTGAAGCGCCCCGTGCCTCGAGAAGCTTCGGCGGCCTGCCCTGCACAGCGCCTCCTCCCGCCAGGGCCCAGCAGGTGCAGGGGCTGAGCCCCCTTCCGCTACAACAGTAGTCAGGATGCTGAAAACAATGGAAGGGCATGTCCCCTCCCCCCACATCTCTGTAAGAGGCAGCCTTTGAGTACAAGATGGAGAAGGCGCAGCCAAGCAAACCGGGGAAGTGCTCTTTGCCCAAGATACATGAGCAAGAAAGGACACCGCGTGGCTCTGAGGGGCTCAGACGCGAGGCGGCAATGCCGCCACCTGCCAGCACGTTGAGAACCCGAGCTCAACCGCACCGCAGGGTCACCAACAGGATCAATGATTCGCTGGAGGAAAAGCGGCTGGTTTTAGTGGGGAGCCAGTCATGGATTTGCAGGCACATAAGCCCCGACAGTCTGAGTGACATTTTCTTTCGGAGAGCTTTTAAGCCTCAGGACATCAAGATGGAACGATTAAACGCAATCAATCGACAATGCGATGATTAAAAAAACAGGTCCCTAAAGCGAGTCTCCAGCCACGTGGTGTCTGAAAAAGAATCAGTGTTCAATAAGTATTGAATGTTGGGCCAGGGAGCCGAGAGCGGAGCTGGAGAGGAAGGGGTTCTCGGGCCTTCTGAGCATCAGCCTTAAGTCCCTGCCGCACGACATCAGACCAGCTCCGAGGAGAAACAGATGGTCCCCCAGCTGCCAGAAGCGCAGTCAGGGGTCCCCTTCCACTCCTGGGCGGGGAGACATCAGGACCAGCTACCCTGGGGCTGGCTGCAACTTCAAACAGTGGGACCGCCCAGGAAGACCTGGCTTCTGGGACTCTGGGGCTTTTTTGAACCCAAAACAGAAGCAGCAGGGTGAGCCCCTTCCCGTGGTAGCCGAGGGTTGCTTCCTCGGCTCAGACGGTTGCAGAGTGCAGGGTACAACGGTGCTCCACCCGACAGTCCCCGGATGTGTCGGTGCTCCCATAAGTCGACTGCGCCCAGCGCTGTGTCACCACCTCCATGCACAGTGCTGAAGTTACTCAGCAGGCCATTCTTCAGGATGCAGCCCGGGGACGAAGGCTGCCTGTGCAAATTAAATCTCCAGGAACTGATCCCACACCAAGTCACTTCACTCTGCACTTTCTCGTTCCAGAAAACGACTGACCTTCTGCTGGAGACACTCAACGTGAGTGACACCCAGCAATCGGCCAGCAGCTCCTCCCTGCTGCCTGCCCGCACACTCCCAGGCTGCCCCCTTACCCAGCTGGCAAGCTTCACCCTAGGCTAAAATGACGCATCACATCTGAATGGCACACAAACTTAACTCGCCAAACCACGCAACCTCGGCGCCCAGGAACGGATTAAGACGCCTGGATTCCGACCTTGGTGCAAGGTCACAGCCATAGCCGTGCCCCTGGGGGGCAGCCACAGCCGTGTCCCCGGGGGGCAGCCACAGCCGTGTCCCCGGGGGGGCTCTGGGCCTGGCCTTCACAAAGATTCCTCCCTAGGAAGGAGCCCCTCTTCAGCGGGATAGGTCCCTCTCTCCCGGGAACACCCGTCAGCACTCAGAGTGCCCGCTGTCAGGCACAGCGACTCGTCACCGCGCCAAGGCAAGCAGCAGGGCCCGCGCTGGCCCCATCCTGAGTCTGTCTCTCCGGAGACCACACGGCACGCTTCCAGCATCCGGGAACACGGGATTGGGCAGCGGCTCCATCTCGCTCCCAAGCTCTCCCACCCTCAGTGGGCTTCCCAGGGCTCTCGCGACAGGACCAAGGCAGCACTGACCGTCGCAAAGGCTTCTGGGACCTGCGAGTGGCTGACCCAGGCTGGAGGCCACAGAAGCTGCAATGATGTTTACACATTGAGCATCTTTCAGTTCAATGTCACGGCAGCCCAAGGGGGTAGGTTATGGCGTGCCCATTTGAGAGATGTGGAAAACTGAGGCTTAGAGAATTCTGTAAAATCAAGTGTGCCCACGGCTGCTCTGCACTCACTACAGTCAAACCCCTCACCCGGCTCAGCCCCTGATTCTTCACCGGCCAATGCTGAAAACAGGAGGCCCAGCCCAGGGGCACTGGGATGAGAACCAAACGGAAGCCCCGCGAGGCAGAGTGCTTTTGAAATGTGGCATCAACACGTAACATTACATAACACGGGAACAGGGCACTGCAGTCTATCAGCATCGTGCCGACTCCACCCCACTGGGAGCTGCGCAGATAAAACGAATCAGAAAGGTTTCTGGGAAATGGAATCCACGTGAGTGCTCCCACGTGGCCCCGCTGTGAATTACGAGCAGTCCCACAAGGAAGCAAAGGAAGTCACAGTAAAAAACCATCAGTTATGACCAAGTGAGACTCCGGTCGGCAGCAAACGAAGCCAGCTTGGAAAGATCCCAGCCCCGGCCTGGATATAGGGGACCCAGGACAGCTGCACCCCTGGCTGCCCAGTGCCCATCTGCCTTCTGGCTGCTCATTCACAATGTCTGGCACACCTGTGCAGGGAGGAAAGAAAGCTTGATCAAACCAAAGAGCGACAGACAACAGGCACCTAAGAAGGGAAGCACCGGGCGGGGGGGTTAGCCACTGCTAGGATGCCCCGTCCTGCACTGCGGTACTGGGATCCGGCCCCGCCTCTGCCTCTGCTTCCAATCCAGCTTCCTGCCAAGGCACCCAGGATGCGGCTGGCAAAGGCTCAAGGGCCGAGTCCCTGTCAGGCACAAGGGAGACCGCGTGGAGCTCCTGGCTCCTGCTGGGCCTGGCCCAGCCCTGGCTGCCCCAGCCATCTGGGGAGTGAACCAACGGATGGAAGGTCCCTCGCTGCGGTTCCTTTGCCTTTCAAATAAACACGACCAACAAATTAACAACTAAAAATGTTTGGGGGAATGAAAGATAAGCTGGAGGATTTTGACAGACAACTGGAAATGGTAAAAATAAATAAAGTTAACAATAAAAGAAACATAAAGGGATGGCTGCTCCACTTCCGATCCAGCTCTCTGCTGTGGCCTGGGAAAGCAGCGGAAGATGGCCCAAGACCTGCGGACCCTGCACCCACGTGGGAGACCCTGATGAAGCTCCTGGCTCCTGGCTTCAGCCTGGCCCAGCCCTGGCTGTTGCAGCCATTTGGGGAGTGAACCGGCAGAGAGAAGACCTCTCTCTCTCTCTCTCTCTCTCTCTCTCTCTCTCTCTCTGTCTCCTTTTCTCACTGTAGCTCTGCCTTTCAGATAAACAAATCTTTAAAAGAAGGAACATAAAATAAGTCACCTGTCAATGCCGGCCAGAAGGAAAGAAGGTCCTTACTGAGGGCGGCCAGCCGGCGGGAGAAGCGCGGGCACGGCCACGCTCCGGCCAGGGCGCTGGCTCTGAGAGCCGGCCTGCTGCTCAGCGCCCTGTGCCCCTGGGGAGGCGCTTCACCACCAGGCCCCCGTCTGTAAGCGGGAGGAACGGCAATGCCACCCACAGGCTGTGAGGAGGATTGCAGGAGCTGCCCAGAGAAGTCGTCGAGAGGCGCCTGGCGCTACGGCCTATGGCACATGGGCGACCCCGGTCAGTCTTCACCAATAAACAGAAAGCACTAAATCCAGCCCAGCAAACAAGCACGCAGCCCGGCCTGGCCTCTCCGCAGCTGCCTTTTTGTTGTCCATCCTCAACACCCCCATGCACACGCAGTCCCACTGAGCAGCCAACACTTCACACACACACACACACACGCACACACACACATGCACACACACTCACACATACATACACACACACACACCTCGCACTCAGCTCCCATCCTTGCGTCTGCCCCTTCCTCCCTCTGCCTGGGCAGTCTTGCCCTGCTCGGTCCACTTGGGAAGCTTCAAGAACCGGTTGGAACGTGCCCCTCTGGAGGGTTAGTACTCCCTCTCCGGGCTCAGCGGGCCCTCAGCTTCCCAGGAGTGTGGAGCTCATCGACTTCAAGGTTGTGGGGAGCAGACTGGACTAGACTAAGTTACTGGAATTAAGACTTATTCTATGCACCTGCTCTCCCACAATATGGCGCTGGGAGAGAAGAAAACAGCTTCTACACAGCTGCCTCCAGTTCAACCAATAAACTGTAGGACTTGCTCCTGATTGGAGGAGAGCAGCGTGCTTGGCGTGTGGGCAGCCGAGTTGGGATTGGCGGAGGAGGACTATAAAGGAGGAGAGAGACGGCATGCACCAGGAACATCTAAGGGGAACATCTAAGGGGAACACCTGTGCAGCCCCCGAGAGAGCCGGCCGGCGGTGTGCCACTCCCCCGCGGAAGTGGGGAATGTGGCAGGGGGAACCGCCCTTCCACGGAGGTGGAAGGGTCGGTAGCCAACCCGGGAAGAACCAGCAGCAAACCCGGGGAGGGCCGAGCAGACGAAAGAACAGCGCAGGGTTTAGTGTCGTTCCTCCACAAAGAGGGGGAGCGACATAATGGTGCCGTGACTCGGATATGAAGCCTAGGCAGGGCTTAGTGTCGTTCCTCCACGAAGAGGGGGAGCGACATAATGGTGCCGTGACTCAGATAGGAAACTTAGGACGGATAGGAAACTTAGGAGGGAAGAAACGGGAAGAAATGGGAAAATACCGGAGAGAGAGACTAGCAAACAGCCTAGGGAAAAGCCGGACGAAAAAGGTGCCGGAAGGAGCTATTGAAAGCCTAGGCATAGACTCAGATACGGACTACGGGGGGAAGCTGGGAGAAATCTCTAAGGTCGAAAGCGAAAGTGAAAGTTAGAACAAACAGACTCGGATGCGGACTGTGGGGAGAGGCCAGGAGAAATGAGGGAGGAGTATTGTTGGAGGAAAGCTTGGGGAAACATACCGGGTAGAGAAAAATGTTAGGGAAATTGAAGCCGCGGGGGGCAGGCTGAGGCGGAGACGAAAGCCACTTTGGGATTCTCAAGTTAGCCCGGGAATAAGGGGCGAAAAGTTGAAACCAGAAGCAGAAACGTAAGCCAGATTGGGATCCGTCTGATTAGCCCGGGGAGCAAAGGACGGGAAGCCAAATCGTGGGGCGGAGACGTAAGCTGGGTTGAATTCGCCAGGCTAGCCCGGGGAACTTGGATTGAATGCTAGTGGCGGAGACGTGAGCTGGGGCTGTGTGACTCACGGAGGCTGCCGTGCGCAGAGAGAGCGTGCGGGGCACAAGTAGATAGGGAACGCTGGGTTAGTGCGAAGCCGCGCAGATGAGAGAGGTGCGGGCTGAAGCGGCTCAGAGCCGGAAAGCCGCCGAGAAGCAGCCTCGGGGCGGGCGCCGGGAAGCCGCGGGGATAAGAGAAACAGAAGTTTAGAAGTAAAGTGAGAGAAATAGGAATGTTGGCAGATAGAAGTAAAATGGGAGAAATAGGAATGCCCGGAGATAGAGAAATAGAGAAATAGAAAGGCCTCCCCACAATACTGCAATGAGAAGGCTTGGATTCGGTCTGCCTGATTAGTGAGGCAATGAGCACCTGCGGGCGGCTAGCAGCTTATGCGCCGCAGGTCACCGAAGACAGGCACGAATTAACATCAATAAGGCCTCCCCACAACACAGCAATGAGAGAGCTTGGATTCGGTCTGCCTGATTAGTAAGGCGGTAAGCACCAGCAGGCAGCTCATCCAGAGTATGAGCTGCAGGTCACCGAAGATAGGCACGAATCAACACCAATAGGCCTCCCCACAATACTGCAATGAGAAGGCTTGGATTCGGTCTGCCTGATTAGTAAGGCGGTAAGCACCAGCAGGCGGCTCGACCAGAGTATGAGCTGCAGGTCACCGAAGATAGGCACGAATCAACACCAATAAGCCTCCCCACAATATGGCAATGAGAAGGCTTGGGTTCGGTTTGCCTGATAGGGCTTGTAAGCACCTGCAGGCAGAGCAGAGCATGCGCTGCAGGGCACCCAACACAGGCACGCATCAGCGCCTAAAAACCTCCTCACAACATGGCGAAGAGAGGACCCAGATTCGGTTTGCTTGATTGATAGGACTTGTAAGAACCTGTGGCAACTCTAGCAAGTAGAGCAGAGTGTGTGCCGCGGGACACCGAAGACAGGCGCGTATCAACG
The DNA here is from genome assembly GCF_964237555.1 of Oryctolagus cuniculus. NCBI lineage: Eukaryota > Metazoa > Chordata > Mammalia > Lagomorpha > Leporidae > Oryctolagus > Oryctolagus cuniculus. Next base: position 4,013,905 of record NC_091433.1, on the reverse strand, counting down.
CCAAAAAATAAAAAGAAAGGGGGATCTGTGGGGAGCAGCTCGGACTAGACTAAGTTACTGGAATTAAGACTTATTCTAGAGCCGGCGCCGTGGCTCAATAGGCTAATCCTCCACCTTGCGGCGCCGGCACACCGGGTTCGTGTCCCGGTTGGGGCGCCGGATTCTGTCCCGGTTGCCCCTCTTCCAGGCCAGCTCTCTGCTATGGCCAGGGAGTGCAGTGGAGGATGGCCCAGGTGCTTGGGCCCTGCACCCCATGGGAGACCAGGAAAAAGCACCTGGCTCCTGGCTCCTGCCAGGATCAGCGCGGTGCGCCGGCTGCAGCGGCGGCCATTGGAGGGTGAACCAACGGCAAAAGGAAGACCTTTCTCTCTCTGTCTCTCTCTCTCACTGTCCACTCTGCCTGTCAAAAAAAAAAAAAAAAAAAAAAAAAAAAAAAAAAAAGACTTATTCTATGCACCTGCTCTCCCACAATATGGCGCTGGGAGAGAAGAAAACAGCTTCTACACAGCTGCCTCCAGTTCAACCAATAAACTGTAGGACTTGCTCCTGATTGGAGGAGAGCAGCGTGCTTGGCGTGTGGGCAGCCGAGTTGGGATTGGCGGAGGAGGACTATAAAGGAGGAGAGAGACGGCATGCACCAGGAACATCTAAGGGGAACATCTAAGGGGAACACCTGTGCAGCCCCCGAGAGAGCCGGCCGGCGGTGTGCCGCTTCCCCCGTGGAAGTGGGGAATGTGGCAGGGGGAACCGCCCTTCCACGGAGGTGGAAGGGACAGTAGCCAACCCGGGAAGAACCAGCAGCAAACCCGGGGAGGGCCAAGCAGACGAAAGAACAGCGCAGGGTTTAGTGTCGTTCCTCCACGAAGAGGGGGAGCTACAAAGGTCACTTCCGTCTGTGGCTCTGTCCACCCGGCCAGGTCTACCTGCCTCGGAAGCAGAGTGCCATCGTATGCCTCTGCGTCCCCATGGGCCAGGCACGGGGTTTGGCGCACAGCCGCTATGTGACTGTAACCGCTTGGGGATGGGTAAACGAGAAACCAAACGAACGACACAAACACACCCGGGGCGAGCGTGCACACCACGATGGCTTCAAGCATCCACCAGGGTGGCCACACAGGGGACCTGGAGTTCTTACTCTTCCAAGGCTTGAAGCATCCCCCCGGGGTCCTCAGAAGCCAGGATGTCCACCAGCTGGTCACTCAGGGCCAGGTCCTCGCTCACCCCGCCGGCCGAGGAGAAGAGTGGGGGCTCCAGCTTGCTCCCGTGGCGCTGCACCTGCCGGCGAATCACAGAAACAGCCGATGAGCGGGCCAGGAGGGAAGGCTGGCCCGCCCCCTTGAGAGCCTCCATCTTCCCATCAAAGAAATGGGATCGTAATTCCAATAGCACAGGCTTTGCCGTGTGGCTAGACCGAGCAGCGTCAGAAAGCTGTGTTCAGACTGTGCCGACTCACAGAAAACACCTCCCGGGCGCTACCACCACCATCAGGCAGAGGAAAACCACAGTAGGCTCGGATCTGCCTGCCTTCAGATCGCAGTGTGAGATGGGGACGAGGTGACAGCACGCAGAGGCCGCCCAACCCCCTGGCTGCACGGACGCGCTTTCTGCTTTATCCCTGACACCATCTCGTGCCAGTGTCACTTGGAGCTTTGCATGTGTGCACCAGAGTTTTCAAGAAGCGGATGGAAAATACGTCTGATGAACAAAAATGATGCCTGGAGTTCAGAAACACTTTTGCATGGAAATAAACTCATCTCCTCCTTCCACTGTTCCACCAACCTTCTGCAACGCTTCCGCATCATGAAACCGTCACAGCCACAAAGCATCAGAGCTCCCGCTTGACAAATAAGGAAACTGAGGCCCGGTGAGGGGCATCGCGCCACGGAAGGCCTCCGGGCTCCAGGAGAGCCAGGGCAGCGCTGGCCCCAAGCTGCTGCAGCGCCCAAGGCTGCCCCTGTCTCACCGGTCCCCGCCTTGCTGGCAAAAATACAAAGGAAAATGTGCAAAGACTTCACTCTGTGAGGGAAAGGGCAAAAATACTGCCTGGGCCCTGAGACCGGAAGTCAAACTCGCTGCTTCCTCCGCAGGTGCCGGCCTCTGCCTCTCCCACATGGTGGCCCCCAGGGAGACCAAGCCCACATCCCAGTACGACGTGGGCTCTTGACCTGCTCCTCACTTCCACCTGCCAAGGAGCCTGTGGGCGAAGACGGCCGCCTCCTCTGGGAAGCAGGCACAGGATGAACATGTCCTCCACTGCCCCAGCGTCCAGGGAGAGGGGTCTCCAGGCCCCAGCCCACGCTCGGACACTCCAGCAAGTCGGTCAACCTCAGCTTATCCACGTGAGGGGGGAGGAGGGTGTGTTCCTGCCCTGGCCTGGGCCCCGAGTGACAACCCTGTCCCAGCACAGTCTTCAGTGGCCCTGCAGGAACAAGGCAGCCTGCCAGGGGCGCCCTGGGAAACGCCCAGCGACTACAGCTCCAGGGTGCTGCCCGGCTCGTCTTCCTCCACTGCCCACGGCTGGGCCAGACGCCCACGCTTCATCCACGCAGGATAGGCGCCCTCCTAGCCTCGGGGATGCAGCTCCCACCACCGGTCCTCGCCGCATCCCCTCCCGGCTATGGCCGGCAGCCGGAGGTCCATCAGCCAACAGCTACCTTCCTTCTGGAAGGATCCTAATGGCCCTCCCATCCCAAGTTGGTGATACAGTGCCACCTTCTTCCTGGCCGCCAGCCCTGTCCTCAGACAAGTACAGATGGGGGATAAATACCCTGCCCTGACTCAAGGCCGGCTCTGCACGGCCTCCAGGGGTCCTGGTCGGACGGTGCTCCCGGCGCCCTGTGGCGTTGGCGACCTCCCTGCTTCCCTTCCCCACCCTCCACCATCTTTCCAGGTGTTGCGTCCCAGAGAAACTCCGTGAACCTGAATCCTGGTCTCAGCGCATGCTTCTGCGGGAACCCAGACAGAGAGGCAGGAGTGCACAGTCAGGGCCGGCGGATTATGACAGATGTGGCGTGGAAAGCTGCTGGGGAGCCCGGAGAGTGGGCCCTGGCCCAGCGGGAGTGCCCACTGCGCTGACTTCCAGGGGTGAGGAACACGGGGATGGAGGAGGGGAGAGAGCAGTGTCAGGCACACGGGGGAACAAGGAGACGGGAAGCTGGGGTGTGAGCAGAAAGTGGCAGAGGTGAGGAAAAGTCAGGATGACCAACACCTCACACCCACCACGCCCCCTACGCCTGCACTGGCCGGCCACGCCCCCACATCCACCACGCCCCCCCACCAGCCCATGCACAGCCATGCCCCCTATGCCTGCACTGGCCGGCCATACTCCCAAATCCACCACGCCCCCACCGCAGCCCATGAATGGCCACGCCCCACATCCTCAGGCACTGCACCATCCACCAGCCCATGCATGACCACGCCTGTACTAGCCGGCCATGCCCCCACACCCACATCCAGCAGGTCCCCCAGCAGCCCATGCACGGCCACACCCCCCACACCAGCACTGGCCATCCACGCCCACCACACCCCGGCCACGCCCACCACGCCCCGGCCACGCCCGGCGCCCTGCCGCACACTCACCCCAGTTCTGGTGCACGCGCCTCCCTTCAGACACCAGCATCTCACCGCCCAGAACAGCGCCGCCCAGCTCAGCACAAATGACACGACGAAGGCACCAAAAAACGCGGCAGCGTGGAGCCCGTGGTTGGGCAGAACCTGTGGGGACAGAGGCAGAGCGGATTCACCTGCGGCCCACCTGCCGTCTCCCAGGCAGGGCGCGCCCGGGGGTCTCAGTTGGGAAGAAGGCCCCAGGGTCCAGCCGGCTCTGCCAGAGGCGCCCCCTGGTGAGGCCAAACCCACAGGGGCACAGGGACAGGTGCGGAGGCCAGAGGGGATGCTGGACCGAGTCGGGCTGGGCAGCAGGCACCCCTGGGCAATGGCCTCCTCTGAGATCGGGCCAGCCACAGCTGGCACTGGGGGCGGGGTCCACTCACAGCCCATGCCAGGCAACATCTGGGAAGAGCAGGTGCATTCCAGGTGCTCCCCGTCCACCCTCCCTCCTCCTCCTCAGCACCTGAACCAATCCGAGCAACCTCGGAGGCTGGCATCCTGCTAAGCATTGGCCAAGCTGTGCTCTCAGAGCTGCCCAGCCTCGGAGTGGAGACACAGGTCCCCCGGCCCAACCCACTGCGCCCCCACCAGGCCTGAGATGGGGTTCCCAACCAGCTCCCCAGGGCGGCCGCAGACCCGAGGATCAGCTCACCGAATTCTCCCCGAGAAACACGCAGGAAAGCTTAACTGTAAGGGTGGGTGGATCAGAATATGCGAAAGACTTATGTGTGTGCCAGGCCAGGGCTCAGGGTGCGACCCAGGTGACTCAGTGGACACCCGGAGCTCAGCACCCTGAACGCTGCACTGCCCGGAGCAGGGTGAGAGCTGTGTGTTTCCACAGATTATTCCACCTGCGTGGAGTGCAATCCTGCAGCCACTTCAAAACGCTCATGGGAAACAATTTATAAATAAGCTGGAGCCTGCGCTGTGGCGCAGTAGGTAAAGCCACCGCCTTCAGTGCCGGCATCTCACATGGGCGCTGGTTCGAGTCCCAGCTGCACCACTTCTGGTCCAGCTCTCTGTTATGGCCTGGAAAAGCAGTAGAAGATGGCCCAAGTCCTTGGGCCCCTGCACCCGTGTGGGAGACCCGGAAGAAACTCTTGGCTCCTGGCTTCGGATGAGCACAACTCCGGCTGTTGTGGCCATTTGGGGAGTGAACCAGCGGATGGAAGACCTCTCTCTCTCTCTCTCTGCCTCTCCTTCTCTCTGTGTAACTCTTTCAAATAAATAAATAAAAAATTTTTTAAAGAACAAGCTTATTTTGGTGCAAAGGAAATGGAGATCTGTGCATTATTTTTCATCACATGCATTTTCCCATGAGCATTTGAAGCCCCTTACATGCATGGATTTCAAAAAATGTTGGCACAAAAATAAGCTTATTTCAAAATTCCTCTTCCCGTGAATTCTTTGAAAATCCTCGTATTAAAGAGTAGAGTACCACACCCATGCAAGGGAGGCTTCCCCTGCATTCCCTCCCCCACCCAACTTCCCAGAGGTACGTGGTTCCCACTGGCTCCTTGGAGTTTGGTGGGTTAGTTAACCAGTCCAATCAGTCACCTTCAGTGCTCTAAGAAGTGTGCATGCCTCTCTGCTTCTCGACCTGTCAGTGTTACATATCATTTCCTGAATTCCTGCTGCGACAGATAAGGGTTTATGTCCTGAATTCCTGCTATGACAGATATGGATTTAGGCCCCATTTTTAACCCTATGCATTTATAGGGTTTGTTACCCAACAGATCTGTCTCTACATTCCCTTTCCCAATTTTGCTATTGCTTTTAATTGTCAATCAGCCACCACCTTGAACTTGAAATTAAAAACTTAAGCCTCGATTTTTATGACGCTAAGTCCAGGGAATAAATCTCGCTGGGTGCCCACAGCTGTCCGTCTCCTTCCCCACTTCTGCAACCTTCAGGTTTTCAGTGAATGTATTCTGTCCTGCAACCACAATCCAGACAACTCACTGGGATGCCAGTCACTTTGAGTAATCTTAGGCCACTAACTGCTCCTGTCTGCGGTGGATCGGAGTATATTTCTAATACAATCTGGACCAACACCTCTTCATGAAACTTTTGTTTTTCCTGGAGTTTCCTATTGCCTTTTTCTTCCTGGTACCTGCTCATTTTCTTTATGCTGCTATCTCTACAGGGAATGAACTTTTTCTTAAAATCAGTATTCCCAGAGTCTCTGACTTTCTGACCCACATCAGACTGGTTACTTTTTAGCCCAGCTGCAAAGCTGTCACACTGAGCTTTTTCCTCACTTAGAAACCACACTACTTTCCTTTCTTCTTTCCTCTTGGATACTTTATCCTGATGGAGTGCAACACTGTATTTATTCTCAAGTAAATTTATTTAGAAACAATGTTCTTTTCTCCCATATCTGAAATGTTGCCACTTCCCCTTGGTTTTGATTGATGGCTTGCCTGGGTATGTAACTCCAAGGTCAAAATCATTTCCCCCAGAAGGCTGGTGGCCACTACACTGTCTTGGGACATAACTATGCCTTTGACCTTTCAGAAAGATCTGGTTTTGCTATCTGAGTGCTTTAAATTTTTCCTATTTCTCCTGGCATGCTGAATACTCAATCGTCTAAAAGATTTTTGGATTTTTAATGATATAAAAAATGCTCATATCCTAAAGTAACATTTGTAAGGAAGATACAAAACTGTGTACATGATAGAATCCCAATTTCACTAAAGTAAAAATGATGCGGGCGCCTAGTGCACAGGTGTATAGCATGAAGAAAACACTCCAGAACCATGTGGAGTGTGAGGCTTTTCATCTTTCTTACGGGCATGTATTACTTGTATAGGGAAAAAAAAGTTGATAAATTTTTCAGCCAAGATTGGCAGACAGAGTGATGGACCACCCAGATCCCCCTTCAAGGAGGGGCTTGGGGCCAACTTGGGGCAGTGATGGCAGAACTCAGCGTTCAGCGTCAGGGTCAGAACCTGTTGCAGAGAGCTTCCCCACGTGAGGTCGCACCCTCCCCGGAACGGCTCTGACGGTGGCACAGCGTGGCAGGGCGCGGCGGCCAGCCACTTCCCATGGAGAGGGGCCCTCCGACAGGCAGCACCTGCTCCCAAGCTCCCCCACGAGGCTGGCTGAGGCCGCTAGATGGAGCCCAAGCGACTTCTTCCTCCACCTCCTCCACCTCCTCCCTCCCTGTCTCAGGGGGCACTGACTATGCCAGGGGTTCCCCAGTACCACCCCCAGGTTTGTGGACGCAGCACTTAGCCCTACACTTGGCCGTGATTTACCACAGCAACACAAAGCTGCAAGGGAAAATCACAACAGAGAGAGATGCATGGGCCAAGTCGGAGGAAGACCAGGCTTGGGCTTCTACAAGGCCCCTCCCAGGGGAGGCTGTGACAGCTGGGCTCCCCCTGCAGCGAGGAGCAACGACACTCGTGAAGCGTGGTTGGCCCGGGAGATTCGCGGAGGCTTAATCATGCCCAGGGCTGTCGCTCAGGCCCTCTGCCTGCAGGCACCAGACCTGCAGACTCCCAGAAGGAAAGCAGGCGTACAGATTAAAACCCTTTTCTCCCGGGAAGCCACTCGGAGCAGGGTGGGGCAGGGTGGGGGCCCCTGAAATCCACGCTCTCGGATGCCAGCCTGGTGCTGAGCGGCAGGCTGCTAACTTGTGCACGCTGGTGAGCACGTTCCTCACCAGATTCTGTCCCAGCATCTGCGTCCAGAGACACCGGCCGTGACAAGTTTAATTCAGACCAGCAGCACAGACAGGAGCTGGCCTGATCCTCACTCCTGCAGCCACAGGCAGTGGTGGTCACGGCTGAGCTTTGCTGGCCAACCCAACCTTCCAGACTGTCGAAGCGAAGCCGGGTTCCAAACAGGAGCTCCAGTGCAGACGCGGGTCTGCAGGGGCTGTTCAGTTGGGACCCAATTCTGTTTTCACACTCTGATCACTCTGAATCTCCAGTTCGATGAGTGCCAAATGACAGCCAAGTTCTCCACCTGTGCTGGCATCATCCCCCAAGCCTCTGATTGTGCACCTACTGAATCAGTAACCACATGAACACATGTGTCGCATTGGGGTCACGTTAAAATATCAACAAGAAAGCCTCTCTCCAATGGGCACAAAGGAGGCAGGTAGCAGCGATCGGTCATCAAGGTTCGTCCTGGCAAAGGCGGCAGGACACAGAGCCGTGTTCACAGCTCCAGGAGGACTGAGGAGGTAAAGGGATGAACGATTTGATCCCCTGCCAGTCTCTGGGCTCTGTCGGGCCCATGGAGGGAGCTGAACTGTGTCCGTGCAGGGGCAGTACCCAGGAAGCCGACCTTATCTGGAAACAAGGTCTCTGTAGACTTAGTCACGCGCAGGCTGCACTGGGTTAGGCAGGTCCCGAATCTAGTGCTTGTGTCCTTACAAGCAAAGGGAGATGTGAAGGGGGAGGCAGAGACTGGTAGGACACAGCCACCAGCCACGGAAGGCTGAGGATCAGTGGAGCCCCCAGACTGGGACCGACTCGCCCGTGGGCAGGGTCACTGTACCATAACAGAGCTCTCTGCAGGTTCACATTCACGCTCTCTCTCTCCCCCTCTCTCTCCCTCCCTCTTTCCCTCTCTCCCTCCCTCTCTCCCCTCCTCCCCTCCTCTCCCTCCTCCCCTCCTCTCCCTCTTTCCCCTCCTCCCCTCCTTTTCCTCATTCTTCATGAAGCAGAACCGAACAGCTGAGCCAGGGCGCCTCATTGCTCTTCTTCCCCCGCCCCCACCTCCTCTGAACCCACACCTGGGATCCTCCCCTCCTTTGGCAGGTGCACGGCCAAGGGCTGAGGCATCGCAGGCGGCTCAGAGGAGGGAGCAGGAGCTGGCTTCCTGAGCCACACAGCTGAGGAGAGCACGCCTGTGCTACGAAGGGGGCAGCCCAGGATCAGCCCTCCGGAGGCCACCATCGGTCACCCTTCTCTCCTGCAAGTCCCACTGGCTGACACCCGCTGGTGGGGCGGGCCTCCGGGGGCCAGCAAGCTCACTACCCCTACTTTATCTGCATGGCACATTATGAAAGGCCCTCCCTGCTCGCCTGCCCCAGCCACAGTGCTTGTACTACCCGACTTTATTCCTCCATTAACATGGCCAAAGGAGAACAGGTCTCAAGATGTAGCATTCTGGGAAGGGGGAGGATCCTCCTAATCAGTCACCATCACCATCGTTGGCATCACCACCAACACCATCATCATCACCCCCATCACCCCCATCTCCAATATCTCCATCATCACTATCACCATGATCACCATCATCCCAACCATCAACACCAGCACCAGCACCAGCACCATATCCACCATCATCATCACCACCACCGTCAGCATCACTATCATCACCACTCTCACTCACAGCGTCACCACCATCATCACATCATCCTCGCCATCTCCATCACCACACCATCACTGAACTGAGCAGATACTGAGCACCAAGACTGGTGCCAAGTGCTTCAGATTCAATTAATCCATTTAATCACTGCACCAACACTGTGAGATGGGAATCTATTCTAATCCCTGTTTTAGAAATGATAACACCAGGGGCCGGCGCTGTGGCGTAGTGGGTAAAGCCACCACCTGTAGTGCTGGCATCCCAAATGGGCACCAGTTCGAGTCCCAGCTGTCCTACTTCCCATCCAGCTCTCTGCTATGGCCTGGGAAAGCAGAAGAAGACGGCCCAAGTGCTTGGTCCCTGTGCCTGCATAGGTGACCCCCAGGAAGCTCCTGCCTCGTGGCTTCAGATCAGCACAGTTCCGACTGCTGTGGCCAGCTGGGGAGTGAACCGGCAGATGGAAGACCTTCCTGTCTCTTCCTCTCACTGTCTGTAATTCTGCCTCTCAAATAAGTAAATAAAATATTTTTAAAAAGAAATGATAACACCAAAGAACAAACAAGTTAAATAAACGGCCTGGGGTCGCAGAGGTGGGAAGCGGTGGTTCCAAGTTCACACCAGCAGTCTGGGCTATCAGCCACCACCCCATGGCTGGCACTCTGGGGTTCAGGCTATGCCCTGGCTTTCTCCCGGGAGCCCTGGGCTGGGTCACCAGGGGCTGGCACCACTGTTGTGTTTTGATTCCCACGCTGATTATGGGCGAGGGGGTGGGTGAGGGAAAGGGTCACGGGCTACACCAGATTCACTCTATAAGTTTCAAAGAACATTTTACATTCAGAATTGCTATGACCACTTCACATGTACACAAACCGAACCTTGCAGTAATCCTGTTGGCCCCAAACCCTCTACCAGGTGGCTACAGCACAGCGAGCAGCCAGGTTTGGCCCTGTGTTTGGTTACAGCGGCAAACATTCCCGACATCCAGTTAATGCACTGACCAATGAGCACTGTGCAGGGCACTGTCGGGGGAGGAGAAGCAGACCCAGCTCCTGCTCCAAGGAGCTGACCACCTGACAGACAAGCAGCCACGGAGGACGGCGGTGGGCCTGGGTGGAGACCGGGAGGCATCAGAAAGAACCAGAGGGGCAGCCTCCCTCTGACATCAGAGGACCAACGTAGGGGCTATCCCAGAGCTGACTCCGATAGGCAGAAGGGAGGCAGCCATGCAGGGGAAGCAGCCTGAGCCAGCCTGCAGGTGGCAGAAGGAGCCCAGGACCCCATGGCCTGGAGAGCAGGTGGGGGACGTGCAACATCACTGTGGGGGCTTCGGGGGATCGGCACAGGGTCCTAAGCGGGAAGAAACTCAGCCAGGTCAGTTCATGAGAGAGAGCGTGCGGGCTGTTGCATACCTCCTGCCCGCAGGAAGCCAGGGCTGTGGCTCACACATTAGGTGCCTCCACTGATGCGAAATGACCAGTGGGCAAGTCCACAGAGACAGGGACAGACGAGTGGTGACCAGGCGCTGCGGGAGGGCAGTGGGGAGTGACGGCAGCTGGGCAATGGGGAGTGACGGCAGCTGGGCGGTGTTTCCCTCTGGGCAATGAGATGTTCTGGACTGGATGGTGGTAGTGGGTGCACAGCGTGGTGAGAGCGTGAGATGCCAGCAACAGGAAACCCCCAGGGACGTGCCCTTCACCTCACACGCGGAGCACAGAGCCCGCCCCCCACAGCGGAGCACGCAGCCAATCCAAGCCGCGGGGAGGGCTGAGCAGAGAAGGGTGCTGAGGAGACGGAGTCCACGGGGCACAGTGACTGTGAAGCAATGGATCGCAGGGTGCAAAGAGCGGGGACCAGCAGCGCTTGCTGGGACCCGCCCCTGCAGTGACAAGTGCCCAGATCAAAGCCACTTCCAGCCGCAGAACAGCCCCAAGTTACCCGCATTCTGAGACTGTCCTAAAAGTATCCCAGCGCGGTCCCATGGACAATCCTCGTAAGACGACAGCCACCTTAAATGTCATTGCGTATGAACAAGGAAGAGGTGGTCACTCTGGCTCCCGTGCTAGCGCTCCTTGTCTCTCAGGACTCACTGGTGCCTCGCACCCGTCAGTCCCCCACGACGGGGAGCCTCAGGGGCATTCCAGCGCTATGCAGACAAAAAGGCCTCGGATGCCTGGAACCCAACACCGAGCTACGGAGCCACGATGAAGACCCGTTTAGCAAGTCTCACTTCACTTACATCATAAACGCATTGAGACCACGGAAGGCAGGAGCTCACGTGCTGTTCTCTCTGCTGATGGGGCTGTGAGGAGTTATAATCCTATTCTTCCAGACTTTCTGGGTGTGGAATGGGAGGGGCAGGAGGGCTGTTTCCTCATAACAAACCCCCCCCCACCTACGGAAAAGGCTTGAAGAAAATGGGGGGTCATACAGAATGACTTCCCAGAAAGAAGTTAAACCTCTAAATCTCTCACTTTGAGCAAAACATCCAAGAAGCAGAAGGGGCCAGTGGCTTGTCCCTCGTCCCACAGAGCTTGAGGGGCAGTCCTGAAGGCAGACCCTAGGCCTCCCAGTGACAGTCCTGGTGAGAGCGAGGCACAGATGGGCACATCACACCCGCCCACATCACTGTGCCCAGCCACCAACCATGAGTGACATCTGCATTAGGGAACAGCTGCTCCACGGGACTCCCACCCGCAAGGGGGGGCCCCCCCACTGGGCTTCAGGACCACGGCCAGCTCCTGGGGCCACGCCACCTCTACGTCTTCTCTAAAACAGACCAGAACAGACCCTCTGTGGGGTCACCTCCAGGGAAAAAATTCTATGAAGATGAAAAAGAGATTTCAAAAAATTCAAGGGAAATATAATTTTTTTTGACAGGCAGAGTGGACAGTGAGAGAGAGAGACAGAAAGGTCTTCCTTTTGCCATTGGTTCACCCTCCAATGGCCGCCACGGCCAGCGCGCAGTGCTGATCCGATGGCAGGAGCCAGGTACTTATCCTGGTCTCCCATGGGGTGCAGGGCCCAAGCATTTGGGCCATCCTCCACTGCACTCCCTGGCCACAGCAGAGAGCTGGCCTGGAAGAGGGGCAACCGGGACAGAATCTGGCACCCCGACCAGGACTAGAACCCGGTGTGCTGGCGCCGCAAGGCGGAGGATTAGCCTAGTGAGCCGCGGCGCCGACCAAGGGAAATATAATTAAAAGATAAATTTACTTGGGTGAAATCAACTGATATCCAAGCATCCACATTCCCTTCTGAAGACCCTCCTGTTATGTGCCAATCTCAGGGACACACGGTGACAGGTGTGACAGGCACCCCAATGGTTCAGGAGCCCAGCAAAAGGTGCAGCCAACTGCCCAGGGGAGCCAGGGGATCACAAAGGTGGGGAGGGGGCCAGGGTCTGTGGATGTTGCCCCAAGGACAGGTAAGGAAAGAACAGCAGGTGCATAACCAAAGTGATGCAGAAAACCCAGGGACTGAGTAGCACAGGAAGTGGTGAGCCCGTGGAGAACACAGCACAGCCTGGCGTGTGTGTCCGGGAGACGCTGGGCTGGCGGGGAGCAGGGCTGGAGGCAGGGAGGGCAGAGGGGAGGCTGGGCCGTCATCCAGACAAGAGATGACAGGCACCACAGTGGGGCTCGGAAACAGTGTGGCAGAGGGAAGGCGGGAGTGACCACACTCGACGGCCTGTTCGCCCCCAGCCGCTGAATGCAGCTCAAAGCCACAGGACTTTGTCAGCGAGGTCACACACTCCCTGCACCTGCTCCAAGGCACTGCCCACAGACCTGTCGTGGGGGAAGCCTCGGCTTGCAAACAGTCAGCTATTAGAGTGTTCTTTCTGTCACTGATGATAAACGCTCTGTTCGTGGTAAAGACATCAATCGTCTGTCTTTCCTGCACGTTACAAATACTTCCGGTTTCTCATGTCGCTCTCCTGCGGCTGCTTTGAATCGTTAGGCTTCCAACTATCTGTCTGCTCAGGTCCATGTGTTTTTGTTTGTTTGTTTGTTTGTTTGTTTGAGGTTGTATAACAGTGGCCCGTGTCACTGTAACAACCTGTGAATGTCAATGTCCATCAGGTAGCTTCTCTGTGCTTTTCTTCCAAATGACCCAGTCAGCAGCAGCTAAGTCCACGCGTGATGCATTCTTCTCCCTTCAATAAAAACACCGCTTTGCTATCTGCCTCATCCGCCAGGGCAAATCTCCCCACGTTACTCCTCATCCCCAAATCTCTTAGTTTCGTAAGTGTGCATTTTCGTAAGTGTGCGGCCCCATGGGAATCACTCTGGGACCAGGGCTCTAAATGAACTTGGCAATCACAGTAATCGGCCCGAACGTCTCAGCCCCCAGCACCCTACTCCCCCTGCGCCAGGCACTGTGCCCTGCCCCCAGCCCCTCCTGGGCACCACGAGAGGGAGCCCATGAGGCCTGGCACAGCCCAAGATGGGCACCCGGGGTACCGTTCCTCTTAGAGACCTCACTCACTGGGGAGTCAGAAAGAAAAAGACTTCTTGAGATGCAACGGGAAGCAGTTTCTTGGGGTTCATTCTCTGTGGCCGATGTGTGTCCATTTCCCATCCAGAAAGTAGCAGGAAACCAGGGAGCCGGTGGGGCTGTGGCCAGGCACGGCCAAGCACGGCCGGTTCCCAGTTTACATAACGGCTTTGCTCTGCATCTGTTAACTGCTTGATGGCAATGTCGGGAGCTGCTCCCTCCCTGGCCAGCCCGTCCTGTTTTTCACCATCGCACTTGGCCGGCTTGGTTGCGTCACCACTGCAGATGCACGCGTCAGCCCCAGCAGAGCACCCGCAGACTGAGTCCACCCTGGCCCAGCACTGAAGTCGGGTCATCAGCTGCCTATTTTAGGATACCCCTCCCCTACTTTTAATTCTTATCTTTAAAGCCCAACTGAACTCTCCCTCCTCCAGGAACTCTGCCAGCCCCCCTAGCCCCTGCAAGCTCTCTCTCCTATCAGGATCCACAGTGCACACAATCCACAGTTCAGGTCACGGCTATGGCTGCACACTATCTGCGCTCGCGCTCTCTCTCTCAATGCCTCAATGTGAGGCAGAGGATGCTGGGGTAAGGGGAGATCTGGGACCCCAGGCCTGCCGACACCACTGCTCCCTGGGGTCCTGTACTGGTCCTGACACATTCTTGTAGCACCCCCGCACCCACAGCATTCAGCAAGACCCTGCTGCAGATGGTCCACGCCCGATCATGTCAGAACAGCTGGCCCAGCTATTTCCATGAGCGGGTGGACATGTGGTGAGGACAGACGGAGCCCTGAGGAGCCAGGCACTGTGCCGAGTGGTCTCCGTGCAGCAGCTCACCCCAGGAAGTGGACCCCCCAGGATTCCCAGTCCAGAAGGGGACCGGGCCTGAGCCACACACAGTCAGCACAGGGACGGGAAGTCAAAGCCAGGCTTCCTATGTGCGCTGCCCAGGACACTGGGGGCTGCCCCAGTGCACGCCCCTCATCCCTCCACTCCACAGAGGCCCTGGAACACGGGCCACAGCCTGAGAGCACCAGGCCCAGCCCCACCGCCAAGCCTCGCACCGGGGGTCTGCATCCTGCAGGGAACCGCTTCCTTATCTCCTGAGGGGGACATGTGGGAGAGAGACAGCCCCACGTGCTGGGCAAGGCCCGTCCCGCTGCACGGCATGGGGGAGGGGCTCGCACGGAGCCCACACACCTCAATCGGGCAGCGCCAGTCACCTCCTCCCAAGTGGCCATCGTCCTCACTGATGACCATCGACTCAATCACAGGACGGCACCCGCTGAGCGCCACCTGCAGGGCCAGGCTCGGTGGGGGACACAGGCTGTGCCAGACACGGCCCCACCTGCTGTGAGCTCCCGGGCCCACATGGGGACCTGCTCTCCCAGGTCCCCGACTGCCTCACTAAACCGTGCTCAGTAAGGGCCAGCCTCTCTCGTGCAGGAGCCTGGCTCGCCGGGAGATGCTGTGGGACTGGCAGGGCTTCGCAGCCAAACCTCTGGGCTCAAACGCCAGCTCCGTCACCCACCAGCCACCTGGACGCCAGGCGTGGGACACCACCAGCCTCGGGCGGGCCTGTCCCCGAGTGCATGGATGTGGGAAAACGCCCATCCCCCACAGAGGAGAGGGCTCTGCAGGCCTCTGCAGTTTGCGTAGGCAGTGTGCTCTGTGCTCCACCTCTGTGCTCCTTCTGGGAGTCTGGGGCCTTGGGATGTGCCAGGCAGGGGGGTGCCCCAATAAAAACCCTGGCACTGGGTCCTAAGGAGCTGTCCTGGCAGGCAACACGGGGCGTGAGCTGTCACAGCCCCCGGCTGGAGCATGGGGTGCACCTGCTGGGAGGCCACGTGGCTGCTCTGTTCCAGACGTCACCCCTGTGCCTCTTCTCTTTGCTGTCTTGTGTCCTTTTGCTGCCGGGAGTCATGGCCAGGACCCCAGCCTCTTGTAAGTGCTTAGAGTTGCCCCAAGGGACTCTGACATTCTAGCCATGGGACCTGGGGTGCACTAATCGACCTCTGCATACCTCGACTTCCCTGTCCGTGAAATGGGAGAGATTTAGGACACAAGATTGCGGGGGAAAGACAGGATTGGGTGCTGCTCAGCTGGCACTCGGCAGGTGCTGAAAGCCTGAAGCGTCCCACAGGGTGACGGTTTACGTTCAGGGGCACGGGCCTGGGAGGTGGCTAGCGGGCTCGTCCCAGAGGGCTGAGGAGGGGGCTCCATCTTCCAGGTGGGCAGGCAGCAGGTTGGGGACTGGGCAGAAGAGACACAGAGCAAAAGCCTGGAGCAGGGACGCCCTCCACTTCCTCCTCCTGGACATCAGACGCCCAGGCTCTGACCTCGGGCTCCAGGGCCGGCACGAGGACCACACTTGGGGTTCTCGGGCCGTCAGCCGTGGACTGAGAGCTACGTTGTCAGCTTCCCCAATCCTGAGGCTTCGGAGTCGGATGGAGCCTGGCACCGGTCTGCAGACGGCGACCGGGGGACTTCCCAGCCGGTCTCATCACGAGAGCCAATTCTCCCGAGAGCTCCTCTCTCAGAGGAACAAGTTCATGGCTATGGGTGTCGGGAAAAAAGCCACGCCTGGCTTCCAGGAACGTCTCCACCGAAAGAAACCTACAACTCCACTGCGTTTCCCACGTCCTTTAGGAAGCGTCCGCACAGATCCAAACAGCCTGCACCTCTGCGGAGAGCCCCGACCCAAACACGCAGGGAGCGAGCGCTCGAACACGCGTGCACGCGACAGCAAAACATCCCCAGCCGCTGGACACGGGGGCACAGGCAAGGACACGGTGGCCACCCATGCAGATGGCCAGGAGGAGCCTCGGCCTGGCCCGGCAGTGACCAACCAGCCTGCTCAGACTGAGGGTCGTGGGGGGAAGTGGCCAAACAGCTGGGGCCACACGGGGAGGACGGGTGGGACCACAGAGTCCCCAGCATCAGCACACATCTGGCTGTGAGCTCGGGCACGAGCCCGACACAACCCAGGCGACGCACAGGCGGGGGAGGGTGCTCGGTCCCGGGTTCCTTCTTACCGTGACCTGTTCTTCTACCGTGATGGTGAAGTGGGCTTTGAGCTGTGAGCTGTTCTAGAAAAGGAAGAGAGAGAGCACCATGGTGAGTGGCTGTGGGGCCTGACCCGTGGGGGAATGCCAGCTGCCCCATCCCAACACCTGACGTCACCGCCGGCTCCGGGCAGCCAGGTGGGCTCGGTGTGCCGGGGCTCAAAGTCCTCCAGCGGGAAACCCAAGCACCGGCCTCCGTGGTGCAATGCCAGCAGCGGGGAGAGGCGGGCCCGGGGTCGCAGGCTCACCCACAGCGGGGCCACCCTGTGCCGAGTGACCCGGAACGGTCACCCCTGAGCTCTGAGCACCCACTGCCTGCCAGGTGGGGACCACGTCCACCCCTCCCTCTAACACACTCCACTGCTGAGCCCCATCTCCTAACAGGCCTGCTGCCAACACCGCCCCTTCTGCCACACCCCTGCCCAGGAGCCACGGCCCACAGGAATGGGAAGGCTGAGGGCTGAGGGCTATCTGACTGTCCACGCGTGGCGTCCGAGGCGGCCCACGTAGGCCATGCTTCCTCCTGGGCTAGAGGCCAAGCACCTCGCAGGACAGGACAGCGAGCAGAGCCAGACTTCTGGGATCATCCGGTGGCCTGACCTTGGCCATGGGAGTGACCTCCTGTGCCTCGGGCATCCTATTCAACTTGTAGGGCTGCTGTGGGGATTAAATGGGTTGACCCAGAACCCAGTGGCCTGCCCGGCTCGCAGGGAGTGTGGGAAATGCCCAGTGCCCTCGGCAGTCGTAGGGACAGTCCCCAGACGAGCAGGAAGGCGGGGTGGGGGTCCCTTGTCCAGAACGCCTGGGATCCCAAACGTTTTGGGTTTCAGATTTGTCCAGATTTTTAGAATGGCCGCACGGACTGATGGGATACCTGGGCACGGAACCCAGACCTGATTATCTTCACAAACCCCGTGTGCACACACCCTGAGGAGAGGAACTTCCTGCAGCAGCGTGGGCACACCTGTGTTTTCACCGCAGCCAGCGCGTGAGGTCACGCGTGGAACTGTCCACCTGCAGGCTCACGCTGGAGCATTTCCGGTTTCCGATTAGGGACGCTCACCCCCAGGTTATCACCGTACATGACCTGGCCTTGGGACTTGGGGCCGGGAGCCCAGGGAGCTTGGCCCAGTCGTGGCTGTTTGGCCACTGGGGGAGTGGACCAGTCGGGGGAATGACTCCCTGTCTCCCCATCCTTCTCGGCTGCTCTGCCTTTCCAGTGGGCAATAAATCAACACATCTTTAAAACAACCACAACAGAGAGAAAGGAAGTACCAGCGACCAGCTCCGAAAGGTGAGCTGGGCAGGAAGCGTCAGGCTGTTTCCAGTCCCCAGGGCTCTGGCGTCCATCGAGGCCGTGTAGCTGACCCAGTAGGAGTCTCCGACTGCCCAGAGAGAGGTGAAGGTGTGAGGGAGGAGCTGGCCACGCCCTGTCCATGCCCCGCGCAGCCCCG
This sequence comes from Oryctolagus cuniculus, assembly GCF_964237555.1. Classification (NCBI taxonomy): domain Eukaryota; kingdom Metazoa; phylum Chordata; class Mammalia; order Lagomorpha; family Leporidae; genus Oryctolagus; species Oryctolagus cuniculus. The sequence continues at coordinate 3,995,953 of NC_091433.1, read as the reverse complement.
CCCCCAATAGCTGTGCCCCAGCTCAGGCTCAGCTCCTGCCTTGGGATCTCACCTGCCTGGGGACGATCAAACAGTGGGGCACACCTGCTCCCCCTCTCCCTCCCTGCTCCTGCTATGGCCCCCTTGTGAGCTGGTCCCCTCCCCAAACAGGACAGGCCGCCCCCAGCCCAAGGAGCCATCACTCTGACTGGCCCTTCCTGCCTGCCCAGGAAGCAAGACCACAGGGCTCCTCCGCCCGGGGGGACAGGTGACACAGCCCACCTGGCTGTGCCGGGCACTGCTCTCCACGAAGCCTGTCCCCCAGCCTTGCCTTGCCCTCCCACAGGGCTGCACATGCCCTACCACACCACCACCGTGCACTGCACTTCTCCGTGTGCAGACTGCAACTTTGTAAGGACGAAAGCAGGAAGCAGTGAGGGTCCCGGGAACTGCATGTTTTTCTGTTTTGAAAACCCCCAGCCTTCCCCAGACACGACGACGCAGATGACGCAGGCGAGGGGAGAAAGGCGCAGTCCCGGCTCCCTGGGGCAGCGGCTTCACCTCTGCCCAGGCCCTCCCCCTGCCTTAACCCAGCGGGGGCCCAGACAGGGCTGAGGAGGGGACAACACGGCGCTTCCTGCAGGGGCAGCGGCTGAGACGGGGGATTTGACGTGCTTGACGTCACCAAGAGCACAAGGCGGTAGCCCCCTCACCCTCCTATCCTGCCACCTGTTGCCTAAATGACATCGGCTCTAAGGCAGGGACATAGTCACGAGGAGGAGGCGGCCAGGGTGTGAGTGAACTGGGGTCTGATGGTTTCTACCTGCTCCCTCTTTGGGGGGGCCAAAGTCAGCCGCCCTGAAGTTGCAAATCAATGTCACACTCCTTGTCACAGACGGAGGTCACGGGTAAACGTGATTCGTTTCACAGCAGAGCTAAGGTGTGGGCACAAATAGAAGAAGGTGGCGACAGCAGAAAGAAGACAACTAGATATGGCTCGCGCCAGGGGCGTGTCTCACAGGCGTTCATGGCGTTCACGCCCGTCATGGCTGACATCCCTACTCTCTCCGCGGCTCCACGGGGTCACCCTGAACCCCACGCTCAGCGCGGGGATGAGGAGCCGAGGTTCAGAGGCACCCCAGCAGAATCTGGGGTGACCATGCGTGGGAGGCACTAAGTATGGGCAGGGGCAGGTGTGTCTCTGCAGGGGGTGGGAAGGAGGCGTGTGACTTTGGGGCCATTCCCTCTGCCGTCAGCACTTTCCACACATGTGGTGACTACGGGGGCGGGCGGGGGCCGGGTTGAGGCAGGGCTTCCTGGAAAAGGGGGTGCCAGGGCTGGGCCCCAAAGATGTGAGAAGATTTGAGCATTCCGATGGGAGGGGAATGCTGAAACAGGAGCAGGAGCAGGTACAGGGAGCAGGGAGCCAGGGGCCGGGCAGGCCTGGTGGCATCAGGCAGAATACAAACCCCTGGGCGACTCGGACGAGGGAGGCAGGCACTGTGGTCTCAACGCCACCTCCACGCCGAGCGCTGCTGGGCAGGTCAAGGTCATGGGGACCCGGGGACCTCCTGGGGACCACCAGCTGGTAAAGCAGCCGGGCCGGGTGTCATCCCAGGTCCGCCTGAGCCCGACTCTGTGAGCTGCCTGGAACCCCGTGCGCCGGTCTCTGCACACGGCTTCAGAACTGCGGTGGGAGGGAGGCAGGGCCTGCGCTTCCTGCTGGGACACAGCACGGTGCATTTCAGGCACCTCTCAAACCGGAGCCAGCAAGGTTACCACGTGAGGTTCGGCTCCACTGGTGGCTCCTGTCCATCGGATCGTGTTAAGAAGGACTCTGAGGCAACTCGGCTCAGAGGGACAGAGGAGGAGGAGGAGCTAAGGGGCCGTGAGCACAGGGCAGGAGGGGCTTCAGGAGGGAGAGGCGCTGGGGCAGATGGGGCCAGCCTGGGCGTTGTGAGGCTCAGCCTACAGCCTTGGCCAAGTCTCTCCAGCCCGTCAGTCTGTCTCTCCCTCTGTAATGAGGGACCCAGAGGAAGACAACAGGTCTGCATCCCACCAGGGACGCCACAGCAACTCCTGGGCCCCAGTGCTGCTTCATCAGCCAAGCACAGCTGAGCACAGGGGTGGCGCCCCACGGGCACACAGCCATCCCACTGGGCACGCCTGTGCACGCCTGGCCATCTGCCTTCTGTCCATCCCAACCCCAACACACTCCTCATGTGGCTGAGCGATGGTGACAGCGACGGCGAGGCCCACCGTGGGGACTGACCACATGGATGTGCACACTTAGACCCTGCCCGCCCACAGCACCCATCACCTCCAGCCCCAACACGCTGACGCTCTGCTCGAACCTTCTAGAAACTTCTTCCGGAAAGCCTGGAACCCGTCCGAGGTCTTGTTCCCGGCCGACTCCCTGATGGTGAGGCCGGTGATGTTGTCCAGCAGGAGCAGGTCTGAGAGGTTGGCCGACGAGGGCGTCTTGGTGTTGTCCACCAGCAGCCGCACCTGCACGGTCTGCCGGTCACTCTGCCCGGACACCTAGGACAGGAGGCGAAGGAAGGAGCAGGGAGGACATCGGGGTCACACAGAGGTGCTGAGACTTCATCGGGGGCCAGCGCTGTGGGGCAGCAGGTAAAGCCGCCATCTGCAGTGCCAGCCTCCCATGTGGTCACTGGTTCAAGTCCCGGCTGCTCCACTTCTGATTCAGCTCCCTAGGAGAGCAGCAAAGGATGGCCAGAGTGCTTGGTCCCTGCCACCCACGTGGGAGACCCGGATGAAGCTCCTGGCTCCTGCCTTAGGCCTGGCCCAGGCTCGGCCATTTCAGCTATTTGGGAAGTAAACCAGTGGATGGAAGATCTCTCTCTCTGTCTCTCTCCCCTCCTGCCCCATAACTCTTTCAAATAAATAAAATTAATCTTTAAGAACTTACAGGTGTCCTAGCAATGCTTAAAAGTGGTCAGCGCTTCCTTGCCACTCTGCACGGTCACCATGGATTCTCACTACTAACGATTTAATGACGACAGAAGGAAAACCTCAGTCCTAATCATTCCAGAGAAGGGAGCAGAGCCCACGCCACGAGGCCTCTGTCACTCGCAGGTGGGACACGGGCAGAGAAGCCCCGATTTGCCAGCCCTCACACACCTGCTCCTCTCCACACGACCTGGACAAAATCAGTGTCTCTCCAAGTACCAGCGCCTTCTGCACTCACCAGGGCGCACTTCCGAAACACGATTCCGCTGTGCGAAGCCCCAAGCGCTTCTCTTGGAACGTCCCCGGACTGCAAGACAACACACAGGGCGTCAGAGGTGGGAAACAGTCCGTGCCACACACATTTAATAAAGAGACCAGACGAGGGCCTCCGTGACACAGGGCGGACGGATGGCTGCTGGCAATCCGCTCTCGGGCACCTGGGAGGGTTTTTCTTAGAGAGCGTTACAGTGTCAGAAATTCAAACCTGCGCAGAAAGAGCGCAGATGCGAGACTGCACAGGGGGGCGTCTGCTGCCCCGGGGACTCGGCTCCCCATGGCCAGCGCCAGCCCAGCAACCTGAGCAGGACCCCAGGAAGACCGCATCACGAGGGCTGACACGGACTGTGAGGCACGGTCCTGCCATGTGACGACAGGGAACACGTAGCCTGGGGCGTGATCCCCGGCGTGAGCTGACGCAGCGCTGGGCAGCCTGTGGACAGGGTCCACCCTCTGCAAACAGAACCCTGCGTGGCTCCGTGAGAAGGTACGGAAGGGAAGCCCGGGCTCACGCAGCAAACACAAGCCACTCGCTGCCACCGGGCTCTGCTCACGGCACCCCTGCAACCCCGACCCCCAAGGTGGAGAGACACACGCCAGAAACCAGACTGGCCCTGAGGAGGGCGTTGCGCTTGGCTCTCTCTGCAAGGACGGCCACACCCCTCCTGCTCTCCGCCTTGTGCACCTGTCACCTGCAGGGGGCTGAGCTGTGCTCCGTGCCATTCACCACAGCAGCGGCCATCATCCACCCAGCTCTAGGCACTGTCCCCTCCTTGCACGTGTGAGTTCTGGCCATCCCCTCACACAGGCGTGGACACTAGGGCTCAACAAGGTTGACCCAACTGCCCAAGGGACTCCTCCCAGGCAAACGTGACTCCAAATCCTACACCCCTCCCCCCATACGCATCCCCTCTCCAGGGTACCTCCCGCTCATCCTGCAGGACACGGACGACAATGTGAAGAGGGAACAGAGCCACAGCATGCGGGGCAAGCCCAATGCAGGCCCCTGGCTGTGGCCGGCTTCTCGCCCACCACACCCTGCTGCCTCTCTGACCCACCAGGGCACTCGCAGAATACCGGCTTCTGTTCTCCCCACCCTATTACATCCGTGATAAACATGGCTTGTTGCACAAGTCACGGCAGGCAGGGGCACTGGGGGCTTGGGGGCACTGCCACCTGCTGCCCAGAAGGGCTGAAAGAGCAGCGATGACCACCAGGGGGTGGGGCGCTGGCCCCAGAAGCTATGTCCACACCCTGCCTCCCAGAACCTGTGAACGTGACCTTGTTTGGAAAAGGGGTCTTAGAAGATGCAAAGGGTCTCAAGATTGGATCCCTGTGGGCCCTAAAGGTGGCCCCAAAGCCAGTGACAAGCACTGCCATGAAGGGTGGAGAGGAGGGGACAGACACGGAGGAGGCCGTGTGAAGATGGAGGCAGAAGCTGCAGGGAGCAGCCAAGGAACTCAGGGGCCGCCATGCGCTGGAAAGACCGACTGGGCAGCCTACACTGGAAGGACCGTGATGGTGGCCCCCGGCCTCCAGGACACAGACAGAAGGCGTTTCCACTGGTCTCGGCCTCCCAGTCTGCGCTGACTGCTCGTGGCTGAGCTCAGTGGCTCTCGTACCCCTGGAAATTATTAAACAGCGGCAGGCATCGGGCCTAATGGTTGAGACATCGTGTGGGACACCAGCATCCCGCATCCGAGCGCCTGGGCTCCAGGGCTGGCTCTGCCCCCGATCCTGCTAATGCACGCTGGGAAGCCGCCCACGATGGCACAAGAATGTGGAGACCTGTCGCTCACGGGGGATCGGGATCAAGTCCCCGTTCCTGGGGCAGCCTGGCCCAGCCCCAGCTGGGTGGGCATGTCGGGGGGGGGGGTGCCCAGCAGATGACAGCTCTCTCCCTGCCTTTAGGTTTCTGTGTGTCTGTCTGCCTTTCAAGTAAAAACAACCACATAAAAAGTTAAAAATTAAAAGATAATGAAACCTTACGTGGAAAGATGGTCACTTGTGGAGCCGACACGTGCGACGGCATATGAACCAGCAGCAGGGTGGTGTCGCGGTGCGGAGGCTCAGCCACCGCTCGGAACACCCGCACCCCACCACGGAGCGCTGGCTCAGTCCCGGCTCCCCTGCTCCAGGCCAGCTCCTAGCCAAGGCTCCTGGAAGGGCAGCACATGATGGCCGAGGCGCGGGGAGCCCGGCCACCCCCACGGGAGACCAGGATGGAGCTCAAAGCTCTAGGCTTGGCCTGGCCCAGCCCAGCCGTTGTGTGCACTGGGGTAGTGAATCAATGGATGAGAGACTGCTCTCTCTTTACCTCTCTTTCTGTCTTCCTCTCTCGCCCTGTGTCACTCTGCCTTGCAAATAAATAGAGAAATCGAAAATCCGTCTTAAAACCCAGCAAAAGCATGGAGTAGACTTGGCTCTGTCACGTCTACCTTTCTCTTTTTTTTAAAGATTTATTTATTTATTTGAAAGGCAGAGTTACAGAGAGGCAGAGAGAGAGAGAGTCTTCCATCTGCTGGTTCACTCCCCAGGTGACTGCAATGGCTGGAGCTGTGCAGATCCGAAGCCAGGAGCCAGGAGCTTCTTCCAGGTTTCCCACGTGGGTGCAGGGACCCAAGGGCTTAGGCCGTCTTCCACTGCTTTCCTAGGCCATAACAGAGAGCTGGATGGGAAGTGGAGCAGCCAGGACTAGAACTGGCACCCACTGGGATGCCAGCGCCAGAGCTGGATGCTTAGCCTACTAGGCCACAGCTCCGGCCCTCCTTTTTACCTGTGGGTCCCAGAAGCAGTTTCTGAGTCTCCCCTTGGACTTCCCATCTGTGAGATGAGAATCAGAATACTACTTGTTCAGGACACTTGCAATACGGCTTGAGTGAGATTCTGCACACACACAGTGACGTGTGGTCGGCCTGTGTGCGTGCTCCCTGCCAAGGGGCCAGCAGTACCAGCCAGGAGTGAACCACGCTGGGCCAGGCACACACCAGGCCAGGTCTCGGCAGCAGCTGCCTCCTGCTCAGATCCCAGCCTCCTGTTCTCCTAAACCCTGTGCATCCGTAAAACAGCCCTGCATTTACCGAGAGAGAAGGAGCCGGCCTTCTTGAAGAACAACGCCTGTGACATTTTTGTACACAGTTGGCTCAAAATGCGCTTCTCTCCAACTTCTGCTAAGCACAGTCAACTGTCGACTTGTCACTTACCAGGCGGTGTGTTACGGGGGACTCTGTTTTCAAGAAGGTCTTCCTAGGCCAGGAAGGCAAGAAAGCCAGTAAGGAATGAGCCCAGGGTCCAGGGGAGGCTGCCGAAGTCGGGAGCGGGTTGAAGACCTCCGCTTGCTCGGTGACTCTCACGCCGACAGGTGCTTCTGCTACGGAACAGCAACGCATCCGCATCAGGGCTGCAGACGGGTAAGACGCGGCGACTGAACCCAGGAGGACTACGCGGTGTACAAAAGGCGCTGGGAAGTGTGTGCTCAGTAAGTTAATGAGGGGATGGACAGACAGATGGGTGGATGCGTGGACAGATGGACAACACCATCTCAACTTTGCCAGGAAAATGAGGCACGCTGCATACAGGAAACTCAAAGCTTAGGACAAGTACTTCTCAAAGTGAGGTCTCTCGGTCTAGGTCAAGTGCTAATGTGCACATCCCCCTGTGTGCCCCAGCTGGGACCCAGAAGCACTGGCAAAGTGGCTAATGGGCGAGTCTTCTACACACGGACTCCGACAGCCCTGGATTCAAAGCCTGGCTGTGCCGCTCACCCGCTGGGAGCCCTTGGCCGAGGCACCTAACCTCTCTGCACCTCGATCTCCATAACTACCGTGGTTTGGGCATAGCCGTTCACCCAAAGGTTTGGGTGCTGGGGGCTTCTGCAGCAGGACCCTGGGGGGAGGTGGCGGGGGCGCGGGGGACCACCCTCCTGAGGGGCGAGTGCTGGGCTTGTGTGGGAGTGCAGCAGCTCCCGCAGAAGTGCACCATGATACGCAGTGAGGCTACTCGACACAGTAGCTCGCTCCTGCCACCTGAGCCCAGCGGCAGAGCTGTGGTCGCTCAGGGGAGGGGCCTCCACCTGCAGCGGAACAAACCTCTTTGCTTTGTGGAGTACCAGCCCGGCACTGTTACAGTAACACAAAGCAGATGACGTCAGACGGCTGAAGAGGAAGGAGGACGTCTTGTTTCAGGGGATGCCTCTGAGCACCTGCCGCTGTGGGGAGGCTGACGGCTGTCACAGGGGGGCCACAGAGCCGCCAAGCACAAACGCCGCCACCCCCACCCCCACCAGGCCTTCCTACGCGACAGCTCCCAGGACAATGTGCCCTCTGCCAACACATTCGGCAAATTCCCAGCAGCACGTGGACAGCTCAGACGCGTCCCTGAGAAGACCCTGGGCAGCAGCTGTATCTGCAGCACAGTGGTGCCTGTGACACCAGCATCCCGTATGAGTGCAGCTCGAGTCCTGGCCCCTCCACTTCCAATCCACCTAACGCGTCTGGGAAAGCAGCAGAGGATGGTCCCACTGCTTGGGTCTCTGCCACCCATGTGGGAGACCCGGATGGAGCTCCTGGCTCCTGTGCCAGCACTGGCCCTTGTAGCCATTTGGGAAGTGGACCAGTGCATGGAAAATCTCTCCCTCTCTCTCTGTAACGCCGCCTTTCACATCAACAAATCAATCCAAAAATAAAAAGGCGGAAAAGGTATGGCCTGCTCTCAGGTGTCTCAGGCGTCCTGCTGAGTGGGTGCTGTGCGTGGCTGGTCAGCTGGGGGACCCTGGACAGCGCAGCTGGGTGCCCTGTGCTCAGAACGCCAACCAGCCAGGCAGGGAGGTCAGAGGAGCCATCTAAATGACACGGGTACGTGGAAGGACTGACTTAGGGGTGTCAGATGCTGAAGGTAAGGCAGCTGTACCCACTGGGTGACCGAGAGAGATCACACACCTGAGCCTTCCTCACCACGTGTCTCCCACTCACACACCGACTGCTGGGGCAGGCGCGTAGCACGGCACCTGGGGTGAGCCAGTCTGTCTCTCTCCGCCTTTCAGACAAACTTAAATGCTGGGGCCAGCATTGTGGCGTACAAGGTAAGATGGCCACCTGCAATGCTGGCATCCCACTTGAGCACCAGTTCAAGTGCCGGCCACTCCATTTCTGACCCGGCTCCCTGTTAATGTACCTGAAAGAGAAGTGGAGGACGGCCTAAGTGTTCAGGCCCCTGCACCTGTATGGGAGACCCTAGATGAAGCTCCCGGCTCCTGGCTTTGGATAGGCCCAGCTCCAGCTGTTACAACCATTTGGGGAGTGAAACAGCAGATGGAAGACCTCTCTCTCTCTCTCTCTCTCTCTCTCTCTCTCTTTCTCTCTCACTAACTCTTATTCAAATAAGCAAATAAATCTTCAAAAATGTTTAAATGCAAAGTATAGTTCACAACGAATGTAGTTTTAAAAGTCTGTTCCCTAGTCTATTGAGAGCAAGCTTTTCAAAGTGCTTGAAAAATCTACATGTAGGAAAACAATAAATACTGGAGAAACAACAAGGCAGAACTGGGTCCCAGGTAAAATTAGTCTTTTTTTCCCCTGACTGGCTCCCCTGGGAGGTGCCGCTCACAGAGCTGGGATGGGGGTCACAGTCTCCATGGTAAACCATGCACACAGGGAAGCCACGGCCCTGCCGGGACACAGGGGGCACCGTACCGGGTCAGAGTCACCAGGGTCCGAGGACACGCACTGCATGGGTGCTGCCGAGAAGCGAAATCACCCTGGCCCCTTGGGCTGCCGGACAGGTGCCTGTCAGCAGGCTCTCTGGACACAAAATGTGACAGCCACCTTCAGCTCTGTGCACCTGCTGCTGCCCCTCCCCGGGCGCCTCCTGGACCCCTGGCCCCATGGAAGCCTCAAAGGGGCTCCCTCCCTCCAGGGAAGGCCCCTCCTGTCGCCTACACTACAGAGAAAGGGGCCCACCAGGATCCCAGCCCTTCCTGGTCCCTGGGATTCTGAAAGCAGGCACAGAGCCCAGAAAACTGTACCCCCCAGCCCCTGTGACAGCACAGAGACAGCCAGGGGGCCCAGCTGAGCTCCTGGGAAAAGTCGCTTCCACCTGCAAGGTGGGCTGTGGGGCTCCTGTGCCCCCGGGGACCACTGCCCCAGCAACACCACTGCTACCACGCGGGGAAAAGGCACCTGAGGGGGAAGCTGGGCAGAGGAGAGAGAGGCCATGACGGGAGGGGAGAGGCGGAGCTGCCAGGACCCGGTGCTGCTGGCTCAGACCCTCGAGCCAATCGGCAGCCTTGTGTTAAGTCAGTGGCAGTGGAACTCCGCTCTGTGTGGTTGACGGCATAAAGGCCCCCAGAGACACTCGGGCCCCAACCCCACGACCTGTGTGCGTTACTCCGCGGCAACAGGGCCAGAGCAGGTGTGATTAAGCCAGGGTCCAGAGTCGGGACGGTCACTGGGGTGAGGCAGCGGGGGCCTGAATGGACTCATGGGGGTCCTTGTAAGCGAGACAGACTTGACTGACCTTGGCAGGGAAGACGGCGCCCTGGCACTGCCCCAAGACGCGATGTGACCCTGCTGGCTCTGAAGGCAGGGCAGGCAGGCGCCATGAACAGGAATGCAAGGAATAGGGCTGCAGGAGCTGCCACGGCACGGCGAGCGAGCTCCTCCCCCGGAGTCTCCCCAGGGAGTGCAGCCCCACTGGACCCGGACGCTGGCCCTGGGAGGGGGAGCCTGAGCTGGGGCTTCCGGCCCCCAGAGCTGGGACAGATGAACGCGTGTTGCTTGAAGCCACCAAGCTGGTGACGACTCGTTAGAGCAGCCACAGGCAGGGGTGCCCGGCGGACCCGCACACGTCAGACCCTCTCCGCAGTGTGCTGGAAAGCTCCGGCTGGTGCTGCTCGGGGAGCCAGGGACAGACCCACCTGCTCAAGGCAGGGAGACGCTGCGAGGACCAGCAGGCAGGGTGTCAGGGGGCCCTGGTGTTCCATTTGTGGTCAGAACAACGAAAAGTCAACCAAAAGAAAAACGCACCTGCAGTCTTCGAGGGAGAGCTTCCCTCGCCGGGCCAAACCGCGCGGCACAAGTCCTAAAGAGGCGAAAGACGCAGTCATTCACGGAAGAACATGTGGGTCAGAAGCAGACGAAAGCAGCAGCGCCCACGTCCACGGCCCCACGACCCCCGACGTGCCCAGTGGTGGACTGAAAATGCTGAGACAGAAGTGTGTCTGCTGAACGGGTACGGACTCGGTCCCCTTGTTCCTCGCTTTTCCCCCAGCACTCACGTTGGGCTAAATGCTCCAAGTCACCTGGGGATGATTTAAAGCACACAGGAGGATGTGCACGGCTCACAGCCAAATTCCACATCATGTCAGGCAAGGGGCGTGGGCATCCGCGGGGCATCCAGGAACCCATCGCCCGTGACTACTGGGGGATTCCAGCTTTCAGAGGACTCACACTGGGAGGACCTGCACCTCACGCCCAACACGGCCTCCGGGCCCAGGGTCAGCTGGGCACACTCGCAGCCGTCTTCCAGGGAGCCGGCACCAAGCAGCTGCCATTTCAGAGCCAGGCAGGCCTGGGCGTGAATCACAGCGGGAAAGCCTCAAGCCTCGAATCCCCCCAATCCTGCGAGTTTACATAGACCGGGCCAGGAGAGCGGGGCTCTGGCTGGCAGCATGGACTCGCTGTGTGTCCCTGGCACAGCCTCTCAGCCTCTCTGGACTTCTGATCCTCCAAGCTTCCACCCAGCTTGCTTAGCCTCCTTTAGAGACGAAAGATTGTCCAAACAGAGCCTGGTCGAAGCCTCCTGGGTTTTCCAGGTACACGCGGGACGCATCTACGCAACCCCAGGCCATCCTACGAGTTCCGTGCCTCCCAGCCTCGAATTCCGGCCCACACACAGGGCCCTCCCAGGCGAGGGTGCAGACCAAGCCGGGCCGCCTCTGTGAACCCCGGGGCGGGGCGCGGGACCTACTTACCTGCGCCTTCCGCTCCGGCCGAGTTCCCGGAGCCCGGAGATCACCCGGGGGAGGCTGCGCGCCCCAGGGGGAGCCGAGGTCACACGGGCTGGCGGGGAGCCCGCCCTGGACCCCCAGCGCCAGGGCCGCGGCCAAGAGGCCCCCGGCCAAAACCCCCGAGCGCCCATTGCCCATCAGGGCCCGCGACCCCCAAGCGGCGGGCGCCAGAGACTCGTCCCAGCTTCCGGACCCCAGGCCCGCCCCGCCGCCGAGCATGCTCAGTGCGAGCCGCCAAGGAAAGTTTTTTTGGAACAAACAGGCGCATCTGGAACCGGGCTGGCGGCGCTGGGCGGGAGGCGGGAAGGGAGGGAGGGAAGGGGGCTGGCGCGGGTCGCAGGCGCCCGGCGGCCACGCGTGCGGTCGCTGGAGCCCTCCGCGGGGGCTGGCACCGGGCAGCAGCCCCTTCTAGGGGCAGCCTGTCCGGACTTGACCGGGAGCGGGCGATGGGGATGAGCACTGGGCGGTTGTGGCGCTCGGGGTGCCCCCGCCCCGGCCGTGCCAGGAAGAAGAGACAGGAGGAGGTGGGTGCGGGCTCTTGCTGCCTTCCCCGCTGTGTGACAGGAGAAATTCAAATAAACAACTTTACGACCAAGTGAAATGCGAAATGCAAAGACTCGCGAGCGTTTCAAGTCTGAAAACTCAAAGAAATAGCCCGGGAAAGCCGGAGGTGTGGCGACCCTGCACGTGTCCCAGGGCCATGGAGGTGCTCGGGTGGCAGGGACCCACACAGGTGGGAACACGCCCCCCCAGGGGAGCGAGCCCCTCCTCCCTCTCCGTCTGTTGCTGTCTACTCCAGGGGGAAGGAGTCAGATCCCTGGTCCCTCCAGTCTCCAGGGAGAAGGAAGGCTTAGGAACCCAGTTGCTGTCTTGCCCCGCCTGCAAGGGTGGGTGAGGAGAGAGTGAGATGACCTGGAGGCTGGAGCTGAGCCCACAGGTGCACTTCCCTGCTGCAGCTCGTCCCGTGGAGCCCTGCCCTCGCAGGGAGTGAAGTTCCGAGGAGTGAACACATGAGCCTGTGTGTGGGGGCATTGTTTGCACGCATGCGTGTGTGTATGAATGCACCCATGGCTTGTGCATGTGTGTACAGTCCCTTGTGTGCATTGTGCACGTGTGTACGTGTGCATGTATGTTCATGTGTGTGCAAGTGCCTGAGTGTGGGTGTGCAAGTGCATGTGTGTGCGTGTGCACGCGTGCATGTGTGTTGTGTGTCTTGTGCATGTGTGTGCACGCGTGCCTGTGTTCCCGGATGCACCCCTGCGCCCAGGCCAAGGGCGGCATCCGGCAGCTGCTCCGCGAATCTTTCCTCCAGGAGAGAAGAGATGAACTCAGGTAATTATTTCTCCGCCTACAAAGCCTGGGTGCGTGTTGCGGGGGCCAGGGTGCGGGTTCCTGGGCCTTTGTCCTGCTTGCGGCCGGCCAGGTCCCTGTGGGCGCTGCAGTCTCCCTACAACGCGGGGTGGGAGGGCCACGCTCTAGTGGGGACCCCCGTGAGGTCTACCTACAGAGAAGGGCACGGACCGTCCAGGGATTAGAGCGGGCGGGCGCACAGGCGGTGGCGGCTGTGTGGCCAAGGTCGGTCTGCGGGAGAGGTTAGGGGCTTGGGCTGGAGTCAGAGCTGTCTTTGGACGCGCAGGGGCCCTGGTCATGGGGACGGGCTGGTGACAGCATTCATCACAGAAGGAGGTTGAGAAAGTTCATAAAATCTCGGGTTAAATGCTTAGCAGACCTAAATGGCTCGATCCACTTACGGGAGCCACGCCTTCTCGGCCATTGGACGCCCCCCTCTCTCCGGAGTCTCCTCCGGAAGGGACGGGCGCCTCTCGGGCATGCCCAGTGCGCCGGCAGGGCTGGGCCGGGGGCGGCTCCAAGTTTTGGGCTGACGGCCCAGGCTCCTCCCTCCGCCTCCGCGGAGCCTAGAGGCGGGAGAGCGCACCGAGGAGCGGCGGTCCCGGCCGGGAAGGCGTCCAGCGCGCCGCGCCCTGGCCCAGCCGGCTCCTGGGCCCGCGTCGCCGCGCTGGCGGGCTCGGGCAGCGCACGGCGGCGGGCGGGATGCGGGGCGCGCGCTGCCTGAGTACCCCCGATGGCCGGCGGCGGGGCGGCGGCGTGCGCAAGCGACGCGCGGCTGCTGCTGAGCCGGAACGCGCTGCGCCCGGCGCCCGCGCTTTTGGCCCCGGCCGTGCTGCTGGGCGCCGCGCTCGGAGTGGGCCTCGGCCTCTGGCTTGGCCGCCGCGCCGGCCGCCTGCGCCTGCGGCACCAGGTGGGTGGGCCAGCGGGCCGGGGCGCGGTCCTCCTCCTCCTCGGGGTCCCTTAGGCGGAATCGCGCGGGCCTCGTGCGCTCGGGTCCCGCGTCGGGTCCCCTTCTGCTCCAGGCCGGAGTCCCAGGCAGTGATTTGGGAGGGAGTCGGCGGAGCGACTTAAAAGGCACCGGGTGGAGTCCCCTGCGCCTGCCTACTAGGCTGTGTGATCTCAGACAGCAGCACCCACCCCGAGGGACCCTAGCCTCGCCGTGGCACCGGGGTTTGGGCAGGAGGCAGACAGGGCGCTCAGCTCAGAGCAGTGGGTAGGAGTGGGTGTCCACGCCTCCCTCTGCCTGCTCCATCATCCGTTCACTCCAAACCTGCACTCAGTTCACCGGAACACCTGGGGGTCACTGGCCCAGGGCCTTCAAAGCCAGCGCGAACAGGTGACAGCGTTTGATGATTGCACAGCCGGGCATGCGAGAAATGACAGGGCCAACATTGATCCAGGGCAGGCTGTGTGCCAGGCCCCTGCCTGAGTCTCTCACTAATCCAGAGCTCTGAGTGGGTGCCGGTGCACCTCACCGTGTTGCATGTGCCGAAGCAGGCACCGGAGAGAGAGAGAGAGGTTAGGTGGCAGTGTCGCTGGTGGACGTGTCCAGGAGAGCTGTCCCCCTGCCACTGGTGTCGCTGGTGTCGTCCAGTAGCGCGGTGACCGCTAGCGCCGCCCCTCACACCGTCTGCCTCTCTGAGGGATAGAGCTGGGTCGGGGATGAGTTGTTTTGGGGCAGAGCCGAAGGAAACCCAGGCGCTCTCCTGGGCAGGGTTGTGCGTGCCGGGGGAGTGCTTTGTTGGGAAGGGCTGCAGCTAACGTGGTGCAGCGTGGGTGCCTTCGGGTGCACAGATCCCGCTGGGGTTTGGGACAGTGACTTCCCCTGGGAGGAGTAGAAGGGGAGTAGTAACCCCCAGAGCCTTTGCCTGGTGCCAGGCACTGGCAGAGCACTTGTGGGCATTTGCTTCTATTTTTTATATATGTATATATATATATATATATATTTATTTGTAAGAAAGGGAGAACTTCCATCCAAGGTAATTCCCCCAAATTCCTACAATGGCTGGGCTGGGCCAGGCCAGAGCCAGGAGGCAGGAGCTCCATCCGGGTCTCCTGTGTGTGTGACAGGGACCCGGGTACCTAGGTTTCCCCAGCTGCCTCCTAGGACGCACGTCAGCAGGAAGCTGGATCCTAACTGGAGATGGGGTGTGAGTGTTCCAAGCGGGGACTTAGCTGGCTGAGCCCCAGGCCGTTTGGTCCTTAGCCTCAGTCCAAGCCTCTGAGTAGGAGTTAGCTCCGCTTTCTGGAGAAGCAGTTGTTACTTTGTCCAGGGTCATGGGCTGTCAGCAGTGGGACTGGGTTTCTGAGCCCCAAAGCCAGAGCCTTCATCATCTGCTTTTGGTGAGCTGGTGGTTAGCACCCCATTTGGTCGCTGAATCAGCTGAGGCTCCCAGGTTGACCAAGCTGCTGGCATCACATAGCTGGCAGTTGAGGGTGACCATGGCTGAGAACGTGGTGGTGGCCACAGAGGGGGATCTGGCGCCAGGGCAGGGCTGAAGGGATTTTCCTAGGATGTGATGGGACCTCCAAGAACTTCCTGTCCAGTGGGCCATCTCCCCTCGTCCTGGCCTCTGTTTCTGACATCTGACAGCATGCTTCTCCAGAAAGCACCCCCCTTGGCTCCCCCAGCAAAGCGTAGGGTGCAATGGGAGGACCGCGGCTTCCCTTCCCTGCAGCCCGCAGCCCAGCCCAGCTGCCCCACAGGCCCCCAGCCTGCTCGGCAGCCGCAGGAGCCCTCTCCCTGCTCCCCAGACACGGCTCCTGCGCTCCTGCGCTTCTGTCCTCTCTGCCTGCGTGACCTTGCTCCCCGCTGGCCCTGCTCAGCCTGGGGTGAGCTGGGACGACTGGGGAAGCGTCCCCAGGGACCCCAGGCACCGCGCCTTGGTGCTTCTTGGACACTTTCTATCCTACTACTCCAAGATTTTATCTTGCACCACTTCCCTTGTGTGTGTGTGGGTTCTTCGTTGTATTTATTTCATGCTTAAAACATTTCTATCTGCACCCAGATTGCCCACACTTGTCCCTGAAAGTGTTTGGGTACAGCAGCCACACTGCTGCACACACCCACGTGGAAGCCACCTTGGTCACGCCTCCAGCTGTCACCTGGATGATGTGTGTCCCCTCACTAAGGAACTAGTGTTGCCGCAGCTTACGGCTCTGGGCGACAGCCGCTGCCTGCCCCCAGGGAAAGGGAGGAGGCCTCATCTCCCCGTTCCTTGCAGGTGCACCCTCCCGGCACCGCTGTGGGTACAGAATAATTAGCGATGAATCGCGGTCGTGTTCCCACGGTGATCGCTCTGGAAACATCGTCCGCTCTTACATCCACATGGTGAAGATTAGAAGTGTTTTCCTTTCTTGCACAATGTTCTGTTTTCCCCTGAAATCAGCACTCGTTTTTGTTTTGTTTTGTTTGCGTTTGCCTGGATTCTGTGTACTCAGCACTCACTTCTCACCAAACTCTCCCCTCCTTCTGTGCATCTCAAGACTTCTGCGTATGGTTTGGACGCAGTCGATGTTAGACCCTTTGTATCTTCTTGAGCAAAACGTCTCTCCCTGCTCCGGTTTGAGCTGGTTGTTCTCTGGACCACTGTATAGTTTGCATCAGGTCAGCAGCAGCAGCCCCTGGAGCCTGATGGAATGCAGGTTCCTGACTCCTACCCCAGGCTCACTGAGCCAGGAGGCCTGGGATGGAGCCCCACAGCCCTCCTACCAACCTTTGTTCTTGGCCTGGGAGTCACCTGCTCTGGGCTTTCCCTGTCACCAGGAGCCTTGAGGGGAGGGGCGTCCTGCTGGGACTTACCTCTCTCCTGGCAGGACCCTGTCTGGGGACCCCAGCGCCTGTCTTTCTTTGCCTCCTTCCTGGTGAAGCCGGAGCACCTCCTCCAGTAGCCTTCCGAGAAAGGGATGGACGAACTCTTGAGCTCCTCTGTGTGAAAGCATCCATCCCCTGTCTTTAAGCTTGATGCGGTGGATTCATTAGTGAGAGAATTCTGGACTGGAAGTCATTTTCCTCTAAAGTTATGAAGGCGTTTTCCGTCGTCTTCCAACTTCGCTGAGAAATCTGGTTCCATCCCGCTCCCCGATGCTGTACGTGAATCTCGTCTTCGTTTTTCTGCTGTGGATTCTGGAAGGCTCTTGTCTTTGCTCCCGGCGTAAGCAACTGCCCCAGGGCGGGACTTGATGTCATCTGAGGTGCTGGATACTATGTTTAGGGTCAGTTTGGGTCTCTAATTGTCTTCTTCTCCCTCCAGTTTCCCGTCTCTTTGTCTTTTTCACACTGCTTTCTGCGAGACTTCGCAACATTATGCTTGTATTGGGTTTTTGATAATTTTAGTCTCCAGGAGCGTCTCTACCGTCCTGTCCGCACGTTTGTGAGTGGAACATCTCGTCCCTCTTAGGGTAGCGTAGTTGCTCGTCCTGTCTGCCTCCACCGCTTGTTTGTCTTGGGCTCTGCCCTTCATATCGGAGTCTGTCCCTCACACACCAGTGTTCCCCTGGAGGGTGAGTGGGTCTCTCCTGGGGGCTGTGGGGGATCTCACTGGTCCATCTTTAGGGTCAGCTACAGTTGCTGCCCCCCCCACCCCCTGGCCGCATCATCTCTCTCCGCCCGAGTTGCGCCCCAGCTGCAGCCACCGGAACCTCCGCGGGCTGTGTCTGCCTCGGGTCTTCACCCTCGCTGTTCGCTCTCCCTGGACCACTCTTCCTGAGCCATCTCGGCAGCTTGCTTCTCAAACAGCAGCTCGTCCGCAGGCCGCCCCCCGTCCTCCCCGCTGCCTGTGTGCGCATTTGTTTCCGTCTCTCGCTAGAACATGAACTCTGCAGGCAGCAGCTTTGGGTGTTGTGTGCCTTGCTCTGCTCCCAGTGCCCAGGGCAAGGCTTGGCGCATAGCAGGTGCTCAGCGACAGCTGCCAACTGGCATTTCTGCAGATTCTGTCGGGGAGCCACTGGTGGCCAGAGCGGGAGCTGATGGTGTCTCCGACACAGCCCACTGCTAAATGCACACGGTTCTCCTTCGTCTGACCCACTGAGGACACCGTGGCACCCAGAGCCGCGGTGTTTTTGTAGCCGATTGTCAGGAACGTTATTTGTTTCTGTCCCGAAACACTGTGTGTAGCAGAGACTGCCACAGAGCTCACAGACGACAGCACCAGAGCTCACGCCTGGCTGAGCTTCTCAGACACACATTCGCTCTGTAAGGCAAATAAAATAAAATAAAAGGTATCCCAGCCGCCTGTGCTGGGGATGCCACAGAGCACGCCAGCTCCACCGCAGAGTCCCGACGCCCAGGGCACCCATTCACGGCTCGGGAGCCGAGGCAGGGTGGGAGGGCCCTGCTGCTTCAGCCTCGGCCGAGGGCGTGCGTGTCGGGCAGCTCGGACTTCCTGCGCTGCATGGGTCCACGAAGGACCGTGGCAGCGCCCGAGTCTGGATCTTGGCCGGGACTGGCTTCAGCACGGAAGTATTTTGGGAAACATAGAACCCACGCATGCTCATCAATTTAGGCTCCCAAGAGAAGTCGCTTTGGGGTTTGAAGGCTAAGCAATTTCCTTAAAAATCATCCAGGGCCGTTGTTGACAGCCACAGAGAAGTCAGTCCTTGTGGTCAGTTCACGGGGAAGTCAGTCCTCGTGGTCAGTCCACGGGGAAGTCAGTCCACACACCTCTGGGAAAAGCTGTGAGCCCCGAGCCGCTCACGCCCAAAGTGACCCGAAAAGAAAATGGGGCGATCGTGGCTCCAGGCCTTGGGGCATGCTGAGCTGGGGCCCGGGGACTGGGTGGTCTGGAAGGATGTGCGTGGACCCCAGGGGGAAAGGGATGGGGTGGAGGAGGTGGGCGGTGCCACAGGCGAGCAGAAGTGGCTGCTGGGAGTGGGAGTGGACCGCCCGATGGGCCGGGCGCGGCTGCTTGAATCCACTTCTCTGCTTCTTCTCCACCTTTGGGCTTTAGAAAGACGACGCTCAGAGCCTGCTCAGGAGTTTGGAGTGCGACACACGGACGCCCTCGGAATCTGGCTCCCCGTCGCGGAGGAGGAGGAGGGAAGCCCAGGCGGCGCCCCGGGACGAGGAGGCTCTCACTGTGAGTGACGCCTGCGTGTCGACTTGCGAGGCGCGGTGGGTGCCCGTGCCCCGCCCGGCGGCCCAGTGTGCTGCACCCGAGCCTCTGGCGGGTCTGGATTCCCACCAGGCTCCTGCGTTCGGGGCTCATGTGTGCACAGTGAAATACACGGGTGGGAAGTGCGCGGTGTGATGAGGCGTGAAGAATGCACACAGCCTTGTAGTCAACATCGTCATCAGCTCAGAAAGTTCTCCAGGGCCCCATTGTGCACATCAGCGGCCTCTCCCCCCTCGCAGCTGCACACACATGCACGCACACACATGCACACATGCGGTCACACATACATGCAGACACATGCATACACATGTGTACATTGACGCACATGCTTGCAGACACACGTGCACACATACACATGCGTGCATGGACACACACACATGCACACAGGCACCTCCAGAGGCAGCCATGGCTGTGATGTTGTCACCCTGCGTGGAGTTTGCTGTTCTGTGCACACGGAGCCCTGGGCCTCCTACCTCTGAGATGTGTGTGTTTGGCCCTGAGTGTCCACGACTTGTCCCTGTTTAAAGCTCCGAGGTGGCCGCCGTGGGGCCTGTCCAAGCTGCCTGCGCTCCACAGAGGGCCGGCTGCCGGGTGCACGGGGCTGTTTTCAGGGTCTGGCTCCTGAGATCAAGGCTGCCATCGGCATTTGAGTGTAAGTCTGTTTCCATTTCATTGTCTGCTTTTAAGACAATACCTAGGGGTGGGCGTGCTGACCTCAGGCAGAGATGTAGAAGGTGGGTGCCTTGTTCCCTCCTCACCGGCCCCTCCCTCCATCCCACCCAGCCTGAGTGAGCTCTGTGGGCCCAGAGGGTGCGACATTCCCAGCATCTGGGTCTTCAAGAGTGAGTGCCAAGTGAAAAGCAGAAACATAGAAAGGAAAGGAGGCGGGAAGGAGGGAGGGAGGGAGGGAAATAAAGGAAGACAGGCGGAGAGGTGGATGATACAGGATATAGCGACAGATACCTGGGGGAGGGGGAGAGGAGTCAGCTTGCTGTGCACCTGCTGGCCTGCTCTGTGTCCTGCCAGTGTCACGGCGTCCATCCCATGCAGTTCTCCCAGCAGCCGCCTTCGGGCTGGTCTTGTTTCCCTCCTCACCTTCCAGGTGAGGAAGCCGAGGCTTGGGGGGTCAGATCACACAGCCGACGAGTGGCCACGCTGAGGTTTGTCCCTGGGTCTGCCTGGCCCTGCCCAGGGAGCTCTGCCGCTTTCCCCCACACCCTGTGCCTCTTCCAGGCCTGTTCACAGCCTCAGCTGACGGGGGGTGGGGGGGCTGGTGGACTTAAGTGAATTTCACGGAACTTTGGAGTCAGCAGGAGTGAGCTTCCGAGTCACCCTTACCCTCGCTTCCCGAAGATTCTGACCGCAGGGCTGTCCCTGCCCTGTTGGCAGGACCCTGTGGAGGGAGCGCTGCCCAGTGGGCTGACCCCAGGTCTGTAGGGGCGGGGAGAGCCTGCAGTCCCAGGAGAGGGGCTTGTGGGGGTGGGGTGCACCTGCCCGTGGGTGCTGTGTCCCTGGCTCCTGCTGTCTGTCCCTGTTTGTGTCCGTCTGTGTCAGTGCTTCTCTCTGCGTGGCCTGTGTTCCGTCTCGTTCCAGTGGGCATCTGTGTGGCCTGTGTTCCGTCTCGTTCCACGGGCATCTGTGTGGCCTGTGTTCCGTCTCGTTCCACGGGCATCTGTGTGGCCTGTGTTCCGTCTCGTTCCGATGGGCATCTATGTGGCCTGTGTTCCGTCTCGTTCCACAGCATCTCCGTGGGAGTCTGTGTGTCTCTGTGAACTGTGAGTCTGGGATACTCAGGGTCCCCCGACTCTGCCTGTCTTCCCCTCCCCCCAACCCCGTCTCTGCTACTTTGCCCCATTGCCCGTCTGAGCAAGTTGAATATCGTTTATGCAAAATATCCGGAATCAGCAGTGTCTGGGGTTTCAGACTGCGGAATATTTGCGGCTGCATCCTGAGACCGCCTGGGGCGGGGAGCCTCTGAACAGGACCCGCGTCCGGGGGGCGTGCGCGCCTGGTGCACAGAGCCTGGCCGCCATCTCATAGTCTCCTTGGTGCACCCGTGTGTGGACTGCAGCCCAGCACGTGAGGTCAGCTGTTGGATTTTCCCACGTGCTGTGTTGGTGCTCAGAAAGTTTTGGATTCGGGGACATTTTAGGTCTCGGGTTTGGGGTGTAGGAAAGTTCACTGTGGCTATCAGAACCGCGCTCACAGGAGGGAAAACAGGCGTCCACGCGAAAGCGCAGCCACAGGCCTGCGTGGCTGCACCGTCACGGTAGCTGAGCTGGGCGGATGACACCTGTGTCCAGCTGCTGCCCCGTGGGTGATGAGCACAGTGTGTGCTGTCCCTGCGGTGGCCACGGGAAGGAACGAGGGATGGATGCCTGTGGCGACAGGACTGGGCCGGACAGCGAGAGAAGGCAGTCACAGGCGGCCACAGAGGCAGGACTCCAGCCGCATGACGTCCTGAACAGGGAACTCAGTACAAACAGACGGATCTGTCAGTGCCAGCGCCTGGGCTGAGGACCCGAGGGTACAGCACTGCTCTGTGCACGCATCAGTGCAGAGCCCGGCAACTCTCCCGGGGCCTTTTTCAGGGTCCGAATTGCATCTCAAGAAAGCTGGTAGGAAGAGAAAAAGCCACCATGTGTGAGGCTCTGAGCGTGATGACAACAGTCCTGGCTGTGGCTTCCGGAACCTGTCTGAGGTGCCCCACCCCCAGGCTGGGCGTGAATGCCTGTGTTGGTGGGGGGGGGGGGGGCACATCTTGCAACCTCCCAGAAGCATAGCTCATTTTTTCCTGCCTGGTCATGTTGTCCCTGTTAAGGGTTCAGCTTGGGTGCCCATGACCAGGCTAATCATTGCCAGCAGTTAAGTTAGAGACAGGGCTGTTCCACACACTTCTGCAGCCTGAGCTCATCAGGGTGTGTGGGCAGGACTGTGGTGCATGGAGGACCCAGGCTCTTGCGTGACCTCTGTTTAATAACTAAGTCAGCCAGCGCCAAGCTGAATTCCAGAAGGCCCCAGGCGTGCTCCTGTGCCGCCGCGGTCTCCCTCCCGGTCCCAGGCAGGGGAAGGGCCCTCCAGGATGTGTTTGCCATTGCCAGGAGGACTTGAGCTGTGCTGGCGAGGCCGGCACTCTGCTTTAACCAATTTTCTGAAGAACTGCATTTTGTCAGTGGGAGCAGCTTCACCCTGTGGATGTGTGCTCCCTGCTGGTTTCTGCACAGTGGCGTTGCCCAGCCTGGGCGTGGCGGGGGACCAGCAGACCCTGGAGGGACCCCGACCTTGATCAATAAGGAGCATTTCAGGGGCCGGCGCTGTGGCTCATTTGGTTAATCCTCTACCTGCGGTGCCGACATCCCATATGCGCGACAGGTTCTGGTCCCGGTTGCTCCTCTTCCAGTCCAGCTCTCTGCTGTGGCCCGGGAAGACAGTGGAGGATGGCCCAAGTGCTTGGGCCCTGCACCCACATGGGAGACCAGGAGAAGCACTTGGCTCCTGGCTTCGGATTGGCGCAGCACACCGGCTGTAGTGACCATTTCGGGGGTGAGCCAATGGAAGGAGGACCTTTCTCTCTGTCTCTCTCTCTCACTGTCTATAACTCTACCTGTCAAAAAAAAAAAAAAAGAAAAAAACCAAAAAGATTGGGCATAGTGTGTGGGGAGCAACTCGGACTAGACTAAGTTACTGGAATTAAGACTTATTCTATGCATCTGCTCTCCCACAATATGGCGCTGAGAGAAAGAGACCAAACAACCTCTACGCAGCTGCCTCATCAGTTTGACAAGCTGCAGGAGCTGATCCTGCTCCTGATTGGAGGAGAGCAGCGTGCTCGGCGTGTGGGCAGCAGAGTTGGGATTGGTGGAAGAGGACTATAAAGGAGGAGAGAGACAACATGCACCAGGGAACATCTGAAGGAACACCTGTGCAGCCCCCGAGAGAGCCGGCCGGCGGTGTGCCGCTCCCCCACGGAAGTGGGGAAAGTGGCAGGGGGAGCCGCCCCTCCACGGAGGTGGAGGGGTCGGCAGCCAACCCGTGAAGGACCAGCAGCAAACCCGGGAAGGGCCGAGCAGACAAAAGAACAGCACAGGGTTTAGTGTCGTTCCTCCGCGAATGGGGGAGCGACAATAGTGCGAGATCTTTAAATAAATAAAAAATAAGGAGCATTTCAGAGAACGAGAAGCGGTGGGTCCTGTCCGGGCAGCAGAGCTCGCTCACCCCTCGATGCCGTGTGCCAAGTGTCCCCAAGCCTCTCAGGACTGGCCCGGGCCATGACCAGGCTCTGGGCCTGCCCTCCTGGGCTTTGCCTTCTGCAGGTGGACGGGACGGAAGACGTTGGCACACAGGTGGAGCGTGGAGCCCCCGCCGGCTGGCTCTGTGCCCAGTGCACCTGCCCAGGCCGCCTGCTCCACGAGCCGCCCCCACAGGGCTCACGTAGACCCTGCAGTGAAACCCTCGTCTTGTCATCATGACGCTTCCACCCGAGTGGGTGCTCCCTGGGACGGGAGCTCCAGGAGGGCGGGGGCCGTGCCTCCTCTGATTTCTCACCCCCTTCTTTCTGGCCTTTCTTGTCACCTCTGTTTCTGAGGATGTTAAATGGCCTTTTCTGTTTTCACATCTTGTCCCTGGGCCGGGGACTGTATCTCCCGCGGAAAATTAGCCAGCCCGGTGTCCTGGGCCCATAGCCCATGCCATCTCAGAGCCTGAGCCCGGAAGGTCCCCGTCCTGAAGCTACCAATATTCTGACATGGGATGCGGGCGTCTCAGGCAGTGGCTTAACCCACTGTGCCACAATGCCCATCCCTTGAAATCCCCTGTTTTATTTTATTTTATTTTTGACAGATAGAGTTAGTCTGTTAGATAGTGAGAGAGAGAGAGACAGAGAGAAAGGTCTTCCTTCCGTTGGTTCACTCCCCAGATGACCGCCACGGCCAGCCCTGCGCTGATCCGAAGGCAGGAGCCAGGTGCTTCTCCTGGTCTCCCATGGGGTGCAGGGCCCAAGGACTTGGGCCATCCTCCACTGCACTCCCGGGCCACAGCAGAGAGCTGGACTGGAAGAGGAGAAACCGGGGCAGAATCCGGTGCCCATATGGGATGCTGGCGCCTCAGGCGGAGGATTAGCCTAGTGATCCGCAGTGCCGGCAAAATCCCCTGTGTTTATTTATTTGCAAGGCAGAGAGACAGAGACAGAGATCTCCCATCCACTTGTCCACTCCCCAAATGCCTGTAACAGCTGGGCGTGGCCAGGCCGGAGCTGGGAGCTGGGAGCTGAGGGTTCAATCTGTGTCTCCCACGCGGGTGGCAGGAACTTGAGCCGTCACTGCTGCCTCCCAAGACACAGAATTCTAACCGTTTTTTCCCTAGAACCCCATTTCCATTTTGCGCTGGGCCCCACGAATGATGCCAGTCCTGCCTTGAGCCTTACGCCGTTCTTTGCTTTTGTGTCGCTTCAAAAACGTCTTGGGCAGAGGGTAGCTTGGGTCGTGGGCCCTGAGCAGCAGTTTCCCTCGGTCCCCTCAGGGCACAGAGAGACCTGTGTGGAGAATGAATTTGCGGGTGTTACACTGGGGCCTGGAGCTGTGGCGTGGCAGGTAAAGCCTCCGCCTGTGGTGCCAGCATCCCATATGGGCACTGGTTCTAGTCCCGACTGCTCCACTTCCAATCCGGCTCTCTGCTGTGGCCTGGGAAAGCAGTAGAAGATGCCCAAGTGCTTGGGGCCCTGCACCTGCATGGGAGACCCGGAAGAAGCTCCTGGCTTTGGATAGGCCCAGCTC
Organism: Oryctolagus cuniculus; assembly: GCF_964237555.1. Lineage (NCBI taxonomy): Eukaryota > Metazoa > Chordata > Mammalia > Lagomorpha > Leporidae > Oryctolagus > Oryctolagus cuniculus. The sequence goes on along the minus strand of NC_091433.1, from coordinate 3,971,486 downwards.
CGGCTATTGCAACTGTTTAGGGAGTGAACCAATGGGTGGAAGACCTCTCTCCCTCTGTCTCTCCCTCTGTAGCTCTGCTTCTCAAATAAGTATTAAAAAAAAAAAAAAAAAAAAAAAAAAAAAAAAAAAAGCAGGTGTTAGCATCAGAGCCTTACTTTCCCTCCCTAAAGTGGGTGTGGCAATGAGAGTCCCGCCCCATGATGATCACGGGAGCAAATCTTCAAGTGGCTCACCCGCACGAGCAGGGCTCTGTACAGGGAACACCCAAGGCCGGGGCTCTGCATCCGAGAGATTTAGGAGGGTGTGCTTGGGGAGGTACGAAGGCCTTCTGTGTCACTTGAGGCCCTGAGCACCAGGAGGCCAAGCCCAGGGGCCGTCTCTGCTGAGCTCCCTTTGACCTGCACCACACTTAGTCTTGTTAGTGGTGTCAGGTTGAAGGAGCCGGCATGGCATCAGCTACAGGCCGTGGACCCGGAGCCAGGATCTGGTGGCTGATGGCCATGTGACCCTGGCACCAACTCCCCGTTGGGAGCAGAGACAGCAGCCTGTGGCGCGTGGAGGAGGCCTTCTCCCCATTCTTACCTGCCACGCTGCCTCTGTGAGTATGGGTGGGGCAAGACCCCGGGCCTCACCCCACAGCTCCCTCCGGGCCTGCTCGCGAGGGCCTCGCTGTGACACTGCAGAAGTGCATTGGCCCCGTGTGGCTCAGTCCGGTGCTGGTCCAACTCCCCAGATGACAAGCAAACCCTAATCTCCGTGCGCCCCACGCCAGGGTGTCTTGCTCGAGGTGCACTTAGCAGTGGGAACTCAGTCATCTTCAAGATGCGGTTGAAGACCTTGAAATAGACATGGATGCTGCGTTCCTGCCTCCGCCTGTGCCGTGCCTGGCTCCCGCCTTCCCTGCCCGCTCACCTCCCACCACCTGCCCGTTGTCTCTTTGTTCAGCACGGGCTGTGCCAGGTGTGGGGGGACAGTGGGGCAGGCTGCGCGTGCGTCCATCCGGCTACAGTCAGGGAGGGCTCCTCAGGGAGGTGACGCCGAGCCGGGTTTCCCAGAGGCCCATCATTACCTCTGTGAGTAGGCCCCGATCCCTCAGCTTCCCCACTGTCCCAGCTCTCAGTGGGTGCTCCTGTGGCCCCTGGGGGCAGCAGCTAGGTTTGCTGTGTGAGAAGCTGAAGTGTTTGCCCAGCCACTCCGTTTGGCCTGAGGCTCTAGACCAGAATCGCGTGTGAATGTGGCTGTATATGCGTACACCGTGGCGATGCCAAAGCTGGTTTGGTTTTTTAATTACATTTTAAAAAATTGACTGGCCCAGAAGATTTGTGCGTGTCTCTGGGGTCCGGTGTGATAACCAGTAGCTGTATACAGTGATCAAATCGGGGTGATCGGCAATCCCAACTCTGCAAGCGTCGGTCATCTCTTCTAGTTCTTGTGACGTAAGTGATAAGGTGTGGTGGCTGCAGCTGCCCCAAGCTGCCCAACGCTAGGACTAATTCCTCCTGTCTTCAATGATTTCCTGTTTGCTTTGCCACTTAGAGACCTCATAACTCTCCGGAGACTGGTAATTGTGTTCATGCTATCAAAGCCTTCTTTCTTCCAAAGCTGAAGAGAGACGTCAATGTAGAATGCACCATTCTCTTTTAATAGCATTTGTCTAGCCATCAATTAGCAGCCCAACTATCCATCCAACCATCCACCCACCCACCCATCCACCCACCATCCGTCCATTATCCATCCATCCATCCATCCACCTGTCTATCTCTCCATCATCCATCCAGCTACCCACCCATCCCTCCATCCACCTGTCTATCCATCCATCATCCATCCATCCACCCATCTATCTATGCATTCATCCATCTGTCTATCTGTCCATCATCCATCCACCCACCTATCCATCCATCCACCTGTCTGTCCATCCATCGTCCATCCATCCACCCAGCCAGCTACCCATCCATCCATGCTTCTACCGAGTGAGCCCTTACCTGGACTCCCTGTTCCCCTGTGGTCCCTTCCCGAGCCGGGGTGACCAATGGCGGGGACATTTTGGGGACTCTTGCACGCGACCTCTCACTTCATGGAAAGCATCTCAGGCCGTTTGTTCTCTCTCCTTCCCAGGAGTGCGAGCCATCTCTCAACAGCAACGTCACAGCCTTTGCGCTGAAGGCCAGAGTCGTCTACCCCATCAACCAGAAGTTCCGGGTGAGAATTCTGGGCCCCGAAGTGGAGACACAATGAATTCAGTCACGCAGCGGGGGTCGGGGTGCGAGCGGGGGATTGAGGGTGCAATTCTGGTCCTGTCCAAGGGTCTTAGGGCTATGGCAGGTCATTTTAACGGGGACCACTTTGCAGCTTTGCATTGTAACAAACGCTTGGGCTGATCCGTTTTCTGACAGTGTTTGCAGGGACGGGGCCTGCCCGTGGTATACCCAGGTTAGGACTTCCCACAGCTGCCTCTCTAGGTAGGGCAGCTTCCACCCTGCCCTTCCCACACGAATGCGGACACTGATGGTGACGTCACGGACGTCTTTGTTCTCGGAGCCCTGCGTGGACGCCAGCAGCCAGCGCGCGCTGCGCCCTCGAGTGGGGCTGCCCGCGCCAGGCTTTGCAGCCTTGAGGTGTCCCTGTGGGGTAAATGGTGTTGGCTCCGCGCTACACAGAAGGAAGAGGCTAAAGATCTGGCCAGGCCACTGGTTGTGCGTGCCACACCTGCAGCCAGAGGTCGCCTCCAGGCTGGGAGTTTTGCAGGGAGCTGTTCCCCAGGGCTCCAGGGAGTCGCGGCCTGTGAGGTGCCCTGGGATAAGGATGTCAGGAAAACACTACCTGCCCCCTTGGTGGTCAGGAGGATGCGCTCTGGAGGCGCTGACTTCATCCTAACTCCCTTCGCAGCCATCTCCTCTGTGGCTGTCTCCTGGCTCCTCTGTGCCTCAGTTTGTTCATATGGGAAATGGGCGTAATGGTCTCCAGAGTTACTTTTGAAGAGAACCACACATATGAAAGGCTCTGAGAATTCCTGCACCAAACAGATGTCCCTTCTGGGTTAATGCAGCCTGTCCCAAGGTGCAGAGCTTCCCCAGGGCACCCTCGTGGGAGCAGTGCTGACTGACTGTAGCTCCTGCAACTGCTCCCCGGCGCCCACTCTGGGAACCTCGACACCCACTGCTGAGCAGCCCAGTGGGTGGGTCCCATGGGGGTCCTGGGCTCACGCACGGTCAGGAGCATCAGCCCCTCGCAGGAGGCGCCCTGGCCTGGGCGGGTCTGAACACACGTGAGCTTGCAGGACCGCCTGGGACAGACCAGGCAAGGGAGAGCTCCTAGGGACTCGGGCTCTGGGCTCCGCGGCTGGAGACGGTGTAGCCCAGCAGACAGTGTAGCCCAGTGGACGGTGTAGCCCAGCGGACAGTGTAGCCCAGCGGACGGTGTAGCCCAGCGGACAGTGTAGCCCAGCGGACGGTGCAGCCCAGCGGACAGCAGATGCGGTGTCTCGGATGGGGAACCGGGGTCTGGCGGGCCCCAGAGTAAGAGGAGGCCCTCAGCCGGAGCCAGCCCGGTGCAGCTGGGTGAGTGCCTGGAGCTGCAGGGAGCTGACACGCGATGAGCTCTCTGGCTGTGCCGTGTGCTAGGCTAGGATGCAGGCAGCCATGGTGGGGTCCCTGGGGACCGGTTCCTTGATTAGGAGCTGGGAGCCTGCGGGAGGCGGTGTGGAGCCGAGGCGAAGGCCTGGGCAGGACTTGGGCGTCAGAGCAGGCGCTTTAGTGGATAGACCTGCCTGGGGGGGGGGGGGGGCGGGCTGCAACGGCCAGGGCAGAGTTGGAGGCCGAGTGAGGGGCGCACGTGGGTGCTTGAGGAACAGAGCCAGGTCAGGAGCCTCTGGGTGGGAGCCTGGAGCGGAGAGGCTGCCCTCACGGGGACAGCTGAGCTGTGATTGGGTCCTGGGGTGTGGCCATGGCCGTGACCCTGGGGCAGAAGCCCTGTAGTGCATGCTCAGAGGCCTGACCGTCTGCTCCAGCCAGGCCAAGCCTCCCCGGGAGCCCCCTGGGTCTCAGGTCGACTTGCCCAACAGCCCCGGACCACTGCAGGCACTAACAGTGACGTCCCTCCTGCCGCAGCCCCTGGCCGACGGCTCCTCCAACCCGTCTCTGCACGAGAACTTGAAGCACGTGGTTCTGCCGCACCAGCCCCTGGAGGCCTCCCCTTCCAGCAGCCTGGCCAGCCTGAGCCAGGCCGAGAAGGACGACGGGAGCTCCTCGTCCAGCGTCCACTCGGCCGCCAGTGACGACAGGCTGCTCAGCCGCACCTTCCTCCGCGTGGACAGCTTCCCCGAGCTGCTGGCCTGCGAGAGGTGAAGGGGCGGCCGGTTCTCTCCGAGAGGCCCAGAGAGGGTTAGAGATTCAACCGCGGACACACGGCAGCCTAGTGCGGGATCCCAGATGTGTTTGTCACCGCCGTGTCAGCTGGCATTGCGGGGAGAATTTGGGCTGATCTAGAGAGATGGGACAAGGGGCCCGTGCAGAGTGACGGGGGAGCCCTGGGCCTTGCATGGGAGCCACCAGCACTGACCAAGTGCCCCTGAGTAGTGGGGGCAGAGGCCAAGCCCCCTGCAAGGATTAATCAGCTCCTGAACACCAGGACCAAGTCCCTGTTGCTCACTGCTGCCCCCTGTTGTCCGACGAGGGAACCTTGGACGCGTTCAGAGATCAATAAACCCTGAAGGTTGGGGGGTGGGGGCTCTGCTAGGCTGGGCCAGCTCTGGCTTGGAACGGCAGTTTCTCACATTTCAACTTAGAGCATTTGTCAGTTTGGATGGGAGTGTGGTCATTTACGGCTCATACCGAAGACTTTGCTCATGCCCTGCCACTTGTCTACCTGCATAACCTCCACTTGATTTCTCCGAGCCTGTCTTTCCCAAATCAGTTTCTTCATCTGAGAAATGGGCACGTGGCCATCTCCCTTGCAGCAATGACGAGGGATTACTGAGGCGGTAGACGTGACCCGGGTCAGAGGAGGAGAGAGGACCTCCGTTTCTCTCGCCTTCTGTCCCAGGCTGCGGGGTCTTTGACGCCATCTGCCCACTTCTGGTCATCACTGGGCTTCAAACGGCTCACTGACTCCCTTCTTGAGGCCGCTAGGTGGGCGTTGGGGGTCTCGGCCTGCGTCAGGGCTGGCATCTCCAGCCCGGGTGCCCTGGGCGTTGTGGACCAGGGATGCCGCATCCCAGACCTGAGATGCTTGGAGCCAGAAGCATTTGGGATTTCAGTTTTTTTGGATCTTGGAATTTTTACGTGTTATTATATAAAATATTTTGGGGATGGGATCCAAGTCTAAACGCAAAATTCACTTAGGCTTCAAATGCACGGAACCGGGAGGTGACATCATCCGATGCCTTTAATTAAACTTTGTGGAGCAATGAGGTTGCGTGGTGTGGAATTTTCCACTTGTGGCAACAGCTTTGCCCTCCCAAAGCTTTAGTTTGGGAGCACGTTGAAGTTCCGGTGGCTCCACCCGTGACCCCACCCTCAGCCCCCACTGCAAATATCCTGAACGACTTCTCTTCCTCTCGGCTTCTCAGTGTGGACGTTGACCTGTGTGTGTACAGACTTCACCTCCAGACGCTGCTGTGTGTGGACGCGGCTCTGCGGCAGGAGGCGCGCATGGTAGGTGGGGTGTGCTGCCGCTGCCCTCCCGTGAGCACGGCCACTGGGGGACGGGACTGTGTCTGCCGAGTCCCACGCCCTCGAGAACCTGACATCAATGAGAACGGGAGTGGGGGCTGAAGCAGCTCCCAGCCTCCTCTCCTAGGGGAGATGGAGAGAGAAGAGATTTTTTTTTGACAGGCAGAGTTAGAGAGAGACAGAGAGACAGAGAGAAAGGTCTTCCTTCCGTTGCTTCATCCCATAAATGGGCGCTGTGGCCAGCGCACTGTGCTGATCCGAAGCCAGGAGCCAGGTGCTTCCACCTGGCCTCCCATGTGGGTGCAAGGCCCAAGGACCTGGGCCATCCTCCACTGTACTCTCGGGCCACAGCAGAGAGCTGGACTGGAAGAGGGGCAACCGGGACAGAATCCGGCGCCCCGACCGGGACTAGAACCCAGTGTGCCAGTGCCGCAGGCAGAGGATTAGCCGGGTGAGCCGTGGCACCGGCCGAGAGAAGAGATTTAAGGGGGATGTATTCTAAAGGGTTGGCCATTGTGCTGGCGGGGTGCAGGAGCACTCTCTTCATGGAGGTGTGCCATCTGTCTGGGAGCCGTACATGGGGAGTCCCTTGGGGCTCGCCCCAACCCAGGGATCTGGTGCACAGTTAACCCCGCCCCACAGATGAGGACCGCAAGGCACACGGGAGGGCCGTGCCCAGAGTCACAGGGCTGCAGACGTGGAGCTGGGAGAGGAAGTTCAGTGCTTCCCTCGGGCCACTGCTCCCTGCTTTGGGCAAGGAGAAACCCCAGCGGGGACGTTACGCAGCAAGGTTCCTGCCTGCAGGTGCATCTGCTCCCTGGTGGTTCAGCCCTGGCTGGAGCCGCGGGAAGCCCGGAGGAGCTGGCCCTGCAGCCAAGGCCTGATGCCTGATCGCCCGACCCAGGAACGACGCAGCTGTCACCGTGGGAGCGGGGTACGCGGGTTGTGGAGACAGTCCCGGCAGGAGAGGGCCCTTCTTGACCCGAACGGTGTCTCATCTGTGCAGCTGGAGCTGTGCTGGGTGGCCTGGCTTACCTCTGTCCCTCTGAGTCCACGAGGAAGCAGCTCCATCTTGCATTTTTGGGGACTTGGGGATCCCCGCACCGAGGGGCACCTCACAAATATGAGTTGAGTAGCCCGGCGCCGCAGCTCACTGGGCTAATCCTCTGCCTTGCGGTGCCAGCACACCGGGTTCTAGTGCAGGTCGGGGCGCCGGATCCTGTCCCGGTTGCCCCTCTTCCAGGCCAGCTCTCTGCTGTGGCCCGGGAGTGCAGTGGAGGATGGCCCAGGTGCTTGGGCCCTGCACCCCATGGGAGACCAGGAGAAGCACCTGGCTCCTGCCTTCGGATCAGCACGGTGCACCGGCCGCGGCGGCCACTGGAGGGTGAACCAACGGCAAAGGAAGACCTTTCTCTCTGTCTCTCTGTCCACTCTGCCTGTCAAAAAAATAAAAAATAAATAAAAATTAAAAAAAAAATAAAAAAACAAATATGAGTAAGTGAATGAAGCAGAAATGGAACATTGTTCAGAAGCATCATGGAGTGCAGTCTGTGACAGGCCCCTCCCGTGATTGACAAGTCCAAGGTCATTCCTTTGACCAAGAGCTACAGGTGCTCCGACAAGTTCGTAGGAAAATGGAATTAAAGATCCGTTTGTTTTGATGTAAAAGCCTTTTAATCTATGTCTAGTTTTTTCCATTATATGCATTTACCGTGAACATTTAAAAATAGATCTTTTTTTAAAAAAATTGTTTGAAAGGCAGAGTTACAGAGAGAGAGAAAGAGAGGTCTTCCATCCTCTGGTTCACTCCCCAAATGGCCGCAATGGCCGGAGCTGGGCTGGTCTGAAGCCAGGAGCTTCTTCCCAATCTCCCACATGGGTTCAGGCGCCCGAGTAGTTGGGCAATCTTCCACTACTTTCCCGGATGCATTACCATGCTGTTGGATGGGAAGTGGAACAGCCGCAGCCGGGACTTGAACCAGTGCCCATATGAGATGCTGGCACCATACGTGGTGCCTTTACCCACTATACCACAGTACCAGTCCCTCCGTGAACTTTTCAAAGAACCCTCTAATGTTGGGGCCTCGCTGTGGCACAGCAGGTTAACGCCCTGGCCTGAAGCGCCAGCATCCCATAGCCACCGGTTTGAGACCCGGCTGCTCCACTTCCGATCCAGCTCCCTGCTGTGGCCTGGGAAGGCAGTGGAAGTTGGTCCAAGTGCTTGGGCCCCTGCACCCACGTGGGAGACCTGGAGGAAGCTCCTGGCTCCTGGCTTCAGATCAGTGCAGCCCTGGCCTTTGTGGCCAATTGCGGAGTGAACCATCGGATGAAAGACCTCTCTCTGCCTCTCCTCTCTCTGTGGAACTCTGACTTTCAAATAAATAAATCTTTAAAAAAAAAAAAAAAAAAAAAGAACCCTCTGATGTGGGGGGTGGGCACACGGGAGGGAAGTGGGGAGGGGACACCACTGCTGAACCTTTCTCTTCCCATCTTTCCTCCTCTGGCCCCAGATGTTTATGCAGATTTTTAAAATGTGTCTCCTTGACTTCCTTCCAAAAAAGAAGTCTGAGGATGAGCTGTACCAGCGGATTCTTTCAAAACAAGAAAACGTAAGTATTGCTTCAGCCCGTGTTCCAAGCTCACTTCGAGATTAACTATTAGGATATGAAAGCATTGTTGGTTTCAGGCGTGAAAATGGTTTATCACAGAATAGACTCTCAAACACAATGCGATGACGCATGAGAGTGTGTGCAGATACAAAGACAACAGTGCGCATTGTGAAAATTTAGAAAAATGCTGATAACACAAATAAGAAGGCTGTTGGTCACAGTTAACAGCAATGTTATTTTCTGCGTATTTGGGTATTTTTAAGGAGATAATTTGAGTATTGGTTGCAGAGCCTTGTACTTCTTTGTATTCCACTCCTGTCAGTCTCGTAGGAAGCTCCTTTCTTTCCCCTGCAGTAAGAAAGCGCTGGGGCTCGAACTCAGACAGGTGGAGGTTGGGCTCTTGTTGTCTCCCCAGCCTGGCTTCTCGGTGCACTGCGGGAGTTCCCGTCCCGTGGGAGTGCAGAAAGGGTGAGAGATACGTGGGTGAAGCCCCAGCAGGGCGATGGACTGAGAGAGCTGCCGTCCCCTCGTCTGCACAGCCGTCGCTGTCACGGCCGTCACCGCTGCCGCCATCCCCGTCGTCAGCATCACGTCACTGCCCGCATCGTGGTCCTCATCACAGCTGCCACCCCCTTCCCACAAGTCCTCCCCACCCTCACCGTCCTCCCCCTCAGCCTCCTTCCCGCCCCGCTGCCATCGTTGGCATCATCGTCATCATCTTCGTCATCGTCTCATTGACACCCTCACCACCGCGGCCACCACCCTACCCCCATCAGCCCCCAGCTCTGCCCCGCGCAGCTCTGTGGCTGCGGACCAGGTGCTGAGTGGCCCAGCGGCTCCGGTTCACTGAGACGGTCTAGCCAAGTGTCCCACGCGCGATTTCACTTAATGCTCCCAGCAACCTCAAGGCTTCCGGAAGGGTACAGGAAGCACTCAGAAGCGGCAGCTGCTTTTTGGAAGGAAACAGCATGGCGCATGCGACTAGAGGGTGGGGAGACGCCCACAGAGTCAACCGGAAGACAGCGGAGAGGAGGCGTGGAACTGTCGCGTGTCGCTGACGCCGGCCAGCTTGGAGGAGGGGCACAGACACGCAGCAGTCATGGCTTCCTAACACGCCCGCCCAGGATTCACTGCGTGGCCTCTCCCGCCACCCACAGAGCTGGGCCACCGCAAGCTTTCCCTGCCCAGGTCCTCCGGGCTGAAGCCGCCCCAAGGGAATGGCCACCTCGGAATGGTGCGTCCCGAACAGGAAGCAGCTGTGTCCACTTCCTGCTCTGGAACCCACAGTGACATCATACCACTCCCTCCCGCGGGTGTAACGAGTAATCCCTCCCTGTGGAAACCAGAGGGGGTGGCAGAAGCGTTCCTCCCAGCCCCTCGGGCCTCAGGCCTGCCCTGTGACGTAGTCATCGTTGTTAAGTGCTTTCTTTACAGGGGAATACAGAAGAGGGCATTATTGCTAAAGCTCTGAGTTTAGGAGAAAAGTGGGTTTCTGTCGTGGCACCTTACAGAGGGCAACACGGGCAGCACTTCATCGTGGCCAGGGAGTGTTTTGTGATACTGTGGTAGAAAATGAGCACACTGATGTTTCTAGAATTTAAGACGACATCAGGTCGGTGCTGCGGCTCGCTAGGCTAATCCTCCACCTGTAGCGCCGGCACACCGGGTTCTAGTCCCGATCAGGGCACCGGATTCTGTCCCGGTTGCCCCTCTTCCAGGCCAGCTCTCTGCTGTGGCCAGGGAGTGCAGTGGAGGATGGCCCAAGTGCTTGGGCCCTGCACCCCATGGGAGACCAGGAGAAGCACCTGGCTCCTGCCTCCTGCCATCGGATCAGCGCGATGTGCCGGCCACGGCAGCCATTGGAGGGTGAACCAACGGCAAAGGAAGACCTTTCTCTCTGTCTCTCTCTCTCTCTCACTGTCCACTCTGCCTGTCAAAAAAAAAAAAAAAAAAAAAAAAAAAAAAAAAAGACGACATCAGAGCTACAGTAGAGGTCTCTGCTTCCCCCCTCCCTCCAGGACTTGGAGGAACTGGAAAGGGAGCTGCAGGCCAGACTGTCCAGCACGGAGGCGCTGGGTGCGGGTGACTCCGACTACGTCGCCCTGGCAGAGGTGGAGAAGAAGGAGCGGGAATTCTCGGAGCAGCTGGTGCAGCACGTGCGTGAGGGGCCGTCCTGGGGGCGCCGGGGTTGGGAGGAAGAGATGACCCCGGGAGCGTGCTGACCCCGTGGCTCCCCCAGCTCCCAGGGGGCAGCCTGCAGGCAGGGAGCAGCTTCTGAGGCCGAGCCGCAGGGAAAGCGGAATCAGGGAGTCGAGGCTCACAAAGGAAGGTTGTGCTTTCCAGTGTGCATTCCCCTCGTTTCAACTGGAGATGCGTTCTGTCCATGCAAGGCCGAGCTCGCTCTCCCGCTCAGTGTCGCTGCTGTCCCGTGGGCTGCAGCAGCTGCTACCAGCTCCTCCGACCCTGGGCGTCACTCCCAAAAGCCCGGCTTTGAACTCCAGCGCCGTTGGCTTCTCGGGAGTGGCGGCTCTCTTGCCTTCTTCGTGTCGTGGCGTCTTAGGTGTTAAACACACATTCCCTCGGCACTCGCTCTCTGCCAGGCGTTGCGCTAGGCCCTGAGATTTCCAGAATGCATTTAGGCTCAGCCACACTTGAGAGTCACAGGTGTTAGAGACGTTGCTTTGGGAAGGCACCCCATCTTCTCCGGGGGGCTGTGGTCTTCCGGGAGAGGGCTCATAGCGGTCATACATTCTGCCTGGTACTGGTGCCCTCCCCAGGAGCATGGCCGTGGCCTGGGCTTGTACGGAGGGTGGAGAGAGGAGCGGGCCTGGCGCCAAGCCTTGGGAATGAACTGTCGACTCAGGGCAAGGAAGCAGAGAGGAACTGCAGGTCTCTGAGGGGCCGGAGGAGAGAGGTGCCAGGCAGTCAGGAGTGTTTGCGGAGCACGAGTGGGTGCCCTGGCTCCCTGGGACTGGAAGAGAAAAGGCAGGGCTGGCTGGACATAGAACCGCGTGTCTGGGCGTGCGGGGCCGTGGCTGGCCACCCGCGTTCTCTTGGGGAAGTTGGAGGTCGGCCATGTGCTGGCTGAAGGTCAAGGTCATGTGCTGGGGGCCGGGTGGGGTGGGGGCCTCTGCCGTGAGACCCCTGGGACGGGAGGCCCAGCTGCCACAGGGGGGTGGCTTTCTGGTGGGCTTGACGGGGGAAGAGCTCCACGTGTCCCGACAGCGTGTGACATGTCACAGCAGCGGCGTCAGCCTAGGCTCCTGGAGCGCCCAACCCCTGCCCCTCCACGCCCCGTCCCACAAGAAGAGATCATTCCAGCATTGAGGCGATCCCGAGGGAGGGGCCTGAACCCAAATACGTGTGCACTTGGTATAAAAATAGAATGTTAAGGACGCACTTAGGTGCCAGGCAGGCTGGACCTTAGGGTTCCTGGTGTCCTTGGCAGAGCTCTGCGGGGCTCCGATGTCTCAAACGAGCGCCCCAGACGCCTGAGCCCCCCGGGGATTCCCAGTTCTGCTTCTGACACCTTAGGGGGAGGGAAAAGAATTCCAGCGAACTTCTGACGTGGTCGGCATCCTTCTGCCGTCTTGCTCTTTTAAGACAACAGCGGCTAGTTCTGTTCGAGCTTTTGTTGCCACCAGGAGCTCCCGGCTGCCTCCCATGAGCACCCACGTTGCCATCACAACCTGTTTAAGGGTCTTTAAGCCGGGGGGGGGGGGAGCCCACTGCTGCCGCACACCTGCTGAGAAGCCGTCCTAGGCTGGCTCGGCATCTCGAGGCCCGAGGAGGAAGCTCCCCGCGGATGGCGATCCAGGCCGAGATAAAGCGGCTGGGACCACGCGCCCGCTCCGCTCCTCTGTCTGCGATCAGGAGGGAACTGTAGCTCCCGGCTCGCAGCGCGTGGCCTTCTGGAATCACGCGGCTCCCCTGTCTGTTGCTTCTCGCGCTCGCCCACAGATGGAAGCTTTCTGGAAGCAGGTGGAGAACATCCAGCACACCCTCGTGGACCAGTTCAAGTGCTCCAGCTCCAGAGCCCGGCAGCTCGTGGCGACTCTCACAGGAAGAATGGCTGAGGCTGAGGCGCTGCTGCGCGAGTCCCAGGACTGGCAGGCCCTGGTAGTGCCGGGGGCGGGGGCGGGGGCGTGGCGATGCGGGGGCTGCAGAAGTGGCTTCCCGAGGCCTGCGGCACCTGAGGGGTCGTCCGTCGGTGCTGTAGATGAGGTTAGAGCCCCTGAAGAAGAGCAGCCATCCACCCTTCCAGCTGTCCACCACCCACCCACCCACTCACCCTTCCAGCTGTCCACCACCCACCCACCCACTCACCCTTCCAACTACCCACCCTCTATCCACCCACACATCATCCCTCCATCCACTCATCCCTCCATCCACCCACACATCCTTTCATCCAGCTATCCATCCATCCGTCCATCCACCTCTCCACCCATCCAACTGTCCACCTCTCCACCCATCCAACTATCCACCCACCCATCCTCCCTCCACCCACCCATCCACCTACCCATCCAACTATCCACCCATCCACCTCTCTACCCACCCACCCATCCACCCACCCATCCCTCCATCCACTCATCCACCCACCCATCCACCCACCCACCCATCCACCCACCCACCCATCTACCCACCCATCCCTCCATCCACTCATCCACCCACCCATCCACCCTCCCATCCCTCCACCCACTCATCCACCCACCCATCCCTCCACCCATCCATCCACCCACCCACCCATCTACCCACCCATCCATCCATCCATCCATCCATCTACCCATCCACCCATCCATCCATCCATCCACCCACCCATCCACCCCTCTATCTACCCACCCACCCATCCACCCACCCGTCCCTCCACCCACTCATCCACCCACCCATATCCCACCCATCTGTCCCTTTCTCCACCACCCATCCATCCCTCCGTTAAGTGGAGGTGGTGCAGTGCATGGGTCTGTGCAGCACAGCGCTGGTTCTCAAATCCGACGTCACACAGCGACGGTCTGGCAGGGGCCGATGCTCGGGTCCCAGGCGCTCCCTACTGCAGACAGACATCCTGGCTGAGTCAGGCCGGAGAGCTCCAGGCGCTGGGGTTTGCAGGGCTCCCGGACGATGGCCTGAGCTGCCGGGGTGCTGCCCGGCAGTGTAGGTAGAGCATCGGTCTGCTCACCTGCGTGCCCTGAGCCCGGGGCCTCACCCCACCCCCCCCCAGAGGCTCCCCCCTGACTGGTGTGGAGCAGAGGCCCTGGCAGCACAGGCTTTCACAGTCCTCACATGATTTTGATTCTGTGAGGCTGGGGCTGCCAACCTGGGCTGGAGAACTCTGCAAACCCAGCCTCAGACCTGGGCTTGGCCGCTGGGAGCTGGGTGATCTTCAACGTGTTGCTTAACCCCTCTGAGCTGCTGTCACCCGATTTATACAGCAGGGGGCCTCGGAGCTGCCACAGACAGGCCACGTGCAGGTGCAGAGTCCTGGTCCCCGTGTGGTTTCTCCGTGAGGCTGCGGGCTCAGCCTGTGCGTGCACAGCCACTGGCCCAGGCCCAGGAAGTGTGCCTCCGACGGCACACTGCCCCATTGCCCCATCCTCTGAGCCCGGTGAGGTCCATTCCTGACCTGTGTGCCAGCCCAGGTGGTGCCACACCCCAGAACTCTGCAGCGGCCCCACCTGCCCTCAGCTCAGACACTTGGGGGCCCCGAGCCCCCCAGCACCTGCACTGCCCCCCCATGCCCCTCATGGAGGAAACCTGGGCTCCCACATCTTACTGGGCACATTTCTTAACCTCTCTGGGGCTTGGTTTCATCATCTGGGAAATGGGGACCCCATAGCGCCCATGATCCCATGGCGTAGAGAGCAGACATGAACCAGTCGCTGCAATGCCTGGGGGGGGGGGGGGGCGCGGGGATTGGCCCTGCCTGTGTCTGGTTGGCAAAAAGGAGTGACAGAAAAACCACGAGCAGCCGGACCTGGAGGGCGTCACGTAGCCTCCCGGAGGAGCCCTATGAGGGACCCAGCCACCATCACATTCAGTCTAGAGACAAGGGGGAGGAAGGAGCGCTCAGGGAGGTGGGGCTGGCCTGGACAGCGGGAAGACCTGGACGCCGATGGCGCACAGGCTACCCTGGCTGTTCTCAAAGCTTCCCCTTTCAGCCCTCATGTGCATGGCTGGGGCCGCGTGAGGGTGGAGCCACATTTGTGCCTGCCCAGGTTCTACTAGGGGACTCCTGGGCTCTCTGCAAGCAGCCGCCCCTCCCCCATCCGTCTGCCCATGCTCCTGGGTCCGCCCCTGTCGCTCTTGGAACATAACGGGCCGCCTGTGTTGTCACCGCGGAGCCTGGGGCTCGCCCTGGAGTCTAAACACCTACACCTTAGGGGGCCGCCTCCCCAGGCCCTTGGCCTGTGCCCTTCCCCCACCAGCACTTGGCCTGCGCCTCTGCTTATCCGCTTGCGCCCTCTAGCGGTCCGAGGCTGCTGACCACTGCCGCCTCGTTGAATTGAAGGACAGGAGAGCAAGGGCCAGCGTGCAGAATGGACCCTGGCGTTCTCGTCTTGGGGGCCGGTCCTCCTTGCCCGGTCACGTTTTCTAGGACACAGACAAGCACAGCACAGTAGACAGGGAGACCCGGCGACTCGGGCCTGGCCCCGTCTTCAGGGGCTCTGTCCAGCCTGGGCAGATCCCTTGAAACAAGCTTAGGGGCGGGGCCCTGGGGTGCAGAAGATCAGGGGACCACAGAGCCTGGGCACTTGAGCAAGCCCTGGCCAGGCAGGGTGAACCAGCCGGAGGCACCGTCAGCACAGGCCTGGTGCAGCCAGGAGCAGGCAGCTGGGGGGGCTCAGGAGCTCGGGCTGGATCTGCAGGCAACAGTGGAAGGCTTGGGGCCAAGTCCATGTCCCAGAAAGGGCCTCTGGCCTGCGATGCGGGGGAGCCGTGGAAGGTGGGGAGAGCAGGGACGGCTGTGGTCGTGGCCTGGGACGGAGGGGACCCCGAGCTGAGCTTGGGCAGCTGTGGGCCCCGGGCAAGGTCAGGTTCAGACTGGGGAGGGGGGCGCCGGCGGCCCTGCTGACGCTAGGCCCTTTGCTGCTCTGAGACGCACGGGACCCGCGCCTGCCTCTGGCCCACACGTCCTGGGCAGAGTCTGTCCCTGAAGTGACCACATGGGCAGGGAGGAGCCTGGGGCGGGGCGGAGGGAGGGTGCCAGCATTCCCTGAGGACCTGGGTATTCCCGGGGGCTGCTTTGATTGGAGGGGGCGGGCTCTCCTCCATCCTGTGCTACGTGGGGTTCCTTCCCATGGGAGGGGCCCCTCCTCCAGGGAGCACTCCCCGGGGGCCAAGCGCCACATGGGTGCTGTCTGAGCTCTCGCCTCCTCCAGAGGCCAGCGCCCCTGTGTCTCTCCTCCCAGGACGCCGTGGAGAGGACCATGGGACGGGCGCACCTGGCCAAAGCTGTGGAGGCCCTGCGGCTGCAGGTGCGGGAAGAGACCAGGTGCCGCCTGGCTGCCATCTCCCACGGCCTGGAGCTGCTGAGCGCCGAGGGGAAGCTGTCCGCACGCCAGAGGGAGGAGCTGCTGACCCAACAGCACAAGGCCTTCTGGGAGGAGGCAGAGAGCTTCAGCAGGCGTGAGCTGGGGGCCGCCCCAACCAGTGTCGGGAGGAGGGGCCAGTCATTCACCGGCCTTCTCTACGCAGAGCTGAGGGGAGGCCAAGGTCACCTGCTCCACGCAGGCCGCCGTGATGCAGGCTGAGGGACCAGCGTCCTGCAGCAGGGGGGGCTGGGAGGGGTGGGGGTGGGTCCCACGCTAGGAATGAGCCAGAAACGCTCAGAGGCAAGCCACAGCGCTCGGCTGCACCCCGTGGTCCTGCACGAGAGACATGGGGCTCTGCTCAGCTGCGTGGTGAGCGGGGCAGCTCAGGGTCCACCTGCGGAGAGGCCGGCCCCGGAGACGGAGCTCTGCTGTTTCCTGGGAGTGGGCAGGGCAGTGCTCAAGACAGAGGGTGTCAGACCCCAGAAGAAGTTAGAGGCCCCGGCGTGTTCCTGTGCAGCCGGCAGCAGCTGCCTCGCCCCCTGGGCAGGAGACACGGGCTGGCCCCAGGAGGGCCCTGCTGGGGGTCACCTGCTGTCCTGTGGCTTATCTTCATCACAGAGTTTGTCCAGCAAGGCAAAGACCTGGCCAAGGCGACTCTGGCTCAGCAGGCAGAGAGGATGGCACGGCTCCAGCTGGGTCAGGAGGAGGAGCGGAGAGGCTTCCTGGCCGAGGCCCAGCCGACCACCAGCCCGGAGGACTTCCTCAAGGTGACCCCCACAGCCCAGACCGGGACTCACGCAGGCCGAGCTGAGTGGGTGCCGGTCCCCGTTAACCATGCACAGGAAGCTTCGGCACCTGCCAGACAGAAGGCCGGCTTTTGGCTCCCCCCACCCCCCGGGTCCCCAGTCCTTGTCTGTGAACCGCTGATGGGAGCTGCACTGCCTGGCCAGGCTGCAGAGGGGGCGGGGGAGGGTCTGGACAGAGGGCGTGGCCGATGCATGCAGAAGTGCCAGGTGTGTCCAGGGGGCGAGCATGTCCCACGTGTGTGGCACATTCACTTCCTGGGCGCCAGTCCAGGAAGAGTGGGGCAGGAACAGGGAGGTGGCCAGCCTAGCAAATGCCCTTGGTCTTGCCTGGGACCAGGGCAAGCAACTCACGGAGGCAGGGGAGGGGGAGGGGTGGGAAGTGGCGCCACCTTCTGGAGGGAAAGGGAATCCGCCGACGCCCCTGGGAGGCCCTCAGCAGGTGTCCAGGGGAAACAGGACTAAGGCAGGAGAGGTTGAATGAATGAGCAAGTGAATGAATGAATGACAGTGCAGGAACAAGTGAATGAACCCGAACTCCTGCCGGCCCCTGGCCCCGCACTTCTGTGCCCTCCCACCTCCGCCTGTGCTGCCCCAGAGGCTGCTGGGTCCCTGCCCGTCTGTCTGTGCTGCTGGAGCTGCCTGGTGCTCCCTGTCTCCCCCACCCCCAGAAATCCCCAATCTTCACGACGCGGCTGGGACACGCACCCCAGCCAGGAAACCTTCCTTTCTGCCTCTGCTGGCCGCTCAGGCCGGGGCCCAGGCCTGTGGGCAGGGCGGGGGCCGCTGGTCATTGGCCCCCATCTGCACGGCCCCTGCCACACTCGGGGGTGGCTTGGCCAGTCCTGGGCCATGGCCTCCAGCAGCGCAAGTCAGAGGGCGGCGCCCAGTGGCCAGGACTGGGGGTACAGTGGCCTGGCCCGGGTTTTCCTGGGACTTGGGTGCCATGGTCCCGGCCTCGGCCATGGTTTGCAAGCTGTGGAAGCCACGTGGCACCCGTGCCTCGGTTTCTCTGTATGTCAGGGCTGGACGATTTCCCGTTGGGAGGCAGGAGTCGGCGGGGAGGGGCTCCTGGGAGGAAGTGGGTTTTTCTGCTCCCTCAGCTGCGTGTTCTCGCAGGCTTTCCACGAGGTCCTGCAGAGGCAGAGGCTGGCGCGCAGCGAGCTGGAGGAGGAGGAGGAGGTGAGAGCCGCCGAGGCCGTGGCCCTCCTCTGCCAGGTGTGTGGCCTCGGCCGGGACCGGCGCAGCGTGCGGGGGGGGGGGGGGCAGGTGGACAGGGAGTGCCAGGCACAAGCAGGGGGTGAGGAGGTCCTCGGGACGGGCACCGCGAGGCTTGGGCTATGTCCCCGTTCACTGGCATCAGCGGGCTGCCATGGCAAACAGACAACCAGGGCCCCAAACAACAGGCGCCATTTTCCTGGTTCTGGGGCCAGAAGGCCGAGCCGAGGGCTGGCCTGGTCAGGTTCTGATCAGCAGAGAAAGCAAAGGCGGCTCCTGTGCCCCCTGTCAGGAGGGTCCGTGGGGGGGAGTGGGGAGTGGGACCTGCTGGTGTCTCTGTCGCTGGAGGGAGGATGTGGCGATGCTGGGGTCAGGGGCACAGCGGAGGGGCCATGCGCTTCTGTGCACCTGCACGTGGCGCTTTGGATTTTTCTAAGAGGCAGAGAGACAGCCAGCAGAGCTCCCATCTGCTGTTCTAGTTAGTCCCCAAATGCCCGCAGTGGCCGGGCTGGGGCTGGGCAAGGCTAAAGCTGAGAGCCAGGAGCTCCATCCAGGACTCCCACATGGGTGGCAGGGGCCCAAGCACACGAGCCGTCACCGCGGCCCCCTAGGACCTGCGTTAAGAGGAAGTGCAGTGGAGAGCGGGAGCTGGGGGTCTGGCTTCTCTGAGATGGGTCGGGGGCGTCTTAACTGCCGGGCCAGATGCCTGCCCTGTGTGACTTCAGGGACGTGGTCCAGGCCCTGGGGCGGCTCGCCAGAAGTGGCCCGCAGGTGCCGTCTCAGATCCGAGGGTCCAGGCAATGCGGTTTGCCTGCACTGAGCAATCCTTGCCTCTGGCTGTTGCAAACTCGGCTTCTCCAAGGTCAGGGTCAGGATCCTATGTTGCCAATGGCTATGCTGGCTGTGCCTGCCTGGCTGGGCGTCCCCGGACCACAGCCTGAGCCGCTCCCAGCTGCAGGCTCCCCATCTGTGGAAGCCAGGGAGGGGACGGTGGGAGGGGCGGAGGGCAGGGGATGTGGTCCCGAGCAGCCTGCCTACAATGTTGCGTTCAGGGCTGGGCAGTGCGTGTGTTGTGTTGTGCGAGGATCCCTAGGTCGGGGTGCACTGAACAGACTTCAGGGGCCGAGGAGGAAGCCCAGGCCTGGCGGGGACGTCGCACTATCCCTGGAAAGCGAGCGTGTGGGCGTGGAGGAGGCTGGCACTCGTGGGCGCTGGGAGGAAGCACCGGGAGTGGGGTCCCTTTGGAGGGTCAGCTCCCAGGCTCCTGCTCCGTGAAGGCAGAGTGCAGACTTTCTAAGACGGCTCTTAAGTGAGTTCATCCGTGTAGACCACAGAGAAGTCTCGGGTGCGTGGGGGGCGCTCAGGATGTGTGGTCACTGCCCGCGCCCTCCTGGGCTGCCAGAGAGCAGGCGAGGTGCTGCACAGGTGTTTAACTTGTCATTAGCTACTGGTCAGGTGCTGGGTGTGACTTAGAGAAATGCAACTTTAAAAGCGTCTGGGGCGGAGCCGCAGAGTGCTGAGGGCAGGGCCCATGGGTGGGTTTGTAGCAGCCGGGCAGGGAACGAGGGTCCTCCAGGTGGCTGGGGCGGGATTGGAGAGAGCTCAGACATGGGAGAGAACTCACCCAAGCATGGCAGGTGTGTGTGATGGGGGAGAAGAGAGACCAGGGGAAGGATCAGGACCCAGGGAGCCAGGGCAGCAGGCGGGTCAGGAGCTTGCCGGGGGGTGGGGTCTCAGAGGGCTCCAAGGCAGCTGGCATACCCTGAAACTGTGTGTGCATGTATGTGTGTGTCGTGCGTGTGCGCGTGTGTGTATGTGCATGTAGGTGTATATGTGTCTGTGTGCACGTGTGCTGTGATTGCATATGTGTGTGTCATGCATGTGTGCATATGTGTATGTGCATGTAGGTGTGTATGTGTGTCTGGGTGCATGTGTGCTGTGATTGCATATGTGTGTGTCATGCGTGTGTGCATGTGTGTATGTGCATGTAGGTGTGTGTGTCTCTGTGTGCATGTGTGTCAGTAGATGCGTGCATGTTTCTGTGTGCACGTGTGCTGTGTATGCACATGGGTGTGTCTGAGGCTAGTGCTTGTGTGTTACATATGCACATGGGTGTGTCTGTATCGGTGCATGTTTGTGTGTGCACACGTGGGTGCCATTGAGGTGTGTGCGTGTGAGTGCCTACACGTGTGTATGTGTGCAGGTGTGTTTCTGTGTGTGAGTGCGTGCCTCAGGGTGTGTGTGTGCGCACGTGTGTGTCGTGCGTGTTCCGCCTCCGGATCCACGGTGCCCTGCGGGCGGCGAGCGCGGGAGAAGCGGGAAGGGCCGCGGGGCGGACGCGGGCCTGACCGGTGGCTCTCGGCCGCAGGAGCTGTTCCGCCGCACGGTGCGCACCTTCCAGCAGCTGGCGGACGCGCTGTTCCTGCAGACGCTGCCCCGGCAGGCGGGGCTCCCGGGCGCCGAGTGCGAGAGCTTGCGGCAGGAGGTGCAGGCCAGCGCGGCGCGGCAGCTGGGAAAGTCCGACCGCTTCCGGAAGCAGCAGTGGCGCCTCTTCCAGGAGCTGCTGGAGCAGGACGAACAGGTGCGGGGATCTCAGGGGCGGGGCTGCGGCGGCGCGGGGGCGTGGCCTCGCGGGAGGGGCTGCACGCGGTCCCGAATCTGTCTGGGAGAGTGCATTTGGAGATTAGAGCCTGATAGTAAAGCCACAGGTCCAATGAGGGCCCCCAAGGGTGTCCGTCCCTTAACCCCCAGAGCCTGTATGTGTGCAGCTGTAGGTGACACAAGGGACTGGGCCATGTGACTCAGGGGAGGGTCCTGAGCTGGGGGTGTTAGCCCGATGTCATCATGGGGCCTTTCATGGAGGCGGTGGGGCCGGAAGGAGAGGCAGTGACAGAAGCAGAGGCTGCAGCAGCACAGCCTGGGGCCAGGACACCCGGGGCTTCCAGAAGCGGGGGGTCGCAGGGAGCCCCGCCCACAGCCACTGTCAGCGGGCTTCCAGCCTCTGGTACTGCGGGAAAATCGGAGTTGTTTCAAGCCACAGAGCCTGCGGCGAGGACTTGGGGCAGCTTTGTGCCATGTGCAGCAACTTGACGTTCTGAGACATGGACAGCAATGAGAGAGAAGGACCCTGCCCGTGCAGCAGACAACAGAGCACGCACGTTTTCCTTTCTCGCGGCCTTCTGCATGCACCCAGGGGGCTAAAACGCAGCGTGTGCGGTAGCCGGAGTCCCCTGGTGCCTGGAAGACGCCGTGCTGGCCGGTGACAGGCTGCTCCCTGCGGACGGCTGCTTGTTCCAATACCAAAGCCAGTTCTTGGGAGAGGCACCTTCCTTGCCTGTGCTCCCAAGTCCCGCCCGTGACTTCCGGGAAGTGCACCTGCATGAGAACAGAGGTTGCCTGCTGGGGCAGAGGCGGTGGGCACAGCCCGAGTCCCCGGGGGCCGTCTCCCAGGCCTGGGCCGCCCACCCACGTCGCAGAGACCGCTAGCCGAGGTCCGTGAAGCGATTCCGCGGAGCTGTGGAAGAAAACAGGACCACGTTAGGGAAGTGCAGCCACAGGGCAGCTACAGAGTGAGCGGACCCTGACTCGGGCCGTCCTGCCGGCTGCACCACACTGCCATGCCATGGGCCACGTGTGAGCCCCTGTGCTTGGTGACAACCCTGATCTGCCTACTCCCGGCCCCGTGTTCGAGACCCAGTGGCTGCGGTACAGGGAGGGCTCGGGAGGATGCGGCTTCGGAAATCATCACAGGGCAGCGGCCTGGGCCTGGTATTTGTCCCAGGAATCTGCATGAAACCCAGTCCATCCGATTCATACTGAGTCCTGGTCCTGGAACAGTGAATCCATAGCTTAGGGGGAGGGGGAAGCTGGCTGGGGTCCTGCGCAGCTCCACAGGTGACGTCCTATGCCTCTGACACGGGCTCCCGAGGGTCCCCGGGAGCTCTGTGGGATGTAGGTTTGAGCTGCACCAGTGGCTAGGTGACTTCAGCTGGGAGCCGACTCCCACGGTTCTGTGATTTCCACGGCTTCGTCCTGGTCTCCAAACCCCAGCTTCCGTGTGAAGACTCAGGCTCCGGACACTCCCAGCAGCCCCTGCGGGAGGCTGCCGGTTTGTGCCTTTTCCGCGCCATCTGCTTTCTCACTTCCTGGGGCCGACCAAATCCAGAGGTTCATTTCCGATGCAAGAGCCGGCACTGGCCGAGAACTCTGCGCTGGGAGTCTGAGGTCGCTCGGGCAGCAGCGCCCTGGGCGTGGCTCGGGTTTGCTGGTCCTGGACTCACTGTGGGAGCGGACGATTGTGCAACTTCGCATTCCGAAGGCCAGCGGTGGTGGTGACCTCATCAGCTGGTTGAACAGGTGTTGGGTCGCGTCTGACTGCCCGAGTTACCCCCAGAGGCCGCCTTCTCTCCCACTGCCGTCTCTCCCCTCCCTGCCGATGAACAACGTGAGGAGTGAACTTTAGTGCTTTCAATAAGCATCAGTCTTGGGAAGCAAAAGCCACGGAGGGCGAGGAGCAGCCCCAGAGGGTGAATGTCTTTCCCCCGCTGTTCCCATCCCCAAAAGCCCGGGTCGCTTTGTATCCCGATGCTCAGAGAAGTTGCTAGAAATGATGGGATCTCTGGGTGGCGCAGGACAGGTGGTCCAAGGACACTCCTCAGACCGCTGCCCACACTGAGGCAGCCTTCTGGCTCTGCCCAGACCACTTGTGGGAAGCAGGTGGGGTGTAGACGTCGGAGGAAGGGGCTGTGAGGCAGAGGCGCAGGCGCCCTCCGGACGGGGAAGAGCCGAGACCGTGGTGCCTAAGCCCCGGAGGAGCATGGCAGGCCTGTGGCTGGCTGGGCGGGTTTGAGTTCCTTTGCGCCTGTTCGGACTTCGCTTCGGAAGCACAGGACATGAGTCGGGGTTGCTTTAGGCTGCTGAGGTTGGGCAGTCGCCGCAGCCACAGGGAGCGGCCGGAGCACCTGCTGTCTCCGCAGGGAACGCGGCAGGAGGTGCGCCGTTCACCACCAGCGCTGAGTCGGCCACCAGGGCTTTCATCCTGGCTCCACCGCCTGCTTGCCTCCACTCCCCCGACCCCGGCCCAGGCAGGTTCCCATCCGCTCCCCACCAAACCCAGCCTCTGCTGAGCCGGGCCAGTGGACCTCGTCTTACTGCCAAGTTGGTCCCCTCACTCCTGGCCGCCTGGCCTGGATCTCCTGCGTCTACTCCCGCCTCGCTGGCTGTGCCTTCCCGGTCTTCGCTGGCTCCTCCTGGCCTCCCTGACTTCTGGACAGTGGGTGGCCCCGGGTGCCATCTGCACGCGCTGTCGGGAGATCTCACCCAGGCATGCACCACCTGCGTTAGCTTTCAGACGCCGCACAGACAAATCGGCCCCAAAACAGCAGCTTGCAAACCCGTGTGTGAGCTCCCGTCGCGGTGGGTCGGGGATCCAGGCACCGCTGAGCAGCCCAGGTTGGCTGGGGCTGGGCCCTCATCTGCAGGTCCGACTTCCAAGTCTGCCTCCATGGTTCCTGGAGGATTCAATCCCTTGGGCGTCATCCCACTGGGGCCAGCGACTCCCAGACTTCTCTCTGCAGCGCCAAGTCTGTCCCTGCACTTGGCGCTCTGGGCAGGGCCTCTGTTCTGATGGCCAGTGCACGTGTCATTAGGCTGTCCCAAGCAGGGCCCTGGCTCCCCTCCAACCCACTCCCCACACAGCCCTCCTCCCTGCTTCCACGTGCATGAAGCAAAATCGTATTTACCCTTGACTCCACAACCTGTGTCGGATCCACAGGGCTCCATGGCCCCACCTTTAGCCTAACCCCGAAGGGACCCCCGTCACCTGCACCCTCGGAGCCCTGGGCAGAGCCGCCCTCCCTGTGTAGCTGGACCAGCGGCCTCCTCCTGTCCGTACCTCCCAGCCAGAGTGCTACTTCAGAAGACCATCTGGCCCTCATCTCTAAGATGCACATCTGTAAAACAATTCCTCCAGGAGGTACAGACGTAGCCCTGAAATACAGACAACGAAAGCAAAAGTCAGGACTGAAGGGAGTGAACAAATTCAGATCGCAAGGGACGATTTTAGCTCTCCGTCTCGCAGAAGAGGACAGGCTGGCCAGCCCACGAGTCCAACCTCGAACAGAAGATCTAAGCAGCGCACTAGGGCCGAGTGGTGCTTCTGCGTGTTTGCAGACCCCGTGAATATCGCCACTGAGAAGCCAGAGCACTCTGCAAGCCCTCCCAGCTGTGAAGGGCGCTCAGCGCATTTGCCAAACACACAGTCAGAACCCCAAACCCCTGGGTTTCCTCCAAAGCTGCAGCAGCCAGGGATAACCCAAAGACAGGGCGTCAGCAGGGAAGCGAGAGCTGCCTAGGACCCCCTGACCCAGGCAGATAGGAGGCTCCGTGGAGAAGTTTGCGAGACATTGATGAAGGCGTAAGACGACTTGAGAAATGCCACGTGACTGGTGGGGAACCTCACTTGGAAAGATGTCAATTTTCTTCAAATACAGAAAAGTTCACTTTGTCCCAAATCTAACCTCAAACTCACATGAAAGGAGGAAAATCAAGAGTCATGAAGACGGCTTTGTGTAGGAGAATGAGGCAGGGCTCGTCCCAGCTGCCATGAAATTTAACTGCTACAAGCACCAGCAATTCAATCGCTGGCGTTGCTGCAGAAGTGAACAGGCAGATGCCCCGAACAGAACAAAGCCCGGACGAGACGCGTGTGTCTGTGGAAATCTACGAGAGGACAACATGGCTCTCAGAAAAGTTAGGAAAAGATCCGTTACCGTTTCACGAATGGAGCTGGGACAGTTGATGACCGTCTGTCCAGAGACAAGCAGGCGTTTACTCCTCAGAAGGCACAGTTGAGATGCTCTGAGACCACATGCGAGCAGGGACAGATGTGAATGAAGCCGAGGGAGAATGGGATTTCAAAACAAGAAGCAAAGGGCGGGATCCAGGGAAGCAAGACTGAAGACGCGGGCCCTGGCCGAGCCCACGCCCTCACTGTGTCCCTCCCCCGGGTGTAGGTGTGGATGGAGGAGTGGGCGCTGTCCGCGGTGCTGCAGACACAGCTGCGGGAAGCCCACGAGAGCACCGTCCTCGGAGCCTTGGGCAGACTCGGCGGCCTCACAGAGGAGTGAGTACAGCCTCGCAGCGAGGTGGGGGGAGTCTGGGTGTTGGTCTTGGTGTCCCTCTGTGCTAACCTCGGTATTCTGAGGTGTAAGCTGGACACAATGTCCTGCCTGCCTTATACTTCCAGCTGGGGTGGTTGAAGACTGAACAAATTCTAGACATAAACGTGGACAAGGGTGACAGTAGAGTGCCCTGGGTCAAACCTGGGAGTTAGAATTAATCTAGGCAGCTGGCGCCGCAGCTCACTAGGCTAATCCTCCACCTTGCGATGCCAGCACACCAGGTTCTAGTCCCGGTTGGGGCGCTGGATTCTGTCCCGGTTGCCCCTCTTCCAGGCCAGCTCTCTGCTGTGGCCAGGGAGTGTGGTGGAGGATGACCCAAGTGCTTGGGCCCTGCACCCCATGGGAGACCAGGAGAAGCACCTGGCTCCTGGCTTCGGATCAGCGCGGTGCGCCAGCCGCAGCACACCGGCCGCAGCGGCCATTGGAAGGTGAACCAACGGCAAAAAAAAGGAAGACCTTTCTCTCTCTCTCTCTCTCACTGTCCACTCTGCCTCTCAAAAACAAAAACAAAAACAAACAAACAAAAAAAAAGAATTAATCTAGGCAGGCACTTCACACTTCTGTAGCCCCAATGGCCTCATCTGTGATATGGGCTAATGTTGCCTCCTTCTCAGGAACTTTTCTGAACAGGCTTTGTGAGGCATCATCTATCTGTGTTCATTTTGAGAGCAGAATTCTATGATTTTCAGCAAATATGCAGAGGCCTACACCCATTACTGCAATCCAAACTTAGGACCTCTTCACCCCAGAAAGACCCGTGTGTCCATCTGCGGTCACTCCCCACCTATAATCAATGTTTGTATTCATTGTTGGTATTTTAGCTGTGACTCTTAGTGTTGCATGGCTTTTCTTCTGCTTGCTGGAAGCATCATTTATTTGATGTCACTCTTGTCTGGTTGCTCAGCCTTTTCCAGACACCTGATTCGTGTAGACATCAGGATCAAGTGAGTGACTGTGGAACTGGGTGATAGAGAGGACACAGGATGAGAGGATGGAGAAACACGTAGAGCCCCACGGGACACTGAGTGAGCTGGGAGCAGTGATGGGGGATTTGTCTGGCCTGAAACAAGGTGTCTTTTCATTGTATCAATATTTAGTCCATTTACGTTTAGTGTACATCTCCATGCTGATGTACTTGTCTTGCTCTGTGTTACATTTTCTTTTGTTGCTTGTCGTCTTTTGGATTTTTTTTTTACTTTTATTCTTTTTGGCCTCTCTTCTGGTTTGTTCATCTTGTTTGTTTTTTTCCTGTGCTTTTAGTGGTTCAGGGATTTCACACTGCATACTTGACTTAGCGTGTAACATACAAGGTTCCTATTCTTCTGGGCAGTGAGAACCCCTTAACCTGTTCATTCCTGTCTCACAGGTCTGCTTCTGACACTGAATTTCCATCCTCTCAGTGTTTCCAACCCCAGGAAACACCATTATTGTGGCTTTACGCAGTCCATTCACCCAGATTTCCTCACGGTTCTGTGTCCTGTGGTTCTTCATCCTTCCTCTGTTTCCTCCAAGCTTCCGTCTGGGTCAGCTTTGCCCGGAGGATTCTTTGTTTCAGATCTGCTGGCAACACGCCGACTTCACTGTTGTCTGGAGATGCTGTATCTCCCTTCCATCTTTGCAGAATGTTTTCATTGTGTATTGCCTGAGTCCATTTCTGCTGCTGTAACAGAATGCATGAGACTGGATCAGTTATAAGCAATAGGAACAGCTCTCTCGGGCCTGGGACAGGAAGGGCAGGACCAAGGGGCTGGCAGCTTCGGAGCCTGGTCAGGGCCTTCAAGACGGACCCCGGCTGCTGTGGGAGGCGGGAGGATGTGAGCGGGGCCAGCTCTGTCCAAAGTCCCTTTTCTGATCCATTCATGAGGGTGGAGCTCACGTGACCTGGTCGCTTCCCCAGAGGCCCCGTCTCTCGCTACCACTGTGGTGGGGATTCGGTTCCGCTGTGAAGTGGGGCAGTGAGCTGCCTGCAGCCCACGGCATATGCCAAACTCAGTTTGGTTATTTTCATTCAATGCTTTGAACCAGGGCTGGGGAGCACCCGGTGCCTGGGCCTCATCAGGCCCATAGAAGAGTTTGTTCTGACCTTGCTGAGGCGACCGTGGCTGGGACCCGGAGTTCAGTCCGTGTACCGCAGGCTGGCTCTTCTGAAGTTGCTAATTTTGCATGGCCATGAATGGTGTCATCAGGGCCCTGACAGCCCTCAGCGGGGAGCAGCCTCCCCCCAGCCCAGCAGAGATCATCCGGCATCCTCTGAGTTCAGCCGCCTCTGGGCACTTCTGCTTTCTTCTTTCTTTCTTTCTTTTTTTTTTTTTTTTTTTTTTTTTGACAGGCAGAGTGGACAGTGAGAGAAAGACAGAGAGAAAGGTCTTCCTTTGCCGTTGGTTCACCCTCCAATGGCCGCCGCGGCCAGTGCGCTGCGGATGGCGCACCACGCTGATCCGATGGCAGGAGCCAGTACTTATCCTGGTCTCCCATGGGGTGCAGGGCCCAAGCACTTGGGCCATCCTCCACTGCACTCCCTGGCCACAGCAGAGAGCTGGCCTGGAAGAGGGCAACCAGGACAGAATCCGGCGCCCCGATGGGGACTAGAACCCGGTGTGCGGGCACCACTAGGCAGAGGATTAGCCTGTTGAGCCGCGGCGCCGGCCTGCATTTTCTTTTATTCTTTGGTTTGCATCTGCTTTCTTATGACTAAACGTGTGTGGGTTTTCTGTGTGTTTTTCATTCATGTGTGTGTGTGTTGTGCTGTGTGTGTGTGTGTGAAATGCTTCTTTTTTTAAAAAATATTTACTTGAAAAGCAGTTACAGAGAGAGATAAATACACACACACGGGGCGGGGGCGGGGGGATCTTCTATCTGCTGGTTCATTCCCCAGGTGGCTGCAATGGCCAGAGCTGTGCTGACCAGGAGCCAGGAGCTTCTTCAGGGTCTCCCACGTGGGTGCAGGGGCCCAGGCACTTGGGCCATCTTCCACTGCTTTCCCAGGCCACAGCAGAGAGCTGGATTGGAAGTGGAGCAGCAGGGACTTGAACCGGTGCCCTCACGGGATGCCGGCTGGGGCTTTAACCCGCTGCGCCACACCGCCGGCCCCAGTGTGACGTGCTGCTGCAGTCTGTGATCTTCTGTCAGCAGATTTTGAGATTTGCATCTATTACCTCTTAAATATTCCTCCTGCTCTTTCCCCCTCTCGGGGCATGGAGGGAGTCCTTCACGCTGCCCCGCATGTCTCTTCACCGCTGTTCCATGTTCTCCTGTGTCATCGCACTCTGCAGTGTGTCTGCGTGTTTTGTGTTGAGCTGCCTTCCAGTTCCCTCCCCCTGCAGCTGAGTTCTGGCTGCTCGTATCTGTTCCCTTGAGTTCACTGCGCCCCTGTGCTCTGGGGCTCCCGTTTCATTCCTCTCATAGTCTCCAGTTACCCGCTGAATTCCTCCATCCACTGGACACACAAACACCTGCCACAAAGTGTGGTTATTACAGGCTCTGATAGCCTGCGGCTACTTTTCCACGGCCTGTTCTTTCCCCTTTTGCTTACATTTCATCTGTTTGCGCGTCTGGTTATTCTTATTGGATGCTGGGTATTCTGCATAAAAATTGTAGCGAGACTACGTTAAGGCTTTGAATGATAGGAGCTTTCTCCAGAGAGGCTTTCTTTTAATTCTTCTTTGAAAAAGATTTATTTTATTTATTTAAAAGAGTTAGAGAGGTAGAGGCAGAGAGAGAGGTCTTCCATCCACTGGTTCACTCCCCAGATGGCTGCAACGGCCAGAGCTGTGCCGATCTGAATCCAGGAGCCAGGAGCTTCTTCCGAGTCTCCCACATGGGTGCAGGGGCCCAAGCTCTTGGGCCATCTTCCACTGCTTTCCCAGGCCATAGAGAGTGCTGGATCGGAAGAGGAGCAGCCAGGACTAGAACTGGCAGCTATAAGGGATGCTGGTGCTTCAGGCCAAGGCTTTAACCCGCTGAGCCACAGGGCCAGCCCCAGAGAGAGGATTTCTTTTACTTCCAGAAGGAATTTCAGATAGTGGCAGCTTAACTGCACCCAGTTGGGAGTTCAGCTGATTCAAAATGAGGCTGATTCCTCCTTGCTGGGGTTTCCAGCTGAACGCCTGGCTCCTTTGCCAGGGCTCCGCTTCGCTTCATGAAGCCCCGTGCAACAGGCGCCTCAAGTTATAAAGCCAAAGGTGGGGCCTCGCTGGCAGACCCAGGATTTTCATTCGAGTCATGAGATAGCTCTCCGTGGCCCATGCGCGTGGATGTGACCGTGGGCCTGCACGGCGCACCGGCAGCCCAGGCGGGCTCTGAGTGTGGAGATGAAGGGGAACAGGTGGCTGAGCGCCATGTCTGAGCACCTGCCCTGGGGAGGCTCTTGGTAGCCCGGTGAAGCCAGGAGCACTGACCCAGCACCCCGCCACTTTCCCCAAAGAGCCGCGCGGGGCGTCCTGCAGGGCCACGACCTCCTCCTGCGCTCGGCCCTCCGGAGGCTGGCTCTCCGCGCCGGCGCCGTCGCCACGCTGACGCAGATGCGGCTGTGCGGGAAGAGGAGTCTCCTGCAGGAGCTGCGTGAGCAGCACGCGCTGGAGCAGGCCTCCTCCCAGTGCCTGGACGAGCACCAGTGGCAGCTGCTCAAGGCCCTGGTAAGACCGGCGCATGCGCCCCGCCGCCCCTGGCCGCCTGCAAACCACGCCTTCCCCGTGTCCTCACGCGGGCTCCCCGCTGTGCGTCCATGTCCTGATCTCGTCTTTAATTCTTATGTATTTATGCAGAGAGATGGAGAGATAGAGAGGTCTCCCTGCACTGGGTCATGCCCCATCTGCGCGCAGCAGCCAGGACTGGGCCAGGCCAAGGCCAGGAGCCCAGCAGTCAACCTGGCTCTCCCACGTGGATGGCAGACCCAAGTCCTTGAGCACATTAGCAGGAAGCTGGACCAGAAGTAGAGCAGCCGGGACTTGAGGAAGCCACTCGGATGTGGGGTGCAGGCTCGCCGGCAGGTGCCCTAACCCCTGGTGTCCTGCATTGGTCTCCACCACATGCCTCTCCAGCTCACACAACGATGAGGCTGAGGGTCTAGCCTTAGCATTTTAGCACAGGAACTCGGGATGTTAGCGTTAGTGGTTAGGGTCAGGGTCAGTGTTAGGGTTAGGGTCAGAGTTAGGGTTGGATTAATGTTTAGGATTTGGGTTAGAGTTAGGGGTTAGGGTTAGAGGTTAGTGTTGGGGTTTAGGGTTAGGGTTAGGGGTTAGTGTTGGGGTTATAGATAGTGTTGGGGTTTAGGGTTAGGGCTAGTATCGAGGTTTAGGGTTGGAGTTTAGGGTTAGGGTTTGGTTTTAGGGTTAGGGGTTAGGGTTATGGATAGTGTTGGGGTTTAGGGTTAGGGCTAGTATCGAGGTTTAGGGTTGGAGTTTAGGGTTAGGGTTTGGTTTTAGGGTTGGGGTTAGGGTTATGGATAATGTTGGGGTTTAGGGTTAGGATTAGGGTTTAGGGTTACAGTAGGGGGTTAGGTGTAGGGGCTGGGGTTCATGTTAGGCTATTGGTTAGGGTTAGGAGTTGTAGCTAGGGTGTAGGGTGAGTTAATCCAGCACCCACAGGCGAGAACAATGTAGGCTGACCTGCAGGGTCCCAGGTTCCGGCGTAGGCAAAAGGGAGAATTACACGGGAAAATGCGTATGGAATCGGGGAGGCCGCGGTCTCAGGTCGGGGAGGGACAGGGCCTCTGCCATCTCTCCTGAGGCCTCTGCCCAGTGAAGGGAAGACTGTGCGGGTCTCCGAGCTGAGGGTCATGCCAGACAGGCTGAGTCCAGGCGTAGCCCGGGTGCCCGGAGGCCTGGGAACAGCGGACGGGTTCTGACCCACAAGCGCGTCCCAGTCTCCCCAGCTCTGTCCGGGGAACCGGGGGACGTGGGCAGGACACTGCCCTGGCTCTGCGTCACCCCGCTTCCTTCTCTCGGCTTCCCGAGGACAGGCAGTCCCCCGGGCCCCGCGTGCCCTCCGCTGCTTCGAAGCCCTGCTCTGCTGTTGACGGTCAGAAACTTGGTCGACCTCTGAGCTTCTGTGGGCTCATCGGGCCTGGAGCGAGGTCCCCTCCTTGTAGGGGCCCACAACCGGCCCCGGCATACAGTCGGTGGCTAACGAATGCCTGCGCGGAGGGGACCAGCGCGCGCCCCGCCCCTTCTCCACCGCCCTGGGCAGCGGCTGGGCGCTTGCCTTGCAGGAGGCGCGCGTCCTGGAGGAGGCCGGCCGGCTGGAGGCGGAGGCGCAGCAGACGCGGCTGCAGCTCCGGCAGCAGCTCCTGGCCGAGGCCCGGGAGGTGGGGCAGCTGCTGGGGCAGCACGCGGAGCGAGCCATCGCGCAGGCGCTGCTGGGGCACGCGCGCAACGCGGCGTCCAGGAGCCGGGCCAAGGACCGCGACGGCGTCAAGGTACACGCGGCCCCTCCACCCCCGTCCCTGGGCAGCCGCGGGTGGGTGGGAGGGGTCGGGACGGCAGGGCCTGGCCTGGCAGAGTTTACCGTCCTCACCGGTGAGCTGGGCTCGCTTCCCTGCATGGGCAGGGTGGGCGGGGGTCCCAGGCTCCCACCTGCTGCTGGCCGTCCTGTGTCCCCTGGTGCTGGGCATCTCTGCTAGGACACAGAGGCTCCGCAGAGGGACCCTGGCGGCCCAGCGGTGCCACTGAAATCCATCTCCTGGGGGAGGCGGTGACAAACCAGAGCGATGCAGGTGACCCCGGTCAGAGGTCCGCTGGCCTTGCACTGAAATCTGTGTGCTT
Organism: Oryctolagus cuniculus; assembly: GCF_964237555.1. NCBI lineage: Eukaryota > Metazoa > Chordata > Mammalia > Lagomorpha > Leporidae > Oryctolagus > Oryctolagus cuniculus. The sequence continues at coordinate 3,939,716 of NC_091433.1, read as the reverse complement.
GTGCCTGCCCCTCGGGGCTCCCCCAGCCCTTGATCCTGCCATTGCACAGATGGGAAGACTGAGGCTTAGCGCTGGGCAAAGGATACGTCCCAAGCCTCCTAGTTCACGAGCAGCCGCTGGGGACCGGAGCAGGTCTTCTCTGCTGTGACCGTGCGCTGCCTGTGTCTGCCTGGCTGCCTCCCCTCCAGCCAGGAGGAGCGGTGAGACCCTCGCTCCCGGCACACCCCAGGGCGGCCTCCTGTGGCCATGCCCCCGGGCCCCACGGGCGGCTTGGGTGTGTCCTTTCCTGTAGTCAGGGCTGGGGACCTTTTTCCTGTCGGGGGCCACGTGAACAGTTACGTCGTCATTCTGGGCCACGCAGAATCATCAGCTACTGTCGGTGGCCCGCCTGTGGCTGCCTTAGCAGAGCCAGGGCGAATGGTTCCGTGGGCCTTGCTCGACCCAAGGCCCTTGCTCCCCTGCCCAGCCGGCACTGGGCCTGTGTTCCTGTGACCCTCACCTTGCCCTGAACACGCGTGTGCCTCGGGTCACGCGCACGTCAGGGCCGTGTTCTGGTGCCGTCGGGAAGGTCTGCCTCCCTCCCTGAAGTTCTCCAACTCGTACCCCTCGGCAGGTGCTCGCTGTGAGGGCGTGGGGTGTGGCGCGAGGCTGCGCTTCGTCCTCGGCCTCTCGGGGATCCTGAGCAGATGAGAGCCCCCCTCCCCCCAGCCCCGCACCCCAGGGCAGCACCGCGCTCAGGGCTAGGAGGGGGGTCGCTTAGTGCACCTGCTCACGAAGCTCACGGGGGCTGCTAGGGATGGGACGGGAGCCGTGGTCCCCAGGTGGGCGGAGCCAGGGAGCAGAGATGCCGCAGTCCTGAGAAGATGGTGGGTTGGAAACTCAGAAAGCCGGAGCAGTAGGTCTGCTGGGGGAGGAGGAGCTGCCCAGGGGGGAGGCTGTGGGCAAGCGTAGAGGCCGTGGCAACAGAGGCAGGGAGTGGGGGTGGGGGTGGGGGGGCGGGGCGGGGGCGTGGTCAGCCCTCACTGTGGCCGGGCTGGGGGGGTGTGTGGGGGCCAGGTGGCTCCAAGAGGACGAGAAGGCCAGCAGCTCCCTGCAGGGGCCCCCGGGAGCAAGTGCAGGGCCAGAGCCCGGAGTCCCTGGAGGGTGGAGTTGGGTGCAGAGGTTGGGCAGGGAAGAGAGAGCCAGGCGCCCTGGCTGTGCCGCCGCCCCCCTGTGCAGGCTCAGGTGTGTTTCTCACACGGTGCAGACCACACCCATCGGCAGTGACACAGTCACAAAGCCTGGCAGCGCCCTGGGCGACATGGGCGCCCTGGAGTCAGCGTTCTCGGCCCTTTGCCCCTCGTCTTGTGAGGGAAAAGACAGTGACTTTGTCAGAGCTTGGCGGACAGGTCCCCAGGCGCGGGGCGTGTGGTTAAGGAGTGCCGCACCCCGCCCTGCTGGGGTGGCCCAGATCACCAGAAGTGACAGCCCCGGAGCTGAGAGTGTGGAGGGAGGGGGGCAAGGCTGGCACAGTGGCACTTTCTTTCCAGTCCACCATGGCAGCTCTGAATGCCTTTGCCTCATGCTCTCAAAATAGCCACTGCCTCTCCGGTCATCAGATCTGCATTCCAGACAGGATGAAGGAAGTGGCCAAGTTTTTCACCCACAGCTGCTTGATGTTCAGGAAGGGAAGGGCCCCCTGCAGGTTTCCCCACGGCTACATCCCGACAGCCAGGAGGAGCCGCGACGCCAGCCTCGGGCCCTGCCCGGCCAAGGGAGGGAAGGTGGCTGGGACTGGTTTAAACCAACCATCTCTGGTTGTGACTGGTTTAAACCAGCCCTCCCAGACCTCTCCAGGTGGGAGAGATGAGCTGGGGCAGGCGGGGTGGCGTCAGCCACAGGTGGCTCCACGATGCCTTGCCTGCTGTCCCCTCCCACAGAGGACACTGCTGGAGGCGGCCATGGAGAGCGTGTACGTGACCAGTGCCGGGGTCGGCCGCCTGGTGCAGGCCTACTACCAGCAGGTGGGGCGCATCCTGCAGGAGCACGGGGCGAGGAGGCTGCAGCAGCTGCGCAGCCTGCAGGGTACGGCTCCCCCACTCCCAGGCTCCCCCACTCCCCGAATCCCCTGCTCCCCGGCTCCCCCAGATCCCCGGCTCCCTGATTCCCCCACTCCCTCGGATCCCCCGCTCCCTGGCTCCCTGACACCCCCAGATCCCCACTTCCCAGCTCCCCCGCTCCCCGGCTCCCCCAACACCCCCAGATCCTGGCTCCCTGACACTCCCAGATCCCCACTCCCCGGCGCCCCCAACACCCCCAGATCCTGGCTCCCCTGCTCCCCACTCCCTTGGATACCCCGCTCCCTGGCTCCCCAGCTTCCTGCTCCGTGGCTCCCCCGCTCCCTGACACCCCCAGATCCCCGCTCCCCAGCTCCCCCACTCCCCAGGTCCCCCAATCCCCTGCTCCCCGGCTCCCTGACACCCCTAGCTCCCCGGCTCCCTGGATACCCCAACTCCCTGGCTCCGCAGCACCCCCAGATCCCCCAACATCCCAGATCCCCCGCCTCCCAACACCCCCAGCTCACCTGTTTCCCCCGCTCCCCGGCTCCCCCAGCACTCCCGTGCTTTCAGTTTGCAGGAATGGCACAGAGAGTGCTTAAAATTTTATTTGGAGTTAATTTTTTCATATTTTTGCTTAATGTTTATCCCCTACTTCATCCCCAAGGAGTTTTTAAAAAGATACACACAATCACCATGCACGCACATACATACATGCATGCAGATACATGCATGTGCACAACGCACACGTAAATGCACACATGTGCATGTATGCAGACAACGTGCACATGTGTGCACATACATGACATACACATATGTGCATCATGCATACATGGACACATACACGTGCATGCACATATACATGTAAATGCATGCATACACATATAGCACACACACGCTTGCACAAAACACGTGTCCATGCGTGTGTGCGTGCATAAATGCACATGTTGACACATGCACAATACACACATGCATGTGTGCCTGTGCACACACAGACACCTACACACGTGCACACACATACATGCATAAGTGGCTAAGCCAGGACAGGAACGGGGCGGGGTGATGATCCGGGACCGGGCCCACGGTGCCGCCTCAGGGTGGAGTGATCCTGTCTCTGAGTCTGGTGGTCAGGGAGACGGAAATGGACTAGCGCCGCCCAGGTGGCCGTGGGGACGGAAGGCCAGCAGTGCCCAGGCGTCTGAGGAGCGAGGACGTCTCCCCTGGGCTGTGGGAGGTGGCACCCGGGGGAGTCCTTGCTCTCTAGCAGGCCTTGTCCGGCTGGCCCAAGACCTGGACATGGAAACCATCCTCGGGAGAGGGGGTGGGCTGGGGTCCCGGGGCAGGGGGTCCCGGGCCGGGCTCCCCACATGCATTTCTCGCAGCTGGGAGCAGCGGCCGCCTCTGTTTCCCCTTGTCCCGAGAACTCGCAGCCAGAAATCAGCCAGATGGCTGCAGATCTCCATTGTGGTTTCCAGGGAGGGCTTAGCAGGAGCCAAGCACGACCACGCCCCACTGCAGAACATTCTGGAACCAGGCGTGGGTCGTCTTCCCTCACGGGGCTCATCCCAGACAACCCAGGGTCCCTGGCTGCTCTCCTTTTAAAACCCAGGAGTCCTGTGAGTCGCTGGGCCGTGGACTCCAGAGAGCTCCGGGGAGCGGGCCGTGCCTTCAGGGGCAGTTCCCGGGAGGGCTCCGAGGGCAGCCCCCGCTGTGCCAGGTGCCCCACGCCGCCCTCTGCTCGGTGAGGTCCTTGAGTGTGGAAGCTGCCCTATTGTGCCCTATTGGTCTCCCCTTCGGCCACTTCGGCCCCAGGGAGGGGCAGGCGGGCCGAGAGCCCGGTCCCAGCGCTAGGGCTGATGCTGCCATCCGTGGGAGCAGGTGCGTCACACTCCCCCCTGCACCCCCAGCACCCGCCCCAGCCAACCCTCCCAACACGCACCTGACTGCCGTGTGCCCAACGGGTGCAGGTGAGCGAGTGGAAAATTTCAAGCTGAGGAAGACGGAAGAGGCCGGCGACCCTCCAACAGGAAGCCGGATGGCAGGTGCAGCCCTCGGCGCCTCCCAGGCCGTGCACCACAGGTGAGGCCCCCTGCTGCGCCCTTGATCGGGGACCCTGCCTGCGCCTGCTGGCCGCCTCCCGCAGCAAGGGGGCCTCCGGCCTTCGTCCTGCTTCCTGCTCTATGCCAGCACCTGGGACAGCGCCTGGCACGCATCCGGGGGCACGTCCAGCTGGACGGTGGCTATTTATCCAGGCTGAAGTGGCGTTCCTAGCCCTGACGGGGCTCCTCCACTCTTGTTCAGGCTCTCCCACAGCAGGCCCGGGGTGGGAGGATGTGGGTGCAGGCTGGGTACCCAGTAGGCAGCCCAGGAGGAGAGCAGGGATGTGGGACCGATACAAGCGTTTTCTGTAACCGCGGCCATCGCCGTGGCCCCAGCCACACAGGTGTGTTACCTGACAGCGCTGGCCGTGGCCGTGGCCCCTCCTGGCTCTGGGTCAAGGCGTCAGTGGCAGGGCTGTGCTCGGGAGGGTCTGGGAAGATCCGTGTGTCCACGCGTGTTCCGTTTGCTTGCTGGCTGTCACATGGCCGCCCTCACCACCCAGGGCCTCGCTCGTGTCCCTGCACGTGGCTGCACGTGACCCCGCCCCTCGGAACCTCAGCTGTGTCCACCTCTGCTCATGCTTGGGAATTCTTTTTTAAACGATTTATGTATTTATTTGAAAGGCAGAGGGGGAGACGGGGGGGGGGGGTGTCTTCCATCCACTGGTTCACTCCACAGATGGCTACAATGGCCGGAGCTGCGCCAGGCCAAAGCCAGGAGCCAGGAGTTTTATCCGGGTCTCCCACGTGGGTGCAGGGGCCCAGTCAGGTGGGCCATCTTCTGCTTTCCCAGGCCATAGCAGAGAGCTGGATCGGAAGTGGAACAGCCGGGACTCGAACCGGCACTCATGTGGGATCCTTCGTCACAAGTGGTGACTTAGTCCTCTGTGCCACAACACCGGCCCCCTTGGGACTTCTTTTGGTGCCAGCTGCTGCCCCTGGGACCGCAGCCCGGGAGGTTCACCTGCCGTGAGGGCTCTCATAACGCAGCCAGCCTGGGCTGATGGCTGCCACTGCCGGCTGCCGAGGCCTGGGGCCACGGAACAGCCCCTGGGGCAGGGTTCAGGTCTCTGTGGGTGGAGAGACGCTCAGGGAAGCGGGTGTGGATCCAGCGTCCCCGAGCCTCACTGAGAGGTGTGCAGGACACACTTGTAGTTACGCCTGCAGGAACGTGGAAGGCGGCAGTGCTGCGCTGTGGGGGTCCGCTCCCCAGCCCTTCTGGCCAGCCCCGAGCAGGCCCAGCTGGCTGGGAGGCCCCCAAAAAACCGGCAGCGGCTACTCAGACACCAGGCACACGCAGAAAGCTTGCCCTGACGCACAGGCGCGGGAGCGTGGGTGCACCGGCAGTGTGGCCCCTGCAGGCCACCTGCTGTTTGGTTGGCCTTGAACTGGGCGCTGGGGCCACTTCTGCGGTCCGTCCGGGAGCTCTCAGCCAGTTAGCAATGCACTGACGCAGGGCTGCGCTGGGGGACAGCAGCCCTGGAGTCCGGCCAGCACCAGGGCTGACTCCCGGCTTAGGAAGCAAGAACGGCAGTGCCCCTGGGCCCCGCTGAGTCGGACGAGGCTGCCGCAGCACCAGAAACCCTCCGCGTGGGCACTAGCAGTGGGCAGCAGGGGTCCTGCTCCTGGGCTGTGAGGACCAGGCTCGCCCTGGCTTTCGCGCCTCAGACTGGGGGGTGCAGGGGCATCACATGGCTTTCCTGCTGGATGCAGATCTGCACCCCAGCCTCGACACTCCAGCTCTGCACGTCCGAGGGGAGCAGGGGCCGTGTTTGCCCCACCCCCACTCAAGGGTGGTCCAAGGGCTTCTCCAGGCCCAGGGGCCGCCAAAGAGGGACCTCAGCAGCTGCCTGCTCCGAGCTGGATGGCGTGGCCTCGTGGGCCCCTGACTGGCTCGGGCCACGGGCCCTCTGCTCACCGCCTTCTCTGCCTGCTGCAGTCTCTAGTGGACTTGGCTCCTTGAGCATGGGGGAGGGGTGCTGTACCATCCTGCAGAGCGCGGCCCTGGGCTGTGCCGCGTGAGTTAGTTTCTCTTCCCTAAAGTAGGGCTCCACGGCGCCAGGGACTGAGCCTCTCACACCTCTGTCTCACAACCCAGCGCGGAGCCCGGCAGGTGGGACACGCTCTCCCGCCTGAAACAGTGGGTGGCTGGGTGCACGGACGGGCGGATCCGTGACGGACGGCCCCTCCCCCCAGGATGCTGTCACAGCAAACGCGGTTCCTGGCCCAGTTCTCCGCACACCAGCAGACCCGCCTGGACGCCTGGAAGCAGAAGGCCAGGGCCAGGGACCACCTAGAAGCCCAGCTGGAGACCGAGCTGCAGGTACGGGCACGGACACGGCGCTGGTCGGAGCCGAATCGGCTCCTGCGCCTCCCTCTGGGGCCGCCCCACTGCGTCCCTGGCTGAGGCCGCCTCGGGCTCCCCACGTGAGCGTGAGCTCCTGGGGGGGCGGGCAGGGCCTGTGGTGACCCCTGCGTGGCTGTGACAGGGACTTGTGCTGGGGTCAGGGCTGATGCCCGTGCCCTCCACGCAGCTGGCAGGGGGCGCAGCTGGGCACAAGCGGGTGGGGTCGGCCCTACTGCTGGCCCTGAGCCCCTCATCCCTCGCTGCACCATCTGTAAGGTGTGGGCGGTGGAGTGGGGACGGACAGGTGTCTGGCAGGAGCTGCCCAGGGCGGGTCTGCCTCCCCACTGGCCGCAGACCGGCGCCCATCAGCCGCCCCCCTGAGTGAGAGCGGGGCGGGGGAGGGCACAGCAGGAGGCCCCGCTGACGCCCTCTTGTCTGCACCCAGGAAGCCGAGCAGGACTTCCTGTCGGAGCTGGCCGCCCTGGCCCGCGTGCCGCTCCCTGACAGCACCAAGCGCGAGCTGCCAGGTGAGTGGGGGGGCATCGCTGAGACGCTGGCTGCCCCCGAATCCCCGGGGACCTGCTGTGTGGCCCGCGGCGACATGCTCCCCTCTCTGGACTTCCGTGTCCTGTCTGTGAGCCTTACCCACCCCATCCCTGGGGACCCGCTGTGTGGCCTGCGGCGACATGCTCCCCTCTCTGGACTTCCGTGTCCTGTCTGTGAGCCTCGCCCACCCCTCCACCCCCAGACCATTCCAGCTCCTGGGTAGGCCGCTGACCAGCTCCAACTCCGTTGTCCCATCTGTGACGTGGGACAAGAAGCCCTCCTCCTCGGCCGGGGACGTCGCTGCCCTGTCCCTTACTGCCGCCTATGGGTGGAGGAGGAGGGTGGGGGGGCCTCACACCCGCAGCTGGAAGCCATGTGGGCCTGGGGAAGCACTTTGTCCCCCTGGGCCTCGCCTTCCCCCTCTGTTCAATGGGTACAATAGTTCCGAGTATGGCACTGGCCTGCAGAAGGTGCTCACGAAATGTCGGGCTGGGTGGGCAGTTGACGGCAGCCGGGGAGCCATGCCGGGCTCACGTGTCGTCTACAGAGAAGCCCCTCAGGACCAAAAGGAAGAAGGCCCTGCCCCGGGAGAGAGGGCCCCCAGGTGCGCCCCAAGACGAGGAGCCTGCCTCGGGGGAGCAGCCGCCCGCTGCGCACAGGTACAGCCCCCCGGCTCATTCCCATGATGCTTTGCTGAGGACCCAGATCCCAGGCAGGGAAACCGCCATCCCCCAGAGGCCTGAGTGCCAAGGTCCAGACAACACGGGGGCGGTGGTGGCGGTGATGACCGGAAGTGCTGGCGTCGCCGTGACTGTGGCGGCTGGACACCTGGGGGCCAGGGCCCCCTGCGCCGGCTCCGCGCTCTGCAGGGCCAGGTGCCAGCGCATCACAGGGGTGTGCGGTGACGTGGGTCCGCCGGGTGCCTCCCCGTGGGAGCTGGGGCTATGCTTGCCTCTTAACAACGCGTCGGGGTCCCCCGCCGCTGCCTGCTCCCTCCGCCCGGCGGACGAGGCACAGCCTGGGGACACGCGTGTGGGCCCACAGCCCTAACGCACTGCGCCTCCTCCGTGTTCTTAGTGGCAAAAGGCTGGGTCAGCAGGAGGGCGACGCTGACGACGGTGAGAGCGACAAGAAGATGCTGAAGAGGAGAAGCCGCTTGTAGCCTGGACCCCCCCCCCCCCCCCGGCGGGGGACCGAGCCTGCAGCCCCCGCCCAGCCCGCACGCGGAAGGGGGAGTTGCCAGGGCAGACTGATCTCCACACGGCCCCGCAAGCTGCACAGCCGAGGGGGGCTGCGTCCCGGCGCCCTGTGTCCAGGACTGGAAGTGTGCGGAGGCTCTGCCTGCGCTTTCCTGGAAGTCACTGACTGCGCTTGGTGTCCAGCCCTGGCCTGGGTCCTCTGCGTCTCCTCCTTCCTTGAGACCCTTCCCAGCCTTGGGGACCCCTGCTCCGCAGGGTTTCCGGCACCAAGCTTGCTGCTGGTCCTTGTCTCTGTCACCACCATCTCCCTGCTGCCTCCGTCGCCTGCACGCTGGCCACGGCCGCCAGTGTTCCCATCCGGACCCTCCCCGGCTCTGGTCCCTTCCCATCCCTGGCTCTTGCCAGATCACCCCGTGGGGATCTGAGTCGGGGGGCTCAAGGACCCCAACGCAGACTCTGGAGTCCCTGGTCCCTGGCTGCCCTGGGGACCCACAGTCACAGCTGCTCGGTGGCACTCGCCCAGCCTTCCAGCCTCACCTGGGGCGGGGGCGGGGCCTTCCTGGGCACCCCGGGCCCCTGGGGTGGACATGACCGGAGACTTCCAGACCAGCCCCATGCAAGCCACTGCCAGGAGGGGGCCTTTTCCATCTGCAGACAAAGCTGCCGTTGTCCCCAGCGCCCGGGGCATCCGGGGTGAGATCATTCTTCAAGGTGCGGAAGCTGCAGGGCCAAGATGAAGTTGCCTACGTCAAGCCCAACCCAAGACGGAGCCACCGGGGTTGGGGGGCACGGGAGCCGGTGCCGAGGCCGCCGGGCGCGGTGTGCGCGTGATGACGTCTGCAGGAAGCTGCCACTCAGTCGCGCCTGTGGGCACAGCTCCCACAGCCAGCGGTGCCAGCAGCGAGCAGCCAGCCTCCAGGACCCGCGAACTTGCCCCGCAGTGTCTCCTGGGCCCCGCCCTGCCCGCACGCGTGTCCTGGGTCGGCACCCTGCTCTTCCCTGAATAAACCTGCTTGTTTTCAGAGCTGCGGTCTCGGCTGCTATCGGTGCCTGCAGCGGGTGCTCCGGACATCCCTGGGAAAATGCATTGAAATTGAGTTTGGTGCAAAAAAGCTTGGACAGCCACACGTTGTGTTTTATAATATGCATATCCATGACCTTCATTAAGACCCTTTTGTATGGATGGACATCTTTTTTTTTTTTTTAATTTATTTTTACAGTGCCAGTGCCGTGGTGTACGTAGTGAGTGGGTAAAGCCACTGCCTGCAGTGCTGGCATCCTATAGGGGCGCCGGTTCAAGTCCCAGCTGCTCCACTTCCAATCCAGCTCTCTGCCATGGCCTGGGAAAGCAGTGGAAGATGGCCCAAGTCCTTGGGCCCCTGCACCCACGTGGGAGACCTGGAAGAAGCTCCCGGCTCCTGGCTTCACGTCAGCCCTGGTCCACCACTGTGGCCATCTGGGGAGTGAACCAGCAGATGGATGGAAGACCTCTCTCTGCCTCTGCCTCTCTCTAACTCTGCCTTTCAAATAAATAAACAAATCTTTTTTAAAAAAAAATATTTACTTATTTAAAAGGCCGAGTGTCAGAGAGAGAGGGAGAAGGCTCCTCCATCCATCTGCTGGTTCACTTCCCAGATGGCTGCCACATTCAGGGCTGAGCCGGGCCGTAGCCAGGAGCCCAGAGCTCCATCGGGGTCTCCCGTGGGTGCAGGGGCTCGGTACTGGGGCCGTTCTCCGCTGCTTCCCCAGGCGCATCAGTAGGGAGCTGGATGGGAAGTAGCACAGCAGGACTTGAACCAGTGCTGTGACGGGTTACCCTGAGGCTGGCTCCCTGGAGACCACCAGGTCCAACCCAAAAGCAGCTGGTCTAAGAAATCTCCCTACGGCCCACCCCGGCTCCTGCATCCCGCAGGTGGCACCAGGCCGCCACGTGGGCACCCTTTGCTTCCTACCCGGAGCCCCCTCTGCCCCAGGAAAGGAGGGGTCCCCCAGGGCCACACCTCAAGGGCATTCACTCCCGGGCCTGCTCCAGCTGCTGTGGGTGGGGGGCGGGGCTTGGGACTGGGTAAAGATGCCGGCCTCTGTGTGTCCCTTGCAACTGGGTGCTCACAGCTCTGAGCCTGAGCACCCCAGTGGCTTCCACCAGGACACTGGCTCCCTGGTTACAGGAAGACAGACGGGCTGCTCGGCCGTGTCCCTGGGCACAGGCGCCAACAACCGAGGGATGTAGAGCCTGACAGGCTGAGCCGTGTGGGCTGGAAAGAAGGAGAGGTGGCACAAGGCCCCAGGCCATGTCAGACACCCTGGTCCACACTGGGGCCTGTCCCAGTTCTTGCCATGGGCTGAGGGCTGCTCGGGGCTGGGGGCGGAGGTGGAGGTGGCATGGCAGGGGTCACAAGCCGTGATACAACCCCAGCTCTCGGGCCTCTCCATTGCCCTCCCAGCTCCCCTTGCGGGATGCACCCACCCCCGTAAGTGTCTTGCCCATGTCCAGTGCTGTCTTCCTGTCCTCGGCTCTGGCGCTGGGCAGCTGAGGCTCGGCCGCCCTCCCATCTCCTAGGACTCCAGGCCCAGGCACTGCCAGACAACAGCCCCTGCCTGTCCCTCTCGGGCTCTGGAACTACTCAGCCGACTCCCTCCTTGTTTAGGGAGCAGGTGCAGGGCGGGTCACAGAGGGGATGCAGGAGGCCAAGGTCCGGCCCGAAGGCCACAGGACGCCCATGCTGCTGCACCCCCCAGGCTGCACTGTGGGAGCACCGCTCTGAGCAGGGAGGAGGTGCTGCGAGGAGCTCGCCTGTGCGCCAAGAGCTCAGGGCTTCCAAACGCAACACCCGGGAGAGGAAGGCAGGGGTTAGCGGGCCTCCTGCTCCAGCACAGGTGCTCCTGTCCACCGCGAGCTGGCGTCCCACGTGGGCTCTGAGCACCGTGGCCCGACAGCCCAGAGCCAGGCACGAGGGACGATGCCCAGGCTGGGTGGGTCTCTGAGAACACACCCGTGGTGCCGTGATGTCCCTCCTCCAGGGAGCAGGGGCAGCAGGAGCGGGGCCATGGCCCTGCAGCCAGGTAGGCGTCTGCAGCTCTCCCTGCACCGAGCTGAGCAGAAGCACGAAGCTGCTGGGGCCTTCGGTGTGGGGACCCACTCTTCGTGCCCTCTCACTCCGTAAATGGACTCGGCCTGAGAGCAAGTGCCATTGCGCACTCATGGCCCTTGACAGCAGCGTGAGGGCCACGTGCACCTGCCCGGGCAGCAGGTCGGCAGAACCACCTCCCCTCCGAGAGGCCACAGGACATGTCAGGCAGTGCGGGCAGCGCTGGGACATAGCCTGGGCTTCCCAGCCACGGCCCTGCTCTGTTCTGCCCTCTGACTTCTAAGAGGTGAGCATACGCTGTGGGTGCAGATGGACAGACCACCATCACCACCACCACCAGCACCAACACCATCATCATCACCATCACATCACCATCACCACCATCACCACCATCACCACCACATCACCATCACCACCATCACCACCATCACCACCACATCACCATCACCACCATCACCACCATCACCACCACATCACCACCACCATCACCATCATCATCACCTCCACCACATCACCACCATCACCACATCACCATCACCACCACCACTACCATCACCACATCACCATCACCACCACCATCACCACCACCACCATCACCATCATCATCACCTCCACCACATCACCATCACCACCACCACCACCATCACCACCACATCACCACCACCACCACTACCATCACCACCACCATCACCACCACACCACCACCACCACCACCATCACCACCACCATCACCACCACCATCACCACCACCACATCACCACCATCACCACCACACCACACCACCACCACCACCTGCACCAGCACAAGCCCCTCTGATGAGCTCCTGCTCCGGGGAACAGGTGTGTGGCTCGCGGGCACGTGAAGTGGAGATCACAGCTTCCGGTCTGCCCCGTGCAGCACACTGAGCGTGAGCCAAAGAGGCTGATGGCGGGGGTGGGGGTGGGGGTGGGATGGGGGCTGGACTCAGACACTGGCGCCCACCGTCCTGCACACCGCCCGCTGGCCATCCTGCCTCTCTCCCCGTCCTGGAAGCCGTGAGCTGACTCTCCCACTCCAGGAGCGGGCCTCCGCCCGGGCTGACACCCCCTGGGACCAAGCCTCAGCCCCCAACCCGGATGAACACACAGCAGCCGGCTCAGTGGGCAGTTTATTTTCTTTATTTTTCTCACAAGCTTTGAACTCGGAAACCAGAGCCACACAGTCCGTCATTGAGTAAAAACGGGGGTGATTACAAAGGAGAACTTTGTACAAAACTTTAAAAAATCTGATGGCCCCGTCGACCGGGCCCGGGCGGGCTGGGGCGGCTGGCGGCCCTGGCTGGGGGAGGCCCCTTTCCGAGTGCGGGCTCCTGACAGCGCATGGATGCTGTCCCTGCCACTCCAGGCCTCAGGCACCTCGAGGGGCTGGGTGGGGGAGGGAGGGGCTTCTCTCCTGCTGGCGTCCCCGTGAGCCCGGGCGCCGCCGGCCGGGCACACGCACAGACTTACACACACGACCTAGCGACATGCAGCAACTACCCTAGAACGACTACGGGGGGCGGGGCCGCCGGGGGAGGGGTGCGCGGGACAGAACGAGACGACCTGACACCTGTGGCTCACTGGGGAGGGGACACGACTCCGCATGCTCCAGGCGCGCCCGTGCGGACGCGCGAGTGGGTGGGCAAGGGCCCTCCACGCAAACACAGCACACTAGCACCACGTCTTCCTAAAGACGGAGGCTCCCCCCGCCTCGGGACCAACTAACACCGTGGGGTTCAAACACAGACAGGGAAAGGAACGGGCGGGGTTCCCGAAACCCTTGGCTCGCGCGCCTCCGCGGTCACCCGAGGCTGGTGATGTTGGAGCGGCCACCAGGGGGCGCCACGATGCGATGGCCGGTGCGCCTGGGATTGTTGTCGTCGATCTGGGCCCCTGGAAGAGACACACAGCGCCCGTCACTCCGGCCCGAAGTCACTCCCGCGAGACCTCACCCCCGCGCGACCTCACTCCCGCGTGACGTCACTCCCGCGTGACGTCACTCGGCGTGCCCTGCCGTTCCCGCAGGCCGCGCCCGTCTTCTTAGCGGGCCATCCTGAAGCACTCACTGCTCAAGCCCGGAGCTCCACAGCCCTCCGGGGGCCGCCAAACCCCGCGTTCCCCACCCTCCCTCCTATGCCCCTCGGCCCAGCCGCCTGCGGTCTCCTCACCCGGCTTCCCCAGGAGGATCTGATGATCCTGACACAGGTGTGCATTTACTGAGTGCTTACTGCATGCCGGGCACAGGCCGGGGACGTCCCGTGTCTCTGCAGTGTCACACACGTGTGCTGTGTGCCCACCACACTGAGGGTCCCGGTGTGCATCTCGTGGGGCCCGGGGATTGGGGGGGAGCCGGGATTCAAGCCCAAACCCGACACAAAGGGGTTGCATGTATGTGTGTGCATGTGGGGCTGTGTGCACTTGCACGCATGTGTGTGCGCCTGGGTGGGTGGGTGTGTGCCCTCGGTTGTGCAGTGTGCACGTATGTGCGTGGACGTGTGTGCAAATGTTCATGTTGGTGCCTTGTGTGTGCATGTCATGTGCATGTGTGAATGTATGTATATTTGGTCGTGCATTGTGTGCACGTGTGTGCATGTATTTGCACGTTGTACATTCATGTCACAGTGCGTGCACACGCGTGATTATATGTGTGCATTGTACACATGTGCACATGCATGTATGTGTTTGCACATACGTTGCCCATGTGTGTTACATGTGTGCACATGTGTGATCTCAGACCCCATCACATGCAATGTGCAGATCGTGGAGTGGGAGGGCGGAACTTCCTGTGTCCGACCCGCAGAGCCAACCATCCATTTGAATCCGAGGCGCGTCCTGATTTAAACACAGACCTAGACTTCTCCCAGCCCTGGGGCAGCAGCCACACAGTGAGAGGAGGCAGCATTGCCAGGGCCCCCGGGGGAGCCAAGGTTCCAGCACAAACTGCCTCGGGCCTGGGTGCTCTCGGTGTGGGGGGGGGCGCCTCCCCGTCCCCAACCTCGCCGCCTTTTCCTGCAAATCCGAGCCACACACGGGGAAGCCGCTCCCCTGGCGGTGGGGGGACCTGGAAGGATCTGTTCTGGGGTCCTGACTCCACCCTCTTGTCGCTTCACGGGCAGACAAGTCGGTGCTGGGAGCCCTCGGTGCTGTCAGCCTGGGGAGCCACTGCGAGGCCGGCGCGGCCGCCTTGGGCTGCAGAGGGGGCCGTGACCTCGGCTGGGGGAGCACGGGGCACCGCCCCCACCCCGGCCTCTGCTTTCACTGTTACCCCGTTTCTGGGGGGCAGCGGTGGAGTTTAACCACACAGCTGGAGACCGGGCTGCAGACCCGGACCCGGAGAGGAGCCTGAGCGGTGCTTAGGGTCCCTTTTGGGCAAGGGAGTTACCTTTAAACGCGGGCACTCGCACCCGTGGAGGAGCGAGCGAGACGCTCCCCCGGGAAAGGCCCCTGCAAAGTGAGGTGCCTGGGAGACCCGATTCGCACTCCCCTGCGCCAACGGTGGTCCTACCCCCCCCCGCAGTCTAAACCCACATCTCTTCCTCTCTCTCCCTCTCCCTCTCTCTCCCTCTCCCTCTCCCTCTCCCTCTCCCTCTCCCTCTCCCTCTCCCTCTCTCTCTCTCTCTCTCTCTCTCTCTCTCTCTGCCCCTTCTGTGAGACACGCCAGCTGTTCTGAGCAGGAGCTGCAAACCAGGGCCCACTGATCCTGTCTGTGCACAGCCCTGCACTGAGAAGCGTTCACGTTTGTATTCAAATGGCTATTGAATAAAACAGCAGAGTCCGCCCCTGGACTCACAAAGCCTAAACCATTTACCGTTTGGCCCCCTTAGGAAAATGTCGGCTGACTCCCAGGCTGGGCCGAGGGCCCCTCCAGCCACACCCCACCCATCTCCAGGCTCCCAGAACCCTCCCTGGGGTTTTAAATCCTTTTACAAACTCAGGGTCAAGTCCTGTTCCCAGCGTGCGCACGCCTGCCCTCGTGTGGCCGTCTTGTGCAATTGCAGGCACATGCTCTGGAGGTAGAGAGAACCAAGCCCCCCCGCCCCCCGCCCCCGACCCGCACTTTGACAATGAGTGGGTGGGGCCTCAGAGTCCTCTCCCAAGTATTAGGAATAATCACGGGGCTTCACAAACGGCAGAGGACCACACAGGCGCCACTCAGAGCATGCATCCTTGGGCACCGCGGTCGGGGTCCTGGGGCCACCCCACAAGGACCCCTCTCCCTGGGCGGCCCCATCCCCGGAGGACGAGGAGCGCCATCCCACCCCTGCCCGCCTCCCGCGCGTGTCCACACGCAGGGGAGCAGCGGGAAGGGCTGCCGGCACAGTCCTACCTGACAAGCTGAAGTTGGACTGGTGCAGGTTCCGGATGGGTGGCGGCTGGTGCTTGGAAGGCGAGGATTTGGCTGAAGGCGCGGGGGTTGCATATTTGGGTGTGGCCGGCACCTCGTACACCGGGCCGTCGTACATGCCCCGCGAGACCCCTTGCAACCCAAAAACCTGCACAGGTGAGGAAGCGTGTAACCGATCCCTGCCTCACCTGGGACACTGTATCCACACACGGGGCACATGTGCACACCTGCCACACTCAGCTGCACGTACGCAGGCACCCCACACATCCATGTGAATGCACACACGTGCATATAACGCATGCACTCAGCTTCACGCAGAGGAGCCCCAAATCACCTCCCTGGCACACCCCCGACTCCCCCCACCCCGACAAGGACCCTTAAGTCCCAAGCTGGCCGCACCCAGGGGCCTGCTCCCTCCATGTCCTCACAGGAGGTGACAGCGAGACAAGGGCTGGGGGCGGGGACCTGGCTTAGGCCGCCACTCCAGAGGGCAGGAGGGAGTGAGGAGGTGAGCGGTGATGGCAGTGACCGGGCAGGTGTTGGTACTGGGGGGGGCACGGATCCCCAGTCTACAGGAAACCCCCCGAGGCTGCCCGGGAGACCTCAGAGATGGTGGGGGCAGGGGAAGCGTCTGCTCCAGGCCATGGAGAACCCGAGTGTCTGGGGATGCCCAGTGCCCGCCATGGGTTGGTGACAGTTCCCTAACCCAGACCTAGGCATCTTCTGCCACACCCCAGCGGCTTCCTACTGCACAGCAGGGACGTTGCCTTGAGCATAGGATGGGCCCCTGGCACGCCAGAGCAGGTGCCAGTGCCCTGACCCTAGGCCCCGCCCCCTGAGCAGGTGATGGCACCCTAACACAGGCTCCGCCCCCTCTGAGAAGATGATGGTGCCCTGACCCCAGGCTCCGCCCCCTCTGAGAAGATGATGGTGCCCAGACCCCAGGCTCCGCCCCCTCCAAGCAGGTGATGGCGCCCTGACACAGGCTCCGCCCCCTCCAAGCAGGTGATGGGGCCCTGACCCCAGGCTCCGCCCCCTGAACAGGTGATGGTGCCCTGACACAGGCTCCGCCCCCTGAGCAGGTGATGGTGCCCAGACCCCAGGCTCCGCCCCCTGAGCAGGTGATGGTGCCCTGACCCCAGGCTCCGCCCCCTGAGCAGGTGATGGTGCCCTGACCCCAGGCTCCGCCCCCTGAGCAGGTGATGGCACCCTAACACAGGCTCCGCCCCCTCCGAGCAGGTGATGGTGCCCAGACCCCAGGCCCCGCCCCCTGAGCAGGTGATGGCGCCCTGACACAGGCTCCGCCCCCTTAGCAGGTGATGGTGCCCTGACCCCAGGCTCCGCCCCCTGAGCAGGTGATGGTGCCCTGACCCCAGGCTCCGCCCCCTGAGCAGGTGATGGCGCCCTGACACAGGCTCCTCCCCCTCTGAGCAGGTGATGGCGCCCTGACACAGGCTCCGCCCCCTCTGAGCAGGTGATGGCGCCCTGACCCCAGGCTCCGCCCCCTGAGCAGGTGATGGCACTCTGGCCCCAGGTTCCGCCCCCTCTGAGCAGGTGATGGCGCCCTGACACAGGCCCCGCCCCCTGAGCAGGTGATGGTGCCCTGACACAGGCTCCGCCCCCTGAGCAGGTGATGGTGCCCTGACCCCAGGCTCCGCCCCCTGAGCAGGTGATGGTGCCCTGACCCCAGGCCCCGCCCCCTGAGCAGGTGATGGTGCCCTGACCTCAGGCCCCGCCCCCTGAGCAGGTGATGGTGCCCTGACCCCAGGCCCCGCCCCCTGAGCAGGTGATGGTGCCCAGACCCCAGGCCCCGCCCCCTGAGCAGGTGATGACACTCTGGCCCCAGGCTCCGCCCCCTCCAAGCAGGTGATGGTGCCCTTACCCCAGGCTCCGCCCCCTCTGAGCAGGTGATGGCGCCCTGACCCCAGGCTCCGCCCCCTGAGCAGGTGGGTTCCTCTCCAGCAGGAAGGGCAGGGACCCAGCACCTGCACCTCGTCCACAGCCCTGCGCCCTGGCCACGCAGGCCCCACCCCGTGTGCCCACTGCTCTGCCTCCTGCTTCCTGGACCAGGCCTCCGTTCCCATTGCAGCCCGGGTGGCCACAGGCAGGTCTGGAACAGGGCTCCCCCGCCCCCCGCCTGCGAGGAGGCCGCCAGCACAGGGGCCCAGCACCTGCGGCCGTGCCTGCTCTAAAAAGCTCAGTCCGCCCCCCAGTGTGGCCCAGGGCCAATCGCAGGCCTGACCTAGGAGTGGCCTCTGAGACTGACGTCGAGTCGCGCCAGCCCACACTTCAGGCCCAGCTCAGGGAAGGCACAGTCTGAGCTACGCCCGAGCCGCCCGCAGGCACTGCCTGACCACAGGGCAGCCCCGCAGTTCCCGGATATTCAAGACCCGTGATGAAAAGCGGATTAAGATCCGGGCACTAGGTGTGCTGTCCTTTTGTCTCCAACAGCCCGGAGCACTGGCCTCAGGTTCAGAGCTGCTTAGGGGAAGGAAGGGGGGCGGGGGGTGGTCTGCCCCATGCGGTGTCCCACCCAGGGACTGCCCCAGCCCCCTGTCCTCCGAGGGCCTCCTGTGGTCACTCAGCCCCCGCCAGCCCTGGCCACCTGCCACCTCTCCCAGTCACCGTCTGCCTGTCTGACACAGGACACCGGTCCATCTGGGGTCATGGACCTGGTGCTATACCTTAGCGGGAGGAGAGGGGGCCCAAGTGGACAGGAAGTGGACAGGGCACCACGTGATTCTGGGTCTTGCAGGGGCCTGGACTCCTCCCTCTCAACTGGTGGTGCCACTGGTGAGCAAGGAGAGTGGGAGCATGCGATCTATACACGAATGCAGGCATAGCCACAGCACACGTGTGCACACACAGACACGCAAGCACACACCCAACACATGTGCACGCACACACATATGCACAAAGGTACGTGGGCATGCTCCAACATGTGTGTGCATTGCAACAGGTGGTCTGCACACACGTGCACAATCACATGTGAACATACACACAACACACATGCACACACATGAACATGTACACAGCACACACATGCACACACAGGGCCGTCTGGTTGGGGACGGGTTGCCATGGTGACGGGGTGCGGCACTCAGCGGTGAGAAGTCCCCTCCTGGGACACAGCAGGTTTCCGTGCCTTTGCTGGGACCCTCCCACCCCCTCCGAGCTCGGGGTGAGGCCAGGGGAGGACGGGGGTGGGGCTGCACAGGGCCGGGCACCCGGTCGCTCCCAGCGCAGCTCCACAGCTCCCTGGGGGGCACTGGTGTCCCGAGACACGCAGCGGGTGGCCGGGGGGGGCGGTGCTGGCCGCACAGGAGGCCCCCCCCCGGAGCCCCGCATCGCTCACCTTGCTCCTGATCTTGACGCGCTGGTACAGGTGCTCAGGGAAGGGCTTGCGCGGGATGAAGCGGCCGGCGCCCTTGCTCACGTTAAGGTTCCCGTCTTCGAAGACCACCTTGCCCTGGCTGATGACCACCAGCGGGGAGCCGTGGCACTCCATGCCCTCGAAGATGTTGTACTCCGCCGCCTGCACACCCCAAACACACAGACAGCTCCGCTGTGGCCACAGCCCCCAGCCCCCTGCACGAACCGTGCCATTCGCAGGGGAGGCTTTGCCAGTGGCTTTTGCTCCCGCTTGGAAACACTGTTCGGGGCTGTGTACTATCCCACTGTGCACTCGGCACGGGGTAGGACCAACCCCCCACGGTGGGGCAGTGAACAAGCATCACGTCGCTACCATCCTAACCCAGCCTAATCCAGCCTAATCCATACACGAGAACAGCTTCCCCCCGGGGCTGTGCGCGCCTGGCTGTTCCTCTCTCCAGTCGGGCACGCGGCACAGGGGGCTTCCACCGAAGCGTGCGCCTCACCCCAGAGACGGTCTCCTGCGGGCACGAAGCCCTAACCCTGCTCTAGACGCTGCGATGCCACATTCCGTCTCGGATGCGCAAGCGTGTGATTCGCCCGACGCCTGGGGACGAAGGACTGGGCCGCTTCCAGGCTGCTGCTAAAGCCGCTGCCTGCACGGGCGCACACGCTCCCAGACAGGTCAGCGCGTCGTCGGCACTGACAGCTGTGCACCCGGGAAAGGCGACACCAGTTCCTGCCCCGCGCAAGCCCCGCATCCAGCCACGGCTGCTAATGGAGCCCACGCGCTGGCCGCCCAGCCCCCAGGGAAATCCCACCTGCCTCTGATCTCGGTTTGTTCGTAGAGGAAACTGGGCCTCATTTGAAGCCAACAAACCTTTGTTCAATTCTTTTTCCATTTTTGTTTCTTTATTAGAGAGAGAGAAGTCTTCCAAGTGCTGGTTCACCCCCCAAATGCCTACAGCCGGGCACTCGTGGGAACCACCAAGGAGCCAGGAGCCAGGAGCCAGGAACTCAGCCCCAGCGTCCCCTGCAGGCGGCAGGGACCCGTGGGCCCGTTAGTGGGGAGCTGGAGCAGGAGCCGGCGCCACCAGGCCCTGAGATTCGGGACACGGCATCTTTGCAGGGGGCACGGAGCTCAGCGCCCAGCCCTGCACTCGCCCTGGGGTGCCGGCCCTCGTCATTCTGCACACATCCTGCTTATGTTGGCGTCTTCCTGATTCCGGCAGCCGCACAGTATGCCTGCTGCTATGGCAAGGATCCAGATCTGGCCTGGCCCCCAGAGGGGTCGCGGCCCCAAGTCTACCCAGCCTGGAAGCCAGCAGCCCCCAGGCGGTGACCTCGGGCAGGGCCCTGTGTGGGAGCCCTAGGGGCACTGCAGATGTTCATTAGTTAAGATGAGGTTGCAACAGAGAACAGAAGGTCTGACGCCCACAGCCAGGGGCCTCCCAAGAAGACGCCCATGGCCAGGGGCTGCGGCATAGCAGGTAAAGCCACTGCCTGCAGCACAGGCATTTCATAGGGACGCCGGTTCGAGTCCCTGCTGCTCCACTTCCCATCCAGCTCTCTGCTATGGCCTGGGAAAGCAGTGGAAGATGACCCAAGTCCTTGGGCCCTGCACCCATGTGGGAGACCTGGAAGAAGCTCCTGGCTCCTGGCTTCAGATTAGTGCAGCTCCGGCCATTGCAACTATTTGGGGAGTGAGCCAGTGGAAGGAAGACCTCTCTCTCTCTCTCTCTCTCTGCCTCTCTCTAACTCTACTTTTCAAATAAATAAATGTAAAAAAAAAAAAAATAAGGTCAGACACTCAGAACAGCAGGAGGTGACGGAAGCAGGGGTTACAGCAGCGACACAGACACAGCCGAGGGCAGCAGCCGGGCGGGGGCGGGCCAGGGTCTTTCCGCAGCCTGAGGGGCGGGAGGGCGTACAGCCCAGCACCTCGACCTCATGTCCGAGACCAAGAAGGAAGGCCCCTCGGCTGCTGTAGCCGCCACTGTGACCGCGTGCTGCACACATCGGGACGGTTTACCTTGCCGGGGTCGCCTGAGAGCGCCAGGCACACAGCAGGCACAGAGCGTGGCCGCAGGAGCGGGAAAGCAAACAGATTCCCCGCTCCGAGCACGGACACTGTGGTCACCGCCTCTGCCCAGCAACGCCGAGAGCGCTGGGTGCACGGTTTCCGGTGAGAATGAACCCCGACCAGAGACTCACACGAGGTCGGGGTTGGGGGGCACTGTGACCACTGCCCCAGGCCACATCTCCTGCAGCCGAGTGGGGTCCTGGGGGCCTCAAGCTGCTGCCGGGGGGTGCCTGGCACTTCCTTACGAGGCTTCCTCAGCCCCCGTGTCCTGTCCCCCCGCCTGGCGGCTTGTCCCTGGCCAGCGAGTGAGCAGGGGGCTGTGAGGGCTCCCACTGTGGGTCCAATACTGTGTGCCCCATGCGCCCTGCACCCAGCCTGTGCTCCTCAGCTCACTGCAGGGAGCCAGGGCGGCTGTGGCCCCTGGGGCCTGGGAGTGTGAATGCTCACCTGGCCCCAAGGCCACTGCTGGTCACGCAGAGTGGGGGTGGTGGGGCCCTGGGAGGAGCAGGCAGAGGCATCTCTGCACCCTGAGTCGGTTTGCTGCATGGGCACGGAAGACCCAACCAGAGGCACGGGCCGTGCCAGGTGGGAGCCGGGCTCCAGCGTTCTGAGGCTCGGGCCAGCGGTCACAGTTGCTGCACCAGCCCAGCTTGGCAGCAGGGCGGGGGAATGCCTCACCTGTGAGCCGGAACCCAGCTAGGGGTGCGGACGCTTAGCTCAGTCCCTTCTCCCCACTCTGCCCACTAGAGAAGCAACCTGAATGACCGCGTCACACTGGCTACCGACCACAGCCCAGCGGCAACCATTAGCAACCCCTGCTCATCGGAGGGTTCCAAAACTGGTGGCCAAGCACGAATTGTTTATGCAAAGCAGGGGCGAGGGGGGCGGGGCGGGCACTCACCGACTTGTGGCTTTTGGCCGTTATGGTCTTGACCTTGTCGGGGTCCCAGATGACCACGTCGGCATCGGAGCCCACAGCCACCCGCCCTTTCCGCGGGTACAGGTTAAAGATCTTGGCCGCGTTGGTGCTGGTCACGGCCACAAACTGGGTCTCGTCCATTTTGCCCGCAGCCTGAAAGCAACAAAGAGGAGGGTGTCCCCGGGCAGGGCTGTCGGGCACCAGCCAGCGCTGCCACCCACGGGCCCTGCAGGGGCTGGGAGTCCTCCAGCCTCCCAGCTGATGGCCCTCACAGGGGTCCAGGGCCCGGGCTCTGCCGGGTAAAGATTTCACAGCCCAGGGTCTGCGCAGGAGCCACCGCCCGTCACCTTGTGTGTCACAGGACCCGAGCTCCACAGGAAATAAACCCTGTGACCTGGCTCAGGGGTCACAGTGCGCCTTGGGGCCTCCTTGTACACACGAATCCTCCCCAGCCACACAGCACCCCCCCCCCCCGCTCCAAGCAGGCACATGTGCACGGACGCTCACACATGGCTCCCACTCCCAACATGTGGAGGGTAATGGTGACATTGTAAGTGCACAGGACTCCCCGGGACTCAGGCTGTGATGCTCGGTGCACCTGCTCCTGCCTCCCAGCGAGGAAGGAAGCCTCGAGGGCGCACAGTGCATAACGGGCTTCCGGAATATTCCAGCGTGGGGCGGGGCTTACCACTGCCTTGTCCCACACGACGGTCATGCGCTCCTCTATCCCGTTGACCCCCTCTGGGATCAGGGTGAAGTTGTCCTTGCCCACCGCCTTCTGGGCAGTGCTGTAGGGACAGTGGCCGCTGCCTGTGACCTGCAGGTCCCCGCTGCAGAAGAGGGCAAGGTAGGGTTCAGACCTGAGTTCGCTCTGTACAGCAAACCCCACCTCCAGGCACGTGACACAGGCTCTGGCTCCTGCAGCCCCAGGGGGCTTAGGAAGAGGGCTCTGCTGCCCCCGAGTGACCCTGGAAGGCCCCATGTCCTGGGGTGCCTCGTTGAAACCTGGACCATGGCCTGTGCCGGGCATCAGCAAGTGTGAGACTACATTAGCGCCGGCTCCAGGCTGAGCTGGGAGAAGGCCCCCGGATGTGGGCCTCCACATGGGACTGAGGGCAAGGTCAGGATCCTTGGGGGCTCTGGGCAGGAGGTGGCTGGCTCTGACTTAGGTCTGGGGTTTTTGTTGAGACAGGGGTGTGCACGGCAGCCCAAGGCCTGTTAGGGGGACAGACATGGGAGTTGCGGCTGGCAAGGCTGCAGTAGGGGAGGCGGACTTGAGCAGACCCTGGGGTCCGAGGTCCTGAGATGGATGAGGTGGGCGGCGGCAGGTGCAAGGGAAGACACAGGACACAGGCACCAGGTCTAGGAAGCCCTTACGTGTGCAAATCCACGGTTTCTGCCCTACTTGGGGGCACAGAGTTCCACAGTGGGGACACCCTGCCCCCCAGCCTCTCTCTGTCTCTTCCTCAGCCCAGCTCCAACCCTGAAAGTCCCACCCCGGCCAACTCTCCGGCAAGTCCCCAGACAGCTCCTGAGCGAGGGCCTCCCGGGCAGCCCACGCCCCTGGCCACGCGGCCTCATCATGAGACCCTGCTGTCGCCAACTCTGTGTCCCTCAGGCCAGCTAAAAGAAGGGCGGGGCTAAGGCACAGCAGGTGCAACGCAAGCAGGCTGGCAGCTCCAGAGCCCTCAGTCCCAGGCCTCCTCCCGTGCTGGCCCAGTGGCAGTTCTACGCAGCAGGTGCACGTCTGCCCACTGAGACAGCGCGGGTGACTCGGCCACTTGGGGCTGGGCCGGGATCTGAGCATCCCGGTCTCGGCCCTAATCCTGGCGCTCCCCCAGATGCCACAGTGCCTGGTGACACACGGGGGCAGGGACAGCTGCTGAGTGGGCCGCAGGCAGCCAGCAACGTGAAGGGAGCAGTCAGTAAACGAATCAGACCCTCGGGGCCTCAAAAGGCTGTGGTGGACAGGACAGGGCCTTGGGCTCCGGCCACTGAGCCCCAGGCCTCCCTGACACCCGCATCCAAGCAGCCCATGATCCCGCCTGCCCGTGCCCCGCACCCCCGGCGCTCACCAGGCCAGCAGAGAGGTCAGGTAGTCGGGCGTGGTGGGGTCTGGGCTCAGCGGAGGGGAGGTGACGAACGCTGCCGCCTTGGCCCAGTTCTTGCTCCAGTAGTGGGTGCCGTCGGTGCCCAAGCTGGCGGCGATGGGCTCGCCAAAAACCAGGGGACCTTGGGAGGGGCAAACACAAGCCAGCGCGGTCAGAAGCCAATGGTGGCCATGGAGCTGCAGACAGCACCAAGGACAGCGGCCCGAGGCACGAGACTGGCCGGGAACCAACACGCCAGCCCGGTCTCGCAGCAGGGACCTGAGCGGCCGGGCCCTGTGCACCTGCTGAACGCTTCCTGGGGACAAGGGCAGCTGCCTGCTCCGCAAGTGTCTCTGGCAGGCGGACTGCATCGCCGCCTCGTGCACACCGGCAGAGCGACCACGGCGTGGCCGGGCTACCGTAGTGTGGGCTCTTCCAGGGCAGACCTCAAGCAAGGGCTCTGCGTCCAGCATCTACCTGGGAGGCGATCCCAGGCCACACGAGCTGGGCACTGGGGGAGTGATACCGGGGCAGGGAACAAGCCAGGAAGAGGGGATGTACGGCCCCTGGTGCCCCCAGGAGTGGGGAGCCCCCTGCCGCTGCTGGAGGCATCAACCTCCCAGAAGCCCCAGCTGGACTTCCACGGGGTCCACGCGGGCTCTGTCAGTGCCAGGCGCGGCCCAGGGATCTTGGCACGCACACACAGGTGCCATGAGGACATGGGCCGACCACTCCCGCCGCCCCGGACAGGGGCCATCCCGCTGCCCAGCGCAAGGGGCCAACAGCAGGTCAAGGGCACGCTGTCTGGTCGCGCTGTCTGACAGGGCGGGAACGTTCTAGATGGACACACGGCCACGGCCACGTGTGCCCTCCAGCGCAGCCGGCACTGCTCGGGCACCTGCGCGGTTCACCCCACGCTGCGGCCGTTCCCAGGGGCCTGGAACCCCTCCTGGCCTCAGTCTCCCCCTCTGTAAAATGGAGCCAACCCCCAGGCAAGCTGTGGGAGCCCAGCCTGTCTGTCACCAAGAGTGGGGCTCGGAGCTGCTTGTCTAGGAGGCGGCCGAGAAGCGCCTGGCCCTGCCGCGGCTGGGCTGGACTGGCTAGACTGGCTGAGCCGTGCCGTGCTCCACACGCTGGGCCGCCGGGCGCCACAGAAAACCTTCGCAAACGTCTCCTCACTCCCGCCCTTCCTCGTTTTTTTTCTCCTGTTGCAGTAGTGTAGATGGTCATGACAACTGCACATTCTTATGGGTGGGGCATGGTGCGATAATTTGATCCAGTGCATGACGGATTTTATATTGAATACACATCAACACACCGCTGGGAAAACGTGCGGTTAAACACAGCACGTGGCGCAGGTTTTATTTCCCACTCGGGTTCCTGCGAGCGCGGTGCACGCGGAGCCGGGTGACACTCGGTGAGTGGTGGGTGTGGCTGTGCGTGGTGCCCACTGGGCCACCAATGCTGACCCCCGCCCTCACTCCGCTGAGTGAATGCGGCTGACCCCGCCCAGGAGGGGCCTCCAGGACCCCATCCCTGCAGCAGGCGGCGCCTCCTGTCCTCGCTCCGTCTGTCTGTCTGGAAGGAAGCCGCCGTGGGCATCGCTCTGCCTCTGAGGTCCAGCGTCTGCTGGCCACTGCAGCCCTCCCCTGAGGACGCCTGTAGGATTCCTGAGTCTCCCAGGAGACGCCCCCATCCCTCCTGCGGGCCCCAGGCACCCGAGCCGCGGTCACAGGAGCCCCGGGCCGGCCGCGTACCTTTCTTCCTGGCCAGGGCAATGATGTCAGCCGCGCTCTTGCTCATGACCTTGGTTATGTACACCGGGCAGTTGATCCGGCCCGCGATGGTGATGGCCCGGAACACAGCCTCGGCTTCCAGCTGCGGGCACAGCAAGCACAGGGGGTCATGGAGGGCGGGGGCAGGGCGGGAGGCAGGCCCCCTCCTACCCCAGGTCCCCAGGGCTCTGCCTGGCATTTGCTTTCCCGTAATTAACGAGGTCAGAGGGAAGCCTGTGCTGGCAGAGGAGGAAAAGGCTGTGTTGTAAACAAGAAGCATCTGGTTGGGGGCTGGGAGGTAGAACTGCCTTAGTGGCTCTGTCTGGAAGCGCCCGGCGTGGCCAAGGGCCCCAGCCCAGAGAGGCGGGCATCAGAAGGGCATCGGAAGATGGGGACACATGGCCCTCAACTGAACAAACGCCGGCCGCAGGTAAGTGCACCTGTCTGAGAAGCGTCCCCTGTGCGTCCACGGACAGACAGGGAAACTGCTGTTGGGTGCTCTGGTCGCCGCCTCTCTCACCCGGCGCTGTCCACACAAAAGGGCTGGTTGTTTCGATTCTGTCGTGATTTTAATTCCCTGTGCTGCAGCCACAGCTGGGCGAGTGTGTCACCCAGAAGGGCCCCACCCTGCCCTCCACAAGGAGGCTACTGGCCACGTGTTGGGCACAGCAGCAGCAGCCAAGGGCCACGGGAGCTCTTCAGCACTGTCCCCAGTTCTGTGCTGGTCTCACCACGGGCCAGGAACAAACCAGGGCCCAACACGGGGTCCTGGGGCTCGAGAGGCACCGAGCTAGGTCAGGGGCCTGACCACTGCTCGTGTGGGTCCCCAGTGTCCAGCACAGGGCCCGGTTAACTCGTTAATGATTTGATGAGCACGCACGTCAGGAAACCTTTATTTAGCTCAGTCTGTCCCATGCCCGATCTGCTTGCCTTTCACCTGCACTTCATGAGCGCACACATGCATGCACACGGGCACATGCAATGCATGTGTGCCTGCACACCCAAATGCACATACGTGTGCACACACACACACTTCCAGCCCCAGACCCCAGGTCCTGGGAACAGACTGGCAGGTGCATGCTGGGCTTGGGAACCGTGGCTCCACTCTCCTGTCACCCAGGACACTCGGCTGACACGCTCAAGAGTCTTGGGACCTCGGCGTGACCTTCCGCGACCCTGAGAGATGCTGAGCCTCCCCTGGCCTCTCTGATGGACCCTCAGGCCGCAGGGTGGGCTGGGATGCCCCGGCGGAGGGACGCTGGCTGGGCCGTTCCAGCGAGGGCAGGGGGGTGGGGGTGCTCAGGGCTGCCAGGGTCACGGCCAGCGGGGGGCACTTTACCTCCTCAGGTCTGCTCAGAGCGTGGCCCTCGGGACCCGTGATGCCCATCTCTAAGATGCGCTTTTGTTCCTGCGGGACGACAGAGTGGGCCCGTGGTTACCGAGCGCCAGAGCCGCGAGAAGTCGCTGCCCCGACCCAGCGAGGTGGGCGGGGCACCAGCTCCAACAGCAGCCAGGGCTGCGAACAGAGGCTCCTGCCCCCACACCCCCTCCATCTCGCCACCTTCCCCTCTGCAATTCCTCACGCAGCACCCACACCGGGCTTATTTTCCTGGCCAATGAGAGAAGCAGCGTTGTAAGAAGCGAGCTTCGAAGACCGCCCGCCGGGCCTCCAGTCTCCCCATGTCTCTGCGTCGTCTCCTTAGGGAAGAGCCTGGTGTTGGGGACCACGTGGATGTTGGAATCAAACAGCCGTCGCCTCGGAGACCAGCCCAGCACCGACCACAGCTGCGGCTCTGGACAAGTGGGCCAAGCTCTCGGAGCCCCAGATCAGCGCTCCTAGCACAGGTGCTCGGAGACAGGTGCGTGAGGGAGACAGCCCCTGCCAACGCCAAGCCCACGCCCGGGCACAGCAAGGGTGCCAGGGCCGGCGGCGGCTCTCCCGTCTCTGCCACGCGTCTGTCTGAGTGGCAGGACGCCACGACCCCGACGTTTCCACAGAACCTTGAAGCCCGTGGCCCAGATTCAAACCATTCATTCCCAGGTTTCCTTGTCCTGGGAATTCTTGGGGGAAAAAAAAAAGTTTCTACATGGCCCAGATGCCAGCTGTGCGGCTGCTAATTTTAGCTTCTGCAGCCTCGTTGTCATCATTCTTAGACGCCCCCCGACCATGGGTTCAAAAAAAAAAAAAAAACAATTTCAGCTGTGCCTGTAGGGTGAGAGCTTATAACACACATGAAACCGAGGCCGGGAACAGCCTCAGGGCCCCGCAGCTGCGCTGGATCCCGTATGCAATGGGGTCACTTCACGGAAGGCGGTGTTTAGAAAGCACTTCTGGAAACTGTTTACAGAAAGACGTTTGTGACACGGAGAAATTCCTACGCTAAATTGTTCACGTCACTTACTATTCCCGTCTGGAGAAGGGGAGGGCGGAGAAACAGAGGGGGGTGACGGGGAGGTAAAGGGGACTTGGTTTTCGGGGACACACTTTGTCTACACTGCCTTCTGCATCCCCGCGGAGGGGACGGACAGGATGTGGGGCAGCAGGTGCACGGGATATGAGGAAGCTGAGTCCCCGCCGGCAGCGAGAGGAGCTCGAAGCCCCTGGGTTCTCAGCGGTGACTGCTGAAGCCGAACAGGCACACCGCCAGCCACGACCCGGCAGCCACTCCCACCGCTCACTGCAGAACGGTCAGCCCGAGTTCACAGAAGACTGGACATGAGGGGGCACAGGACGTCCATACAGAACAGTCTGAGATCTGAAACCACCCCAACGTCCAGCTCTGGACAGTCGGGCAGTGGAATTCTACACAGCGATGAAGAAGGTGACAAGCTCCTGCCATGGGCTGAACCACAGGGCTGAACTCAGCCGGAAGTGAGCGGAAGCAGAATGTCGGCGGGTGGATGCCGAGCGGGCCCGCGGGAATGAACTTTAAGATCAGGCTGTGGCGGGAGCTTCCGAGACGCTCCCAATGCCCCCACCTCCGGGTCCCCTCCCTCTGAGTGGGGGCTGGGCTTGGCACCTGCTTTACTTGTTTTTTTGTTTTGTTTTGTTTTGTTTTTAATTTTTTTTTTGACAGGCAGAGTGGACAGTGAGAGAGAGAGACAGAGAGAAAGGTTTTCCTTTGCCGTTGGTTCACCCTCCAATGGCCGCCGCGGCCGGCGCGCTGCGGCTGGCGCACCGCGCTGATCCGATGGCAGGAGCCAGGAGCCAGGTGCTTCTCCTGGTCTCCCATGGGGTGCAGGGCCCAAGCACCTGGGCCATTCTCCACTGCACTCCCTGGCCACAGCAGAGGGCTGGCCTGGAAGAGGGGCAACCGGGACAGAATCCGGCACCCCGACCGGGACTAGAACCCCATGTGCCGGCGCCGCAAGGCGGAGGATTAGCCTAGTGAGCCGCGGCGCCAGCCTTTTTTTTTTTTTTTTTTTTTGACAGGCAGAGTGGACAGTGAGAGAGAGACAGAGAGAAAGGTCTTCCTTTGCCGTTGGTTCACCCTCCAATGGCTGCTGCGGCCGGTGCGCTGCAGCTGGCGCACCGCGCTGATCCGATGGCAGGAGCCAGGTGCTTCTCCTGGTCTCCCATGGGGTGCAGGGCCCAAGCACTTGGGCCATCCTCCACTGCACTCCCTGGCCACAGCAGAGAGCTGGCCTGGAAGAGGGGCAACCGGGACAGAATCCAGCACCCCGACCGGGACTAGAACCCCATGTGCCGGCGCCGCAAGGCGGAGGATTAGCCTAGTGAGCCTAGGATGCGACCCCCGGCTCCTCCCGGGGTGGGGGTGGGTCACCAGGAAGAACTCTGGGAATGCCCTTTGTCTAAGGACGCCGACCCCAGTGAGGCTCAGTGGAGGCCCACAGAGGTCTGGGGGAATCACTTTGCAAATGCTGGGAGCTCAGGCTGCAAGGGACAAAGGCCAAGAACCCACACAGAGGTGGCTGCACCCCCAGATGCTGCTGGGCAGGAAGCCGCAGGGAGCGCTCCCTCTTGTACGAAGGGTGGGTGACCTGGGGCCCAGGGCCGCGGAGAATGACTTGACAGGGACTGGCCAACATTTGCCCGGCTGGATCCCACGACTCCCCTTCCCGACGGGCAGCCCGCCCCGCCCCACCACCGCGTGTCCTGTGCCGCTGCGCCTTCCCGAGCCACGCACTGCACGAGACACCACCGCGGAGCCCCGAACAGGTGAGGCTCCGGTGCTGCGCAGATACTGACGGGAGAAGGGACTGCAGGGACTCCTGGGAGGGGGACCTTTGTGTGCAGCGGGACGTCGGTCCCGGGGGACAGGAGGCAGCCCGGGGCAGCATCAGGTCGGGCCCCCAAGGCCCTCACTTCTTGCTCCTGGGCCGTCTCTGTCCCCATCATGGCACAGAACCAGGTACGGCTTGTTCTCGGCTTTGAAACTGAAAGGGTTTCCATCATCCGGGAAACCAGAGAGCCGACCGCTGAGCCCGATCGGTGGTGTTTCAGATGTCCTGACCTGAACCTGGTGCGGCACCACCACGGGGCGTGGGGACCACACAGACAGGCTGGTACTGACCCTGCTGCCCCATGCCTCAGTTTCCCCAGCTGCCAAGTAGGGGCGACTACACCTCCCTCACCTGGCGTTAACCTTCCCCTCTCTGCTGACCCCGACTGTGGCATTGCAATCACTGGCCACTGCACGCCAGGGACCCAGGCCAGGGACCCCCACCCCACGCAGCCATCAGCAGGGCCTGCTCACCGTGCTCCACGCCCGGCACCCTGCCCCTGCTTCACAACTCACGAGAACGGCTGGAGGCCGACCTGGCTGTCCCTCTGCCTCCACTGTTGTCCCCATCTCCACCCCACCCCTGGCCTGGCCCTAGCTGATGAGTCTCCCACACGTGACATCACTTAATGCTCACAAGGCTGCCCGGCAGGTGTTTCTGGAAGAAGCCAATCCCTACGTGGGGTGCTCATCCCTGCCCACCGCCCTTGAGCACCGCTCCGGATGGGCGCCAGCTGCCACACTGCACTGCCCACGTGGCAAGGGACCAGGGCCCCTCTGGTCAGCGCTCAGCGAAGGACACAGCCCCACGGGCTGATGGGACGCAGGGGGGTCCTTAGAGCAAGCAAGGAGAGGGAAGTGGGCCGGAGCAGACCCGCACAGCACTCACCTGAGCTATCAAGTCTCCGTTTTCCGCGTGGACCAAGATCACGGCTCCCAGCCCCTTCAGGAAGGTGAAGGCTTCATAGAGCTGCGGTCGGAGGAACAGGGATGGGTGTGAGCGGGAGACAGAGCCAGCTCCTCTCGGCACCCACGCTCACGCACCTGCTGGCCGCGGCAGGCGCAGCGGGTGCTCCCGCACAGGCCTGGCACGCCTCACTCCACGAGTCAGACCCTGGGAAGCTCTTCCCTCCCCCAGACACCGTCCAGGTCCGGAAGCAGGAGGTGGGGGGACAGAACCGATCAGCAGTCCCGGGGCCTCCCACTTTCTTCCTGCCTCGGCTCCTTGGCAACAGCTGTGGCTGTCGGTGTGACAGCTGAGCTGAGCCGTCACTTCAGCTGGTGTCACCAGGTCCGCCCGGGAGACAAGCCCACCTTCCCAAGGCTCGGCGCCTCTGAGCTTACAGACCACGGTGGGCAGGGCAAGCTCTCCGCCAGCTTCAGCACCGAGGACAAGCACACAGCTGGCAGCCCGGCACACAGCCAGGGCCAGCCCTGCCCACGCCTGACGTCTCTCACCTACGCTGAGGACCCAAGCCACCCAGGACCACGCCCCCCGAGGTGTGTGTTTCCATGGAGACGGCAGGTGCAGGAGGCCACCTGGAGGCAGAGCACCCAGACCAGCAGGTGGAATCACACCCACGCCCCTGCACCGCGCGGGACTCTTCCCGGGACACTGAACCTGTGTTCAGCCTCCCCAGTGCCCTTTTCTGAGGAGTGTCCTGGGGTACACGATTTCCTGGCCCTGCCTGAGCCCCAGAACCAACCCTGGAGCCCTTGGGAGGTGCCGGTTCCTGTGCCCAAGCCACCAGAGTGGGGAACACACTCTGAGACTCTCTGTGGGTGGCAGTGGGTGAGCCGGGGCCAGGCCGCCCACCCCACCTGGCTGTCGTAGGGCAAACGGAACGAGGGCCCAGGAGAGGCCATGAGTGACACATGCCACAGCCAGCACCTGAACCCAGAGCTCTCCCCCCGAGTCCTCACAGCCCCCCACCCTTGTCAGCTACTGCACTGACAGCCCAGCCAGCAGGGGCGGGGCTGGGCCCAGGGAGGGGCCTACCTGGCTGTCGGACATCTGGTAGAGGTCTTTGTAGGCCATGTACACCTGGAAGGAATTGACCCCTGTGTCAAAACAGACAGACAACAGTGTGGTCAGGGCAGACAGCACGTCCGTCCAGGGACAACAGTGTGGTCAGGGGAGACGGCACGTCCGTCCCAGGGACAACAGTGTGGTCAGGGAAGACAGCACGTCCGTCCCAGGGACAACAGTGTGGTCAGGGCAGACAGCATGTCCGTCCCAGGGACAACAGTGTGGTCAGGGCAGACAGCACGTCCGTCCCAGGGACAACAGTGTGGTCAGAGGAGACAGCACGTCCGTCCCAGGGACAACAGTGTGGTCAGGGCAGACAGCACATCCGTCCAGGGACAACAGTGTGGTCAGGGCAGATAGCACGTCCATCCCAAGGACAACAGTGTGGTCAGGGGAGACAGCACGTCCGTCCCAGGGCGCAGCAGCCACCACCAGGAGGGGAGGGGCACCAGAACTCCCAGAAGGGCCACCAGCATCACCCTGGGGCCGTGGCCTGGGCCCCGGAGGCTCCCCGGAGGTCGCAGCTAAGCCGAAGCTGAAGGCAGAGGAGAGCGAGGGAGTGGGGAGCAGGAGGGAGAGGGCTCGGACTCCACGGAGCCGAAAGGACACGGTGGTGGCTCCCAGCATGAGTCCTGGAGCTGCGGCCAGGGGAGCTGGTGCTTTCTGGTCTAACTTCTCGTCACTGCAGTACAAATACCTAAATGCAACTGGCCGTCACAGCCGGTTTAAACCCGACAGCTGGGTGACGTGTTGACCACGCCGGCTGACCCTCACTCTATCCAGCAAGGCAGGGGCCTGACCAGAGACTTCTGGGGGCAGAAGGACTGTTCTGGAAGCCGCGTGGAGGGTGGGTGTGCAGAAAGGTGAGGAGGAAGACGCTGGTGGCATGAGGGCAGCTGTGCAGAGGCTGGGAGCCAGGGCAGGAGCCGCACAGGTGAGCAGTCACACAGGCGGAAGGGACAGGACTCGGCCACGGCGTGTGGCAGGCCAGGGGAGCAGGGGACGGGCGGGAGGGACTTCTCCCTGGTCCACCTGCGAGTCGTTTGAGGACGGAGGCCCAGGTCTTATCTATCATTCTGTTGTGCACATCTGTAACGTGCTTTGCACACTACGCTTGCTAATGGAATTAGCAAACATTTGGACTGGAACAAGAAGAATTTGAGACAAAAGTTTAAATGAGATGGAAATGGCTCTCACCCTGAACGATAATAAAAACAAGCCAAAAGCCGTCTGCTCCCGGAGTCGGCGTCAGGGTGCGGCCAGTTAAGCTGCCACTAGCAACATCAGCACCATGCTAAGTACCAGTTCAAGTCCCAGCTGCCCTGCCTCCCATCCGCTTCCTGCTCATGCACCCGGGAAAGCAGTGCATGATGGTCCCAGTGCTTGGGTCCCTGCCACCCACGTGGGAGATCTGGATGGAGTTCTGGGCCCCTGGCTTGGCTTGGCTCAGCCACAGCTGTTGCAGCCATCTGGAGAGTGAGCCAGTGGATGGAAGATATTTCTGTCTCTCTGTCTCTGTCCCTCTCTTTCTCGGTCTTTCAAATAAGTCTTTTTTAAAAATCTTTTTTTCCAGAAAGATCAGGAAAGATATTTTAAGCTGTCTTCAGAGACTAACCTACAAGTTTGAGCCTTTAGTCAAGAGGGCTTACATGATCCCATGTGTCTTGTGAAGATGCAACATTTTGAAATGCAAAATAGAAAACAACCTACAGACGCGAAGAAAGACCAATGAGTAAACAGGCAAGACCGCAGCCAGAGGTAAATTCATAGCTTTCCATGTTGCATTTTTTTTAAGGAGAGAGGAAGAAGTCATAAAGCAAGTAAGCTTTCACAACAAGGAATGCTACAAGGACAGAATGAAAACCCACAGATGTACAAAGTAAACCACACAGATAGAAGGAATAATGAACTGGAAAACATGTGGCAGAATTAATAGCTGCGCCCTAGCACCGGTCCCCAGGGACAGTGGGGTGGCCGGCAGAGCAAGCTCAGGTTAGAAACCACAAGAGTGGGCTCTGAACTTAGACTAGAAGCAAGCATCCAACAAGGCAAACACACTCGACACCAGCAGCATTTCTGTGCAAATCCTACTTAGAAAACCTCAGGCGGTGATTACGTAGGGGAGGGGGCGGGAGCTGTGATTACCACGGGGCCAGAGAAGGGTCTTGGGGGGGGCAGCTGGCAACGCCCTGGCCCCTGCCTGGGCGGGGGGAGACCCCTTCCTAAATCACCAGGCCACACACTGGACTCGTATGGCATTTTGTCCTGAGATTAAAAGAAAAGCAGTGGAGCGGAAACACCATTCCTGACCCCAGAAGCCCCTCCCTGTGGCCTGCTTCTCCTGGCCCCCACCAGAGCTTTCCCAGGCTCCTCGCAAGGAGGCGCCGGTAGGGGACACCTGCTGGGCGGCGAGGCCCTGGGAACGCTCAGGAACTTTCTCGCTTGCTCCTTCTTTTACTCCTGGCCTCTCGGTAGCCATGGAAACAGCCACGCTCATGCAACGTGACTCCAGACCACGGTCCAGGGCTCGACGCCTGGTGGAGGCTCGGCGGAGCCCCAGTGAGGGATTGAGTCCAAGGGTCCCAGAGCACACCTGCTGGCCTCTGCAGCACAGCTGTGCACCTGCGCACGGGGCAGGCTGGCGCCTCCCCCACGGGGGCCAGGGCAGTGCGGGGGGGGGGGGGGGCGAGAGACGGCTCAAAGAGGGAGCAGAGGTGAGTGTGTGGGAAACGCCCTGGCGGCTGTCTCTCCTGCAGGAGCAGCGGTTGGCTGAGAGCTGGCTGTGAATGCGGGACACAGCTGTGGCAGGGGCCCTGTCGCTGTTCTAGTGGGGGTGATTAGCAGCAAGCAAACAAGGGAGCTGGTTTCAGGCAGAGACAGGTGCTGGGGAAACATGAAGTAGGCTGGCGCACTCTAAAAATGGACAAAATCTTGCAGAACTGCCATCAAGAAGCAGAGTCTATTTTTAAAAATGTTTGCATCTAAATGAACTCTTCAACTCTCTTTGGATAAGGAGAGGCCCAGATTGGCCGGAATGCACAGAGCAGCTCCTCGTCTCGGCTGTCGTCAGCACACAAACAGATCTGGATGAGAAACCGCCGCTGGACAGCCACAACTCCGCTAAGACCTCAGACGCCTCCCAGGCGGGGTCCGGTCACCTTGCCCGGCTGGACAGAGGCGCTCCTGAGACTTCAAGGCTCTGGCACACACGGCACAATGCCTTGTGCTAAGCAGGTTGACCTCAAACAAGATTTGCCGAATGGGGTGGACCAGGCTCTGATACATGGGAAACCCACGGTGTGTTTAAGGAAGCTGCATTCTCTTGGGTTGAAAGAGACCCTGATGGACTTCAAAACAGCAGGGGTCTCCTGGGCTGCTGACCTCCTACAGGTAGGAAAAAGCTGAGCCGTTGGGGGCTGGGGGAGGGGAGCGGTGACAGCGCAGAGGGCGAGCTGCGACCAAACCCCAGTCGGAATCTCGGCCGGGCCACTGATCGCACACACATCTGGCCAATGTCATCTTTGTTCTGCTCTTTCAAACCTCGAAGAATGTGAAAAACCAAGAGCAACAGGGACAGAGGCCACAGGCCAGCTCTGGCCCATGCAAAGGCGCTAGGCTGTCCTACCTTGACCTTGCTCTCAGGGAAGGGGCCTGGGCTCTGCGAGGGAACGCTCCCCACCCCCAGGGCGAGGTGCCACCACTTCTCCTGGTTTTAGGCAGGAGTGTGGGTTGTGGTTATTCCCATCCTGTCCCCATACTGTGCTGGCTTCAGGTGGGGTGTGAACATTACAGACCCGCTCAGGGCACAGGTCCCCGGATCAAGAGAAGCCACGCCCACAGAGCTTCATCTGCCCTCTGTGTGGAGACCGTGACAGCTACTGGGTCTGGAGCTCTATTCTGTGACTGGCTGAGAGCATGGGGGTCACTGGGGAGGAGAGAGAGGGGACCACGGATAACGTTAGACAGAACGAGGCTCCGCGGTAAACGCTCGCAGCCACAACGTCCCTTTAGTTCCTGCTATTAAGAGATGGAGGCTTCTCCCCACGCCGTGCATCGGGGCTGGTGTGACGGCTGCTCTCAGGGGCTGCGCTGGGATGCCGGCACGTGTGTGCCCGGCTCCAGAGAGAGGCACTGAGGACCCGACCTTTCCCCAGCCCCGACGCAACGTGAAGAGCCCAGGGCAGGAGAGAGGTCAGGCGATGGGCGGCAGCTGGACTGAAACCCAGCCTGAGCCGCACAGCCCAGCCTGCCCTGCAGTGGGCGTAGTGTCTCCTGCCTGACCCACCTGGCACAGCCCCAGAGAGAGAGAGGGAGAGAGGGAGAGAGAGAGAGGGTATAACAGCCAGAACCCTGCTGGAGCCAGCAGGCAGCAGAGGCTCCTCCCAACCCAGTCTGAGTCTCCAAATAGTGCCCCCCCCCCACGTCACCCCCACCCAGCATCTTTCCCCCCCTCCACAGGGAAGCAGCACTGAGCCCCGGCTCCACCTCCAGCTGCGCCCCCTGCAGAAATCCTCCCCCAGGAGACTCCCAGGCTCACCGGTTTGCTGCTGTAAACCACAAAGCCGGCCTGGTTTTGTTACTTTGTTACAGCAGCAAACCACACAGGCTCCCTGCCTGCAGGCCCATCTCCGGGTCTCCGCTGACAACACGGAGCATGTAAAGTTCACCAGATCAGCAATGGAATACTCCGACGTCCCATAAGAAGGCGGGGGGGGGGGGGGCCCTGGGGGCAGGGGGGGAAGTGCGCACACACGCGCACAGATAATCGCTAAGAGCACACAGTCCCGACTGCAGCCAGCACCGCCCTGAGCACTTGGCACACATCTCCCAACCTTTAAATGACCTCCATGGTCCAAGGGGAGAAAGGGACACGGAGGGGGGAGTGGTGGGCCCCAGGGAACACTGACAGTGAGTGGGGGATGGGTGGCCTGGTTTCCCACGTTACAGAGTGAAAAACATACTGCAGAATTCCATGCACATTAACAAAAGGCTCCATTTATCTAGAAGTTTCATGTGCACACGTACATATATGTGAGTGCGTGCATGCATGGAAGACACATGTATGTCGGCACATGTACACCGGAAAACGCTCTGCGCAGTCCCACGCTAGGTTGTCCCGTTCACCCGGGACGGCACCCACGTGTTCTAACCCTGGAACATCGATCAATACCAGCATGGCCGACACGGGTCGGCCGCCCGCAGACCCACGAGTGCGTCTGGAACTTGAGTGACGCTTTTCCTGGCCACTGCTGTTTCTCCTCTCTCTCCGAGGGAAATGTCCTGGATGTGAGGACCCCGACAAATGTCCCGCCTGCAGCCAGAGCCTGGTGGTCTCCCTCGACCATGATGAGACCCCAGCATTCCACCCCAACCCCTGGCCACGCCCTCCTGATGGCGTCCATGGCGAAGCTGTTAAACCCCACGCAGTGGGGTCGGAGGGGGACGGCTCAGGACTTAATTAGGCGAGGAAAGCAAGACACACAGCGGTCAGTCCCCTGACTGCTGACCGGACTCCCAGCAGCCACAACGGACGGGATCGGGTATAACAGGCATGAAACATGCAAACTGACAGCAGGCAAATACACCCGATAGGCTCGAGAGGAGACACCCACGCAGGGCGTTCAGCGGAGCCGGCACTCAAGCACCTCCAAGGAAAGCAATAAAGGCACAGAACCGTTCACCCATCAAACCACCAAGGCTCTCGGAGGCAGCGACGCCCAGCGGTGCAAGCAGCAGGGGACCGGAGACCGGCGTGGGCACACCGGGCCGTGCCGCATGCCGGGACACCGATCGGGCAGGAAGCACCAAGCTCCTGAAAAATGTAACCCTTTGACTTTGGGACTCCATCCCTGCGAGCCTAAGGAAGTAATTAGAAACGCAAACAAGTGCTTACGCCCAAAGACATTCACCGCAACACGGTGTACAATAAAATAAATGGAAAACCCAAGTACCCAATAAAAGGAAATTAGCTCAGCAAGTTAACCATGACATTGAGCAAATTAACCATTACATGGACTCTCACGAGCCATTAAAAAGTTCCTGATAAAATTACTCATAAAACGTTAAGTGGGAAAAAAAATGCAACTTCCAAATAACAGCAACCGTACGACCGCCCAAGGAAAGACGCCGTCTCGGCGGACGGGAATGGACGCCAAGGACACCGCACGTTAGCGGGCAGCTGCGGCTGGGGGCAGAGCCGGGGGCGGGGGCGGGAAGTCTTTTTCCCACTCTCAATTTCCTGGCTTTTTTTGCTGTTGTGTTGGAAGCAATAATCGTTTCATAATGAGAAAACACAGCAGGTGTATTCCAGTTGGAAACACATGCAGGCTCCGTGAAGTCCCCCGAGGGAGGCCAACAGTTCTCGGGGTGCCCCTGCGCCCCAGCCTAGACCGCGGTCCTGCCCTGCCTCAGCCTGCTCTGCTCTGCTCCCCGGGGTCTCGGGTTCGACTCCCCTCCATGTGATGTGAAGCATCTGTACGGGGAGGGACTCCTGCTGTGCACCCAGAGGCGAGTCAGGGTGGGGAGAGTGGTTGAAATCAGTCCCCCCTCCCTTGTGGGGCTCAGGATGGAATGCAGGAGCCACACGTGTGACCCATGTCCCTTAGTCCCAGCCCAACAGGAACAGATGCCCCCGGAGAGGCCCAAGGACGCAGCGCTGGGCCTTCCGGGAACAGAGCAGCCCTGACCGGGGCCACGGCAGACGGCACTGGCTGAGCTGGGTCTAGAAGGTGACAGCCAGGACAACAGTAGCCGGGCTGGGTTCCGGTGCAGACAGGAAAGGGAGGCTGGGCCAGTGAGGGACCCGCACGCCTGGCAGCGGAACCCGGGACACTCCCAGGGTCTCCGCAGACTCCTGGGGCCAGTGGGGGTCGGGGTGGGCAGGGGAAGGGAAGTCTGGATTTTCACTGGGTTCAGCCAATGCAAATAAAGGGATCTGTATCTCCACCTAATCTTGGGATCTACCCTAAACCAGAGACCCTGAAGTCCCCCTCCAGGGCCAACTGACCTTTGTCCTGCACCAGCACCTCCAGCTCCTCCCGGACCCCGTCATGCCAGCTGGTGACGTCCACGTGCAGGGAGTAGTCACAGCAGGACTTGGTGTCGGCCGCTTCATGCCACTTCTCAAAGGAGGCCAGCAGGCTGGACCCAGGTTCAGGAACGACGTGGTCAACTAGGGCAGAGCAACATGCAGCGTGATGCTTAGGACCCAAGCTGTTCCAGTGGTGGCCATACCAGCACCACCATCACCACTGCCTGGCACCATCAGCACCACCATCATCATCACCCCATCCCCACCACCATCTCCATCGTCATCACCACCATCATCACCACCATCATTATCACCATCATCACCATCATCATCTCCATCATCATCACCATCATCACCACCACCATCTCCACCATCATCACCCCATCAGTACCACCATCATCATCACCATCATCATCTCCATCATCACCACCATCATCATCACCATCATCACCACCATCACCATCATCACCATCACCATCATCACCACCATCATCACCATCATCATCACATCAGCACCACCATCTCCATCATCATCATCACCACCATCATCACCATCATCATCACATCAGCACCACCATCTCCATCATCATCATCACCACCATCATCACCATCATCATCACCACCATCACCTCCATCGTCATCACCACCATCATCACCATCATCATTACCACCATCATCACCATCATCATCATCACCACCATCTCCATCGTCATCACCACCATCACCTCCATCGTCATCACCACCATCACCACCATCACCTCCATCGTCATCACCACCATCAGCATGGCCCGTCACTGTCACCACCATCACCATGAGCACAGCAGTGCCATCATCACCAGCGTCTGCTGTCTCCATCACCATCATCCCAGCTGCCTGTCAGTTGCTTTCTATGTGTCAGGCAGTGCCTCGAGGGTTTTACATGAATTACCTCACTCTCACACCCATCGCACGTGAACCCCGACACACCACATGGTTCACATCACATGTGAACCCCGACAGCCACGTCTCACAGACCTCAGGGTCAGTAGTGTGTCTGAGGTCACACACGAGTAAGAGGAGGGGAGGCAACGCTCCCAGGGGCAAGCCAGGAGCCTGAACCTCCACGTGACGCCACACTGCCCCCTTGGACGACACTCAAATCCTAAGGTCACCACCACTTTCAGATCACGTAGTGTAAGGTGGACCCAGAAGGGGCCCTCCTGTTTCACACTGGCCTGACCCCACATCCCCAGCTAGCCACTGCCTCTGGCCGGGTGTCCCACGGTGCAGTCCCTACTTGGTGCCCCACCCCTGGGCAGCACCGGCCTCTGCACATCTCCAGGAGATCCCCCACCCTCCCTCCGCAGGGCCCCTCACGGCACACTCATTCCCCTTTCTAGAAACTCGGTCCCCCGGTTGCCATGGCAACACACCTAATGGCTTTTTCTGGGCCTCTTTCTTGTCCTGTTTCTTTGGCTGCTTCTTCTCAGTCTCCCTGCTGGCGCTTCCTGCTCTGCTCGTCCGTTACGTGGTCAGGCCTGGTTCTAGAAGGTGTCAGTCTGTGTGCTTGCTCATTAACAGGTAGCACCTCGGGGCTGCCATGTGGCACAGCGGGTATCCCAAGCGCGCACTAGCTCGAGTGCCAGCTGCACCACTTCCAATCCAGCTCCCCGCTAATGCACCTGGGAAAGCAGCAGAGGATGGTCCAAGTGCTTGGGCCCCTGCACCCACGTGGGAGACCTGGATGGAGCTTCTGGCTCCTGGCTTCAGCCTGGCCCAGCCCCAGCTGTTGCAGGGTAGTGACCCAGCAGATGGAAGTCTCTCTCTCTCTCTCTCTCTCTCTCTCTCTCTCTCTCTCTCTCTCTCCCTTTCAAATAAATAAAATTTTTAAAAATATGCGCCAGTTCCTCTGAGCTATGGAACCCTGACCCTGGTCATGCACTTGACCTTCCCATGGGGAGACCTCAAAAGCTCCCGAAAACCAGCAGGCTTGGAACTCCTGCAACACCGCCCCTCTCCCAGGTCACGGGCAAACCCCTCTCCTCACCTCCACCCCAGCATGGGGTAGCAGAGCCAGCAGAAGCCACGAAACCATCACTCTTCCTCTCCCCATAAGTCCCATCCTCCATCACCAACTGCTGGGACCCCGTCCACTCACAGCCACGCCCCCTCTGTCTTTAAACCAGCATCTAAAACCAACATGCTAACTTCAACCCCTTCCTAGGCAGTAAGATCCAGGGTGCACGAGCTGTTGTCTTCCCATACACATGAAGGCCATTTTTAAAAAGCTGTGACACCCATGTGGGCATGACATCATCCTGTGTCCCACCCACAGCACTCACAACATGCTCTGTGAGACACGGACCTGTGTCAGAAGCACTACAGCGAGAACGGCATTGAACCATCATCTCCGTCGTCATCACCACCATCATCACCACCATCATCACCACCATCATCATCACCATCATCATCTCCATCATCACCTCCATCGTCACCACCATCATCACCACCATCACCATCATCACCACCATCATCATCACCATCATCACCTCCATCGTCATCACCATCGTCATCACCACCATCATCACCAC
Source organism: Oryctolagus cuniculus (assembly GCF_964237555.1). Taxonomy (NCBI): domain Eukaryota; kingdom Metazoa; phylum Chordata; class Mammalia; order Lagomorpha; family Leporidae; genus Oryctolagus; species Oryctolagus cuniculus. The sequence continues at coordinate 3,897,926 of NC_091433.1, read as the reverse complement.
CATCATCTCCATCGTCATCACCATCATCACCACCATCACCACCATCATCATCATCACCACCATCATCATCACCATCATCACCACCATCACCACCATCATCATCACCATCATCACCATCACCATCATCACCATCATCATCATCACCACCATCATCTCCATCGTCATCACCACCATCATCATCTCCATTATCACCACCATTATCACCTCCATCGTCACCACCATCATCACCATCACCACCATCATCACCACCATCAGCACCACCATCATCGCCATCATCATCTCCATCGTCATCACCATCATCACCATCATCATCTCCATCGTCATCACCACCACCATCATCACCACCATCATCATCTCCATCCCCTGGGCACAGGGCCCACTGGGAGCTGACGAGAACTCCCAGCCCGCATCCCTAAGGCAGGGGGCGCTGCAACTCACTGATCATCGTGGTCCCGCCCGCCAGAGCCGCCTTGGTCCCTTGGAAGAAGTCGTCGGCCGCCGTCATGCCTTGCGAGGGCTTCTGCAGGTACGTGTTGACGTCGATGCCGCCAGGAATGACCATCCGTCCATTGGCCTCGATGGTCTTCACTCCCCCAGGGACAATCAAGTTGTCTCCGATTTGTCTGGCAACAAACAACAGACCAACCTTCAGTTCTCAAAAGCAAAATGAAAGGGGCAAACGCGCCACGGAGCCCCAGGAGTACCGGTCACTCAGCGGGGTTCAGGGGGCCAGGAAGAAGCCAGCACAGCACAGGGGGCCGGGGAGCCCGAGGCAGGCCGCCTCCCTCCGCCTGTCATCAGGGAGCCCCACTGGGGGCAGAGGGAGCAGAGCTGACTCCGCCAGGGGTGAGACCAGCGTCTCTCTCCCAGGAGGCTCCAGGTTGCTGCTCCTGGGCACCGTGCACACTGTGGACCACGCTCTTGGGGACAGAGAGACGGAAGCCATTGCGGCACTGAGGTGGTGACAATCCCCAAGCTCTGTCTGACAGCTCCTGCCATGGGCGGCACTGGGGCCGAACGGGGTCCTCCCGCAACCCCCGAAAGTGCCTGTGTCTGTAGGTCAGCAAGAATGGGTCCCCCTGTCGGAAGCAGGCTGCTCTTACAGGGCGACATCAGGACACACGGGGTGGGGGGACAAGCCAAGGAGAGCGGCCTCAGGAGGCGCCAGCCCTGCCAGCGCCCTGGCCTGGCACTGCCGCCTCCAGACCGGGGGACAGCACTCATGGTCATAGCAGCCCGAGCAGCTGAGCCATTCGGGCAACCTGGGTTCACGCAGGAGCACGGCCAAACAAGGTGACAGACGCTCTCTGGGCGTGCGAGATCTGCTGGGGGGGAGGGGAGCAGCCGGGGCGGGAGTGTCAGCACAGCTGTCCATCACGTCTGCTCCCTGGGTAACAGGTGCTGGAGACCCCTCAGCAGGAGGGAAAACTCCAAACAGGGAGGGGGGAGCCAAGCACTCAGCAGCCCAGCCCCCGGGGCCCACACGGGCACTCATGGCGACAGGCGATGGCTGTGGGTTTTTCTCGGGGGTGATGTCAAGGTGTTCAACCAGAACCAGGACAGGGACTCAGCAGCTGCCAAGGTCAATGCCTGGCTGAGCCCTCGAGATCTGACCGAGGTGACTTTATGTGAAGAATAATAATAATGGCAATAATCGTGCTCTGCATTCGTGGGATCAGCAGCACCCTGATTTTCCCAAGCCTGTCAGGGCCCCCACAGCAGCCACCCCCGCGGTGCAACGGTGCAGCCTCCTGGGCCAGGCTGTGGTGGGGCTCTCCCTTCCCAGGCCTGCAGGGGGCAGTGTGACCGCCCACCCTCAGGCCCGGTCAGCAGCCCGCCCCTCCGTCACCTCTGACTTGATTCATGGAAGCCTGTTTGGCCCAGTCCTGCCACCTTCTTTCTCCAGGAGCCAAGGGCAGAGAGCCCCTGGAAGCCACGCCAGCCCTCGCACGCCGCGCAGGCAGCGTCACCGGCTGGGCCGGGCTTCAGAGCGCTCATGGGCGTCTCGCTCAGTGCTCACAACAGCGGTTAAAGATGGGGTCACAGCCCAAATACGAGCCCCTGGCAAGGGTGGGGCACGGTCCCAGCCGACGGGGCGCTGGGGGCTCTGGCTGCCCCCTTCGGCACAGCCCGGCAGGGAGCTCGCCTAGAGTCATGGCCCAGCCCACCGGAGCAGGCGACCGTCACCACCCGAGTCCCCTCGCTGGGGGCCGTTCCTGTCTCTGGCCGACCTCCTCCCATCTCCCGGTGAGGGAGGACCACACGGGGCCCGGAGAGGGCTGGGGCCGTACCCAAGGCCACACAGCAGGCTGGCGCTGGGCCTGCCTTCCCAAGTCTGGTGCCAGGGCTCTGTCCAGCAGGCCTGGCTGCCTCTCTGCCTCCCGCACACAGGCGCAGTCACCCTCCCTGGCCTGGGGCAAACCTGGAGGGGCGCCCAGGACTCAGAAGGGAAACGGGACAAAGGGCGCGCAGGAGCGGCCTGCGAGGGCGGGAGGGCGCGAGGACGCGGGAGACCCACAGCTCCCGGGGCTAGGCCGGGCCGCGGTCGGTCGCTGCCAGGCGGGAAAGCAATGCCGGCGCTCCAAGGCGAGCAGCACCGGGGTTTAAATGCCGGGGAAGCTGCCGATTTCCACAACAGTCTAGCTAGCCCAGGTCTTACTGCTCCAGGTGTCCGTGCATACAGCAAGCGCTTAATGCAGCGCGACTGGCAACCACGTGCTCCATCTGTATACACACTGGGATCTGCAGGGCTGGGGAACCTTTTCCCTGGGGGGAGGGGGGGTTTGGATCTCAAGGCATCCTTTGCAGGCTGTGTGAACTCAACAAAGCCACCGGATTTCGAGTCCTGCCCACGGCTGCATTGGCAGAGCCAGGCCTGATGATTTCACGGGGCTGCTCGGCCGAGGGAGGGCGGGCTGGAGGCGGCCAGGTCAAACTTAAAGCAACAGGCAGCTCCCGGGGCCAGGGGCCGGGGAAATAGCTCTCAGCACTATTTTACCCTCCCATGCCCCCGAAGCGCTGGGGCCCCCACTCAAAGGGGTACTGCCCCCAGAGCTGCTTTCTGTCTACAGAAGCGGTGGGTGAGAGACCCCCAGTTTGCCTCTCGCCCCTTCCGGGTCCAGGTCGTCCCACGTTGCCGAGAGCAACGTCCTCGTGGTCTCACAGGTCCGGATGACTGGCACCGCCCTCCACCAACACTAGGGCTGTCCTCCGCACAGCCCACAAGAGGAAGGCAGCGACGGTCAGCTGCCCACGGGCTGGAGGGACACGGGGATGCACCTGCACCAGGTCAGCATCAGGGCAGGCTTCCTGGAGGAGGAATTACCTGGACTGGCCCAGAAGGGCAAAGAGGAGCCAGAGCCAGTGCCCTAGGGGGTAGGGGGTATCCTGGGGGACAGGGGGTGCCATGGGGGACGGGGGTGCTCTGGAGGACAGGGGGTGTCCTGGGGGACAAGGGGGTGCCATGGAGGACAGAGGGTGCCATGGGGGACAGGGGGTGTCCTGGTGGACAAGGGGGTGCCATGGAGGACAGAGGGTGCCCTGGGGGACGGGGGTGCCCTGGAGGACAGGGGGTGCCCTGGAGGATAGGGGTTGGCATGGAGGACAGGGGGTGCCCTGGGGGACGGGGGTGCCCTGGAGGACAGAGGGTGCCATGGGGGACACAGGGTGCCCTGGAGGACAGGGGGTGCCCTGGAGGACAGGGGGTGCCATGGAGGACAGGAGGTGCCCTGGGGGACAGGGGGTACCCTGGGGGACAGAGGGTGCCATGGGGGACAGAGGGTGCCCTGGAGGACAGGGGGTGCCCTGGAGGACAGGGGGTGCCTGGGGGCACAGGGTGCCCTGGAGGACAGGGGGTGCCCTGGGGGACAGGGGGTGCCATGGAGGACAGGGGGTGCCCTGGGGGACAGGGGGTGCCATGGGGGACACAGGGTGCCCTGGAGGACAGGGGGTGCCCTGGGGGACAGGGGGTGCCATGGAGGACAGGGGGTGCCCTGGGGGATAGAGGGTGCCCTGGGGGACAGGGGGTGCCCTGGGGGACAGGGGGTGCCATGGGGGACACAGGGTGCCCTGGAGGACAGGGGGTGCCCTGGAGGACAGGGGGTGCCTGGGGGACACAGGGTGCCCTGGAGGACAGGGGGTGCCCTGGGGGACAGGGGGTGCCATGGAGGACAGAGGGTGCCTGGGGGACAGGGGGTACCCTGGGGGACAGAGGGTGCCATGGGGGACAGAGGGTGCCCTGGAGGACAGGGGGTGCCCTGGGGGACAGGGGGTGCCATGGAGGACAGGGGGTGCCCTGGGGGACAGGGGTGCCATGGGGGACACAGGGTGCCCTGGAGGACAGGGGGTGCCCTGGAGGACAGGGGGTGCCATGGAGGACAGGAGGTGCCCTGGGGGACAGGGGGTACCCTGGGGGACAGAGGGTGCCATGGGGGACAGAGGGTGCCCTGGAGGACAGGGGGTGCCCTGGGGGACAGGGGGTGCCCTGGGGGACACGGGGTGCCCTGGGGGACAGGGGGTGCCCTGGAGGACAGGGGGTGCCATGGAGGACAGGGGGTGCCCTGGGGGACAGGGGGTGCCCTGGGGGACAGGGGGTACCCTGGGGGACAGGGGGTGCCCTGGAGGACAGGGGGTGCCATGGAAGACAGAGGGTGCCCTGGGGGACAGGGGGTGCCCTGGGGGACAGAGGGTACCCTGGAGGACAGGGGGTGCCCTGGAGGACAGGGGGTGCCTGGGGGCACAGGGTGCCCTGGAGGACAGGGGGTGCCCTGGGGGACAGGGGGTGCCATGGAGGACAGAGGGTGCCCTGGGGGACAGGGGGTACCCTGGGGGACAGAGGGTACCCTGGAGGACAGGGGGTGCCCTGGAGGACAGGGGGTGCCTGGGGGCACAGGGTGCCCTGGAGGACAGGGGGTGCCCTGGGGGACAGGGGGTGCCATGGAGGACAGAGGGTGCCCTGGGGGACAGGGGGTACCCTGGGGGACAGAGGGTACCCTGGAGGACAGGGGGTGCCCTGGAGGACAGGGGGTGCCTGGGGGCACAGGGTGCCCTGGAGGACAGGGGGTGCCCTGGGGGACAGGGGGTGCCATGGAGGACAGGGGGTGCCCTGGGGGACAGGGGGTGCCATGGGGGACACAGGGTGCCCTGGAGGACAGGGGGTGCCCTGGGGGACAGGGGGTGCCATGGAGGACAGGGGGTGCCATGGAGGACAGGGGGTGCCCTGGGGGACAGAGGGTGCCCTGGGGGACAGGGGGTGCCCTGGGGGACGGGGGACAGGGCACTCTAGCAGACGGCTCCAGCTGCAGATTGAGCAGGGGCTGCATGGCGAGTTTCATCATGGCTGGGAGAAGGAGCGAGCGGTGGGGAGGCCCGAGCTGGCTTGAAATGATCAGAGCGTGGAGCTGGAGTCGGGGTGGACAGACAGAGGAAGGGACGGTCCCTGTGCCCTGTGCACCTGCTCTTCATGGGGCACTTCAAGGACGCGTCTCTTGAGTGCTCCCAACAGCCCACGGCTTCCTCTCGCCCTCCCCTCCGCACTCCTCCTCCTCCTCCTCACTGTCGTGCAGGTGGCCCTGTCTGACCCTCACCTCGCTCAGACTGCCCGTGCCTTCCCTACCTGAGCTAAGCCCAAGCTGGCCCGGGGAGGTCTCCTCCTCTAGTCCTGATCCCAGGGGAAGAGGCTGGGGAGCCAGTGCACCCAGGTCCTTCTCGCCTCAGGGCAAGAGAACCGCAGCCGCCAGGCACAGCCAAAGAGCGGGAGGCCACAGGAAAACCAAGGCCTGGAGCGAGGCAGCAGCTGGGGAAGCAGCGTCCCCAGCGTCCCCAGCGTCCCCAGCGTCCCCCTCCCCCGTGGGGCTGGAGTTGGAGCTAGGGCCTTTGAGGAGGCAGTTATGGTTAAATGAGTCCACAGGAGTGGGACCCGCCCCCAACACGGCCCGTCCTTGTCAGAGAGAGAGAGAGAGAGCTCCAGGGGTGGAGAGAGGCCTCGGGAGGAACCGGCCCCGAAGGCACCTGGACCCAAGCCTTCCCGCGCCCAGAACAGGGAGAGGCCCATGTTGCTTTGGCCGCCACAGCGGACCCCTGGGCCGTCACAAGCATGGCTAAGAAGGAGCCAGCAGGATGCAGGAGAGGGAAACCCCGGACTGCTCCCAAGGGCCAGCCAGAGCACATTCCCCTCCCCTCCCCTCCCCTCCCTCACCCAGGTGCAGAGCCAGGGCGCCCCCCTCCCCTCCCCTCACCCAGGTGCAGAGCCAGGGCGCCCTCCCCTCTCCTCCCCTCCCCTCCCCTCACCCAGGTGCAGAGCCAGGGTGCCCTCCCCTCCCCCCCCTCCCCTCCCCTCCCCCAGGTGCAGAGCCAGGGCACCCCCCTCCCCTCCCCTCCCCTCCCTCCCCTCCCCCAGGTGCAGAGCCAGGGCGCCCCCCTCCCCTCCCCTCCCTCCCCTCCCTCCCCTCCCCTCCCTCACCCAGGTGCAGAGCCAGGGCGCCCCCCCTACCCTCCTCTCCCCTCCCCTCCCCCAGGTGCAGAGCCAGGGCGCCCTCCCCCTCCCCTCCCTCCCCCAGGTGCAGAGCCAGGGCGCCCCCCCTCCCTCCCTTCCCTCTCTCCCCTCCCCCCCTCCCCTCCCCCAGGTGCGGAGGTGTGAGCAGGTGAAGAAACAGCAGTGAATGGAGGCAGATCCCAAGAGGGAACCCAGGCCCCTCAGCCTGCAGCGTGGAGCAGCGCCCGGCAGCCTCGCCCGCCACAACAGGGCTGCACCCCCCACTGCGGGAGAGCGCCGGGTGACAGGGGCCCGTCCATACGTAGCAGAGAGCCCAGCATGCGGGACGCGGGGCGCACACCCGTGCCTGCCCAGACCTCCGTGGGCAGAACCCCCACCCACACCCCGCGGAGGCCGGCTCGCTCGGGCCCACCCACTTGATCACTCCGTCCTCCAGGTAGACGTCAGCGTAGAAGGACTGGTCATCGTTGACGACGCGCCCGCCTTTGATGAGCAGCCGGTCGCTCTGAAACGCAAAGCAGAGCATGGGTGTCAGTGTTCCGGTTCGTTCACTTCTTCCACAAAAATTCCCCAATATTTTAAACGTAAAACAGTGACCAAGGGACCGGCCTTGTGGTGCAGCCAGTTAAGCCGCTGCTTGCAGTGCCAGCATCCCATATAGGTACTGGTTCGAGTCCCGGCTGCTCCACTTCCGAATCAGCTCCCTGCTAATGCGCCTGGGAAAGCAGTGGGAGATGGCCCGAGTGCTTGGGCCCCTGCACCTGCATTGGAGACCTGGAAGAAGCTTCAGGCTCCTGGCTTTGGCCTGGCCCAGCCTTGGCTGGTGCAGCCATTTGGGGAGTGAACCAGCAGGTGGAAGATCTCTCTCTCCATCTCTCCTCTCTGTAACTCTGCCTTTTTTTTTTTTTTTTTTTTTTTTTTGACAGGCAGAGTGGACAGTGAGAGAGAGAGAGACAGAGAGAAAGGTCTTCCTTTTCCGTTGGTTCACCCTCCAATGGCCGCTGAGGCTGGTGTGCTGCGCTGATCCAAAGCCAGGAGCCAGGTGCTTCCTCCAGGTCTCCCATGCGGGTGCAGGGCCCAAGTACTTGGGCCATCCTCCACTGCACTCCCTGGCCACAGCAGAGAGCTGGACTGGAAGAGGAGCAACCGGGACAGAATCCGGCGCCCCAACTGGGACTAGAACCCGGTGTGCCGGCGCCACAGGCGGAGGATTAGCCTAGTGAGCCGCGGCATGGGATATCTGTAACTCTGCCTTTCAAATAAACAAATCTTTTTAAAAAAAAATCTCAAATATGCAGAAAACAACAATTAACAGTGGCTGCCTTTGAAGTGTGGATGTGACCAACAGCCTCTCTTTTGTCTTCTTTCAATGTTTTCCTCTGCAGCTCTGCCTTTCAAATAATTTTTTAATTAAAATAAATAAAGAGAAGTGATCAAAAAATCCCATCACGCAACTGCAGCATCTGGCGGTTCAATACTCTACCGTTCTCATTTTACCCTCAAACTCTTGATTTCGTTTTCGCTGAGCTATTTTAAAACAAATCCCAAACATCGAATAGTTCCACCTAGATTCTTCCGTGTGTCTCTGACCAGTGAGGACTCCTCAGATAAACGTACCCAGCACCCATGATCCCAACCACCCCCGGGAGCAGCCACGCCTTCCCATCAGCCGGTAATCTGCTCCCTTCGACTCGATGGCTGCAAAGCCGCGTTGCCACGACTGCTGGGTCTGAATGGGCATCCACGCCAGTCCCACACCGTGCACCTGCTCCAGTTCTCCGTCAGAATCCACCCAGCTCCTCCTCCCTTTGAAGTCATTCGTTGGTTGAAGAAACTGGGGCATCTGTGGAGCAGGAATTCCTTCACTCATTATTGAACATGCTAATGACTCATCTGGAAACCCTTCAGAAGACAGGAAACCACCAAAGACGTCTTCCGTGCAGGTTCCACTTCCACTCCGAGGGAGCTCCTGGCTCCCAGCTTCAGGCTGGCCCAGATCTGGGCTTTGCAGCTATTTGGGGAATGAACTAGCGGTTGGAAAGTCAATCAATCAATCTCTCTAATACATAAAATAAATCTAGGGGCTGACGCTGTGGTGTAGCAGGTAAAGCCACTGAATACAGTGCCAGTATCCCATATGGGCGCCAGTTTGAATCCTGGCTGCTCCACTTCCGATCCAGCTCTCTGCTGTGGCCTGGGAAAGCCGTGGAAGATGGCCCAGGTCCTTGGGCCCCTGCACCCACGTGGGAGACCCGGAAGAAGCTCCTGGCTCCTGGCTTCGGATCGGTGCAGCTCTGCTTCCGGGAGTCAGACACTGTTCAGACCCACGCCTCCCCATGGGCGCCCTTGTGTGCAGCGTCCACATGGGGGCGCTGCAGTGCCAGGGTGTTTCTCAAACTAAGCCTGGAAGAGTCCCTGTGCCTTTTTGTCGGCTCTCAAAGCCGTGTACTTCAGAGCTCAGAGGGTGTCTGGTGAGTATTGTCCAAGAAAGAAGTGCCCAGGTATGCTGTGGCACAGTGAGTTAAAGCCCTGGCCTGCAGCGCTGGCATCCGATATGGCCACAGGTTCGAGTCCCGGCTGCTCCACTTCCAATCTAGCTCCGTGCTGATGCATCTGGGAAAGCAGTGGAAGATGGTCCAAGTCCTTGGGCCCCTACCCCCACATGGGAGACCCAGAAGAAGCTCCTGGCTCTTGGCTTTGGATCGGCTCAGCTCTGACTATTGTGGCCAATTAGGGAGTAAACCAGCAGATGGAAGACCTCTCTCTCTCTCTCTCTCTCTCTCTCTCTATATATATATATATATATATATATATAAAACTCTTTCAAATAAATAAAATGAATCTTTAACAAAAAATTAAAAATAAGAAAAGAATTGCCCAGGTGTAGCGAGTTTAGAAAATTCTCTATCAGGGACCAGCAGGGTGGCTCAGTGGGTTAGGCCACCACCTACAACACCGGAATCCCATACGAGCACCAGTTCAAGTCCCGGCTGCTCCACTTTCGATCCAGCTCCCTGCTAATCCACCCAGGGAAGCAGCAATGGACAGCCCGAGTCCTTGGGCCCCTGCACCCATGTGGGAGACCCGGAGGAAGCTCCCGGCTCCTGGCCTCAGCCTGGCACAGACCCAGCCAATGAGACCATTTCGGGAGTAAACTAGTGGGTGGAAGATCTCTCTCTCTTCCTCTCTCTCCTTCTCTCACTGTAAGTCTTTCAGATAAATAAAAGAAATCATTTTTTAACAACAAGTCTGTACTGACCAAAAGCAGAGGTGATGATTACCCAGCATGTAAGCCGTGAACCCTGAAGGCAGGAGCGGAGTCCACGCCCCCCCGAGTCTCCCCAGTGTGGGAAGTCATCGGAGAGACACAGGAGACCCCCTGGGAAGTGCATGAGAGTCACACTCGGTGACAGTTTGTGCTGAACAGTTCCTAAGGAGCATTAGGGGTGATTGGAAATGAGGTTCAGAGACAGGTGTGGCCCCCCCAGGCTCACACGACCAACAAGGGTGCAGGTGGGACCCAAGATGGGCTCACACCCTGTGCAGCGTGTGGGACACAGAACCACACTTGTTCGCGACCCTGCGACACCCCCGCCCACAAGCAGAGGGGACTGAGCAACACCCCAAGGCTGTGAGCCCAGGTCCTGGAGCTGAGTTCCCTTCTCCGTGCACTAAATGTGAGTGTGAAAGCTCACAGGGGGTGTAGGCACGTGACGCGGCAGGTGAGGCACCAAGGCCCCTGCGGAGTGCTGGGTTCCCGTCCGAGCCCTGCTGATGCAGACCCTAGGAGGCAGAGCTGATGGCTCAAGGGCGGGGCTCCTGTCACCCACAGGGACCCAGACTGGAGCTCCCAGCCCTGACTTTGGCCCAATGCCATTCAGGCTGTTGGGGGATGAACCAATGGATGGGAGATCTCAATCTCTCTCTCTCTCTCTCTCTCTCCCTCCCTCCCTCCCTCCCTCCTTCCCTCTCTTGTTCTCTCTCCCTCTTTCCCTGTTATGTGTGTGTCTCTTTTTGTCTTTCTGCCTGTACTATGCATTTAAAAAAAAAAACTCACAGAACTTGAGTGAATTTCACTACACATATGATGCTATATATAGACGCACATTTCAAATCGCCTTAACATGAGATCCAGACACCTGCAAGCGAAAAGAGCCCCAGGGCTCCCGCCGCTCTCTCAGGATCCCCATGATGACTGAGCAGTTAGCAGACGCGACTGTAGCAAACTCTGCGTGGAAGTTTGCTGTTTGTAAACTTTGAAAAAAATCAAAACACCTAATGAAAAATTCAACAACGATTTCACAGCTGGAGTGTAATGGCCAGGCTGTGCCAGAGACAGCCCACGCGTTCCAATGTGACGGCAGGAGCCTGCGGGGAGGCCGGCCCCGCCTGGCTCACAGCCCTGCAGCAGGAGCAGGCAAGAACAAGGCACCAGAGGCAGACGGAGGGAGGTTCCAACCCGGACCCCGCCAACGATCCACGTGACTGCTAACTCCTCCAAGCCTCAGTTTTCTCATCTATAAAATGGGGTGACTGTCGCTGTGCCTCAGAGCTGCTGTGGGAGTGTGATGGGGGTGAGTGGAGCAGAGACCTGGCAGGTGGCCTCCGGAGGGCGTTGTTCAAGCGCTGCTGGCGTGCCCAGCAGGCACTGCCTGGCATAAGCATGTAAGAGGCGGCACAAAAATCAAATCAACTCAGGTCACCAAGGCCAGGCCTTTGGAGGCTGACAGGAGGGGAGGGGACTTCCCGGCACCAGGAAGCCTCGACTTCAGCCCTTCAAGGGGACGCAGTTTCATCTGACCTTGGAGTGGCCACCAGGTTGGCAAACTGTGCCGAGGGCCTTACCACTGTCCATGCCCTCTGCCCTTCAATTTGTCCACAGGATAGCGTCCTGCACGGGGTCACGGAACTACACACAAAGATGCGATCCAGAACCAATTACAGCAGCACAAGCACACTACTCATATGACCACTCAGCTACGTGATGACTTTCTAAGGAGTTCCAGGGACAAGTGGGACATTAGGGAAAAGGCAAAATACAAAAGCATCTACTCCTAACCCCCAGGAAAGTGGCTCTAATAGTAACTGACCCCCCAAGTGGAGACTCTGGGTACCCAAATCCCCAGTGCCAGTTACTGTGCACTCCTGTCCCCCCACACCCCAGGCACCCACAGTCACTGTGCCCCTGGCGTCCTGGGTCTCTAAGAGCCAGCAGGGGTCTCCCACAGCATTTAGCAAAGACGGGTGAGTGGGAGAGGGAAGAGAGAGGAAAAAGAAAGTAAGTTTGAAAAGAGAGAGAGAGGAGAGGAGAGGAGAGGAGAGGAGAGGAGAGGAGAGGAAGGGAGGGAGGGGAGGGGAGGAAGAGGAGAGGAAAGGAGAGAAGAGGAAGGGAGGGGAGGGAGAGGAGGGGAGGGGAGGGAAGAAAAGGGGAGGGGAGAGGAGGGGAGGGGAGAAGAGGGGAGAGGAGAGGAGGGGAGGGGAGGGGAAAGGAGGGGAGGGGAAGGGAGGGGAGGGGAGGGGAGAGGAGGGGAAGGGAAAGGAGGGGAGGGGAAGGGAGGGGAGGGGAGGGGAGAGGAAGGGGAGGGAAAGGAGGGGAGGGGAGGGGAGGAAGAGGAGGGGGAGGGGAGGGGAGGGAGGAGGGGGAGGGGAGGGAGGAGGGAGAGGAGGGGAGGGGAGGGGAGGGGAGGAAGAGGAGGGAGGGAGAGGAGGGGAGGGGAGGAAGAGGAGGGGAGGGAGAGGAGGGGACGGAGAGGAGGGGAGTGGAGGGAAAGGAAGGGAGGGGAGGGGAGGGGAGGAAGGGGAGGGGAGGGGAGGGAGGGGAGGAGAGGAGAGGAAGAGGAGGGGAGGGAGGGGAGGGGAGGGGAGGGGAGGAAGGGGAGGGGAGGGGAGGAAGAGGAGGGGAGGGAGAGGAGGGGAGGGTGAGAGCAGGATGGCGAGGAGGGGAGGGGAGATGGAGGAGAGGAGGGAGACAGGCTCACAGGAGGTGGACGGCCGACTCACAGACCCAACACCTCTGCTGTCTGCTGTTTGGACTCCCTGAATGCCTGGCCCCCGCGGTTGGGTTGGACCCTAGGCAGGGGCAGAGCCTGCACTACTGGGATGGGCCAAGAGGCCTCCCCCTGAGGGGTCCCCTGAGCCCTGGGACGGGCAGCAACCAAGTCTCCAAGGCCTGACGTTGCATGAGCTGGAGGCCGGGCAGAAGAGGGGAAGACTTCTCCAAACCTGCAATTCTCCCCCGTCCAGCCCCGAGGGGGAGGAGACCGCAGGGAGCCATGCGAGCCTCGGCCATTTCTTCCCCTCCAACAGCAAAACAAGCAGCCACACTCCCTGGGGACCGTGCCCCACCCTGTCCTCCCTGGGTGAGGGAAACAGGGAGCTTCCCCGGTCACGGTGGGAATTAAAGCTGCCCTCCCATCACAAAGTGGCTGTCAGAGAGTGGACAGATCCACTGCGGGCCGGAGAACATCAGAGGCGCTATTCTTACGGAACCAGCACTTATCCAAAATCACTGGTTTAGCAGCCCCGGCTACCTGGAAAATGGCAGAGAAGCAAAGCCGTGATTACAGGGACAGAAGCAACAACGTCGTCACAGCCGGACACGCAGGCTGGACTCTGGGGGCACCAGCCCACAAAGTAAACAGTCATGGGCTCCCGGAGCCCAGGTGGGCGCTGTCCGTGGTGCTGACACGCTGGGCCTCGGGGATGGGTGCAGCTTTCTCTGAACCCTGGGTGCTGGTGACCCCTCCTCCTCCCCTCACCAAGCCCTGCAGTTAGTTCCACTCTGCCTTCATTTCTCGGCGTGGTGGCAAATTTTTCATTTCTATGTCCCCAGAGAACCGAAGCAATCACGCCTGATGTAGCACACAGTATGTAGCCGGTTTCAGGTGTTTGGAGGTCTTAGTGTCACCCACCAACACCTCCATTCTCCCGCCCCAGAAGTCGGGTGAGGGCAGGCAGCCCCGATGTCCTCCCCTACAATGCTCCCCGAGTGCACCGATCAGAACTTGGGGTCAGTGAGTGGGTGAGTGTCCACGCAGATCGGGGTGAGGTGGCCCACACATCGGCCGTGGGGAGGGTGGAACGCTCAGGGCACTGGCTGGCCAGTCACTCCTGGAATGATGAAGATCTCCCCTCATGCATGGAAATGAGCCTCAGTAGTCAGGGGAGACCTGCTTTGCCAGAAATGTGCCTGTCCCTGCGGTGAGTGCCGGTGGAACCCCCTTCTCTTCAGACCAACGAAATGTCCAAGTGCATCTGGAAGGTCACAAACCCTTCAAAGCCCACAAGCCAGGGACAGCCAGGCTCACTCAAAACCCAACAGGACAGGGACGCACGCTCCACTCACACCCAACCCGGGGCACAGTACCAGGCCTTGCAGACCCTCAACACGCCCTGGAGTTGCCTGTCACAAACCCCAGTCTGCACACCTTCATGCAGGCTTTCATGGAGCAGACCCAGACAAGGGCCAGGACTTGCAGTGTTCACCACAGCCCTAGACAGCGTGACGCAGGCTCTCCGTGGTGTGTACCTGTTCCCAACTCTTCCTGCCCTCCCACGCCCGCCATGTGTGGGTACAGCGCAGCCCCTTCCCACATGACTCGCTCTGTCCATGAGAACAAGACAGGCCATGCACGCGGCAGCCCAGCACCAGCGGCAGGAGGCAGCAGGTCCAGCTCTCCCTGAGAGCCCTCCGCCCCTGTGAAGACCATGTGGCCAAGGAATGGCTGCCCCAAGACGAGGCGTGAGGAGACGGGAACCACACAGAAGCCTGAAGACAAACCTAGCTGAGCTGGATATGCCTCTGCCACCACAGACCCCAGTGCGATACAAACACTGGCTGCTCTAAGCCCAGAGTTGGGATGTCTGCTATGTAGTGCTATCACATCGTAGCAAATCAGTAAGCCCCCCTCTGTGCCGGGGGGCTTCGACACTGCTGCCTCTGAGGTTTTGTAGCTCAGAGACTTCATACTTCCCCACTCGGTCCCCCCTCCCGGCTCTGCACCCCCAGGTCTGTATGCGATGCTATCCGGCCCAGCTGCACACCCACACCCACGCTAATTCCTAGAAACCAGCCCATCCGCCTTTGACTTCGCCTCAGGGGACAGCTGACCAGCCGCAGGCCCTGGGCCTCACTCTCCAGAAAACCAGCCCAGGAAGCAGCAAGCAGCGGGAGCCGAACCTAACGAACACACACGCCTCCTCCCTGCCCCCATGGTGGATCAGAAATACAGGCAGTCCCTACGGACCGCAGGGCTCCTCAGCGCACTCCCACGTTTCCATGACAACCTGCGTCCCCAGCCCCACCACACCCGAGGGCTTGTCCGGCTGATTTGAAAATGACACAATTCTATCATGAGCCTTTGTGCCGCTGCAGGATGATGGGAGCATCCGCGCCTTCACCCATGTCTGCTTCCTTGTCTCTGCTTCTTCCCGGACAATGAGAAACCTGGAGAGAAACCCTTTGCCTTTAAGAAAATCTCAATCTTTGAACTCATACTAAGTGTCAGTTCTGCACTATCCGGGTTTTCAGTTTTTATTCTTTTTTTTCTTTATGTGAAGGGTAGAGTTACAGAGAGAGAGAGAGAGAGATCTTCCAACCACCGGTTCACTCGCCAAATGACTGCAATGGCTGGAGCTGGGCTGGTCCAAAGCCAGGAGCCAGGAACTCCATCCAGGTCTCCCATGTGGGTGCGAGGGTCCAAGTACTTGGGCCATCTTCTTCTGCTTTCCCAGGCACATTAGCAGGGAGCTGGATAGGAAGTGGGCCACGGGGACTCGAACCAGCACCCATGTGGGATGCCGCCAGCTATGCCACAGAGCCAGCCCCATCCAGTTTTGTATCGGTTTACTTGTGTTGCTGTAACAAGATACCTGAGGCTGGGCACTGTATAAGGAAACAGTTTGTGGCACAGTGGGTAAAGCCCCCGCCCAAGTGCTGGAATCCTATATCACAGTGCTGAGTCGAGTCCTGGCTGTCTCGCTTGCAACCCAGCTCCCTGCCAATGTGCCTGGATACGCAGCAGAAGATGCCCAAGTGCTTGGACCCCTGTGCCCACGTGGGAGAGCTGGATGGGGTTCCTGCCTCCTGGCTTCAGCCAAGACCGGCCCAGGTATTGTGGCCATTTGGGGAGCAAACCTGCAGATGGAGGACTTTTTCTCTCTCTCCCTCTCTTCTTTCTCTCTCTCCTCTCTCTCATTGTCTCTCTCCTCTCTCTCTTTCTCTCTCTCTCCTCTCTCTCATTCTTTCAAATAAATAAATCTGAGGAATGAAAACAGAAAGAAAAGAAGTTTGTGGATCTCACAGCTGAGATGAGACAGCCCAGGGGCTGAGCCCGCAGTGAGGGAGGAGGGGAAAGTAGGCGGCCATGTGCAAGAGCAGGGATCGCATCAGGAGGAGGGAGCCAGGGAGATGCAGGGGCCAGGCTCGCTCTCCTGGCCACAAGTCACTCTCCTGGGAACTAATGGTGTCCCATAAAAACCTCATTAATTCCATGGTGCCCCAGTGCCTTAATCATCCCCCCACCCCACCCCAGTGCCCCACCCCTTAGAGGCCCTGCTAATCCAGGGGACCGGGTCCCTCCCATGACCCGCACAGCAAGGCTACCAGTGAAGGAAGTTGGAGGAGTCAAGTAACCTGCTCCTCATCACAGTCAAGTGACGGCAGGGCCAGAACCGGACCCTTGGACCACGTGGCTGTCCAGCGAGGGTCCGGTCAGTTAGCCCAGGGTGATGTTCTCCTCACTCTACTCAGGCACTGGGCTCGATCCTCAGTTGCCCCCTCTCTGAAATGGGCATGAGCAGGGACTGGCCATCCACACCCCCAGCTATTGGTCAAGTGCACAGTCCATCCCTGCACCCGCCTGCCCTCCTGACGATACCAGGGACATGCCGAAAGTGCCTCCTGTGAGTCAGGGGCACTCACACTACTGCCTTGTGGGGCGCCCACTTCCCAAGGCCACGTGTGGCTCCCTGGCTAAGGACAGGAGCGGAGGCCACACCACCAGGGGTACCGGCCAGGCCCCACCTCCTAACCCTGCCCAATGGGCGTGTGCTCTGATGAGCATCTCCCATCTGCAGCACAGAGGGACACTTTGAAAATTACATGAATTAACACACGGATAGCCTTCGGGACAAGTCCCAATTTCCCTTGAAGTCCTTGCAACATGGGGAGATGGACCTCACTGAAACACTCAGTTCTCCCTACCCTCTCACACCCCACACCAGTAGCTCCACCCACCCTGCAAATGTCCTGGAGCCATCTGCCGATTCCCGTCTCTCACTGCACCTGCTACCACCTGGCTCCCTTCTGGCCACCTCGTCCCCTCCATGCGACAGGTGCCAATCTGAAACACGCACCTGCCCTCCAGACCCTCCGCAGGCTTCTCCTCCCCCACAGGACACAGTGTACCCCCAAGACTCCCCCGTGCCCGCCAGGTCCTCTCTCAGCCACGTCCCAGCCTCTCCTCCCACACGCCGGCTCCCTCACCATACTGCACCTCCTTCTACAGCCTTCTCGCCACGCAAACCTTCTGCCAGACCTGCCTTCCCCCTGGCCCCTCGGCCTGCATGGTGTCCTGACTCCACGGCCGCGAGGGCACTCCTTGGAGCTCCCACACATGAGGCGTGCAGCTCCGTTGGCGTTTGTTCCTGGTGCCTCATCTTCCAATCACCTGGACGTGTCCTATTTCCCCCGTGAGCCTTGGAGGCCCTTGACTTGCTGCCAGACACAACAGCTTATTCCCGGGCAGCTTCCTAGCTGGGGGACGAGAGGATGAGGAGTAAGATCCTGATCCTCTCCAGGCTACAGTTTCCTCGAAGCCTGGAGCTGCTGAAAGCTCGCGGCGCGTGAAAGCCTGGCTGCTCGAAGCCCCACGTTCCACACCAACGCTCCGTGTTCCTGCCTTTGAGGAAGCCGGAAAAAGTCCCCGCTGCTTCTCACAGGAGAAGGTCCTCGGGGCTAAGTGTCTTCCAGCGCCTCCGGGAACAGCAGTGAGCAAAGCAAAGGGCCTGGAGGGGCTCTGAGCACTTGAAAGGGCTCTCCAGGGCTAAGACAGCAAACAGGAGACCGCCTCGCCTGACAAACACTGACTGTGCCTCCTGCAAGCCAAGGGCTTCCACACTGTGGCCTTGTTGAGTGCTCCCTTTGCAAACAGGCATTGTGGCTCGCTGGCTAAGGACAGGCGCAGGACCACGGGGTTCTGACTGGGCTCCACACCTCCTAACCCTGCCGTGTGGGCGACGGCTGCTTTCTGTGCATCCGTTTCCCAGGGGGAAAGTGGAGCACAGCAAGAGGCGGGCAGACTCGCCCTGCACACAGGGAGCACCCACGAGCGAAGCCCACGTCTGTGGAAGCAGTGGTCTCCTGTCCTCAGAAGCATGTCAGGAAAGGGCGGGGGCAGGGAGAAGTAACAGGCAGATGCTCTTTCCTCCCCAGAAACCGCACAAGCAGAAAGAACAAAATTGCATCTTTATTTAAAAGGCTCCTTTCAACTCTGAGGACACAGGAATCCAGTGTTGGCTGAGCGCTCAGTGGGACCGCACCCCCAGGGTCCTCGCGTAGGATGTGGTAGAAAGCACACAGGCAACATCACTTGGGAGCAGGCACACTATTTCCTCAACAGCCGCCTGCTTGCTCTCTGCCGTTCGGCATCAAATCCACTGAGTCTGCGCTGGCACAGACCGGGAGGGGCGAGGACCTGCTCCATGGTGGTCCGGCTCCCACGAGCAAGGTCTCTGCCGCCAGCATTTGCTTTCTGGTGTGAAATGCACTGAAGCCCCTTAGCGAACCACATCTTCCCCCTCCCCCCTCACTGCTCGGATTAACAGCGTAGAAGCCCCTCTCCCTCTCTCCCTTCTCTTTCCTTTGAGCCCAGATGCCCTTCAGGCCACCCCCCTCTATTTCTGGATGGCACCACCTCAATGCCGGATCCTCAGACGGGCGCTTGTTAAGGAGGCCAGCGACAGGTGCGCCTAACACCTCATCCAGCTAAGCAGCACATGGCTATGGGTCACCGGTGCACAGCAGGGCCCCCGGGGAGGTGAGGAGGACAAGAGCCATTGTCCACGTCCCTAAAGTTCATGGTCAAGTGCAGGTAGAATGGCCTGAGAGGCTGACCCACGCTGCTCCAGCAGGGGAGCGTACAGTTTGCAGCCCCAGGAAGAAGGCTGCTCCAGGGTGAAGGAGTATGGTGGACGCATAGCAGAGGGCTTTGTCTCCCAGACAGTGTGGGAGGATGACCTAGGTGCCCCGGGGCACAGGCCCCCCGAGGGCGTGGCGAGCCGCAGCCTCACAGGCCCACCTGAGTCCTGCTGCTCCCCTCACCTGCTGCTTGCAGCCCGGCATCTCCAGGAAGCACCGAGACCCCCTCACCTCCTCAAACCAGCATCCATGCAGAGTTGTTCTCTTTCAGAATACATTTCCGACTTGGTCATTGTATCTCCCTAAGACAGAGGTCCTGAGCCCCACTGTGCTCACGGCGTACCTTCAAACAGCGTAAAACTGTGCAGGATTGCAAAGGGCTTAGAGACCTGAAACATCAGGTCAGCAGCTGCTGCCACACAATCCCGCCACAGGGTGACTGTGTCTGTCTCACAGAGCCTTCGACAGCTCCGCAGTGCACCTGTGAGCCCTTCAGCACCATGGCGCTGTCCACTGCCCGGGCCTGCTGTCTCACAGGATTGCGTGGCAGTCGTCTGGTGGCCCCTTCCCGTGGGACCCACAGCAAATTAGACTCTGTTAACATCACTGTGCCTGTGAGTGCTCAGGGGTCCACCAGACGGATGCTGCCAGAACACTGCAGAGACCTGGTTTGGAGCAAGCAAAAATTTAAACTGCATTGTGCATAGCAAGTAAAGCCGTCTCCTGCGATGCCAACTTCCCATATGGGTGCAGGTTCTTGTGCCAACTGCTCCACGTCCAATCCAGTTCCTACTGATGGTCTGGGGAAAGCAGCCGAGGATGGCTCAAGTGCTTGGGCCGCTGCTACCCATGTGGGAGGCCTGGAAGAAGCTCCTGGCTCAGTCCTGGCCACTGTGGCCACCTGGAGAGTGAACCAGCAAATGGAGGATCTACCTCTCTCTCCCTCACTCTGTCTGCACCTTTGACTTTCAAATAAATAAATGAATATTTAAAAAAAAAAAAGCTGGCCACAACTCAGCGGTCCCTCTGCAGAGGGTTTTTCCAGTGCCCTACCACATTCACTGCACATGGACTGAGGACCACCGACTGCTGAGGGGTCTTGCTTTTCCCATCTCCTACCAGTGCCTCTTGCACATGGCCCTCCAATCCCTATCTCCGGCTCTTGCCTCTCACTGCCACTCGAATCAGCATTTCTAATTGCCCACGGGGATTTTCTGTTTGCTGTTTCATTCCCCCCATGCCTGTGACAGAGACCAGCCAGGAACCAGGAACTCAATCCAGGTCTCCCCCTGGGTGGTAGGGACTCAACCACTTGGGACAGCACCTGCTACCTCCTGGGCGTGCACCAGCAGGAAGCAAGAATCACGAGCGGAGCTGGGACCCAGCCCAGGCTCTCTGGCACGGATGTGGTGTCCGCTGCACCGTCACCCGCCCTGGACTCCGCGTCCTTCCGTGCCGCCCTCATCATCCCACCTCCCAGCTCAAGAGCTGCCAGCAGCTTCCGATAACCAGCAGAAGAAAACCAGAGGTGCTGGACCTGGACCCGCAGCACAGAGCCTAACTCTCACTGCACTGAAAAGGAACCTGCGGCCCAGGAAGAGGAAGTGCCTTGCCCAAGATCACACAGTCCACGCGCGTCTGCGGCAGACCTGGAAGCCTCGCGCTATTGCCAGCACTCGGGGTGCATCCTGCCTGACCCAAAGCCTGGGACGATCCCCCAGACCCACTCCCACCCCAGGGCTCCTCACTCCCCCTGGGCCACATGTGCTCCTCTGAGCAAGTCTTCTGCACGCGGTTCCACCTGCTGTGCCTGCTCTTCCCTTCTCCCCTCCCATCAAATCCTTCAACACCTGGCTCCGCCCCCTCCAAGCCCCAAGGAGCCACCTCCTGCTGCTTCTGCCCATGCCCAGCCCTCTCTTCTCTGCTCCACGGGCCGCCCTGCAGCCGCGTTAAGCTATTTTGTGTGCACGCACTCTGCCACCTGGCTGACAGCCTCATCAAGGTCAGAGTCTTCGAAGTAGATATTTTTAGGGGCACAGTCCCAGGAGCAAGAGCAGGTGTGTGGTTAACACTCGCTGCTGGGCTGGGCTGCCACTGTGACTTCCCACTTCCTCAAATAGAGGAGCCTGGGCTCGCAGAAAAGAACTAAGACACAGAAGTCACCCGCTGGGTGCCAGGTGCACCCCTCTCTAGTGTACTGGGTGTGGTCCATGTAGTTCATTCCCTGCCCAAGTTCATTGCAAGAAACCAGTCTGCAGGGCAAAGGCGGCACAGCCACGCCACGGCAGACACCACAGGCCAGTGTCTCTTTCATGTCCACTCAGAGACACTTCACGAATCTTAAACGAAATGTTTCTCCGTTAGCACAAGGTCCTCCTCTCCTCCCTCGCATCCTGAACTTGGCATGACCAAGGTGTCTGCTTCTCCTCCCCGGAGGGCAGACTCAGGGCGGCCCCTCCAGCGGTCCTAGTCAGGGGCGTGTTTGTTCTTGTCTTCTGAGACCGCCGTTCCAACATCCGCTCTCACCCTGCGCACGGAAAGGTGTCTGCGGGCTTCTTACATGTTCTGTGCAGAAAGGCAGGGACTGACTGGGCGGCCGTGGTGGAATCTCACCTCCGGGAAGCAGCACACAGGCCTCACGCTTTTTTGCATATTTGCACTTGACACTCACTGTCATGGCTACGTGACCTTTCTTCTCCGCCAGACGGAACACACACACACACACAACACAGATCCTCTGAGCAGCAAACCCAGCCCATCTCTCCCTCCTTGAACATGGATCCTTCTGCAAGCTCTTGAATCTCAGCTTAAAAAAAAAATAAAAATAAAAAAAGAGAGCTATTCGGGCTGCCTCCCTCCCCGCCCTGTTCTGAAAACCAAGTCAGAGATCCTGGAAATGGTGGTGAAGGCTTGGGCAAAGCAAAAGCACACACGTGACCATGAGATCTTGCTTTTAATCACCATGAAGCCTTGCGACCACGGCAGGGGACACTCTGGACACCCCGCCCCCACTCCCCGTGGAGCAGGCTCCCCCTCGGGGGGGCTCGGGGACAGAGCCCCAGCCCCAGCAGGCCCTGCAGCCATGTGCCTTTGTTTGCTCGGAGCCACGCCCAGGGTGTTCTACTCTAGACCACACCGTGGGCCCTGGGAAACCGCTCTGGCTACTGCGGCTGCGTTAATCCCGGCTGGGCCATTCATTAAGGGAAAAGCCACCCAGGAGAGGGAGCTGTATAAATATTTTAAACACTCCTCAGGAGCAGAACTACGAGGCAGGCGGGGCTCTGACCTCCGAGAGCGGCTTGTGGGGGGGAGAGGGGACAGACTCCATGGCCACCGTCAGCCACTATAATCGTCACCTCACAGCCCATCTCTCCGCCTCCATCCACGCTGTGCCCCTGCCTGGCACACCCCTCCCTCCCCCAGCCCTAGCACTTCTGAAGTCCCTAGTGACACTGGGGTCTTTGTCCCCCAGGGTTCAGATGGCAGAGCTGAGCCTGGGAGGGGCACACAGTGACCGAGCATCCAGCGGGTGGGCACCTGGGGCTGCGCCTTCTGCCGCTCCTCCCCCACCCCTTCCGGAGCTCCTTCCCGGGCCCCAGGTCCCTCCAGAGGCCACACTCACACCACGGCTTCCATCTGGGGCCCCCTGATGCCGACTTCTCTCAGCTTCTCCAATGGCCACCTCCTTTGCCTCTCGGCCCCCACACGCCCCAGGAAGGCACCTGCTCTTCTCTCTGCCCCCTACACCGGGGGGGACCAGGCTGAGGGTCCCTGCTGGGGCCTCCTCCAGTCCTGTACTCGCCCTCATGACACCCAGACACCTGTCACCTTTGTCACCTTCCTCACCATCTCCTGCTGAACTCAGTCTGCTTAGCTTGGGGGGAGGGGCAGGGAGGCATCTCCCTCCCAGTTTCCCTGGCACCCAGTCTTACTGACAGAGCAAACGTCTGCTACGGAACAGGTGCACACACAATGCCACCCTCCACAGAGCGGCATGCGGAAGAGCTGCTCCTGCCCCGGGTGTGCGGGAACCTGTGCCCCACAGCGCCCGCCCCGCGCTTGTCCTCTGTGGTCTGTGCCATGAGTCCTTCCGGCTGGGGCAGGCTGTGTGCCACCCCACACACACACACAGAGGCCTGGTCAGGGCTGAGGGCCAGCACGCTTCCGGCCACTCATTCAGAAGCTGCCGAAACCCCTTCTGAAGCCACACCCCCTGCCCCGCCCACCCACTTTGGCTATCTGAGCACAGAGGTCCGTCCAGAGGGGCATGCGAGCAGGGCACACACACACCCTTCCCTGACCCAGCTGGCAGTTCATCGCCACCCCAGAGGGTCACAGCCGGAGGCGGGGTCCCCCCGGGGCTGAGCAGATGGGGCGGCACTCCCATACACCCCAGGACACCTGGGTGAGGAGAGCAGCCTGTTAAACGTTCATTCTGGAAACTGCAGCCTGCAGGGCCAGAGGCCAGTGATGGGTCCTCTCCTGACCCACGGGTCTCCTCCACGGGTCCCGGGGAGGCAGGGACCTGTTCACACAACAGCCCGCCTGCTTTCTTCCCATCATCCACCTGGGCTGAACACATTGTTCCCACTGATTCTCTGCCAACAACACATGTGTGCGAACGGCCATTCAGTCCTCCGTGTCTCAGAGGGCAGAGCCCACGGATGGAAGGGAGGTGAGCTCTACTGTGAGCAGTCACACCTCTGTGCGGGCCAAGGACTGTTGGCCAGACTCCTGACTCAGTCCAGAGTCAGGGGACACGGGGCCATGCAGGGGCAGGGGGATCCAGGTTACCCACCCACCTCCCTCTCAGGGGGCTGCACCCCCAGCCCATGTGCTGGCCTCTGGGAATTTAGCGTGGACAAAGCCTCCTTCCAAGGGCTGCTGCAGGAGTCAGAAAGCATTGCACACATCCGGCAGGTGCGAGGAAAACGTCCCTCACGCTCCCCAAGCCCAGGCTGACCCCTTGCAGGTGCTTCTGGCCTCTGCACCTGCAGCCCTCAAACCCCAGGAGTCACCTGCAGGTTTCCACCCTGCCCCAGAGCAGCCTCGCGGGCACCTGGCTGCGCCTGCAGCCCCACCCAAGGCTCACAGCTTGTGGCCCGCAGCGCTGGGCAGCCCTGTGCTCCAATCGGATGCCAGGCAGGGCGGGGGCGCCGGCTGCGGCCCACAGAGCCCTGGGCGCCCCACCGAGACAAAGCATAAAGGCCAGGGCGCCTTTGTTTCCGGCCACACCCAGGGCCACAGCCCCGCGGCTCAGCCCCTCCGCGGTCATCCCCACCCTCCCGCGGCCCAGTCCCAGTGGCCTTAACCCTTCCGGGGCCGGGGCGGCCAGCGCGCGCCGCGGGGTTATTTTTAGCGGCGGTGAGGGGTGGGAGGCGCTCCCATCATGGCGCTGTCTCTGGGTCCCGACTTCGGTCCTCCCGTGCAGGGGCCGTGCGTCCACCTTCCCCCGTCCTCGGGAGGGGACGGCGCCCGGCGGCGAGGAGCAGCGAGGGCCTGGCGCAGGAGGCCCAGGTCCTCCTCCCCATCCCCGCGCGGGGGCCGGGATCCCCGGGCCCCTCCCTCTTTTGTTCGGCTCCGCATCCTCTCCGGCCGCACGGTCCTCCGGCGCATCCCGTGGGGGGAGGGGGCGGCAAGCCCGCGGGGAGAGGGGCCGGAGGCGCCGGCCCCGCCCCGCCGTGCGGGACTCCCCCCTCATTGTCCCCAGAGACTGGGGGAGGGGGCCGCCAGGCCGAGACCGGCCCCGCCCCACCCGCGGCGACGCGGCAAGCTTCGGGTGCCGCCCTTGCCGGCCCCCCACGGACCCGGGCCCGGGCAGCGACACCCCCACCCCCACCCACCCCACGGAGGACGGCGGCAGGGCCCGCTTACCGCTTACCGTAATATGCGGGATGCTCTTTTTGCCCTGGTAAGACATGGCCCCCTCTGGCGCCCTCGGCCCGGCCGGCACGTACGCGGCTGGTGCGCCCTGTCGGCCTCGTTCTCGGCCCCGCAGCCCGGACGGCCCGGAGGGACGCGGAGAGGCGCGCAGGCTCCTCGCGCGTGGCTGCCCGGCTGCTCGGCCCGCGCGCCGCCGCCGCCGCTCGGCTGCCTGCACCGCCCGGCTCGGCGAGGAGGGCGGGAGGAGGAGGGAGAGGCGAGGGCGGGAGGAGGGGGCTGCAGACAGACAGCTCCTCCCGGCGGCGCGGAGCCGAGCCCGATTCGCCCCTCTCGGCTCGAACCAGGAAGCGCTCGCCTTCCGATCCCCCCTCTCCGCCTCCGCCCCCGCCCCCGCCCTCCCGCGCGGTGCTCACGCCCTGGGCAGGGCCGGGGCCTCGCTCTTCCTGCGGTTGGAAGGGTCTGGTTTCCAGATTCCTTTTAACCGCAAGAGCCGGCCCTGGGGTGCGCAGGCGGAGCCCGCGGGCAGCGCCACAGGTGCGTGGCGCCCGCACCAGGGATCTCCGCCACACCTGCGCCGGGGAGGGGAGCGGGCCAAGAGCCAGGGACCCGCCCCGAGTGCTGGGCGCTCCTTCCCGGATCGCGCCCCACGCCCGCGCCCTGCGGCCCCGTCTGCCCACCCGCCGCGCGGCTCCCTGAATGGATCACGCGTTTTCCATTGCCAGTTCCAAGTCTTTATTCCCGCCGCACCCTCTCCCACCCTAGACAAAAGGACACCATGCTCCCACAATCATCTCTAGGGCCTTCCTCTCCAGAATGCCATCCACCACCCCAGCCTGGAGCCAGCCTTCCCCGAGGGAGCGCCCCTCCCAGGCAGAGGGCCTGCTTCTGGACAAGGCCCTAATTCACGGCCGGCCGGCCCACTGGCTGCAGCAGCTGTCAGCACACAGCCGCCTGGCGTGGAGGCCACCGGGTCACCCACGGGCTTCCTGCCAGACCTAGCATGCTTGCAGAGCGAGGCCGTCCCACAGCCCCGGAGCAGGCCAGGGTACTGGAGAGGGACAGGACGCTCCCACCCTCTGCCAGAATTCGCTGGCCACGGGCGAGGGCGGGCAGAGGTCAGGGCACAGTCTGATCCCAAGAAGAAATGGACGGGGGAGCCCCCGCAAGCCCCCACAGCGCTGGATGGGGCCTCCCAGCACCAAACAGGATTCTCTGCTCTTTGCTGCCTGCAAAACCCACACCCGTGGGTCCTTTTTTTTTTTTTTTTAATCCATCTTCTCTAATCTCGAGGGGCCACACAGAGGGAGGGCAGCCCCTCAGCTGCTGGACAGAGCTGGGGTCCCTGCCTTCACCAGCAAGGTGGCCTCCGAGGCGTGGCACTCCAAACAGGAGTGGGCTGAGAGCGCCCAGAGGAGAGGCTGCCGAGGACTCCAAGAGTCTAAGGCCATAACTTTCCCATTTTACTGATGACAAACTGAGGCTGGCAGAGGGGAACCGACGCACCCCAGCGCAAAGCAGCAGAGCAGCGTCTGGAAGCCAGGTTCCCTGTGTGCCGGCTCCGGGTCGGGCCTGAGCCCTCCGGCCGGGAGAAACGCCCTCCCTCCCACACCCTCCCGCCCCACCCGCCTCGCCCCCGGCTTCTGCGTTCCCTTTTGGGCCCTCAATCCAGGTTCCACGCAGCTGGGCGTTCCCTGCGGTCCGTCTGGAGATCTGCGCATGGAAGCTCCGGAGATGCGGACAGGACCACGTGTGCCTCAGGGGGAGGAGCCCCTGCCCGCGGTCGGCCAACCAGACCGCGGCTCCCAAGCCGACTTCACGGTTACAAAGCGCCTGCGCCGCAGAACCCCCTCCTCCCGCCCAGGAAAGGGGGCGCGGGGAGGGGGGAGCCTGGGCGCCGACTGCCAAGCGCAGGAGCGGCGAGGCCCGCCCCGGAACCCAAGCCCGCCGCACCTCGAGCCCCGCGGTCACCGGGGCCGCATAAAGTAACACGCTCCGTGCGGGGGAACCGCGGGCCCCTCCGCTCCACAGGCCGACCCTCGGGTGCCTCGGGGCCTCCGCGCGCCAGAGGCGCCGCCTTTTGTGTCTGGTCCGGTGGAGGAAGGGCAGAGGGGGCCGGAGCGGGAGAGGCGAGGCGACCGGTGTCTCCATGCGCTGTGCGGCGCGGCTGCGCGCGGACTCAGCAGAGCGAGGGCCAGGCCGGAGGCCACGGTGACATCGGCCGCCGCTCCAGCAGGGACGCGCCTCGGGACAGCTCCGGGCCGCGCACAAAGCGCTCGCCTCCTGAAACCAGCACGCCTGGACAGGACTGGGAGAAGACCGCACCCCTGTCTCGCCGTGGGGAAGCTGAGGCCTCCCCGGTGGCTGCTGCGCCGGTGCTGGTCCCGGCGGCCTCTCGGCTCGGGATCCCAAGCGAGGTCGGGCCAGCAGGGAAGGGGGCGGGCGGGGGAGGCGAGGGGGAACGAGGAAGAGGAGTCCCAGCCCCCGCACCCACACCCCCACTGCACACCCCACTCGCTCCCGCGAGTTCAGCACCACGGAGAGCTCCCGAGCCACGCAGGAGCTGCGAGCCGAGGCCCGAGGTGACTGCTGCAGCCCCACCGGGCGCCGGCCGGCGGCCTCCGGCTCCTCCAGGAAGCCCTCCCAGATTTCTGCCCAGGTCAAGCATTGCCTGCCTCTGGTGCGCTTAATGCCTCGCATGGCCACTGAGCGGGGAGCAGGGCTCATTAAAGCGATCATAAAACTCAACAGAGAACAATTCCTGAGCGCTCACTACCTCCGCACAGATTTAATTCTCACAACGTCTGTCACTCATACACCCCGCAACTTCCACAGGGTGGGGTCTGGCTGGGGAGCCAAGCACCCTGCGTGCCTCTCGCAGCAGCACTCGGGGACTGGGTTCTGGGGAGCACGCGGCTGCCCACTCTCGGGCCGGCCCTGGCTCTCGCCCGTTCACTCCTCTACTCCCGGCATCAAAGGGGAGGCCCTGCGGGACCCCAGGCCTGGAGCGAGTGCCCTCCTCCCTGCCGCTCCCACCGGGAAGCGCCCTCCGAGTCCGGAGTCGGGAGGCCTGAGACCCAGGTTCCGCGACCCCAGCTCCCCGTCCAGCCTGCTCTGGGCAGTGGGCAGTGGCTGTGCCCGAGGAGCCCTCTGGGGCGGCGGCGCTCGCGGGAGGGGTGTCCAGCGATCTAAGTCAGTACCCAAGTCCTTCCCAGATGGGTGGAGGGCGCCCGCGAGAGGCTCCTCGTGGCCGGAAGCTGTGTGACCGCGGCTGAACCCCGCCGGGTGCGGGTCCGCCGCAGGCGCTCTGTAATTAGTGACCGAGGGATCGGGAACCGGCGCCCGGGGTGGGACTATTCCAGAGGTCCCCTCGCCTCTTGGGGGTCCGTGCGGCATCTCTGGCCAACTTACTTCCCCTCCCGGAACCCGGCTCTGCAGGCGCGGAGCCGCCACCGCACCTCGGCGGTCCCTTCGGGTCTTCCGGACTCTGCCGGCCAACCCTGACCCGGCCGAACCGCACACCCACTCCGGACCTCCCAGGACGAGGTGGGGGAGGGGTCGTGCTGTAGCTCTCCCAAGCCCGGTGGCCATAGCCTTGGTACTCGGGCAGGGGCACCGTCCTCCGGGCGCCTGCACCCTGGGATCCCGAGGGCCCCGCCCCCCACCGCGGTCCACGCGCGCCCCGAGGGTACCTGGCCATTGTCCCGGCCGAGTGGCAGGTCGCGGGGCGCGGGGCAGCGGAGGTGCAGCGCAGGCGGTCGCTCGTCGCGCTCGCCGGGGGAGCTGACTGCCGAGCCCGAGGGCTCGCTCACGTCGCTGGCGGTGTCCTCGCTGCCGCCGGGCCCCGGCAGGCCGACCGCGTCGGGCCGGCCCGCACTGCGCGGCGTGCGCGCCGAGCCGCGGCGGCCCACGCTGTACGCGTCGAAGTCGATGGTCTTGTTCTCGTAGGCGCCCTCCACCGCGGCAAACATGCCGCCGTACTTCTGGCGCGGGGTCTGCGCCGCGCTGCCCGGCCGCGCCAGGTACACGGGCAGGTCGTCCTCCGTGTTCCACGCGCGCCGCCGCTCCGCCATGCCCGCCCGCGCCCGCCCGCCCGCGGCCCTGGCCGCCGCCGTGCGCCGCGCTCCGCGCCTCGGTGCGGGCCCGCGGCGGCCCAGGCGCGACTGCGGCCGGGAACGGGAGGCGCGGGGCGGGGCGCGCGGCGGGGCGGGGCCCGGGGCGGGCCCGGGGCGGGGCCTCCGGGCGGCTGCGGGCGAGCGCGGCGGCCGGCTACAAAGGACCGGGAGGCGGGAACGGCGGCTGGGGCGGGGATGCTGACGTTCCGGAGCCGCAGCGCGGAGGGCGGGCGGCCGCACCGCAGTGCCCCGGACGCACCCTCACTCCCCGCCCCCAGACGGGGCGCAGGGCGCGAGGGAGCGAGGGGTGGGCGCCGGCGGCCGCATGTACACACACACACACACACACAGGTTCGTGCCCGCACACCGGGCAATTAGAGCAAACGCGTGCTAGGTGCACCAGCATGCTGGCACACACCAGTCAATCACACACGCACTGCCGACACACGCGGGCTCCTTCACTCACGCACACCATAGACAATTTTGCACACACACACACATGCTGGTACACATTCTGTGCACCACACACAGAAATTCTCATTTGTCACAAAATTGATTGCGCAATCGGAGGTGCACATTGGACGGGGCACTCACCAGCATCTCATTGAGTTCCTGCTGGTGCCTGGCGCTGGCACAGGCACTACCTCCAGGGCTATGGGCAAAGTAGAGCAGGCCCCTGCCTGGGGGGCTGCCCTTCTGGGGAGAGACGGAGACCCCCCGGCAGTGCTGAGGCCAGACTGACCACATCTCTGGTCAAGAGGGACGTGCAGGGACACGCTTCACAGACACACAAGACACACATGAACAGAGGCCCGGACACGGACAGCAGGCACACTCCAGGGACAAAGAGCTAGCCCCAGAGGCAAAGTCCCAGGCGACTCCACCCAAGTGTGCTCTGGGCAGGAAGCTCGCACACAAACCCGGCCAGAAATGAGGGAAGCGGAGCTGAAGCAGAAGCACTGTGGGGAAGGGCGCACAAAGAGCCCTGGCAGGCTCCCAAGCATCCCATCCAGGGGCCTCCCCCATCCCCCATGCCTGCAGCTTGCAGCTTAGGGCCCTGGACTGGGGCCAGCAGTGGGCTCGGTGGGCTCCCTGGGTTGCCTTGCTGCAGCTCCCTCCCTCCTCCTGCTCCGAGGCCAGCCACCGGCCCTCTGTCCTCCATGAATTCCAGGCAAAGTGTCCAGGAGTCCCCCAGGACCCGAAGTCCCAGCTGTGCTCTGTGTTTGAAGGAACAGGCCAGCTGCCTACCCCTCTGCGCAGAGTCCAGACGCCCAGGGAGGCCGCGCGGGGGTCGTGGGGTCCCTACGGGGAAGCATCCCTTCCCCTCCCTGAGCTGGGAGCTGTCCTATCAGCACCTGGCCCTGCAGGGGCGCGGCGTGGCCTGGGAGAGCCCCAGACAGTCAGGGGAGGCCCCTTCCCGCTCCTGTGCTGTTGGATCTCATAAACTGAGGGCTCTGGGGACCTTGGATCTGCAGCACCTCCCTGTATGCACTCTAAATCAGGAGAAGCTGGTAGGGGCCCTTACCCCCCACTGGGCAGAGGAGGAAGGAGGTGGGGCAAGTGCAGTGTGCGGTGCTCAGGCTCATCCACCCAGTGGGCAGGTGGCCAGGCCTCGTGCTGTGACACAGGTGAGAACAGAAGGCGTCACGCCCCCAACCCCGTGTCCTCCCACCCCGCCCGCACCCCGGCCCTTTACGTCCTGTGCAGAGTCCTGGCCCAGATGCTCCTCTTGAGGTCCGGGGACTCCAGGCTGCACCATGAGTGTCTTCAGCGTCTCAAAGGAAACCTGTCTGTCCCAGCACAAGCCAGGCAGGGCACCTTCCTGGTGAAGACCTCACAGAAACGTCTTCTAAGGCCCCAAAACACTCACAGTGACAAAACCCAGAGAAACAGCAGGGAATCCAAGGGCCTGAGTTGCACAGAACTTCTGAGGCCGATCCTCCCACTTCCCGCGTGAGTTTACTCTCGACATTTGGAGAGACAGCCTTGCGGGCTCTGCCGATGCTGGCAGAGCACTCCCTGCCTCTTTACGAACCCTCTCGTCTTGTGAAGAAGGGCTTCGGAGGGAGAGGGGCCAGGAGGGAGTGGGGAAAGAACTGTTTTCCTGCAGGAGCGGAAAGGAGAGCAGAGGCTCCCGGGTACGGAGTCGTCCTGTGCCAGGGGGCACAGCAGGCGCCTTGCGGATACGACCTCCTCTATGCCTCATTTTGCAGGCGACACAGTGGCGGCTGGGCTCCAGGAGATAAAGACCTCGCCTAGGGTCACAGCTGCCCGGCGAGACTGCAAGTCTGCTGGCACAGCCTGCACCCCTCCCCAGGAATCCTGACTCAGGCAGTGCTGTTGGGAGAGGAGAGAGAAAGAAGCAGACCTGCCCTTTTGGAATCCTGTCCCCTGTGCTGGCGTGGGCAACTAACCACGTGTGACACGCATCCAAGGCACACCACGTGGCCCCAGCTGTGTGTCGGAGACGGCCACCCTCGCCACACCCCTTCCTCTGCATCGCTTGTGCGGTGCCTGCCTCCACGAGGTCTCCACATACGCTCTCCCTCACCACACTCTCCCCACGGCTGCGCCTTTCGGGTGCCCTGTGCAGAAGACACTGCCACCTCCACCTTCAGTTCCCTGCTCAAGGTGACAAACCGCCAGGGCGTGACTGGGCACTGAGTCTGAGCCCTTGCCCAGTGCACTTCCGCATCTCAGAGCACAGCGGGGTGTGGGTGAGGAAGAGTGGGGGGCCGTGGGGGCACGGTCTGGCAGAGACCCGTAGAGGAGGCCCAGCGAGCCTGAGCCAACTCCCCTCTGAGGACGGCTGTGGCCGCCCCCTCTTGTCTCCCAGCTGCCCCCAGTCCTTGGGGGAAGGAGCTGTCATAAGTGAATTTCAGGGTGACATTTGCAGAAGGTCCGACCTTGAGTGCGTCCACGAGGCTGACGGCAGAGGGAGCGGTGTCAGCTGGCGGCAGACAGAGGAGAAGCAAGGCCGGCTCAGCCCCACCCAGTGCACATCTGGCTTAAAGAGCCCTAAGTTGTATAAAGAATGTGTTCGTAAATGGAGGCGGGGGGGATCCTACTTGCTGTCAAGTGCATCACACTCTAGGCAAACCTGCAAGGCAAGCCACAGGTCGCTGAGCTCACCTGAGATACAAGAGGCTCAGAGCAGCCGAGGGATCTGCCCCAAGTGATCTGCCTGACAAGTTGATCCTAAAACAGCCACTTTCTCTGCCGTCTCCGAAAACGTACACAGGAGGCAGCGGCAGGCAGAGCAGTGGCCCTCAAAGGCGCCCGCCTCCTAACCTCCCAGTCTGCGGAAGCTGCGTCCTGTTACTCCACGTGGCAAACGGGAAGTTGCAGGCATGCTCAAGTCACTGACCTTGAACCGGGAGCTCATCCGGGATTATCCGGGCCGAGCCGGTGCCACCACAGAGTGCTTCGCAGGAGAGAGAGAGGCAGAAGGGTCAGAGCCAGAGAGAGGCGGTGACAGCACGGAGACTTGAAGATGCCCTGCTCTGGCCTCAGAAACGGGGCTTGGGGTGTGAGCCAAGGAGCACAGGCAGCCTCCGGGGGCTGCAGAGGCGAGGAAGCAGGTTCTCCCCCGGAGCTTCCACACCCTGACCTTGGCCCAGGGAGACCCATCGAGGAATGTGACCTGGAGAACCCACAGAGAAGAACACGCTGCTCTTAGCCATTGGGCGGTACACTGGGAGACCATCAGGAAATTAACTCGGGCATAGGCTGCATCGTTTGTGCGGAATGTGGGTGTGACTGAGAAAACAGTTTATTCCGCGCCCAAAATCAAGGGAGTCCCGGATTCGCTGCCTTTTTGTGTTCCGTCAGGGTTTCCAATGCTTCGTAATGAACCCACAAGAAATTACGCATTCAACGGGGGAGGAAAAAAAAAGAACGTCTAATTGTGGAAAAGCATACATTTTAATGTACAAAATTACACAAATTATACATTTAACTAACATAGAAAAATACATCTTGGTAACAAGAGAAAATGCCGGCCCCTTTTAACATGACACAGAGCAAACATCACACCAATCCTGAAAACGGGGGGAACGGGGAGCTGAGTCAGACGCAGAACAGGCGGGGCGGCACCTGCGCGGCGGGGGGCTCTGTCCTGCTCGCTGCAGGCAGGGGGTGGCGACGGCCCACTGCCCCCAGACCCAGGAGGGGAGGCACAGGGCCTGGCTACCAGAATTCTCACCCTGGTTCATCCACACAGGCGCACAGGAGCCCCGCGGACAAGTGCAGCCGCAGGGGTAGGGTAAGTGTGCATTTGCGGCCATGGAACCTACAGGACTTGCAAACCAATGTCTGTGCTCAGTAACTCTCCCTGGAGTGAGCAGGCCCCTGGGATTTTGCCAAAAATGAACTCACGCACAAATCTCGCTCACGGCCTATTCCAGGGGAGGGCCCCACGCCCCGCCCTGAGCAGCAAACGCTGGCCGGAAAGTTCACCTCTGTCCCCAGCCCAAGCTGGTGGCCGCCGCCCCAGCAGCCCCACAGAGCCCACTGTCACAGGGCCGGGGAAACACCTCCAACGCCCAGTGCTGTGTGCTTGGTGCTTTGAAGCCCTGCCCCCGCTGCTTCTGCGGAGGGCTTTGGGGCTGGGGTGGGCACACAGCAGGGGACGAGAGCGCCAGGCCCATAGCTCAGGTTCCCCCCATTAGGGCATCTGTCCTCCTCGTCCCAGGGAAACCACGTCCAATCCCACTGCCTAGACGCCCGTTCCCCATCTCCACAAGTGCCGCATCGTGTCACTTTGGGAGGTGTCCACAGAGCTGTTGCCAAGGTTCCAGACGGGTTTAACAACGCCTTCATTTGTCTCCCCCGCCCCGCCCTGTGCCACCAGCCCATGAGCCATCATCCGGGTACCCTTTGGCATGGCCAACAGTGAATTTTCAGAGACCAAGAAAGAACAACGGTGCTGGAGCAAACCCTTGTCTTCCCTGCCTCAGCTCCCCCGCGGTCATCCCGCAGCTCTGCGGGCATTCACACGGGGGAACCGGAGCAGGAGTTAGAAACGACCAAGGGGGATCAGGAAAACCCAGCCCCTCACTGCCGAGTCCACTGGCTTCCTGCACGTGCTTTAGGGCCAAGGCACAGGTGATCTTTTCCCAGAAATGCTCGTAAGACAGCAGAGGACCGAACACATCAACAGACCCAGGGGGCGGAGTTTGTTCTCTGCCTCCCAAAGGCACCAGACGCTGTCAGAGCCTTTACTCCCAAGCCCGGGAGGAATGGCGCCGGCCACGGGTGCAGTGCCCAGCGGCACGCTGCCTCGTGGTGCCCTTGGCCGTGGTGGGTACCATTTCCGGCGGAGTCTAGCATGTAGGCGACTGTGCCGGGAGATTCGCTGAACCTGGCTACGGCATTGTCTGGATTTTCACGTGGACGTGCGGTGGCAACCACCACCCGCCCCGCGTTCCAGCCCTGCCGTGGTGGAGCCGGATGCCGCATCACCCCACGCGTGTCACTGGCGTGAGGCTCCTCCCTGCTTAAAAGGCCCACTACTGGTGAGGTTAACGGACTCACGGGCAAACACCACCCAAGGCCAGCAGCTTTCCCTCATCACCTCTGAGCACACGAGCAAAAAAAATCAATGTGGACGTAACACAGGAACCCGGGCGCACCTCGAATTTAATCGGTTCAGGGCATGGGCGCACAGGAAGGGGCCCTGTGGTTCCCTCCTGACCCTGCTGCCCACCAGACTCCCCAGGAGCTGGGCGAAAGGACCCCTGCTCGGGCCCCACCCAGGACGCCCCGACTTCAGAGGCCTGGGCCCCAGCTTTCCAAAAGCCTGCAGGTGAGTGGGTGAAGCCCAGAACTACAGGGTGCAACCCCCATGTCCTACAGGCGGCCTGGGAAGGCGATGGCACAGCTCGGGACACCTCCTCCTCCCGCCGCCCGGCCCCAGCTCCAGCCAGGAGCCCTTCCTGGGCCCCGCACCAGCTGCATGGAGAAGCAGCAGCGGGGCAGGTGCGGTAGGAGAGGCCTCGCGCTCTGTTCTCAGAAAGCTTCCCCTTCCCCCCCTGGAATTCCGCCCGGAAGCCCACGGAGGCTGGGAGCAGCAGCCGGAGGTGAAGAAGCCCCCCCCGCCCCCCCCCGGCCTATAAAGTTGGCTCACTAAACTGCTGAGTCAGACAGACAGGCAGGGGCTCACCCCCACGCCCAAGGAAGGCAGACAGATCCCGGACAGTAATCCCGGCGCCGAGTGACTCGCACAGCTTTAATCGGCTTTGCCACTCGGAGTTCACGCTGAGACCAGGCAGGGAGGGGGCTGTGGACGCGGTGGACTTAAACGCCCGGCACTCAGGCCCGGCCACGAAGTCAGCTTCTACGGCTCCCGGCTCCTCCCGGGCGTCAGACGCGAACTCTACAGCAAAGGCAAGGATGCCTTAGACTAATTCGCGTTTCCAAGTGACTGGGAATCATTTCGGAATTGCAGGAGCCTGCACTGGGGTGCGGGTCGAGAACCCTCGGGGACCACCTGCTGTGCCACCTGACCAGGGCGGGGTGGGGTCTGTCGGGCAGCCTCGCTGGACCTCACGCTCCCCGCCTGTGGAGTGGGGGGCGACAAGGGTGCTCACACCAGATGAGGCGCCCCCCCCTGCAGTGGCTACTCCAGGTCTGCTTTTTGGAGCCCCGCACGGCTGGCCCACCCAGGCAGGGCAGGGCACGGCCCCCTGAGCACGCGGCCCCCCTCGGCCCGCAGAGCGGCCAGGCCACGCTGCCTCCGCGTGTCTCTGCCGCCACACCTCCAACGTACCTATTTTAGGATGCAGCCGAGCAGCCTATGGAGAAACGTTGCCATGCCAACCCGCGGGCTGTTGCCAATCACAGTCTATGAACGCGCCCTACAACCATCTGACCAGCCAGTCTCTCCTCAGCCTGGGACTTCTTCCACATTGTCATGAAACAGATCACTCGGGTCATAACCGCACACAGTGGGTGCATAATAAATAGGAGTTGACTTGGTGACATGCACGACATGCGTGCACAGCACGTGTGTCTGCAGGGTGCTTTCCCACCCACGCAGGCGCGGGTGCAGAGGTAGGAGTTTCATTGAACCCATTTGCCAGGTGAGAAGACTGAGGGAGGGATGTCACTTCTGCTCTTGGAGCTACAAGGTGTGGGACGCGGACCGGAGCCTGGCTGCCCGGTTACCAGCCCTCATCTTCATCTCCCCCGCCAGGCGCTCTGTCATCACCTCCAGCAGCCCCACCCACACACATCTAAGAGGCAGGGGTCAGCCGAGGGTCCAGCCTGGCCTCCAAGGGTCTACCAAGTGCTGTAGGATGGACCACTTTCCCCAGAAAAGCCTCGCCGGCCCTGGCGGGTCTCAGAGACTCCCCCTGGGACCCTGGACAGGACAGAGGTGACAACTGGGTGGCAGGAAGACCCGGGGCAGCCGATGTCCGGGGACCCAGGAGCAGGGAGGCAACACCAGTCACAGCCACTGGGACCTGGGGGGGGGGTGGCCTGGAGAAGCCCCTCCAGCCACAGAGGAGCCGTCAGGCCAGGGGCTGCCAGGGGAACTTGCTGCGGTTTCGGTCAGCTGCCTGAGCCATCGGTCCCCAGGAAAGCCCTCCACCCCACCCCACCCCCAGAGGAGGGAGAGGCTTTGCTGCCCCTGGACCCCCAGGGCCGGCTGCGGCGCCTGGCACTCGGTGCTTGTCGGTTAATGCGGGAACGGAGCCTGAGGAGCAGCAGCCGCACCCCCAGGAACGCGGGACCCCTTCCCTCAGCGAGGCGGGGGTGGGGTGGTGGGGAGCGAGGACACCTCTGGGAAACCCGGGGGCACCTTTCCACTTGGGAGGGCAAGACAGGAGCTCAGCCTCGCTGGGCAGCTGCTGTGTGCCCAGCCCCCAAGGACGGTGCTAGCTCCCCAGCTTACCCACGGGGCGCTCACAGAGGAGAGGGGGCTGGCCCGCCGAGGGGGCTCTGAACTCAGGCTCGGCCCTGAGGCCCTCGCCTCTGCAGAGCGGGGGCCAGGGCTCCCGGACACAGTGATGGGAAAGGAAGCCCGCGCTGGGGCCCAGCCCTCTGCAGCCCTCCTTGTCTGCCCGTCTCGGCTGATCCTGGCGCAACCCTCGGCAGGAGGCAGGGCCCCATTTCCCAAGTCTCAGCCAGGAAGTGGACCCCAAGCGCTAGGCTTGTCCTGCCAGTCAACGCCCCCCCCCTTCACAACACTCCCACAAGCCTGCCAGGCAAGGCACCAGGTCTCCGTTTGCCTCCAAAACGGGACCTTAGGTCAGGACGGAGGAGCCCAGCCCGGCTGCCCGACAGCTGCTCAGTGTTTTCCCGCCCGTGAGGCCCCGGCCCAGGCTGCCAGCCGTCTCTGGCCCACAGAGCGTCACTGAGCAAAAGCGGGTAGGGAGTGGGGGTCTGAGGCCCACCGGGCTGGGGGTGCCTGCTGGTGGGGGGAGGGAGCTGGCAGCAGCCGGGAAAACAGAGGCCCAGTGCTGATTTGCCAAGAAGAGCCAGAAATCCAGACGAGCATTAAGACCTGCCTGGTTTTAAAGTGTCAAGAAAGAAAAACAACATAGGTGCTCGTACACCCATGTCCACAGCGGGGTCAGTGCCAGCAGCCTGCACGGATGGGCAACGTGCGCCCGAGACCGGTGTCCTGACACCTGCCGCACCTCGAGCCCACCTCGGAGACAGGTGACAGGAGCCAACCAGCTGCGGGACAAGCCCTGCATGACGGTGCCGCTTCTGAGGTCCTGGAGTGGCCTGGGAAGGGGCAGGCAGGTGCCGGGGCTGGGGGACGGGGAGCAGGCACAGGGTTTCCATCGGGGAAGATGGTGGTGGTGATGCTGACCACAGTGAGCGAGTGCTCCGCGCCCCTGAGCTGGGCGCTCAAAGCCGTCACCGGTTAAAAAACCATGAGCCAACAAGGTGCACTTGTGGGCTGGATGTGGCCAAGGGTGGCCTGAGCGCCCGCCTAGGACTGGAGACGCTCTGAGGGCTGAGCCGGGGTGGTGGGGCGCATCTGCAGCTCACCCCGCGCTGCCCCCAGTCCGTTCCCAGCTGCCCCCACGTCCCCAGCAGCCCCCTCCCACCAACCTTGGTCTCACAGCACAGGAGCGGGGCGAACCGCAGCTTCGCATCAGCTCTTCCTGTGCGTGCGTGAATGTCAGGTGCGCCCCTGGCTAGCCCCTGGCTGCCCGAGGGGTGGCCTCACCGTCCTGCCATTCACAGGGAACCCGGCAGAGGAGAAAGTTTTCGGCCCAAGCACAGCCGCCGGGTCCTGTGGAAGGAGCTGAGCTGGGGCCGCGGGCTCGGAGCACTCAGGGCACCGTGGTCCTTGGGGATCAGTTCATGGACCCCAGATGCCTGAGTGACACCGGGTAAGCTCTCAATCTGGAAGCGGGGAGGCGGGGCTTGGGACTTGGCAGGAACACAGCCAACAGAGAACACAGGGGAGGCTACAGCCTCATCAGGGGTCAGAGCTGGCAGGGCCTGCAAGGCGTGGGGTCGCAGACGGGAAGACAGGGCAGCCAGAGAGCAGCCTCCACGTTGCCAGCAAGCTGAGGTCACAGGTGGCTCTCCGGACACAGGGGATCTAAGCACCCTCCCAGACGACATGACGACCAGCCACAGTGAAGCTCAGAGCCCAGCCCCCAACAAGGACTCCCGGCCACCTGGGGGCCCAGGCTCCTTTGCGAGTCCGATGGCACCCCCGGGCCCGCTGCCCAGGGTGTGCAAGGCGAGGACCCCCACCCTCGCCCGCATCTCTTGTAGGAGCTCTGTAACACCCATGGGCCCCCAGAGGTTGTCCGGCCAGGCCCCACCACCCATGTTGGGTGGGAAGTGGACAGAGCTGGAACACTGAGGGCAGAGCGTGCTTGCGTGTGGCCGTGGCGGAGGGACGAGGAGCTGCATGGTGCACGCATGACCTCGGATCCGGGGGAAGCCTCTTGCAGCGTGCCAGGCACTTCCCAGATGACAGCTCATTCAGTCGCCAGAGCAAAACTGTCGAGCAGATTTCGGGACGTCCAGAGGAGGTACGGAGCCCGTGCAAGGTGGCAGAGCGTAGGCGTGGTAGGGCCGGCCAGGTCCTTGGGACTTCGGCGCCCAGGTTCCTGCCACCCCCTGCCCCAGGCCCATGCCAGCCAACGCAGGCTTCTTACAGCCCACAGTCATCTCGGGTCGCTCGGGCGGCATCATGCAGTGAAGAGACGTCTCCGGGAAGGACTCGAGCCAGAGCAAGGGCACTCAGCTGGGAACTTGGCCCCCCAAGGCAGCCTCCATCCCGGGTCGGCTTCGCTCCTCGCAGGCAGGCAGGGCTGGAACGCGTTCCCACTCCATGTGCTCGCTTCTCTCTGTAACAAGAAAAGCACAGCGGTGGGTAGCAGGAGGCAGACCCCGGGAAGCTGCCGACCGCACGAGCCCTTACGTTGCGGGCCACTTTAGTCTGGGCGCCGGGCTGCTCTCCTGGGCTACCTGGACCCACAGGCAGGGTCCTCTTTGGTCTGTGTGTGACTCCATGACTGACGTGGACTTACAAGTGACTGCGCCTGTGCACACTAGGACAGAGAGGGGGTCTGGCCTCCAGAGAGGCCACTGGGCAAGGGAACGGACCCAAAGGAAAACAGAAATGGAGGTTGTCACGGACAGCTTCAATCATGTGCCCGAAGTTGACGGAGGCCCCGCTACAGGGCAGGCTCGGTGCTGGGTGCTGGGGTTATGGTGCTCGCCCTCTGGGGGCCACTGTGTGGTGCAGGGGAGAGCAAGATGACCACAGCAGGGCCAGAAGGAAGGAGGGGGAGGGGGAGCAGGAGAGTGCGTCAGACAGCTTTTCCGGCAGCCTGTGCAAAGGCCCTGCAGAGGCCGAGGACGGGCGCAGGAGAAGCCAGCTGTGGACAGAGAGGACACAGGCTGGGGCGGGGGGCTCCATGCAGCACTGGGCCTGGAAAGAGTCCAAAAACGCCTTTGGAAGGACAAAAGGAGATGAAGGGTGGGAGGAAGACTGGAGACGGGGAGCTTCGAACAGAAGTTTTCTGGGCAGAGGAGACGGCTTGGGCAGAAGCCAAGTGCTAGGAGAGGGTGCAGGCTGGGGGGAGAGGGTGCAGGCTGTGGGGGGAGAGGGTGCAGGCTGGGGGGGGAGGGTGCAGGCTGGGGGAGAGGGTGATGTAGGCTGGGGGGAGAGGGTGCAGGCTGTGGGGGGAGAGGGTGCAGGCTGGGGGGGGAGGGTGCAGGCTGGGGGAGAGGGTGATGTAGGCTGGGGGGAGAGGGTGCAGGCTGGGGGGAGAGGGTGCAGGCTGGGGGGAGAGGGTGCAGGCTGTGGGGGGAGAGGGTGCAGGCTGGGGGGGAGGGTGCAGGCTGGGGGGAGAGGGTGCAGGCTGGGGGAGAGGGTGCAGGCTGGAGGAGAGGGTGCAGGCTGGGGGAGAGGGTGCAGGCTGTGAGGGGAGAGGGTGCAGACTGTGGGGGGAGAGGGTGCAGGCTGTGGGGGGAGAGGGTGCAGGCTGGGGTGAGAGGGCGCAGGCTGTGGGGGGAGAGGGTGCAGGCTGGGGTGAGAGGGTGCAGGCTGTGGGGGGAGAGGGTGCAGGCTGGGGGAGAGGGTGTAGGCTCGGGGGGGAGAGGGTGTAGGCTCGGGGGGGAGAGGGTGTAGGCTGGGGGGGAGAGGGTGCAGGCTGGGGGAGAGGGTGGTGTAGGCTGGGGGAGAGGGTGTTGTAGGCTGGGGTGAGAGGGTGCAGGCTGGGGGAGAGGGTGCAGGCTGGGGGGTGAGAGGGTGCAGGCTGTGGCGGGAGAGGGTGCAGGCTGGGGGGAGAGGGTGCAGGCTGGGGGGAGAGGGTGTAGGCTCGGGGGGGAGAGGGTGTAGGCTCGGGGGGGAGAGGGTGTAGGCTGGGGGGGAGAGGGTGTAGGCTCGGGGGGGAGAGGGTGTAGGCTTTGGGGGGAGAGGGTGTAGGCTTTGGGGGGAGAGGGTGCAGGCTCGGGGGAGAGGGTGCAGGCTGGGGGGAGAGGGTGCAGGCTGTGGGGGGAGAGGGTGCAGGCTGGGGGGGGAGGGTGCAGGCTGGGGGAGAGGGTGATGTAGGCTGGGGGGAGAGGGTGCAGGCTGTGGGGGGAGAAGGTGCAGGCTGGGGGGGGAGGGTGCAGGCTGGGGGAGAGGGTGATGTAGGCTGGGGGGAGAGGGTGCAGGCTGGGGGGAGAGGGTGCAGGCTGGGGGGAGAGGGTGCAGGCTGTGGGGGGAGAGGGTGCAGGCTGGGGGGGAGGGTGCAGGCTGGGGGGAGAGGGTGCAGGCTGGGGGAGAGGGTGGTGTAGGCTGGGGGGAGAGGGTGCAGGCTGGGGGAGAGGGTGCAGGCTGGGGGGGAGGGTGCAGGCTGGGGGAGAGGGTGCAGGCTGGAGGAGAGGGTGCAGGCTGGGGGAGAGGGTGCAGGCTGTGAGGGGAGAGGGTGCAGACTGTGGGGGGAGAGGGTGCAGGCTGGGGGGAGAGGGTGCAGGCTGGAGGGGAGAGGGTGCAGGCTGGAGGGGAGAGGGTGCAGGCTGGGGGGAGAGGGTGCAGGCTGGAGGGGAGAGGGTGCAGGCTGGGGGGAGAGGGTGCAGGCTGGGGTGAGAGGGTGCAGGCTGGGGGGAGAGGCTGTAGGCTGTGGGGGGAGAGGGTGCAGGCTGGGGTGAGAGGGCGCAGGCTGTGGGGGGAGAGGGTGCAGGCTGGGGTGAGAGGGTGCAGGCTGTGGGGGGAGAGGGTGCAGGCTGGGGGAGAGGGTGGTGTAGGCTGGGGGGAGAGGGTGCAGGCTGGGGGGGAGGGTGCAGGCTGGGGGAGAGGGTGGTGTAGGCTGGGGGAGAGGGTGCAGGCTAGGGGGGGAGGGTGCAGGCTGGGGGAGAGGGTGGTGTAGGCTGGGGGAGAGGGTGTTGTAGGCTGGGGTGAGAGGGTGCAGGCTGGGGGAGAGGGTGCAGGCTGGGGGGTGAGAGGGTGCAGGCTGTGGCGGGAGAGGGTGCAGGCTGGGGGGAGAGGGTGCAGGCTGGGGGGAGAGGGTGTAGGCTCGGGGGGGAGAGGGTGTAGGCTCGGGGGGGAGAGGGTGTAGGCTGGGGGGGAGAGGGTGTAGGCTCGGGGGGGAGAGGGTGTAGG
The DNA here is from genome assembly GCF_964237555.1 of Oryctolagus cuniculus. Taxonomy (NCBI): domain Eukaryota; kingdom Metazoa; phylum Chordata; class Mammalia; order Lagomorpha; family Leporidae; genus Oryctolagus; species Oryctolagus cuniculus. The sequence continues at coordinate 3,856,227 of NC_091433.1, read as the reverse complement.
CTTTGGGGGGAGAGGGTGTAGGCTTTGGGGGGAGAGGGTGCAGGCTCGGGGGAGAGGGTGCAGGCTGGGGGGAGAGGGTGCAGGCTGTGGGGGGAGAGGGTGCAGGCTGGGGGGGAGGGTGCAGGCTGGGGGGAGAGGGTGCAGGCTGGGGGGAGAGGGTGCAGGCTGGGGGGGAGAGGGTGCAGGCTGGGGGGGAGGGTGCAGGCTGGGGTGAGAGGGTGCAGGCTGGTGGGGAGAGGGTGCAGGCTGGGGGGGAGAGGGTGCAGGCTGGGGGAGAGGATGCAGGCTGTGGGGGAGAGGGTGCAGGCTGGGGGGTGATACAGGCTGGGGGGTGATACAGGCTGGGGGGTAGGAGGGTGCAGGCTGGGAGGAGCCGAGCAGTGTGGGGGTCACAGGGCAGCCTGGAGAGCCTTTGGAAGCTACGGAGGAATCACTGTTCTGGACAACGCGGCAGCTTGCTATGGGACCCCGTGCGCCTGAAAGCCCTCACAGAGCGCAGTGTCCCTGTGGAGGCCCAGGGTGTCCCCACGACGGATCTCCCTACGACGGATCTCCCTGAGCCCGGCTCAGCCACAACGCTGAGGTCTCCGGTGCCCAGCAGCGGGGGCTCACAAGGCCATCAGTGAGGCCACCGCCCGGCAGTGTCACCCCGGTGCCCAGAGCTGAGCCGAGGCAGATCCCACTGGCGCAGGTTGTGGGCTGCGTAGGCGGCTTTAGTCTGCTTGCAGAATGTATTTATATCTCACTGTACACTGTCTTGGGGGAGGGAATGAGCAAGATAAAAATAAACCGACTCAGAGCCTCAGGGCTGGGGGCGCACGCCGCACGCAAGCCTCACTGGTCATCCGGGTCCCCGCCCCGGGCGTGTGGAGGCACAGGCTGCGTGGCGGAGCCCGGCACCCGCATTTCCACCGGCTTCCCTGCCGTGCATCACACGGGGGCCCCTGTGTGCACGCCCCAGGCGAGGACCGAGCAGGACAGCGCAGTCCGCGTCACACTGTGACAGGCTGTGTGGCAGGGGCAAGCAAGCCTCGCTCCTCGCCCGCGGTGCACCTGTGGCCGACGCCGGTCCACGCGTGGCTCTGGCAGACACGGAGACATGATTGCAGCCGCTGTCCCAGAACTGATGAACATGACGTGGTCACCTCCCACACCCACGCGGGACGCTCACAGACGCCAGCTCCTGAGCAACCCAAACCACGTGGGGGTCACATCTGACCGGAATTCCAGAAGAGCATGCATTAAGGACGCGCACTGTTTTCACCTAGATGTGCTATGAATTTAAAACAGCGGTAGGGGCGCCCGTGCTGTGGCGCAGTGGGTTAATCCTCCGCCTGCAGTGCTAGCATCCCATATGGGCACCGGTTCAGGTCCCAGCTGCTCCACTTCCAATCCAGCTCTCTGCTGTGGCCTGGGAAAGCAGCAGAATATGGCCCAAGTCCTTGGGCCCCTGCACCTGCGTGGGAGACCCAGAAGAAGCTCCTGGCTCCTGGCTTTGGATCAGCCCAGCTCCAGCCATTGTGGCCATTTGGGGAGTGAGCCAGCAGATGGAAGACCCCTCTCTCTCTCTCTCTCACTCTACCTCTGAAATAAATAAATAAAATCTTTAACAAACAAACAGAGGTGGGCTTTGGCGCAGTAGTGAAACAGCACTTGGAATGCCCAGGTGCCATCTCAGGGTGCCTGGGTTCAAATCCCTGCTCCACTCCCAGCTCCAGCTTCCTGCTAACACACACCCTGGGAGGCAGCAGGTGACGGCTTAAATACCTGGGTGCCTGCCGCCCATGTGGGAGACCAGCTGCAGCTGCAGGCTCCCAGCTTTGGCCTGACCCAGCTGCAACTAGGGAGCATCCAGGGAGCCAGCCAGCACACTGGAGACTCTGTCTCCCTGCCTTTCAAGAAACTAAAACAAACATTCAAAAGAAAGAATAAACCAGCAGGTGGTGTCTACAGGGAAGTTAAATCATGGACCAGACGCAGCCGAAGAGAGATTTAGTGAATTAAAGACAGACCCGAGGAAATCAGAGTTCTAGGGCTGGGGGTGGGCCCTTCAGAGGAGGCGGCCTCTGAGGGACAGAGGGAGGCCCTGCCCCGACAGGAGCAGGCGCAAGGGGAAGCGGAGGGTGTTCTGGGCGGAGTCTAGGGGCAGACTTCAGCTCAGAGGCCGCCAGCGGGCCACTCCGGCGGGGGGCAGACGTGGAGCTGCCAGTCCACTCACTCACGCGTCAGGAACTGAGTTCAAGGCTTTGGGGGATACTGGGACACACACTACCCACACACCTTTGTCCCCAGGAGCCTCGCAGGGCGAGTGGATGAGAACGCCAGGCATAACAAGACGCCGGCTGAATGGAAGTCAACAGCGGGCTGGGGAGGGTCAGAGAAAGCCACTTCATGGGCGACATCAGGATGGACTTCCTGGAGGAGGCGGTGAGCTCACGGTGCTGTTGACGTGGGGATCTCTGGGAGGATTCCTGCCCCGGGAGGGAACCTGGAGCAGCCAACTCTAAGGCACCTGCAGTCCCTGCCCCGAGTGTCCGCGGCACACGGCGCCGGCGGGGGCGGGGACCAGGCTGCAGCCTCAGTCCCCGGAAGGAGCCAAAGCGAAAGTGGATCACGGAGAAGATCCCAGGCAGGGAGGCACCGCACGGTGAGGCGGGGGCGGGGGCGGGGAGAAGCCCTGGGGTATCGGAGAATGAGGGCAAAAATGGGGACGCCAGCCCATGCCCTACTTACTTCCAGACCTTTGTGGAGACAAGAGCTCCGTAGTGACAGCACGCAGTGTTGACGGGAGCGCCCACGCCCACTGGTGGCCCGTGACACCGTGCGATAAACCCACAGCCGTGCAGCCTGCCATGGGGACCCTGTGTCGCCTCCTGTCCCCTCTCTCCCTGCTCTGTAGCTCAAGGCACAGCCCACCCGGCCTGCACTGTGCCTGGGAGTACAGACCCAGGGCCTCTCCTGCACTGCTGGGTGCCCAGCCCCCCACCATCTCGCACCTGCTTCCAGGCCTCCCCCAACCACAGCAGGCACCCTTCCTCCACGGCTGATGGCCTCACGGCTGGCCTCAGGCCACTGTGGCAGGACTTAGGGTAGGCTCTGTCACCTCCAGCTTTGCTAAGCTGCCTCTGAATCCCAAACCTTCCCACAGTACACAGCGCCCGCCTGCAGACTGCACCCTCCAGCCATGGCCACCACGCAGCGTCGGGTCCCTGCGGGGAGTGAACCAGGTGGAGGTGGATGCGAGTGGCCCCACTGGACAAGCCCAGGAATCTTCATTCTCTGCCCAGAGGGTTGGGGGTGGAGGTGGGGGCCACTTCCACCCACACTCCCATCAGGGGCAGAAAGAACACCAAGGAGGCACGTGCCCCGGGGGACATGGTGCGCGGGAGTCAGTCCAGGGCTCGGGTAGAGCACAGGGACGTGCCATGATGACCCAAGAGTGACCAGGACCCTCCCCGCTCCCTGGGAGGCACGGTTACCAGTCTGCACTCAGACGGGGGCATCCAGACTTGGACGACACCTCCCATGGGTTCCACAGCCAGTGGGTGGTGGAGAGCTGGGGTTATTTTTTTTTTAAATCTTCCATCCACTGGATCAAGCCTCAGATGCCTGTAACAGCCAGTGCTGTGCCGGCTGGAGCCAGGAGCCTGACCCAGAACTCCATCCGGTCTCCGTATGGGTGTGGGGTGTCAGGGACCTCAAGTACTTAAGCCATCCCCTGGGACCTCTCAGGGCACACCTTAGCAGGAGCTGGATCAAGAGCAGAGTTGGTGGGCTGACAGCAGTTCATGTCCCGGCTGCTCCTCTTCCCATCCAGCTCTCTGCTTATGGCCTGGGAAGGCAGTGGAAGATGGCCAATGCTTGGGTCCCAAAGCTCCTAGCTTTGGATCCACACAGCTCTGGCCGTTGCAGTCATTTAGTTATTGAATCAGCAAGATGGAAGACCTTTCTCTCTGCCTCTCCCTCTGTCTGTAACTCTACCTCTCAAATAAATAAACAAACCTAAAAAACAAAACAAAACAAAACAGCAGAGTCAGGAGTCAGCAACCCCGGCATGGAGATGCAAGTGTCCTGGGCGGTTTCCAGCCCCGGGACTGCAGCCAAGACCGCCAGGCTCCAGGGCGCAGGCTTCTAAGCGAGTCGCGGAGAAAGCCACGGCACAGGCCCAAGCAGACAGGAAGTGGTTTTCAGGCGCAGCCGTGGACGGGGCGGGTGCTGAGCACGGACAGATTAAATGTTCATCCATCGAATGTGACTCCTGCTGAATGCAACCCAGTTCCAACAGATTTCCTTAGGGAGGAGTCAGCATTCCCTGCAGGTACGAGGAATCCAGTGTTAGACCCACGCTCCCCCGCCCCGCCCCCGACAAAAGCCTCTGCAATTTGCGAGTCACTCCGTCTGCCCCATCTGCTCACTCATTTTTATATTTTAAGTGAAGCCTGCGCTAATGACCCACAGTATGCTGGAAACAGGTCTGGTGTGATGGCGGTGTTTAAATTAGCACACGCGCTGTTCCCAGGGAACTTTCTAGAACATGTCCCGGCGGCGGCAGTGGAGGAAAGAACGGGACACAGGGCGGTCACTGGCAGTATCGTGGCTGACCAGGGGGCAGCTTGGCTCTCCAGGCCGTGCCGCCCTCTGCCCCTCGCCTCCTGCTGGCCCTCAGAGATCTCTTCTTGCTGTTCCGCCCTGGGGTCCCAGGACCCCGAGCTGCTCACTCTCCCAATGCTTCGGTGCACCCCTCAAACCTCCGCTGGGGCATGTGGGACGGCTGCTCACTCAGTCCTTTGGATCCGCCCTCCGTGCCAGGGAAACCCGTCCCAGGACGGCTCTGGCTGTGGGGAGGTCACCCGAGAACGGAGCTGAAGGGAGACTTGACGGGAGAAGTGGCTCGGACGCCCCAGGGGGCCTGCCGTCGGGGATCTGCCACGGGGATCTGCTCCAGGGCCTCCCGGCTGCCGCAGGGCCCTGAGGATGGGAGCCCGCCCCAGGGGGCACCCGTTTCCCTCCGCCACAAGGTGCAGACCAGGCAGAAGACCACCTTGCTGCTCTCGGGTCCTGGGCAGGTGCAGTGAGCTGGTGCGCGTCCCACCTCAGCCAACGGCCGCCCGCGTCCAGCATCCGCCAGCGTCTGTGGCGTGCTCGCTCCCGCCGTGGCCGGTCCCCCGGCCGCCGCTGCTGCGGCGTCCCTGAGGTGCTGGTGGGAAATGCACACATCTGGCTCTCGGGAGCCAGCCCCAGCCCTGCAGTGTGTGTGTGGCTGGGCTGAGTGTACGTGCAAGATAATGAATGAATGAATGAATGAATGAGAGAGATATCAGTTCTGCAAACAACCACAGGCGAGGGCCAGATATTTCGGTCACTGCAGTAGATGTTGGAAACGACAGTGTCATGACGGAGAGAAGCTGAGTCACCGTACAGAGTACTGCGGCAGCGCCTCCAAATTACTTCCAAGGAAACACGTCTGCTCCCAGGCGAGGCACCGTGGCGGAGGTGCGGGGTTCTGAGGCACCTGCCGTCCGCATCAGTGCCGTAGGTGACACGCGCGCACAGCACCTGCCTCTGCAGGAGGGGCTTCTTCCTCGGGGTTCCAGGAGGAGGGGACAGCCACAGGGGCCTGTCAGGCAGCAGAGGAGCGAGGGGAGGGCGTGGCTTGGAGCTGTCACTCAGGCCCTGGGCCCAGGAGCAGTCTCGAGTTATCCGGTCCTGGGACCTGGGGGCCTGTGTGGGGTGTGACCGTGCGATACAGGGGGTGCTTGAGGTGTAGGCCCTGAACTGGTGTGCACAGGAGTGGGGGCTCCCAGGGGCCTCACTCGCTGGCTGCAGGGATGAGCTGGTGCTGTCAGCAGCCATCTCTCTCTCCAGCCAGCAAGGACCCCAGACGGCAAAGCCCTGGACAATGTGGACAATCAAAACCAAGACTAAGCGACCTGTGTGACCTTGGGCCATGCTTGAGGCGACAGTTCCCCGCCTCAGGGGCTAACGACGGCACTCAGGGGTCCCGGGGAAGGGTAGAGCTGGGCCTGGGTGTTCGTGGAGGGGCCAGGGGTCAGCTTCCCGGGGCAGCGGCCTTGTCCGCGGGGCCTGGCAGCCACGCACCTGCTAACCCTGCGTGAATGTTGAGTCTGCGCAGTGGGGGGTGGGGGTGGGCGCAGGGGAGAAACAGCATGGACCAGACAACACACCACCCTCCCTGTGCTGCCACGAACGCCCTCGTCATATGGGGTGCAGAAAACACAAAGATAAAATGCGTTTTTCGCCAAATGCTCTAATCTGTATCTCAATATCGAGATTCATTGGGGCCATTACCTCTCCTGTTCTTACCACTCTGGTCTAATTGATGGATCTGCTCGGGAGCCGGGCTCCTGGCATATTGATCCTACGTGGAAATATGGCAATAAATCGTGCACACACACGACGGCCAGACCTGCAAGCTGCCTGCCCTGGGGAAATCGGAAGCCCGGCTGTCTCACGGCGTCGCCTGTCTTTAACTTTTATTGCCAATTTAAATTCCGGCAACAGCCATAGGCATCAGCGGCTGTGGAAACCTCTCTTCCTGTGAGATGGCGGTTCCACTCCTGAGTCTGTGTCCTGTCTATGAAGACACAGACGTAGAGACGTGACAAGCACGTGTATTTATCACCACAAATAAAAGGTCGCAGCTGCGTCACCCACCCACACAGCGGACCCCTAGGAAGTCCCTCTTCTTCCGGGTCTCCCACGCGGGTGCAGGGCCCAAGGACTTGGGCCATCTTCCACTGCTTTCCCAGGCCACAGCAGAGAGCTGGATGGGAAGAGGAGTAGCTGGGACTTGAACCGGCGCCCACATGGGATGCAAGTGCCACAAGCAGAAGTTTAGCCGCTGTGCCATGGTGCTGGCCCCCGCACGTTCCATCCTTGTGTCCGAATACACACAGCCAAGCCCAGGAGTGATCTGGTGGTGGAGCGCTCCCGCGGTTCAGCCGCGCCCAGCCCGGCTCTTGCTCTGCACAGGTCGGCGACTCAGCCAGGCTTTGGTTCTCCATAAATCATGGCAGGCCACGCAGAGGCCTCCGTGAGAGGCAGCGGCGCCGTCAGCGCACGGTGCAGCGAGATGCGGCTGGCCTGACGCAAACGATGACTAAGACAGATGATCTCGGGGCCAGGGGCGAGGTGTGTAAAGAACGGATCTCATTCTGAAATGAGCACGCGGTCGCTCTGCTGTCACGAGGCCCAGGAACGGGAGACCTGATACGAAGGGGGGGAGGGATCCCCGATGCAGCACAGCCCTCTCCTCCCACTTCAGAGATGCGCAAGTGCAGTCTGGGGCTGCCGAGGGCCCTGCCCCAGGCTGCGCGTGTAGACAGTGGCATTGCTGGAATGCAGATGAGGGCAGTGTGCGCCCCGGGCCTGTGCAACAACCCAACCCCAATGCTTTCAGCAGCTCCCACTCATCCGTCCTGAACGTGGCTCCTGACCCAGGTCCGGCCGCAGTGGGCTGGCGCCACCGAGAGCAGAGGAGCTCCGGGCCGTGGGGCAGGAGCGAGCTTGTCCTGTGTGAGCCGGTGCATGCACACCGACCTCACTGCTTCCCCGTGCCAAAGGCACACAGAGGAAGCTGGTGCCTCTCCCGCCCTTCTGCCGTTAGCGATGGCCCCTGGAGCTTCCAATGGGCGGGGTGCTCCCCCAACAGAGGTCACATGGCAGGTCCAGGCCACCCCAAGTTAGCTTTCAGCAGTGCCACTCCCAGGTCCCGTCCAGGCCAGATGAAGGGAGCCCCCAGGCAGAGAGCCCAGGCACTGCCGTCTTCAAAGCCCGGTCGGTGACTGGGATGTGCAGCCGGGGTGGCCAATCACTGTTCTCGCCCACAGCCCAACCCCCGCCCCCAGCACACGCGGACACGCACGGGGAAACAGACCATGGACAGCCCAGCTCAAGGAGCTTCAGGAGGTCGGGATGGACTAACCTGGGATGTGTTCCTTGTCCCAGGTGACTGTGTTGGGAGCCTGGTCCCCAACACGGCAGAATTGGGAGGGGTGGCATCCGTGTGGGAGGTGACCAGAGGAACAGTGGGGAGGGAGTGCTGCCCCCAGAGGGTTCTCATGTGGGACCCCGGCCTCTCTGGCTTCCTGTTTTGAGATGTGCTCCCCCCACACATCATTGCAAGCAAGGCCAAGCCCCACCCCCAGCCATTGCCTGTGCCGTGGCCTTGTCAACGGTGAGTGAAATATACCTCTTTGTTATGAGGCCAGCCTGCCTCCGTTGCTCCGTTCCAGCAACGCAAAGCAGGCTGGCACACACGCCTTCCACCCACGCCCCATCAGCCGTGCACAGAGGCAGGTGTGGGTGGGGGCAGAGAAGCCATCACGCTTGGCCACGGCCAGGACTTCTGTGGGACGTGTTCTGCCCTTCTAGGGGACTGGAGACCTGCAGACCAAGGAGCTGGGACGGGTGACCAGGAAGAGCCAGCGCCGGCTCCCCATCCATGGCAGGGTCCTGGCACCATGATGTAAGATCCCAGGAGCTGGGGCCGGCGCTGTGGTGTAGCGGGTAAAGCTGCCACCTGCAGCGCTGGCATCCCACATGGGCACCGGTTCCAGTCCCAGCTGCTCCACTTCTGATCCAGCTCCCTGCTGATGTACCTGGGGAAGCAGCAGAAGATGGCCCAAGTCCTTGGACCCCTGCACCCACGTGGGAGACCAGGAAGAAGCTCCTGGCTCCTGGCTTCGGATCGGCACAGCTCCGGCCATTGCAGCCATCTGGGGAGCGAACCAGCAGATAGAGGATGTCTCTCTCTGCCTCTCTGTCACTCTGCCTTTCAAACAAACAAATAAATCTTAAAAAAAAAAAAAAGATTCCAGGAGGTCACAAATGTTTAGCAGGGATATCTCTCCCATCCCCTACACTGCACCTGCTGCAGGGTATGGCTTTCCCACCCGTCTCCCACAGAGGCACCTGCTGCCGGCCAGCCCCGTGCCCTCCCTCCCGCTCCCCTACAGTCACGTCAGGAGCAGCCCACGCTGCTCAGCACTTCCTGTGCCGGACGGTTTCTCCAGCAACCCCAGGGCACATCACGAGCTGTGCTCAGCCTGTGGTGGGTTGGGGGAAGACCTGAGGCCCTGGGACAAGCGGCCTCCGGGATCTGCCCATGACCTTGCGTGTCTGTGAGTCTGTCTGGGGAAGGGGTGAGTGCTGCAGGTGGTGCAGAGGGACAAAGTACAAGGGCATTTTGCTTCCAGGCGACGGGTCCCGCGAGCCTCAAAGGGCAGGAGGGGTTGCACATGGGGGGAGCCATGAGAAAGGCAGGGCCGGGGACTGCTGCTCTGTCTGGGGAATACCTGGGGCTGGGATGTGGCTGTGGGGCTGGGGAGAGAGGAGGAGGGGACACGGGAGCCGTGGCAAAGCTCTGGCGCCAGGGAAGGAGTTCAGCTGTGCCCTGCAGGTAGCAGGGGGGCAGATACAAGGAGTATTTTTGCACACAGGAGTGACAAAAAAGTGTCACCCATCTAAAGAAAGACAAGTTTGACGACTCGAGCTGGGAGGCGAGAAGACAGGGGCAAGACAGCTGCTCCAAGGTGCAGACGAGGGCTGTCATGGACGGCAGAGGAGGCTCCGCCCCTCCATCAGACACAAGGCAACCAAGCGTCCACCAGGTCCCAGCCCCCGCCAGAACCAACAACTCGCAGCAATGCAGCCAGCACTCTGCGGGCAGCAGGAAGGGATGGCGACCCAGGGATGGGCAGACCTGGAAGACCCCAGGGGGGCTGGGAAGGAGAGAGGGCTATGGGCAGGGCGCCCGCGGGGAGGGGTGCTGGCAGAGCCCAGGACGTCGGAGCAGGTGCAGTGAACGTGTTTGCGCAGAGCAGTGTGGGCCGCACAGACCAGACGCCAGCGAGGACCAGGCTGTCCGCTCCTGTTGTCCAGCACCGTGTCTTCCGGGGACGCTGCCGGAACAGTGCAAGCCAAACTCCCCGCTTCCACAAAGCCCCAGAGGAACACACCTGTGGGCCAGGTAAGACACACCTGGCCCCTTAGTGCCCAGAACTCAGCTTTGAGGGAGACCAGTGCGACTCATTTCCCAAACACCTTCTAGGCGCCAGGGCCCATGTTAGGTGACGTAAGGCAGAGTCCTTGGCTCCAAGGGGCCTGTGGTCTCGGGGGAATGATCCACGGACATGGGATGGCCCCATGTGAGATGGGCGGCTCCGTACAGGCGGCCTTTGGGGCCATGTTTCCTGTCTGTCTCACCCTCAGGCTGTGGGTGCTCTGAGGACAGAACCCCTCTGGCTCCAGCACCAACGGCGGAGCCCGGCACAGAGTGGCTGCTCGGGGCATGCCCACCCAATGGGCTGGGATTCACAGGGGGTCCCGGGCGGAGGAGGACTCGGGGAGTCTGCCAGGCTCCAGTCCTTTGGTCCAAGCAACAGCTAACTCACGGCCCGTGTCTCTCCGAGAGCCCTGGAGGCAGACCGCGCTCTGTGTCTCTGGCCTGCACTGTGACACTTAACCCCCACACGTGGGCATCGCTGTACACGTGCTCTCGCCGGGAGTCCTGGGTGGGCCTGGGCTCGCGCGGGCCCCCCTGCTGGGCATCTCACACACGCCACGACGGCTCTGGGTCTCGCAGCGTGGCGTCTCTCTCAGCAGCCACACACGGAAGCCAGGACGGTTCCCGGTGTGCGGCCAAGCGCTGGGTTCCGTGTAGTGAGCGAGCTGCCCCAGCGTCGCACGGCAAGGCGGGGCTGGGATTCGCACCTGGCTCTGCCTGGCTCTGAGTCTGGCGGGAGCTGCGGCGACCATGCCAGGCTCACTCCGAGCATGGGTTCCGAGCGTGGTTTGAGCGCCGCCTGAAGCTTCCAGTGGCACAGCTGCGTCCTCACTGCCAGCTGCTGCCAGGGCGGAGACGGAATCAGACTCTGGGGCTCAGAGGCGGGGCCTCGGGAGCTCACCTCGTGCTGACCGAATCCTGGGGGCTAAGGAGAGGGCAGAGGGCGTCCCAGTGACGGAGGACATTCTCAGAGGGAGGCAGAGGCCGAGTGGGCAAGGAGAGCGGAGCCCCATGGGGACAGGCACAGGGGAGCAGTGAGGGGGAGGGGTGGGGCGCCAGGCCTGGGGCCCCATTTTCCTCACTGTTCCTGGCAGAGGCTTGGGGAGCCCTGGCGCCCGTGGGAAGTCACCCCAGGGCAGGTCAGCACCTGGGCAGGAGGGAGGCTCTGTGGGGCTGAGCTCACAGGCAGCCCATGGCCGGGCTATTGGGAGAAGCACCCTACACCCCGCCTGTCCATTACATCATAAAAGTGGTTTCCATGGCACCTACTGAGCCCCAGCTGAGCAGGGTCCTGTGACCCAGAGATGACGGGGTGTGGTCCTGGCCTAGGGGTCCCGGTCTGTGCAGGAGACTGGGGTGGGGGCAGGCTAGGGGAGGCCTGAGACAGGCCTAGGGCTCCTCAGGAGCTAGGAGAGCTGGCGTAGGGGAGGCGAAGGGGGCTGGGCAGGGATGCAGCACCGTGGGGGGAGAGTCAGACACACAGGGGAGGGTCCCCAGCTGCAGCTGGGTCCAGAGGCTGGGGAGGCAGAACCACCCACAGGAGGAAGGTGACGACCTCACGGAGTGGAACTTCCTGTCCCCGAGCGTGTCTCCCTGTAAGGTCTGAGTGTTTATAATCATTTGGATTCTGAAACAGTCATAGCGGCCCCCAAAGGGCAGAACAGAAATGCTGCTCCAATGCGGTCCCCCCAGACCGGAGGGCAGGGCAGACTGCCACCCGCCACGAGGAGATGAAGCCGCCAACACCAGGCAGCGGCCAGCGCCCTGCTAACAGCCCGGGGAAGCAGCGGAAGGCGGCCCAAGTGCGTGGCCCCTGCACCCACACTGGGAGACCCAGCCCCGGCTGTTGAGGCCATGTGGGAGTGAACCAGTGGGTGCAAAACCTCTCTCGCGCTCTGCCACTCTGCCTTGCAAATAAATAATAGCTCTGAAGAGAGGAATGAGACGACGGGGAGTGAAACAGACTAAACACCCGTCCTGTGTGAGTCCAGACAGGCAAATCCACGGAGACAGAACCGGCAGAGAAGCTGCTGGGCGTCCCGGGGTGGGTGGGTGGGGAGGGGGCGGAGTCCCTCCCTAGGGTGATGACAGTGCCCGGAAATCAGTGGTGACAGGTAGACGGCGTCGTGGGGTTGCTGAAGCCACTGAGCTGTGCGCTCTAAAACCGTTCACACGGTGCATTTGACACGGCGCTTCATTTACTCCAACAGCCAGGGCCAGACCAGGCTGGAGCCAGGAGCTTCATCTGGGTCTCCCACGCGGGTGCAGGGGCCCACGTACAAGGTCCACCTTCTGCTGCCTTTCCCAGGTGCATTAACAGGGAGCTGGCTCGGAAGTGGAGCAGTGTAGACTTGAACTGGTGCCCATAAGGGAAGCCACTGTCACAGGCGCTGGTTTCACCCACTGTGCCACAACTCTGGCCCTGGCCTCAATGTGTTACAAAGCTTGGTTGGGTCCACGGAGCGCCTGGAGCCTGTGGCCTGGAGACCGCATTTCTGAGCCAGAGAAAGAGCTGAATAAACGGTTTCTACAAAGAACATCCCACGACATCCCGTCTGCCCGCGCTCAGCCACAGTCTCCCCCCTCGGCAGACGTGAGTGCCTTCTCCGTGCCTGTGCCACTGGGGAAAGGCACAGAGGCCCCCGCTCCTCGCCAGCGACCACATGGTGGGAGGCGGCGGTGGCGGCGAGCAGGTGCATGTCTCAGGGTGCAGTGAATGACCAGCAAGCGGGGCAGAGAGCCAGTGCCTGGCACAGTCTCCCCCAGCCAGCTGTGCATGGAGGCAGGGGACCGGTCAAGGAGACCTCTGCATCATCAGGGCTCAAAACGGGCGTGACGGCCACGCGGGTCCAAAGCCCAGTGTCCTCCAGATCTTGCCCCCCACTGACCTCTCTCCAAAACGACCACACTCAGCCCCTCCAGGGCTTCCTGCCTCTGGCCCTCGCCCATTGTGCTCCTTCTGTCTGGAACATTCTCTATTGCTTGCTAACCCTGCCCTTTGCCCGGTAACTCCAACCCCAACTTCACACTTCAGTGTAGACGTGGCTTCCTCCAGGAAGCCTTCCTCGCCTACACGGCCCACCTTCTCCCCAGCACCTGCCGGGGCCAGGTGCCACCCTGGGTACCCATTGTGGGACGTCACAATGCGACTCCCGCTCTCCGTCACGGTGCAACTCCCGCTCTCCGTCCCTATTTCTCCAGGGCAGGACACCTGCCTCTCTCCTCCCTGAGCCCCGTCACAGTTCCTCGGAGGCATCTGCAAATCTGGCGACATCAAATAAATGCCCGAAAGCTGCAGTATTAAGAAACATAACGTTTACAGTCTTCTATAAGCGGTAAATGTTCATGATACACCTGATAATTTAATTCAGACTGAGCCCATTAAATCAAAAATAAAAATAAAAACCTTTTCCCAAATTACTCCAAAACAACATTTGTTTTATTTTCACTGGGCGTCTGTCACGTGCAGGGTCCTGGACTACCAACTGCAAGGCATCCATCACACAAGGTCAAAGGTGAAGCAGCAGACAAAGCCTCTGGCCGGCTCGCGGCCTCCGTCTCTCATGGACACACACCCCGGCCCACAGCTACCTTGGACAGCGGCAGCAACGCGAGTCCCCAAGTCCCCGCGCGCCAGGATGATGAAGCGCCTTTGTTTGCTCTGGGGCAGCCAGCGCCTGTCCACTGAGGGTCACGGAGCAGGGAGGTCCCCCTGAGGGGTGGGGACCACAGGGAGCTGGGGGCGCCAGCATGGGCTGAAGCCAGCACATCCTCCCACTGCCCCGTGATAAGCCAGCAGCCCTGCCCCCACCGTCCCGCGAGGCCAGCATCGGCGCCATGCACCTGACACACAGCCACGACGCCCAGGAGCCCTTCTCAAACTGTGTTTCCCCTATAGCAGTGTGATGTGCCCCTGCAAGACATTTGGGGAAATAAAGACCAAAAATAAAATAAAATAAAAAAAGCCGCCCTTCCCAGAACTGTGTGTGCACGTGTTTTGAACAGAATTGAAATAATAAAATTTCACGGGGCTTTTTTTTCTTTCCCCTTTGCACTTAGCCTTGTAAGATTTCCCCAAAGGGTCGTCTTTCCAGCAGCCTTTGTTAACCGTCGCATAATCTGCCCATCCGTCACCGAGCGCCCGCCTCCTGGCGCTGTCCTTGGTGCCCGCCGGAGCAGCATGCGTGGGGGCAGGGTGAAGGGCCCGTATTTCACCGAGCGGACGGATCATCATTTACCTAAGGACTTCCTAGTCACCTGCGGCCGTAAGTCACCTGCGTGGGACTGCGCCGTGCTCTTAGGGGCGCCTCGGCGGCCAAGGAGGAGGCCCCAGAGGGGCCGTCCCGAGTCACAGGGGGTGGACGGTTTCCAGGCTGGGTTGTCTGCCAGTGGACATTGTTTTCAAGCCAATTATCGGCAGGATTTTAAACCCTGCAAGTTAACATAAATACTCCTTGTTCCCAAGCCCAACAACCGACGTAGGCAGGGTTTCAATTCTGTTTGGCCAAAGCCAGCAGAGAGCTTCCTTGGGGAATAACCGTTCGTTCCCTCGACGTTTATGCCCGCGTGAAATATGTACTTTTCAGGAACCCAGAGAATCGGCTCCAAAGTGAATTGTGCTTTAATGACAGACTCGTGCTGGACGCCAACGGGCAGAGGAACGGGAAACGTACAGTCCACTTCTCCCAGGCAAGAAAACAAGGGGAGAGGCCTGGGGAGGCGGAGCTTCTACAAACTCAGCACATGCTGAGCCCATGCTCCGTGGGAGCCAGCACTACAAGGCACTGGGGACATTCTCTGCATGTCCCACCACACCCATGGGAGCCAGCTGAAGGCTCAAGAGCTCGAGCCAATCAGCTACGTTCTTTGTAATTCATCAAGCATGTAAGGCACTAGGGCGCTGGGAGCTGCTGTGACAATAACCAGCGTGTGATGGGGGCCACCCACGCTAAGCCCCAGCCCCGGGATGGGGCATCGCTGACGGCGTCTTCACGCTAGCGTTATAACCTCCTGAATGTTTGCAGCCTTGAGATGTTTTGTTCCTGTCTCTGTCACACCCAGGTGGTACTTCTAGGCATGATGACATGGGTTGATAGGGAAGTGCCTGGCCCCCAACAGAGGGGGCCAGGGCTGGGGGTCCCGTGACCGCTGTGCCACGGACCTGGCTCAAGGCACCTGCTCTCTCTGGGCCCCAGAGTCCTCCCCGACTCGGCAGGACGTCTGATCTCAAGATGTCTGGGCACCTCCCATACCTTTGTCAGAGGCCAACAGCAGGAGCCAGCACCACGGGGGGCTTCTCTGTGCCGCGTGCTGTGTCAGTCACTACGTCCCCTGCACCCTTTCTCTTCAGCTGACCTCTCCCAGAGCTGGTGCAGTCTCAGGTCCAGGCTCTGTGCTCTGTGCACCTTGAAGCACTGGACAGTGCTTGCCTCAGTCAACGTGTGTCTGAGCAGCTCCCCTGCGGAGTCACAGCGTTGCACATGGGGGACACGGGGCCAGGGACATCTGGACCCACCAGGCACCGGTCCCGTTGGCGCCCTTGGGCTCCCTCCAGACCTGGGCTGCTCCCTGCTAGCATATGGCACAAGTGTCTACGTTGTGGAGTCGCAGCTGTTCCAGCATCTGTCTCCCCGCGCAACCACGTGAGCCCCTTGAGGTCAGGAACCAAGTGCGGTCTCATCGCTGCGATCCGGGATGCCTGGCATGGGCCTGGGAAGTGCCCCAGGAAAACATCAGTGGGAGAAGAGAGTGGGAGGGAGAGGAGAGAGAAGGGGACAAAGCCGGCAGGGAAGGGGTGGGCATTGCGCCTGGCGGTTAAGACACTGCTTGGAATGCCTGCATCTCACACGACAGAGCCCGGGGTAAGCCCCGGCTCCATTCTCAATTTCAGCTTCTCCCACCCTGGGAGGCAGCAGTGAGGGTTCAAGTCCTGGGGCCCCTGCCACTCATGTGGGAGACCAGATGGAGTTCCAGCTCCCGGCTTTGGCCTGACCCAGCCCCGGCTGTGATGGGTATCTGGAGAGTGACCGGCAGATGGAAGCCCCCTGTCTGTTTCTCCGTCTTCCAAATAAATGCCATAAATAAATTTAAACAATTTTAAAAGACGGGAGGGACAGCCCTGGCCAGGCACACGTCAGTGTCTTATGCGTCAGGATGCCAACCATTTGGGCCCGACTGGCAGAGCCACAGTGGGAGTGGGGGGCCTGGCTCTGGTCACAGAGTGGCAGCGCCACGCCCCAGCTCCTGCAGGTCCCGAGCCACGCGTGTCAGGCCCAGCCGGAAAGGAAGTCCCACGGCTGTACCTGGGCTGGAAACCCCCCTGGCACCAGCCGCCGGACTCTCAGTGCAGGCTGCATGGCTGGTGTGTTCCCACAAGCTGGAGGTTTGTGTCCAGGGCAAGGGGGTGAGAACCCGACAGCCTCTCGGCTCATCTCGCGTCACGGAGACGCGGCGTGGGTCGAGCGGCGTCAGTGTTCTCATTTCTCGGAAGAGGAGCGGAGGCCTGGAAGCAGGAGCGCTTTTCCCCGACATCGGGCAGCTCCAAGAGGCTGCACGGACCCGAAGAGCTGCCCTCTGCGTCTGAAGCCCAGGTTTCCACTCTGCAAACGCCGTGCCTGGCCGTCCTCTCACGAGCACCAGGACGTCTGCCCACTCTCGACGGGGCGGGGGGAGCACCAGGACGTCTGCCCGCCCTCGACGGGGGGGGGGGGGGGGGGCACCAGGACGTCTGCCCACTCTGGACAGGGGTTCCCTCTTGTCTGGCCCTGCCTCTTCCAGGAAGCCTTCTCAGATGCTTCCCTCTCCGTGGATCCAGAGTGGTCGAGTGTCACAAGGAACCGCCTGTCCGCGTTGTCACTGCCTCCTGCCGTGGCACCTCCGCCCTCTCTTCACTCACTCAGGAACACCTACAGAAGGGGGAGGCGAGGGAACTGTGCTCGCCCACACAGAACCAGGTGAGATGCCGGGCAGAGATGCACCTGCTGCCTACTTGGAGAGAATTGCCCACGACTCCAAGGGCACAGCTCGTTCCAACACCCCTCCCCCACGCTGCCTCCCATGCCTGTCCTCCGAGCCCAGCACAGCAGGTGCAACGTGCTGGCCCTCCAGGGATTCACACGTGGCCACCCGTCTTCACAGACAGATGAACTGTGTCTTCAGTTCATGGCTGAATGCCCCAGACAGCAGAAGAGGGCGGCCTTTCCACTCCAGCTCATTCTGCCAGGCTGGGTTCCCTTATCGGATCCAGACAGCAAGAGGGGAGGCAGGGCAGGGAGAGGGAGGCGGCTGGGATGGGGGGGGGGTGTAAAGGGACAGCTCCCAGAAGCTGCCCAGGGCTCCCAGCCACCAGACCCGAGGGGCCCCAGGTGACCTGCCTGAAGGTGGGCACCAGACTGCTGTGGGGAGGGGGCCCAATGTTTGAAGTCCAGAGAGCTGGACTTCAGTCCCAGCTCTGTAGCAAGCCTGTTTCTCCACACAGGAGAGCACTACAGGCTTTGTGTATGTATGCAAGGCAGAGCAACAGAGAGAGGGAGAGACAGAGATACATCTCCCGTCTGCTGGCTCACTCCCCAAATGGCCACAACAGCCAGGGCTGGGCCAGGTCAAAGCCAGGAGCGTGGAGCTCCATGCTGGTCGCTCATGTGGGTGTAGGGCCCCAGGCACGTGGGCCGTCCTCCGCCGCCTCCCCAGGAGCATCAGCGGGGAGCTGGATCAAAGGCAGAGCAGTTGACACTCAGACCTGCCCTCCAGTACAGGGTGCCGGGATTGCAAGTGGTGGCTTAACCCACTGCACCACAATGCCAGCCCCTACCAGTCTCAAGTTCTTAGAGTTTAATGAGATGATGCTTTTACGACTTGTAGCACAGCCGCTGGCATACGGCAGGTACTTAGTAAGTGGCAGGAGGCTGGCGCTGTGGCATAGCAGGTAAAGCCACTGCCTGCAGTGCTGGCATCCCATGTGGGCACTGGTTCAGGTCCCAGCTACTCCACTTCCGATCCCGCTCTCTGCTATGCCCTGGGAAAGCAGTAGAAGATGGCCCAAGTGCTTGGGCCCCTGCACCCGCATGGCAGACCTGGAAGAAGCTCCTGGCTCCTGGCTTCGGATCAGCGCAGCTCCAGCCGTTGCAGCCAATCGGGGAGTGAACTAGCAGATGGAAGACCTCCCCCCGCCCCCCTGCCCCTCTGCCTCTCTGTCTCTGTAACTGTACCTTTCGAATAAATAAATAAATAAACCTTGAAAACAGTGTCAGAGTCTCATCACTATTTGAGTGTCATCTTTCCGATCTCTGCTCTGTTGTTTTCCTACATGACCCCCAGGGCCAGGCGTGAGCAGCCCTGGGCTCCCAGCCCCCTGGCCAGTACCCCACCTCCCTACACCCGGTTTTCCCATTGCACAGTGGGGCTCTCACCGGCGCTGAGGGTGGAGAACGGGGTGCATGCTGGGAAAACGCGCTGCTCAGCACCAGCCTGGACACAGGCATGCTTGTCGCTCCCCTCCCGGGGCTGGGGGGGGGGGGAGGGTGGCTCCCTGCGGAGCCTTGGAGAGGTGCCAAGGCCCCGAGCCTTCCTCAGAGCGAGGACTGTGGTATGAACTCTCCTGACGCCGTCTGCCTGCCCCCCCAACACGCCCACACACTGCCGTCCCCCGAGCCCTGCCCCAGGCACCCCCACCGGCACGACCCCCCCCCCCTCGGGCACTGCCTGTACAGCTGCAGCCACTGAGGGCGGCTGTCCCAGGGCCCCGCAGAAGCCCTGCCTCTATAGTATCTGGTACGGGGGTGAGCTGAGCCGGGCTGGGCAGATGGTGCCTCCCCCAGCAGGGCTGAGGCTCCCATGGGAACTGGCCAGGCAGCAGCCACGTCCCCTCTGGCCTGGACACACAGGGAGGACGCCATTCTCAAGTCTGCCATCCATGCAGCCTGCTCGGGGTGGAGGGCGGCACATGGCAGTGAGCCTGGGGTAGGCGAAAGCCCCTTCAGGACTGACCCAGCCTCCAAACACTCAGGTCCTGGCCAGGAGCCTGGAGGCAGGGGGAGTGGGTGGGGAGGGGTCAGGAGAGGGACAGAGAGGAGGAAGCGGGGGGAGAGAGCCACCTCCTGCCCTGGCCTCCACGGCTGGAGTGCCCACGAAGGCAGGTTGAGCATGTGCCACTTCCCGAGCCCCTGGGCGGCTTCCCCTGCCACCCCTGCCTCAGTTTCCCCATATGCCGCCAGCTGTGATGACTGCGTGACTGCATCACGCAGAGGGAGCGTGGGTAGCGCTGGCCACACGCAGTGTCAGCCGTGACACCAGCGACCCTCAGCCCCTCGCGGAGCGCCATGGTCTACACTGCACAGTCACTGGCAGCAACCAATCTCCCCGCGGGCATCCTTTTATGGGAGAATCCGGCTGCGTTTAGCCATATCAGAAAACAATGTCCACCCCTCTACCGAAGAGCTCAGAGCCCACACCACGCGCCAGGACGCCCAGGCTCGCCGCAGTGGCCTCTGGTAGCAGCCCCATCCGTCCGCCTGCTCCACCGTGAACTCTGCCCACTGCTACGCTGTCCCTGGCACAGCCTCTGCCCCAGCATTTCCTCAGCTACAAACACCTGGCCCTGGTGAGCGGCTCTGTCCTCCTCATCCTGTAGGCAGCCCCCTGGGAGCTGCAGCCTCCCCCTCCCCCAGCCAGGGGCTCCACGCCTCCCTCCCCCAGCCAGGGGCTCCACAACTCCCTCCCCCAGCCGGGGGCTCCACGCCTTCCTTCGCTGGCACCTTGCATCCTGGGTCCTGGGTGCCTGAAGCCCAGGACCAGGGTGTACCTGTAATCAACAGCAATGGCACTGATAACAGTAACTGTCGGCTACTGCTGGGTCCTGGCACTGATGAGCCCGACACCACGCCGCGTCCTCCACAGCCTCAGAGCAGCACAGTGCGTGCCCCGGAGTGCAGCTGGGGCCTCCCCTGTCCGGGTTCACACTGCAGCCCCCACCCTGCCGTCTGGCGAGTTCTGAACTGCCCTGGGCCTTGGCTTCCCCAGCTGGAGACGCTGGTGCCTTCCGCACACGGGACGCCCAGGATGAGGGGCGGCTGTGCCTGAGCTTGTGCAGCTTTCTCTCACGTGGGCTCCACGAGGAAAGCATGTTCCAGACGAAGCGGCCAAGGCTCGGAGGGTGAGACGCCCAGGGCTCCACGGGGACAGGCGCCCCAGGGTCAGGGCCGGGCTGCTCAGCCCGAAGCCCGCCTGCGGCACTGCCCTGGAGCTGCCCCTGCATCAGTGCGTGGTCCCTGGGAGTCCTGGAACTGCGGGACCGCAGGGCACGCCCACTGTCCTTTGAGAGGTCCCCGGGGACGCGTAGGCAGCGTCATCTCTGAGCAGCACTGCCCGGTGAGCTCCGGGGGCAGGGCCACGGCTGCCTCATTCACGGCTGTGCCCTGCAGGGGCGGGGCGCCCACTGACTGTTGGGGATATGGCACCCCCAATTCCTGCTGGCATCCTGTGAACAAGACTTCCGAGCACATGGGGCCCCAGGGCTGGGCCAGACTCCCAGCTGGGCTCAGCAGCCTCCAGCCGGCCGGCTGGCCTGTGCATTTGACACACATTCCTGCAGCACGAGGTCTCCTTGTCCAGACTGAGGAAGGCGGGGCTCTCCCATGGGCGGGTGGAGCCCCCAGGGCCCTTTCTGCGCTGGTCTCTGCACATCAGGGAATGGGATTTACCGCTGCAGAGCGAGTCGTGGGCTGTGCCGAGCCAGGGCCCTCAGTGCAGGGTGTGGAAGGAGACGACCAGAAAGCAAGGTTTGCTCAAGTTCAAAGCTACCCTCAAGAATACCGAGCCGCAGGCCGTTTGGGGTTGAACTCACACCACCACCAAATGGCCCAGAACCCGCCAGGCGATGTCTGAACACACAGGGACCCTGGTGCTCCTGACAAGACAGGGCCAGTGGCGCTGCCTGTACCCCTGGTCCAACAGCACCCCTGATGTCCTCAGGCTGAAGCTGGGACACATAGGATCCCGTAGGTAAAGCCCCATGAGCCGAGATGACCCGGGACCCAGAACAACCCTTCACGCGGGGAGCCACCAGACAAGCCCATCGGCAGGGGTGGGCTCCCCAAGAACGTACAGTAGCAGAACTGCTGGATGGAGACCACGGAGCAGACGCTTAGGGTGGTTGGAGCCTCGTGCAACTCCCACAAGCGTCGCAGGGGACCAGGAACTCTGCACACAGCCCTCTGAGCCGTCTCACTTCACCTCCAGGTCATTTTAGGTGGGGGGTGTTATTGCAATGTCCACTTTAAAGAGGATGAAATCAAGGCACAGAAAGATCACAGGACTTGCATTCGAACCCCAACAACCTGGCTACTGTGCTTCCATGCCGCAAAAAACAGTGACCTTGAAGATCAATGTGAAGGTTACGTGAAATACAGCCTAGTGACGTGGAGTTCGAGAAAACGCAAAGAGAGGTCACGAAACGCTAAGGGAAAAAAAGGAGGCGGCGGCTTCACCCGCTACACCACGACACCAACAAATACTGGCACACGCTGACTGCTACAATCTCAAAACACACAAAGCAACATTTGTAAGAGGAGAGAAGTTGAAAAATTAGAGGAATCACTCAACCCGTCATCACAGGCGTGGAGGTCTGGATCATGCTCAGAACCTGGCCAGCCACATACACAACAGTCCCCAGGGAAGACCGGGGGCGCCTGAGGGCGGAGCTGACGTGCACACGGGGCTGGCAACAATGGTAACCAAGTAGCTGCTGTTTCCAACACGTGGGCATTCGCAGAAAGCACTCAGAATCTGGGAAACAGAGAAAGTGTTGCAAGTAACAGACTGCAGTCCTACAGACCACCTTCTCTAACCGTTTTGCAATTGAAATGTTGTAGAGGCCGGTGCCTTGGCAAAGCGGGTAAAGCCACTACCTGCTAAGGCCAGCCGGTTCCTGTCCCGGCTGCCCGACTTCCCATCCAGCTCCCTGCTAATGCATCTGGGAAAGCAGCGGAAGATGGCCCGAGTGCTTGAGACCCTGCATCCACATGGGAGACCCAGATGGCGATCCAGGCTCCTGGCTTCAGCCTGGCCCAGCCCTGGCCATGGCGGACATTCAGGGAGTGAAGGAGCGGATGGAAGGTCTTTGTCTCTCCTTGTCTGTGCGTCACGCCGCCTTTCAAGTCAATCAGCAAATCCTTTTTAAAAACATAAGTAATAAGAACACACTACAGAGAGACCCACTCATTAAGCATCTGAAAAACCGGCTTACGTCATGATCAGAGAGAGCATGATGGGGACCAGGGAGCCCAGTCTTCATCACCTGGGAGCTCTGTCCAGTGACCCTGCCAGCAGGTGACCAATGTGCTGTGTGCCCCTGCATGACGACAGCTGACGATGCCTGGGAGCGCCGCTTTGTAACCAGCTTATGGGGTCCCTTTGACGTGGGCGAGGGGGAGTCTAATTTCTATGCCAGGTCTCTGTGTTCTAAGAGCAACATGCTTCAGTAAGGCAAGACAGGGGGCACAAAGCGGTGAAGTTGATTTATAAGGTGAGAAAGCACATACACACACACTCACACACACAGACACACATTCACACACACTCACATGCAATCACACACACTCACACAGACACACACACACGGGTGGGCGTGGCTGAGGCGTGCAGTGGGCCCCCAGGGGAACAGGGCTGGGGGAAGGGAAGTGGACACACACCACGCCCAGTCCCTTCTCCAGAGCTGGTCTCTGCGGAGACAAGCGCTCCTGCCATGTGCCCAGAACGGGGATGGTTATGTGGTACCCCGCCTCCCAGGTCCCAGGGGAAGGGAGACACTGCCTGGGAAGGGGGCGGTTTGATGGACAAGTAGGCGGGTGATGAGGTGGGGCGGGGCTGAGGGTGTGGCTTCCGCTGGGGCCCTAACCTAGCTACCGCCTATCGGCTAGAAGGAGCCATTCCCTCCAGAGAGGCTGCCAGCCGGCCTCACCCCACGTTGCAGATTACTGTCGGATTTCTTTTTTTTTTTCACTTAATTTGAATCCATCCCGAGTTTCAATTCCACTTAATATCACAGTGATCAAGACAAATTCTCTCGTTGCGAAAACCTGTCAAACCCCTTTCATAATATAATGTCAGTTTTCCTTTTTTTTTTTTAATCATCTAAGACAGATGATGCCTCCTCCCTGCGTCTGCGTCACCCTCACCCCGGCGTCGGCTGCGGAGACAGATGGCTTCTTTATCAGCCGCGCTGTCCTCCGTCTCCTCGCGTGGCTCTGCCCCTCGGATTTACGAGAGAAACGGAACAAATCCATCACCACTCAGCCCCTCCTCCATGCTGGAACCTCTTCCCAAATCATCGCACGCGATCAGCGCCTTGGGCTGCGTGGGGACCACGAGCCCAGGACCTGCGACACCCACATGGACTCAGCTTGGGCCCCTGTCCCCAGACTGCCAGAGGCCCCAGGCCAGCGGCAACGGGTGCCCCACAGCCGAGTTTGGCTCCTTTGGTCCTCACGGCTTCTGCCACCACACGAGGAGTGAAGTGGCCGCTTCTGCTCTCTGTGTGCCACGGCCTCTCTTTCCCTGTTCCTGGCTGCACGGTTTGCTGCTCTTAATGGCCCCAGCTGACCTGGAGCAGCGGCTCTGTTTTAAACCAAGTCCCTGCAGGCTTCAACAGTTCAGCGGCAGGACGAGCGTACAGATAGAGAGCAGACAAGTGACCTCCCCAAGCCCCTCCCCAGACACAGGCTGTCTCGAGATCCTTCTGTCTTCCCCGTCATGGAAGACCCCTCCCCATAAATCATGCAGCCGACGGGCAGGTTCCCATCCACGGACATCGCTTGCAATCCCACTGCTCCATGGAGACCCCAGTGTTGATCCATAGTCCAGTCTACCATTGGGGGTTTTGCTAGGGCCCAAGATCCTGGATGACAAAAAGAACCCCAGCACCCCTCCCACAGCCCCTGGTCTGCAGCCCGAATCCCAGGACTGGCACTGTTACTGGGGCTTTGCAGATGTGGCTTAAGTTCTCCTAGAGACACAGCAAAGTCCTCGCTGCCCTGGTTTCTCCTTTCACTGGGTGAAGAAGGTCTGTGCAAGTCCGACAGCCCCAGCAGCGTTCGTCCCCTCCTGCAGAGCTCCTCCCACCTTGGTGTGCGACTCCCCTGCAGCTCCTGGCAAGAGGTGGAGCTTGGTCCCCCATGCTTTGGGCTGGCCTTGCCGCAGGCAACAGCCGGGGCAGAAGTGACAAGGGGGTGATTCCTGAGCCTGCACCTCAGGAGGTCTTGAAGCTCTGTCTTGGAAGGCTACCTCTGGACTGAGCGCCCCTCCCGGAGGCTGAGAGGCCCCAGGGAGCAGAGACAAGACTCCTAGCTCACTGGTCAATGGGTGGTCAGCCCCAACCACCGGACACGAGGCCTTCTAGACCACCCAGCACCAGGTGAGTCATCTGATGAACGACCCAAGTGAGACCAGCAGAAAACCACTCTGCAGAGCCAAGCCACGTGGCCAGCCTGTGTAGATAAGTGAAACTGTGCTGGCTTCAGTGGGGGTTCACTACCCAGCAAGACCTGACTGACGCCTCCTTCCAACGAGAAGACGCTCTGTGGGCGGCGGTGAGGATGGCGATTCATGTTAACCAGGAGCCCCCTCTGTGCCAGGCTCTGGGCTGAGTGCCGCGCAAGTTTCAGGCTCTTGTCATCGTCACAGAGGTCCTGTGCGTCCAGTGCCATTACTGTCCCCATTTGCTAGTGAAGAAATCAAGATTCCCCAAGAGACACGGTGATCGGCCAAGAGTGCAGAGCTCGCCGACGGCTCGGGCTCCCGCGTGTTGCCAGCGTGGCACGGCTCCCCTTGTTCCGAGACCTGCTCTGTGCCACACCCTCCCGCCACGTCCCCATAACTCCCTCTGGGCCCTGGAGGGGAAAGCAGGGAGAGGGGCACTCACTCAGCCGCATTCCTGCACGCCGGCTGCCTGCCCAATACTAGAAATTAAGGACACAGCGGACGAGGCCTCTGTGTTTAGGGTGTAAACATGTGTGCGGCGTGTACTAAGAGGTGCTCGGGGCGCGGTCCCTGCTGGCCTCACCGCAGCCGTGCTGGGAGGCAGCACACCCCACTTCACAGGAGAGGCCGGGGTCTCCAGGTCACACTGGCGCTGGCACCAAGGCTGCTCTGAGCCCAGACCTGGGCTTTCCCCAGTTCACTGTGGGGCTCCCACCCCACTCCCACCTCCACTCCCTGGGGTGAGGGCCTCAGGTCTCCTCCAAACTACAGACCCCTCCCCGCCTTTTCTTTCTTTGTGCTTTGCGGCTGTGGGTCTCTGTCCCAAGAACCCCCGAGTGGCTTTCGGCTAATTGCATGCACATGTATGGAATGCCAGGCACCAGGGGAGGGGCCGGCTCCCGGTGGGGATCTCGGTCCCGCGGCCGATGGGAGCTTCGGGGAGAGGTGGCAGCTGCTGTGAGCTAATTGAGGGCACGGGGTGAGTCGCCGGTTCACGGAGAGGGCCACCTCCTCCGCACACACGGCCCCAGGAAGCAGCCACAATCAATGCCAGACAAATCAACTGCAGCCTCTATGGCTTGCTGAGAACCGGGGTATGAGCCCGGCGGTCTCGGGCTGAGCGGCCAGGGCCGAGGGGGATCAGGCCGGACCCAACAGGGCCAGAATCACGGCTGGGCTAATGACGACGCGACTCGGCCAGTGACTTCTCTGCTGTGGGTCTCGGGGTCCTCGGCTGTGAAACGGGGGTCGGCACAGCCTTCCTGGGGTCCTTTAGACACGAAAGGCGGCAGCACGTGTGAGAAGGTCATGGAGAAGGCCAAGCCCGACGCAGGGAGCTGGCGGCGCTGAAACTGTGTTTGCCAAACAAGCAGCCAGTATTCAGCGAACACTTGCTCGATGCCAGCCCTTGCGCTAAGCGCTCACACCCCCGGGTTCACTCACCCAAGCTCTGCGGGTGGCGCTGCTGTCACCCCCCGTGTATGCAGGGCGAAACGGGGGCACAGAGGGACTAAGAAACGCGCCCGTGGCTGGGAAGCGGCTGCAGGGGCCGTTACCTCCACCCCACGCCACCTGCAGGGGGCACGGAGGCTCGCAAAGCCTGTCGGACGCGGTTCCCCACAGCACCGGCCCCCGTGCTCCCGTCTGGCTACGCCAGGATAAACGGCCAAGTGCTGAATGTCAGCGTTTCTCAGCTTGGCTGCTTCGCCTTTTACGTTTTCCAAAATTTACTCAAATCGATATGTACACACACATACATACATATTAATTTTAGTCAGCAGGAAAAAAAAGTTACTTAGAATGCTTCTTACCGTCGGGCTGGGCCAGGCCTGAGGAGGCCCTGGTGCACCGGAACGGGCAGGGATTATCCTGGTTTTCCAGGCACAGCCTGGAGCACTTCCAGCCCAACCCAGAAGGGAGGCGCACACGGCCTGCAGGGGCTGTAGGTGGGCGGCAGGGGCGCCGACAGCAAGGCTGCTGGGACAAGGGCCCGTGGGTGCCTGGGAGACGGAAGTGGGGGAGTCCTCGTGGAGCAGGGGGAGGCCGAGGGGCCCAGGCTCAGAGGGGAGAGGATCCGGGCCAGGCACGCTGCCCGAGCCTGCTCCTTACAAAGGTCTGATGTACAGGGAGGGAAACTGAGACCCACGCTCAAGACCCCCTAGCCGATCAGTGGTGTGGTGTGTCTGGAAGCCCCCCGCCCCGCACACCCCCCCCCCCGCCATTGCCTGTGAGTCTGGCCTGCCTGGGTTTCTAAGACGAGTCTGGAAGGGAGACCCATGACCCCAACGCTGAGTGTACACTGGCAAGCGCTCTGGAAAGCAGGAGTGGACGCCTGGGTCCCCAGAGCCCCCGGGCCCACGGCACACCACGAGCTGACACCACAGGCTGATGCCACGGGCCGACGCCACGAGCTGACGCCACGAGCTGACGCCACGAGCTGACGCCATAAGCGTGGCCTCCCCTGCACAAGCAGCCTGTGCAGGAGCCCGGCAGGCAGCAGGTGACACCACCACCACCATCATCCTCATCACCATCCATCTCCCTCCAGGGCGGCTCCCACACGGGTCCCCCACGGGCCGAGTGGCTGCGCCTGGCACACGGGAATGGGTTCCAGGTCCTGACTGGGGCCGGCTCTCGGGGCCTCACTCCCTCTCCTCCAGCTTCCTCACCTGCTCTTCCGCGCCAGCTCCCAGGGAGGGAACGCCGGCCACGCTCTGGGAACATGAGCGTGCACATCCTGAGACTTACAGAGACAGCGGCCAGGGACCCCAGGAATCCCGGGCGGGGAGGGGTCCAGAAAAATTCAGCTTGGACTTGCCGGCCACCTTGCCTCCCCACACACGTAACCTCTCTCTCGCCATCTCTGCAGCTTAGGTTAAGCCTGGAAGGGACTCGTAGCTCACTGTCTGCTGGCCCCGTGCCAGCTGCGTCTCCCGTCTGTGGTTCTATGCTCTTTGGGCCCAGGTGGACAACCCCTGAATGGCCCCAGAAGGTTGACCCCACGGTCTGGCCCTGATGTCGGCATTACCGGGGCTCCCTTGGCCTCTGGCTTCCCATTCAAGCCAGCAGGAGGCACATGCAGGAGCCGAGGTCGTGGTGGGGGGAGAAGGTTCCCTGGCTGAGTCTCTGTCCCTGCAGGAGGAGGTCTGGCAGTGGCCAAGTCTCTCGGAGGCAGTGCCCCCTCCTTGGCCTCCAATCCTGGGGCAGCCGCGGCTTCCTGCTCCTGTCTCCCGGGCTCGCCCATGTCCTGTTCTGCACCAGCAAGGGCCCCTCACCAGTCACTGCCCCCCCCCCGCCACGGCGTCGCCTCTTTCCTGCCAGGATCCGATTCGTAAGATGAGGAAGAGGAGTCAGAGAGCCTTCACCAGTGACCCCCCCTCCCCAGCAACCCCTTCCCTGCGGATCCACGCCCCGCGTCTGCCTGCCCAGCTCCTGCAGAGGTCCAGGTTTGGGGTCCGAGGAGTGGCTCCCTGGAGAGAACGACCCCGGCCACTGTGAGGCTGGCGCCCAGTCACCATGATGTGGTGAGCCCGGGGTGACAGAAGGTGACCAGAAGTAACCATGGAAACTGACGCCCGGTGGAAGAAGCCAGGGGCTGAGCCGGGGACAGGATGGTCTTGTGCCCAAGTGACAGACGGGACACAGGGCCCCCCAGGGCAGCCCCCGTCCACAGCACCTCCCTCCCCTGCCAAAGCCGTGCAGGCGGCCCGATCCCGGCTCTAACCGGTCCGAGTCCCCATGAGGGAGCCGACTCCAGGAAGGTCAGGACGGCGGCTCTGAGAGGGCGGCTGCCAGCCACCGGCCCTCAACACGTGGGCACTGCCACGGGCACTCGCGCACCCCGATGTCCCGTTTAAGCACCAGTTCCAGGCACTTTCTTGGGTTTGCCTCGGTGCAGCTCCTCTGCGTGTGACGGGATCTTGTCACCATCTGGACAGCCGCAGTCGCTGGGCACGCCTGACCCCAGGGCTGCCCCCACCCAGGGGCGGAGCACATGAGCTTCTGTGGTACACGAGATTACATGAGCCGAGTCACTACGGAGAAAGCGAGGGGGTGTGGCTCTCTGTGGACATCTCCAGCCGCTGGGTGAAGCGGGAACTGGGGGCGGAAGCAGCACCCTAGAGTGCAGGTGGGGAACCATCAGCAGGTGCCAACGTCACACAGAGACAGCGATGCAATCCCCCTCCGTAGAGCCTTGAGGGTCACCACTGAACTTGGCCTGCCCCGAACATCTACAGCCAGCGGCCAACGCCAGGGTCTGATCATAAAACACGCCAAGCCGCGAGACCCGGCACGGGCAGCCAGGGGATGGCACCCGGCTTCTTCAATGCAATGTCACCAGAAATTCGAGACGAGGGGGAGGGGGACCTGCAGGCGGCCTTCCCAACAGCACACAAGAACTCACCAGGCATGGCAGGCGCAGGTGCTGGGTGACGCCGCCAGGTGGGCATCTGACAAAGCCAGCGGCAGAGCGGAGCGGCGCTCGGCAGAGGCCAGGCAGGGAGGGCTCGGAGGAGCCCGCAGAGGGCAGGGGGCACCCCAGTGCTGGGGCTGGGGAAGCCCCACGGTCCCCCAACCGGTCCCCCTGACTCTCGGCCTCCCACCTGTCCCTGATGCCCCGAGACTCAGCCACTAGCAAAGCTGCCGCCTGGTGGCGAGCCCATGGCTGAGATCTGTGGGGGAGGGGCTCTGCTGTGTGCAGGGGAGGTGCCAGGGTAACTTCCACTTTTCCAGGCAGAAGCCACCCTTAGGAGGCCTTGGCCTTGGCCCAGCCAGTGGATGGTGGACTGGGACGTGCAGGTGGGACTCTGTCCCCAGAGTCCACACCACATCCAGGCTGCCCAGGCCTCAGCCACAGCCAAGGCCAGCGATACAGGAGCTGGGGCGTCTCCCACCCAGCACGGCGCCCCTCCCGACCTCACCTCTGTGCATAGCCTGCGCTCCTGCGACAGGCGCCTCGGACTCAAGGCCGCCCTCTCTGCCCGCTCGGATTTCTCAGCTGTCCCAGACGAGGCCACACCTGCCCCGCGCCCCAGCCTCCCAGGCCCAGGCGGGACAGCCCCAGGTTGGGCTCGGGGGGCGCATCTAGCGAGGAGGATGGGGCCACATGACCTGCGTGGATGCAACAGCACCGGTGGGAGCTGGGGGGCCCGGGGTACCCCCAGGCTCTGCACGTGGCAGCAAAAGCAGCCACATCTTCAAGGTGGGGTGGGCCAGGGGGTCGGCCACGGCCAGCACAGCCACAGAGGCCAGCATTTCCGCAGATGAGTCACGTGTGTGACAAGCCATGGACACAGGAATTTTCCGGACAGTTCCGGTTCCATCACAGAAGACAAGAAGCAACTCTGACATCCACTACCAGGGGACGGCGTAGGTCCACCAGTGGGAAACAACGCAACCGCCCTAAAACTGACGAGAGCCACATGCCGATGCGGAGGGGGTCACGAGACAGGTGCAGTGACAGCGGCAAAGGGCGACACGCAGGGCGCCAGGGGCCACCACTGGGCCAGACACAGAGACGCACACATGAGGGACTTCCAAACATTCACGGAGACGTGGAACTAAGAGCCGTTTATCTGGAGGGCTGGCGTGGTGCAGCTGGCTAAGCCAACACAGACGCCAGCATCCCACACATCCGAGCACGGGTTCGAGTCCCGGCTGCTCTGCTTCTGATCCAGCGGCTGCTAATGCTCCTGGGAAGGCAGCAGGTGACGGCCCGAGCGCACGTCCCCTGCACCCATGGTGGGGGGGGGGTCCCAGACAGAGATCCAAGCTCCCAGCTTTGGCCTGCACTGCGGCCATGTGGGAAGTGAACAAGCGGATGGAAGATCTCTGTCACCATTCAAGTAAATAAATAAATAAATAAATAAATCTTAAAACAAAAAAAAATGTTCAGTTTGGTGCCAAGAATGCTTTCCCATGACACCCACTTTCCATGAACAACTTCCAGCCCCTGGATCTGCCTGGACACAGGCTTCCCCGCCTTCAGAACTGGGAAAGTACACTCTCGTTTCACATGCAGCAAGACGGTCACAGTGCAACTGCAAAAGAGCACCCCTGCTGGCACCTTCCACGCAGGATCACACGACTCGCACCCACCCCCACCTCCTACCCCGACCCTCACCCCTAGGTTTTTGCCGTGCACTCGTCCCGACCTTCAAGGCTGCCCCTCCCTGGCTGACCCCCAGGTCAGTCGGCACCTCCTCCAGGAAGCCCTCCCGAGCCCTCATTGACCCCGTTTGCTGGCTCTGTGGCCCTGCGGCCCTATGCTCTCCCGGCCCCGGCCGCCAGTCACGCTCTGTCCTCCCTGTCCACACATCCACGCGTCCAGGAGCTGGGAGCCCAGGGACCTGCAGTGAGACCCCCACAGCGACCCCATCCCCAGCCCTGCGCCAGCCGTACGGTAGAGGAAATCCCCACCCCCCACCCCCAGACGGCTACTGCTTGGCCCTGGGCCAAGGCAGCAATCCTCTGATTTGCTTAAAAGCCCCCGGGGGGGGGCCTCCTGGGGCAGTGGGGGAGGGGCGCACTCACCTCGCTGGCTGCCGTGGCGGGCTCCGGAGCTGACAGCCGCTCTGATAAATTGTGTTCCACTGCGGCCAGCAGGCGGGCGCACCTGGCCGGCGTCCAGAGGCCTCGGCTCATTCATGAGTGTCCCGGCACGGGGGCGCCAACGGCAGCTCCCGCGGCCACTTTCTGCTGACCACGCTCGGCTACCCCAGCAGGGTCTGCCGCTGGCCACACGGTACCTCACACATGCAGCCCGCCGAGGGGGTGATGGGCGGGTGCGGGGGGCAGCACACGTCCTCCCGGGGGGCTGGGGTCCACAGCCCAGGCTGGCAAGCCGAGCACAGAGCAGAGCCTGCGGGGTCAGCTGTGGTTTCCATCGGGAATGCGTCTTTTGGGGAGGCCTCAGGTGAAGCCACTGGGCTTCCAAGCTGGGCTTTCTCAGGCTGCGTCTCCGTCCCAGGAAGCCACGGGACGCCCACCTGCCACGTCCCATGGCAGCGTCCTGGAGACCAACGAGGGCCACGCGCACCCGCTGCCTGCGCCTCTGTCCCCCTTGGCGGGCTCCCGGGCTCCAAGCTTGGGTCTCCGTCCCGTTTCAGAGGGGCGGGGGGAGGAGCCGGCGGGGGGGGCGCTGCATCAGGTCCCTGGGACGCTCGGGAGATGAGGGGACTCTGAGGTGCCCGCGATGAAGATGCCGTCGCCGCAGTGGCTTCCACTCTGAGGACCCCACGAGGGGTGGGAATGGGGCCCAATGTTTCCAGAAGCTTCCGTGCAGGCCTGGACCACTCCCCTCCCCAGCGCTCAGAGCCGTCACCATAGATGCTTCCGAGTGAGTGGATCCGATTCCTGTCATGAGACCCCACGGCTAACTTAGAGGGATCAGCTGTGGCTGCCCCGGGCTCCTCAAGGAAAAGCCCACTGGCTTCCGGCTGGACCCCGGTCGGCCGGCTGAGCGGTTAACCGCAGGGCCAGCTGGGAGAGCGCACGCGGGAAGCCATACGTCACACGGATCCAAACGAGATCGCTCTGCCCACGCGAGGCCAGCGGCAGCCTAGTTGGGACATAACAACCAAAAATGTCTGCACCGTAGCAAATCTTGCCGTGGGGTTGAAATGGTGCCCGGCTGGGAGCCCCCCCGACTCCCTCCCTAGGCGCAGGTTCAGAAAACCAGCCCTTTGCTGCCGGCACACCTGCCACAGCCACGCCCCTCAGGCCAGGCCAGGTGCAGCCCAGCCTTTGTCCCGAACTCGAGTCCCTGCTGCCAGTCTCTCAAAGCGCTCTGCGGAGGCTCTGCCTTAAGCACGAAGGAGTCCATGCGCCGCCCGAGAGTGAGCTGTGAAATTTATACCTCCAGCGGCGACGAGTCGACCCAGGCTCGGCGGCATATGCTTTGTCCCAGCGCTCGGTGGAAAGCCAGGATCCTGGCGGGGCTCAGGAGCTCCGAGGCCGGGGGGAGGCCAGGACCCGGCAGCCCGCCCCTCTCTTGCAGATGCTGTGCAGGGAACGTCGGGTCCACAGCCACGGCCGCCAGGCTCATTCTGGGATCGGGCGGGGGTCTCGTGGGCACGGGGGGCTGGAGGCGAGAGCACAGTGAAAGGGCTTTCACTTCCCTGCTCATCCAAGCATCCCAGAGCACACTGGCCCGAGGGAGGGGTGACAGGGGCATTGGACATCACTGCCCACTGCCCGGGCCGGCACCAAACACCCTGTGTGCCGCGGCTCCCTCCTTCCATGCCGGCCGCCCGAGGCGCATGCGTGGTCCCTGGGGAAGCGCATGGGGCCATGACGGCACCCCCTTTGCTGAGTGCCCCCCATGCAAGTGTGTAGAAGACCCCAGCAATGTTCTCCCTCCCAGTGACGAGCTCACCCCATCGAGGGGCAGTCACCGTCTCCTGGCTGCCAACCTCGTGCCGGCGGGTGTCTCCGGGTGCTCTCCCAGGTGTGCCGGGAGATTCCCCCGGCAAGCTAGCCTAAGGCCCACTGGCCAGACAGACAAACAGCTCACAGCTGGAAGACCCCAAGTTCTGTCTGTGGCTCCAGAGGGCTGGCTCAGGGTTCAGCCCGAGCCCGCGCCATCTGCAGGAGGCGAGCAGGAGCCAGGCGCGGCAGCCACAGGGACCGGCAGCAGCGGGCAGGAATCAATCCCTGAGAATGCCCTGTGGGCCACGCCGGCCCTGGCCCTGCTCTCCAGTGCCTCCATTGCCCCTAATAGGACAGCGGGTGCACACACACAGCTACGCCAGTGTGGGGAGCAATTCGGACTAGACTAAGTTACTGGAATTAAGACTTATTCTATGCATCTGCTCTCCCACAATATGGCGCTGGGAGAGGAGAAAACAGCTTCTACGCAGCTGCCTCCAGTTCAGCCAATAAACTGTAGGACTTGCTCCTGATTGGAGAGCAGCATACTTGGCGTGTGGGCAGCCGAGTTAGGATTGGCGGAGGAGGACTATAAAGGAGGAGAGAGACGGCATGCACCAGGAACATCTATGGGGAACATCTAAGGGAACCCGTGCAGCCCCCGAGAGAACCGGCCGGCGGTGTGCCGCTCCCCTGCGGAAGTGGGGAATGTGGCCAGGGGGAACTGCCCTTCCACGGAGGTGGAAGGGATAGTAGCCAACCCGGGAAGAACCAGCAGCAAACCCGGGGAGGGCCGAGCAGACGAAAGAACAGCGCAGGGTCCTGTGTCGCTCCTCCACGAAGAGGGGGAGCGACACGCCAGGGTTGAGCTGAGAGAGAACCACAGGTGCTGGAGCAACAGCCAGGAGGGAAGCCGGGAAGGCCTCCAGGAGAAGGCAGCATCTGCACTGACCACTGACCATGGGGAGGAGCAGAGTCCCAGAATCCCGTGCTGGGAGCTTGTTCCCGTGTGGTGCCCTGGAGCTGATGGCCCCTTTAAGAGAGGGGTCTGGTGGGAGGGTCTGAGCTCAGGGAGGGCGGCTGCTGGTGACGTCACCCTTGCTCCTACACAGGCTTCGGACCCTGAGAGGCAGCAGCCGGGGGGCGGTGTCCGGGGCGCACCCATCACAGCACCACGGCCCTGAGCCTGCAGAGCTGTATGAAGCTCTTTATATGCTCGGGCTGCCCTGGGGACTGTGTCAGACAAGGACAGGCTGACTCGCCCCAGTGGGGCTCTGCTGCATGCCACAGACTGAGGGCCACCCGCATACCAGTCCTGTTTCTGTAGGGGAAGGAGGGGCCCGAGGCTGGCCATGCCCCGCGGCCCAGCGGGTGGCACTGGACACGCAGAGCCAGCACCATAGCCCGGACATTGGACGTGACACCTGCTGCCTTGCCGAATCCTCACCAGAAAGTCCAGGAGGGAAGGAAAAAGATGCCCGGAGAAGTGAAGGGGCTTCCCCGAGGCCAGGTGGCTAAGGGAGCTGAGTCCCGACTCACAGCCAGGCCGCGTGGCCCTCAGTGACGGAGGGACAGGGCCGGGCTCGTGCTGCGCAGGGCAGCACAGTGCCCTCGGCATGGAAGCCTCTCCAGCGTTTTTGGTTTATTTTTATGAATTCTTGGGCTCCTCTTCCTTCCTTTCCCCAACTCAGCTCAACCGCAAAACGACGTCATTGTGGCCCGAGACAAGCGTCCTGCCGCCCTTCAAACCCCGTGACCTCACTGGCCACGTGTCCCCCGCCCTCCCCGGCATTGTGACATGGCAAGCTCCCTGCCCCACGGGAAGCCCTCAGCCCAGGGCCAGCCCAGACACTCAGCCCGAATCTGCTTTCGCCCAGGGCGGGGAGCGCCGGCCCCAGATGCCTGTGTCGGCCAAACAGAGCCCGGGACTGCGGCGAAAACGCAGCCCTGGGACCTGGGACGAGGGGCGCCACCACCAAGAGCCAGCCCCAAGGAGGGCCCCTGCGGATACGGCTGGAGGTCCCCTGTGGGTCAGGCCCTGGGCAGGGGGAGGGGGCGGCAGCATCTCCTTCACCAGCTGCCATGGTGACACCACAATGGCCAAGTCCCCTGCAGACCGGAAGGCGAGGTTTCCCGCGCTTGTGCAGAGAACCCTACAGAAAGTTCTAGAACATCCGAGGCCCGTGGAGCCCCCCGGGGAACCGGGATGCACCTGCCGGCTCTCCTGTCACCTGGTTCCTGCCCCCCCACCCCCGCGAAGCTCTGCTACAGGTCCAGCGCTGCTCCTGCCCATTCGGGCGCCAGGAGCCCCTTTTTCCACACTGAGCCCCAGGGCGGAGCTTGAAGGGGGCGGGGACCTGCCCCCACCCTGCCCCCGGCCACCGCACTCTGTCTCCCGAGCTGGCGGTGGCTCCGGGGTGATGTCCCCAGTGCGCAGGTGTCCCAGGCGCTCAGTGAAAACGTGCGCAAGCCGCCGCGTGAGCAGGGCCCCCTCACCTGCGGGGAATCCGGTGGGGCCGCGGGTGCTGGCCCCTGAGCCTCAGGAACAGGCCAGGCCCCGGAACACGACGGACTCGGGAGGGCGCCGTCCACGTCAGGAGTCCAGAGGGCTTTCTGAGCTGGAAGAGGAAACAGTCCAACCTCAACCCAGGGATCCCTCGGGAAAAAGTCACCAAGCCCCGAGCCTTGCAGTCATCCTGTGCATTCTCTGGTTCCCTGGGCCACCCCCAGGCCCCCAGGCAGCACGAGAGAGGCCCTCTCGGTGCCCTGGTCTCTCCAAGGGCCCCAGCCCTCCCATGGTGCCGTCAGATCTTGGAGAACCCCCAGCTGGGCTGGGGCGGGGGCTGGGCTGTGCTGGGGCTGGGCTGGGGCTGGGCTGGGCTGGGCTGGGCTGGGCTGTCCTGGGCTGGGGCTGGGCTGGGCTGTCCTGGGCTGGGGCTGGGCTGGGCTGGGCTGGGGCTGGGCTGGGGCTGGGGCTGGGCTGGGCTGGGGCTGGGCTGGGGCTGGGCTGGGCTGGGCTGGGCTGGGCTGGGCTGGGGCTGGGGCTGGGCTGGGCTGGGCTGGGCTGGGGCTGGGCTGGGCTGGGGCTGGGCTGGGCGGGGCTGGGGCTGGGGCTGGGGCTGGGCTGGGCTGGGCTGGGGCTGGGCTGGGCTGGGGCTGGGCTGGGCGGGGCTGGGGCTGGGCTGGGCTGGGCTGTCCTGGGCTGGGGCTGGGCTGGGGCTGGGCTGGGCTGGGCTGGGCGGGGCTGGGGCTGGGCTGGGGCTGGGCTGGGCTGGGCTGGGCGGGGCTGGGGCTGGGCTGGGCTGGGCTGGGCTGGGGCTGGGCGGGGCTGGGCTGGGCTGGGCTGGGCTGGGGCTGGGCTGGGCTGGGCTGGGCGGGGCTGGGGCTGGGCTGGGGCTGGGCTGGGGCTGGGCTGGGCTGGGCTGGGCTGGGGCTGGGCGGGGCTGGGCTGGGCAGGGCTGGGGCTGGGCTGGGCTGGGCTGGGCTGGGCTGGGCTGGGCGGGGCTGGGGCTGGGCTGGGGCTGGGCTGGGGCTGGGGCTGGGCTGGGCTGGGCTGGGGCTGGGCTGGGGCTGGGCTGGGCTGGGCTGGGGCTGGGCTGGGCTGTCCTGGGCTGGGGCTGGGGCTGGGCTGGGCTGGGCGGGGCTGGGGCTGGGCTGGGCTGGGCTGGGCTGGGGCTGGGCTGGGCTGGGCTGGGGCTGGGTTGGGCTGTCCTGGGCTGGGGCTGGGGCTGGGCTGGGCGGGGCTGGGGCTGGGCTGGGCTGGGC
Source organism: Oryctolagus cuniculus (assembly GCF_964237555.1). Lineage (NCBI taxonomy): Eukaryota > Metazoa > Chordata > Mammalia > Lagomorpha > Leporidae > Oryctolagus > Oryctolagus cuniculus. The sequence continues at coordinate 3,819,593 of NC_091433.1, read as the reverse complement.
TGGGCTGGGCGGGGCTGGGGCTGGGCTGGGCTGGGCTGGGGCTGGGGCTGGGCTGGGCTGGGCTGGGCTGGGCAGGGCTGTGGGGCAGCAGGTTCAGCCGCCGCTCAGACACCTGCTTCCAGGCTGGGGCACCAGCTGCAGCCCTGCTGCTCTGCTTCTGATGCAGCCCCTGCTGATGCACCTGGGAAGCAGCTGACAGTGGTCCAAGGACTCGAGTCCCTGCCACCCAGGAGGTACCAAGACGGAGCTGCCGGCTCCTGGTTCAGCCCGGCCCAGCCCCAGCTGTTGTGGCCATTTGGGGAGTGAACCAGTGGATGGAAGACCTACCTCTCTCTCTCTCTCTCCCTCTCTCTGTCTCTCTCTTCTTTCTCTTTCAAATACACAAATCTTAAAACAAAGAGTGTGTGGCTCAGAGGGGTGAATTAGCTCTCCTGAGACCACACAACAGGAAGTGTATCTAGTGATAAGAATCATCGAGGGGCTGGCGCTGTGGCATAGCGGGTAAAGCCACTGCCTGCAGGGCCAACATCCCATACGGGTGCTGGTTCGAGACCCGGCTGCTCCTCTTCCCATCCAGCTCCCTGCTGTGGCCTGGGAAAGCAGTAGAAGATGGCCCAGGTCCTTGGGCCCCTGCTACCCACATGGGAGTCCTGGAAGAAGCTCCTATCTCTTGGCCTCAGATCCGCCCAGCTGCAGCTGTTGTGGCCACTTGGGGAGTGAACCAGTGATGGAGGACCTCTCTCTCTCTGTAACTCTGCCTCTCAATTAAATAAATGAATATTTTTTTAAAAACCATCTAATCTATGAGATTCTCAGCCTCACAGCAACGCTGGGTACATTTCCTCTGCGTGTTTTGGGCGCCTGATAAGAGCTCAGCCCTAAACACTGAGGAGCCCCACCCTCCCCGTGCTGAGAGGACGGGAACAAGGCCTGGGGAATTCCATCCGGCCAGGCCGCGTCCCCAGGCCACGTCACCGGGTGATGTCACCGTCACTGTAAGTAAGCCCTGTTGGAAGTCCAGCCTGGCTGGCTGTGACTCAGCCCTGGGAGACCCGGCGTCCATAGCTTCCCCTCATTTAGTAGAACATCGCGATTCCCGCGCCCCTCTGAGGTGCATCTTGGGCGGGCGGCCCCGTTGGTGCCTGTGACAGTTCACTGAGTACGCAGGCTGCTTCATGACGCCGACGTCCCCAGGCAACTGTTCACGACAAGATCCCCTGCCCCGGGCTTCCCCACACCCACACCCTCACTTAGGGCGAAGCCCAGGACCGAAGCTCAGGGCCCAGGAGTCCGAACCTCCATGCGTTTTGTTTTGTTTTGTTTTGTTTTTTTGTTCTTTGACAGGCAGAGTTAGGCAGTGAGAGAGAGAGAGAAAGAGAGAGAGAGAGAGAGAGAGAGAGAGAGAGAGAGAGAGAGAGAGAAAGGTCTTCCTTCCGTTGGTTCACCCCTCAAATGGCCGCCAAGGCTGGCGCACTGTGCCGATCCAAAGCCAGGAGCCAGGCGCTTCCTCCTGGTCTCCCATGTGGGTGCAGGGCCCAAGCACTTGGGCCATCCTCCACTGTACTCCCGGGCCACAGCAGAGAGCTGGACTGGAAGAGGAGCAACCGGGACAGAATCCAGTGCCCCAACCGGGACCAGAACCTGGGTGCCGGCACCGCAGGTGGAGGATTAGCCTAGTGAGCCGAGGTGCCGGCCCCTCCTTGCGGTTTTCTACCTTCTGTGACATGAGCGGGTGGAGCCGGCAGGGGGAGGGCAGGGGGCGGGGGTGGCGCTGCCCTGGGCACTGCAAGCAGAACGGGCATCTCCCTCGCCGGCCCACACAGCCCCTTCCTCCCTGAGAATGGCACTGACCTCTCCCGGCAGCCGTCTCTGCAGACGGGACGTCCAGGCGGTGGCTGGTCTGGAAGAGAAGACACGAGATCGTGACCCGGGGTCTCGGCAGGCCCCGCCCCCTGCACGGGAAGCCGGCCTCCAGCCCACCCACTCTGGGGACTCCCTCCTCCCAGGCCACACGAGGCGACTCTGTTCCCTTTACTCGGATCAAGTCTCCGAACGTGGACGGGACATTGCGTTTCAGAAGCTGCTAGGAAGACTTTTGGGCAAAAGTGAGGACGTCTCTGCTGGGGCCCCGGATGCAGCCAGGAGGTGCTGAATGCCCCCCCGCACCCCCACACAGACAAGTCCACCCCACAGAGCCCAGGGGGGCAGCACCTGCCGGTCCTTAGCTGGCCGTGTTCAAAGCAGGCTGATGCCAGAGCAGCCCAGAGCCCACTTCCTCGTGGCACGGCTGGTGGGGCTGCGGTACCCCGTTCCCACCTGCACCCCAGCACCCTGGCCCTTGCACCCCCTGGGTATTTGCACAGGCCTCTCCCGTGCCTGAAGGCCTTCACTCTCCCACATTGCCTGGTGAATGGCTGTGTAGAACTTGAGCCTGGCTGGCGCCATAGCTCACTAGGCTAATCCTCCACCTTGCGGCGCCAGCACACTGGGTTCTAGTCCCAGTCAGGGCGCCGGGTTCTGTCCCGGTTGCCCCTCTTCCAGGCCAGCTCTCTGCTGTGGCCTGGGAGTGCAGTGGAGGATGGCCCAAGTGCTTGGGCCCTGCACCCGCATGGGAGACCAGGAGAAGCACCTGGCTCCTGGCTTCAGATCAGCGCGGTGCGCCGGCCGCAGCGGCCTTTAGAGGGTGAACCAACAGCAAAAGGAAGACCTTTCTTTCTGTCTCTCTCTCTCTCACTGTCCACTCTGTCAAAAAAAAAAATTAAAAAAAGAACTTGAGCCTAATCCAAATGCCCCCTCCCCCGGGAAGTCGTCCCTGACTACAGCGGGCAGAGTCCAGCCACCTGCTTCTTACGTAGCCCCAGCCGCGTGGCAACGGGGCTCTGTGGCAGGCCCCTCAGATGCCAGTGCACAGACTCGTCCCCGGGGACACGAAGGACGGCTCCACCCAGGCACACACTCCTGCGGGCACCTGCCAGGGAGGCGCACTGCCTGCTCCCACTCTGTGCTCCGAGTCCAGGCAGTCCCCAGCCTGCAGCGGTCTGACGAGGGATTCTGGGACTTCTCAATGCGGCCGCATTCGGCAGAGGCCAAGCTCGGGACCTGAACACAATCGCAGCTCCCAGGAGCCCCGAGGCCGTGGGTGCAACCGGCCGACACCTGCAGCGGGCCAGCCCCCAGCTGCACGGCTCAGGAGGCCCAGAGTACCACGGGCAGTTTCGACTCACAATATCTTGAAGATGTATTTTATTTATTTGAAAGGCACAGTGACAGAGACAGAAGTTAGAGAGAGAGAGAGAGAGAGAGAGAGAGATCATCCATCTGCTGGTTTTCTCTCTAAATGGCTGCAGTGGTAGGGGCTGGGCCTGGCTGAAGCCAGGAGCCAGGAGCTTCCTCTGGGTCTCCCACGTGGGCGCAGGGGCCCAAGCACTCGGGCCATCTTCCACTGCCCTCCCGGGTGCATTAGCAGGGAGCTGGATAGGAAGTGGAGCAGCCGGGACTCGACTCTGCGCTCACACGGGATGCAGCGGCAGGCGGCGGCTTAGCCCACTGTGCACAGTGCTGGCCCCAACCTGGGGTATTCTTAACTGATGATGTGTGACCCCGTCGAAGGCCAGGGGGTGCTGTAATTCACTCACACCCGCCAGGAGCACCGCTAGGTCTCTGAGCAGCACGGACTTGCACACACATGGCCCAGCCTTTGCACACGGCCCAGCCTTTGCACACGCACCTGGCTCGGCCCCGAGCCCCACCCTCCGTCCTCCCAGCCACTGAAGCCCTCCTTGTTTGAGCGCTTCCTCCTCCAGGAAGCATATTCCGTGACCAGCCCGCCTCTGCCCCGTGCTCACGGCTGCTGCTTCACACGGTGTTTGGGCGCCCTGAGTGCAGCGCTGGGCGAACAGCCCTGGCTGTGTTGACCCCAGGAGCTGCATCTCACCCTCGCACAGTGAGAAGCTGAGCACGGCGGGCAGGGGCGTTGCTGGTGCAGCCCTGGAACGGGGGGCGGGGAGGGGGGCGGGGAGGCGTGGCTGAGTGCACGTGGGTGCCCAGGGTCCTGCTGCTCCCCCCAGTACCACCTCGAGTGAGTCTCCTGACACTGTGGCCTCGGCTTCCTTTTCTACTAGTCATTAGGAGAGAAGCCAGGATTCGTTTAATTATTGCTGCATTCACTCAACAAACACCCGTGAGCAACCTCCCCCCACCCCCACCCCCCGCCCGGCACTGGGGAGCCACAGATGGCCGCAGAGCAGCTCCGCTCCCAGCAAAGAGAGGGCAGCTCAGGTCAGGCAGGTGGACGGGGCTGGACCTGCCACAGCACCGAGGGAAACAGGGCCGGGGGCGTGCGTGGGAACCCACCTCGGGGGAGCCCGGGGCCAGGAAGGCGGCCGAGTACTGGGCCAGCGCTGCGTCATCCTGCACGCTCTGTGCCAGCTGGGACAGAGCTCGGTCCTCGGGCCCGCGTGCGTGCAGCTCCCGCAGCAGGTGCGCGATCACCCGGTTCCTCTCCCGGCACTTGCGCACCAGGGACGCCAGCTTGGCCTGAAAGGGAGGCAGCGGTGAGCACACGCCCCCGGGGGGAGGGGGCTCGGCACGGAGCTGGGGGTCCCAGGGTCCCCAGGTTCTGCTGCTGTCCTGTCCAGGGCCCTCCCTGTCCACCCTGCCCGGAGAATGGAGAGCAAGGGCGGACCCGCCCACCTGATCCCGACCCGGGCCCACCCTGAATGTGGACTGAGAGTGCCACCCTCAGCGAATCCCAAGTCCCACTGGCCAAGAACACGCCACACCCCATGGCCACTTAGGGCCACATCCAGGACGCCGTCCCAGACTCCAATGCTTCTGTACATGGGGGAAGCTCTGCTGAGACAAAAGGGCACCCCCACATCCACACAGATGGCCCCCAGCCTGTGACCCTGCCACTTCCCGCCGGGCCAGCGCTGCGTGGTGAGGCAGCGCCGTGGGCACGGGCAGGGGCTCCGGGGCCCCTGCACTGTTTGCAGCAGGTCAGGTGCACCCGAGGCCGCTCTGATAAGTGATGTCCTTAGCTGACCCCGGGCTCATCACACCCAGCACCACCGTGCAGGAGGGGGCGGCTGTGCGGTGACCACGGGCTCATCACACCCAGCACCACCGTGCAGGAGGGGGCGGCTGTGCGGTGACCACCGCGGGCACTGCAGCAGGGACGAGCTGGGGACCTGGCTGGGGCATCCCGTGGGTGGCTCCAGCGTGAGGGACAGCCTCAGAGGGCAGGGCCACCGAGGGCGGACGCAGGGCACAGCACGTGGGGACCACAGGACCTCAGATGCAATGCGGGGGAATGTGCTGGAAGCAAAGCCCGTGCACACGGGCGCTCGGGAGCCGAGTCCCGGGCACTGGACCGCAGACGGGTTCAGGGCGGGAACCGGCGTCCCTGCCCCTCGCTGCAGGCGACACTGCCGTGGACTTGACGCGCACGTTACCTTCAGAGGGGGCACGGCCAGGTCCACCTCGCGTCGCTCTCTCTGAAGCTCCACGAGCTGAAATGAAAGCCAGGCGCTGACACGGCTGCCCCCCGGCACTGCCCTGCGGTCTCGGCCGGTGCCGGCTCACATGGGTCGGCTCTGAACAGCAGGGGACCTGGTGCTGGGGGCAGGGCCTTTCCCGTCACCGCCCAGCGGGTCCGGGGGACAGAGGCGGTGCCTCCTCTGTCGGGAAGTACGCCGTCCCCGACCCCCCACCGGGAAGCGGCTTCCCAGTGATGCTCAAATGCACACGGGGTCCTGAGCCCCTGGGGCTGACTCCCAGCAGCCACCGCCAAGAACTGTGACCCCGTGCACGTCACCCGCCCTCTCTGCCCCCCTTTCCTTGTCCGTGGAGTGGGTGACGCCCAGCGTCCACCCAGGGATGAGGACCACGGGGAGGAACCAGCGCACCGATTCATGCACCGTGCTGAGAACCAGCCTGGCATCCAGCCAGTGCTCAATACATGCACGCTGTCGCTACGACTTGGGGGCAGATGAAAGCTGGATACTTGTCATGGAGGTGTGGCAATGTCCCCTCCCCCCGAGCGTGGGCTGGTTCCTGATGCCCCAGGAGGTGTGGCAATGGCCCCTCTCCCCAGAGTCTGGGCTGGCCCCTCAATGCCCCAGGAGGTATGGCAATGCCCCCCCCCAGCCTGGGCTGGTCCCTGATGCCCCAGGAGGTGTGGCAATGCCCCCCCAGAGCCTGGGCTGGTCCCTGATGCCCCAGGAGGTGTGGCAATGGCCCCTCCCCCCGAGCCTGGGCTGGCCCCTGATGCCCCAGGAGGTGTGGCAATGGCCCCTCCCCCCGAGCCTGGGCTGGCCCCCCGATGCCCCAGAAGACGGCACAGCGACACTGGCATCATCCCAGGCCTGGAGGAAGCTGCTTCCACCTGAGCTCCTTCTCGTTCTGATGGAAGACCCCTCCCTCCCTCCCTCCCTCTCTCCCTCCCTCCCTCCCTCCCTCCCTCCCTCCCTCTCTCTCTCTGCCTCTGTCTCTCTGTAACCCTGCCTTTCAAATATATGAATAAATAAATCTTTTTTTTTAAGTGAGTGAGAAGGAAGTAGGAGGTTAACAGCAGGATCAGAGACAAGATTTGGGGGTGACAGATCTACCGCGGGGTTGGCGTGGGGGTCACGTGAGAAACCCCGCGAAGCCAACGACCACAGAGCAGGAGAAGGGGAGGGAGAGGACACCGACGGCAGTGAGCGTGTGAGAGTGCTCGGCGTGACCAGTGCTCGGGAGGAGACCGTCCGGAGCCACAGCCCCCGCATGCAGGGGACGCTGTGGCCCAGAGACACACAGCCGAGGTCGCAAGGCCGGGGAGCCCGGGGGCCTGTGATGCCGGCGCCCAAGAACCGCATCACAAGATTCCATCGGGCAGCGGGAGCTACGAAGGAAGACTCGAGTGGGAATCCCAGCACAGAGAAACGACAGTGATGAGCCCGACAGCAGAGCCGCTCCTCTGAAGAGAGATTTAACTGGCAGACAGACAGAGAGACACCTAAGGTGTAGGGAGAGAAGAGGGTGGAAATGAGGCAGACCTAAGACCCGGGGGTACGGTCGAAGCTGTCAGCCCTGTGAGATGCCGGAGGTCACGTTTCGCCCACCAGTGATGGACGAGGCAGAACAGGGACACCACGTCCCACGCTGGCTGAGGACCCAGGCAAGAGGGCCCCTCGTGGATGCTGGAGGCTTTGGACAGGGGCCACCCCCTGGACAGCGGCACTCCCACCCTGGGGACCCACGACCCCAGTTCTCTGCGCCATCATTACAAACAGGTACTTATGAATGAATGGCAGTTATGACCGACCCCACAGCAGGGGCACAGAGACAGAACGCCGCCCACCCAACAGCTCCCAGCACATCAAAACACAAGCACACAAAGGCTGGGACGCAGCAGGCACAGGGCACGCGGGCTCTGTGCACGGTGTGGGCAACCGTACAAGGCCGACACCAACAGCCAGCCACACCCCCAAGCGCTGATGCACTCTGCACCTGTCAGCTTGTGAAAGGGTTGAGACTGGTGGCCTTCAGGGCGAGCAGCTGTGGGCGCGAGCACAGGCCACGTGGGCATCCTGGCTGTCAGCTGTCACGGTTCATGGTTTTGCACCCTCTGATCCTCTGATTCTTCCGCTAGGATTTGCCCTGGACATGGGCAGTGGGAACACAGCACGACAGAGACGGGAATGCCCACAGAAGCCGAACAGAACCGTGTGAGCGTCCACAGAGAATCGGTCAGTGGGTGATGGCTTGGCCTCGTGATGGAAGAACACACAAGGCCTTTAAAGAATGAGGCGGGACAGACATCCGGTCGCAGTGGCTGAGACACCGCTGGGGATGCCGGCACCCAATTTTGGAGGGCCTGGGTTCGAGTCCCTGCTTTGCTTCCTTCTCCGGCTTCCTGCTAGTGCTGGCCCTGGGAGGCAGCGGTGACGGCTCAAGGACTTGGGTCCCTGCCAACCACGTGGGAGCCCTGAATGGGTTCCTGGCTATCAGCTTCGGCCTCGTCCGGCCCCAGGCATGGTGAATGGACCACTGGATGAAGCTGCCTCTCTTTCAACTCAATAAATCAAAAAATAAAAGAATGAGGGGCCATTTTGTAGTGTAGTGTGGTTAAGCCACCGCCTGCGATGCCAGCATCCCATCTGGGTGCCACCAGTTCCAGTCCCGGCTGCTCCACTTCCAATCCAGCTCCCTGCTAATGGCCTGGGGAAGCAACGGAAGATGGCCCAAGTGCTTGGGCACCTGCACACATGTGGGAGACCTGGTTGGAGTTCCTGGCTCCAGTCTGGCCCAGCCCTGGTTGCTGGAGCCATTTGGAGGTGTCAACCAGCAGATAGAGGATCTCTCTCTCATTCTCTCTCTCTCTCTCTCTCTCTCTCCCTCCCTCCCTCCCTCCTTCTTTCTCTGTCACTCTGCCTTTCCAATACATAAACATAAAGCGACTTTTCCCAGAGCTTTTTGAAGCCCTTTCACGGACACACACGTATTTAGCCAAGGCTGACTCGTGGAGAGACCACAGGCCCTTTGCTTCTCTCCCTTACACTGTTCATACGTTAAAAACCTAACAGATACAACCAGCTGCTGGGGCTGGTACGGAGACCTTGCCGAGACGGGCACATCTGATGCGGGCAGGAGAGGGGGCGCCGGCTGAGCCTACCTGGCTCCGGAGCTGCTCCTGGAGCCGGACGGCCTCGTCCCGTGCCAGCTGCAGCTCGCGGCCTGCGGACGCCTGGTCTCTGAGCTGGCACTGCAGGGTCAGCACCTGGTGCCGGAGTCGACGGATGCACAGCCTGGGGTCTTCCCGGGACGCCTGGGCCTCCGAGTGCTGGGGCTGTGGAAGGCACAGACTCGAGTCAGGCTCCTGCTTGTTGAGTCTGTGATGTGTTTCCCACAGCAAAAACAAAACTCAGAAAGGAGGAATCGCTATCGTCTCCTTTTCCGGCACGAGCCCTGTGCACTTCCTGCAAAGCCCCCGCGCCCCCACGCGTGTGCAGGCGTGAGCGTGTGGGGCTCAGGCTCGGCGCCCTGGCCCAGCGCCCTAGGATCCTCTCTTGGAAACACGCACAGCGGAACGGCGTCCCAGGGGCTCGGCAGGAATGTCAGCCACCGTCCCCCCGACATGCGGCAGGACGAGGAAACGGGACGGCCAAGCCAAACGAGGAGACGCACACGACAGCGCAGCCGCCCGCTTGTATGGAACACGGCAGATCCGTGTGCTCCTGGGCTCTCGGCTCAGGTCTCTGCAAAGCTGCCCCTCACTCTCCCTGGACCTAATGCCAGGCAAGCAGGTGTCACGTGGATGCCAGAGGGAACTGGCAGGGGACAGAGCACCCATATGCGTGCTGGTTCAAGTCCCGGCTGCTCCACTTCCCATCCAGCTCTCTGCTAATGACCTGAGAAAGCAGTGGAAGATGCCCAAGTGCTTGGGCCCCTGCACCCGCGTGGGAGACCTGGATGAAGCTCCTGGCTCCTGGCTTCGGATCAATGCAGCTCCAGCAATTACAGCCGTTTGGGGAGTGAACCAGCATATGAAAGACCTCTCTCTCTCTCTCTCTCTCTCTCTCCCTCTCTCTCTCTCTTTCTCTCTCTCTCTCTCTCTCTGCCTCTGCTTCTCTGTAACTCTGCTTTTCAAATAAATAAATAAATAAATCTTAAAAAAAAAACTATGGGAAACCAAGCAGAATACGATATTTTTTTTTCCTGATTAATACAAATTCCCACCGCGTGGGCCGCGATGCACAGGCTGGGCCCCGGCAGGAACAGATGGGCTCCGAGCGGCGCCACGAGATGCAGCTCCCAGTCTTCAAAACAACTTGGCCTTTCGGGGAGTTTGGCGCCACTGCCGCCAGGGACGTGGACAAGGCCTTTATCCCTGGGCCCTAAGACACAGTCCACAGCATATTCCAGAGAGACAGACAGCGGGGGTGGGGCTGCCCCGAGGGCCACCTGCTCCCTGGGGACCACTCTCTGCACTTGGGCTGGGGCACAGCACTGACCCTGCCCCCAGGGGCTCTGTGTGGGGAGGAGGACACAGAAGGGGGGGGACAGCACAGCATGGCCGAGGGAGCCGCCCGTCCAGGGGCACCGTCCATGCTGGGCCTGCACCTGTACCCCAAGGCCCCCTGCAGCCCGCGCCCCACCCCCGTCAACAGCAAACCGTCATGGTGACGTCACTGGGCACAGGGCTGGGGGCGGTCAGCCCCAGGGCCTCTCTGTACTGAGCCCTGCCTGCCACGCTGCTGCCCAGTGTGAGGGTAGGGGAGGCATCGCGGCTCTGAGGCGGAAGTGGGGTACAGGCAGGGGCGGGCGGGGCCTGTGGAAACACAGAGTGAGGAGGGTGGTGTCACCGTTCACCGCAGGGAAATCTGGCTGTCACGCCCACCGTCACAGGAAGCCATGGAGGGGGAGGCGGGTTTAGACCAGTGAGTGACAGGGTCTGGTGCGTGGCTCGGGATGACTGGGAAGGGAGGCACCGTTCACCCCGTGTTCCTGGCTGTCCCTAGATTCCATGGATTCCGGCATCAGACAGGAGCGGCCGCCTGTCCTCCCACGTCCACCTCAGACAGGGACCCCTGCAGCGCACATGGCACCATGGCGTCCCCTACTCACACCCCCCCCCCCCAGGGCTGCTGAGCCTGCTGCACCTGTCTCGTGGCCACTTCTCCAGCTCCACCCCTACCACACCCTGCCCTGCCCACTGTCCAGCCGCTCTGAGCACAGGCAGGGCCCCTCCTGCCCCAGAGCACGGCCGCTCGCTCTCCCCCTGCCTACAGTGCTGTCCCCACTGCTCCTGTCCAACCTGGCGGCATCAGCTGGACCTGCACCTCTCGGGACTGCCGGTTCCGTCCAGGTCAGAGCGGCTGGCACTGGACAAGCACGCAACCTGGAAAGAATATATGAGACTTGGAAAGCCAAGACTCTGTGGCAGTAAATGACCTCCATGAAGGATCTCTGTGAGTGAGATCCCAGTGGAAAGAACGGGCCATCAAAGAAGGAGGTACCTTTCTCTGAAGGGAGGAGAGAACCGCCACTTTGACTATGGCCTTGTCTAAATAAGATCAGAGTTGGCGAACTCAAGAGGCTTCCATAGCCTTGGCAACTCATGACAAGAGCCTAGGGAGATTACTGACGCCATTAACAAGAGTGTCAATTTGTAAAGTCAACAACAGGAGTCACTGTGCACTTACTCCTCATGTAGGATCTCTATTCTTATGAGTTGTACTATGAGAATTAACAGGAAAACTAGCACTCAAACAGTACTTTGTACTTTGTGTGTCTGTGTGAGTGCAAACTGTTGAAGTCTTTACTTAGCATAGCGTTGATCTTCTGTACAGAAGAATTAAAAATGCATCTTAGTGAAGAACGGGATGAGAGAGGGAACAGGAGAGGGGACGGGGTGGGGGTGGGAGGGAGGGTATGGGGGGAAGAACCGCTGTATTCCTAAAGCTGTACCTATGAAGTTTGTATTCATTAAATAAGAGGTTTTTTTTTTTTTTTTTGACAGGCAGAGTTAGACAGAGAGAGAGAGAGAGAGACAGAGATAAAGGTCTTCCTTTTCCATTGGTTCACCCCCCAAATGGCTGCTATGGCGGGTGCTGTGCCATTCTGAAGCCAGGAGCCAGGTGCTCCTCCTGGTCTCCCATGTGGGTGCGGGGCCCAAGCACTTGGGCCATCCTCCACTGCACTCCCGGGCCACAGCAGAGAGCTGGACTGGAAGAGGGGCAACAGGGACAGAACCGGCGCCCCAACCGGGACTAGAACCCGGGGTGCCGGCGCCGCAGGCGGAGGATTAGCCTAGTGAGCCACGGCGCCGGCCAAATAAGAGCTTTCTTAAAAAAAGGAATGCATAAGACTGATTCCCAGGGGCACTGGGTGGGACGTGAGCAAAGGGAAACCTGGCGAGGCGAGGGCAGGCTTTCCCGGGACTGCGCTCTGCATCCTTTCAGGAAGAGCAGGGGTCCTGCCAGGTCAGGGAATGAGGGAGGGGGCTCAGGGGACCCAGGACAGCAGGAGCTCGAGGGACAGAGGAGAAACCCGAGCGTCGTTCCGCAGCTGCCCCTGGCGCTCCTGGCCGAGGCAAAGGCTGTACGGCACAGACCGAACTCCAAGGCTGGACAGCCCCGGGGACACAGCTGACGCCCCGGAGAAGCCACACGGCACAGCGGGGACCACACTGAGGAGCCACAGCTCTGGGACTCCGGCCCAAACCAAAACAGACCTGCACGGCAACAAAACTCACTCGGCTTTCCCTGGAGGAAGATGATGGTGAGAGAGGTCCTGTCCACCGTACGTCCCTGGCGTGCAAGAAGCAGGAGTGTGAGTGCTCACCAGGAAATAAAATGGGCTCAGAGGTGCGTGGAGTGCAGACAAGGTCTCCAATACCTCTGGCGGGTGTGCTTTGAAAAGCGTGGGAAAGAGCTGGCAGCAGTTAAAGCACAAAGTGCTGTGTCAGAACCCTCGGCTCAGATCCCAGCTCCCTGGGGAAGCAGCAGGTGACGCCCGAGCATTCGGGTCCCTGATTTCCATGTGGGGACATCGACGGCGTTCCCAGATCCTGGCTTCAGCCTTGCCCAACCCCAGCCATTGTGAGTATTTGGGGAGCAAACTAGTGAATAGAAGCTCGCTCTCTCTCTCTCTCTCTCTCTCTCTCTGTCTCTCTCTCTCTCCCTCTCTCTCTCTCACAATTTTAATAAAAATAAAAACATAGGAAGATATAAACAGAATGGATGAACTGATGAAGTTTTTCAATAGAGAATCAGAATCTCCTTTAAGAAGAAGAAAATGGAAATTTTAGAACTGAGAAATACAAAGAGACGTGCAATTAGGAACTCACCAGATGGATTTAGCAGAAGACGGACACAGCAGAACGTGTGCCAGCAAACTGAATGGGGTCCACAGAAAACCCAAACCTAAGCACAAGGGGAAAACAGGACAGAGCTTTCCAAACGGGAGAACAGAGGGAAAAAAAAAACCTGTGTCCCTGAAGGAGAGGAGGGGGAGGTGCTGTGTCCAGCAAGCAAAGCCACCACCTACAGCACCAGCAGCAATGTCACGGGGCCAGGCCCAGTCCCAGCTGCTGTCCTCCAGCTCCCTGCTAGCATCCCTGGAAAGGTGGCCCCAATGCTTGTGCCCCACCACCCACACGGGAGACCCAGACAGAGCTCCAGGCTCCAGCGGTCAACCTGGCCCAGTCCTGGCTGTTGCGGCCATTTGGGGAGTGAGCCAGCAGAAGGAGGATCGCGCCTGCTCTCCCTGTCTATCCGTCTTCCGTTTTCATGCTCTGCTATTAAATAAACCTTTTTAAAAGTAGAAATTGAGTGGGAAAACGAGACAGGAGGAAATGTCTGAGCACACAATGACCAGGCGCTGCTGAGTCCGACAGACGTCACGAATGCACCATTTCAAGAAGCTCGGAGAAGCGAGTGGGATAAAAGCCAAGGAACTGCTCCCAGGCCCACCACAGCCGAACCGCCAGGACCCAGCGGATGAAAGGAAATCGTAAAGCAGAAAAGAAATGGCACCGACAGCTGACTTCTGTGTGAGGCCATGGGAGGCAGGAGGCGATGGCACCGACCTGGGAGAAATGCTTAGAAGGAAGACCCGCCCACCTGAGCTCCTGCATTCGATGGAGAAAAAACTTCAGTGAGGGTGAGACAAATGGAAGCAGGCGAGAATCAGCCCCAGCACACCCTCGCTGCGACAGGGAACGCCAAACACTTCCTGAAGGCAGGAGGCAGCAGACCCACGGGGGTGGGAGGAAGACCGAACAGCGCAAGAACACATTCAGTGGCTGCTTCAAGCAACGGCCACATCGACCCGGGAGGCTTACGGTACCAGAAATCACACACGTGGCAAACACAGTGAAAGGAAAGGGAGCAGATGGCGTCCAGCATTCGATCTGGGCACTATTTGGAACGTGCTAAAATACTGGTTTAAATATACTAAAATAACTAACAACCACATCCTGAAGTTTCTAGGGTCGGGCTGGTGTTGTGGTGTAGTGGGTTAAGCTGCCGCCTGTGGCAACGGCATCCCCTGTGGGCACTGTTTCACATCCTGGCTGCTCCACTTCTGATCCAGCTCCCTGCTAGTGCACTGGGAAAGCAGTAGAAAGTGACCCAGGTACTTGGGCCCCTGCACCCATGTATGAGAACTCGGTGGAATTTCCGGCTTTGGCTGCGCCCAGCCTTGGCTCTTGTGTCCGTTTGGGGAGTGAACCAGCAGGTGGAAGCTCACTCCCTCTCTTTCTCTGCCTTTCAAATATATTTTTAAACCTTTAAAAAGAGAATGGCTGGGACTGAATACAAAGGGCTTAACAACGCCACCTTGTGGACATTAAGTCACTGACAGACACCTGAGCATTTCTTCCTGGGGCCCCTGAGAGCCCAGTGCTGTCCACGGAGGAGGGGAGGGACTCAGAGGAGCCCACAGCTGTACTCACAGTCACGGGTCCACGCCTGCGGAGAAACTCCTGACCCCCAAATACAAAATCTGGTTTCAAAGTCATAGCACTGGGTACCAACCTGAAGCACCTGCTTAGGGGTAACCTTGAACTTTCTGGAGCCCAGATGTCAAGGAGCGAGGCCCACCTGTGCCCCTCGCGGACCCTGTGACCCCAGGAGAGTCACTTCCTTCCTCTGACCACCTGAGTTAGCAGGTGGACGCCGGAGCACAGCCAGCCCCGGGGAGGGAGGCAAGCGGGATGGCACAGCAGTGCAGTCCACCTACCTGAAGGCCATGGCTCGGCCACCGCAGAGCTTGTCCCGGGTCTACAGAACACACTGCCCTCGTCTCCTCTTGGACGCCTTCGTCCCCGGCTGCATAGGGGCTGCCTTGCAGGCCACAGGACGGAATCACAGCGGTGCAACCAACGGCGCTTCTGGAATTCTCCACGTCTGAGGACGACCCCGCCGGCCCTGCAACTGGGTCCGCTTCCTCCTCCGCGGGTGGCCCGAGGACGCCCGTCACCGGCTGTCCTGAGGGTGGAGTCGCCTGAACCTCCTTGTCCACGGCACACACCCAGCCCTCCGCCATCTGGGATTCCCCCGGGAGGGGCTCCCCTCCTCCCACCGAACGCCGCCGATCTGGGTTCCTCTGCGAGGCCACGTCCGTCTCCAGGACGCAGACCCTGCGTAGAAGGTGCGCGTGCTCGCTCTGCAAGGCCTGGGTCACGCGCTCGAATCCCAGCGCCAGCTCCTCTGTCAGCTCCTTGTAGCCGGCCCCGAGCTCCGCCACCAGCGCCTTGAGCTCCCGGTTCTCCAGGGCGGCTCGCTGCATCACGCCCAGACTCCCCTTGAGCTGCGCGTTTTCCTCTTCGAGCTCCAAGATCTTGCCGTAGCTCCTCTCGTTGCCGTCTTCCAGCTCGGAGATGACCTGCAGGCACTGGTCCAGCTCCCGCTTCCAGCGCTCGGCGTCTCCCAGCAGGGCGCGGTTAGCCCGTGCGAGCCTGGCCGCCTCCGCCGCCTCTCTCGCTCGCGCTCTTTCCAGGGCGCGCACTTTTTCATGGCACCTGTCTTGTTCCCCCTGAAGCTTGGCGTTGCCATGGACAACCTGGCTCCCGTCTCTCTCCAGTCCACAGAGGAGCTGGTGCAGCCGAAGCCTCAGCCTCTCCAGGGCTCTCCAGGGTGGGGACGGCCGGAGCTCCCCCAACCCTGAGGGCCCTTCTGGGGGGCCAGGGCTTGCTTCCTCCCAGCCAGGCACCGGCCGGGGACCCGGGACCTTGGCCTGTCCCTGTTGAACATCTTCACCGCCTGCCTGGGGCTCTGTTGCCTCTGCAGAACAAACTTCCCAACGTTGGTTCCCGAAAACCTGCGGCGAATCAGCACCCTGCCCAGCCACCCTGCGGTTCCCCCTGGAAGACGGGGGCGTTCCCCGTCCCCGAGCGCCCCCATCAGGCCTCAGGAGGAACAGCTGCTGGAGACACTCCTCCATCGCCTGTTCAAGCTCATCTATGTCAACAGAGAACCTGTCGCCCCGACTGGGAGCCCACACGTGGCCCCCATCAGTGGACACAGCCGACCCGGGACACAGCGGCGACCCCGGTTCTCCCACGGCCAGCGTCACCATGCCCTCATAGCCCTCTGAGTCAGCCTGCTGGGGGACACCCCTGTCAGCCGAACCCCACACTTCCTGATGCGATACCATCTGCTCCTTCTCTTCTTCCTCCCGCCCAGGGTGTTCTTCCTGCCGAAGCAGAGCGTCCCCAAGCGTCAGTGGCTCCTCGTGCTGACCACTGCTCCTGGCCACTCTGTCCCTCCCCGCCGGCCTGTGAGCCCCGGTGCAGGTGGGCAGGGGCGCTGCTTCCTCCAGCGACAGCCCCCCTTGGAGAACCCCACCACCTCCATCCTCCCCTCCCTTCCTACCCAGGGATTCGGGACCCTCCAGGGACACAGGGACCTCTCCCTGCAGAAGAGGCAGTGGACACTCCGGCTGAGGCTGGGACACGGCAGCCTCGCTCTTGCCCTGCATGCCCTCCGGGGCCCGAAGTCCGCTGCCCAAGGTCACGGTCTCTCGGCTCTCCTGACCCGGCCAGCACTTGCTGCCCAGGGCTGCCTCCTCCCTGCCCACGGTCTTCCTGACCCCTCCTTCTTCATGCCAAGCATCTCTGGGGTCTCTGGGCGCTTTCGTGGGGAGCGGGTGATCGGAGGTGTGTGGGGACTCCTGGCACAGGGGGCTGTCACGGCTCTTCGCCCGGGGGCAGTCCCAGCCGGGGTGTCTGGCGGCTTCGGCAGCAGGTGGGAGCCCGGCGGCCAGCACCTCTTCTCTGGGAGGTCTCAGGAGCAGCGGTGGCGGCAGGGGGGCAGGGTCCTCGGCTGACCCCCAGGGAGGCAGCGTGGCCGTCGGCACCAGGACCGAGGGTTGCGGGGCTGGGGCGGCTGGGAGATGCTCTGAAATCCAGGTCAAGTCCATAGGGTGGAGGGACCCATCCTGGCCCTGCGCTGAGGGGCAGCCGCACACGAGGACAAGGATCTGTTCGTCCAAGCCGGGCTCGGCCGCAGGAGGCTGTGGGCGGAAGGACACGGTCAGGTGCGAAACGGCCCCTCCCACCCTGGGACCTCATGGCCTGCTGCCCTTCTGCTTGCTGACCTCAGGACAAGTCTCCTGCTGCCCCAGGGCCTTTGCACGGGCTCCTCCCTCTGCCCAGAAGCTGCCTCCCGGAGAACCCTCCTGGCCCACTCCCTGGCTTCACTCACATCTCAACCCCAGCGTCACTTCCTCACACAGGCCTCCCCGGGCACCTCCTCGGCTCCCTACCGTACAGGCTCTCTCCCTGCTCCTGCGGCACCGCCTGACCCCTCAGCACCCTCGCGTGGCCACGTCGGGTTCCCTGCCGCCCCGTGCAGACGCCCCGGCACAGGGGCAGATTTATACTTCGTGCGATGCAGCAGAGGGTGGCACCCAGGCCTGGGGGTGGGGGGTGCCGGCTACAGTGCAAGGGCTCAGCGGCCGCTGGGGCTGGTGGCCGCTCTCTCGTGCCCAATGCAGAGCCGAGGAGGGTCTGCCGGACACGCCACTGCCTGGGGCAGGGACAGCGGCAGGGACGGGGTCGGCCGAAGCGCCAGGCACACAGCAGGTGTTTCCCAGGCACTCCAGCAGAGTGGGCTGGGGCCTGGACCCCCCGGGGAGAGGGAGTGGGGAGAGGGCACGGGAGCCCGGCCCACTGCGAGCTCTCACGGCTGTTTCAGGTTCCCTGCGCCTGCAGGCAGGTTCCTGGTGGAGCCCCAGCAGGGAGAGGCTGGGCAGGTGCAAGACCCGGGAGGGAGAGAGGGAGGGCTCCCTTCGGAGCCCCATCCGTAACACGGGGCCCCTCGAAGTCCTCGGACAGGTGCCTGGGCTCGGGAGAAGGGGGCGGTGAGGGCCCAGGCAGCCGAGGCCGCACAACAGGAACCGAGACAAGTCCTAAGTCACAGCAGGGCTGAGCCCCCGGAAAGGCCGGCGGGGGAGAAAGAGTGCCCCCTAGTGGCCAGGTCACGGTGGCCGGTTTCCCAGCAGGACCTCAGGGAGCCGGGCCTGGACAGGTGGTTGAGCAGGCACAGGGCCCGCAGAGGTCGAAGCTGAGGGAGAGCTCCCTGGCGCCCCCTCTTGTGGGCTCTGTGGCTGCGGCGAGCCCCATAGCTGCCCTGGGTCTCAGGCGCACACCTGCAGAGTGGTATAGGAGTCCTTCCATCTGTCTGTCTGTCTCCACCTGTGGGGCTCAGCTCGTCCAGGGCCCAGCAGCCTGGCCAGCTCTCAGCAACTGCCCCTCCCCGCCCCCCACCCCGCCCAGGGTGCTCCTCCCTGTGACTCACCCCATGGGGCCCAGAGCCCGAATGAATGAACCCAGACTGAGCCCAGAGCCCGAATGAATGAACCCAGAGTGAGCCCAGAGCCCGAATGAATGAGCGAAGAGAGGGGGAAGCCCCTCTCGGCTTAGAACCGCAGACCCAGGCCGGGCTCAAGGCTTCGGCTCCGGTCCCGGCAGGCTCCGGCCTCCGCAGCGACAGGAAAGTGGAAGCTGAAAGGGGCTAGGCCTCGCCAGGGCCTCAGCCAGCCACGGCGGGGAGGTGGGGCGGTGCTCCTGGGCCTACACGGGGCAGGGTGGGCTTCAGGCTGGAGCTCGGGGCCCATGGGGAGTCCCGTCCTCCTGTCTGGGACCGAGCCCCGCCTGCGTGGTCAGGGGTCTAGAGATTCCGTCTGCTTCTTGGAAGCCCGGCCACAGGCGGGGCCCCTCCTCCCCTCCCAGCCAGGTCTCGGTCGTTGCGCCCCACGCCCTCAGGCCTCCCTCAGCCTCAGCCCCGGACTCTGTCGCTTCGCTGCCCCTCTCCCACCCCGTGAGTGCACACAGTAGGGCCGACGGCCCCGGCTGGACCCTGCCCGTGCAGAGGCCTCTGGCCTCTCCTGCTCACAGACCCCACAGGGGCTCCCAGGGGCTCGCCCAGTCACCGGGCCTGGCGTGCTAACAGAGGGGTCTCGGCAGCCCGACGCAGCCCCCAGCGCGGGGCCCCCCCACCGAGGGCTGGCCTGGGAAGCAGCATGGCCCCGGGGGCCGAGACCCTCGCTTGCTGAAGGGGGCTGCTGCGCGGTCACGGCTCAGGCGGGCTCTCCATCCCACGTCTCCCGCACACGCTGAACGCTAGAACTGCGTCTCAGCACTCGCGGGATGAGGGCGGAGCCTCGGTCCCGTCTGGGCGTCTGAAGACAAGGCCTTTGGGAAGGGATTTGCTGGGGCGAATCCCCACGATCGAACAGGGGTGGCTTTGCCAGGACGGACATGGGCGTGAAGGAAAAGCACACTTCCTGTCTACTTCCTGTCTACTTCCTGTCTCTCTGCTTCCTGTCTCTGCTTCCTGTCTGCTTCCTCTCTGCTTCCTGTCTGCTTCCTGTCTCTACTTCCTTCTGTTTCCTGTCTGCTTCCTGTCTGTTTCCTGTCTACTTCCTGTTTCCTGTCTGCTTCCTGTCTACTTCCTGTTTCCTGTCTACTTCCTGTCTCTACTTCCTGTCTCTACTTTCTGTCCTGTACTTCTTGTCTACTTCCTGTCTGCTTCCTGTCTACTTCCTGTCTCTACTTCCTTCTGTTTCCTGTCTGCTTCTTCTACTTCCTGTCTGCTTCCTGTCTCTACTTTCTGTCCTGTACTTCTGGTCTACTTCCTGTCTCTCTGCTTCCTGTCTGTTTCCTGTCTCTACTTTCTGTCCTGTACTTCTGGTCTACTTCCTGTCTGCTTCCTGTCTACTTCCTGTCTCTACTTCCTGTCTGCTTCCTGTTTCCTGTCTCTACTTCCTGTCTGCTTCCTGTCTCTACTTCCTTCTGTTTCCTATCTACTTCCTGTCTACTTCCTGTCTGCTTCCTGTTTCCTGTCTATTTCCTGTTTCTGCTTCCTGTCTTCTTCCTGTCGGCTTCCTATCTGCTTCCTGTCTCTACTTCCTGTCTGCTTCCTGTCTTCTTCCTGTTTCCTGCCTGCTTCCTGTCTTTACTTCCTATCTCTACTTCCTGTCTGCTTCCTGTCTGCTTCCTGTCTGCTTCCTGTCTCTACTTCCTGTCTGCTTCCTGTCTGTTTCCTGCCTGCTTCCTGTCTGTTCCTGTCTTTACTTCCTATCTCTACTTCCTGTCTGCTTCTTGTCTGTTTCCTGTCTGCTTCCTGTCTGCCTCCTGTCTCTACTTCCTCTCTGCGCCCTGGTGCACCGTGCGGTGTTCCTCCACCAGGTTCCGCACCCACCTGCTCATCAGACGGCAGGCTGAGGCCCCCCACCCTGGCCCGTGCGCCTCCACCCTGTGCACCGACAGCACCCTCCTTCTGTCCTAAGGAGCCGCTCTCGGGCACAGTACTCAGGGTCATGAAAAGCTGCTGAGGCCAAGGCTCAGAGACGCGGCACGACCATGACGCGGGGAGCGGAGGCAGCGGGCCCCCACCCAGCGGACGGGGTACACTCTCCCCACGCGCCCAGCCCCGCACAGGTGGGATGATGATCCAAATGACACACTGTTCCAGCTGGGGCCAACTGGACCGGCTGACCTGGCAGCTGCCCGCCCCAGCAGTGGGCTAGAGGGGAGGGGGCCCCAACTCAGCCACCCTGCTCCTCCGGAAAGGCACGGCACCCCCGGCAGGGAGGGCCCTCGGCCAGCCACAGACGCCCCACTGGACGCCTGGCTCGGAGGCCCGAGCCCTGAGAGATAAGGCTCACATCTGAACAAGCCGGGGACACGGCGCTCCAGCTCCAGTGGCCCCTGCCCTTTGAGGACATGCTGTCAGCCAGGGTGTGTGGGGGCGGTGCAGAGCAGCTCCCGGTCAGCACAGGGGCTCCCAAGAAGACAGGACCCCTGCTGCCGCCCTGCCCCCGTGCCCTGTCCCGAGGTCGGGGGTGGCAGTCTCCGTGTCTGGCTAGGCCTAGGCCAGACCCCTCCTGGGCCTTGACCAGCTGTGTGACACCCAGCAAGTGACCCTCCCTCACTGAGGGGGAGACCAGCCCTCCCCTCCATCACCAGGACACCGGGAGGATCATGCAGGCCCACCTGTGGCCAGCAGGTGGCGTCCCCACACCGCACACACCACTGCACTCCTGCACCTGCTGAGGCCCGTTGTCCAGGCAAGCCGTGGCGCTGGCCTTGGCTGCTGCAGGACCCGGCACCTCCTCCCTGGGCAGGGGCAGCAGAGTGTCCTGGACGAAGCCCGGGATGTCAGGAGAGCCGTGAGCACCCGGGGAGGTGGAGACTCCCGCCGTCCTCACTGTGTCTTCCCAGCAGGGGCCAAATGCCCTCCACGGGCGAGAAAACCAAGGCTCAGGCCGCAGAGGGCACCGGGCCTGGCCACGCAGCCTGGTGCTGAGCTCTCGGCTCCCCGCCCCGGGCAGCACACGACAGGAGCCACATTCTGACCTCGGGGGAGTCTGTCTGTCCACCATGCTGCACCCCGGCTCCCCCAGGGGACGTCCCTCTCCTTCCCATGCAGAATTTTCTCTGTGGCCCCTAGGGAGGTGGCTGACGGCTGTGGCCAGGTACCTTGGACAGCTCCGCCCTCCCTCCCTGGGCAGATGGGGCACCCCCACCCAGCTGGGCACACAGCGTCCGGCAGGGGATGGGGATGGAGCGCAGAGCTTTGAGGCGTGCTCGGGGAGTGATTCGGCCCCTGAGCAGGTGCATGGCCTGTCCCCCCCTCACCTCTCCACAGGCCCCCACCTGCCCCTGGCACACACCCGCACCGGGCTCCTGGCTGGTCCTCCTGCTTCCCTGGCGTTCTCTCGGCTGCCAGCGAGACCCCCTGCCATGCACCCTCCCACCTGCCAGGCCTCTCTCGGGGCCCTCAGATGCCGGGAGCAGCCCGGATGCAGACACGAGGGCCCAGAGGCTATCCATGGGCTGGCCGGGCTGGGCGCCTTGGTAGTTCACACCCCTGAAGCTGTCACCCTGGCCGCCACTGTCAGCGGCCCTGGCTTGGCTGCCCCCTCCCCTTCCCCTGTGCCCCCACATGCGTGCTCTTTGGGCCTGGCTGGCACACTCTGGGTACAAGGGTGCTGTCCATCGTCCATCACCTGCTGCCAGCACCCAGCTCTGGGCCCCTCCCTTGCCTGCTTTCTCTAACGTCCATGCAGCAGGCCACCTGTCTGCACCCAGCCCCGGAGCGTCCCTCTGCCCTGCAAGCTGAAACCTTGCTGGGCCTCCCACGTCCCTGTGTGGGCTCCTGGAACAAACCTCCCACCTGCCTCAGGGCCTTTGCACACACAGCACCTGCTGCCTGGACCTCTCTTCCCACCCCCACCCCCACTCCGAGCCCTGCTAACCCCCCGACCCCGGGCTCAGTTTAAAGGCCACAGTCTGAACAAGGCCATCGTTGGCCTTGCTGAACACTCCCCCAGGTGAACCCCCAGGTGAACCCCCAAGACAGCCCTCCTCACGTTCCAGTGTGCGGCCTCCTATTAACCCGGGCGATGGTTGTGCCACAGCTATTTCTGCTCACAGACCAGGACCCTCAGTCCTGTCCACACCATGGTCGTCAAGGGGCTTCCAACAGCACCAGCTGGGACCTAAACCAAGCAAAGCCAAAGGGCCTGGGCACCAGCACCCGGTCCTGACGGGCGCCCGCCCGCAGCTCTCCCGAGCCCACGGCCCCTTGCTTCCACCCACCCGGTTCCCACGTGGCCAGAGCTAAGCACGCTTGTCAACAGCTTAAAGGCACCGTGGGAGCAAGGCAGAGAACAGGAAGCCAAAGACAGAAGAAGAGGGAAAGATGGGGGGGGAGGCGGGGGTGGAGGGAGGCAGAGATGCAAGTTCAAAGGACAACGCTGGGGAGACCGAAGGGAAGAAACCACCAATGGGAGGCGCAGGGGCGGGCGGGGGCAGCGTCGGGGCCACGCCCACGTCCACGCCCACACGGGCGAACTCCCTTCACAGCGGATACTACTTGGAGTTGTGACAGCACGCAGGCCAGCCACGGGGCGATTCAAGGCAGGCTGGCTGAGCGTGGACTCCACGGCCAGGCCTGGGGCTGGGGACGCTGGTGTGGACAGGGCTGGGTCCTGGTCTCGCAGAGGTGCCATGGGGCGGGGCGGCCTCTGAGGTCTCCATCCACCCCACCCCTCCGTCCACCCCTTCACTTCAGATGTGTTCAGAGAGGGACAGTCACTTGCCCAAGGCCACACAGCAAGCCAGTGGGAGAGCTCTCCGTCCTCTCCCACAATGCACTCTGACTGTCGATTCTCCCTGCTTCTCAACTCTCAAGGGAACGCCTGTCTGTAACACGGCCTGCTTCAGCGTTAATGGGAGATTCTGAGTGGCTGGTGCTGTGGCAAAGCAAGTTAACCCTCTGCCTGTGGTGCCGGCATCCCACATGGGCGCTGGTTCTAGTCGCGGCTGCCCCACTTCCGATCCAGCTCTCTGCTGTGGCCCGGGAAGGCAGTGGAGGATGGCCCAAGTGCTTGGGCCCCTGCACGCACATGGGAGACCCGGAAGAAGCTCCTGGCTCCTGGCTTCGGATCGGCGCAGCTCTGGCCATTGCAGCCGAGTGAACCAGCAGATGGAAGACCTTTCTCTCTTTCCCTCTCACTGTCTGTAACTTTACCTCTCAAATAAATACATAAGATCTCTTTTTTTCAAAATGTAACAGGGAAGCGCAGACACAGTCGCTCATGTGTTGGAACGCAGCCTGCGTCTGTCTGCACGAGGTTGCTCTGTGCACGCTGCAGTGCACGTAACGGAAGGATCGTTCCTGCACAGGGCCTTCTGCCCGGCCGCGTCCCGCGGACGCCTGGACTTCAGTCTCCAGGCTGGGCCCCCCAGCAGACACTCGGGCCCTCCCCAGCAGCACCAACTCTCGACAGTGCCAGCGGCACGTCCCTGAGCTCATCCCAGCCCTCGGCACGCGCTCATGGAAGTCAGGGGCCGCGGCAGGGGCAGCCGTGGTTAAGCTGCTCCCCCCACCCCTGCCTGGGAGCCGCCACACTGCCAGGGGCTCACGCCTTCCCGGCCAGCAGGATCTTCCTGTATCGGACCAATACACCAATACCAATGCACATTTTATACCTAGTGGACCTGACTTTCCCAGGAGACCCCTGGCCGCCGCACTTCCTTTCCCGTGATTCGCGCGCTCGTGGGTTTGCCCGTGGCTTTTTACACCGCCTTGGAGCGCCGCTTGCGCAGAAGCAAGCGGAGCGATGCAGCGATTCCCGTCCCTGCCACCAGGGGGCGCTCTGCAACACTGTCGGGCACCCAGCTGCAAAGCGTCCAGTAGTTGGGGGTGGGGGGGTGCCATGGGAGGGTAACCTCACAGAAGCACGCGTAGCAGCGTATGGAGGGAGAGCTCGGGAGAAGCCCAGAGTCTAGGGCCTGATGTTCCGGAAAATCACAGACAGGCTTCTGAAAGACAGCTGTAGCTACGCAGTTTATTGATCAAAATGCCAAGGGGCCAGTGTGGCCGTTGCGGCACTGTGGTGAGGCCTCTGCACCGGACGCCCGGCACCCACGGCCAAGGGCCTGCATTCAATCCGGATCCAGCATCCCGCTGAGGTGCATCCCTGGAGGCACCAGGCAGGTCTCAGGCACGGACCCCCACCCCCACCCCGCAGACCTGCTCTGCGTCCCAGGCTCCTGGCTTGGCCTGGCGCAGCCCTGGCTGCTGTGGGCATTGGGGGAGCGAGCCAGCAGACGGAAGCTCTCTGTATTTCTCTCCCTCCCCCACCCTCTCTCTCAACTCGAAACAATTACGAGGTGCTGATACCAAACACACGCTTTCCTTTTATCCCATGAGCCTAACAGAAGAGGAGTAGACAGGAAATGCATAGCGTGGCGCCGCGAGCGCAGAACAGCGACGCCAAAGCCGCGCGCAAAGGGACCCGGACAGACACCCACCCTCCCCCTGAGAAAACGCACGGCATCGAGGCGTCCAGTGACTCTGAAGCGAACGACCCCGGCCTGGGGATGTTTGACCCCCTTTCCTGCAAGGAGCAACACTTCCTGCAGTGCCTACCGCCCCACAAGGGAGAGAGGGGTGGGCCTGGATGGCCCGAGGGGCTGCGCTGAGGCTTCCTCCACAAGGGGGCGCACTCAGACCCACTTCTGATTTCAGCCAAATTCTAGTCCTGTCCCTGAGCAGCCGGGAAAGCCGCTACCTCGTGCACACACAGGGGGCGCTGCTGTGCCTGGCTCACAGCCGTCACGTGTGTGAAACAAGACGACGTTTGTAAAGACACCCAGGAAGGTGGCCAGCGCGTGGGAGGACGATATGAAACACAAGTGAAGGTGCCTGCCAGGTCACCAGCCGCCACGCCAAGAGCCAGGCGGGGGCCCGATGGCAGGTGCCTCCGGGGGCTGTCGGGGGGACAGTACAGACCCTGCCAGGCGGAGCTCAGCCTACAGGAGTGCTGCCTGTGTCAGGGCCTGCCTGCACGCAGGGCCTCCTTCGTCGGATGGGCAGAGGGACCAGCCGTGGGGGCATGGCAGGGGGGCTGCCTGGCTGGAGGAGGGGCAGATGGGCCGGCAGAGGGCCGGGCAAGCGAGAGGACAAGGGTCAGGGCACAGTGCAGACGGGTGAGTGCCCCCCACTCCCAAGACGCAGGGGCTGCAGTGGAATCCCCCACTGAGATGCTGTGAACAGGGGTGCTACTGGGCCATGTGGGTGGAGCCTTCGGACAGACAGAACTGGTGTCCACTGAAGGGACAGAGAGAGCAGTAGGAGACCTCTGTGCCCGGTGCCTGGTGCTCTGCTGGGGCAGCCTGGACGCACTAGGGTGACCGGCACACAAGTGGTTTGCTGGGGACGTGGTGGGCAGGTGGGCGGATGGGTGTGCAGGTGCAGAGGTGCAGGGATGGGAAGTGGAGGGAGACTGGGCAGGCGCGCAGGTGGGTGCAGGGATGGGTAGGGAGGTGAAGGTAAACCCTGGTGGGTGGGTGAGGCTGTGTGGGTGGAGGAGTGGAGGTGGGGGCGGAGCCTGTGAGGAGGTGACAACCTGGCTGGGCGAGAGCTCCTGATAAAAGCCAGCATCACCCCTGCCCCGGGCTCTGGCCACTCACCAGGCTACCGCGATGGGCAGTGGGCGCCCGGGCGCTGAGCTGCTGGCGCAGGGTCCGGTTTTGCTGGGCGAGGTCCTCCACGCGGCCCTGCAGGTCAATCTCTGACAGCTGCAGCCCGAACACGCAACAGCGCAGCTCCTCCAGCTGCGCACGGAGCCGGCGCTCCATGGCGCGCTGTTCCCGCAGCCGGCGCACCGCCTCCTCCCGCTCTCGCTCGCCGCGCTCGGCCCTTGCCCGCAGGGCGCGCACCTCCGCCGCAGCCGCCGCCGCCGCCGCCGGGGTTTCCGTGGGGTGCACCGGCACCAGGGCCTGGGGGCTGCCAAGGGAGGGCGCCGGGGCCGCGCTGTCCAGCTGGGCCAGCAGCAGGCCCGCAGCGCGGCACAGGCGCCGCACGTCGCGCTCCAGCTGCTGCACCTGCGCCCGCAGGACGCGCTCCTGCTGGCGCACCAGGCCCAGCTGGCGCCGCTGCGTCCACCGGCAGCGCTCCAGGGCCGCCGCCTGCTGCCCCAGCAGCTCCTCCTTGCGCCGCAGCCGCTCCCGCAGCCGCCTGGCCGCGCGCTCCCGCTCCTGGACCTGCAGGTTGCGGTGAGGAGGGGTCAGGAAGCGGGGCGGGGGGGGGGGGGGCACCGCGGCTCGCTCTCACCCTGGCCTAACACCTCCATGTTTTGCATGGTGCATTTTTACTGGAACTTTTTTGCACCACAATATATTACTTATCTGGATTACTGAAGGGTTGTGGGGCGTCCCCTTTGATCCTGCAGGTCTGAGGGTCCATATCGCACCCTCCTCCTGGCCCTGCACACCCACAAGCCCCCAGAAGGGAAGTGCAGTCTCAGGACAGGCACCAGCGAGAGGGCGCCGGCTTTCCAGTGCCAACAGTCACTGCCAGAGCCCCGGGCGTCCCCACGTCCACCCGGACACGCCCATGCTCGCCACGTCCCGGCACCAAGGGTCAATGCCTGGCCTGGCTGCTGAGTCAGGACTCCCCGGGGGCCACAGCAGCTGTGGCTCTTCCCCTGCAGGGACCCTCAGCAGTGACTCAGAGTGTCCCAGCAGCCAGGACGGCAGCCCCTTGCTTCTGACCCCAGTCCTGGCCTGTCCCTGGTCTCACACCTCCTCCCCACCCCTGGCCAAGAGCCGGCCGGGGTGCGCCCCCACAGCACAGCTTCTCACTGTCAGGATTAAAGCGCACCAGCAGGTTCAACCGCACAGGCACCTGCGGTCGCTGCTGTACCGGAAGCAGGAAGACACCCAAGGGAACACGCAAAGCACACGAGAGGGAGGGGAGATCTAGGGAGAGCTCAGGCAGGCCTGTCCGGGGGGCTGGGCAAGCAGGTTGAACCCTGGGGTCCAGCTCCCCGGAGCAAAACCCTCCTGGCTCCCCAGGCCCCCAGCGTGGCCAGCTGCGAGGAGACGGCGTCGTATGCAAACGCCTCCTGGGACCCTGGACAGCGGCACCGCTGTCGAGCGGCGTTGGCCAGGCCCAGAGAGCACAAGAAACTTTTTTTTTTTTTTTTGGACAGGCAGAGTGGACAGTGAGAGAGAGAGACAGAAATAAAGGTCTTCTTTTGCCATTGGTTCACCCTCCAATGGCTGCCACGGCCGGCGCACCACGCTGATCCGAAGGCAGGAGCCAGGTACTTCTCCTGGTCTCCCATGGGGTGCAGGGCCCAAGCACTTGGGCCATCCTCCACTGCACTCCCTGGCCACAGCAGAGAGCTGGCCTGGAAGAGGGGCAACCAGGACAGAATCCGGCGCCCCGACCGGGACTAGAACCCGGTGTGCTGGCGCCGCAAGGCGGAGGATTAGCCTAGTGAGCCGCGGCGCCGGCCAAAGAAACTTCTTTAAAAACACGAATGTCCCCGGTGAGGACTTAGGGTCAGAGCTGGGCCAAGTGGCAGGTGGGGGCCCTGGGAAGCCCCCGTGCCACTCTGAGCTTCTGCCCCTACTCTGGCAACGGGGCTTTGCGACAGGCCTGTGCCAGCACACACGCCACAGGGGACGGCAACAAACGGGACGGCACGGGGCCCAGGGCTCCTGGTCCTGCAGGCACCGCCAGTCCCCGCGCCTCCTCTCCCGCATGCACCTGGCTCTCGTGGCTTGCTGGCCCTGGTGTCACTCGATGGCAGAGCCGTGTCTCAGCCACCCTGGACATGGTGCAGGCATGGGGCGCTCCAGGCAGTGCCCGGAAAATGGAGTGACAAAGTAAGATGACTTTGGTGCCCAAAAAATCTGAACTCCGCAGGCACCCCGCCATGCATGGATTTCAGGGTTTCTTACACCAAAACAGAGTTGATTTTTGATTCCAGGTCCATGAACTTGGTGTCCCTCGGGTGCAGGGCGCGGCCCACAGACTTCCAGCACTTTCCCCAGGGACTGCCCGCCATTGCCCGGGGATACCCACGCCGCACTGCGCCACCTCGCACGAGAAGCGGCCCTCGGCACCGCCCAACGGGCTGCTCCCAACCAGCGGGGGTTCCTGCCCCTGGGGAGGGGGAGCCCAGCTGGTGCCCCCGAGACTACCTTCCCTTTACCTGGGCCGCTTCCCCTCCCCTCCACTTCTCTCAGCTCAGGGCTCTCCCAGGGCCCGTCCAGCTTTTGCAGGGGAGAGACACCCGGGCTCGTCCATGCGCCCCCGCGTCACAGCACCCACAGCACCCACAGCACCCACAGCACCCACACCTCCGCCCTCCTGGTCTATTCCGAGCTGCGTGCCCTCCCCCCCCCCCCCCGCCACAGTGTTCCTACCCCGCTGACCAATGGGTGCAGCCTGCAGCTTGACACCCCGGGCCCTGCTCTGCACAGCCGTTGGCTGCAGCAGGAGCCACGGGCGATCTCTGGGCTCGGCGGGCAGCCGTCCTGGAGCCCGGCAGTGGCCTCCGTGGTGGCTCTCTCGGTAACAGCCAACAAATGCAGGTGCACGCCCATGGCTGTGTGTTTCACAGGATCAAGCCGTGCAGCAGGCCCAGGGGGTTGGCCCTGTGCCGCTCCCACCGGCAGATGACTCAACGGACACCCGAGGTCACCCAGCCAGTGAGTGTCAGAGCTGGGGTTTGGCTCCAGGGCCCACCCCTCAACCACGCTGGGGAGCCCTCTGAGCCAGCCCTGCCTCCTCCACCTGACTCCTCCTTGCCCCCTCCATCTGACTCGTCTCTTCCTCCTCCATCTGACCCATTCCTGCCTCCTCCATCTGACTTGCCTTTGCCTCCATCCGACTTGTCCCTGCCTCCTCCATCTGACCCAGCCCTGCCTCTTACATCTGACCCAGCCCTGCCTCCTCCATCTGACTCCTCCCTGCCCCCTCCATCTGACCCATCCCTGCCCCCTCCATCTTCCTGCCACTGCCTGCTGCCTTCAGAGGGGGTTCCATGAGGCCCTGGCCGGCCGGCCACTCCTTCCGTCCTGCCGACCCCTCTCCCCGCACTGCCGGGAGGTTCACCCGTGCGCTGTGCTTTTCCCCACGCTGCTGCCCAGGGCCTCAAGACCCCTGCACCCATCCTCAACAGCTCCCGCCCCTCAGCCCCCGGCCAGTGCCCCCACAGCAGGCCCAGCCCCCGGCCCCCGGCCCCCGGCCCCCGCACGGCATGCAGCGTCACAGCCGCCTGCCCCGTCTGCCTCCTGCACCTGCAGGAGAGCTCCCAGAGGCCAGGGGGCTGCAGGCACAAAGACCACTGAGTAGAGAGCCCCCCACAGGCGCCCCGCCCCCGGGACTCACCCCGACAGGGCACCGTGCTGCAGACGGGGAAGCCAAGGCCACTGCCCGCGCCCCAGGCCCGCCCCGCACTCACCTGCCAGCACCGCGTCCCCCACCCCCGGGCCCTGGGAGAAGAGAGGACTCCGTACCTGGGCTGCCAGCTCCTCCTGGGCGCGGAGCGCGGCACTTCTCTCCCGGGCCACGCGGCCGCCGAGCCGCTCCAGCTCCCCGCGGAGCCTCCTCTCCGACAGCTCCAGCTCCCGGATCCTGCAGCGTGGGAAGCAGGGAGGCGGCGGCTCAGGGCAGGGACACAGCCCCGGGGCCACAGATGCAGGCGGCTGGGAGGGGACAACCCTGGAGTGTGACAACGTGACGTTCTGCAAACCTCTCGGCCTCCAAGCCACCGCTGAATCAAACAGTATCAGAAGTCAGATTCGCACCGATGTTCCCACCCCCAAACCAGCGATCCCCACTTCTGCTAACGGCAGCTCAGAGCGACTCAGCCTGGCCACCGAGTGAAGCCTCGACCTGCACTGTCCCAACTCATCCTCGCCAACTACCAGCCTGCAGGTGACTGCTACCCCAATCACACGGAGGGCCAGAGAGGTCAGGCGACTTGCCGAAGGTCACACAGCATCATGCACACTCACACGTCTAAGCCAGGCTCCACTGCCTCCTTGCCAGTCTAAGGAAATGCCTGAAATCCTGAGACACGCTTCTAGAAGGTTTTTCTAGACCCGCTCGTCCCGGACACGCTGTGCTCCCGCACTGAAGCCAGGACTCCGCCCCAGACCCTGCTGTTCGCCCCCCCCCCCCAGGGCCCTGGCTCAGAGGGCGGCTGGAACGATGAAATAAACGCACTCTGGCTGACCGAAACGCCCAGGGTCCCCTCTGCTGTGCCGGTCCTCGGGCCTGGGGCAGGGTCTCGGGAGTGGCTGTCCCGCTGTCTGTCATCGCCAGTCTCCAGAGGACCAGAGGGCAGCCCCGGGAGCCGTCGGGTGGGCGGGCTGTGGCCCCACAGCCGGAGGTTACTAACGTGTTCTAGAAGCCTTCCCTGTCCGGAAGCAGAGAGAACCTCGCTTCTTCATTTCTGAGACGAACCCGCAACAGGAAGTGGGAGGCCGCATCTGATTCTGCCCGCCTGGCCAGACCTACACGAAGCCGAGAAGGGCTCATCACGGCCCCCCAAGATTCCCAGGCCCCAAGCCCTGGGCCCTGTGGCTGCAGCCCTCAAATGCAGAGGAGAGGAAGTGTAGGGTCTGGAGATGGGGCCCGTCCCCTGGTGTCCCCGTGAGACAGGGAGGACCTGTGCCGCTGGCTCCCAAGACGCAGGGCGGGCCGGGGCCCAAGGATGCGGATTTCCCAGCAGCCTCTGGACAGAGCCGGGGCCCAGCCACACTGTGACACACTCCGTGGGTGACATCAGCCCAGTGACACATCCCAGTGACACATCCCAGTGACACATTCCCTCTGACTCCAGCTTCCAGAGCCGTAAGACCATCCACTCACGTGGTCCCGAGCATCGGGTTGGTGCCAATCTTTTTTTTTTTTTTTTTTGACAGGCAGAGTGGATAGTGAGAGAGAGAGAGAGAGAGAGAGAGAGAGAGAGAGAGAGAGAGAGAAAGGTCTTCCTTTTTGCCATTGGTTCACCCTCCAGTGGCCGCCACGGCTGGCGCGCTGAGGCCGGCGCACCGCGCTGATCCGAAGGCAGGAGCCAGGTGCTTCTCCTGGTCTCCCATGGGGTGCAGGGCCCAAGCACTTGGGCCATCCTCCATTGCCTTCCCGGGCCATAGCAGAGAGCTGGCCTGGAAGAGGGGCAACCGGGACAGAATCCAGCGCCCTGACCGGGACTAGAACCCGGTGTGCCGGCGCCGCTAGGTGGAGGATTAGCCTAGTGAGCCGCGGCGCCGGCTGGGTTGGTGCCAGTCTATTGCTGCAGCCACAGGAAATGCACACACGCAAACACTAAATGGGCCGTGCAGGCCCACGCTTCCCCGACTGGCGACAGGTTCCAAGGACGCCGCCTGCGGGGGTGTGATGAGTGCCCGGCATTGAGCAGGCTCCC
Source organism: Oryctolagus cuniculus (assembly GCF_964237555.1). NCBI lineage: Eukaryota > Metazoa > Chordata > Mammalia > Lagomorpha > Leporidae > Oryctolagus > Oryctolagus cuniculus. The sequence continues at coordinate 3,787,859 of NC_091433.1, read as the reverse complement.
GCGGGGCAGCAGGTGCACCTGCCCGTGATGGCCGCCCCGTGGAGCGGGGCGGGGGGCAGGACCCTGCCAAGCACGCGCTTGCTAATTCCACTGGATTCGTGCTGCAAATGACCATGGCAACACCACCCTGCGGTGAAGATGCGGGTGGGCTCTTCTCTCCTAAGTCTCTGACAACGCAGGTGCCACATTGACAGGACGGAGCCCACCGCACCCTCTTACCCTCCCCTGTCTTGCCCAGACCCACTGGGAAGTCAGAACTGTGCGAGCAGAGCCTGGCTTTGGTTCCACGTGGCCCTGGATCACGGCTCCATTGTCTCAGCCTCAGTTTCCCCCATCAGTGAGTGGAGCTGATGCGAGCCCATGCAGCAGAGAGCTCACGGGATGGGGCCGGCATGGGAGGGCCCTGCACCGTGCCAGCTCCCATTCTCCTTCAACCCTGCCACCCATCCAGCACCCTCCCCCACACCCCTCTCCTGCAGGCTGGGGCTCCCATCAGCAAACACAGAGAACACACGCCATTCACATTCCTGCACAAGACAGTTGGGGTGCCCTCGGCGGGTAGGGATGGCCTCTCCCAGGCCCAGCGGAGACCCATCCTCCACTGCGCTGGGTCCCCAGCAGGGGGCAGTGTCCCAGCCTGCTCCCCGGGGCTGGCTGAGCTGGCTGTCATCGCCAGTCTCCAGAGGAAGAGCTGAGTTCTCCCAGCTCTGAGCCTTCGTCATCCCCCAAACAGGACCTCAGGCTGTGGCTGTCCTGGGAGGAGACAGGAGTTGCGCCGCATCCTTATGAGAAGGGGCTGTGTCTACATGGAGACGCAGACAGCACCCGGCGGCTATGAACCAGAGAGGGGGCGCTCAGCGGAAACCAGCCCTGCTCACCCCCGGGCTGCGGCTCCTGGGCTCTGGGCCTTGAGGGGCCACGGTGGCCCTGGTGAGTGACACGACTCCCGGGGTGGGGGGCAGGTGCAGGGTTCAGACGGGAGGGAGGAGCAGGTGGGCGGCACACAGGGCAACAAGAGGACTGCTCAGATGTGTGCATTTCTCCCCATGAGAAGTTTTATCAGGAGGGCAGAAGGGAAACCCCTGTAGACGCAGGCTGAACGCCGCGATTAAAGCAACGGCAGGGACGGGAAATGAGAAGTCTCGGGAGATGCAAGGCTCTTGGCTGCTGGGACTCTAGCGAGCCACCAGGATCTTGACATCCAAGCCATACAAAAAAAAATAATCCACAAGATACCCCTAGTATCAAAAACCGTGCACAGACTTCAGGGCGCGTTCGCACTGAAATAACTGCATTTCCCCCCATTTCTCCTTGACCTTCCTGAGCCCCCTTCGTCCACGCGAGGTCTCGCCCTATCCCGCCAGCCGGGGCACTGAGAAGTCACGAGGGAAGGGAGCAGGTTCTGCAGAACGGTCCGGATTCCACACCCAACCCCGGGACCACGCCAGCCCCGGCACCAGGGAGCTCCGCGGACAGGAGCGAACGTGGGACCCGCCCCAGCGGTGACGGCAGAGCTGCAAGGCCAGACAGCGGTCACGGCAGCGGTCACTTCTGCCCCAGGGGCCTGGGGCGACGCACCCAGAGGAGCTGACGAGAGCAGGGCCAGGCCACCAGCAGGTGCCTAGTGTCCTGCTTCCCCCTTCCTCCCTCCCTGTGGGGGCTCCCGTGGGCTGGACCCAGGTGGAAGCGGCAGGCACAGGGACCTCCGCCCGGCCTGTGTCCCGCGGCGCCCCAGGAAGGTCAGGTGCACGGAAGAGCTCGGCCCGTACCTGCTCCTCAGCCGGCACTCCACGTCCCCGCCCGCGGCTGCCCGGGGCTTCTGCTCCGAGGGCTGCGGCTGCTTCCCCGGCAGGGCTCCTTCCGGCAGGCGGCCCCGCTCCTGGCCGCTGTCCTCCTCGTCTTGGAACACCCAACACGTGTGGATCTGCACGCTGACCGCATCAAACCCATCGCCGCTGGGCGCTCTGAGCACGTAGCTGAAGCTCTTCTCACCTCCCCCGTCAGCCACGGGCTCCATCCCGCGGGCTGATGCGGTGGATTCGCAGGCGGACCGGGGACGTGGAGGTGGCCTTGGAGGAGAGCGGCACCGGTGGATTATTCATGAGCAGCGACTCGGGTTCCCTCGCACCAGCCCCGTGCAATGTGGCCAAGGGCCTCTCGGTTTACAGCCCACCCCCCCCGCCCCGGGGCAGGAAGCAGCCTCAGAGAAAGCACTTGGGATTCAATGCTCAATAAGGCAGATGAGGAGGAACACCAAGACTTCTGGGTTGGGCACCCAGAACCTTCTGATTCTCAGTGGCAAATGGCGCTCGGGTCCACCCCACAGGGAGCCGAGTCCCACTTCCCCCACCCAAGCCCAGTACCCAGCGTACCGAGTCCCATCCCCTACCCCAAGCCCAGCACTCCCCACCCTGGGTCCCACCTCCCCACCCTGAGCCCAGCACCCCCCACCCCGAGCCCAGCACCCAGCATACTGAGTCCCACCCCCCACCCTGAGCCCAGCACCCCCCACCCCCAGCCCAGCACCCTCAACCCTGAGCCCAGCACCCCCCACCCTGAGCCCAGCACCCAGCATACTGAGTCCCACCCCCTACCCCGAGACCAGCACCCTACACCCTGAATCCCACCCCCTACCCCGAGCCCAGCACCCCCCACCCCGAGCCCAGTACCCAGCACATCGAGTCCCACTCCCCACCCCGAGCCCAGCACCCTCACTCCAAGTCCCACCCCAACCCCAAGCCCAGCACCCCGCACCCCGAGCCCAGCACATATGTATGGAGGACCCAGAGTTCACTAGGGTTAGACAAAGGGATTGGGAAGTGAACTCTGCCTCGGGGGTCCTCCCACGCCTTGTCTGGTCCAATTCTCCCCATGACCCTGACAGTGAGTGTTCACGTGACCATTGTACAGGTGGCAAAGTGGGCGTTCTGGAAGGCGCAGAGCCTGGCCAGTCCCCACAGACGAGGCGGTAAGTGGCACAGTCCAGATTCATATCCAGGTGTGACTCCAACACCAGAGAGCGTGTGTCCCAGCACAGGTGTGGGACATAAAGACCGCAGGGCAGGGGAGAGCTGTCAGGGGCCCAGAGCAGGGTGTGTGGGGGGAGCTCAAGGCTGAGACCCCAGGAGAAATGAGGAGTCGCAGCAGCGGTGGGCAGAGACCCACCAGGGGCGGGACCCCCAGGCCACGGGCCCTTGTCAGAGGCAGGACAGGTGAGAGGGACGGAGGGGCCAGGTCAGCTGGCCCCATGGGCACACGGAAGGGAACGTGGGGCCCAGGACACAAGACGGTGTGGGCCACGTCCACGCAGGCTCTCAAGGGCTTTGGTGTCCGTCCACGGACACTGGGGAGTCCCTGGGGTAGTCAGAGCCGGGAGGTGCCTGGTGACACGTCACTCTGAGCCGGGACAGTGAGCCGCTGCAGGGCGGCCGGTGCAGGAGCAGGCCAGGGCACAAACCGGAAATAAGCAGCTCCACTGCCCCTGCTCAAGAGGAGACGGCCCCGCCTCTCCCCTGGGGCATTAGCTGTGGGGAAGTTGCAGTTCGTTCTTCATCCCTGAACCACACTCCGCCCCCAGCATCCAGGACACCCTGGGCAGGCAGCCTGGGGGCTCTCTTCTCTGTAAAGTGGGGAGTTTGCACGCAGCCCCCACAGACCTCCCGCAGACGCCAGATCCTCTCCAGGTGGTGCCTGATGCCTGGCAGCAGGCACAGGCTACGCACACGCACGTACTGTGCGGCTCAGGAAACCACATCAAGAAACAAGCGGGGGGGGGGGAGGGCACGGGCAGCGGTTAAGCCGCTGTTGCAACGCCGGCTTCCCATCTCAGCACGCCTGGTTTCCAGTCCCGCCTCCGCTCCCCGCCACCTCCCTGCAAATACACACCCTGGGAGACAGCAGGAGACAGCTCATGTACTTGGGTCTCTACCACCCACCTGGGAGGCCCGGATGGAGGGAGCTCTGGGCTCCTTCAGCCTGGCACACTTGGGGAGTGAACCAGTGCATGAAAGCTCTCTGCCTTTTTTTTTTTTTTTTGACAGGCAGAGTGGACAGTGAGAGAGACAGACAGAGAGAAAGGTCTTCTTTTGCCGTTGGTTCACCCTCCAATGGCCACCGTGGCCAGCGCACCGCGCTGATCCGATGGCAGGAGCCAGGTACTTATCCTGGTCTCCCAAGGGGTGCAGGGCCCAAGTACTTGGGCCATCCTCCACTGCACTCCCTGGCCACAGCAGAGAGCTGGCCTGGAAGAGGGGAAACCGGGACAGAATCCGGCGCCCCGACCGGGACTAGAACCCGGTGTGCCGGCGCCGCAAGGCGGAGGATTAGCCTAGTGAGCCATGGCACCGGCATCTCTCTGCCTTTCAAACAAATGAAAATAAACTTGTTTAAAGTCTGTGCCTGCTCAACTCAGACCCACACCCACCTCCACATATTCCCTATCTGCAGCGGGCTGACTCCACATGGAGGGGGCAGTGGGGGAGCCTGGGGGTGTGGAGGGCTCACCATGAATGACTTCTTTAGGAGCTAAACAGTGGGGACACCAGGATAGAGGAGCGAGCCCCTCTGTCCCAGGCTGCCTGGGTTAGAATCCAGTCTCCGTCGCCTCTCAGGGGCACACATTCTTCAACTTCTCGTGGAAGGGGGGGGGGAGCAATCAACAAGCCGACCTATGCAAAGCCACACACACGCCGATTTGGGGATGGGGTGGGGGGTGGTGAAGACGGTGCCTTTGGCTGCTGGGGCTGGCGCCTTTCGCCACGTGCTTGCCCCGTGACCCTGGGCAAGTGACTCACTGATCAGCAGAGATGGGTAGCAGCCCGCCTCCACCCCACCCCAGGCTGTGTAGGGACCTCGAGCCCCTGGAACACGGTCTGCAAGGGCCGCCCTACAGCAGGAAGACTGACGGCTGAACAGCATTGCTAAGAGGTCAGCGGGGCTGCCCAGGAGCCGTTTCTGGGGGAGCAGCCCCGAGGGGAGGTGCGTCCTGCCCCCTCCCCTGTCAGGTAAGCAGGCAGCCCAGGCTACAGGCCCCAAGCCTGGCCAAGTGTCATCAGGCTCTCCTAGGACAGGTAACCAAGGAAATGGAGGGGGCATTGTGGAATGTCAGGTTAAGCTACCCCCTGCGGCACTGCCTTACCCTATGGCCGCTGGTTCACGTCCCAGCAGCTCCACTTCCCATCCAGCTCCCACCGGAGCGGGCAGCTGCCCCACCCAGGGCCCCCCAACCCTCCCCCAGGCCCGGCCAGGGCGGGGGCACACTCAGCAGGACCAGGAGCCCAGCGTAGGCTCACTCCAAAGCAGAGCTGGGGACTTTTTTTCTGCCAGGGGCCGTTGGCTGTCGATGGCATTCGTGGGCCACACAAAAGGATGAGCTGGAACTGCAGCCTGCTGGGAGTGACCCAATTTCGGGTCTGGGCGGGGCCAGGGCAGCAGTTCCCCCGCCCCTGCCCTGAAGGCGGCAGCCCCAGCGCAGCCCCAGCCCCTGCCTTTCCCAGGCTCCAGCGTCACACGGGCACCGCAGCAAACACACCCACGGCCAGTGGGAGGCCCGGCGTGGGGGGCCCCCGTGGGGCAGCCCTGGCAGCCACAGGAGGACTGACTCGTCCCGTTGTGCCCGAGACTTTCCCAGTCTTGAACCTGAAAGCCTCAAAGGCCTGGGCAGAGCGCCCCCACCCCTGCACGCAGTCACCTGGCCCCTGGCCCCCTCGCCCGGCACAGAACGGCACAGTCATAGCACTGGTGCCCTCAACCCACAGGGGACAGAGGTGCAAGGGGGAGAGTGTACCCCACGTCTGCCGGCTGCACTGAGGGCTGGCGGGGCCAGCGACTTTCCAGGGTCTCCTGGGAGACAGTGGGTGGGGAGCGGTGAGGCCTCCCCGCCCTTCTTTCCGAGTGAGGAAGTGACCGCTGGTGAGGACGTGACCACAGGTGACCATGGGCCACTTCCACTATGTGACCTGCTCCCCGGGTAGCCACAGGCGCGTCGCTGGGAGGCAACCACCAAAGCTCTGGGGGTCGCTGCTCACCTGGGCACAGACGGCTGCGGATGCAGCGTGGCGGTGCAGGAGTGCTGTGGCCGCCACGGCACTGGGGCTCCCTGGGGACAGCGGTTGCAACCAGGCTGGCTCCTGGCAGGGCGCTGGCAGCCCGGGGCTGTTGCAGGAAGTGCTGGTCCTGCCAGGGACACCAGCAGGGTCACTCCTGTGCTTGTCTGGGCTTGTCCGGGGGGCTTCATCCCCCCACACCTGTGCTGTCCACTGGGGGGGACCAAGGAGAATGACCCTGGCCCCAAAGACGGCTCCCACCCACAGGAAGTCAGTGCTGCGTCTCCCCCGGCAGCCTTGGGCACCAAGGCTTGTAGGGGTCCTGCCACGGCGCCCACGGACGACTTCTCATGAGGTGTGGCCCAGGAACTGTCACTCCTGCTCCCCCACAGCTGCCGGCACATCCCGATGTCACAGCAGGAGTGGCCGCACAGGGCTTCAGGGCCAAGGCCACTCCCACCCCTGCCGTCCGAGTGGGAGCGGAGCGGGCAGACTCCGCCCTTCTCCTGTGGAGGGGGGCAGGAGGCCCACAGTGCTGCAGGCCCCCACAGGGCACCCGCCACTGCGGGAGGAGATGGGGTGGGGGTAGGGGTCCTGCTGGCGGGAGTCAGCACAGCCGGGCCTCCGCAGCCCTCGCCGGCCGCGTGATCCTCACTCCCCACCAGTGTCTTGTGTGGTTTTTTAGCCAAAGACTTCAGTTCATTGATACTTGGTCATCGCCAGGTGTTGGCGGGTCCCGGGGGCTGGGGTGGCGGGGCGTGGGGCTTGGATTCCAACAAGAACGAGAGCTTCCTCGCGGTGGCTCTGCTGTGCGCTGGCCTCTGGGCCTCCCACCGGGCGGCAGTCCCTTCTCCCGCTGGGATCTGGCCTCTTGTGGGGCCCCTGCCTGCCCCACAGCTTCCCTCGGTGGCTTGGATTTCTGTCACCTTGGTCGTCTCCCAAGGTTCTACTCATCGGAAAGCGCCGGATTGCTCCTTCCACGCCGGAAACACAGAGCAAGGCGCTGCCCGCTGCCCGCGGCGGCCCTGCCGCGTGGATGCCGCTGTCTTCCTCCTGCTCGGGGTCAGTCTCTGATTCTCTGTCTGCTCGGGTTCCTGGACTGTCACGGTGACAGCAGGAGCCGCCTGCCACAGTGACAGCCTTCCACCCACGGCAGCTCGTCTCCTCCGGGTCTCCTCCTGGACTGGAATTCGGCCAGCTGAGTCCGGCCCTCCATGCTGCACCCGGTGCCCAACACGGCTCCCGACTCACTCAGGGCCGGCTCCCGGGACAGCATGGGCCCACGTCACCTTCAGCGTCTCTTGGAGGTGACAACCAAGACGCACGCGGGGCCTGGACGGTGGCTGCGTTGCTGTCTAAATCCTCGGTCCACCTGGCCCCAGGGACAGCCATGCTCTGGGCCTCTCGCTGGGTCCTACCACAAGACTGATGGAGCCCTCGCGTCTCCCGAGTCCCTGGGGTGGGAGGGCTCCAGCTCTCGCTCTGGCCACCAGCTGCTGCCGAGCCCAGCTGCACACGGGCTCCCTGGCCGGGCTGATGGGGCTGGGACCAGGGTTCGGATCACAGGGACATGTGCGAGTCGCTCTGCAGCCGTTCCTGGGTGGACAGGGCACGGCTCGTGGGGATTTATGTACACAGGGCAGAGTGCGTCTGTGCTCAGCGGGACACGCACCACGGCCGGCGAGGCACGCGGTGCGGGGGACAGGGACAGGGACGCGGGCCCGGCCCCGGTCACGGTGGCGGCTCTGTGATCCTTGGTTTCTGGTAATTGCACTTAAGTTTCCTGGCGCTCGGTTCTCTGGCCCTGCTCAGGCTCCGGAAGGGACCACTGCTGGGACACAACCCCCCCGCGGGTCCCTGCCACGCGCTCACGGCTTGGGCCAGCTGAACCCAGCCGAGCACCCGGCGGGCTTCCCCCTAAGGCTGTCGTCAAATATGCGTGAATTCTCTTTGCAGTTTCTGGACCTTGATTGAGGAGCTCGAGTTGCTGTTGGATTTTGGTTTCAGGGGGGTTGGGGTGGCCGAAAGGGCTCAGTGCATTCCATAAATTCTTTTTCTGTCCTGTAAGATGAAAAAGCTAACTTGAGATGCCACACAAGACAAGGGTTCCAGTGGCTGGAGGAGCCCCGGCTCACCCGTCCCCGCCCACACCGGGGACTGTCCTGATCCCACAGCTGACCTCCTGAGGGACCCTCCCAGGCGATCCTGTCACCTGTCGCCCGGGCCCCAGGTGCCCCCACCTCTGAGCACAGGGGACCTGGTGTAGCTTGTGCTCTGAGACCCAAGGCATCCCAGAACCCATTCCACAAACACCCCCCATCCCAACACTGCAGTACAGAAGGTTCTAGAACAAAGCCCTCATGGCGCCAGCCTCAGGGATGCCCAGGAGGACACCAGGCAGGGGCCCGGCCTTGGCACTCAGCCCCGGGCATCCAGGCAGCTGGCTGGATTCGGGGAGCGGAAGCCTCGAGTCTGGGGCTCCGAGCAGGGACTCAGGTGACAGTGGGTGCCGGGGACACAAGGGCCCCACAGTCACAGCGGGATCAGCTCTCTGGATGCCTTCAAACTGGAAGCTTCTGAGCATGGTCACTGAAACCAGGCCTGCGGGCCAAGGACAGGGCCAGGGCCGGGCGGCTTTGCACACGGGCTCCCTGTGCGTTCTGCACCCAGGTCACGTCTGGCCTCGTGAGCCCCTCGCCCAGCCCCCTCCAGGCTCTGCAGACCCTGGCCCCCGGGGAGCCCGCTGCTCAGGATCCTGCAAAGGGCGCCCTGGGCACAGGCCACAGAGGGCACCAGCAGCTGACGCCAACCTGGAGGGAACCTGCGGGGCACCCCGGAAGCCCGTGGGGGGGGGGAAGCGGGTGGGCGGCCAGGCCCCTGGTGGGGGGAAGCGGGTGGACGGCCAGGCCCCTGCCTGATGTTCGCCAGGAAGCTGCCGCCCGGGAGCCTCACAACCCTCAGGGAGTGGCCGGGGCCAGAGCGGGCGGGAACAGACCCTCTGCCCCTCCTCTCTCTCCCGGACAAGGAACGGATACCAACCTGCATCCCCAGCTCGCTGGCGTCGTCAAGGCCACAGAATGAATGCTAGCGAGAAAAACAGAAACAGGAACAGAAACTATAAAATAAGACCAAAAGAAAACGAGGAGAAGAAAGAGAAAAAAGAAGACACGTGTAAGGCGTGGAGCATGGAACTCAGCTACGCGACTCGGGGCCGGGCGGGGGCGGGACGGGGCGGGGGCGGGGCTTCAGGCGCAGGTTCCCCCAGGAGGCCCACGCCAGGCCCTCTGCGAGATGGACATCCTGGGCCAGGACTCTCTGGGTGAGACGCGGACACAGCAGGAGGGCGGCCATGGTCACGGCCAGCGGCTCCCACCAGCAAGGATTGGGGCAGCTGCCACTCAAGGAGCCTCCTCCCCACTCCCTGCAGGGCTTTGCTTCCTTGGTGCCCACGGGGAACTGGTGCCCCTAGGAGCCCCTCCGACACCAAAATCCAAACATCCAAGTCCCTTCCATCAGATGGCACTGTGTCCTCACCCAACCCAGGCCAGGCCTGCTACGTGCACGGCTGCTGCCCTGGGGTTCAGCGTGCAGGACAGGAAGGAGCGAGGCTGGACGCCCTCAGACCCGGGGGTCTCCCAGGATGCTCCACCTGCACTTGGCGGAACCCCTGCAGGGACAGGGGCCGCACGTGATGAAAACCTGCTGTGCTGGGGCCGCCACTGTGGCAGAGGTAAAGCCACCGCCTGCAGAGCCAGCATCCCATATGGGCACTGGTTCAAGTCCCGGCTGCGCTACTTCTGACCCAGCTCCCTGCTAATGCACCTGGGAAAGCAGTAGAAGGTGGCCCAAGTGCCCGGACCCCTGCACCCGCGTGGGAGACCCGGAGGGAGTCCCAGGCTCCTGGCTTCGGCCCGGCCCTGCCCTGGCTGTTGTGGCCATTTGGGGAGTGAACCAGCAGATGGAAGATCAATCAATCAATCTCTCCCTCTCTCTCTCTCTAACTCTTCCTTTCAGATAAGATGAAAAAAACTAAATCTTTAAAATCTCCTGCACCACTTCATTCGTCTACTTAAAATGAAAGAAAGCAGGAAAGGTTGACCGTAAGGAAGGGGCAAATCGTACAGGTCACACAGACAGGGGGCTTGACCACGACTGGCCCTGCTCACGCCGGCGCGTGCGACGTTCGCTGACAGATGTCTGAACATGGCCTGCAGGGGCTTTGGGGATGATGCTCACCCAGACAGGGCAACAGCTCCCTGTGTCACTGACCAACAAACCACAGCTGCAGGTGCACTGGGAGTGATGGCTGAAGGGGCCCACAGGGGGAAACTGAGGCTTGCGGAGAGGACTCGCCAGGACCGCCCAGGGGGCTGTGGTGGGGCAGAGTGTCTGGCCACCGAGCAAGAGACGAGCAGGCCACTGACCGTGGCGGCTGCAACCCCGCCCCTCCATCGCAGGCCCGCGGCACCCAAGAGACCGTGCAGGTGACAGGCAGTGTCGTGGGAGGCTCCTGGTCCTACGCCCTGGCCAATACTCCTGCCTCCGGAGCCCCCTTCGAGGACAGCGGGAAGAGACAGACACTTGCTGTGGGAAGAGTTCATGGAGCCAGGAGAGGTACCAGGGGTCAGCAGGGGTCCACGCCCCACCAGGACGCAGCTTGTGTTGGCTTCTGCGTGTGCCTACCCCACTGATATTTAACCTTTCGGTCCACAAGAACAGCAGTGGCCGTGGGTGAGCCCGTCTCACGTCTGCTCACAAGACTACCTTGGGAGCCATCCTGGGCAGAACCCCGGGGCCACACAACCTCTCTGTGCCTGGGCCGAGAACTCCCAAGGCAGCCTCCACCTAACGCCATCCTTACGACCACCCCAGGAAGTAGGCGGTAGCAGCCCAGCCCCTGGTGGGAAGCCAAGACCTGAACCCCACGGCTCACCCCAACCCCGTGGCCAGGCCACAGTGGGTCGGCCTGCAGAGCAGTTTGCAAAGCCAATCAGCCTTGTGGTCCCCGCAGCCCTGGGAGGCTGTGGGGAGGGGCCTCCGGCAGACGGAGGCTCTACAGGTGCACCCAGGGACAGGTGAGAGACCCAGCCCTGACCCCTGGCCCCCAGCCGTGCCCCCAGCTGCCCCCAAGGGCACCCATGTTGTCTGGGACAGGGAGGCCCTGAAGCTGCAAGCAGCAGTGAGTGGAGGGTGTGGCCAACTCGGAGCAGAGGATCCACCACCAGCCCTGGGGCAGCCCTAGGGGCCGCCTGTGGCTCTGTCCCCCGTCCTCTCCCTGTCTGTTCTCTCTGTCTCTCTCTCTCTCCTGTGTTGACCCCTCCAGGACAGCAAGGGCCGTCACCCATTTCTGGACAGCCCTGGGATGTGACTTCCAGTGGCTCAGCCCCAGGCAGCCTCCTCTCCCACAAGAGCAGCCCGGGCTCAGAACCCAGCAGTGTCCCGACACCCCAGGGGCTGACTCCAGGTTGTTCCCTGAGATCTCAGTGGGGCCAACTCCTTGCTGTGCTGGTCACACCCCAGATGGGGCAGAGAGGCCACCCCTGAGCCCACACGGACCTCCCTCTGCCCAGGGACACACCATCACCGCCTCCCTCTGCCCAGGGACACACCATCACCGCCTCCCTCTGCCCAGGGACACGCCATCACCACCTCCCTCTGCCCTGGGGACACGCCATCACCGCCTCCCTCTGCCCAGGGACACGCCATCACCGCCTCCCTCTGCCCAGGGACACGCCATCACCGCCTCCCTCTGCCCAGGGACACACCATCACCGCCTCCCTCTGCCCAGGGACACGCCATCACCACCTCCCTCTGCCCAGGGACACCATCACGGCGCTGCCCTGCCCTCTCTCCGATTGTGTCCTGCACAGACGGCCCACTCAGCCCTGCTCCATCTTGGATGAGGACAGGAACACAACTCGGTCCCGTGCTCGGGGACTCACGGTCAGCCGTGGCACAGGACGCACCAGCACCACGGCAAAGCGCTCTGCGTGGCAGGCCCTGAGCACACCCATGGAGTCCCGGCTGTCCCTTCCCAGCCGTGGGACAGGGACACACATCCTGCCCCGCCTCAGCCGGGGCCTCCTCGCCTCCCGTGGCCCTGAGAGCTCCGTGGGCCGGGGTGCCCGTGCTTGGGGGGGCCGGCCTCCTGTACCTCATCTATCTTCTGAAAAGGGTGCCTCGTGCTTCCTAGTGAGGTGGAGTGCTGGGGTCAGGGGGCTTTTGTGGAAAGACACACGCACAGGCGCGCGCACACACCTCATGCTCACACACATCTCACATGAACACATGTGCACACATCTCCGCACTCACGTGTGCAGTCTCTCAGCACACATATGCACAGATGCTCATAGGGGCACGTCTCATACACACACGTGTGCACACATCTCACACATGTCCACACGCATCTCACACACGCTCTCACACGAACACACATGCTCACATGTGCACATGCATCTCACGTGCACCCACCCTCACACGCATGCTTGCACATGCACGTCACACACACATGAACACGCGTCTCCCACAAGGCTCACATGTGCACACATATTTCACACACGTCACACATGCTGTCAGGTGCCGTCTCACGCACACGCACACACTCACGCCTGCAGTGCAGAGCCATGGAGAAGCAGCATCCGTATCAGAGGTATTGAGGGAGGTTTTGTGTCTGGGGAGGGGGAGTGGAGGGAGGGCTGGCGACGGGGTCTCTTTTCTGGACATCATGGAACGGGCAGGGAGAGACCCACACTAACGTCTCATGGACAGAACCCAGACAGCCCCAGCTTTAATCAGCACCCGGCACCCAGTACTCAGCACCCAGCACCAGCACCTGGTACCTAGCACCTGGCCAGCACCCAGCACCAGCACCCAGCACCAGCACCTGGCACCCGGAACCCAGAACCAGTACTCAGCACCCAGCACCAGCACCCAGCACCAGCATCCAGCATCCAGCACCCAGTACTCAGCACCCAGCACCAGCACCCAGCACTAGCACCAGCACCAGCACCCAGCACCCAGCACCAGCATCCAGCATCCAGCACCCAGCACCAGCACCAGCATCCAGCACCAGCACCAGCACCAGCACCCAGCACCAGCACCCAGCACTAGCACCCAACACCAGCACCCAGCTACCTTTTCCTCCAGTTCCTTCAGGTGCCGCTTCTGCAGCTCGAGTTTGTCCTCCAGCTCTCGGATTCTCTGAAACACAGCGAGTCGCATGTCAGCCAAGGCGGGGACGCAGCCCGGCGCCCATCCTGAGGGCCCGGCCCGTCGAGGCCCTGCCCCAGGTCACCACTCCCCCAGAGGCTCCTGTTCCGCTTCCCTCACCAAGGCGGGCCTTGCCTGTCCCTGACGTTCTTGGAACTAGAGTCACGAAATGCTCACTCTGAAGAGGAAACCTTAGGAAACGCTATCGTGCAGACTGACGAAACACCAGGCGCGCCGCGCAGTCTGGTTAAAGACCCGGTGCCACGTGAGTCCGGTCGCGTGCTTTATCCCGTTAACTACCTGGAGCCTGAGCGCTGCAGGCGGGAGGGGAGGGCGGGGTGACAGCCACGCCTCCAGCACCCACGCCACCCCCACCCCTGTGCCACAGTCCCACTTAGCACCAGGCACCAGGATGGCCTCCACCCCGCCTGCTGGGGACAGCTGGTCACTGCCCTCGGCACGTCGGCCCTGCTCAGCGGGCTCAGTGGCCACTCCTCCCCGGGGAGGCACCGACCCGCGCCGGGGCCTGTTGTAGTTTGCCAGACGCACAGGATGGGAAGGGTGTTCCAGGCAGAGGGAATGGGGCGTGCAGGGGCCACGAAGCCCACCTGGGTGTTTCTAACATCACCCATGAGCTGTAACTCATCACGCCGGGAGACATCACCCCAAGGCGTTAATCAGAAGTTAAACATCGGCCTGCTACAGACCGAAGACTTCCGAGTCCTGCCTGCGGGGCTGGAAGACAAGTCTGTGGGCCTTGTGTGCCCTGCAGGCCCACATCCCCCACCCCTGCCCTACGATGTTGCGTGAACGCTCCGAGCCTCAGTCTTCTCATCCAGAAAACGGGCACCCTATTGCCCACCCCACACAGGCCGCATGAGATAAAGCAGCTGCTGTCTGCCTTCTCCTCTGTGGTCCAGAGCCTTGGATCCGGCTCCCTCTGCGCCCGGCGGCACATGAAACCCACGGGAGCCCCCGGATCGTGGAGTTCACGGGGGCTTTCGGAGGCACGCCGGGCCCAGCATCCAGGCCCCATGCGCAGATCAAGGGCTCCCCCAGCGCCTCCCGGCCATGCAACAGGAGGGGGCGCTAGAGAGCGGGCCAGGGAGCGCAGTGCAGAGCCGAGGCCGGCCGCGCACCACGCCCATCGCCCCTGCCGGGTTGCGATGGCATCCCCGCCAGGCCGGCCAGCTGTCCCGCGCGCGCGCGCCCAGCACGCCCAGCACGCCGAGACGCCGCTCCGAGGGGGCACCGTGCGCGCCCGCCTCACCTGCTGGGCCTGCTGCAGCAGCTCCATGCGCTCCCGCAGGATCTGGCTGTCGAACTCGCGGCTCTGCCGCAGGATCTGCCGGCGCACCTTCTCCACGGCCGCCTGCAGGTCCTCCCGCTGGCCCGGGCTCAGCGCCTCGCTGGCCCTGCGCCCCGGCTCCTGCTGCAGCGCCGTGTACAGCGTGGCCTCCAGGTCCTGGATCTTCTGCGCGGCCCAAATGACACAGACAGCTGAGGTCACCCCGGGGGCCTGGGGTCGTGAGGAGGCGAGGCTGCGGCGCGGAGTGGGGGGGGGGGGGCGGGCGGGGCGCCCAGCACCACAGGAAGTGGGCGGGGACCCAGCCCGTGCCACTGAGAACCTGCTTTGCTTCCTTCGACCACAACAGGCAAGGAGGCGTCACCTTCCCTGCAAGAGCGGCTCAGAGAGGTCAGAGGTGGGCAGCTTGCTTGACCTTTGCCTTCCAGGTCATTCTCCAACACCTCGTTTCTGACTGCAGCTGTAACCCAGGCTGAGAGACAATGCGCCTAAGAGCCTCTTTTTAGGTGCAAAGCCAATGTGTTTTCTTTCTTTCTTTTTTAAGATTTATCCACATCTCATTTGAAAGGCAGAGAGACAGAGATCTTCCATCTGCCGGTTCACTCCCCAGCTGCTCACAACACCTGGGGGCTGGGCCAGGCTGAAGCCACGAGCCCGAAACTCAATCCAGCTCTCTCGTGGGGGTGGCAAGGGCCCAGGTGCTGGAGCCGTCACCTGCTGCGTTCCAGGGTGCACACGAGCAGGAAGCTGGGGTGCAGACCGGGCAACTCCAAGACGAGGAGCCGGCGTCCCAGCGGGCAACCGAACCACGCCCCAAACGCCTGCTCTCGGGCAATGGTTTTTAACGACCGATGCCCAGGGCAGAGGCCTGCCCAGCTCTGCCTCCAGGGAGTGGCGCGGCACTCAATCCTCTCCACCCAACTCCGCCCCCCGCCCCTGGGTGCCTGGAGCATTAGACATTGAGGGTGAGGCCCACTGGCCCTGAATGTCGTCCCATTTGGCCCCACCAGGAAGCCCAGAGCCCAGCTGGTGACTCCAACCTTCCCTTTGCTTGTGTCAGCTCTTTGTCCTATGGAGGGAATCCCACCTTGGGGTTTTAAAGGACCAATAAATCTGCATCCGGAGACGCGTGAGATTCTTCTTGTTCACCCCCAGTGACAGCTGATTTAATGAGCAAGTTCAAAGAGGCCATCACGGTGGCTCTGACCAATTTGGAAAACCACGGTTGACGTGGACCAAGTGGTCACACGCATGGCCGTTCCAGAGACAACAGGGCCATGCACACATGTGGGCTGCTCCCAGGCCGGTAGGCGGGCCCTGGACACGTGGTCCCAGCCCCCAAGGGAAAACCAGTTGCTAATGTGGACCCTAAAGAGCCAAAGTGTCAATCAAACCCACTTCTGGTCCTACCAGGTAAGCCTGGTCAAGGGCTTGCTTCCTGTAGTCAAGTTCCTCCTCCAGGTAGCCCTTCTGCCTGCTGAAGAGGTCCTGAAAGACAGGCGGTGCAGGACCGGGGCGGGGTCAGGTGGGGGAGCCCCTGAGGCCGCCCCCACTCATCCCTCTCGCAGAATCAGAGATGCTCGCGGGCGGTGGCCATGGTCCTCCCAGCATGCCCCACCTTGGTCACCTTGGTCACGGCACTCTGGTGCTGTGGGGTGCCCGACCACACCAAAGCGAGACCTGGGTCTTAAACCTAAACTTCAGGGGTCTTCCCAGGTTGCCAGGGCCCCCCCGGTGGTCCTGACGCTGTCTCAGTGGCTCCCAATGTGTTCTTCCTCCTACCAACCTACCTCACCCCGCTCCTGCTGGGTCCCACAAAACCCCTCCATGCCCGGAGCCCCCTGGGGAATAACCACCACCAGGCACCCGAGGTGCCAAGCCTGGGAGAAACCGGGGTGGAAGTGGCTGGCATCAACGTGGAGTCACTTTTTGAAGTCTTAACCAAAACCAGATGGATAAAGCAGGGATGTTACGTGGGAGGGATCTCAGGCAGGCGCACCCGACAGCAAGAGATGCCCACAGAGGCCACCGCAGCGTCACACACAGGTGCAGACAGGACACCTGCCCGGCAGCCTCCTGCTCGAGCCAGGGCTGGCGCCACCCTTGTCATCGCCCCGGGCAGCCCAGAACCACTACTCCCAAATCGATCAGCCGAGCATCCTTCTCCCCCACCTTGAAACACTTCTTCCTGCCTCCACCTGCTTAGATTGGCCCATGGCTTCCTGCCTGCGGCCATGCACTCCCGGCCCTTCCTCCTGGCCACCGCTCTGTTGCTGGTTAGGGAGACCGCGGCCATGGACCTGGCACCTCTCCCTGCAGCCCAACCAGGCCCAGGGCACTGAGGACAAAATCAGGCTCCTGGGCCTGCAGAATCCAGCCCTGCCTGCCTGCTGCCTCCTTAGCCACTGGGCCCCGTGCCTTGTGACCAAGCTGCCCTGCGGCCGGCCGGCTGTCCAGACCTGCTCGGCCTGCGCTGGCGTGCGCTGTGAGCCTGGAACCCAGCAGGTCGCGTCAAGTGAATAGTGAACGGAGACAAACATGGAGAAGAAGCAGGAAAAGGCAGGCCTTCCCTGAGAGCCTCACCCAGCTCTTCCCGCCCGCCCCCAGGAGCCTGCACCTGTTACCTTTTCCTTCTCCAGGTCCAGCATCTTCTGGGTCAGGGCCGCCTCGGTTCCCTCGATTTGCTTCAGCCACTAGAAAACAGGGGGCGGGGCCAGGGCAGAGTGAGCGGCGGTCCCCGTGGGGCACCGGGACTTCACAGCCGAACACACGTCGCAGCTTCGTCAACGGCAGGCGCTGGCTCAGCAAGGCATGGAGTCACAGATAGACACACGCAGGTGGCTGTGGTTGTGTGTCTGCGGGTCAGGCTTGTGTGCCCAGGGCACGCACACACGTGGCCTGGGAGCGTGGGAGGCTGTGAGTGTGCGTGTTAGGAGCTGACAGCACCGGGGACCTCCTGGTGTTGAAGGTGTCACCCACGCCTCCTTCTCGGACCCCCCATGGAGCAGGCTGCAGGTAAGCCCACGGAGGCTGAGCCGAGTTCCCTGTCCAAGGTCACGAGGGCGGGAAACCCAGCCCGTAGGACTGCACAGGCGCAGCCTGCACCCAGCCAGCACAGGTGCACGTGAGTGGCCCAGGCGAGCGAGGTGTGCAGGCCAATGAGAGGCCAGAGGGTGTAGCACGCAAGGGGCGGGGCTGTGCATGGGCGTGGAAGCAGGTGAGGCTCAGGCCCGTGGTGGGGCCGGGCACCTGGCTGGCAGGTGAGGGCCGGGAGTGGTCGCCTCCTTCTGGGCAGGTGCTGAGGCTGGTGCAGGCACTGGCTGTCTATGAGCAGCACTTCTGCCAGACGGGGGAGGAGATCTACGTCTCAGACCCCGGCTGTGGGAGGGGCCCCCAGCGGGGCCGTGTGGTGATGGCACAAAGAGGGGCTGCCCTCACCTAACTGTAAACAGCACAGCCTGGCCCGGGGCTCTGACCCTATCCCCCCAGTTCCTGGCCCCTGCCAATGGCCCCACTGCCTGGGCCTGGGCTCTGACCCCATCCCCCCAGCTCCTGGCCCCTGCCGATGGCCCCACTGCCTGGGCCTGGGCTCCGACCCATCCCCTCAGCTACTGGCCCCTGCTGACGGCCCCACAGCCTGGCCCTGGGCTCTGATCCCATCCCCCCAGCTCCTGGACCCTGCTGATGGCCCCACAGCCTGGCTCTGGGCTCTGATCCCATCCCCCCAGCTCCTGGCCCCTGCCGATGGCCCCACGGCCTGGCCCTGGGCTCCGACCCCATCCCCCCAGCTCCTGGACCCTGCCGATGGCCCCACAGCCTGGGCCTGGGCTCCGACCACCCATCCCCTCAGCTCCTGGCCCCTGCCGATGGCCCCACAGCCTGGGCCTGGGCTCTGACCACCTATCCTCCCAGCTCCCTGGCCCCTGCCAATGGCCCCACAGCCAGGCCCTGGGCTCTGACCCCATCCTCCCAGCTACTGGCCCCTGCTGATGGCTCCACAGCCTGGCCCTGGGCTCCGACCCCATCCTCCCAGCTCCCTGGCCCCTGCCGATGGCCCCACAGCCTGGGCCTGGGCTCTGACCCCATCCCCCCAGCTCCTGGCCCCTGCCGATGGCCCCACAGCCTGGGCCTGGGCTCCGACCACCCATCCCCCAGCTCCTGGCCCCTGCCGATGGCCCCACAGCCTGGGCCTGCCCCTCTTGTTCTGTCTCCCAGGGAGGTCCCTCCCTTCCCTGCTCTCTGGCCCTGATCCCCACTT
The DNA here is from genome assembly GCF_964237555.1 of Oryctolagus cuniculus. NCBI lineage: Eukaryota > Metazoa > Chordata > Mammalia > Lagomorpha > Leporidae > Oryctolagus > Oryctolagus cuniculus. Next base: position 3,769,042 of record NC_091433.1, on the reverse strand, counting down.
CCACCCCACCCCCGTGCACCTGCCGCCTCTAGCCCAGCACAGGGGCTGGCACACATCTGTGGCATGAAGGGGGTGTGAGAGCACAGGGGTGTGGCATGGGCGTGGGGAGCTCTCCGCAGAGAACAAGAACTGGTAGAGCTGTGGCCCCCAGGCTCGCCCCAGAGCGGCCCCTGAGCCAGCGGCTGCAGGCGCCAGCGGCACCTCCTTCCGCGTAGCCGAGAGAGTGTGCGGCTCCTCGGAGCAGCGAAGCCCGCTTCTCTGATGGGAGGGCAAACGCTTTCCATGTTGAAGACGCTGATGCGGTCGGCACAATGACCACGATTCAAGTGGGAGGGAACTTGGCCAATCAGGAGAGCCGAGCGCTTTGGCCGTGGAGGCAGGGAGGTGTGCGTGCCACACACAGGGAGGGAAAGCTAGCTGGCTCCTCCCCAGCAGCCAGGAGAGGGACGCGAGGGCCGAACACGCCATGGTCTGCGTGCCAGAGCCAAGTCCCGCGTCCACCCGCAGAGTCCAGCAGGCACCCGAGCCCGGGAGAAACCCGATGTTCTCGGTTCTGCTCCCCGCCCAGGAGGGAGCGGTCCTGGGATGGGGGAGGGGACGCTGAGCGCCCTCTCTGAGCGGCAGCTGCCAGGCAGGGGCCTCGGGGCCAGTCACAGCCCAGACGCCAGCTCTCCACACCCTCGCTCCCAGGGCTCCACGGGGCAGCTGGCCACCAGGCGTCTCCCCGCGCTGATGCATCTGGCAGAGCAGCGGAACACGGCCCGAGTGCTTGGGCCCCTCCACCACATCCCAGGAGCTCCCTCGGGCCCGGGCAGAGTGACCACTGGTCCCCCAGCTGTCCCGCCAGAATTCTGGGGACCCCAGCTCTGCCCCCGAGCCCAGCAGCCCCCACTTTCTGAGGCACTCCCAGCACCACGGCTCACTAGGCTAATCCTCCGCCTTGCGGTGCCGGCACACTGGGTTCTAGTCCCGGTCGGGGCGCCAGATTCTGTCCCGGTTGCCCCTCTTCCAGGCCAGCTCTCTGCTGTGGCCAGGGAGTGCAGTGGAGGATGGCCCAAGTGCTTGGGCCCTGCACCCCATGGGAGACCAGGAGAAGCACCTGGCTCCTGCCATCGGATCAGCGCGGTGTGCTGGCTGCAGCACGCCCACCGTGGCGGCCATTGGAGGGTGAACCAACAACCTTTTTCTCTGTCTCTCTCTCTTTCACTGTCCACTCTGCCTGTCAAAAAAAAAAAAAAAAAAAAAAAAAAAAAGGCAAGTGGGGGCCTCACTCCAGACAGAGCTGACCACACAGGGAGCTGCTGAGAGCAGGAGAGGAGAGAGCTGGGGGGCGGGGCTGGGACGCCTGCTCTTTGTGGGCAGGGGGAGCCCGTGCAGAAGGGCTTAGCACGGAGACCCCGGCAGCGTGCAGGGGCTGCCCCCTGCAAGGCCCTGAACCTGCTGCCAGCCGTGGCCCTGGCCCCCAGGGAATTCCAGGGGTGGGGTCGCAGGCACTCTGCCTGCTCCACAAACAGCGCCAGCGGCCCCAGGAGCCTGACCGCACCAGGTAGCCATCTGCTCCATCTAAGCAGGCCGTGACCGGGCCCAGGCACCAGGCTCTCTGCGGTGTGGCTCCCGCAGACCTGGGGACCAACTCGCTGATGCCCTGCAGTTAGCGAGGGGTGGGGCTGAAAGCCAAGCCAGGAGTGGCCTCCCTGATGCTGGGGCCGGAGCCCTGGCCGCTCTGCACCTCCACGGCCTGTGGGGCCAGGCTCAGTGCTCCACACCAGGGCTGTTTCTCAGTGAATGTCGGGGTGCACATTGAAAAAACACTCTTCCCGTCACACTACATGGGCAACCATGTTGGTTTACAATGAAAGTAACACGTACTAAATGTGTGCACGTGCCCAACCTCACACGAGGTACCCACACCTGACAGCCCCAGCCAGCTGTGAGCCCCTCACCCCACTGTGCACTGCTCCTGACGGCCCCCAGCCAGGAGTGAGCCCCTCACCCCACTGTGCACTGCTGACGGCCCCCAGCCAGCTGTGAGCCCCTCACCCCGCTGTGTGCACCTGCTCTTGACGGCCCCCAGCCAGGAGTGAGCCCCTCACCCCACTGGGCACTGCTCCTGATGGCCCCCAGCCAGAAGTGAGCCCTTCACTGCACTGTGCACTGCTCCTGACGGCCCCCAGCCAGCTGTGAGCCCCTCACCCCACTGTGCACTGCTCCTGACGGCCCCCAGCCAGCTGTGAGCCCCTCACCTCACTGTGCACTGCTCCTGACGGCCCCCAGCCAGCTGTGAGCCCCTCACCTCGCTGTGCACTGCTCCTGACGGCCCCCAGCCAGCTGTGAGCCCCTCACCCCACTGTGCACTGCTCCTGACGGCCCCCAGCCAGCTGTGAGCCCCTCACCCCACTGTGCACTGCTCCTGACGGCCCCCAGCCAGGAGTGAGCCCCTCACCCCACTGTGCACTGCTCCTGACGGCCCCCAGCCAGCTGTGAGCCCCTCACCTCACTGTGCACTGCTCCTGACGGCCCCCAGCCAGCTGTGAGCCCCTCACCCCACTGTGCACTGCTCCTGACAGCCCTCAGCCAGGAGTGAGCCCCTCACCCCACTGTGCACTGCTCCTGACGGCCCCCAGCCAGCTGTGAGCCCCTCACCCACTGTGCACTGCTCCTGACGGCCCCCAGCCTGCTGTGAGCCCCTCACCCCGCTGTGCACCTGTGGAAGTAAGCCCGGCCAGATGGACAGGGGCAGGAGACAGCTGAGCTCCACTGCTGTGTGACTCCAAGCAGGACCAGCCATCAGTCTGTCACAACCTTCAGTGCCTCTGCCTGCCTGGGGGGATGGGTGGTGCCAGGCTGGAAGGGACCTGATGAGGACCACTAGGAAAACAGCATCTGAGAGCCTGACTCGGGCGCCGTGAAAGGAGCACAGCTGTACTTAGGACCGCATCCCAGACCAGCGCCCAAGGCCGATCAGGAACGTGTGCCTCACGAGAGGGCCGGAAAGCCAGATCTGCACCATGCAAAGTGCCCAGGGAAGCCGTGGGAAACACAGAAGCCACAAAATGTGTCTGTTGGATGAAGGAAGGAATAGACACTCAATGGAAAAGCAATGCAGTCCACCAGGAGGAAGCACACAGCACACACAAGTCCCCAGGGTCGCCAACACCCAAACAAATGACCAGGAAACAACCACATCGCTTCGTCCCCCACCAGGCCGGCAAAACGCCCGTGGAGGCTGCAGGCATCGCCACGCTACCAGTGCAGAGGGTGACAGGTGTGCCCCTCCTGGGGAGGCCCCGAGACCACTCTCCCCAGCTCTAGAACCTGGCCTGGGGACAGAAGCCAGGCAGAAGGACGCTCCCAGTGCGTGACCGTGCAGTGCCCGCGGCGTGTCGGGGGTTTGGTGACCTGCCGTGTGGCACCGGGCGGAAGGCTGTGGGCGGGGCAGCAGGTGTCCGTCAGCCATCTTAAAGGGCTTTGGGATGCTTAGCAAACAGGGTAAAAAAAATTTAAAATGAATGGCAATTATGATTTCAGCTAAACTTTTAAAAATGGGTGTGGGGGAACCCCGGAAGGAAACAGCCCTGTGGCAGGCAGAGTCTGTAGTGGGCTTCAACTCCTGCTGCGACCTGTGACCCCCTGCACGGCGCACACGCGTGGCTTCCCCTCGGGACGCGATCGCATGCAGGTGCACGTGCGGACGCATGCTCCCCAGCGGGCGAGACACAATGTACAGTTTCTTGTATGGTGCTGGGCGCCGGGACGAGGGGCCAGCAGTGCCACTGAGCTCTACCTTTTCACACAGGGCAAGCACCGTTCCCGCTTGGATTATTGCAACCTGTTCTTCATTCCTCAAATTCTAAAACACAAAAACGGGCAAGTGCATTTGACACGGGTCCCAAACCACGCGGCTCCAGGCAATTCTAGTGGCTCCTCTCAGAGGGCGTCCCCCCGGCTAACAGGGACACGGCCCCTGGGAGCCCCCCTCAAGCCAATCTTATGGGAAGGCACAGTGGCCCAGTCTTGCCTGACTCCACCTGTTCTGGGGCGTCTCCTGCCCTGTCACTCACAGCTCCAAGGAACCCCCTCCTGACAATGCAGACCCCGCCCCCACCCGCCAGGAACACGGCCATACAAAAGCCTTACATTGTACTTATCGGGTCTCTGAAATTAGAGAGAAACTCAAAACAGAACAAAAGTCACACAGGTACACCGGGATCCAAACAAGGACAGGAAACCAGAAACCGGCCGCCATAGTTACCCCATTATCACCAAGGAGATCTAATTTCTTCATAAGTTCAGAAATATTCACATCCTGCAAAAGATTCCAACGTTCATTCTGGGCGAGCCACAAAGACCCACCGCACCTGTTCCGAGCGCCACACCCCACGCTCTCCCGGGGGCACCTAGGATGGGGCCTAGGATGGGGCCGGCTTCCCCCGGCCGCTCCTCCGCCCCCCAGCCCCGCCCCCAGGGACAGAGGGCGTCACCGCAGCACAGACTCTGCTTTCTACACAGGCCCGTGGAAGCAGGTGCATCAGGAGGACAGGGGCCCCGCCAGCCGCCATCACCCCCACAGTGGCCACTGCACAGAACTAGCTCTAGCCAGGCGTGGCAACAAGCACCGTAAGTCCGTTCACTGTCTAATTCCACTGTCGCACCGGCTTCGTGGTGTGGGTGGGGCCACTGCGCTCTCATAGCCAGGGCTTGGGTAGCTGGGCGGGGGCGGGGGGAGGAGGGGCTGGGGTTTGCACTCAGTGGTCTGCCCTTTGAACGTGGCTATGAACAGAGGGGATCTTTGGTGACAGGGGTTCCGTGAAAATGAGCAATCCCGTCAACTGCATCCCGGTCACCGGGACGCCAATCCCCCTCTTCATGGGAGCCCCCCCCCGCCCCCGCCCCGCACGCTACCTTCACTCCTTCCTGGTGACAGAAGAGCTGGAGGGCGCTGCTGCTGTTCTCGGGGAAGGTGGCGATTTGGAGGTTAAAGGCTGGCGACCTCCGCTCTCGCTCCTGGGGAAAAGATGCAGCTTAAGAACGGGACTTGACCGGGTTCTCTACCACTCGCCATCTCCCACGTCACTCGGCGCCAGCCAGTGCCGGCCAGGCCGTGACTAGCGAGCGCACACAAGATCCTTGGGGGGGGAGTAGGAGGCTTCCACGCCGCTCCGTGGCAGCAGCTCTCCTCCGAGTCCACTGGCCACCTGCTAGGCTAGGGAGAAACGGTTAACAGGTGTCGCGAGGTTACCTGGGGCAAGACCAAGACCACAATAAAAACAATCGCACTGGATTTCAACAGGGATGGAGGCCGCTGACCGTGGCACGTTATTCGGTGCCAGGCACGTCCCCGCCCCAACGCCACCCTCCCATTGGCTCGGTTCTGTACGCAGAGGGGCAAGGCGGGGCCAAGACCCCAGCCCTAGCCCCTCCCCTTTCTGGAATAATCTGCCTGCTGGGACTCCACCAGCACTTTTGGGAACCACGCTAACAGGACCCTCTCCCTAGCAGACCCCACAGTCAGATCTCAACGGCGAGGGAGGACCAAGCAGGAGTAGTTACAGAAGGGGCGCCTGGTAACGAGGCTTAAATGGCGAGTTGTAGACAGGCCGGGGACAGCACGGCGGCAGAGCAGTGCCCTGGTGGGTCTCAAACGTGTTTGCTTCCCAGAGCCGACTGGAACCCGCTAGCTCCGCCCACATGAGTCGGGGCGCGTGAGCAGAGCAGGCTTTTCCAAACCATGCCTTTTGATAAAACCTCTTGTTGGAATTCCAGTACGATAAAAACCACGTGCACTGGGCCAGCCACCCCAGCAGAATCTAGCTTCAGAACCCAGGGGCTTCTTTCACAACACAACTAGGAACCCCACCGAGGGGCCGGTGCCGTGGCACCGTGGGTGAGGCCACCCCGAGACACTGTCAACCTACATGAGCGCTGGTTTGAGACCTGGTTGCCCTACTTCCGATCCAGCTCCCTGCTAATGGAGGGAGCTCCCTGGAGGTGGCCCGTCCACCTGGCGGCCCTGCCACCCACAGGGGAGACCCAGATGGAGTGCCAAGCTCCTGGCTCCAGCCTGACCAGCCCCAGCCATTGAGGCCATTTGGGGAGTGAACCAGTGGATGGAGGGTCTCTCTCTCTCTCTCTCTCTCTCTCTCTCTCAACTCTGCCTTCAAAACTAAAGAAAGAAATCTTTAAAGGAGAAATGCAACCCAGAGGAGTGTGGCAGGCAGGCGGGCAGGTCTTAAGCTGCTCCTGGGAAAATCTGAGAAAAGAGCGGTGGGGGGGGGGGGGGGGGAGCTGCGGGTTTCATTAATTCCCACGGAGCCCCGACCGGCGAACGTCAGCTGGAAACGGCCCAGGGAGAAAAACCTCATTTCCCTTCTCCAGCGAGAACGGAGTGTGCCACAGTTCCGTCCAGAGACGCCTTCCTAGCGGGAACACGTGCACAGGAAAGGGATGGAGGCAGAACACTGGCTTCCCAGGGCTCCGAGGGACAGTGCAGACGCAACGGAAACTCTAGTGAAGCGAGTGGCACCCGTGGGTTCTCCAGAGACAGAGGCCTGGGGACGGGCTCCTAGCGGTGGCTGAAGCCCGACAGCGACCTCACAGACGTCCGTCTCTGTGGCACGGATGCAATGCTTAGGTCACAGGCAAGCAAGCATTGAGTGACACAGGAGCACCTGCTGGCGGAAAGACTCGGGCCCGGGCCCTGCCGACACAACCAGCTCAAGCCAGGAGGAGCAACGGAAACCAGAGAAGCCACAGACACAGCGCAGGTGCTGGCTCTGACCGGGGTGCCACACATGCCACGGCTCAGCTGGGGCGGGGTGCGGGTGAGCCGTTACGGACACATCACGGACGCGAGTGTTGTCGGAGAGGCCGACGGCTTTGAACCAGAAACAAAAAAAGGGTCCTGAGGGCCCGTGAGAGCAAGGCAATGCGGCCACACACAGGGGCGAGGTCCCAGCCAGAAGCAAGGGGGCCGTGGGCCTCGCTCACGCATCCCACTCAGCGCCCTGGGGGACACGCCTGGGACGGGGACAGCTCCCCATCTCCCTGCAGGAGTTCCAGGTGCAGGTGAGTGACAAGCACAACACTTCCGTAGCTCGGCACCGCTGGGATGCCTGGGTCAGAGCGGCTGCGCGAGGCCGGGAGCTGCCTCAAATGCCTACGCAAATGCATCCTCCACCCTGACTCCACTTACCTGGATGTGGGAAAACGGGCCCAGAGCGCCACGAAACAGAGCACAGGCCCTCGCTGGCCAGGTGAGACCTTGCTACTTCAAAAGGTGAGAGCTGCCGCATGCAAGATCACTTAAAAAGGTGTGTGACTGCCTGCACCAGTGCCTCCGCCCGGGCTGCGGGACGCACACCGGGGGCCATGCATGCAGGAGAGTAGTTATGGAAGTGGGACACAAATAAAAAAGGCAAAATATTGCAAAAACAAATTATTTTATTAAGTGCAAAACAAGCCGTGGGCAATCACTCCGGCAGCTCTGGTACATGTCCACAGACCGGTGAGCGCTCCCTCCAGAACACATTAAGGCAGTGAAATCATTCTGAACATACAGATTGAAAAAAAGAAAAGAGAAAGGAAGCAGCTAGAACACGCCCCTCTCCACATGCGCGAGGACAGCGGGGCTTCACACGAATTTCAGTTTGGGCTCAAATAGGAAGTCTGCTCCGTGGGAGAGTTTACAACAGATAGAATCTCTTACTTCCAGCTCTAGCACTCTGAACTCTAACAGCTCGTTCTGATCCTTGGCGTCCTGCATTTCATTCTTCAGCTGGTTCTCTTCCAGTTCCAGTCGGTAGATCTAGGGCGGAGACACCTGCGCATTAGCAGCGGGCAGGAGGGCCCGTCTCTCGCCAGGAGGCCGCCGGCGGCGGGGCGGGCAGGCAAGGGGCCGATTGGGGGCCAGAGTGCGGGGCAGGCACTGCAGGCCACCTGGCTGAGGAGGGTGGAGGGTGGCAATGAGGAGGGCGCAGGCAGGGCCAGGTTCATGCCCGGAGCCCCAGGCCCAGTCCAGGGGACGGAAGCTCCTTCCGTATTTGCTACAAGAACGAGTGAGGGGGGAATGGAGCCTGCGGCTAGGAAGTCCCTCCCCCAGGGCCAAAGTGCACAGAGCAGGAGTGCAGCACTGCCGCTTCTGATCCCAGGCCTGCCCGGGACTGTTCCACCCGACTGCCCGATCAGCCCGGGACAGAGCCCCAGCTGGGCAGCGCAGGTGCGCCAGGTCCTCCTAAGTCCCCACCAGCCAGGGGACAGAGTCCCAGCCGGGCAGTGCGGGGGTGCTGGCTCCCCCTAAGTCCCCATCAGCCAGGGGACAGAGCCCCAGCCGGGAAATGCAGGGGTGCTGGCTCCCCCTAAGTCCCCACAGCACTTCTCCAGGAAGCCAGAGGGCAGCAGCTTCCCCAGGGCACAGAGCAGTCCGGGGAGGGAGCCTAGACTGCCTGGCCACCACGAGGCCACAGCAACGCAGCCGGTGGCAGGGACGGTGGCAGAGACGACGCAGAAGGGAAGACCTCGGCTACGTCCTCGGGGCACTCTCCTGGTCACCATGTCCTCCCCCCTGCCTCCCCCTGCCAGAGGCACGACCGGAGTGGGGCTCGCTGCCGGGGTGCTCCCACCCCAGGGACTTGTGGGAATGTATGAGGGTGCAAGAGTTCTCTGCGACAAGGCCGAGGGGGCCACCACTCCCACCCACAGGGCCCCTCGCACCACAGAGGCTGGGACCCCCCGCCACAGTGTCCCAGATGCCACTGAGAACCAGCCATGGCCGCAGCTGGCCAGCAGCAAAGCAGGACCGGCCGAGGCCTCCTCCACAGCAGGGAGGCCAGCCTGTGCAGTCCTGGGTGCTTAGAAGCGAAGCCTAGCCTAGGTCAGCCCCACGCACGGGCAGGTCCGTGGAGACAGGAAGCAGCCTGGAGGCTGCCGGGGGACAGAGGGGTGGGCGCAGGCAGTGCTGCCCATGGGCGGGGTCTTTTCGCAGGTGGAACTGCATCGTGGTGCTGGCTGCACGGCTCTGTGCAGGAGTCAGGCCGAGTGGCGCTGAGTGGCGGTAAATGGAGGAGGAGTGACGCTGTGGTCGCAGCACCACGGGCTCAGACCTCACAAGCCCTCGGCGCACTCCGGGAAGCCCCACGCACACACGGGGAAGGCCACTGGGCTGAGGGGGCCTGAGGGCCAAGGGCAGAGAAGGTTCTGGAAATGCAAAGCACGGCAGGGCAGCAGGAAGGCCCGTTTCGGAAGGACAGGCCAGCCCCGGCCAGCCCCACAGGGCACCCAGGACAGTGGTCTACACCCGCGGGCCCCTCCAGAGGACAGAGCCAAGATGCGAGTCCCGATGCGGGTGAGGTGAGACCCAGGCACTGGGAGTGGGCCGGGCAGGCCGGGCTGGCCCCAGGCGGTGGGAGCGGGCTGGGCGGGCCTGGCCGGCCTGGGCGTCCATACCTTTTCCAGCAGGTCCTGGTTCGTCCTGATGAGAAGTTGCTTCTCCTCCACCCACTTGGAGTCCTGCGGGAAAGCACTGGGTGTGTTCACGCTCCGGACGCCATGGGCCCGGGGCCGGCAGACAGCATGAGGAAGGTCATAGCCAGGACAGTGGCTCTCGGACCCTCTACAGCCGTGCACGCGCAGCACCGCTCCTCTGCCTCCTCGTGCCCGCACTGTTCTCACTCTCCCCCTTACGGCATGGTGCTAAGGTGGCCGGGCTCACACCTGCACCCCAGGTACCCATCACGGCCACCCTGACACCCACCTGTCATTCCGTGCCCTCTGCCTGTGACCCCCTCCCCACTCTCTTATGTGAGTTCATGTAGCCTGCACACAGCCCACGCCCAGCAGACACGGGAGCAGGTGGCGGCTAGGCGGAATGCAGGTCTCCTCCCTCCCCCCTTCCCTCCCGCCACCAGCCAAGGGCAGAGCCAGGGCTGGGCCGAGCCCCTCCCCAGGTGACAAGGCCAGGCAGGTCCAGCCCTGGCCTCCATCATGCTGCAGAGCCAGGGCGCCGCGTCGGAGCCGGGAAAGGCCCTGGCCACCTCTGGGCTCCCTTCTGCCTAGCATTCCCCACCCTGCCCCGTGGCTGTGCTGACCCCGAGTGGGACCCCCGAGGCTGGGAGGCCCCACTCACCCTCTGTCCTGGAGGACCGAGTGCCATGGGGCTCGCGGCTCTCCCAGCAGGAGGCGGGCCGGGCTTGGCTGTGCCGGGTCAGCTACTGAGACATCGCAGATGCGCCTCGAGCCAAGGCTCTCAGAAGCCTGGAGCCCACTCTTTTCTCCCGCCCTCAGACCACCCAGGGAGAGAGGCCAGCCCAGCCCCCGTGCAGAGGAGAAGCCACAGCTGGCACCAGGGCCCAGGCGGGGCAGGGAGCCCCTGCGATCCACCTGACTGGCCCCAGGCCAAGTGAACTGAGCGCAGAGCAGAAAGCCAGTGCCGGGCCGGCCCGGGCCGCCAACCCGCAGAGCGGTGAGCAGACGCCACTGCTAGTTCCGGGGCGGTGGGCTGCCTGGCGACCGCTGCCTGCAGCACTACCCGTGCCCGGGCCAGCGCCCCGGAAAGCCTGCTGCCTGACGGCCGGTGCCTCAAACAGGCAGTGAGGCCGAGCCCTGGCCTCAGCACCCCCAGCCAGGAGGCAGCATTGGAGTGCGCGGCCAGGCAAGTTTTGAGGCACGCGAGCTCAGCCTGGGAGGGGAAACCGAGGCCAGCGGCAGGGTAGGACAGGAGCTGGACGGAGCCTCAACACCTCCCACCTGGGCATCTGCCCTGGCCACTTCCGAGCCCCTGCCTCTGCCCCCAGCAGTGGTAGCCCCATTCTAAAGAGAAGGACACGGAGACACAAAGAAATCACACAACCGTCCAAGGTCAGACGTAAGCAGGTGTCCGGCTGCTCCGGTGTGTGCTCCACACCCCTCCCCCACCCCACGAGAAGGCGGGGCCACAACGCCCACGGCCACTCCACTTCCCCGTCTTTCCCTTCCAGTGGCGGCCTCGTTACAGGCCCTCCGCCTGAATTCCAATCTCGGCCACAGCCCTGAGCCCCGCTCCCGCTAACTGGCCATCGCAGGAGCTGGTTCTCAGCTGGTGGGGCCCTCCCTTCCTGCTACCCGCCTGGACAGCTCACGGCCACCCCCCAACACACTGCGCCACTCCCAGGGTCCCACCAGGCCCCGCGGGCACCTGGCCAGCCCTGCCCAGCCCCGGGCAGCAGGCTGTGGCCTGCACTGGGGGTGGAGGCAGGGGAGCCGTCAGCCATGTCTGCCCACACACACGTTCCAGCACTCCCGTGATGAGGTGCGGCCACGTGGCTGGTGCCAGCCCACAACTGATGCCGAGGCAGGAGAGCCTCTCCCTCCCCAGCCGAGCGGTGGTGTGTTCCGGATTCAGCAGCTGCCAGATGCGGTGGCTCCCTACTGGGCCCCTGGGGAACCGCGTGCAGCCCACGAGAGGGACCAGAGGGCGGGAGGAGCTGCACCTGGGGGTGGAGAGGCCCGCGCTCTCCTGCACTGCATGGACCCTCGGGCCTACTGCTATTGCCCTCGGACGCCACTGGAGCGGCCAGGCCTCCACCCTGAGCCCCTCAGGGACCCCATCCCCAGGAACAGGTCGGCGCCCTGGCTCTGCCTTTCCCCGTGTCCCGCTGCCCACCTGGCCTGGCCTACAAGAATTCAGAGATGGACACCCAGAGGTGACTGAGACGTGCAGGCGCCCAGGCTCTCTCGCTCACAATCCCGGCGTGGGGCCCCGCGGTGAGACCTGAGCGACAGCTCGGACCGTCACAGACTCCTGTCCGCTTCCACAGCCGAGCCCCTCGGCTTCACGTCAGAGACGCTCTGGCCGCCTTACTCTTGGGATTTCCTCCTATTTTCCTGCACGTGGCACACAGAGAAGGCTGCGCGAGACGCTCAGGCCGGGCTCCAGCTGTTCCCAACATGGCGCACGGCACGCCAGGGAGCCGCTCCTCGCTCAGCTCACCGCACCCAGGCGAGCCCAGGCACACAGCAGGCACACGGGAAGGCGCCGACGGGCAGGCCCGCGGCCAGCGCTCCTCACCTGCCCCTTCTCCGCCAGCAGTTTCTCCAGGTCCTCGATCTTGGCCTGACAGCGCAGGAGGTCAGCCTGCAGCTGCTCCCGGGTCTGGAAGGAATGGAGCGAGTGAGCGGGTCACGCACGCAGGTGAGTGACGGGCGCAGCCGCGGAGCCGACCTCATGGGCCCTGGGGACCCTCCCGGGGGCCTGCTCTTGGGGGCAGGTAGTGGGCACAGGACAGGAGCCCGGGGAAGGGACCCCTGTCTTCAGAGCGGCAGTGAGGCAGAAGCCAGACGTGGCCAGGGCACAGCCCCGGCTTCCCGACCACGGTCAGCGTGTGCTCCCTCGGCAGTCGCCGGGCTACCGAGCGCTTTCCCACTCGCTCAGGCTCCTGCTTGGGCCCTCTGTCACCTACAGCAAGGTATCGAGTGTCTCTGGGTGCAGGCAGGAAATGTAACGAGGGGATGCCAACGAGCACGGGCTGGGAGGGAGTGGTGGGGGCTGCGGCTAATGCCAGGCCCAGGTGCTCCCCCCCCCCCCCCCGCCCCAGGGAAACACGGCCAGGTGGGAGCAGAGGCCTGGTGCTGCTGGACTCTCTGACCTTTGACCCCTCAAGTCAGAAATGTGGACTTCCTGTGGGGAGCAATCCGGACTAGACTAAGTTACTCGAATTAAGACTTATTCTATGCATCTGCTCTCCCACAATATGGCGCTGGGAGAGAAGTAAACAGCTTCCGCACAGCTGCCTCCAGTTCAACTAATAAATTGTAGGACTTGCTCCTGATTGGAGAGCAGCGTACTCGGCGTGTGGGCAGCCGAGTTAGGATTGGCGGAGGAGGACTATAAAGGAGGAGAGAGACGGCATGCACCAGGAACATCTATGGGGAACATCTAGCTGAAGGAACACCCGTGCAGCCCCCGAGAAAGCCGGCCGGCGGTGTGCCGTTCCCCTGCGGAAGTGGGGAATGTGGCAGGGGGAACTGCCCTTCCACGGAGGTGGAAGGGATAGTGGCCAACCCGGGAAGAACCAGCAGCAAACCCGGGGAGGGCCGAGCAGACGAAAGAACAGCGCAGGGTCCTGTGTCGTTCCCCCACGAAGACGGGGAGCGACATAATGGTGCCGTGACTCGGATATGAAGCCTAGGCAGGGTTTAGTGTCGTTCCCCCATGAAGACGGGGAGCGACACTTCCCTCTGTCAGCTCTTGACGTTTGAACATCGCTAGTCACTGACATTAAGAACACAAACAGTGCCACTCAGACAACGCCTCGCCACTCACTGGCTCTGACCCAGGCTCTGCTCCAGCCCCTCCCCCACCGTGGCGGGGCGGGGCCGCTCCGCCTGTACCACCCGAGCAAGGCCCTCCCGGCAACCGGCACTCCAGCCCAGCCCTGGAGACCACGCGAGCTGCCCGGGGGAGCACGGGCGGTGTCAGAGGGACCGGCTGCCACCCCAGCTCTGTCTGCTCCTCCCAGGCGGTTTTTTTTTTAAGCCTCGCTTTCCTTTTTCGGAACCTGGGGCTGATTCCCCAAGGGGCCAGTGTGGGAACGAAACAGGGGGCACGAGAAAGCACTGGCACTAGCGGTGCTCCTGGGAGCCACCCACAGACCCTGGTCTATGCAGCTCCTGAAGTCAGAAGTTTCTGGAAGGCAGAGCTCAGCCCAGCACGGTCCTCAGTGTCTTGTGGGCTGGAGAGCACCCCAGGCTGCCTTCCAAGGATCCACAGGGGTGTCCCGGGGCCCTACGCCCTGGAGGGAGATGAACCCTCCGGTCTACACGGCCTGCAGACCACCGGACAGCACATCACACGGGAGCAGCCTCTCGCTGTCAACCCAGCGCGCCACAGCTCTGGCCAGCCTCGTGGGCACGCAGAGCGCCTTCCACAACATCACCACGGTGGAGACTTTGCCGGGAGCGCCCCGCACCTCTCAGAATCCCCTCCGCGTGCCCCGGGCAGGGGTGGTGACAGAGCCAGCGCACTTACCCGGGCCTCCCGCTCCGCATCCAGCGTCCCGCCCACCTGCTCCTGGAGCAGGGCGTAGGCTCGCTGCAGGGCCTGGTACTCCCTGGTCAGCTGGCAGAACCTCAGGTCGGCCTCCTCGCGGGTCGTGGTCTTAACAGAAGGGAGAAAAGATGCACAGTGACACACGCGGCGGTGCGTGCCACAGCGGACACGGCACAACCACTGCCGGCCTCAGCTGGACAAGCAGGCCCCCATCGGGGAGCGCCGGGCCGGGGAGCCGAGTCCGTGCCCTTTCTAGGAGGCCCGGGCCCGGCAGTCGCTGCTTAGGGAGAGAGAGGAGGGGCCCCAGGTGGCCAGCCTCAGTGCAGGGCGTCGTCCTCTGGGGCTTCCTAGGAAGTGGCCACATAGCAATGTGGGTAACCCGGGAGTCACGGGAGCCACTCAGCATCGGGGCAGAGGCCGTGGCGGGCAGAGGTGCCCGAAAGGCCACAGGGCCCGGTGCAGGGCTGCAGAGGACCCAGGAGTCTCCAGCTTGCGCGAGGCCTGGGCTGCTGGCGTTCCCCCCCGCCACAGGAGGGGCTGCCAAGGGACCACCAGCCACGTAGAGAGGGGGAGCGTGCCCCCTGGACTTTGGGCGCTAGGCAGCAAAGGGGAGGGCTGTCTGGGGTACGGAGTGCCAGGGTCCACAGCCACACGGCCCCAGGGGAGGCCAGCGTGGGAGTCACTCTAGAAGGGACTCCACAGAAAAGACCACCAGGACGGGGGAAAGGGCCCACGTGGGAGTCTGTGGGAGGCAGATGGCCAAGTCCTGGGAGTCGGGCTCCCAGGGGACGCGCTGCCCATGGTCCCGCAGGAGGCTGCTGGGAGCAGGTCCGGAGTGGGGAGCTTGTGAAAGCCGGGGGTGGGGGTGGGGGTGGGGGCAGCGGCACCTCCCTGCACCAACACATCCCGGCTCAGCCTTCCTGTCCAGGGCTGGGCGGGCTTGCGGGGCTCCCACGAGGCCCAGAGAAACAGCTGCAAGGGGGGGCACTGGGCCAGCCCCAGGTCCCATGGGGAGGAGGGAGGAACTTGCCCTGAGGACGCCTGCAGTCTGGGTCAGCCTGGGGAGCCCAGGCCCCACAGGGACCACCTGAGCCTCGGGGCAGGGGCACAGCCAAGAAGCCGCAGGCACACTCTCAAGAACGCAGTGCGCTCCACGGCACGGCTGTGCCCCTGGGTGCGTGCAGTGGTCAGGCAAGGTCAGCGGGAGACCTGGGGTGAGGGGACGTCCGGGGCTCCCGCTTCCCTCCATGCATTTCTGGACTGCCGGGCCGGGGCTCTGACAGTAAAACTTCACGTTCACGGGCGCCAGGTGGGGGTGTGCGTGCATCATGCATGCAGGCGTGCACGTGTGCGTGGGGGTGCCGGACAGACCATCATGCAGCAAGTGTAAGTGCAAAAGGCAGGCACACCAAGACGGCCTGTGCCAATGGCTTAGCTCGACGGTGGCGCCACACACGTGCCTGCCCCCTCCCCAGGACCGCTAGATGCACCGGGAGGGATGGGCGGTCTGGGGCCCACGCCGCCAGGCGAGGCAGCACTTGCAAGGGTCAAAGGTGGGAAGCACCCAGGCGGGGCCGTGCGCCCCCGCAGGCTGGCTTACGTCGTCCAGGTCCTCCTCGGGTGTGGCCGGCGTCCTGTCTGTGCGGTCTGTGTTGTAGGATGTCTCTGACAACGTTTCTGAGTCCACGGACTCCTCGTCAAATCCAAAAAATGTCTCCACAACATGCTTCTGCAGAAGGCGGTCGGCGTCAGGAACGGACGGGCACCGCCCGCACCCCCGGCCCGTCGCTGTCGCCACCGTGCAGACGCACACGCAGGAACGGACGGGCGCCGCCGGCACCCCCGGCCCGTCGCTGTCGCCACCGTGCAGACGCACACGCAGGAACGGACGGGCGCCGCCCGCACCCCCGGCCCGTCGCTGTCGCCAGCGTGCAGACGCACACGCAGGAACGGACGGGCGCCGCCCGCACCCCCGGCCCGTCGCTGTCGCCACTGTGCAGACGCACACGGTCCATGACGCTGGTGCATCCCGAGGCGTAGCCGGTGGGCTGGGGGGCTGGCCGCGCGGGCAGGAGCGGGGGCTGCGGCCAGAGCGAGCCGGCCAGGCTGAGTCCCTGAGCCCCTCCCAGAGCCCAGCGAGGGCACAGAAGCCTGCCTGGCCCTGAGCACCATGGGGGTCGCTATGCCCAGGCAGCGCAGCAGGAGGCCGGGCTGGCTGCGTATGGAGCCCCAGGGAGAAGCGTCGGGAAGAATACGCCAGGGATGGGGCAAGGCTTCAAGAGGTGAAGTCCAAACACTGACCCTGCACACTCTGACCAGCCCATGTCCCCACCAGACCGTAACTGTCACAGAAACCTGCAACACTTACGAAGTCAGGGACAGCACAAGGCCCCTGGCGCACCTGTCACTCAGACACAGGGGCACTTTTCAAGCTCCGCCCACCGGCCCCTGAGTTACTCTGCCCAGCGCTTCTGTCGCTGCTGAGATAGGAGCAGGAGCTCCGCTGGTTCATTCATTCATTCATTCAACAAACGCCGGCCTCCTTCCAGGGCCAGACACAGGACTGAGGGGAGGCGGCAGCGGGGGCGCTGCCCCTGGGGGCTCCAGGCCGCTCCGTGCCACAGCCTTCGGCCCGCAAACAGCCACAGAGAGATCAACGCCCTCGTTTCAGGAACTAGGACTCTGCTCGCCTTGCAATCAAGGGATGCTCCCCACCACGGAGGAGAAGCCGCCACTAAGTCCCAGAGCCGAGCCCCAGACCCTCGCGGGCTCCTGAGAAGGCAGCTGCTCTGGGCCCCTCCCGCCCCCAGCCAGTGTGCAAGCCTGGGAAGGAAGGACCGCACCGCAGTTCCCGACGGGATTGGGGAGGAGCTCAGCCTCGGGGCAGGCAGGGAGACAGGTGACTTCCTTGTCCCCACACAGAACTCGGGGGCTTTGCAGGAGGCATCCACGCCCAGAGCGCCTTTGCACCTAGGGTCTGTCTGTCCCCAGTGCACCCGAGGGGCAGGCCCCTCTCCCAGCCCCAGATGCATGCCAGCTGGGTCCCCAGTGGCTCTGCGGGGCCTCCTGGACAGCAGCCCTAGCCCCTAAACTTGCCACGCACAGCAGCAGCACCAGCCTCTAAGGGGCTCAGCCCCAAACCCAGGGCCTTCCTGATCCTTGTCGGCCCCTCATGCCCGTCCCCTCTCAGAGAAAGCCTGTTACCAGCCCTCTCGCAGCCGGCACCTCCGTCTGGTCCACACCACCACCTCTTGCCAAAATCCTGAAAGCCAGACCCCGCTGGGCTCCCGGCTCCTGCTCTACCCCTCCCCATGGCGGCCACTGTGACCATCTGAAAACAAGAGTTGTGCGGCGCCGGTCCTGGGCTCAGGAGCCCTGCTGGCTGCCCCATCACACCTGCACTAACACCCTGCCAACGCCACACACACTTCCTCTCCTTCATCACCCTGCTGCAGGCCCAGTGCCAAGCATGAGCCTTACACACACCTGCCACAGGGCCTTTGCACTGCTGGGCCACCTGTCCCCAGCATTCACACGGCTGTCTCTCTCCCTGCCCTCCGGTGTCTGCACAATTGCAACTGTACAGAGAGGCTTCCATGACCAGCCCACCCCCGCCCCGTCTTTCATTTCTGACCACCGCCAGGCCAAGCCACAAGGTCACTTCACTTAGACGTTTATTTCCTGTGAGGCCTCTAGACGGAAGCTCCATAAAGGCAGGAACCTGGCCCCAAAGCTCCTCACAGTGGTCCACCCCCACCCAGGGCCCCGAGGCTCCGCACAGTGGTCCACCCCCCACCTAAGACACACTGGCTGCTATGTAAGAAGTCAGAGACACGTCTCTCTCCATGAACTCAACCCAGCCTCGTCCGCTTACCCGCAAGCGGCTCGCTTTGCACACAGCGCCCTGCCCCCTCGTGCCTGCTCACGAACCCCAGGGGAGCACGTGGAGGCGGATGCGGTGCCCAAGAGGGCTCCACAAACCTCGGCCGGCATCTCTCTCCTGGGAGGGGTCGGCGACGGCCCCATCCTCAAATCTCCCCTCCGGGAGAGGCCTGCTGTCAGTCACTCTCCCAGGCTCCCCAGAGCAGAGGCCGGGACACCCGAGGGAGACGCGCAGCAGCGGCGGCAGCTCCCCTGCACACGCACCTCCCCCCCCAGCTCCCACGTTCCCCAGGGGGCTGCCGGGCCGACTCCTTTCCTGTAAACACAGCTAACTGTGAGGCCTCTGGGGGCGGGTGCAACCTGCGGCAGCAACGCCCCCGGATGGGGCCCCAGGTCAACACACCGCTGGGCCCTGATGCTGGGCTGGGCTCCCGAGGCACGCAGAATGACCCAGGATGGCCACCTGTTGGAAGCTCGCTGGGAGCAGGCAGGGACTGCCAGGTGCCCACGTGTTGAAGGTGGAGCTGGCTTTGTCAATAACCTGAGGCGTAAGGCGGCCTGGAGGCTCCCGAGAACCCTGGGTTCAGGGAAAGAGGAAGCAGCGTGGAGGGCAGAGACCCAGCTCTGAGGGGCAGGTGGCAACCCCAACAGTGGACGTGGGCCCCGCCCACACGACACTCAGCACCAGCCAGCTGGCTGGGATCCAAGCCCCAGCAGTTACAGCACCAGGCCCATGGCTGTGCCGGCCTGGAAAGGTTAGCTTTAAATAGCATTGTTACCTGCAGCGCCCACAGGCATTCCCTACCTGGGCCTTTATCGATACAAAGTAAAACAGGAAAGAATACAGTCTACAGTGGCAACTCCGAGGCTGCCTTGAAGACGGGGCCATTTGTTCCCCAATACATGCTCCAGACGCACAGGAAATGGCCCAGCACCTGCCGCCCCGGGGTGGGGGTGGGGGGCTGGAGGAGAAGTGCCGGGTAAACCCCCTTCCTCCTCGAAGGCATGGCACCGGCCGGGCTTTAAACAAGACCAGGCAGCGATGTCTCAATTATTCCGAAATTCCCCAGACACTTCCAAAGCCAGGACACACTGGGGGAAGGCCTGTCCGTCACCTGCTTGCCCAGGGCCCATCTGCTACAGGAAACAGCTCACTTCTCCAGGCGTCTGCTTCCATTCCAGCCGAAGCCAGGCCTGGCCGCCTGTTTTACAAACTCTTTGCTGGCTTTTCCCTGGAGTTTGGGCAGAAACGACCGGCAAGCCAGTGTTTCTTCCGGGTGCGGGGTCAGCACGCGGAGCTGTTCGCTCTCTGCAGGTTAGAGGTCAGACGGGCCAGGAGGTGGAGAGGGGACGCCCCCACCTCTGGACGCCACCTACCTTCATGTCTGTAGGTCATCTCCTGGCAGCCAGAGAAGTAGAGGCAGACCAGAGCACAGAGGCAGAGGAAGAAGGAGAAGTAGAGGACAAAGAGGACGTACTCCATGGCGGCGAGAGAGGGCGAGGGCCCCTGCCTGCCTGTGCCGGCTGCGCCCCGCCGCGCCCCGCCGCGCCCTCTATAGCCCTACGGGAAAGCACCCGTCCTCACCACACACAGCAGGCCCGCTCCCTCCAAGGCAACCAGAGAACGGGGATGCCAGCCGGCCCCAGGGCTGCGCCATGCAGGCTGAGGGGAGTGGCTCCAGGCTGGGACCGGTGCAGCGTGCGTCACAGGGCGGGGGGGGGGGGGGGGGCTCCAAGCCCTGTAGTTCTCTGGGGACTTTCCTCCCAGGAGCCATTGTCCCTGAGCAGAGAGCCAGGTGCATGGTGCCGGCTCCCCGGACAACCGCAGGCCCCAGGAACAGCACTGGCTGCCCTGGGGCCACAGCTCAGGACTAGCAGGCCCCGCCTCGGCACCCAGGAGGTTTCCCTCCGACGTGTGCTCCAGACCAGGTAAGCTCCGTGTTTTCCCCGCAGTCCTCTCGCCAGCATTTGTTTTGCCGTTACCTGCTGTCAGACAGAAGGCTGTGGTTTTCTAACTGGATCCCGGTCGGCACTGTGGCTCACTAGGCTAATCCTCCGCCTGCAGTGCAGGCACACCGGGTTCTAGTCCCAGTCGGGGCGCCGGATTCTGTCCCGGTTGCCCCTCTTCCAGGCCAGCTCTCTGCTGTGGCCCGGGAGTGCAGTGGAGGATGGCCCAGGTGCTTGGGCCCTGCACCCCATGGGAGACCAGGAGAAGTACCTGGCTCCTGGCTTCGGATCGGCGCAGTGCCGGCCGTGGCGGCCATTTGGGGAGTGAACCAACGGAAGGAAGACCTTCCTCTTTGTCTCTCTCTCTCACTGTCTAACTCTGCTGTCAAAAAAATATAAATTAATAAAATAGCCGGATCCCACACAGAGCCGTGTCTGAGAGTCGTCCATTTCTCCGAGCACTCTCACTAAGCAGAACGCCAAAAGCAAAGGCCCGGGGCCTGCGCCCGCCACACCAGCACCCAACATGCACACAGGTTCAAGTCCCGGCTGCTCCACTTCCGATCCAGCTCCCTGCTGTGGCCTGGGAAAGCAGTGGAAGGCGGCCCAAGTGCTGGGGCTCCTGCACCCACATGGGAGACCTGGAAGAAGCTCCTGGCTCCCGGC
Organism: Oryctolagus cuniculus; assembly: GCF_964237555.1. Taxonomy (NCBI): domain Eukaryota; kingdom Metazoa; phylum Chordata; class Mammalia; order Lagomorpha; family Leporidae; genus Oryctolagus; species Oryctolagus cuniculus. Next base: position 3,748,527 of record NC_091433.1, on the reverse strand, counting down.
TTTGGCCTGGCCCAGCCCTGGCTGTTACAACCATTTGAGGAGTGAACCAACGGATGGAAGATCTAACTCTGCTTTTCAAATAAATAAATAAATCTTTAAAAAAAAAAAAAAAGCAAAAGCTCCCATTTGGAAAAATGGACAGAGTTTGCCATAGAAAAGTAAACTTCTGCTTTTCACAGACTGTAAACCATGTTACAAGACGCTGGATGGGGTGGGCGTTACGGAGCAGCCAGCTAAGACCCTGCGTGCGATGCCTGCACCCGTGTCGCTGCGCCTGGTCCACATCCCGGCTCCTCTGCTCTGACCCGGCTTCCCCGCCATGTGCCTGGGAGGCAGCAGGTGATGGTCTAAGTACTCGGGGTCCTGTCCCCCACGAGGGAGACCTGGATGGGATTCTGGGATCCTGGCTTCAGCCTGGCCCACCACTGGCTGTTGCAAACCAGAGGGTTGGAGATCTCTCCCGGTCTCGCCCTCTCTATGTCACTCTGTCTTTCAAACTAAAGAAACAGAAAAACAAAACCTGGGCCATTCACGAAAGGAGAGAGAGCGACAGCTGTGTCCCCGCAGCTCCTTCACCTCCAACAAGGCAGACCGCCGCTGTCCACTCCTCCTCAGGCCCCGCTCCGGCAAGCATGGAGCCTGACCACGCTCGTCACTTGGTGCTCACGGGCACTTTAAGTCACTCCTCTCGATGAGGCGCCACCCGGCCTGTGACCAGCTGAGTGACACCGGCCTGAAGCTGCCACGGCCAGCTGGGTCACTGCAGGGATGGAGCCCGCTGGAGAGGGAGCCAGCCCACGGGAAGGCAGCACCGAGACAGGAGGACACAGGCCCAGCCGACAGCAGGTGAACACTGAGATCCAGCTGTGCCTGGAGCCAGCAACCACTGATGTCTCAGTTACATAAATGCCTTCCCTGGACCTGTGCTCCCAACATGAGGAACAGAAAATACGGCGGCCGGCGCTGTGGCGTAGTGGGTTAATCCTCTGCCTGTGGCACTGGCATTCCCTACGGGCGCCAGTGCAAGTCCTGGCTGCTCATCTTCCAACCCAGCTCCCTGCTGTGGCCTGGGAAAGCAGCGGAAGATGGTCCAAGTGCTGGGGCCCCTGCACCCACGTGGGAGACCCGGATGGAGCTCCTGGCTCCTGGCTTCAGATCAGCCCATTGTGGCCATCTGGGGAGTGAACCAGAGGATGGAAGACCTCTCTCTCTGTGTGTCTCTCCTTCTCCCTGTAACTCTGCCTCTCAAATAAATAAATCTTAAAAAAAAAAGAAATAAAAGAAAAGAAAGAAAAAGAAGAAGAAAAAAAGAAAACCTGGCTAATGGGGGAGGGGGAGGGGCAGAGCCTGGAAACCAAGCCAGCTGCAAACTGTTGAGTCCTGGGACAAGCCTGGGGACTCTCGGGAGAAACCACTAGGCAAGTGCCCCCAGCAGCAGCCGCCTGGGCCTCGGTGCGCCCTGGCTCTGCAGAAACCGTGAGACACATCCAAGCAGGCCGGCTCCGGGTTCTGCTCCGTTTCCACCTCTGCCGCAAGCCTGCACCCCTCACCAGCATTCTGCCATGCCCAAGGCAGACAGTGCTGAGCCAAGGGCCACAGGGCTGGGGGACAGGACAGGCTGAGGGCAGGGGCAGCCTCAGGCCCAGCCGGCATGGACGAGCCAGGTGTCTGGGGGCCATGAGCTCGCTTCTTTCCTTGCACGTGGCCCAGGAGCCAGACTGGAGCGCCCAGGCGTCACTACCAGTGCAGGGCTCCCGGACACACGGTGTGAGCCCCCGGGGCCATTCTGCCCCCACCCCATCACTCCTGCTTTCGACCACGAGCATCTCTGAGCACACCCCCGAGGAAGCAGACACGGAAATGGGGAGGGACAGACGCAGCGCCCCGTGCCAGGACAGAAGGAGGCAGGGGCCGAGGAAGCCCAGAGGCGGGGCTGTGCCCGCGGGCTGAGCCATGCAGGCCTCCTTGAAGGAGTGGGAGACAGCGAGGTGAGGCCTGGGACCTGCAGCCCAGATGTGCAGGAGGGCACAAAGTGGGCGGGGCCAGCTCGACAAGCCCTGGGGGTCCTCGCCACGGAAACTGGGAGCCTGCAGGGAGGAGTCAGGCTCAGAGCCGTGCCTCAACGAGCTTTGCAGGGGAGAGGAGGTGCCAGAAGCAGGGAGAGCGGCCAGGGAGCTACGGCAATGATGGCACCGAGAGAGGAGAGGGTCTGAGTGAAGACCCCTGGAAGGGGGCAGCAGGGGCCCCTGGATGCCGCCTGCAGCGCCTCCTCCACAGGACCCGGCCAAGGCTCACTGCCACGCTCCCCCTGCAGCCACGGCTTCCTGTCCTTCTTGGAGGAACGATCCCGACTCTCTGGACCTTCCTGTCTATCCAAAGTCTTCAGAGGGGGTCTGGATGTGCCCCTGGGCCCACCTCCTCCAGACAAGGTGCGGCCAGGTCTGCTGCCCCAGGGCCAGTCCAGGGTCCTCTTGTTGCCTAGCAACCTGCGTTTCCACAGGAGACGGGGGGGGGGACCGAGTGTGTGGGGCCCACGTCTGTTCCTACCCTTCCCGGTAGGTCTCCCAGCCTCCCCTCACGGGACATGACCGCCAAAGGTCCCAGTCTGCCACACTGTCACCTGAGACCAGCTCTCAGGAAGCATGGTGTGAATGGGGGGGGCTGCAGATCTGAGGAGCAGTCCCCCAGCATCCACTGACCGCCTCCTGTGCGCCAGGTGGAGGAGGGCGACGCCCTCTGACCTCACGCATGTGGCGCAAGTTGGGAGATGCAGGAGGCAGAGCCCCCGAGGCTCCTGGGCCTCGCTGATGCCACCCTGGCTGCAGCTGCGTGTGACCCCTGCACTGCTCAGGCCGGGTGTGGGAGCCACTTTCCTGCGTTGCAGCCACGCTGCCCGCGCGCGCGGGACTCCGCTCAGACACAGCCTCCGCACCTGCTACACGTGTAGGCAGGCTCGGCTGGCCAGTGCGTGTTCTGCCGGCCTGAGAAAGGGGCTCCAGCCAGACCTCCCTCCAAGCAAGACCCCCAACTGTGCGGCTGGCCAAGGAATCACTCAGGACCCCGCCTCAGTCCTCTCCACAGGTGATGTGAGCCCTGGCTCAGCCAGCTATTTCCCAGGGGAGGGGAAATCCAGGGGCCTCCAGGGCAGGCCCAAGGGGTCGGGGCCCTCAACCTCTGTGACAGGAGAGCCCCCAACCAGGGCCGGCGCCCGGCGCAGCCCCCACCCCATCTGCCACAAGCCGGCCTGGGGCGTGCATAGTGAGGAGTCTGGGGAGGTTCACCAGGGTCAGAGGGTGGGCACAGCTGCCAGACTTCTAGAAAACTCTGGAACCTATGAGCCACTCGCCACTTGCTGGATGTCAAAGCACTGGAGGCGTGAGGGACGCACGGTGGTGGGGGCACTGAATGGGGAGGAAGCTGTCGAATGCCCGTGGGAGAGGGAGGGGAAGCCGCTCAGCGCTCAGGCCGGGACGGAAACCTGCTCAGCCCGCGCACCTGCCCGACGGTGCGGGGTTGGGGGGCGCCTGCCCCGAGCCTTGGGAAGAGAGAAGTGCTTGTCAGGAGTGCAGAAGACCAGCCCCTGCTCGGGGACGTCTGGGCGCTCTCCTGGCTTGGCCTGCGAACGGCACAGAGCCTTTTGCTGCAGGAGATGGCGTCGCCCTGTTCTGGGACGTCCAGCGTGCAGCGGGGCAGGGCGCAGCCTCGGCCCACAACTGTCTGGGTATCCCCTGCCCCCCATGGCCACTGACAGGCAAGAGCACCCAGTCGTGATGCACACCCGGCCCTCTGCAGAGGTCTCTTCCCATGGACACATTCATAAATCAGGAGAGAGGAAAAAACCTTTTTGGTCCCAGGACTTCTGCGAGAGGCTGGAAGAAACCAGGTTCACCAATGGGGTTCGCCTGCTCTCCTCCTGGAAGCTCCATGGGGTGTCCACCGCCACAGCAATGGGACGTCCAGTCAATGGGTCGACTCCGCGCCCTCCAGATGTGCACCTTCTAAAAGCCCATCCATGTGACGATGGCAACCCCCCCACACACACACACAGAGGACAGGCCTGTGTCCTAACCACTGCACCTCTCCTGCCGACCAGCAGGGGGCGCGCGCGCCCGGCCAACGCCTCCTGGCCTCTGATCAGTCCAAAGGGGGGAGTGGGGAGGGAGCGGCTTTCTGCAGAAACAGAGCGACTGAGAGACGGCACAAGCACTTTCTGCAATGCTCGGCAACCGCAATCAAACACAAGCGGCCCGGCGGGAGCCGCCCGCGCGGGCAGAAACGCGTTTACCGCAGCATCGTCCATCACCGTGACAAGCTGCAAGCAAACGCGCCCGGCAGTGGCAAAACGGTGGACAAATTTACAGCGCGTCTCCTCGGAGGGTTATGTGGCCGTAAAAATTCCCATGTATGGCGACAGCACACACTGGCACAAGTGCATAGACTATGGTGTTAAGGGAAATGCAGGAGGCGGGGCAGTGGGAGATGCTGCCGGTGACGTAGCACGGCCCACGCCCCAGTGTTCCAGACGTGGCCGCAGGACTTCCACAGCAAAGATACGTGTTCAGGCGCACACAGGCTCCGCCCACACCACTTCTGTCAAGTGCACCTCGCCGAGCCCGACTGCCCGGGCAGTGGCTGCACCCAGGGGCCCCAGACGTCAGTCAGCCTCAGCCTGTGTCTCTGAGCTGTTTCTGCAGTTTATATCTAGTCCATAAGCTCTCTGGAACTGAGGAACAGGGAGAACGCCCCCACCTCGCGGTGCGGCTGTGAGGACCACGAGGGGCTCTGTGAACAACCACCTGTCCACGGATGCCACCAATGCAGACGCCACGCCAGGACCAGCAGGCTGCCTGAGGTGCACGTCCCGCCCGCGGGTGCACCAGCATTGGACACCCTGACACATCAGGAGCACACAGCCCCGGCCACATCGGAGTGCTGGGTGCCGGGCCGGCTCTGCGCTCCAAGTCCCGCGTCTGCCAGCGTGCACCCTGGGAGGCAGCAGTGTCGGCTCAGGACGCGGGTCCCTGCCACCCTCCCGGGAGATCTGGATGGCAACCCTGGCTGTGGCGGGCGTTGGGGAGTGAGCCAGCAGATGGAGGGAATCTCCCTCCTCCTCTCTGCCTTTCAAATAAGTAAACAAATTTACTTTTTCAGTGCTTAGCACTTCTGCAATGTCTGGTGTCAGGGAGTGGACTGTGTGCCCCAGGGAAGTCCTCAGAACGGGACCCGGGCCAGGGACAGGCTCAGTGCAGACGTAACCGGTCACACGGACACGAGGTCACAGTGGAGCAGCGACATCCTTATCAGAGGACGGCCGGGAGGACAGGAGAGGCAGGCAGATGATAAAGGTCATGACCAAGGACGGCCGGGAAGCCACGAGAAGCCAGAGTGAGGCAGGTGGCTCCCCCCACAGGTCTCGGAGTGAGAGCGCACCCTGCTGACACTTGGATCTCGGACCTCTGACCTCTGACCTCCAGGAACGCCCACTGCACGTGGCCAGCCGTCGGTCTGGAGACACTCAGCCTAACAGCCGAGCTTCTCGTGGAGGACCGGACACCTTACAGCCCAGTACGTGGGGCCCGGCCTGCCACAGCCCCTGACCCCAAGGTCCTTGGCCATGGGCCATCACAGCTGAATGGCTGCTTTCGCTGGTTAGAGGGGAACCCCTGGCAGGGCAGGAGGAGGCTCGTGTCCCGGGAGTGGACAGCAGGTTCCCGGGTTTACAGAAACCCCCTCCGCTGCGGGCGCCCACCCCACGTCCTCTCCTCTCTCCCAGCGTGGCCGGGAGGCAGCCAGGTTCCAATGCCAGGCTCTCTGCCCGCCTCCCGGACACCCGAGACGACTTCCCCCAAAGAACGCGGTTCTGAAAGCACACAGCTCCCCGCTCTGCACAGCAGTGCCCTTTAAATCCTTCCAAAAACAACCTAAGGATTTGTGTTTTGGGTTTTTCATTTGGGATGAGTAAGCCCTGAGGCTGAGACACAGAAGCCGGCAGCGAGGCCTCCATGAATACGTTACAGAACTGGGTCAGCTGTGCGGCTGTCACTTTCGCTGCCTTGCAAGACAGTGGCAACAGCTTTTCCACCAGCAGCCGCGCAGAGGGGCGTGTCTGCCCACAGCCTCCCCTCCCCCACCACGCGCCCCACTGCCCCACAGGTCCCCCCTCCGCCCCGCCCGGGCTCACCTTGGGCGGCTTCAGGCTCTTCCCTCGATGCCTCTTGGAGCGCAACAGCCGTTCTCTCTCCTGGAAGGAAGCACAACCGTCGGCATTTCCTGACAGCCTCGCGCACACCCAGTGCTCCGCCACGCCACTTGTCCAAACCAGCACGCGCTGGCCCAGCTCCAAGTGTCCCAGGGGTGCGGCTTCTCAGACCCGGCACTAACAGAGCCGCACCGTTATCAGACCCTGCACTGGACTCGGACCTTCCCAGAACAAACGCCAAGATCTGCGGGTCCCACAAGACTTCAGCCGGTCTGTCTCGGGGCCGGAAGGCGTCATGCACCCTGGCCAGGGCTGCCCGCACACGGCTCTGCCAGCCCCAGAGGCTCCGGAACACCTGCGACGTTCAACGCAGACACAGCCGGGCCGAGTCCCGGCTGCAGCTCCTCCCGGCAGCCAGCGTAATTTCTCAGGTTCCCAGTTCCTTCCTCTGCTACCAGGCTACAACATGCCCTGCACGGTGGCCCTGAGCAAACGCACGCCATGTGGCTCCTGTCGGCACAGATGCCCTGCGGGAACAGCAGCGGGCACAGGGAACCAGGGTGCTGCCTCTCTCCCAACCACGTCTTCCTCTCCTCGACCACAGAGGCCACGCCAGGGCTCAGCCACAGCCCCGAGGTCCACCCTGCCCCGCCTCGCTCCGCGCCGGACGCGCCTGCTCTCCACTGGCTCTACCGACAGTGCTCTTCCGACTTTCTGATCATCTTTACTGAATGTTTGTTTTTCATCCCAAGCTACACTGAGTGCTCTCTGTGATGAGGCAAAGACGGACGGAAGGGAGGGAGGGAGGGAAAGAAATTAGAGACACAGAAAGGCAGAGTGAGTGCCTCATCACACACACTGCCCCACGACACTGCCCCACGACACTGTCCCAGGACACTCACACACACTGCCCAGGACACTCACACACTGCCCCAGGACACTCACACACACTGCCCAGGACACTCACACACACTGCCCCAGGACACTCACACACTGCCCAGGACACACACACTGCCCCAGGACACTCACACACACTGCCCAGGACACTCACACACACTGCCCAGGACACTGCCCCAGGACACACACACACACACTGCCCCAGGACACTCACACACACTGCCCCAGGACACTCACACACTGCCCAGGACACTCACACACACTGCCCCAGGACACTCATGCACACTGCCCCAGGACACTCACACACACTGCCCCAGGACACTCACACACACTGCCCAGGACACTCACACACACTGCCCCAGGACACTGCCCCAGGACACTCACACACACTGCCCAGGACACTCACACACACTGCCCAGGACACACACACTGCCCCAGGACACTCACACACACTGCCCCAGGACACTCACACACACTGCCCAGGACACTGCCCCAGGACACACACACACACTGCCCCAGGACACTCACACACTGCCCAGGACACACACACACTGCCCCAGGACACTCACACACACTGCCCAGGACACACACACACTGCCCCAGGGCACTCACACACACTGCCCCAGGACACTCACACACACTGCCCAGGACACTCACACACACTGCCCCAGGACACTCACACACACTGCCCAGGACACTCACACACACTGCCCAGGACACACACACACTGCCCCAGGGCACTCACACACACTGCCCCAGGACACTCACACACACTGCCCAGGACACTCACACACACTGCCCCAGGACACTCACACACACTGCCCAGGACACTCACACACACTGCCCCAGGACACTCACACACACTGCCCCAGGACACTGCCCCAGGGCACTCACACACACTGCCCAGGACACTCACACACACTGCCCCAGGACACTCACACACACTGCCCAGGACACTCACACACACTGCCCCAGGACACTCACACACACTGCCCAGGACACTCACACACACTGCCCCAGGACACTCACACACACTGCCCAGGACACTCACACACACTGCCCCAGGACACTCACACACACTGCCCAGGACACTCACACACACTGCCCCAGGACACTCACACACACTGCCCCAGGACACTCACACACACTGCCCCAGGACACTCACACACACTGCCCAGGACACTCACACAAACTGCCCACAGGCTCTTTGCAGCCGCCTTCCCTGCCGCAGCCGGGACGTCCCCGGCACCGCACTCGGCCTTCCTCAGGCCCGCTGACCACTGCAGCGCGGCCGCCTCCCACAGAGCTACAGGGACGCGGGAACCACAGGGCCTCGTCCTCAGCAAGCTCTCCAAACTCCGGTCTGTTCACAAAGCTCAGGCCACAGCCCGCGCCCCCTCTTTCTGCAAAGTTCTCTCCAGGGCAGGCTAGACTGGCTCTGGGACAGACTCCCCCTCTGCAAGGGCCTCTCTGTACAGACCACGCCCCCGCCGCACAGGCCTCTCTGTACAGACCACGCCCCCGCCACACAGGCCTCTCTGGGACCACGCCCCCGCCACACAGGCCTTTCTGGGACAGGCCACGCCCCTCCGTGAAGGCTGGACACTCCCTCCTGGAACTGACACTGCGCGGGGAGGCCTGAGAGCCAGGTGGCCACCGACAGCGCTCCCTGCGCCCAGGAAGCCCGGGGACCGCGCAGGCGCGGGGGAGCTCCGCCGGCCGTACCAGGGAGAGGTCCTCGATGACCTGCTGCTGCTCCAGCACCTGCATCCTCAGGAACTCCATCTCCTGCTCGTCCCTCGTCAGGCTCAGGTCGGTCAGGGACGTGTGCCGCTTCAGCGACGCCTGCGCGGACAGCTTCTCCTTCTGCAGAGGGGGGCGGAGAGCGGCGGGTCACCCCGACGGCGCCGGCCCCCGCCCGCAACCAGCCCGAGGTGCGTCCTGCGGCGCCTACTGCAAGGCCTCCGAAGGCTGGGTGGGTGGACACTGGACACCTGGCCGGGGAGGCAGGCAGGAGCCCACACAGCTCACACCTGCACCTGCTCGGGACAGAAAGGAGGGCGCGTGCCCTCGGGGCCTCGTCTTCTCGGCTGTAAAACGGGGGTGACTCCTGCCAACAGCGGACTGGAGAGCACGCCATAAACCATCAGCTGCCAGACGCCCACTGCAGCCGAGGGCCAGCCAACCTGGCAGGAGGCCGCGGCCCAGCCTCCCCACGGCTGCTGTGGCGGGTGGAGAGGCCGGGGAGGGAGCTGTGTCCCTGGGCAGGAGGGAGCCGGGTCCCGGGGCGGGGTGGGTGGAGAGGCCGTGGGAGGGAGCCGTGTCCCGGGGCGGCGCGCGCACGCGCACTCACCACCTCCAGGCACTCACCACCTCCGCGTTCTCCCGGCTCAGCGCCTTGATCTTCTGCTCCATCCTCTGGATGCTCTGCAGCAGGTCCTCGTTCTTCTTGTTCATGCGCTTGTTCTTCTCCACCAGCGGCTTCAGCTGCACCTCCGTCTCCCGCGAGCGCTTCAGCTGCGGGGCGCACAAGGCAGCGGCGTGGGCGGAGGCCTGCAGAGGCCTGCCCTGGGGCGCCTCAGCCCCGGCTTCCCTGTTGGGACACTTTCTGGGTGCTGCAGGCCCCACACAGAGCCTCGGGGGCCCGGGAGGCTGCAGCAGCCCCCGCTGCCTGCCGGGTGGGCGGCCAGTGTGTCCACCGTCCCCCTGGACTTGACCCCCAGAGGCCGGGGCTCACACACGGCCACCTACATCCTCCTGGCTGCCGTTCCTCCCCAGGGAAACCCAGCGGGCCCCTCGACACCCTCGGGTGACACACCCCTGCTGGGCCCAGGCCCGCGCTGGGTCAGAGGGGATTCGTGTGGGGGCCGCCCATCCAGACAGACAGGAAGGGTGGGCACACAGCAGAGGCCACAGCACCGGGCAAGTGCGGGAGCCACGGGAGAATCCTGGGGAGGAAAGGCCAGCACCAGGGACAGGGAGAGCAGGCCGGGGGCGGGGGCTGCTGGTTTCCTCTGAGCACAGGGTCCCTGGGCCTCGCTGACTTCCAGCTGCAAGGTCACGGGCATCTATCAGATGACCATGGCAGCCCCGCCGCCCTCACAGGCTGGTGGTGAGAAGTGTGTACAGTGCAGTCTTTCCAGGGTTCTTGTGATGGACAAAAACGTAAAACAACTTCAGCACGCATCCTGCTGTGACAGCCACGGGACCGGGCAGTCACCGTGACCCTGAAACAGCGGTAACCCCGCCCCACGCACAACCCTGGGGTGCCACCCCACCCCGACTTGACAACAACCTGAGCACACAGAGGTGAGGTGCCCGGGTCACAGGCCCCACCCTCAGCGGCCAGGCTGTGGCAGCAACAGTAAAATACCCCCATGGTGTCCATTGAAGCACAGAACACACCACGTGACCGGCGTTCCAGAGGTCTAGTACCCACAGAAGTGAACGTCCAGCTAGGAGAGGCCTCAACCGCCACCACTGGGGAGCGGCTGCACCAGCCCAGGCCCCGGCGCCTCCACACGGCCGTGGGCAGACCAGAGCACAGCGGGCTGCAGCGCTCAATGGGCAGACAGACTGGGGACCGGAGTTGTGGCGGAGTGCGTAAAGCCGCCACCTGCGGCGCTGGCATCGTATGTGGGCACCGGTTTGTGTCCCAGCTGCTTCACTTCCCACCCTAGTTCCCTGCTAACGGCCTGGGGAAGCAGCAGAAGGCGGCCCACGTGCTCAGGGCCCTGCACCCACGTGGGAGACCTGGATGAATCCTGGCTCCTGGCCTCAGCCCAGCCATTGCGGCCATGTGGGGAGTGAACCAGCAGATGGAAGACCTCTCCCTCCCCCACCCCCTCTCTCTCTCTGCCTTTCCAATTAAGCAAATCAACAAATAAAAGTTATTCATAACCTTTACCACCTAAAATAACAGCCTTCACTATGCAGAATGACAACAATGTGCTTCTGTTCTATAAACTGCGTTTCTCTCTTAATTTCCTGTGAACACATTTCCATGGCACTTGAACATGTTCTGCATCACCGATTCCGAGGACTGCATAGACTCCGTCGTATCAGTGCTCCACAGCCGACGCCTTGGTGTCTAACAACTGGGGGCTTTGGTTTTGGTGTCTGTAATAAACAAGTGCGGATGCCTCCACACTTCTCACTCAGCTTCTCCGACGTCTGCTAAGGATAAACTCCCTCAGGAACAGAGGGCAGGGACAGACTTCCTCAATGGGTGTGCATGAGAGTTTTAATGAAAGGGACACGAGAGAGGAGGGGCCGGCAGAGGCCTGTGCCCAGCCCCTTGTGCCCGGCCCCCTGTGCCCAGCTCCCTGTGCCCAGCTCCCTGTGCCCGGCTCCCTGCGCCCGGCCCCCTGCGCCCGGCTCTCTGTGCCCGGCTCCCTGTGCCCGGCCCCCTGCGCCCAGCCCCCTTGTGCCCAGCTCCCTGTGCCCAGCTCCCTGTGCCCGGCTCCCTGCGCCCGGCCCCCTGCGCCCGGCTCTCTGTGCCCGGCTCCCTGTGCCTGGCTCCCTGTGCCCAGCCCCTTGTGCCCAGCCCCCTGCGCCCAGCTCTCTGTGCCCGGCTCCTTGTGCCCGGCCCCTTGTGCCCAGCCCCCTGCACCCGGCCCCCTGTGCACCGGCCCCCTGTGCCCGGCTCCCTGCGCCCGGCTCCCTGTGCCCGGCTCCCTGCGCCCGGCCCCTTGTGCCCAGCCCCCTGCACCCGGCCCCCTGTGCACCGGCCCCCTGTGCCCGGCTCCCTGCGCCCGGCTCCCTGTGCCCGGCTCCCTGCGCCTGGCCCCTTGTGCCCAGCCCCCTGCACCCGGCTCCTTGTGCACCGGCTCCTTGTGCCCAGCCCCCTGCGCCCGGGCCCCTGCGCCCGGCCCCTTGTGCCCAGCCCCCTGCGCCCGGGCCCCTGTGCCCAGCTCCCTGTGCCCGGATCCCTGCGCCCGGCCCCCTGCGCCCGGCTCTCTGTGCCCGGCTCCCTGTGCCCGGCCCCCTGCACCCGGCCCCCTGCGTCCGGCCCTCTGTGCCCGGCTCCCTGTGCCCGGCCCCCTGCACCCGGCCCCCTGCGCCCGGCTCCCTGTGCCCGGCTCCCTGTGCCTGGCCCCCTGCGCCCGGCCCCCTGCGTCCGGCCCTCTGTGCCCGGCTCCCTGTGCCCGGCCCCCTGCACCCAGCCCCCTGCGCCCGGCTCCCTGTGCCCGGCTCCCTGTGCCTGGCTCCCTGTGCCCGGCCCCTTGTGCCCAGCCCCCTGCACCCAGCTCCCTGCGCCCGGCTCCCTGCGCCCTGCCCCCTGCGCCCGGCTCCCTGTGCCCGGCTCCCTGTGCCCGGCCCCTTGTGCCCGGCCCCCTGCGCCCAGCTCTCTGTGCCCGGCTCCTTGTGCCCGGCCCCTTGTGCCCAGCCCCCTGCACCCGGCCCCCTGTGCACCGGCTCCCTGTGCCCAGCCCCCTGCACCCAGCTCCCTGTGCCCGGCTCCTTGTGCCCGGCCCCTTGTGCCCAGCCCCCTGCACCCGGCCCCCTGTGCACCGGCCCCCTGTGCCCGGCTCCCTGCGCCCGGCTCCCTGTGCCCGGCTCCCTGCGCCCGGCCCCTTGCGCCCAGCCCCCTGCACCCGGCCCCCTGTGCACCGGCCCCCTGTGCCCGGCTCCCTGCGCCCGGCTCCCTGTGCCCGGCTCCCTGCGCCTGGCCCCTTGTGCCCAGCCCCCTGCACCCGGCTCCTTGTGCACCGGCTCCTTGTGCCCAGCCCCCTGCGCCCGGGCCCCTGCGCCCGGCCCCTTGTGCCCAGCCCCCTGCGCCCGGGCCCCTGTGCCCAGCTCCCTGTGCCCAGCTCCCTGTGCCCGGCTCCCTGCGCCCGGCCCCCTGCGCCCGGCTCTCTGTGCCCGGCTCCCTGTGCCCGGCCCCCTGCACCCGGCCCCCTGCGTCCGGCCCTCTGTGCCCGGCTCCCTGTGCCCGGCCCCCTGCACCCGGCCCCCTGCGCCCGGCTCCCTGTGCCCGGCTCCCTGTGCCTGGCCCCCTGCGCCCGGCCCCCTGCGTCCGGCCCTCTGTGCCGGCTCCCTGTGCCCGGCCCCCTGCACCCAGCCCCCTGCGCCCGGCTCCCTGTGCCCGGCTCCCTGTGCCTGGCTCCCTGTGCCCGGCCCCTTGTGCCCGGCCCCCTGCACCCAGCTCCCTGCGCCCGGCTCCCTGCGCCCTGCCCCCTGCGCCCGGCTCCCTGTGCCCGGCTCCCTGTGCCCGGCCCCTTGTGCCCGGCCCCCTGCGCCCAGCTCTCTGTGCCCGGCTCCTTGTGCCCGGCCCCTTGTGCCTAGCCCCCTGCACCCGGCCCCCTGTGCACCGGCTCCCTGTGCCCAGCCCCCTGCACCCAGCTCCCTGTGCCCGGCTCCTTGTGCCCGGCCCCTTGTGCCCGGCCCCCTGTGCCCGGCTCCCTGTGCACCGGCTCCCTGCGCCCGGCCCCTTGTGCCCAGCCCCCTGCACCCGGCTCCTTGTGCACCGGCTCCTTGTGCCCAGCCCCCTGCGCCCGGGACCCTGCGCCCGGCCCCTTGTGCCCGGCTCCCTGTGCACCAGCTCCCTGTGCCTGGCCCTGTGCGCCCGGCCCCCTGTGCCCAGCTCCCTGTGCCCGGCCCCCTGTGCACCGGCTCCTTGTGCCCAGCCCCCTGCGTCCGGGCCCCTGCGCCCAGCTCTCTGTGCCTGGCTCCCTGTGCCCGGCCCCCTGTGCCCAGCCCCCTGCACCCGGCCCCCTGTGCCCGGCCCCTTGTGCCCAGCCCCCTGAGCCCGGCCCCCTGCACCCAGCCCCCTGTGCCCGGCCCCCTGTGCCCGGCCCCTTGTGCCCAGCCCCCTGAGCCCGGCCCCCTGCACCCGGCCCCCTGTGCCCAGCCCCCTGAGCCCGGCTCCCTGTGCCCGGCCCCTTGTGCCCAGCCCCCTGAGCCCGGCTCTCTGTGCCCAGCCCCCTGAGCCTGGCCCCCTGTGCACAGCCCCCTGTGTCCGGCCCCGCCCCACGCCATCGGTCTCCATGGGCCGCTTACCAGCTCATTCCTCTCGTCTGCGAGGAGGGTATTTCTGTCTTCCAGCTTCCGAATCACTGAGTTCAGCTCAGCAATTTTTAGCTGAAAGCGCCTCACATCTCGCTCATCCATGTGTTGGTCCTAAAAGAAATTCAAGACACAAAATGCTTTCAAGAAGCTTCAGTGACTCCAAGCACTCCACGGAGCCGCCCTGGGAAATTCGCAGCACGACACAGCAGGCGAGGTCCTTATTCAAAGACGGATAAACCCCCGGGCCGCCACCCCTTCCCGCAGGACGCTGCTGGAAGGTGTCGTCTCCAGGTGCCCGAGACTTCAAACTCCCGGGACCTCACGACCCAGCCCTGCTCGCCCAGGCACCTCCTCCAGAGGCTCCTCCCACCCCCACCCCCCACCCCACCCCCCACTCCTCCGCCCCTGCCAGGCTCACACTGACACGGAAACACCGCTGCCCCGTACAGGGCCGGCACACGGCATTGGCAATGAGTGCGTGCGTGAACGAGGGCTGCTTCGGCCTCGCTGTGCCCGTCAGTGGCCAGCTGCGGCCCCTTGGCCTTGCCCTTGCTTTTGCCCCTGGCCAGGCTCTGATTGGAACTCACTCCCGGTCCCGCTGTGCCCTTCTTTGTCGAGCGCCAAGGCCACAGCAGGCAGAGGTGGCCAGCACCTCACCCCTGCCTGCCCAAGCCCAGCACGGCCTGGCTCACAGGGAGTGCCCGTCAGCTGGGGAGGGAGAGGATACAGAAAGGGGACAGGACAGACTGATGGGCGGAAGGGGGAGGGGAAAGGCAGGCAGACGGGACCAGCGCGACCAGGGGGTGGAGAAGGGCGGTGGCGGTCAGCCGCGCTCACCTGGCCGCCCATGAGCTCCGCCATGTCCCCGATGCCGGGTGGGAGCTCCCTCTTGGGGCTGCTGTGGTGCCGCTCGGCCTCCTTGACCTGCACCAGCTGCTCGTCCAGGGCCTCCTTTTGCAGCAGCAGCCTCTGGGTCTGGCCGGCCTGCACGCCGAGCTCCTTCTCCAGGGCCAGGATCACGCGGTCCTTCCCCTTGATCTCGTCCATCTGCAGGAGACAGAGACAGCAGGCAGTGGGGGGCTCCCGCACCTGGGGCCGTGGGCCCAGGAACGGGAAAGGCAGTCCCGGCACTGGGACGCAGGGCAGCTGGGCGCGCAGCCCGGGAGGAAGTGCTGCTCCCTGCTCCCAGAGGACACAGGACCCGACCCGTACCACTGGGACTTCCCCAGTGAAGTCAAGGATGCCGGCCCCCGGCCCCCAGCCCGGCCCTGTGCCCTCGCAGCATGCCCGCGCCCCTCTCCCCCAGTGAAGTCCAGGATGCCTGCCCCCGCCCCCAGCCCTGCCCTGTGCCCTCGCAGCACGCCCGCACCCCTCTCCCCCAGTGAAGTCGAGGATGCCTGCCCCCGCCCCCAGCCCGGCCCTGTGCCCTCGCAGCCAGCCTTCTCTGCAGTGCTGGCTGCTCCCGCGCCGCCAGGCCCCGCCCCCCTCTTGCTCACCACCACACAGCCCTGGCTCGGGTCGCCCACCTCCTGAGCCCACACCGACCGGACCGGCTGTCCTCCCGCCCTGACCTGTCCCTGGTGTGACACCGTCTCCC
The DNA here is from genome assembly GCF_964237555.1 of Oryctolagus cuniculus. Classification (NCBI taxonomy): domain Eukaryota; kingdom Metazoa; phylum Chordata; class Mammalia; order Lagomorpha; family Leporidae; genus Oryctolagus; species Oryctolagus cuniculus. The sequence goes on along the minus strand of NC_091433.1, from coordinate 3,732,823 downwards.
ACTCCTCATGTCGTGAACTTCTCCCAACCCCACACGGTGGCACTGAGACACCGTGGCACACATGTCTTGCTCTGGCTACTGATGAAACCTGGAGCTCCCAAGGCCTGGGCCTCTTCGCCCTGTGTCCCTCCCCCTGGTGGCCATGGCCCCACAGCACGGGCACCCCCACACGCAGCTGACTTGCTCCCAGGCCTCATTTCTCCCCGAGCTGCAAAATCGCAGAACCAATGGGAAGCTCGACCTCTCTGGCCAGATCTCCAAGACCTGTGGGTGGATCTGCCTCCACCTGCCCGCCCTCTTCTTACCCAGAATTCCCTGAAGAGTGTGCCAGACAGAACAAAGGGAACCAGGTGACACACAGCAGGGAAACCAGCTGAGAGGCTGAGAGGGCAGGCTACAGCCCTAAGCCACCCCTCCAACTTCTGGGCACAAAGGCAATGGTTAGGGAGCTGCTCTAGGCTGACCGATGCCCCCACTGGTCCACAGCTAATGGGAAACTGGGCCGTCACAGATACAATTAGCTAAGGGAAGGCTGGGCGGGGGAAGGGTGGGCCTGATGACTGGCATCCTTCCAAGAAGGGAGGCCCCAGGCCGACAGAGGCACTGGACCGTGCCGGCCAAGTCCTCGATGTCCAGGCCCAGGGGTGGAACAGGCGTGGAGGGGCCTCCCCAGCGCGGCCCCGCCCACAGAACTGGAGTGCACCCGCTCCGCGCGCGGTCTCGAGGCCACCTGGGTGGCAGTGGCCGAGTAAGACACCGACAGACAAGCGAGGCATCGAAAGGGGAAATCCTCCCGGACCTAGAGTTTCACTGACCGGCACGGCTCACAGCACCCTCAGCCAGTCACGGCTCTGCCACCGCGGGATTTAGGGGCAGGTTCTGCTTGGGGTGAGGGGCACGGAGAAGCTCCACGCACAGCGCTCAGGCCTCGGGAAGCAGGTGTCGGCCAAACGCCCCGTGGGCACAGTCCGGGGCCTGTTCCCCAGGCAGCCCTGTGAGGGGACGTCACCAGCGTGCCAGCGGGGATGGCAGTAAAACAGGCATGGTCTCACCCACTCCGAGAGTGACAGTCACATGACACACACCAGGGCATTGGGAGGGAGGAGCGCCAGGCCTGGGTGGGGGCTCAAGACCGAGCCCCCAAGTCAGGTCGCTTCTCCTCGTGTGTCAGAAAGGAACGTCCACCCAAAGTGGGCTGTGGAACTGACGGGGAGAGGACACACACACTGGCCAGGGATGCAGCCACTGAGCCCTGCCTGCCTGGCTTCTGCCCTTGACTCTGCCACTGACTGGCTCCAGAACTCTGGTCATGCGACCTTAGTTCTTCCCAGGCCTCAGTTTTCCCAGCTGTGAAATGGGGACAAGCACATAATGCACAGAACTGCTGTGCAGATTAAATGCACTGCCTGGCGCACAGTAGGTATTCAGTAAAGGCACCAATATTTGCCGTGTGACACACAGTAGGTCTCATTAAATAGTTCCTATTCCCCCTGGACTCGCGTCGGAGTGAGGTATCAGATGCTGAGTCAATGAGTTGAACGGTGTGCTGGTCCCAGCCACGGCCCACAGAACGTTGTGCGCTTTATTTTTTCTTTAATATTTTATTTATTTATTTGAAACTCAGAGCTACACAGAGATAGGAGGAGAGGCGGGCAGGGAGGGAGAGAGAGAGAGACAGAGACAGAGACAGAGACAGAGACAGAGAGAGAAGTCTTCCATCCACTGGTTCACTCCCCAGATGGCTGCAACGGCCGGAGCTGTGCCAATCCAGAGCCAGGAATCAGGAGCTTCTTCCGGGTCTCCCACGTGGGTGCAGGGACCCAAGCATTTGGGCCATCTTCCACTGCTTTCCCAGCCCATAGCAGAGAGTTGGATCGGAAGTGGAGCAGCCGGGACTAGAACCGGCGCCCATATGGGATGCCGGCACTGCAGGCAGCGGCTTTACCCACTACACCACAGCGCTGGCCCCACTGTGCACTTTCTAACCACAGTGCCATTGATCCTCATCTGGGAAGAACCCTCGCTGACATAAGCAAGTTGAGGATTTTGAGATGAGATCATCTTTGGGTTAACCAGTCGGGCCCTAAACCTAGTGACAAACGTCTTTATAGAGACAGCAAAGGACAGACACATGAAGACACACGGGGAGGCGGCCGTGTGAAGACAGAGACTGCAGCGACGCAGCCACAAGCCAAGGAATGCGTGGAGACCCCAGGAGCTGGGAGAGGCTGCAGGGACCCCCCCCCCACCGAGCCTCAGGAGCAGCAGAACCGGGCTGCAGGGACCCCCACCCACAGCCTCGGGAGCAGGTGGAACCAGGCTGCAGGGGCCCCCACCTGCAGTCAGGAGCAGGCGGAACCGGGCTGCAGGGGCCCCCACCCACAGCCTCGGGAGCAGGCGGAACTGGGCTGCAGGGGCCCCCACCTGCAGTCAGGAGCAGGCGGAACCGGGCTGCAGGGGCCCCCACCTGCAGTCGGGCTGCCACCTTGACTGAGGACTGTTGGCCTCCACAACCACAAGGGAATAAACTGGCTCCTTGCTGAGGCAGCCACAGGACACGGCTGCCGTTCACACTGTGGGCCCCAGTCCCCCACCACCTGCTGCTCTTAGCCCTACGCCCCCGAGCCTGCATCCAGATGTTCCGCCACAGCACAGCAGGCCAGCGAGGAGCCCTGCTCTGGGGGCGGGCAGACGCCCCCAGCTGCTGAGTGACGGTGGCCTGGCTGGCCACCTCCCACACTCGGCCGCCATCCCTGTCAAGTGGGGACGCCGACAAGGCCTCAGAGCCTCCTCATCGGGGTGCTGGGGCACGTCAGCCGCACCTGGAAAGGGCGCAGCACGGTGCCTGCTGCCACGCAAGCAGTGCGTTTGTGCCAGCTGCCGATTCATCTCGCTCGGCTCCTGGCAACCACTCGCCTGCGCGTGTAAAAGGCAGAGCACCGAACATGGAGAGCGCACACTGAGGCTCGGCACGGGGACCGGCAGCCCCAGCGCGACGCTTCAGACAAGCTCCTGGGGTCGCCAGCCTCTGGAAGACACGGGTGCTCTGTGCCTGCCTCCCAGGACACCCTCCTGGGCCCCGGCTGCCCCCTGGCGCCTGTGGATTTGGGGTCTCTTCAGGCCAAATCCTCACCCAGCTAAGGAATGACCCCAGAAACGTGGGTCCCGCTGCCCCGTGCCGGCCGTAACCGCCTGTGCTCTCTGACCAGCCCGCGAGGCACATGCCGGAGCTGCAGAAGCCTCACCGTCTGCTTGCTTTTTAATGCAAGCCGGCAGCCAGGACAGGAAACAGGCGGCCACCTCCCAGCTCAGCCCTAGGAATGACTCAGGCCAAACAGGTGATGATGGGGAAACGGGCCCTTGTTCCTCCCAGCCCTTCCCCCGAGTGGGCCGCCTGAGGACACAGCACACCCGAGACTGCAGGCAGTGGATGGGCACAGTCACCGCGATGCCGGATGCTTGGCACATTTTACTTATTTCTTTGACAGGGAGCGAGGCAGAGAAAGAGAAGGGCAGACAGACAGAAACAGCTTCTGTGTGCTGGCTTATTCACCCCCCTCTCCCCGTGCTTGCAATGGCCAGGGCTGGACCACGCCGAAGCCAGGAGCTGGGAACTCCATCCAGGCCTCCCCTGTGGGAGGCACCACCCACTGCCCCCCAGTTCTACACCAGCAGGAAGCAGAATGAGCAGCCAGAGCTGGGACTCAGACCTGTGTACTCTCATGTGGGATGCAGGTATCTTAACTGGCATCTTTAATCACCCGGCTCAACATCTGCTCGCCCCCTCCCCGCCACCTGGCTACCTTTTCAATTAAGCCCAAGCACTCTCCTGCGTAGAGGCACAGGGTGGGGGTGGGAGGCGGCTTCCCCCGTTGTCTCTCTCTGAGATTTTTCCTGCTAGAGAGGAAGTGTCCCATCACAGAAACTGCACACTGCTGTTGGGGGCGTGGCTACTCAGAGGCTCAGAGACAGTGAACAACTTGTCCAGAGCCACAGAGCACACAGGCAGGGAGTCCAGAATCAAATCCATTATGTGGGGGCTGACTCTGTGGCACAGCAGGTTACCACCCTGGCCTGAAGCGCCAGCATCCCATATGGGTGCCGGTTCTAGTCCCAGCTGCTCCACTTCTGATCCAGCTCTATGCTGTGGCCTGGGAAAGCAGAAGACAGCCCAAGTGCTTGGGCCCCTGCACCCACGTGGGAGACCCAGAAGAAGCTCCTGGCTCCTGGCTTCAGATTGGCAAAGCTCCGGCTGTTGCGGCCAATTGGGGAGTGAACCAGTGGATGGAAGACCTCTCTCTCTCTGCCTCTACCTCTCTCTGTAACTATTTCAAATAAATGAAATAAATCTTTTTTAAAAAAATCCATTATGTGATAACGTCCCCCGAACACAGGCGCACCCACACGCATGTGCACATACATACACAGACAGACCCATGCTCCCACGCTAAGAACAGGGCAGGTGGAGAACACTTCCCAGAACTCCATGTTGGTGAACATCCAGACCGGCTAGAAATGAAAACCCTCCATGCAACGCGTCTCTCCTGCCATCTTTGGTCTGGCTTCTCTGTGCTGTGTCTGCCACTGACTGGGTGATCCGGTCCAGAGCTAGACCCCTGGACAGGGACTCCTAAAGGACACTGCGGGTGGGTGTTCAGCACAGAGGTGACGGCACCACTGGGACGGCTACTGCCTGGGCTCCAGTTCTGCTTCCACTCCTATCCCAGCTTCTGCTGAGGTGCATCCTGGGGGCAGCAGGTGCGGCGCAAGTGCTTGGGTCTCTGTCACCCTGTGAGAGACCTGGAAGGTTTCCAACTCCTGGTCCCGGACTAGCCCAGCCCTGGTATTTGCAGGCATCTAGGGAATGAACCAGCAGATAGGAGATCTCTGTCTCTTTCAAGTAAAATAAACTTCAGGGGGCCGGCGCTGTGGCGCAGTGGGTTAGCGCTCTGCACTGGAGCGCTGGCATCCCATATGGGCACCGGTTCAAGTCCTGGCTGCTCCACTTCAGATCCAACTCTCTGCTATGGCCTGGGAAAGCAGAAGTTGGCCCAAGTGCTTGGGCCCCTGCACCCATGTGGGAGACCCGGAAGAAGCTCCTGGCTCCCGGCTTCGGATAAGCACAGCTCTGGCCATTGCAGCCAATTGGGGAGTGAACCAGCGGATGGAAGACCTGTCTCTCTCCCCCTCTCTCTGCCTCTCCTCTCTCTGTGTAACTCTGACTTTCAAATAAATAAATAAATCTTTAAAAGAAATAAAAAAGAAACTTCAGGGCCAGTGTTGTGGCATGACACCAGCATGCCATATTGGGCTGCTGGTTCCAGTCCCAGCTACTGCACTTCTGATCCAGCTTCCAGGTAACATGCCAAGGAAATCAGCAAACGATGGGCTGAGTCACTGGGACCCTTCCACCCACGTGGAGATGAGAATGGAGCCCAGCCTTGACCCTGGGAGTCAACCAGCAGATGAAAGCTCTCTCCCTGCTGTCACTCAGCCTTTCAAATAAATAAATACTTAAATAAGCAAATGAAAATTTTAAGTATAAAAAATGAACAGTTACTACTGACAGCAGGAACCAGGCTGAGAAAACAGCTCAACCCCACTGGGAGGACTCAGCAGCCAGTGTAGCGAGTGCAGAGACAGACAGCGGGGGGCCCTGGACGAGGAGCCCTGACGCTGGGCCTAGGGGGCGACAACCCCTGGCCCCTCTTCCACCAGGTCCTTGAGCTCCCAGGGCCTGATGTCTCCTGCACCGTGATTTCTTCCTCTTTGTCTCCCACAGCTGTGCTGTTTAAAAACTAGCTTTACGGCCGGCGCCATGGCTCACTAGGCTAATCCTCCGCTTTGCGGCGCCGGCACACCAGGTTCTAGTTCCGGTCGGGGCACCGGATTCTGCCCCGGTTGCCCCTCTTCCAGGCCAGCTCTCTGCTGTGGCCAGGGAGTGCAGTGGAGGATGGCCCAAGTGCTTGGGCCCTGCACCCCATGGGAGACCAGGAGAAGCACCTGGCTCCTGCCATCGGATCAGCACGGTGCGCCGGCCACAGCACACCGGCCACAGTGGCCACTGGAGGGTGAACCAACAGCAAAGGAAGACCTTTCTCTCTCTCTCTCTCTGTCCACTCTGTCAAAAAATAAATAAATAAAAATAAATAAAAAATAAAAACTAGCTTTACTCCTTGTTACAAAAAGGATACACAGTCAGGGGGAAATGAACAACAAAACTAAGGGCAGAAATGGAGATGGAAACCTCCCGTGAGGGGGCCTCTGCCACCCTCACCATCTCCCAGGGCTGCAGAAAGTGACAAAGTGACACTCATTGCTTGCTTGCTGGCCCGGCAGTAATGCAGCTCAGAGGGGGGCAGGCTGAGACAGGGAGAAGAGGACACTCAGGCCCCAGACCTCCTGGAGCCGCCAGACCAGAGCCCCGTGGTTTTCAGTCCTTGTTTAACTTCATTGCACTGAGTGTCTGTCCATTGCAACCCAAAGGGCTGCAGAAGAGGGTCTGCCCGTGCCCCGCCAGGGTCCCCCGAGGAGGCCCCTGCCCGCGCCTGGCCTGTCCCACCCCAGCCTCTCCAGCAGCTCCCGTTCATGGAGCTGAGCCACCCACATCGCGAGGGCGGAGGACTCGGCCTCCTCTCCTCCTCCTCCGCCTGGGACAGTGCGAGCACCTGCTCGAGGGTCAGGCGTCCCCTCCCAGGCACTGCCGCCGAGTGTAGGCGGAGCACAAGAAGTCAGAACGTCCTCTGGCTCCTACGAAACGTGCTGCTTCCTAACCTAGCCTTCAGGGCTTCCAAAGGCGGCCGTGCGCCTCTTCCTCTCCTGACTCTTCCTCCTGCCCTTCCCGCTCCTGAACCAACGTGCGAGACAACAGGTGCTTCCAAGGGCCCCTTGGAAATCCCCGTACTGCCAGGAAGTTATTTTCCTTTTCACTTTGGATGTTTCTGTCGACGTAGACACAGGGGCACGCATGGCTCCAGCGGAGAATGCGGTGAATTCCGGCGTGTCCGGGCCGTCCACTCTGCAGGGACCACTGCGTCACAGCCACGCTCCCTCGCCGCAGGGGTCTGGCGTGATGTGACCTCGGTTGCCATGGGAACAAGCTCAGCAGACACAGCTTGCCTGGCTGTATCTCAGGGACCGCCTGTCACGTGCACACCGGACACAGCCACCGCCAGGGTCCACTCGTGACCCGTTCCCAGTGCTAAGAGGGCTCCTGGCGCCTCCTCCCAAGAGGCCATCTGTCTCCTTACTCCCGGCACCACGGATGAGTTCTGCCCGTCTTAGAGCCGTGGCAATGGAGCCATACTGCAGGTGGGTGCTCTGCCCACCTCCCCGGGCCGCGCTCCGGCGTCCAGTCCCTGGGATGACCTGTGTTCTCATGTGCAGCACAAATCCAGCTGTTCTCACGGCTCTGAGAGTCCACTGGACACACAGCATCCATCCCAGGCTCATGCTCCCTGGCCACACCCGCCTGTCCTCACACCTGAATCCGCTGACGACAAGTCTTTTCATCGCTTAGCCCATTTACGTTTAACGCAGCCACCGCAAGGCTGCGTCGCGTTCGGCTGTTCCAGCCACCTTTTTCTATGCGTCTCCTCTGGTCTCCTCCCTCTGACTGCTTGCCTACCTTCTCTGCACGCACATGTGATTTTTCGCATGAAATTTTACTTCCTCCACAAGCTTTTAGCTGTGCCTCTTTGCTATTTTTCCATCCTTGATTTCTCACGGTCTCCTGGAATTAGCCTCAAGGCACCAGACCAGCTCCAAGGTGAGGAGTCCCATAGTTCCACCTACAGACACACCCTCAGCTCTGTCCTTGGTGCTGTTTTTTGTTTTACATTTTACTTCTGCAGATGATATAAATCCAATAATAGTGTTATTATTTTTAATAGTCACTTGTGTTTTATTTTTTAAAAAAAAAAGATTAATTTATTTATTTGAAAGTCAGAGTTACATAGGGAGAGATGGAGAGGCAGAGAGAGAGAGAGGTCTTCCATCCGATGGTTCACTCCCCAACTGGCCACCATGGCTGGAATTGTGCTGATCAGAAGCCAGGAGCCAGGCGCTTCTTCCAGGTTACTCACATGGGTTCAGGGGCCCCAGGGCTTGGGCCAGCTTCTACTGCTTTCGCAGGCCATAGCAGAGAGCTGGATCGGAAGTGGAGCAGCCGGGGCTAGAACCGGCGCCCATATGGGATGCCGGCACTGCAGGTGGTGGTCTTACCCGCTACGCCCAGCGCAGGCCCTGTCACTTGTGTTTTAGATAAAGTAACAGGGCAGCCCCGTCTGTTCACCATCTCTCGTGTTCTCCAGCCCGTTTTCTGTCTGCCTGGTCCTCCTCCATCTCAGGAGCTTCCTCTGGAATTTCTGAAACTACGGGCTCTCACGACAAACTGGCTTAGCTTCAGTTTTTCTGAAAATCTTTTTATTTCACCCTTATTTTTCAGTGAGTTCTCTGGCCGGATGTGGGACTCTGAGTTGACAGGGTCTTCTGTTTTGTTTTGTGGCGCTTTATGAATGGGATAACAGAGGAGAGTCCCAGGGGCGTCACGCCCTTGTCGTTCCTTACCACGCTAGCCTTCTTCGTGGGACACTGGTGGCAGTGGGAAAGTATATCGTCGTGTGCCAGTTTTCCTCTTATGTCTGCATAAGCTACTATTTTAAAGAAAGATTGTATTTAATAAATATAAATTTCATAGGTACAGCTTTAGGAATATAGCAGTTCTTTCCCCCATACCCGCCCTCCCACCGCCACTTCTGTCCCACCTCCTACTCCCTCTCCCATCCCATTCTTCCTTAAGATTCATTTTTGATTATCTTTATATACAGAAGACCAACTCTATACTGTGCAAATATTTTAACAGTTTGCACCCAAAGTATAAAGTACTGTTTGAATACTAGTTTTACAGTTAATTCTCATTGCACAACTCACTCAGGACAGAGGTCCTACATGGGGAGCAACTGCACAGTGACTCCTGTTGTTGATTTAACAATTGACACTCTTATTTATGATGTCAGTAATCACCCTAGGCTCTTGTCATGAGCTGCCAAGGCTATGGAAGCCTCCTGAGTTCACAAACTCTGACCTTATTTAGACAAGGTCAAAGTGGAAATTCTCTCCTCCCTTCAGAGAAAGGTACCTCCTTCCTTGATGGCCCCTTCTTTCCGCTGGGATCTCACTCGCAGAGATCTTTCATGTAGGACATTTTTTGCCACAGTGTCTTGGCTTTCCATGCCTGAGACGCTTTCATCGCCTTTTCAGCCAGATCCAAATGCCTTAAGGGCTGATTCTGAGGCCAGAGTGCTGTTTAGGGCATCTGTCATTCTATGAGTCTGCTGTGTATCCCGCTTCCCATGTTGGGTCTTTCTCTCCTTTTTAATTCTATCAGTATTAGCAGACCCTTGATCTTCTTTATTTGATCCTTTTGACACTAATCCTATCTATATGATCAGTTACACACTTAACATGTAACATGGCATTGGTACCTGCTAACTTAATGGGATTTGGAGTCCCATGGCAAGTTTTTAGCTTTACTCTTAGGTGTAAGTCTGTGGGAATTTGTGCCGAACTGTACATCTCCTCCCTCTCTTATTCCCACTCTTATTTTTTTTACAGGGACCAATTTTCAATTGGATTTAAACACCTATGAATAATTCTGTGTTAAGTAAAGAGTTGAACCAATGGTATTAAGTAGAAAAAAGAAAATGCTAAGAAGAATAAAATAGTAAGTTGTTCCTCGACAGTCAGGACAAGGGCTCATTAAGTCACTGTTTCTCATAGTGTCAGTTTCACTTCAACAGGTTTCCTTTAAGTGCTCAGTTGGCACTGATCAGGGAGAACATATGATATTTGTCCCTTTGGAACTGGCTTATTTCACTCACATGATGTTTTCCAGATTTATCCATTTTGTTGCAAATGACTGGATTTCAGTGGTTTTTTTTTACTGCTGTGTAGTATTCCATAGAGTACATATCCCATAATTTTTTTATCTAGTCTCCTTTCATGGGCATTTAGGTTGATTCCATATCTTAGCTATTGTGAATTGAGCTACAATAAACATGAAGATGCAGACAGCTCTTTTATTTGTCAATTTCATTTTCCTTGGGTAAATTCCGAAGAGTGGGATGGCTGGGTCGTGTGTTAGGACTATATTTAGATTTCTGAGAAATCTCCAAACCGTCTTCCATAGTGGCTTTACCAGTTTGCATTCCCCCCCAACAGTAGATTAGGGTACTTTTTTCCCCACATCCTCACCATCATCTGTTGTTGATTTCTGTATGTGAGCCCTTCTAAACTGGGGTGAGGTGAAACCTCATTGTGGCTTTGATTTGCATTTCCCTGATTGCTAGTGATTTTTAGCATTTTTTCATGTGTCTGTTGGCCATTTGGATTTCCTCTTTTGAAAAATGTTTCTTTAAGTCCTTGGCCCATCTCTTAAGTGGGTTGTTTTGTTGTTGTGGAGTTTCTTGATCTCTTTGTAGATTCTGGTTATTAATCCTTTATCCATTGCATAATATGCAAATATTTCTCCCATTCTGTTGGTTGCCTCTTCACTTTCCTGTTTCTTTTGCCATATAGAAGCTTCTCAGCTTGATATGATCCCAATTGTTAATTTTGGCTTTGGCCGCCTGTGCCTCTGGGGTCTTTTTCAAGAAGTCTTCGCCCGTGCCTGTATCTTGCAGGGTTTCTCTGATGATCTCTAATAATTTGATGGTGTCAGGTCGTAGATTTAGATCTTTACTCCATGTTGAGTGGATTTTTGTGTCAGGTGTAAGGCAGGGGTCTTGTTTCACACTTCTGCATGTGGAGATCCAGTTTCCCAGCACCATTTGTTGAAGAGCCTGTCCTTGCTCCAGGGATTGGTTTTAGCTCCTTGATCAAATACACGTTGGTTGTAGAGGTTTGGATTGATTTCTTGTGTTTCTATTCTGTTCCACTGGTCTATCCATCCGTTTTTGTACCAGTATACAGGCTACTTTTTAACGTAAATAAAGATCCACAATTAAGCTTCTATCAATGCTTCTATCAACATTTCGTAAACTTCCAATTTCCATTACTTTCAGCGCTTTTAGGTATACTTGCTCTATCATGAAGTCTACCAATTCTCTGCCGGGTGATGCAACCAGTCCCATCTGTAGCTGATCCCCGTTCAACACCAGGAAAGACACTGATCTTCCTAACCTGTGTCCACAGACTGGACTGCTGCCACGCAAGTGGACTCCCCGTGCAGGCTGTGTGTGCCCGGCTTCTGTCCTTCAGCGTGACGGTTTTAAGGCTCTTCCACGCAGCCACATTCCCCCCTGTGGACAACACCACGTTGCACCCACGCACCGGCTGATGGACACCTGCGTGACTCCCGCTGCCACGCTCACTCGTGCATAGGTCTGCACACAGACACGCATCCGCGCTTCTCCTAGAGAGACAGCTGGAGTGGGACTGCTGAGTCGGGACATAAATTCACATTTGCCTTTGTAAGACACTGCCGAACCGTTTGTCCAGAGTGGCCACACCATCCGACAGTCCCCGCAGCAATGGATAAGGGTTCCCAGTGCTCTGCATCCTAGCCAACACTTGCAACTGTCTGGTTTTTCAAAAACCACAGTCACACTGGAGAACCCAAGATGCCGCCAGGTTGTGACTTCGATCTGTGCTCCCCGGGCAGGGGGGCGGGGGGCGGGATGAAGGGGGTCGGGCACCTTTCACACCCGTCAGCTGCTTCCTGCCTGAGTCACTCTCCTCACTGCTACAGCCGCCTGTGTGCGGTCCATCCACGAAAACGTCTTCTCACTCTGCCGCTGGCCCTCTGCACTCCTGTTGGTATCTCTCAGTGAACAGAAGTTCTTTAACGTCCAATGTACAAAGGCTTCTTTTTTAAGTGTTTGTTTGTTGTCATTTATTTAGAAGACAGAGAAGCACAGAGGGTGACAGACAAGGACCTTTCACCTGGTGGTTCACTCTCCAAATGCCGGCAACAGCTGGGGCCGGGCCATGCCAAAGCCAGGAGCCAGGAATTCCACCCGTGTCAGAGACATGGGTGGCAGGGAACCAAGTATCCAGTCCCCACCTGCTGCCCCCCAGGCGCCAGCAGCAGAGGTGAAGGCAGGAGTCCAGGCACCGCCAGACGTGGCTTAACCCTCCCAACACGATGCCCGCCCCACACCTCATCTGAACAGTGCATTTACGCAAATGGTGCCGTTGTGACCTTCAGATCAGGGTCGTATCCGCAGCTTTCTGCTAGCAGCTTTCTCGTCTTGCCTTTTTTTTTTTTTTTTTTGACAGGCAAAGTGGATAGTGAGAGAGAGAGAGAGACAGAAAGGTCTTCCTTTTGCCATTGGTTCACCCTCCAATGGCCGCCGCGGCTGGCGCGCTGCAGCCAGCGCACCGTGCTGAACCGATGGCAGGAGCCAGGTGCTTCTCCTGGTCTCCCATGCGGGTGCAGGGCCCAAGCACTTGGGCCATCCTCCACTGCACTCCCTGGCCACAGCAGAGAGCTGGCCTGGACGAGGGGCAACCGGGACAGAACCCGGCGCCCCGACCAGGACTAGAACCCGGTGTGCTGGCGCCGCTAGGTGGAGGATTAGCCTAGTGAGCCGCGGCGCCGGCCCCTCGTCTTGCTTCTGACATGCAGGTCTACCACCCACATTGGGTTACACTCAGTGGCTGTTCTGACAGAGGAGCCAACAGTCCTACTTTGCCCTGTTTTTCCTTATAGAGGCCCTGTGGGGAGCAACCGGACTGGACTGAGTTGCTGGAATTGGGACTTGTTCTATGCATCTGCTCTCCCACAATATGGCGCTGGGAGAGAAGTAGGCAGCTTCCGCACAGCTGCCTCCAGTTCAGCCAATGAACTGTAGGACTTGCTCCTGATTGGAGAGCAGCGTACTCGGCATGTGGGCAGCCGAGTTAGGATTGGCGGAGGAGGACTATAAAGGAGGAGAGAGACGGCATGCATCAGGAACATCTATGGGGAACATCTAAGGGAACCCGTGCAGCCCCCGAGAAAGCCGGCCGGCGGTGTGCCGCTCCCCTGCGGAAGTGGGGAATGCGGCCAGGGGGAACTGCCCTTCCACGGAGGTGGAAGGGATAGTAGCCAACCCGGGAAGAACCAGCAGCAAACCCGGGGAGGGCCGAGCAGACGAAAGAACAGCGCAGGGTCCTGTGTTGCTCCTCCACGAAGAGGGGGAGCGACATAATGGTGCCGTGACTCGGATAGGAAACCTAGCTCGGATAGGAAACCTAGGACGGATATGAAACTTAGGAGGGAAGAAACGGGAAGAAATGGGCAAATATCGGAGAGAGAGACTAGCAAACAGCCTAGGGAAAATATCGGAGAGAGAGACTAGCAAACAGCCTAGGGAAAATACCGGAGAGAGAGACTAGCAAACAGCCTAGGGAAAAGCCGGACGAAAAAGGAGCCGGAAGAAGCTATTGAAAGCCTAGGCATAGATTCGGATACGGACTACGGGGGGAAGCTGGGAGAAATCTCTAAGGTCGAAAGCGAAAGTGAAAGCTAGAACAAACAGACTCGGATGCGGACTGTGGGGAGAGGCCAGGAGAAATGAGGGAGGAGTATTGTTGGAGGAAAGCTTGGGGAAACATACCGGGTAGAGAAAAATGTTAGGGAAATTGAAGCCGCGGGGGGCAGGCCAAGGCGGACACGAAAGCCACTTTGGGGTTCTCAAGTTAGCCCGGGAATAGGGGGCGAAAAGTTGAAATCAGAAGCTGAAACGTAAGCCAGATTGGGATCCGTCTGATTAGCCCGGGGAGCAAAGGACGGGAAGCCAAACCGTGGGGCGGAGACGTATGCTGGGTTGAATTCGCCAGGCTAGCCCGGGGAACTTAGATTGAATGCTAATGGCGGAGACGCAAGCTACGCTGTGTTACTCGCGGAAGCCGCCGCGTGCAGAGAGAGCACGGGGCATGAATAGATAGGGAACGGGGCTGGCACGAGGCCGTGGTGCAGACGCGAAGGGCGTGGAGACTGCGGAGCGCGCGAAGCCAAGCCGCGCAAAGCCGGGAGGCTGCGCAGATGAAAGAGGCGCGGGCTGAAGCGGCTCAGCCGGGAAGCCGCCGAGAAGTAGCCTCGGGGCGGGCAGCGGGAAGCCGCAGGGATAAGAGAAACAGAAGTTTTAGAAGTAAAGTGAGAGAAATAGGAATGCTGGAAGATAGAAGTGGAATGGGAGAAATAGGAATGCCCGGAGATAGAGAAATAGAGAAATAAAGGCCTCCCCTCAACATGGCAATTAGAAGGCTTGGATTCGGTCTGCCCGATTAAGTGAGGCGATGAGCACCTGCGGGCAGCTAGCAGCTTATGCACCGCAGGTCACCGAAGACAGGCACGAATTAACATCAGTAAGGCTTCCCCACAATACAACAATGAGAAAGCTTGGATTCGGTCTGCCTAATTAAGGCGGTAAGCACCAGCAAGCAGCTCGACCAGAGTATGAGCTGCAGGTCACCGAAGATAGGCACGAACCAACACTAATAAGTCTCCCCCACAATACGGCAATGAGAAGGCTTGGATTCGGTTTGCCTGATAGGGCTTGTAAGCCCCTGCAGGCTCGACCAGAGCATGCGCTGCAGGGCACCGAACACAGGCACGCATCAGCGCCTAAAAACCTCCTCACAACATGGCGAAGAGAGGACCCGGATTCGGTTTGCCTGATTGATAGGACTTGTAAGAGCCTGTGGCAACTCTAGCAAGTAGAGCAGAGTGTGTGCCGCGGGACACCGAAGACAGGCGCGTATCAACGCCAAAAAATAAAAAGAAAGGGGGATCTGTGGGGAGCAACCGGACTGGACTGAGTTGCTGGAATTGGGACTTGTTCTATGCATCTGCTCTCCCACAATATGGCGCTGGGAGAGAAGTAGGCAGCTTCCGCACAGCTGCCTCCAGTTCAGCCAATGAACTGTAGGACTTGCTCCTGATTGGAGAGCAGCGTACTCGGCATGTGGGCAGCCGAGTTAGGATTGGCGGAGGAGGACTATAAAGGAGGAGAGAGACGGCATGCATCAGGAACATCTATGGGGAACATCTAAGGGAACCCGTGCAGCCCCCGAGAAAGCCGGCCGGCGGTGTGCTGCTCCCCTGCGGAAGTGGGGAATGCGGCCAGGGGGAACTGCCCTTCCACGGAGGTGGAAGGGATAGTAGCCAACCCGGGAAGAACCAGCAGCAAACCCGGGGAGGGCCGAGCAGACGAAAGAACAGCGCAGGGTCCTGTGTTGCTCCTCCACGAAGAGGGGGAGCGACAGGCCCCTCCTGAGCCAAGTGGCCGCATGCACCCCCGTCTGCATCTGCGCCCCCCCGACCCCCGACCACCTGCCCTCAGCCTCACTGTAGCTCTGGAGTAACACTGGGACAGGGTCTATGGGATCCCCAATTCTTCTCTTCAAGATTGTGACTCTGGCACAGTGGGTTAACGCCCTGGCCTGAAGCGCCAGCATCCCATACGGGCGCAGGTTCGAGACCCAACTGCTCCACTTCCGATTCAGCTCTCTGCTATGGCCTGGGAAAGCAGCAGAAGATGGCCCAAGTGCTTGGGCCCCTGCATCCTCGTGGGAGACCCAGAAGAAGCTCCTGGATCCTGGCTTCAGATCGGCGCAGTTCCAGCCATTGAGGTCAACTGGGGAGGGAACCAACGGATGGAAGACCCCCCCCTCCCCCTCCCCCTCCCTCTCCTCTCGTGTGTAACTCTTTCAAATAAATAAATAAATCTTCTAAAACAAGATTGTAACTCCAGATTCTTTCAATTTTGTATCAAATATGGGATCTGCTCACCAAGGTCCACCACAAGAAGTCTGCTGGGATTCTGGTAGGGACTGCACTGGTCCTAGCTATAGCTCAATTATGGAGGAACTGATACTTAAACTAAGTCTCCTCATCTATGAAAATAACCTCTCTCCATTTATTCAGGTCTCTTCATTTTTATTTATTTGAAAGGCAGAGAGAGAGAGAGAGAGAGAGAGAAAGAAAGAATGAATGAGAATATCTGGTATTCTGGCCTACTCCCCAAATGCCCGCCATGGCTAAGGCTGAGCCAAGCCAGATCTGGGAGCCAGGAAACTAATCCAAGTCTCCCACATGGGTGGCAGGGACCCAAGCACCTGTGTCCCCGGGGACACACTGGGAGGAAGCTAAATTGGGAGAGGAGCAGGACTCCAAGCCAGGCACATCAATACAGGGTAAAGGCATCCCAACCAGCGTCTTAACCACCATGCCAAACACCTGCCCCCTCTTTTAATTATCCTAGCAGAGCTTTGTGGTGTTCAGGGTAAAAGTCTTGCATAACTTTCATTGGGTTTACTTCTAGGCATTTGAATTTTCTGGTACTCTACCGTAAACAGCATTTATAAAATTTTAATTTTCCAGTTGCTCATTGCTAATATACAGAAACACTATGTCTGTGTATCTACTGCATACCTAGAGACTTTGAAAAATTCGTGTATTTTGCATTATACAAATAATTTGTATATACAAATAATAACTGCATTAAAATTCATAATTTTAATAATCTGTAGTATCTTGTCATGGTCTGAGTGTGCCTCCCCCCACCCAGCAGCCAACGCGACAGTGTTACGAGGTGGGTCCTTGGCAGGCTCCTTCATCGAGAGGTGAGCCCTCGGGAACAGGTCAGTGGCCCTACGAGGGGAGCTGCCGCCCCTCTTGCCATCCCTCCCTTCCCCCTCATAAGGACTCAGCACTCAGGGCACCATCCTGGAAGCAGAGACGAGGCCCTCAGGAGACACTGAGCCCACTGGTACCTTCATCTCAGACATCTTAGCATCCACAACTGAAATAAATTTCTGTTGTTTAGCAATGACCAGGCTCTGACATCTTGTTATCAGGAATGGACTGAGACGGGTCTCTTGGGTTTTCTACACCACAAGCACACAGCTCAAAGCAGTGAGCTTACCTTTCCTTCCAGGCTGTACAATTTTTATCTCTTTGATTGCCTTTTGTATCTGACATCCCAGCTAGTGCAGTGCTGAGCAGAAGTGGCGACAGCAGTCATTTTGTTTTGTCCTTGAACTTACGTGGATATAGTCAGTATTTCATCACTATGAACGCTGTTAGTTTATTTGAAAGCTCGAGATCTTCCATCCACTGGTTCACGCCCCAGATGCCCACAACAGCCAGAGCTGGGCCAGGCTGAAGCCAGGAGCCTGCAATTCAATCTCAGTCTCCTATGTGGGTGGCAGGGGCCCAAGAACTTGAGTCACCTGCTGCTGCCTTCCAGGGTGCACACTGGCAGGAAGCTGGATCAGAAGTGCAGCAGCCAGGACTTGAACCAGGTGCCCTGATATGAGATGTGGTCATCCCAAGCAGTGTCTTTAACTGCTGAACCAAATGCTCACCCAAGTAGACTTAAAAAAAAAAAAACCACATTTATTTGAAAGGCAGACAGATGGGCAGAAATCAGCCACTTGCTGGTTCATTCCCCAGATGCACACAACAGCGGGGGCCGAGAAAGGCCGAAGTCAGGAGGCAGAAATTCAGCCCAGGTGCCCAGGTGCCCGGGTCTTCAGCTGCTGCCTCCCAGGACTTGAACCCAGGATGCAGGTGGACCAGAGGGCATCCTCGCCCTGCCCCCAAGGCCCACCCCAGCAGGAGGTTCCTGAAGGGACAGTTTAGCAGCTCGAGAAACTCCCTTCTGTTCCTGGTTTGCTGAGTTTACGTCATGGAGTTTAGCTGACGCTGTTTCCGTACCCTAAGATGCCCACATTGGCGCCTTCTTCCTGTGTTGTATTACCATGTTGAGTCTGACTCACTGAGCATAGACTATGCCAATGTTGTCATTCCTAGAATGAACCCACTTGGTCATGACTTATCAGGCTTCCCAGACAGTGCTGGACTTGACTTGCTAGTATCTTATCAGCGCTCTCGTGTCTACATCCGTGAGCGACACCCTCGAGTGTCCTCTTACAATAGGTGGATTCTGGAACCAGGGTTGGAGGGCTACACTGGCTTCGTCCATGAGCTGGAACACGCCCTACTTCTGTGCTCCCTGGGAGAGTTTGGCTAGGCTCGGTCTCATTTCTCCCTTAAACACGTGGGAGACTGCACCTGCGAAGCCCTGTGGCTCTGGCCGTCTCCTTGTGGGATAATGAATTACAGGCCGTTTGTGTAACAGCTTGGGCTCGCTCAGATGCCCACTTGAGTGAGCTTGGCGAGCTGTGCTGGCACCAGGGCTGTGCCGACTCCGTCCCAGGTTCTCATCAGGCCCGACTTCCCAAGGTCTGCAGGAGCAGGGCCCCGCCCCACTCTCGTGTCTGATGTTGCTGACTCACGGCCTCTTTTCCCCTTTGTCAGCGTTGCCAGTTATCAGTGAACCTATCAACGTTAACTAACTTTTGAATTTGTTGATTTTTTAATTCCAGTGATTCTTACTGTTTGTGATGTCCTTCATTCTAACTGCTTAGAGTTTGATATTTTGGGTTTTTTTTTTAATTTCTGCTTAAGATGGGTGCTGTTATGTTTGATTTTCAGCATTTCTTCTTTTTGTCTAAGATAGGTTTTGCTCTGAGGACTGGCTGAAGGAAAACCACAGATCTGAAATAGCGTCCACCGGATAAAAGCAGACGAGCCCTTGAAGAGAGCAGCACTCCAGCCGCCGGGATGTGGCCTCCATCACTCCGCTCAGGCTGCTGGACTGCCCTGTTGGAACCTGCTCTACTGTTGTTCATCATTTTTAAGATATTTTTATTTGAATGGCAGAGTTACAGAGAGAGAGAGGGACAGAGAGATCTTCCATCCGCCGGGTCACTCCCCAAATGGCTACGATGGCTGGAGCTGGGCCAGACGGAAGCAGGAGCCAGGAGCTTCCTCCGGGTCCCCTACATGGTGCACTTGGGCAATTCTCCGCTGCTTCTCCCAGGCACATTAGCAGGGAGCTGGGTCAGAAGTGGAGCAGCCAGGAATTAAACCGGGGTCCATATTGGATGCCGGCGCTGCAGGCAACGGCTTTACCTTCTATGCCACAGCACAGCCCCTATTCAGTTTTTTGTCTGCATGTTTCCATCACGTGCAGATGGAGGTGAGTTCATCCTCAACCACAATTGTAACTGTCTCCATTGATCCTTGTAGGGTTTTTCAGATTAATTAATTTATTTATTTGAAGAGAAGAATGAGAACCACCATCTGGTGGTTCACCCTCCAAACAGAAGCAATGACCAGGACTGGACCAGGCCAAAGCCAGGGGCCAAGAGCTCCATCTGGGTCTTCCGACAGGGGCCGGAGAACCGACTGGCTGAGCCTGTGCCGCAGGCTGCCGGGGCTCGCGAGGCAGTGGGAGGATTCCCTCTGCCCTTGCACGGGGCTGCCTGCTCTGACATCACCCCAGCGCTCCGTGGACGGCCTGTGGAGCATCGTCCCCATCAGGGACTCCCCTGGCTTCCACTCCTGTAGGCCAGCCCCGCCCGGAAGCAGCGGGGCCCCCAGGGCGGAGCGGGCAGCCACCGGTCGGCCCCGCGTGGCGCTCACAGCGTCCACAGCTTCGCCCTAGTGGTGGAGGCACAGCGCCCACCTCTTACCTGGAGGCGGAGCTCCGCCCACAGTAGTTACATAAGCCAACCAATGAGCGCCTGGCGTTTTGCTGCCCACAGTCCTTTCCCGCAGCAACCCTCTTACCTACCCGCAGCTTTCCCCGATGCCGAGCGCACAGAGCAGCACCACCGCCCCGCGCCGGCGGGGCCCTGGCGGGACGCCGCAGTACTACCTGCCGCACGGCGGGAAGGAGGGGCACCGCGCGCGGGGCGGACGAGGCGCGGGGCACGTACCAGCCGGCGGATGTCTCGCTCGCACTCGCGCTTGATGCGGTGCACCTCGTCCTGGTGCGCCTGGTAGGCGGCGCGCAGGTCGGCCGCCTTGGCCTTGTCGGCCTGCACGCAGTTGCTCAGCGCCTCCTCCGCCTGCTTGCGCGCCGCCTTGAGCTCCAGGATTTCCTGCTGCAGCCGCAGGCGCTCGCCGTCGAAGGCCCTGCGCGCCTCGTCGCGCGCCTCGGCCAGCAGCGCGGTCTTGACCTTGTCGGCCGCGCCGTCGCGCAGCACGTTCAGCGTGGCCTGCAGCCGCTGCAGCTCGCCCTCCTTGATCTTGGCGGTGCGCGCCGCCTCCTGCTCGTGCTGCCGGATGAGCACCTCGCGCAGCGCCTGCAGCTCCTTGGTCTTCTCCTCGTGCAGCTTGGCCTTGAGCTCCGAGACGTAGGCCGTGTGCCGCCGCTGCTCCTGCTCCCGCTCCAGCCTGGCCTCCTGCAGCCGCTCGCGCAGCTTGCCCACCTGCAGCCAGAGCGGGAGAGCCGGCGGGGTCAGGGGCAGGACCGGGCTGGGGGCCCTTCCCAGGGCCAGCCCACCTGCAGCCGGATTGGGAGAGGCGGCGGGGTCAGGGGCAGGGCTGGGCTGGGGGCCCTTCCCAGGGCCAGCCCACCTGCAGCCAGAGCGGGAGAGGCGGCGGGGTCAGGGGCAGGGCCGGGCTGGGGGCCCTTCCCAGGGCCAGCCCACCTGCAGCCAGAGCGGGAGAGGCGGCGGGGTCAGGGGCAGGACCGGGCTGGGGGCCCTTCCCAGGGCCAGCCCACCTGCAGCCGGAGCGGGGGAGGCGGCGGGGTCAGGGGCAGGGCCTGGCCACTCCCACCGTCCACTCCGACCATCCTGACCCTCCTCCACGGCCCCCCTTGGACCCTCCCCACTGTGGAACGGCCCTGAGTTTCCCCTGGACAGGTTGGAGGGCCGAGCCTTGCTGTTCCTTCAACGTGGAGATGCGTGGGCAAGGCCAACCTAACAGCTGTGCAACCCACCAGGCAAAACCATCTCCCACGAGGGCTGAACCCTTTAAACCAGCAACACATGTCCATGGAGTTGGAGGGAGGAGGCGCCATCTTGCTGGGCGACGCTACCCACACGAACCTCGCCAGGTCCTGGGAAGGATCTCCTCTCCGTTTTGTGGCAGAAACTCTGAGATGGTTCTAGGGACCTGCCTGAGACCAGGGCTCCCAAGGGGGCGGAGGCAGAGCCACGCCTCACCCGGAGACGCCTGACCCCAGAGCCTTGCTCTGCAGGTGCCCGGCCGCCAGTCCCGCCTGAGTCCATCCATTTCATTATCAAACAACCTCGTCAAACGCACCAGGGGAGCGCCGAAGGCTTTCCTCAGCCTTCCCAACACCCGCTGGCTGCACCAGACCCCTCCCAGGGGCACCAGTCTCCGGAGCGCCGGGCGGCTCTCCCCAGGCCACGCTCTTTGTGACACACGGACGACAACACGGGGCACCTGGGTACTGATACACCCTCCTCACAATGGGGAAGAAGCTAACTAAACACAGGATCAACGTCTCCTCACATCTAGCACGGCCACGGAGCCAGAGGA
The DNA here is from genome assembly GCF_964237555.1 of Oryctolagus cuniculus. NCBI lineage: Eukaryota > Metazoa > Chordata > Mammalia > Lagomorpha > Leporidae > Oryctolagus > Oryctolagus cuniculus. The sequence goes on along the minus strand of NC_091433.1, from coordinate 3,711,471 downwards.
GGCAGCCTCCCCCGAGGGCTGGGACTGGAGACGCTCCCTCACGGCTTCAGTGTAACTACCGAACAAGTCAGCCCTGGCCAGGGACACAGGCTTCGGAGGCTGCCCTAACCTGTGTGGCCGATGCTGACGGGGACCTGCACACCTGGCATTCACCAGCTCCCACAGCCGCAAAAGACAGTTCCTTTATTGAAGGAAAAAAACCTCTCTGGGGCAGGCGCTGTGGCACAGTGGGTACAGCTGCTGCTGCAGTGCCAGCTCCCTTATGGGCGCCAGTTCAAGTCCCGGCCGCCCCACTTCCGATCCAGCTCTCTGCTATGGCTTGGAAAGCAGTGGAGGACGGCCCAAGTCCTTGAGCCCCTGCAACCACATGGGAGACCCAGAGGAAACTCCTGGCTCCTGGCTTCAGATTGGCCCAGCTCTGGCCGTCGCAGCAATTTGGGGAGTGAAAGAACATATAAAAGACCTCTCTCTCTCTCTCTCTGCCTCTGAGTAAGTCTGCATTTCAAATAAATACAAATCTTTAAAAAAATTTAAATAAAGAATAAACCTACTCTCTATATACATACACATGCATTTATAGACATGTACTTACTGTCTAATATCTGTACTTATGCATTATCTGTAATAGAACCTGTGTGTGTGCACGTTTATGTGGGCACATGTGGGTGTGTGCATGTGTTGGTATATGAGTACACATGTATGTGCACGTGTAGGTATGTTCATGTGTGGGTGTGTACAAGTGTGGGTGTGTGCACACGTGTGGGTGTGTGTGCACATGGGGGTGTATGCGGCCTCATGTGGGTGTGTACATGTGGGGGGTGTGTACACATGTGGGTATATGTGTGCACATGTGGGTGTGTGCACGTGTGAGTATATGTGTGCACGTGTGGGTGTGCACACGCATGAGTATATGTGTACACCACATGTGGGTGTGCGCAGTGGGTGTGCATGTGTGAGTGTGCACAGTGGGTGTGCATGTGTGTGTGGGTGTGCATGTGTGTGTGTACAGTGGGTGTGCATGTGTGAGTGTGTGCACAGTGGGTGTGCATGTGAGTGTGTGTACAGTGGGTGTGCATGTGAGTGTGGGTGTACAGTGGGTGTGCATGTGTGTGTGGGTGTGCAGTGGGTGTGCATGTGAGTGTGTGCACAGTGGGTGTGCGTGTGTGCACAGTGGGTGTGCATGTGTGAGTGTGGGTGTGCACAGTGGGTGTGTTCCATTTCTTGGGAGAACCCTGATGACACAACTCCCCAGAGCCTCAGTTCCCTGTGCTGTGAACCACGGACATGGACGGCTGCGGGATGAACCCGGGGAGTCTGCTGCTGTGGTCCAGGGCCCTCATCTCAGGTGCGCAGACCCCAGCGTGAGGCACAGGAGGAAAGGGGACGCGGGGAAGGCGAGCAGAGCTGGGGGGTGGGCTGGTCTGGGAGAGGTCTGGGGACTGCTCCCTGGGAGGGGCAGAGGGGGCAGCTGAGATGGCCCAGGTGGCACAGGTGTGAATGGCAGACCCTGACAGGACAGGCCGGGTTCCACCAGGGTCCTGACCCCTGTGCAGCCATTACAGCGGCGTGCAGAGAGCGCCCGCACCCTCCGGGAGGCTGAGCAGCTCTGCCCAAGTCACCCCAGCCTCCAAGCGACTCCCAAGTGAGGAGTCTGCTGGGGGCCTGCCTGAGGCGGGAGGAGCTGGCGTGGGGCAGGGACTTGGAGCAGCACCACCGCACGGCCACTCGGGGAGGGACGCCGGCCTCGGCCGCTCTCCCTCCATCACACTGGGTCTCCCTGGCCAGGCCTGCGACCTGCCCGCCTCGAGCACTTCCTGTCCCACTAGCAGAACGCTCAGCAGGCAGCTCCCAGACGGCCTCTGCGCAGCCTTCGGGGTCCCTGCGGCCTTGCACCACGATGCAACGTGCCACCGCACCGCCAGCTCCCTGCACACCTCTGCCCCAGCCTGCACAAGGAAAGGGGCAGTTTCCAGTCACCTCCAAGCCCCTGTCACCCAGGCATGCGGGGCACTCACTGGACGAACGTGTGAATGAATGAACGAGCACACACACGGACGACCTCCAGGGATCCCGTGCTGCAGTAACTCCGTCCGTGGGGCATTCGTGGTTATTGTAAGACCCCGTACAAGTGGCACAAGTGCTGCCGCAGACAATCTCGCACCAGCCCATCAACACGCTGCAGAATCCCCTGGGAACAGAAATCCTCGCGACGGCAGGAGGTCGCGAAGGTGGCAGCACTGAGAGAACGGGCGGCTAGGGCACGTCCACGTGGCAATGCCCTTGTGTCCCAAGGAAGGGGCAGGCTGGGGGACAGGAGGGGTCCCACAGGCCACAGCTGTGCTGGCCTGAAGTTCACGTGCAGGCGTCCCAGCCTCCAGGGCCTCAGGATGTGACTGCGTGGAGCTGTGATTACGGTCAAATGAGGCCATGGGGGGCCCTAATCCTCCCCACCTGTGTCCCTATAAGAGGAGGAGACGGGGACACAGCCTTGCACAGCGGGGAGACCACGGACGACACAGGGAGGAGACAAGTCAAGGACCAAGGCCTCAGCGGAATCAGCCCTGCTGCCACCTCGACTCTGGGCGCCAGCCTGCAGGACTGACAGAGGAGAGTTCTGGAAATCATGTCCCCGCCTGGGGTGCTGCATCAGCACAGCCAACAGCTCACTCAGACTCCCGCATGCGGCACCTGTCCTCACCCACGCTCCGTCTGCTCACCTGGAGAGCGGTCATGCAAGGTCAGGACCCCCTCCAACACCACCCCCTGGTGGTGACTGCACCACAGACACAGAAATGTCACCCTGCCCAGAGGGAGTGCACGGGACAGGCAGCAGCCAGGCCGTGGCTGTGACTCTCGCTCCTCAAACAGCCCCGGGAGGCAGGGGCAGCAGGAGTCCCCGGTTTACCAGATGGACAGCCCAGCAGGTGGCTCCCTGGCTTGTTAGGTGGTGGCGGTGGAATGGCGCCTGCCGTCTGGCTTGGGTGTGCAGCTTCCTCTGCCAACTGAGCCGCCGCTGCTACTTGCAGATGGGCCCTGCCAGCCCCTGCACCCCGTCTCCCAGCCGTCAGCCCCTCCCAAAGGACCCCCAGCAAGGGGACCCCCCATACACACCCGAGCAGGGCAGGGCGTGGGCGAGTGTGCACACCAGAAGCCGGGGCTGTAACAGGGGCCTTGCACCAGGCCTGAAGTTCGGGATGCTGGGGAGGGGGGCACCTGCAGATTCCCAGGCTTCACTGCTTGCTCCCAGGTCAGGGTGCGGCCATCCTGAGTCAGGGTCCTACCCAGGGCCCAGCCCACTGCCCACCTCTGAGCCCCGGCTCTCACGACAGGGGCACCTGTGCAACGCCTCACACAATCTCCTCCCATGCTCCTGGTGCAGCAGCCGGGGCCTCCTGGACCAGGCCAGACCCCCACCTGCTCAGATGCCCCCACCAAAGCCCCAAGCCCCCCCCTCCATTTCTGTGCTCAGCACGGAGGGAGGCTCCTCTCGGGGCTCACGCAGCCCCGGCTGGCCCTGCCTCAAAGCCACCCAAGCCAGAGCCGGCCTGCAGCAAGGCCTGTGGCAGTGCCAGGGCACCAGACTCGAGCGAGGCCTTCCCTGCGCCCATCACCTGGGGTCTGACAGCTGTGAGGGTGCCCAGTGCAGAAGGAGAACATGGAGGCTCGGCGACTTTAAGTCACTCGCCCAAGACCGTGAGGCCAGCTGGGGCCGAGCTGAGTGCTGAAGCCAGGGCCCTGCGAGTCCAAGGCCTGGACGCCTCCCCGTGCCAGGCTGGGCAGGGGGCTGGCTTTAAACGCACTCCCAACAGCAAGCTGGCACCCAACAGGGCACTCTCCTGAACAGCTCTGAGAATCAAACCACTCGGGACACGCGCCAGACCTGTCCCAGGCACCCTGTACAACATCCTGACCCCAGCCCCATCAGGAAGGACTGCTAGGACCCCCCACCCTGAACGTTAGGGGGATTAGTACATGGGGAGTGAGCAGCTTGACCAAAGCCACAGCCAGCACGTGGGGGCAGATTCACAGCCAGCAGTCTCTGCACTACCTCTGATACTGTACCCATTTGGAAGAAGGGCAAGCTGCGGCCGGCAGGTGGCACGCCGCCCTCTCCTGGGCGATGCCGTCTGGAGCACCCCCAGCCCACCCTCTTCACATCAGAGCCCCACACCGCCCACCTTGCTTTTCTCCTGCTGGAACTCGATCTGGATGCTGGTCAGCTTGGCCCGCAGCTCCTCGTTGGCCATCTGCACGGCGTCTGTCTCCATCTCGGGCTTCTCGCCCTTGTTCCGTCCTTTCTTGGACATGCTTCCTCCAGGGGGTCCCAACGGAGAGAGCCTGAGGTTCACGCCCGCCCACCAGAAGGCGTGGCCACCCGCGTCTCTGTGCTAACCAGGCGCGCAGGGCTCGCTTGGTCCTCCACGTAAACCACCATCACTTGGGATCCTGGGGGCAGGAGGGAAACCAGGTTAGCGGAGCAGGAAGGCAGGCCTGGCATTCCCCTGACCAGGGGCACCTCTGGGCCCAGCACCTGCCAATCACAGGACTGACTGGCTAGCTTCCCACGGTGGGCAGCACCAGACTCCCTTGGAAGTTACAGCAAGCAACTTGGGCGGCTTCAGTCCAGTCCCGCCTTCGTCAGGAGATGACCCTCAGCACCGACAGACCCCAGTCTGCAAACACCCACGGCCTAAGTCACCTGGGGTCGATTCCCCTTCCTAGATGTTTACTTACTTTCATCTACTTGAAAAGGAGAGCGCAAGAGGTCTCCATCCAGTGGCCCACCCCCCAGATACCCTCAATAGCCAGGGCGGGAGTGATGATGATCCTGCACCTGATCAGAGTGCCTGGGTTCAAGTCCCAGCTCCACTCCGGATTCCTGCCCATGTGCACCCTGGGAGGCAGCAGGTGACGCCTCAAGTGCTTGGGTCCCTGATACCCCTGTGGGAGACCCGGATGGAGTTCCTGCTTCCTGGCTTTGGCCTGGCTCAGCCCCTGCCATCGTGAGCATTTGGGCAGTGAGCCAGCAGATGGGGGCTCACCTTGGTTCTTACCCCCACTCCCATCAAATAAATAAATAAATAGTTTTTTTGGAAAAAAAAAAAAAAGAGAGAGAGAGAAAGAAAGAAAACCGAGTCCCTGGGCTCTCCCCAAAGCATGAAGCAGGTTAAGCTCCCACCTGCAGTGCCAGCATCCCATGTGGATGCCAGTTCAAGTCCCGGCTGCTCCACTTCCCATCCAGCTCCCTGCTATGGCCTGGGAAAGCAGTGGAAGATGGCCAAGTGCTTGGGCCCCTGCACCTGCGTGGGAGACCTGGAAGAAGCTCCTGGCTCCTGGCTTCGGATCAGCCCTGCTCTGGCTGTTTTGGCCACCTGGGGAGTGAACCAGTGGACAGAAGACCTCTATCTCTGTCTGTCTGTCTGTCTGTCTCTCTCTCTCTCTCTCTGCCTCTCTGTAACTCTGCCTTTCAAATAAATCAATAAGTCTTTTTTTAAAAAAAAAAAAAGAATAGAAAATCATCCGAGGCACTTCAATGTGCCACGTCCTGGGACAGGAGCCAGGAGCCCCACCCCATCGTCCTCGGAGGTGAGGAGGCGGGAGGTGGAGGCACAGAGAGGCTAAGTGAGTGAGTGAAGGCCACACAGCCGGTGAGTGGTGGTGCCGGATTACCTCGCCCAGAGGAAGAGGGCAGAGTGGAACAGGCAGCACCCCAGCAGGAGGAGTGTGGCCCGGGGCAGGAGACCAGCACCAAGAAGCCTGCAGACAGAGGAGGAAGTTTCGGAGCCAGCGGCTAAGAGAAAAAGGTGCTTCCGGAAGGAAGGGTCAAAGAGAGGGCGGTGCCTAAGAGGTCAAGATGAGGACTGGACACTGGACGTTGGATGCAGCCATGGAGTGGGCGAGACCCCAGCTGTGGTGGGGTGGGGCGGCCTCAGGCAGGAGAGGACACGGTGACCCAGAGAAGGACCAAGAAGGGTCTCGCTACCACCGGCAGCTGCAGACGCTCCGTGGATGCCCTTCCACACTCCCAGCCTGGACGGCAGCGCGGAGGGAGGCTGGAGACATCGGCGCTGCTCGGCGATCCGGGAAGGACCGTGCCGGGGCGCTCGGCATTCCACAAAGGTCCGCTCCGTCCCAGCTGAGCAGGAGCGGCACTGGTTTAGATCTGACTTACCAGGACTCCATCCATACTTCATCCCCCAGCTCCCTCCTGTCTGTCTTTACAACCACAGCGCTCTCAGAAATCGGCCTGCAGGGCTAAGGTGCATCCTGGCCTGGCCCTGCGGGCCAGGAGCTCTCCCAACCCCACGTGCACAGGGAGCGTGCTCCTCTGGATTCCACCCCGGGCCACTTCCGGAAGCCAGCAAGAGACACAGCCTCTCAGGGACACCGGCACATCCATCCCAGTATTAGGCAGGGGGACAGGGTTCAGCCCGCGTCGGGGGAGGGGCCTAAGGAACACAAAGCCCCTGCAGAGAGGGGTGCGCAGCCCGGGATGGCACAGGAGAGTCCTGCCCGTGCCCCAGCAGCTTCACAGGTGGTCCCCGTCTTCCCCTCAAGGAAAGCACCCCAGAATTCTCTCTGCCAAGCATCGGGAGGCTACCCAGTCCGACCACACTGGGTAATGCACCCTTGGGAGCAGCATGTTTCACACCCAGCAAACCTTTGGGAGAAGAGGGTGGCGGGAAGACCGGACCCCGCACCCTTCGAAGCCCCAGTCTGAATGTGGACCGGGCACCCTCCCTGAGAGTTCATCTACGGAGTGCCCAGTCTGAATGTGGACCGGGCACCCTCCCTGAGAGTCCATCTACAGAGTGCCCAGTCTGAATGTGGACCGGGCACCCTCCCTGAGAGTCCATCTACGGAGTGCCCACCCACCCTGATGGATGCGTTGCCCCACTCCGCCCTGCCACTGCTTACCACCTCTCTGTTCACGTCGGAATTCTTTCCCAATGGGAGGACGAGGACCTGTGTTCCAGCTGTGTCCGTGCCCATCGGAAGGGACGGATTAGGTAAACTACATCAAAGCCCTGCCTGCAAACATCACGTGGGGAAGGCTAAAAAGCAGAATAAAAAGGCAAATACCACTGTGACTGTAATGTGTGTGTGTGAGAGAGAGAGAGAGAGAGAGACAGAGACAGAGACAGAGACACAGATACAAGCATATTTCCAAAAGGCTGTGGAAAATGGAATTAAAAGCTTATGCTGGGCCGGCGCCGCGGCTCACTAGGCTAATCCTCTGCCTTGCGGCGCCAGCACACCGGGTTCTAGTCCTGGTCGGGGCGCCGGATTCTGTCCCGGTTGCCCCTCTTCCAGGCCAGCTATCTGCTGTGGCCAGGGAGTGCAGTGGAGGATGGCCCAAGTGCTTGGACGCCTGCACCTGCATGGGAGACCAGGAGGAAGCACCTGGCTCCTGGCTTCAGACTGGCACAGCGTGCCGGCCGCAGAGGCCATTTGGGGGGTAAACCAATGGAAGGAAGACCTTTCTCTTTCTCTCTAACTCTGCCTGTCAAAAAAAAAAAAAAAAAAAAAAAAAAAAAAAAAAAAAAAAAAAAAAGCTTATGCTTGTGCAGAAAACATAGAAACCCATGCCGAGCTTTGTCATGAGCATTTTCCATGGAGTTTTTCAAGACCCCTGCTCCTCACTCGTCACAAGCGTCTGCTGAGGCCCTGCGGGGCGCCAGGCCGTCCCCTGGGGGTGCAGGCAGCCACACCTCCGAGCGGGGACCGTGATGATCTGGGCATCCCAACCACAAGTGGCATTCGTTTGCTTCTTTACACCCTCGCAGATCAATCCGGCTTTCTATTTCCAGGGCTGGTTTTGAGGGAAAATGCTGCAAGTTAGAGGCAGCCAGGCAAGCTGCGGGAGAATGCCTGCATTTGGCTGGGAAGGATCCAAGCAAAAAGCTACAGAAACAGCGAACAGGCCTGGGCTCCGAATGGCCCAGCTGATGGCCTGCAGGGGCCGGGGCAGCCTCAGGCCACCGGGCTCCCAGGGCTGCCTCCTGCAGCTCACACAGCTGCGGGCCCAGGACTGCCGGGGGCGTCGGCTCCTCCATCAGCCCTGGCACGACTCTGTGCCCTCCCCTGAGCCCAGCCCAGGGCCCAAGCTCAGTGTGTCCAGGATGAGTGCCTCCCACCAAGCCGACGCAAGGCCTCGCGCTCTGAGAAACCATCTCTTCCTCTGCTCCTGCCCCACAGCCCACATGCAAGACTTAGTGACCCCCCCAGGTGGGAGGGGGGCTGCTGCCCACCAGCAAGCACTGGGCTCAGCTGCGGACCCCGCCAGGCGTCCCCCGATTCCAGTCTGACCTCCCTACTTGGAGACAGCATCATACCCCGCAGTGAGGACTCAGGCCCCAGATGGCCCCCAGCTGCCGACGGCAACCCCAGGCTGTGCCCCCGAGCTCCGAGCCGCACATCAGCACCCCCACAATCCCTCCCTCAGGTCTGACACACTCAAGCTGCTCATGGAACTAGAGGAAACTGCTTGTGTTTGTGGCTCCTTGTCCAGGATGCTACAGAGGAGACAGGCAGAGCTGCCCACGTAGGACAAGCCCTGCCCCCTCCAAGAACCCCACTATTTGCGCTCCAGAAGCTCCCTGAACCCTGTCCTCTTGGGTTTTTACGGCGACATCTTCGCATTGCTAACGCACTGGGGACCCTGCAGGCCTGTGTCCCGCATCCTCCTGGCGTCCCTGTGTGGCATCCCCGCCCACGGAGCATGGGATGGGGCTCCTCTGGAATGAGGAGGGTCCTCCGGCCATCCTCTGACGCCAGTCAGAGGATGTCCCGGTGGCCAGCAAAGGCGGGGGCACACAAGAATTTCTGTGACCAGGAACTGTGGCTAAAATCCAAATACAATCCTAACGTCCCAGCTCTCAACACCCAGCCTCAGCACCTGGCAGCATGAGGCCTCCGTCAGGGCTGGGATGAACAGGACACAGGAGGGGACTGGGCCCACTGTCTCCAGCCAAGTCCACCTTGGGGCTCACAGTGGGCTCGGCCACAGACAAACCACGGCCATCCCGGCCCGAGGCTCACGGGGCCCCTGCATCCCCACAATCAGCCCCCACAGCCACGAGAGCACCAGCAGACCACCCTCCTGCCTGAGGTGAGCTGGTGGCCACTCTGCTGGGGCTTTCCTGGCAGATGAGACAGTTCCACGCCACGCGGGAGAGCGATCAGAGTAGAGAACGGTCACTCGGGAAGTCACGAAGGACACCCGGTCGCCAGCAGCTCCGGGATGCAGTGGAGGACCCCACAAGGCTCCAGGTGTCACAGAACCTCCCAGGCAGAGACACGACCGTGGACATGAACTGTGGCTTGGCGACGCTCAAGGACAGAGGAGGCAGGGCCTGAAGGCTCCTCTACCACACACAAGCTGAGCGCCCCCACCTGAAAACCCAAAATCCAAAATGCTCCAAATCCAAAGCTTTCTGAGCACCGAGATGGCGCCACAGATGGACAGTGCCACGTCTGACCTCACGAGGCAAGGGCTAGTCCAAGCACAGGTACACTGAAGATACTGTTTCACGTTACTCTCAGGCAGAGGAAACATAAGTGAATTTCATGTGTAGACTTAGGTTCCATCCCCAACATACCTCATTAGGTCTATGCCAACATTTGGGTCTATGCCAACATTTCAAAATCCAAAATCCTGCTGGCACCAGCATTTTAGATAAGGGCTACTCAGCCTCTGTCACCAAAGTCACAGGTTGGTGGGGGCAGGGTGGGCCGGGGGAAGACGAGCAAAGGGCCAGACCTCCTAGGGAATGCAGACCGTGCACTGAGCCGACGCCGGCCACACAACCTGCCGCTCGGTGCAGCTCCCTGATGGAACGCAAGTGTGGGCGACGGCACAGCACTGCCTCTGAGTGGAGGCCCAGTGCGACCACACAGGCTGTGCACCCACCGTCAGTCCTGGGCGCAGCTTACGTGCCGCTCACTCGGGGATGCCTTGCAGGCCCAGATGTGGATGCACACAGCTCTGAAACTCGAGTGCTGGCAGCCAGACGCCAAGGGTGCACGGTGATGCAGAAACCGTCCCTGCCTGGCACACAGGCGGCACGGCCCAGCCTTGCTCCTCTCACCGCGCTGTTCACAGAGCAGGTGGCCTGCTGGCGCACAGACCACGCAGGGGAGCGTGGCCGGACCAGGGTGTGGCGGGGTGACATCTAGAGACGGGGGTTTTGAGAGAAGCTGTACCCAGGAGGTGCTATCAGCCAAGCTTCAGGTATGTGCCAGGCCCTTCACTTGACCCAGTCCACTCCTGATTCCAGAACCTTCCACAGGGGCCCACTGGGTGCCAGGGCCTCACCTGGCCGTCTCAGGCTCACTGCCAAAGGCTTCTCAGTGACAGGTTCTGGAAGCAACAGAAGGATCGGGACGCCGGATCCAGGCCCAGGGAGTGCAGAGCCAGAGCTCGGGTGGGGTGGCATGTCCAGAAACACGCATGTTGGCTCTTGGCGATGGTGACTGCAGTGAGCTTAACAGTAGCACCCGAACTCCACATTCATGCCCACCCCCCAGACCCGTGAGCACGCCCTTATTGGGAAAGCAATCCTTGCAGATATAAGAAGAATCTTGAAGTGAGACAGTCTTGCATTAGGGCGTGCCTAAATCCAAAGAGGAGCGGCCCTACAAAAGACATGGGGAGAGGGGCCGGTGCTGTGGCACAGCGGGTAAAGCCGCTGCCTGCAGTGCTGGCATCCCATATGAGTGCCAGTTCAAGTCCCAGCTGCTCCACTTCCAGTCCAGCTCTCTGCTGTGGCCCGGGAGGGCAGTGGAGGATGGCCCAAGTGCTTGGGCCCCTGCACCCACGGGGGAGACCCGGAGGAAGCTCCTGGCTCTTGGCTTCAGATTGGCCCAGCCTGGCTGTTGCAGCCACCTGGGGAGTGAACCAGTGGATAGAAGACTTCTCTCTCTCTCTTCGCCTCTGCCTCTCTGTAACTCTTTCAAGAAGAAAAAAAAAAAAAATCTTAAAAAAAAAAGATATGGGCCACGTAGACAGAGAAGACAGGGAGGGGTGCAGCCACAAACCATGGAAACCAAGGACTGCGACAGCCACCAGAGGCTGGGGGAGGCCGGGAGGATCCCCCCACAGCCGCTCAGGGGGGACTTCTGGCCTCCAGAAGGGTCCGTTCCCGGTTAGCACACAGGTCTGGTCGCTCTTCACGGGAGCCCCGGAAAATGAATGGACCCAGCTCGCAGGGAAAACACACACGGAGGATGCACTCTGCACTCGGTGGCCCTGGAGGGGACACGTCTCTCAGAGGCCATGTCTGCCTGTGCCTCCCCTGGTCTCGCAGGGCCACCTTCCTACGGTCTCCACACTCAGGAGAGGCCACACCTCCCCCAGGAGTCCTCTCCCGAGGCCCAGGGTCCCAGGGAAGGGCCTGGAGCCGCCACTGCCTGACCACGCATCTCCGGGTGGGTGAGGCCAGCATTCAGGATGGCCACAGGGGATGGGCAAATGGAGGCCCACGCAGGTCAGGCACCTGCCTGGGGTCACAGCGGTGGTGTGGCCTGTGGGGGTTTTCCCCAGGGTGTGAATGTCAAGCAGCCGCCTCCGGCATATTCACAGGCATCGGGCCCAATCTCGTGGCCTGGGAATCAGTCCCCACGACAAGACACCCAGCTGGCCTCCAAGTGGAGAGGAAAGCGAAGGATGTACTTACCGTCTCCTGGATGAAAGCCCGCCGTGGGTGGGCAGACAGGGGCCAGCGGCCCCCTCGGTTCACGCCAGCACTCGCTCCTCCCCAAGCCCCACCTGGAAGCTGCCTGATGGATGCCCTCACAGCCCTGCCACCCCCAGCCTTGCCGCCTGCAGCCCCGCCCAGCCTCTCTGCCCCTCCTCCTCCCAGCCACCCGCCCATGGCCACAGAAGGCACCTCTCGACCCAAGTCTGCCGTCATTCCCCAGCATGTAAAGGAAACGTCACTCACAGGGGCCGGGCACTGGGGGCAGAGGACAAGTCGCCCCTGTAGCACCCGCATCCCATATCCGAGGACCTGAGTTTGAGACCCGGATCCTCAGCTTCCAATCCAGCTGCCAGCTAATCTGCACCCTGGGAGGCAGCAGTATTTGGGTTCCCGCCACCCACACGTGAGACCCGGACTGAGTTCTGGGCTCCCGACTCCAGCCTGGCCCAGCCTGGCTGTGTGGGCATTTGGCAAGTGACCCAGCAGATGGAAGCCCCCTCTCAGTCTCTCTCCCTCTGCCTTTCAAATAAATGAAAATAAACAGTTATTTAAAGAAAGAACATAATAATCATTGAAAACAACAATAACGAACAAGCAGCCAGCGTCTTAGGGCATCAGAAGAGACCCCAGGAAACGCGCCTCCCGCCTGGTCCACCTGCACCCAGCTCCTTCTGTCCCTCCTTGGCGACTTGCAGCTCAGGGGCCAAGCAACGTGCCGGACCTGCAGCAGAGGCTCAGTCCCATCAGCTCTCCGAGGTGTCAGCTGAGCCATGGGATCACCCAGCTCCACGTCCCCCAGAGCCCCAGGTCACGTCTCACACGCAGAGACTTCAGGCAGCAGCACACAGGGGACGGAGGGACACACGGGCCCGGAGCCCTGGGCAAAATGACCCCCACTCTGTACTAGGCCAGGCGCTGGGCTGGGGCTGAGTGAGACCTAGCACGCCTGCCCTCATGAGGCAGGCCTCTCTCTTGCCCAAGGTTCCTACAGCCCAGCCTCCGCTCAGCGTCTCCAGACACCCGAGGAGAGGAAACGTCTCCGTGTCACGAACCCAACCCCCCAGGTTATAATGAGGCTTCTCCATGGGCCGCCACTTCCGTCCCTAGAAAAGCAGCATGAGGTCAAATACCTCCCTTGGCTGCCAGCATCACCCGTCACCACCTTCAGCCACAGGACAGCAGGCTCATCTCAGAAGCTCAGAACCATGTGCAGGGCTACAGGTGACACAGCAACAGTCAGACCCCCGCAAGGAGAGGGCCCTGGAGTCCTAAAACAACCCTCCTCTCAGGGTCCCGAAGAAGAAAAGCACAGCCAACCCCAGGAGCAGAGGCCTCTCCGGAGCTGGCAGACTCCGCAACACCAGCCTCACCACCAGGGGCCCCGAGCCCGGTCCACACCCCCACCCACTCCCAGTCAAGACACCGGGGGAACTTCCCGTCAGGGCAGCACTGTGTAGCCACCTGCCCCAAAGCCCTGCCCACCAGGGAGGAGGGGACCCTGCAGAGGAGGGAGGGAGAGAGGGAAGGAGGTGGGGACGCAGGCGACGGAATCCAACTTACTGTTTCTGGCCCAGTGTGAGGAACATGAAGTCGCGTCTCCCCATCACACAAAGTTAAGTTCAACAGAACAAAAATGGACCATTTTTCTTAGCTCCATCAGAGAACTGAGATCCGAGGAAAAATCAATGCACCCAGATTTAGAGAGGGAGGCAGGCAGGAAGAGAGAATGCCAACTCGCCAGGGAAGAAACCTCCCCGGCAACCAAGGCAGGTTCCTCTGACCAAGTACATCACGTTTGGCTGTTACCACCGCCACCGACAAAGTTACCCGGCAGCACCCTAACGGGCAGGAAACCTGGCCTGAAGAGACAGAATCTAAACATCACAGCCAGACTCAGATACGGCGGAGATGTTGGAACTGCCACACTGCAGCTTTAAAATAACTATGATTAATATGCTGAGGGCTCCGATGGAAAAAGCAGACAACACGCAGGGACAGATGGGTACGGCAGAAATAGAAATTCTGGGAAAGGAAAAAGAAAAAAAAAGAAATGCTAGAAATCAAAAAGACTACGAGACGGGACAGTCTTTGCTGGGCTTGTTGACTGAGTGGTCACAGCTGGGCAGGGTCGGCGAGCTTGAAGATGTCAACGAAACCGTCCACAGGGAAAAGCTCGGGGGAGTCAGGCACACATGCACATAGCTCAGAAAGTGTCAGGCAGGATAACCAAGCTGCACGTAGGCAAATCATATTCAAATCTTAGAAAACCAGAGATAGAGAAAATCCAGAAATAAGTTCGAGGCAGACAAACTCCTTCCCTACAGAAAAGCAAGAGAAGAATTATATTTGGCTTCTCTTAGAAAATACGCAAGAAAGGGAAAAATATTTGAGGGTTTTAGAGAAAAAAAATTATACCTTCCATCCTAGAATCCTGTATTGAAATTAGCCTCCAAAAGTGAGTAAGAAAGACATGTAACAACTCAGACAAAAAAAAAAAATTTAAAGTCGGGGCCGGTGCTGTGGCACAGTGGGTTAAAGCCCTGGCCTGAAGCATCAGCATCCCGTATGTGCACCGGTTCGAGACCAAGCTGTTCCACTTCTGATCCAGCTTTTTGCTATGGCCTGGGAAAATAGTAGAAGATGGCCCAAGCCCTTGGACCCCTGCACCCACGTGGGAGACCTGGAAGAAGCTTCTGGCTCCTGGCTTCGGATTGGCACAGCTCTGGCCATTGCGGCCAATTGGGGAATGAACCATGGATGGAAGACCTGTCAATCTATCTCTCTCTCTCTCTCTCTGCCTTTCCTCTCTCTGTGTAGCTCTTTCAATTAAATAAATAAATCTTAAAAGAAGAAGAAGAAGAAGTACAAGTGCTACATCCTGAAAGAAAAGAAAATGGAAACATTAAAACCGCAGAAGGAAAAGAATGGAAGACAAGGGGAAGGGGGTGGTTGTGGCTTAGCGGCAAGGCCTCCGCCGGCAGCGCTGGCATCCCATTATGGGTGCTGGTTCTAGTCCCGACTACTCCACTTCTGATCCAGCTCCCTGACAGTGGCCTGGGAAGAGCAGTGGAAGATGGCCCGAGTGCTTGGGCCCCTGCACCCACATGGGAGACTAAGATGAAGCTCCTGGCTCCGGCCTGGTCCAGCCCTGGCCATTGCAGCCATCTGAGGAGTGACCAACAAATGGAAGATCTCGATATCTCCACCCTCCTCTCTCTCCCCTCTCTGACTTTCGAATAAATAAATTAAAAAAAAAAAGGAAGACAAAAACTGAAGCCAGCAACAACAGCAACAAACAGGAAGTGATAACAAGTCAGAGCTGTGAATCCAACAGTACCAGCAAGCACTTTAACCGTCAACGGACTAAAGACATCAACAGAGCAGACGCGCAGAGTGGGTCACTGCTGCTCACACGCACATCATTGGCCAGGTCTGGTCACGTGACCCCCGTCTGCCGCAGGGAACTTTGGGAAATACAGAGAACTGGGTTACAAGGTGACCATTTTGTCATCTACAAGGAAGCCCTGAACTGCAAGACACGGACTCACAAAGGCAGCAGATTCTGCGCGTTCAGGGTCCATGACGAAAGTGAGCGCCCACATTAGTCCCCGGCCTCTGCAGCTCTCTAGGTCGACACCAGAAAAGTCCAAATCTACCCCTTTTGAATTAAATCTTGAAAACTCCCCTGCCGTAGCCAAGCATGGAAAACCGCATCATAAAACGACACTCAACCAGCACACGATGAGCTGTGTGCAGGCCGACAGAACAGAGCAGCCACAGCAACGCAGCCGGGCCGTGCCGCGCAGGCGCAGGTGGGGACTGGGAAGCCGGCCTGGCGGGAGCTCCTCTCGGCCCCCAGCAGCTCCCCGCGATGTGGTCAGGACTCCGCGGAGCTCACACAGACACCTCACTTCCACAGGAAGAATCCCGTACCACCTACTCCATTATTCATACTCTGACAGCCGGGAGAGCGAGCAAGGCGGAGCCAATGTTCCACTCACTCCCTTAGAAGCAGACGAACAGTCCTTCCCAGCACCACACAAGTGGATTCGCTCTCCTCTGAAGCTCTCTCCTCCCCGGGGACCGAGGTCCAGCCATGATGTTTAAGGCCCAATAGCGGTGGGGGCAGGGCGGGGGTGGGGGCACTGCTGTATCAGCTCTCTCAGAGCGGTCCCGACTGCCCACCAGCACTGTGTCCTCAGCCCCCACGCCTCTGCAGGTGGTTTCTACGGTGTGCTCAGCAATTCCTCCACATGGCTCCCTATGTTTCCCAGAAGCCCTTGCAGGTGGGGGTCATGTGACCAGAGCTGGCCAATGAAATGTGAGCAGCAGTGACCTGTGCCCATGTAGGGGCAGATGTGGCATGCAGTGGTTAAGACTTGGCCTGGCAGGCCCACATTCTGTATCTGACTCCCGGGGTTCAAGTCCCAGCTCTGCTTCCAACCCAGCTTCCTGCTAACACACTCCCTGGCACAAGGATCTGGTCCCCACCACCCATGTGGGAAACCCAGACTGAAGTCCTGGCTCCTGGCTCCAGCCTGACCCAGCCCAGCTGTTGCAAGCATCTGGGGAGTAAACCAGTGTGGTGGAATGAGAAGGCCATGCCAAGATGGCCGCTGGCAGGCCAGCGTCAGTTACTCAGGAATGGCTTCAAAACCCACCTGGCAACGGAGCCTACCTGGCAACAGGCTGTGATTGGATGGCTTTGGAAACCACATGGCAATGGAGCCTGCCTGGCAACAGCTGTGATTGGATGGCTTCAGATACTACCTGCCAACAGGCTGTGATTGGTTAGGGCATAGACCGCCCCTTGACCAGATTGGCTGTCTTGACTATATAAGCTGCTGTACCAACTGAAATAAATGAGTCTGTGGGATGCTCGCCTCTAGCCCGCTTTCACCCAGCTCCCGGGGTCTGTGTGGTGACTCTGCACCTCTTGCCCCCACCACGCTCCTCCTCTCAGAAATGAATCCACAGCAACAAACCAGCAATGGAATACCTCTGACTTGGCAATAAATTAATAAACTAAAATTAATCAGAATAGAAGCCCATGGGACTCCTCTCCTCTCCTTCCGAGCTGCACAGACCTTAGAAGCCACACGCTGAGATGGCGGCATGGCCAGATGGAGAAGGCTGGGTCCCCGGGCCCAGCAAGAGGACAGCCCAAGGGCACCTGCTCGCATGGCACCGCAGCTCGGCCCTGCCATGCCGGCTGGGCTTATCTTCTGCAGCGTGCCCCCTTTCCCACCAGTCTATCCTCACAACGCAGCACGGGCATCGCCCTGGCCGGGACGCTGTCCAGGCTCCGCACACCACAGCCCCCCGAGCTCTCCCTCCTCTCAGCCCTGATCACGGTGCTGGACTCAGCTGCATCCCTCTCCAGAACTGGGCACACCATGGCAGCCAGGCCTGTGCTGGCCTCAACCTCCCAAGCCTGCCTTGGTGCCTGCCCCAGAGTCCAGGCAGCTGGGAACCTCCTAGGAAATGGATTTACACCTGTCCACACCTGTCCACAATGTCTCTCTCCACGCCCACAAACACCACACCAGGCCCAGGGACCGAGATGAGTCAGCTCAGACGAGGCCCCGCCCATCTGTCAGCACAGCCTCAAGTCCAGCTCAGTGAGCTGACACAGCCACAGCCGCACACGGGAAGGGGGTGAAGCCAGGAGCAGAGAACAACCTTCCAGCTGCGGGCGGGGAAGAAGACCGTGCTGCAGCACAGGCGCCAGGCTGCTGGAGCTGGCAGAGGGAGGGCCCATGTGTACGGAACCCGGCACTGTGGTGCAGAGGGTTAAGCAGCCGCCTGCAACGCCTGTATCCCATATGACGCCAGTTCGTGTCCCCGCTGCTTCACTTCCAATCCAGCTCCCTGCTGATGTGCCTGGGAAGGCAGTGGAGGATTGTCGCTCCCCCTCTTCATGGAGGAATGACACAGGACCCTGCCTAGGCTTCATATCCGAGTCACGGCACCATTATGTCGCTCCCCCTCTTCGTGGAGGAGCAACACAGAACCCTGCGCTGTTCTTTCGTCTGCTCGGCCCTCCCCGGGTTTGCTGCTGGTTCTTCCCGGGTTGGCTACTATCCCTTCCACCTCCGTGGAAGGGCAGTTCCCCCTGGCCACATTCCCCACTTCCGCAGGGGAGCGGCACACCACTGGCCGGCTCTCTCGGGGGCTGCACAGGTGTTCCCCTTAGATGTTCCCCTTAGATGTTCCTGGTGCATGCCGTCTCTCTCCTCCTTTATAGTCCTCCTCTGCCAATCCCAACTCGGCTGCCCACACGCCGAGTACGCTGCTCTCCAATCAGGAGCAAGTCCTACAGTTTATTGGTTGAACTGGAGGCAGCTGTGTAAAAGCTGTTTTCTTCTCTCCCAGCGCCATATTGTGGGAGAGCAGATGCATAGAATAAGTCTTAATTCCAGTAACTTAGTCCAGTCCGAGCTGCTCCCCACAGAGGATGGCCCACGTCTTTGGGCCCTGCACCCACACAGGAGACTCGGATGGAATTCTAGGCTCCTGGCTTCAGCTTGACCCAGCCCTGGCCTTTGCAGCCATTTGGAGAGTGAACCAGCGGGTAGAGTCTCACTCACTCTCTCTCTCTTCCCCTCCCTCCCTCCCTCCCTCTCCAACTCTGCCCTTCAAATAAACAAATCTTCAAAAAACTAAAACTAAAATGCAAAAGCCCTCACGGACACAGCACCTTGCAGACTAAGATCCCCTAGTCCCCCGCCCATCAGCGCATCAACCATCACAACCCTCCCTTGCTCACCAGCCCATTTTATGGGTGGGAAAGCAGAGGTTCTAAGAGCCGCAGCTGACCTGAATGCAAACCCAAGCCCCCAAAGGCCATCCCACCAGCTGCTCCCCAGCGTCACCGCCCCAGGGGCCACAGCTCTCAGGAAGCTCCTGCTCACACCCACAAGTGTCACCTAACACCTGGCAGAGACCGGCATCTTAGGAATGAGAAGGGGGGGCGCTGGGATGAGGAGTGGGTGGCCAGCTCCTGCACACACACCCCCAGCAGCCCCCGGACAAGCTGAAGCCCCCTAGGAATGCAGATTCCAGCCTACTCAAAGCCCAGTAACCACGACCAGGTTTATGTGTCCCCCAGGGAGCAGGAAGGAGGCGGGGGAGCCAGAGCTGGGGTCTGAGTCGGCAACGGCTTGTCACTGAGCACGAGCCATCCATGGTTTGCACGTGGGACGCTGGAGTACGGAGCGGCTCCCTCACCCAGCCGTCCCCTCGCTCGGTCGTCCTGTCCTGCTTGCCTGCCTGATTTCTGATGGCTTGATGGGGATGTGCGGTAGCCAAGAGCTACGCCACGGTAAACAATCTGGATTGCCGGGAAATGGCCTACTCAGAAAACATCAGCAAATATGAGCCAGCCTCTCCACGCCCGTCCAGTCGGTGACCTCAGACGCCCTGCAGAAGCCAAAACAGCAGCCATCGCACACAGGCGGAGCTACTCGTCACCTCGCTCTCAACAGCAAGCCCGTGAAATGCAAATGACTGTCCCATTTCACAGATGAGGAAACCAAGGCTCGGGGAGGTGGAGCAGCCCCTGGGCTCTGCAGCCTGCCCGTCCAGTTCTCCTCTGCTCTGTGATCTCACACACACACACACACACACACACACACCCCAGCCCCATGGTGGGACGAGCCCCTTGCCTGCTTTCACGGAAAGGAGCTGCCTGTCCCCTTGCTGTGGCCCTCTCCACTCAGAGCCTGGAGTGCGGCCTCCACCTACAGGGCCCGTCCCTCAGAGCCCGTCCTGCGCCGTGCACACGGCTGGGCTCCCCTCCATGCAGACTGCGGCCAGACCAGCACTGCTCCTCGTGTCTTCCCTGGGCTTCGGGAAGGCTGTGGCCTGGGTACCTGACACAGGTCCTGAACAGTGGTCCGAGGGATCGGGAGCCGTGACCCGCTCACCCCTGCAGGGTGACAGCACCGGAAAGACAGCCCCTCTCCACCACTCTCTCATCCCCTGAGCAAACAGCCGGAACAGGAGCCAGACGCGTGGCCCAGAACCTCAGTAGCTAAAGGCTAGAAACTATACTTCCCAGGCTCCCCTGGGGCTCGGGGTCCGCACATCATTCATTCTTTCATTGATACAAGGCTTGATCCAAGATAATAGGAGCTAGGCAGTGGGACAAGGGTCCCATTTGAGGTGTGGGCCTCGTGACCCCTGGGTGGTAAAAGTGGCAGCTCGGGGGTTGGACCAACCGAAGGCCCTACCTTCCAACCACACTGTCAGCACCTGCTGCCCTGGGGTACAGCCCTGTTTAAAGCAGTTCAACTTGGGGTAGCAGTTAAGAGATCATGTTGGGCTGGTGCGGTGGCGTAGTGGGCTAAGCCTCCGCCGGCAGCACTGGCATCCCATATGGGTGCTGGTTCATGTCCTGGCTGCTCCTCTTCTGATCTAGCACTCTACTCAAGGCCTGGGAAAGCAGTGAAAGATGGCCCAAGCACTTGGGACCCTGCACCCACGTGGGAGACCCGAAGATGCTCCTGGCTCCTGACCTTGGATTGGCTCAGCTCAATTTGGGGAGTGAGCCCACAGATGAAAGACCTTTCTCTCTGTCTCTCCCTCTCTCTCTCTGTAACTCTACCTCTCAAGTAAATAAATTCAGAGATAGAGAGAGAGAGAGATCTATCAAGATCAAGTTCAACTCCCAGCTCCAGCTCCTGACTCCAGCTTCCTACTAATGCAGACCCTGGGAGGCAGCAGTGACAGCTCACGTCATTGGGTTCCTGCACCCACACAGGAGACCTGGACTTGGCCCCAGCCATGGCAGGCACTGGAGGCAGTGGATGGGAGGGGTGTGTGTGTGTGTGTGTGTGTGTCTGCCTGGCTCGCAAATAAATAAAAATGTAAAGCGGCTCAAAACAGCGGCTTCCATCATCTGCACCTGAACACAGATGGAAACTAGGGTGCCCCAGAAACTGAGCTAAAATTAACAAGGGACACACAAAACAATTTCAAACAAAGCAGTAGAAAATCACATATTTTGCTCATGCTAACTACAAATAGATCCCACGCACACCTACACTCCACCAGCACAACTTCCCATCCCAGAACCGCAGCCTGACCATGCCGGGAGCGCCCTCGAGGGCTGGCTCGGCTCAGAGCCACCCACTGTGACTGCACTGCCTGCCATCCCACCATGTGTCACAAGGCAGGTGACCAGCCCTGTGGGCTTCAGCTTCCCCCCACCTGGAAAACTGAGGAAAACAGTGATACCGGCCTCAGAAGGCGGCTGCGACAACAGCCTGAGTTCCTGCCCACGGAAGCCCTGTGACACAGCAAGGCCCCAGGCCCAGCAGCTCATCCGCTCACCGAGTAATAAGAACAGCTAAAAAATCCTGCCTGGTTGTTGGAAGGCCCACTGCAAGGTTTTTTTATGTAATTATTTGGAAGGCAGAGCGGCAGACAGACTCAGAGATAAAAGGCTGGATGAAGTGGCACAGACATTAACAGGCAGGAAGACACAGGCATTATACTGACTCAGCAATGGGACATCAGGCCCTCTGTTCCTCTCCCTTTCTTTCCTTTCCTTTTTTTTTTTTTTAAGATTTATTTATTTTGCCATGAAAGAGTTCACAGAGAGAGGAGGAGAGGCAGAGAGAGCGAGGTCTTCCATCCGCTGGTTCACTCCCCAATTGGCCGCAATGGCTGGAGCTGCACCAATCCGAAGCCAGGAGCCAGGAGCTTCTTCCAGGTCTCCCATGTGGGTGCAGGGGCCCAAGGACTTGGGCCATCCTCCACTGCTTTCCCAGGCCATAGCAGAAGCCAGATCGGAAGTGGAACAGCTGGGACTTGAACCGGTGCCCATATGGGATGACGGCATTGCAGGCGGCAGTTTTACCTGCTACCACAGCGCCAGCCCCAGTCTTCTCCCTTTCTTTCTTTCTTTGAGGGGAGAGACCACCACTGGCATGAGACACATCACCACACATCGTGGTGCGTGCCTGATGGCTTCCTCACCACAAATGTCCCCGAGTGGAGCAGCCGGTGCCAGGCCATCCTGCTGGTGAGGCTAAGGGGCAAGTGGCCAAGGCACCCTGGGGCTGGAGCACGCACCGAGGGCTCTACTATCGACTCCAGGGAGCAGCGATTCCTCCTCTCACCTCCGCGGTCCACTGGCATCTCCTCCCCAGGGTGTAGGTGAGTCTTTCTGAGGAACAGAGATGAGCCCACCGGCTGGGGAAACTGTGGAACCCGACGTGAGGACCCCTCTGCGGGGCTGTGACTGTTGGACGGGCGGAGAGAAATGATTTCTAATCTCCATATTATCTGTCTTCTCGCAGAGGTCTCCACAATGAAAACGCACAGACACGGGCCGGTGCTGTGGCTCACTAGGCTAATCTTCTGCCTGTGGCACCGGCACACCGGGTTCTAGTCCCGGTCGGCACCTGGATTCTGTCCTAGTTGCTCCTCTTCCAGGCCAACTCTCTGCTGTGGCCCAGGAAGGCAGTGGAGGATGGCCCAAGTGCTTGGGCCCTGTACCCACATGGGAGACCAGGAGGAAGCACCTGGCTCCTGGCTTCGGATAGGCACAGCATGCCAGCCGTAACAGCCACTTGGGGGTTGAACCAACGGAAAGAAGACCTTTCTCTCTGTCTATGTCTAATTCTGCCTGTCAAAAAAAAAAAAAAAATACACAGACAACTTGGTAGAAGAAGGTTCCTCTCCTCTAGTGGTATTCTTTGAGGATCAAGAAAGACGTAACGGGGGCCGGCACTGTGGCACAGCAGGTTAAGGCCCCAGCTTGCAACACCAGTATCCCCGGTTCTAGTCCCAGCTGCTCTTCTTCTGGTCTAGCTCTCTGCTGTGGCCTGGGAGAACAGTGGAGGATGGCCCAAGTCCGTGGGCTCCTGTGTCCGCGTTGGGGGCCTGGAGGAAGCTCCTGGCTTCAGATCAGCTTAGCTCTGGCTGTTGGCAGTCATTTCGGGAGTGGGCCAGTGGACTGGAAGTCTTCTCTCTGGCTGTACCTTTCTCTAACTCTGTCTTTCAAATAAATAAAATAATTCTTAAAAAAAAAAAAAAAGATGTACCTGTAGCCAGTGCTGTGATGCAGCAGGTTAAGCCACTGCCTGCGGTACCAGCATCCCACACGAGTGCCACTTGAGGCCAGGCTGCTCCACACCCAATCCTGCTCCCTACGGCCTGGGAAAGCAGTGGAGGATGGCTCAAGTGCTTGGGCCCCTGCACCCACGTGGGAGACCCGGATGGAGTTCCAGACTCCTGGCTCCAGCCCGGCCCATGTGACCATTTGGGGAGTGAATGAGCAGATGACCTCTGTAACTCTGCCTTTCAAGTAAATAAATCTTTAGGAAACAGCCAAAAAAACAATTGTGATATAGGTAACTAACACTGCAAAGTGGGTCCTTGGTGCAGCACCTGGCTCTGGGCAGACACACTATCTCCCTTCCCTGCCCTTCACAGAATCAGAAACTGAGCACCACAGACAGCAAAGCTCTTGCCCAGGACCCCAGAGCTAAGCGGCGGCACAGCCAGGTGTGTGGGGCCCACAGGTTCAGCACACACTGCACACCTGTCCCAGTCACCTCCAGCCTGACCCCATCACCTACAGTGAGAAGCAGCTACCAATGTCGCGTGCGCTGTCCTAAGCCTCCCCTGGGTCACTGCTGAACAAAACCAACACCAGCCACGCTCCCCAAGTCCTCCAGTAGGATGAGGGTAGCAGCACCCGCCTCCCAGGGGACCTGGCCACGGATGCCCCTTCTCACCCACCCCTGCATGCACTGAACCTGCAGGCAGTTTCCAGGGCACGGATACAGAACTCAGTGGAGACATCCAAGGGCTACTTCCGCTCCAAAGGGAAACCCCCCCAGGACAGTGATGCTAAAGAATGGCCCTAGTGACCATGGGCCCCTGCTGCCACCTTACTGGCCACCAAGCAGGGGAGCGAGCAAGTGTACTCGAGGAAGCCGCTGGGGCTCCCAGAGGGAACATTCAGGGCCCAAGAGCGCAGAGAGGGGTTTATGCTTCATCAGAGTGTTGGCCACCACCTCATCTAAAAAGTCAAGTACGGGGGCCGCTGTTGTGCGCAGCAGGTAAAGCCACAGCCTGCAATGCCTGAACCCCACGTGGGCACCAGTTTGTGTCCCAGCTGGTCCACTTCCAATCCAGCTCCCTGCTGGTGGCCTGGGAAAAGCGTGGAAGATGGCCCAAGTGTTGGGCCCCGCCACGCCTGCGGGCGACCCTGATGCAGCTCCAGGCTCCAGCCTGGCCCAGCCCCCGCTGCTGCAGGGAGTGAACCAGCACACGGACGATCGCTCTGTCTCTTTCTCTCACTCTTTCAAGTAAACAAACAATTCTTGAAAATTAAGTGTAGGCCATGAAAGAAACTTGAGAGAACACAGTGAGTGTCCCTCACCCCCCCTCCAGCACTGTTAGCATTTTCATTATTTCCTTATCCACCGGTGGTTTTCTACTGTGTCTTTTCTACTTTACATCATAAAGTAAGCATTTCGCGAGACGCTCTCAAGAGCGCTGAGTGCCACCTAACTCACTCACTCCCTGATTTGGGGCTACTCTGGCGACTTCTGATGATTTTACGCACACTCACAATTTCTCCCCAAGGAGATTCCCTTCCGGGAGCTGGCCAAGCACCACGGTGTCACAGGGGTTCCTGTCCGTGTGCACCTGCACGTGCGGGTCTCGGGGAGCCAACCTGAGAGTTCTGTGTTGTAATGACGGCAGGTCCTCACATTCCGCCTTTCCCACCGTCCAGTGCCTCTCAAGTGACTCACTTTGCACCTTCAGCCACAGCTGTGCGGTGAGGAGACCCAGCGACACAGCAAAGCTACGCGTTTCACTCTGGTTTCATGGCACGAGTACTTTTAGGATAACGTATCACACTCCTGCTCTCCAAATTCCAATCCCGAACCCTTCGGATCTATCTGCAGTCACTGTTCTGAGACTCCGAGGATCCGAGCCTGGGGTCAAGCGCGGGGCCACGCGTGTGCGTGCCCCTCGCTGCAGCTGACGCAGGATTCCAGAAGATGGTGATGGGCGCGTTCTCGGCACGGGGCCTGGCCACAGCCAGCCCTCAGGCCACAGGGCCGGAGCTTATTTTTGGATTGATTCACCCAGGCACATAAATGATGTCAACGGATTTTTCCATGACCTCAGAGATCATTTTCCAATACAGATGAGGAATCCGAAGGTGGAAAGGTTAAGTGACAAAGCTAATAACGGCAGAGCCGGTCCAGCTGGGTGTGTGGGTGTGTCTCCTCTCTTCTCTGATTACTCTAAGAAAAACTCCCTCCGGAGTCTGGAAGGCCAAGACACACTGCGCTCAGCCCGGCTGTGTGGCTCTCAGCCAGCTACGTGCCCTCTGTGTGCCCACTGCCCACCTGCAAAGGAGAACCAGTCAGAGTTCTCGCGTGTGAGCATAGAGAAGGGGGGCCACGCAAGCCCTCTGCACAGCGCTGATGTCTGGCAGTTTGCAGAACACGCACCCTAAGGCTTCTGCTTTGATTTTCCCATGGACACGCCCATCCCAACTCTCTATGAACAAACTCGGGCGCTCCACGGCTTCCTGTCTGAACCTCAACCAAGCCTGAGACCTGGAAGTGAGACAGCAAAGGAGGCCTCAACCTCCTCTCGGGGGCCCCCTCCAGAGCCCTAAGTGCCACCTCCCATTCCAAGGTGGGGCAAGAGGCAGGGCTGCCCAATGCAGCCTAGGCCCAGGGAGCCTCTTGTGGTTTTAGCCACAAGCCTGGCGAATTCTTCAGTGTTAGGGTGAACTGGGGCACCTCCCCCAGCACAGCAGCTCTCAGGGTGTGGTCCTCAGAGCGGACCAGGGGCTTGCAGGAACCAACAGGGCCTGCTGAGGTGGGACTCGGGGCCAATGGCTCTGGCCAGCGCCCTCCCTCCGCAGCCGCCTCATCTGCAGCGGGGGCCACAGCACCACCTCACAGGTGCACCTCAACAGTCAAGGGAAAGGCTGCCCGGGCACAGCTCACAGCCCAGCGGGGGAGGGGCCACAGCACCATACAGGCACAGGTCTGCTCTAGACAAAACGCTGGCCCTTCCTGGCCCACACATCCTGGGTATTGTGAGTTGCAAATCTGACACAAACGAGTCCCTTAAAAGCCCTGGCTGTCAGCTGGCCCCTTTCCAATGCAGGCGAACTGCACCGCATGCCAGTGACACACACTTGACACCTGCCCAGGAAGCCGCAGTGGCTTCGAGGTGAACGGACCAAACATCGAAAGAGGAATCAACACCAAACCCTCCCGAAGAGTAGCCGTGAAAGAACACTTCCCAACTCACAGCACCTGGAGCCAGAACCAGGCAACGGCATCACGAGAGACTGCACAGATACAGACGCCAAACCCCCAACAAAATGCCAGAACACCAAACCCACAGCAGACAGACAGCTGCATTCCATGGGCAAGGAGGGCTTATCCAAGGAGTGCAAAGTTGGTTCTGGGGCCTGTGTTGTGGCAGAGTGGGTTAAGCCGCCACTGGCAGCACCAGCATCCCATATGGGCACCAGTCTGAGTCCTGGCTGTGCCACTTCCAATCCAGCTCCCTGCTAATGTGCCTGAGAAGGCACTGAAAGACGGCCAAGTACTTGGGCATCTGCACCCACATGGGTGACCTGGAGGAAGCACCTCGCTCCTGGCTTCAGTTTGGCCTACCTCTGGCCATTGCAGCCAATTGGGGAGTAAGCCAGCAGATGGAAGACCTCTCTCTCTGTCTCTCCCTCTCTCTCCCCCTGTAATTCTACCTTTCAAATAAAAAAAAAAAAGTTGATTCTGGATCCAAAAAATCAATCCACATTACTGCGCCATATTAATAAAGAGACATCGCCAGAGACGGAGAAGACGTGACGGGATCCAACAGCACTCCATGGTGAAAACACTCAACCAACTAGGAGTGAGAGGAAGAAACCGCTCCCAACCTGATGAGGGGCTTCTACGAGACACCCACAGCCAACATCGCGCCCAGTGGTGAGAGCCCGAACACTTTCCCCCGAAGGCCAGGGCGACAAGGAAGTCTGCTCGCAGACACTGCTCACCCGGCACTCGACCGCAGGACCATTCAACGGTGGAGCCGGCGTTTGGCACCATGGTTCTCCACCACCTGGGACACCCACGTCCCATGTCAGTGTCTGGCCTGCATCTCGGCTCTGCTCCCAACTCCAGCTCCCTGCTAATGCATCCCTGGGAGGCAGCAGGCGACGGCTCAGGTATCTGGGCCCCTGGCACCCACGTGGGAGACCCAGACTGGGTTCCAGGCCCAGTCCTGACTGCTGCAGACGTCTAGGGAGTGAGCCAGCGCATGGGAGATCTGCCACCTCTCTGCCTTCTGAATAAATAAATATTTTTACAAGTTTTTCAAAATACAAGTTTCCCACGACCTTTTTGAAGATTCTTCGTGTGCATGGATTTCAAACATTTTTGCAGCAAAATATACTTCTTTAATTCTATTTTCCATGAATTTGCAAAGTATTCTCATATATTCAATGGACTATTACTCCGGTTTTAAAAGGATGAAAATTCTGACAAACGCTGTAGCAGAGTTGAACCTCAGGTCACTCCACTCTGTTAAACAGGCGGCCTCAGCGCCAAGTACCAGGGACTGTGCCGAGGCGAAGCACCACTGGTGAGGCCGGCACGAGCGGCTCGAGGCCCGGCTGCTCCGCTTCCAGCCAGCTCCCTGCTGGGCTGACACTGAGGGGTGGTGGGGTGCCGTGCACTGGGGCTCTGTGGGCAGTATTCCGAGTCAGAAAACGCTGGGCGTCTTGTCACATATCAGCTCTGCTCCTGCGAGGCTAAAGGTCTTGAAAAAGGTCCACAAACTCTCTGAGCTTCAGTCTTCCCGCACGTGGAATGGGAATAATAATAGCATTTGCTTCCTAGGTTGTTCTGGAGGTTAAATGAGATACTGCATGGGCTGTGTACATGTGGCCATTGCTTTCATTTTGGTGTGACCATGTCACAGTTGGATGCAGGGCAGAGGACAAGGTCCTGCTGTGGCCTGGGAACGCAGTGGAGGACGGCCCAAGTGCTGGGGCCTCTACCAGTGGGTGAAAGATATCTCTCTCTCTCTCTCACTCCCCCCCACCTTTTCTCTATCCCTCTGCCTTTCAAATAAATCAATAAATCTCCCTTCCTCTCTCTCTCTCTCTCCCTCTCTTTCTCTCTCTCTCTCTCTCTCTCTCTCTCTCTCTCACACACACACACACACACACACGCAGCTCCTTGCAGGCCAGGCTGAGGTCGCGAGACCAGGACTCGCAGCACCGCAGTTCAGTCCTTGGCCGCGGCCTCCTCACAGCGCGATGGAATTACTGCTCTCCCCAGCTCACAGGCTAACAAGCTGACACTTGGATGTGAGACTCAGAGAAGTTAAGGAACTTATCAGAAGTCACACAGCCCATACACAGCAGAACTGGGAATCGAACACAGGAGCGCTTACTGGGTCGTCTTGCCCCGGGCTGCCCTCAGCCAGGAAGGCATCACAAAGGTGGAGAACTCTGGCCTTGGTGCCATGGGGCGGCGCTGTCATGTCTGGCGAGCAGGGAAACTTGGCCTCCGGACTCTAACAGGTGACAGCAGTGACCCTCAGAAAGGTGAAGCAGGCTCTCGCCAGGTCACAGAGCAAGTAAGTAGTGGAGCAGGATTTGAACCTGGGTTGAGGGTGCCAGTCTTCATTCTTCCCACACGAGACATCAGACACTTCCCCACCTCATTAAAGCAACGGCGCAAATGTTTTAAAAAAGACGAAAAATCCATCCCTGAATAGCCCACCTAGGTTTCTTTCTTCTAAGCCACCATCGGTAAGTCACAAAGAAACACCAAGCGGCTGTCCAGAGTGGCTGTGGGGCAGGCAGCTGCCAAGGGCAGGCCCTGGGCTGCCTGCTCTCTGTGCGGCAGCTCGTCGGCTCCAAGATTCCTGGAAACAGAGCCCTCATGCTCCCCACCCCACCCCCACTAGAGAGGAAGAAAAACTGTCCCTGGGAAAACCAAGCAAGCCCCCAAGGTCAAGGCTGCGAGTTGTCGTGCGCCCCAGCGTCTGCGGGGGCACTGAACTTCTCAAGGGCAGCAGCTGAGGCCGTCGGCCTCCAGGTCCCCAGGGCCCAGCCCCGTGTGCTGAACACAGCGGTTTCTGCATCCAGGAATAGACACCTGCTTCGATCCCTGCTCTGCCGACTCAGGCTGACACACGGACCCCGCACTGCCAGTGCCTGCGTCAGCATCTGCCTT
This sequence comes from Oryctolagus cuniculus, assembly GCF_964237555.1. NCBI lineage: Eukaryota > Metazoa > Chordata > Mammalia > Lagomorpha > Leporidae > Oryctolagus > Oryctolagus cuniculus. Next base: position 3,682,523 of record NC_091433.1, on the reverse strand, counting down.
CCTCCCTGAAACACAGACGCCCCCACCCTGGGCTGCAGAAAACCGTCCTGACGCCGCGTACGCATGGGAAGCAAGGTCTTTAAAAAGCACTTTTAAAAGCGCAGGCCTTGACCATCGCAGAAAGAAGACAACAGAGGCGATTCGGCCACACCCCAGGCCCCCGCTCCTTCCCTGAGCAACACACCAACAACCTCTCCAGTGGGAAGACTCCCGGCTCCACCCTGAAGCAGGCTGCCCTTCCCTGTGCTCAGGTGACACACTCACAGCCCTGTGGTGTCTCCCATCCACCAGGGGTGACGAGCTGGGGAAGCCTGTTTGGGGACAGCCACTCTGAGCACTGACTTTATTTGACCTCATCCAGTTCCATCCACTGTCTCCAGGCCTTGGCCTGAGTACTTTGGCCTGGCACACAAGGCCTTCCACCATTTGGCCCAGACCTTGTCCTCTGCCCTGCATCCAACTGTGACATGGTCACACCAAAAGTGAAAGCAATGGCCACATGTACACAGCCCATGCAGTATCTCATTTAACCTCCAGAACAACCTAGGAAGCAGGTGCTATTATTCTTCCCATTCCACGTGCGGGAAGACTGAAGCTCAGAGTTTGTGGACCTTCTCAAGACCTTTAGCCTCGCAGGAGCAGAGCTGAGACCAGCGACACGACGCCCAGCGTGTTCTGACTCGGAATACCGCCCACAGAGCCCCAGTGACGGCACCCCACCACCCCTCAGTGTCACCAGGACCTCCCACCTGGCTGAGTCATCCTCGCAGTGCCGTGCCTGTCACATCTGCGCCCGGCCCTCAGTGCTTCCGGGTACGGTCATCTGTCCTGTCTGCCATCCCATCCCGTCCCATCCCGAGTCCTCTGGAGGCCAGACCTCGGCACCTCCGCCTTAAAGCTGCCTCACTGAATAACCACATCCAGCTCATGGTGCTGTCAAGAGCGAAGTGGGAGAGTGGACGGCAAAGCAGCACAGCGCTGGGCGTGACACCCCTGCCGCCATCACCATGACTGCTGTGACTTGACAACCCTGGCAGGACTCTCCAGGACGCCTGGAACAGGTGAGCGAGGTGGTCTGGAACACCGGAATGAACGGTTTCTCCCACTGCCTGCTCTGACACCAGGCGTGGGCAGGTTTCCCCCGCACCCCAAGCAAGAAGTGCACGGTGGACCCCAGCTTGGCGTCCTCAAATTGAATTCGGTCTTGACGCTGCCCACCTGGACACAGCACCAGCTCCCACAGGTTGAGAGCTCGGTTCCCGAGACCTGCGTGTGCTTCTCGCAGCTCCGCTACGACCCTCAGGCACGACCAGGTCAGCACAGAGAAGGCAGGAGAGCCTCGCTGATGTTGAAGGATCCCACAGAGACTCAGCCCAAGACGTGCAGCAGGCGAAGGCACGGAGCCTCTGTGCCTGTCCAGGTACCACCGTCCAGGGGCCTCCCCCAGGGTCAGCTCCCCAGCGGCTCCCGAAACTGTCTTCTTGGGTTTCATAGAGGCCTCATCAGGTAGGCACTGCTGACCAACCACCTTCGGCCCCCTCCCCTTCCCAGGCATAAAAGGTGGGGGTGGGAGGGAGCTGAAAGCCCAACCCTCTCATCCCACCTTGGCCTTCCCTGTGCCGGCCCAACGCTGACAGCCCTCAGTCAAGTCCTCAGCACTGTCTGCAGAGTTCAAGCACACTCAGCAGTGCGTCCAGGAAATGGGCACATACAACCCGCCCTAAGTCGCTCACACCTACTCTCTTCCTCTCCGGGGGAAGCCGCGTTCTCTACGCCTGGGGCCCCAGCTCCCAGTCCCCAGCCTCAGCCCTGCCCTGCGGAGGAACGGCCTTGCAGTTCTGTACACTGGGAGCAGGAAGATGGGGCCGGGCATGGGAGGGCCCGGGGCAGGACATGAGAAGCGCCCCTGACCCTGAGCCTAGGAAGGCTGCCGTGACCTTTGAACCTTGGCATTTCAACTCTGCTTCGTGGATCTGGATCCGTACACAACTTCACTCCTGCACCAGGAGGTCTTCAAAGTGCTTTGATAGAAGTGAGCATCCCTAGCAAGTTCACACAGACCCACGCCTAACCGCCCACCTGCTGACCTGAGGCCAGTCTTTCCTGTAACAAGCCCCACCTGCCTGTCCACTGCACAGGCCACCGCCTGCAAACCCAGCTCCTCCTAGAGTCTCCTGGCACCTGCTCCCCACTCCAAAGCACCCCGATTCCTGCCCAGAGAGCCCGCCATCCCCGCCCAGCCGGCCTCGGCTGCAGAGGTCTCCCGATGACCCGGGCTTGGTCCCAGGGCAGACTGGAGTCTGGGCTTGCGGGAAGCCCGTTCTCTCAGCTCCCTGAGAGGCCCTGGCCCTCCCTAGGCTCAGTCTCAGTCTCTGAAAGACAGGGATTTGCCCAGGACGGTGTTCCCAAGCCACAGGCCCCCAGTCACTGCTGAGATTTCTGTGCAAAATGCGTACAACGTGCAGCTGCTTCCAACATCAGCTTTACTGGGGCGCAGGCCCACAGGAGTGTGCAGATTGCAGTTTTAGCAGTAGACACGGAGTGTTTCTGAGAACACCGCAAAGTTCCTGTAGGCCCCTTTGCAACTTCCTTTATTTGTCTGATATTTGTCTTTAAAATTGCTTCTAAAAAAGCACATACCACTTCAGCCTTACTCTAAACAAAGGTATCCACAAAACCCTAATTGCTAGCCACAGTTTCCCCAACACATGCTAACACATTACTAAAAGAAAGCATACTTGTACGCACACCATCTAAAATCCTCTGTATCGAGAGACACGCATTCTTGTCTCGAGTGGGTAGGAAGCCTGAATTAGAATATAACTTTACTGGGGCCAGCGCTGTGGCCCAGCAGGGAAAGCCGCTGCCTGCAATGCTGGCATCCCGGACAGGCACCAGTTCCAGTCCCGGCTGCTCCACTTCTGATCCAGCTCCCTGCTACTGGCCTGGGAAAAGCAGAAGATGGCTCAAGTGCTTGGGCCCTGGTATCCACGCGGGAGACCAGGAAGACGCTCCTGGCTCCTGGCTCCTGACTCTGGACTGGCCCAGCCCTGGCTGTTGTGGCCATCTGGGAAGTGAACAGCGAATCAACAATCTCTCCCTTTGTGTCTCTCCCTCTCTCTCTGTAACTCTGACTTTCAAATAAATAAATCTGTATATTTTGGTGTAAAAGCAATTTTGCGGGTGAGCACTGTGGTGAGCAGGCTGCCACCTGGGCGCAGTGCCCCCATCGCACATCAGAGTGCTGCTGCAAGTCCCAGTCGCCCTGCACTGCTGCCCCACCTCTGCCAATGGCCCTGGGAAGCAGCAGGCTATGCTCAGGTACTTGGGCTCTTGCCACCCATGTGGAAGAGCCCGATGGAGCTCCTGGCTCCTGATTATGGCCTAGGCCAACCCCAGCTGTTGGGGGCTCTGGGGAGTGGACCAGCAGAACACCTCTCCCCCACCCCACCTCCCCGTCACTCTGCCTTTCCAATAAATAAGTCTCTTCTTTTTATTTTTATTTATTTTTTTTTTTGACAGGCAGAGTGGACAGTGAAAGAGACAGAGAGAAAGGTCTTCCTTTTCTGTTGGTTCACCCCACAATGGCCGCTGCAGCCAGCGCACCGCACTGATCCGAAGCCAGGAGCCAGGTGCTTCCCCTGGTCTCCCATGCGGGTGCAGGGCCCAAGCACTTGGGCCATCCTCCACTGCACTCCCGGGCCACAGCAGAGCTGGCCTGGAAGAGGAGCAACTGGGACAGAATTCGGCGCCCCGACCGGGACTAGAACTTGGGGTGCCGGCACCGCAAGGTGGAGGATTAGCCTATTGAGCCGCGGCGCTGGCCCATAAGTCTCTTCTAAAAGCTGGAACCCACATGGTGTCCTACTCCTCCTTCCCTGTGCTGTGCTGGGAGGGGCCTCACACACACAGCAGAGGAGCCGAGCGCCGTGTGAAGCCCCGTACAGCCCCAACAGCCCGGGTCACCACCTTCCGGATGACAAAGCCTTGCACACAGCCGGTGCTTCTCCAACACTGGCTGCCAGCCAGCGGGAGAGCTCAAAGCCCATCTCTGTAGCCCCCTAGGCCGTCTCTGCCTGGCCAAGTGCTGCCAGCCGCAGTGAGACTTTGTGCAGAGTTGACAGGCAGGTGGGAGACTCGGGTCTGCAGCAGAGCCCACATGGGGAGGAGCAGGGGAGGCAGCAGACAGAAATCCACAGAAGTCCCAAGAGTGGCATCTGGGAAAGCTGTCCCCAGTCCTCAGTATGCTGTTCACACATGGTCTATTACGTTGTTTTAATAAATCCGTCATTTTCACATAAAAACCACTGCAAAAAAAAAAAAAAAAAAAGCGCTCTCGGATGTCAACTCTGCACGCCCACAAAGGACTTGCCCCAAACAGTGAGAAGAGCCCAGTCCCTTCCAAGCAGTGAAAGCACAGAACCTCCTGGGCCCCAGTCAGCCAAGGCATCTGTGGGATGATGCTAGAAGGAGACACCACTGAAGAGGCCGACGCAGACTTCTGGGACAACTTCCAGTCCCTGCACTGCATGCAGGGGCCACTGCACCCCACCCCAGGACACCCCGTTACCAACAGCTATCATCTAACCCCTCCAGACAACCCTCCCAGCCATACAAACCTCTGCCCCTGCTGACCACACCTAGCCACGCCCGTCGCCTCTGCCCACATGTCAGCCAGACAGCCCTTCCTGCCTTCCCCCTGGAAAACTCCTACTCACTCCTCAAAGGCCCATCCCCTCCCGGGGAAGTCTCCCAGCACAGAGCACACAGGGACTGGGCCGAGCCGGGGTGCAACCAGGTTCTAAGGGGCCTCCCTCCTGATCTGTGTGGAAAGGAACTGGCAGCCCAGCCCCTCGCAGGTGGTGGGAGCAGAGACAGACCCCCAGACCAGGGCAGCAGGAAGGGATCTGTGGGGACACTGTGCAGCGCGCAGTGAACCTGGATCTGGGACAACAAAGCCAATTCTGTGGCATCAAAGGCCAATGACCGCTTGCAGATTACACCCACGATTCCCCTCCAGGGACCCAGGAGGCCTGCAACCGACCACCGCAGCTCCCAGGGCCGGGCCCTGCCCACGGCAGCTCTGTTGGAAGCACCTTACACTACACCCTCACGCCAGCCCTGGGAAGTTGGCTCCAACCACTACCATCCCATTTCAGAGATGAAAAAAAAATTAAGGGAAGGTCAAGGAGCTTGCTCCAAAGCTCACAACCCTCAGTGGTGTTCAAATCCAGGCGGCCTGGCACCGAGGCCGGCTGTGGGGGCTGCAGGAACTACAGCACCCCCCACCTCACACTGAAAACCACCCAATTCACCCTGCAGACCAGGGAGCACTCGGTGACAGGGAGCTCACCCACGTGCTGGCCCCCGGGGCGGGGGGGGGGGGGAGAAACCAACAAAATTCTGCTAAACAGCCAGCAACCCAAAGTACCACGGAACACTCGTGCAACGGGTCATCACGCCACTCCAGCTGGAGCTCGGCCAGCTCCCATCCTGGTCCAAGTCGGCATCTGTGGGGAGCAACCCGGACTGGACTGAGTTACTGGAATTAAGACTTATTCTATGCATCTGCTCTCCCACAATATGGCGCTGGGAGAGGAGTAAAAACAGCTCCTACCCAGCTGCCTCTCACCAACTTGACAAGCTGCAGGACCTGCTCCTGATTGGAGGAGAGCAGTGTACTCGGCGTGTGGGCAGCCGAGTTAGGATTGGCGGAGGAGGACTATAAAGGAGGAGAGAGACGGCATGCACCAGGAACATCTATCTGAAGGAACACCTGTGCAGCCCCCGAGAGAGCCGGCCGGCGGTGTGCCGCTCCCCTGCGGAAGTGGGGAATGTGGCAGGGGGAACCGCCCTTCCACGGAGGTGGAAGGGACAGTAGCCAACCCGGGAAAAACCAGCAGCAAACCCTGGGAGGGCCGAGCAGACAAAAGAACAGCGCAGGGTCCTGTGTCGTTCCCCCACGAAGACGGGGAGCGACAGGCATCCCTGCGCCGACTGGGCTTGGTAAAATGCACTTCCCAGGCCCCGCCTTCGACCTAAGGCCTGGCAACACCTGGGGGCGGAGCCCGGCACGGAATGCCCCCACACACTCACGCTGGGAAGCGCGGTGGGGATGGATACCCACTGCCACAGAACGAGTCGGCTCCTGAGCACTTTGCCCCACGAAGGGGTCCCCGCGCCCACCCTCGACACGAAACGTCTGCTGACTGAACAGACCAGTCCAGGAAGCACTCCGCAGTGACCGGCGGGTGTCTGTAAGCAGCCGACTCGTCCCAGTGTGCTTGGGAACACCGGGGCACCCTCTCCCCCTGCTGCGCCCAGCACAGGGCCATGTGGCAGCACAGAGCCCGCCCTCGGCAGCCGCCCACCAACCGAAGAATGAAAGAATCGCTGCGCCGCACGGGTCCTGGGATGTGCACTCTGCAACCAGGACGCATCTCACACCCAGTGTCCTGCCCTCGTCTAACTGGCAGCGTCCTCCACCTTTCGCTGCATCTCCCAAGAGGTGGCGTCTTGGATGTCACAAAACACAGCACCTACCAGAGTCCACATTTCTGATTTAAAGACCTAAATCAGACGTCCCCGCAGCTAACATATTGTCAGGTACTCTTGTTCTTAGGATCCGCAAGGGGGGAAAAAAAGCCAGGGCCATTAGTGGTGAGCCTTCAGCCTCGGGCTCAGCTGCCGAGATGCAAATGGAACGCGTGCACCTGTCTGCGCCTGGGCCGCAGCGGGCGGACAGGAAGGGTCAGCGCAGGCCCCACCCGGGCTGGATCCCTCTGGCCCACCACGTGTGGCTGTTCAAGGCACCAAGAGGAACCTCAAAATGCTCGGAAACGTGGCGGTGGCTGCATAAATCCAGGCAACTCCTGATATGCAGGAAGCCACAAAGGCACCCACGTAGGAATGCTCAAGGTTTCAAGCAAAACCTCTGCACGCACTTTTCAGAATTTACCTTTTTTGACTGAAGTCGAACATTTTCCCAATCTTTTCATGAGCCAGTGGTGTAGACCACCGCAGCGATTAGGAGCCGGGGTATGGAGGCCAGAATTCCAGCTCGGCCGCCTCCCCCAGCAGCCTCGGCCGCCTGCGTGTGAGCCGGGGCCAAGTGCGGGTTCACATTCCCTGTGCGGGTTCACATTCCCTGTGGGTGCCACCCGCCTTTCCGGAGGAGGCACCAGCCCAGAGCACCACACCAGCAGGGTCTGAGCAAGGGGCGCCAGGCCCCCGCCGCTGCGTGAGCTCTTTCTACGCTCATTCTATTCCCCCCGAGTGGCAAGCCAGCAACGCCTCTGCAGCTCAGAACTATCCGGGCCACGCCTCCAGGGCTGCAGCTACAGAAGCGAGCTGTGAGACACGGCAGGTGTCACCCCGTCCATGCGGGCGGCCCTGGTCACGTGACCCCACTTCTCTCCGCCTCCCTCCCCTACCTGGACAGTGAGGAGGGTGAGGTGAACCCTCCCAGAGTGGAGGACAGGTCAGCAACATCACACAAACTGCACGCACACATCCTGGCTCCGCCCTGTGGACACGCCCGACTCCTACCAGTGGTCATGAGCACTTGAAGGCCAAGAACCTTCCATTCGCAGGGACAGGAGCGGGGTGGGGGTGTCTGCCTGCTTCAGCTGGGTGAACACAAGCCCAGGAGGCTTTCTGGTGGATGCACAAAGGCCTTTGGGGGTCGAGGGTTTGGAGAGGCAGGCGACCTGCCACTCAGCTGGTGCCCAGTGCAGGGCGTGGCCAGACACAGTGGTGAGCCAACGTTGGAACCCAAGCAGAGGGTGTGGGATTGGGATTGGAGCCACAGTGCGGCCACGCTGAGGCAGACAGAAAGGATGAGGGGTTGAAGCGGGTGGACTGGTCACCCCCGTTAAGCCATCTGGGACCCTTCAGACAGCGGCCATCACCCCCCGGCAGGAAGTCCATCTTTTGGGCTTGGAAAAGAAAATATGGTTTAAAAACTTCAAACTGGACGTCTGTCCCTCTCTGTGGAGGTGGAAGCCAGGGCTGCTCCAGGGCCAGGAGTCAGAAGAGGAAGTCCACGGGCGGATGCGAGGACGTCCACAGCTACGTCAGAGGCACAAGCTGGACAGGCAACAGCTGACCCACAGACAGATCAAGCCAGACGCCCACCCAGATCCCCACAGCAAAACAGGTGCATCACAGACGTAAATAAGACCAGAAAACCACAAATCAACTAAAATCAAACACCGGAAACCCGCAGGGAGGAGACAGGTCCGAGCACGCGCGCGACACAGAAAGCATGGACCTCTGCCCAGCAGAAGCGTGGGGGGGAGAACGCCAGGCCACACGCACGTCACCCCAGCGTGGCCCGGGCCAGCCGCCCTCATGGATCCAGTGCAAGCACCACGCCAGCAGAAAAATGAGTAACAGTAAGGAAGGAAGTTTTCCAAAGAACTGCAGACGGCCCTGTGCAGACAGCAGCATGTCCCAGTCTCACGGGGACCAGAAACCTGAGGCCTGGGCTGAGGGTGCTCCGCGGGCAGAGTTAAATACGCATGGTCGGCGACGTCCTGGGAAGAGCTGGCCCCGTGTCCGGGGTGGGTGCAGACGGCACAGGCTTCCTGGGGAGCTGCTTGGCAGTCTCTGAAAGCCGTGAGGTCGGACTGGGTTTTCTCGGTAGGTTCCCTCCTAGGATCCATCCAAAGAGGACGCACAAAGGCGGGCGGCGAGGGACTGGGTACGTAAATGGTGAATGGGAAGTGTGGAGGCCAAGGACGCCACTCATCACACCTGCTGTTTGAAAAGTGGACGGCAGACAGGGGCACCCCCTTTCTCAGGGGGAAAGATCCACACGAGACACCCAGCGACAGTGCAGCCCTATCAGTAGGAAACAAAGAGAGTGACACCCGTGTGGCGGCAGAGAAAGGGGACGGCTTGAGGGTCCTCAGAAGGGAGGCGGAGCACTCATCAGAGAGCAGGGAAGAAAGAGCAATGGGAGCGGAGTGGGGGAGGGCGGGGGCCAGCCAAGAGCACCGAGAAACTGGGTCAGAGGGAGCAACGGCCCCGGGAGGTCAAAGCCACGATGAGCTACAAGCAACGGGGTTCTAGAGTCCCCTGGAGCCGCTGGATAGGGGCACTGCCAAAAGCAATGGCTTGCTTGCCTGTACGCTAGCAACCTCCAATTAGCGGGGAACTCTGAAAGGTGATCCCACTTACAGGCAGGTCAAAAGGAGCCAGGAACAAACTGCACGGAATGTTCAGGAGAGAGAAGACAATGGAACTTCTTTGTGAAGGAAACAGAAGAAACTGAAGCGACAGCCACACGGCGCTGCCCCGAGCCCAGGCCCCCCTTCTCTCTGCACCTGTGCCCCACCCCCCAGCCCTGGGACCTCGTTCCCACTGTCCCCACACCTGCCTCCCGCATCCCGGCCCCTCCAGCGCCCCCTGTCAACATCCCTCAGTCAATACAACCAGAAGACTTCCCTCTGCCCCCACCCTGCGGCCCTCAGCCCCCCGCCCAGTGCTTCCAGGCTGCCTCCTCCTGCCGTGGGAGAGTTGGGGCTGCCTCTTCGCACCCCTGCTGGCTACCGCCACACCGAATCCACAGGCCTCCCCACGTGCAGGCCCCGTGCTGGAGCACGCCAGCCCCAACATCTCATTCAGCCACTGACTGGGGAGACAGCGACTTTGCCCTCATTCTTTGTACAAACAGATGCCCAAGAAACTAAGGGATCAAGGCACGCACACCACCTAGGCATGGCTAACCCAGCACCCACGCTCTTCCCAGTGCAGTGGCCCTGCGCGCGGTGGGCGGGGTGTCTGCCAACGGAAGTCCCCAGGGACCATCAGAGCCCCCAGCAGAGGCAGACGCGGCCTTGGCAAGCGGGGACCCACCTGACCGAGCATCGCGCCCTCACGGGGCCCAGTAGCAGCAACACGATTGCTGGGTGCAAGGCAGGGAGGCTCCGCAGTGCAATGGTGCTGTCGGCCTCCATTCAGAAGGACTCCCCTGGGGGCAGGCGTCTGACATAAGACACCCACGGAGAGCCCGGCTCTGATCCTCGGCCCTGGCCCAGGAGCCCAGCGTCCTGCTAACACAGCCCCTGAGAGGCAGGAGCGCCGGCCCAGTGACTGTGTCCCCACCAATCACTTGGGAGACCTGGGCTGCATTCCTGACTCCCACCTCAGCCCCAGGCCAGCCCTGGCTGCAGCAGGCATCTGTGGAGGGAACTAGCGTATGGGAATCTGTCTGTCTCTCTCTCTCTCTGCCTCTCAAATCGTTTTTTAAAAAGCTCCCTCTGGGGGGCCAGCGTGGTGGCGTAGTAGGCCACAACATACTGGGCTTCTGCCTCCAGCACCAGCACCCCAGTTTGTGTCCTGGCTGCTCCTCTTCCAATCCAGCTCCCTGCTACAGCCTGGGAAAGCAGTGGAAGACGGCCCAGCTCCTTGGGTCCCTGCACCCACATGGGAGACCTGGAAGAAGCTCCTGGCTCCTGGCTTCGGATCGACCCAGCTCCAACTGTTGCAGCCATCTAGGGAGTGAACTGGCAGATAGAAGACCTTTCTCTCTGTCTCTCTCTGTGTCTGTAACTCTACCTCTCAAATAAACAACAACAACAAAAATCTTTTAAAAAATAAATAAATAAATAAAGGTTCCCCCTGGCCACCAGGTGGGCTGGTCACCAGGGGGGAAAGGTGGAAGCAGGAAGGGCTGTCGCGCTGCCCAGGCCAGAGGATGCCACCCCCAGTGGGCAGGCTGAGGGGCACAGGGGAGGGGTCTGGTGAGACAGCATCATTGCCAGCAAACACCTGCAAGGTCCTCTGAGATCTACACCCCTCTGCCTCAGACCACATGTCGTCCTGCTCTGGTCCACTCCTCCCAGCCACACTCCTGCGACCCCTCAAGCCAACCAACACTCCTGCCACAGGGCCTCTGCACAAGCCACTAGCACTTCCTGGAACTTGGTCCCCTCCACCCCTCACTTCCTTCAGGCTTCCAGTCAAACCCAGCCAGAGTGACACTTCCTCTGGAACTCGGCAGCACCTCCAGCACCACACGCTGGCTGGACGTGTACGCCCCTGGAGCTCCCCGAGGGCAGGGGCCAGGTCCTCCAGGACCAACAGGAGACACAGAGATGGAGATGCACGAGGGGCACCTACCAGGGGTAGGAGGCCACCTGCAGCTTGGAGACCCCAGGATGCCAAGAACGTGGCTCAGTCAAGACCCAAGGCCTCGGAAGCAGGGAAGCCAATGGTGTAACTCCCGTCCCAGGCCAAAGGCCCGAGGGTATGGAGGGCGTGGTGGGGGACAGGGCAGCGGTGTGCATCCTGGTCCAAGGTCAGAGAGCCAGGAGCCCTGATGTCCAAGGGCAGGAGGAGGGGGGAGGGACACTTTGCTGCCCTTTTTCGGCTGTTTGGGCGCAGCTGGTGGGGTGCTGCCTGCACACCCAGGCACATCGTCCCCACTCAGCCCAGCGACTCCCCCTCACAAACACCCCAGACTAACGCCCTCCCGGCTCGCCGCTTCTCCGTCAGCCAGCCAGGCTGACACCCAGAGCCAGCCCTGGGCCCAGCACACAGGAAGCGCCCGGTGCCAGGGGGGTCCTGCACAGCCAGAGCGTCTGCTCAGAGCAGGCCCTGCAGGCGAACTCCAGGCAGGGGCCCTGTCTTGGTGAAGGCATCCATCCAACGGGGAAGACCCCAGAGGGAGACAGGACCCTGGAGCTCTGAGAGTGCCCACGGGGTCACCAGGGCTGGGGCCCCAGGAGGGGCTCCTGGGGAAGGCGGCCCAGGGCTGTGCGTGAACCACAGGAGCCAGCCGGCTGGGGGCACGGGCTTGGGGGAGAGCCAGCTCTCATCGGAGACCAGTTCTGAGCACGCAGAGGAAATGCGTGTCTCTCCAGGCGTCCAGCTGGGATGCTTACCAACCGCTTCCTGCACGCCAGGCCTGCAGTGCCAGGAAGCCAGGGCCCCGAGCTATGCCCAAAGGGTGGGAGGGCCAGACGTAGCAGACAGCCCTCCACTGAGCAGACCCCAGGAGCGGGCTCTGAAAGGATGGGGCCTGGCCCAGGGTGGGGAAGGGCCAAGTCACCTGGATGAGGAGGTCCCCAAAGACCCTGACCAGCAAGAGCCACCTGCCACTCATCATGGCCTGACAGGCAGGGAGCAGGCTGGCCACACCCAGTGCAGACAGAGCCCAGTGAGGGCATCCAGAGCTGCAGGGGGCCGGGGCGGCTGGGAGCGCACGTAAAAGCAACCTGGCAGCTTCCTGCCTGCAAGGACATCGCCACTACGCCCTCCCACCCCGGGCCAGCCCAGCAGCCAGGCAATGCCTCACCGCGGCCACTGAGGCCACAGCCTCCCACACACGAGATGCCGGGGACTCTTGGCTCTGCTGTCTCCTCAAATCCAGCTCCCGGCCTGGCGTGACTTTCGACAGGAAGAAGCAGCCGTGCCCCCGGAGCCCTTGGCCGGGGTTCTGCAGTGCTCGGACGACTGGGCTCCCAGGAGGAGCACAGCGCCAGCCTCCTGGGGCTGCAGGAACAAACGACCACAGACACGGGGCTACAAACAGCACACAGGGCTTCTCTCACAGTTCTCAGGCCAGAAGTCAGAACGCTCACGTGTCTGCCAAAGTCAAGGTGCTTCTGGGCCCTTGCCCCCGCGGGCGGCCCCAGGGGAGACTCCTCCCTCACCACACCCAGCTGCAGGTGGCTGCTGGCATCCCTGGGCTGTGGGCGCACCGCTCTCCCCTCTGTTTCCACGCCACCTCGTCCTGGGTGCCCGCTGGATCACCCTCGGCCTCACTCTGGACAGCCGGAGCAAGCGCCAAGCCTCAAAATTCCCCAGCACACTCCTACCACATAAAGGAACATCCACACGCTCCACCAGATTGTGGACCTGTCTTTTGGAGGACCACCCACTGGAAATCAACCAACAGACAGGGCCCGCACACAGCACCTGCAGGGGGCGCTGCACACTCCCATCCGACGGCTGCAGGCCCTCCAGGTGAGCTGTGTGGGCTTGGGCAAGCGCCTGACCCTCTCTGTGCCTCAACTTCTTCGTCTGTAACAAGAGTCCCCACCCCAGGGCTCAGCAAGCATTGCACACAGTATTCCATATCCCGGGTCAAGCCCTTGGAGCCACAGCTGTCATCCGGGGGGGGGGGGGGGGATGAATCCTCGGGGCCCTCTCTCTTACACACACACACACACACACACGCACACACACACAGGCTGCTCCTCTGCAGGCCCTGTCTTCCATCCAGGCACCCAGGCCCAATGCTGTGCTTCCCCCACACAATCCCTTCCATCCTGCAGCCAGCCAGCCCCAAGCCCAGAATCTCCAGCCACCTCCCTACTCGCCGCTGGGCCCCCAATGTCTCCTCGCCCACCCTGAGACAGGCATCTTCTTACACAGCAACGGGACCCTGGAGCGGGTGAGGGACAGCAGCCGGGGCTGACACCACGGGCATACGACCTGCGCAGTCACCACAGCCCTGAGCTTGGAGGGGCCACGCCGCTGAGTGCTCTTCTGTCACCGTCTGGAAACTCGTACCCTGCTCGGAACAGGGCGCCTTAAAAACCGTGCCGTCGGTCCTGAGCGCTGCAGGCCTCCACGGGCTCGTGGGGCAGGCCCTGCGCTGCGGCGGCGCCCGCACCCTCTCACTCGCGCCTCGCCGGGAGGGTGTCGCCAGCCTCATTGCACATGTGTGGCCTGCCCCAGGGCGCGGGGCTACCCACACCTCTGGGGGTGTCTCACATGTCCTTGTGAGCACCTCCCCTGAGAACCAGGAGACGAGTGACTGTCCTGGCTCGGAGCCTGCAGCGGCGAGAGCTCAGACCCAGCTGGGCCCCTGGCACCCAGCGCCTTCGTCTCCCAGAGAGGGTGGCGCTGCGCCCGTGAAAAGAAGCCGACCGTCCACATCAGCCCTGGCAGCCTCCACAGACACACAGCCAGCAGATGAGACCTGCAGTCAAGAGGGACGTGCAAGCCACAGCCCGCTGGGGTAGGACCTCCCCCCCGCCCCCCGGCAGGAGGGCCGGACAGAAGGGCCCCTGCCATCGCGAGTGTCGGAGACGATGCCCAGAAGCTGGGCCCCTCGCGCACGGCCGGTGGGGACGAGAAACTCCGCAGCCACTTCCCGGAGCAGCTGTGATCCCGTCACTCCTCTGCTGAGCCCGGGACGCGAGGACTGTCACACTGACACAGGAACACGGGTGCTCACGGCAGCCGAAAAACGGAAACCACCCAAGTGTCCATCAGCCACAGAAAAGAAGCAAGCCGTGGGATGATGAATGTGTATTTTGTGGAATATCATACAGCCATCAAAAAGAACAAAGTCCTGATCTACACTACAACGTGGGTGAACTCTGATCGCATTTAGCCACATGAAGAAAGCCAGTTACCAAAGCTGACGCGTGAAATGATCCATTTGTGTTAACCGTCTGGGGTAGGGACAGCCAGGGGGACAGAAAGTGAGTGAGGTTTTCAGGAGAAGGAAGAGGGGTGGCTGCTAGTCGGTGAGGGTTGGGATTAGACAGCAGTAGGGGCATGCAGAGAATGCACACAGGTGCACCGGCACGGGTGGAGGGCGGGCCCACGGCTGGTCTCACGGTGAACTGCTTACTGAAGCTGTTTCTACAAACAAACACTATGTACTAGGGTAGACAGCGCTCCCCAAAACCACACCCTTCCCGGCAGCTCCGACCGCGCCATTACTTGGAAACAGAGTTTCTGCAGATGAGGCCACGCTGGGACAGGGCAGACCTGTGTCCTTCTAAGAGGGGACGGAGACACACAGAGGGCGGCGGGCCACGTGCCCACGGAGGCAGAGGTTGGTATGACACCCCACAGGCCGAGGAACCCTGGACCACCAACTACCACCAGCCGCTGGAAGAGAGGGGAAGAGGACTGCCCCGAGCCCTCGGAGGGCGCACAGCCCAGCCAGCACCCAGGCCTGACTGCGGGGCTCCGGGGCTGGAGAAGCACGCTGCTGCCGGCAGCCACCCGGCCTGCGGCACGTGGTCTCAGCGGCCTCAGCACACCCAACGTGTGCGTGTGCGCGTGTGTGCACATGTGTCTATGACTCGCTTTCACACCGACTCTCACCTGTCAGCAGAATCAGCCACACACAAAGCCTCGAGGCTGACAGGAGCCACGTCCTCGCCCGAGCCCGCCACGGGCAGCATGGCCATTCGGGGACACAGACATTCGGCCACAGCCTCAGAGCGCAGCCTTGGGGGTGGGGCAGCTCATGTAAGCTCTGTGTGCTCTCCGATGGGGGCCCCGTAACAAAATTACCCATCAGCGCGTCCAGCAAGGCAGGGCTACGGCTTCCCTGCCCCGCTTCACAGAGGAAGAAGGAGCCCGGAGAAGCTGCCCCGGGGACCAGCGGCCCCGCGGCCCTGCAGGAAAGCATGGGTGGGTGGCCTTCGGGTCTCCCTGACTACAAGGGGAGGCTAGGAGCGAGGGGCGGGAAGAACCGCTCCAGAGCGGCTGCAATGAGAATCATCTAGAAACCAAAAATTCTCCCTGCAGGCTCCGCCCATCCCAGTAACTGGGGCTCAGGTGGGAGGCAGGCCTGGCATTGTTTAAGCCCCACAGCTGACCCCAACGGACCGCCGACGCTGTGGCCCTCCATTCTGGGCACCTCCATTCCAGGTATGGCATCACGTGGAAGCTGGTCAGAAATACAGGACTTCCAGACCAATCCAGACTCACTGAACCTGAACCCGGGGCGGCCCAGCGGTCGGTGGTGACCGGACACAGGTTCACTGTGAGAACGGCGCGTCTGCAGGCCGGCCACTCAAAGTGGGCGTGCAGCCCAGCAGCCAGCGCCCCGGCACCCGGGACGAAGCAGGGCTCAGGCTCACCCGGACGCCCTGAGTCACCGCCAACCACAGCAGGGACAAGACCAGAGTCCTACTAAAGACGATGCGCGCTCCTCACAGCCACTCCGAGGGCAAGGCCGGGGCCACATGTGCCCGGCTCCAAGAGTCACACAGGGCCCGAGGGGAATGGGGAATAGGACGTGAGGTGGTACAGGGTGTGATTCTCGGACCACCTGGCAAGCTTGCAGACGCAACATGGGCGTCAGGGCTGAACCACAACCCCAGCAGGCACAGTGTGGCCCCTGCCGCTCGAGCCTCACCCGGATTACAGGGCTGGCACAACAGGTGCACAGACACACCCCGGAGCGTTTTAATTCTAAGTCTCACTGCTGCCACCATCGCCACCATTAGCCCACCTCATCACCTCCACCACAACCACCACTACCACATCATCACCACCGTCACCATCCCCTCCCCCACCCTCCCCTCCACCACCCCCATCCCCTCCTCCACCACCATCTCCTCCACCCTCCCCTCCACCACCACCCTCTACCACCACCCTCCCCTCCACCACCACCATCCCCTCCACTACCACCATCCCCTCTACCACCACCATCCCCTCTACCACCACCAGCACCCCTTCCTCCCATTCTCACCGCCCTCATCATCACCACCACCAACCGCATCACCCTCCTCACCTGACCGCCACCCTCCTTCCCACCACCACCATCACACCACATCAGCCTGGATAAAGAAAGGCAACGAGAAACGGAACACGCTCCGGAGCCGCTGGAACACAGCCTGCGTAGGGGAGACAGACTCCCTATGTCTCGGATACTACCGACTCAACCTCAAAGACGACCCGGAGCCAGCACCGCGGCTCACTAGGCTAATCCTTCGCCTTGCAGCGCCGGCACACCGGGTTCTAGTCCCAGTCGGGGCACCGGATTCTGTCCCAGCCCCACTCTCGTCCCGCAGGTCACACCTCCGAAACATCAGTGCCACACTTCCCACAGCCAGCACGCGGCCATCACACCAGCCAGGCCCCTCCAACAGGGCGGGAGAGCTCGGGGACTCGGCTCCGAGTGAAGCTTGCTCCTCCCACCACCTGCGAGCTCTGGCCAAGATGCCAGCCCCACAGCTGTCCCTCTGCTGAATGGTGACCTGCCCCACGGACTGACCAGACGACCCGCACACGACGCTAGCCAATCTGAGCTGCAGGAAACAAGCACCCTACTGACGAGCGACCTGAGCCAGGCTCTCGTCAGCAGCCCCAGCCCCGGCCTTTGTGCCTCCAAGACCCCCCGCCAGGCTGGCATCTTCTGGGCCCTGGGTGGGAAGGAGAAGCCAGCTCCGACTCCATCCATACAGCAGCCTGTCAGCCCAGCCAGCACGGCACACGTGCCAGGGCACAACCAGCCAGGCCACAGGACCCGGGGGTAGCAGTGACCACGTCTGCCTCAGTGACCCTCAGTCCCCAGATGCACAGGGCCCTAGGACTCCGCTCCCAGGGGCTGGAAGACACATTACAAGAACAAGAAGGTTTCTCTTACCTGCCAGAATCCGCTCCTGTGGCCTCCTCGCCCAGGACGCGCCCCCCAGGCTGTGCATCTCCTGGGTGCTCAGGAGTGCAGATGGGGATGCGGGAACAGCCGCCACCCTCTCACTCAAGAGCTGCAGCGGAGGGGGCTAACAAGATGGCACCGGGTGAGGTCAGCACTCAGACCCTGGGGGCTTCCTGGAGGAGGTGATCCCCCAGCTGAGCCCTCCAGGAGGCTAAACAATGAAATGAAGAAAAAGCCAGCCCTCTGGGATGTCCACCCATCTCTGGCTATACTCCGGGGAGGAGGGCTGAGCCTTGGAGAGGGGGTGACATCTACCAATTTCTTTATTCTCTTCTGTGTTCGAACAGTCACAATAACAAATACAACTCCAGTGACTTCAAAGGCTATCAAACTTTAGGAAAAATGTAGGAGGGGAACAATGACTTCCGGAGGAAAACTGAGCGAGGCCACAGACCCTGAAGATGCAGCAGCACTCAACAAATCCACAGGAGGCTACACTTCAAGCTGACAATCCTGCGTGGCCCGCGAACGAAGCCAGAAACCTCCAAACGGCCCTCGGCAGAAGAAAGCGTCCCACCCCTGCATGGAGGGAGGAGTACCTCTGCCGAATGCCTTTGTTTCCAAACTGGCTCCCCAGAGGCCGCCCAGAATGGAACCAGGGGGTGAGCAACTGTCTCCACCTCAAGGCGACGGCACCAGAGGGAGGGAGAGGGGCACACGGCAGCAACGCCCCGAGACACCGCCGCCACCAGGAGCCCGTCTTCAAAAACTTCTCATTTTGCAGGGGCTCAAAACCCACAGAGAACTTGCAAGACCAGTGAGTACAGTGAACTCCGGGCCACCTCCACCTGGCTCCACCGGCGGCTGGCACTTGTCCTCTCTCTGCAGAGCCGTGTTCCTATAAATAGCCGTCTATTTTCACGAACGTTTGAAGGTAACTTGCAGGCATCACTACACCTGACCCTACACACTGTGGCTTTTATCTCCTAGACCAATGGCACCGTAAAATCCTGTCAATGATCGGAACCAGAAATCTGACCGCTGCTGTGGCTCATCATTCAAATGTCACGACTGTCACGATGAGGGCCTAAAAATACCAAAACCTCACTCTTCTTGACGCGGGCCTCAGAGCACTTCTTAGAGTGCGAGTGTGCACGCGGGGACTTCAGAAAGTTCATGGAAAAGGCCACGATGAGTTTGTTTGGGCACAAGAAGCTGGAAAGCCACGCGTGGATTTTTAGGACACACTTTCCACAGGCGTCATGGAGGCCTCCCGGAGATGCTCTGAACCCCGAACTTCCCGGACACCGTGACGTGGAAGAGAAAAGGTGTCCGGCGAAGAACAACCCGTGACGAGTAGCGAGGCGGGAGCCTGGGCGCAGGGATGGGGTTAAACCCCCCGGCTGAAGGCAAGGCTGGTTTGGGTTCCGTGTGTAGGAAATGGGAAGCCACACGCCCTGGGCCTGACAGCCCCTCTGCCCTCGGGAGCTGCCCAAGGTGCAGAGAGCAGGGGACCCGGCCGTGCACCTGTCAAGCTACTGGGCCACTGCTGATGGGCCTTCTCCTGGCCAGGGCCCCAGCTCTGCCCCGACTGTTCCGGAGCAGCAAAGCCTGCTCCCGGGTTACCCCCCACCCCTGCAAGTGCTCCACCCCCGGAACTAGACCAGCAGCACCCAGCTTCCTCTGTCCCCCTACTCTGTTCTGCCACCACCCACTTCCTCAGCCTCTGCCCTATCCGCGCAGCCCCACCTCCCCTTCCACCACGCCACCCGGATCCACGCAGAGCTCTGAGCCTGTGTTCCTACATCATGGCAGTACCCACTGCCCTTCTGAGAATCAAGACAGTAAAACCTATGCACAGACCACGCCGGCTCTCCTCCTGCCTCAAGGGTAAAACCCAAACTCCTGGCCCCTCCTCAGCCGGTCCCACCTTCCAGTCCAAGGTCCCCTCCCCTGCCAGAGTGACCAACGTTGGGGAACAGCAACAGTGACGGGGTGGGGAGTGGGGGGCTCTCTCTGGGGGACCGCTGAGCAGAACCTGCCCAAAGTCACACACTCGTGTGTGACAGCTCCACGACACAGCTAAGTGAGCCCAAACAGGCGCCTTCCTCTGGTGTGAACAAGTCAAATGTGTAGTCAACACCGACCATCTCCACGCAAGCGCTGCTCCTGGACACAGCCTGAGAGGGCGGGCGCCACAGCGGTGGCACAAAGCCTGGGGCCGGACGTCCCTTTTTGCTTCCCGCACTTCCCTCACTTTGGTAAGGAGCTCCAGGTGTCCCCAGCCGCCGGGCTGGAGTTCGGCACAGCGGCTAGGCTGCCGCTGGCAATGCCCACAGCCCACATCAACGCCACTGGGTTCGAGTCCCAGCTCTGCTCCGATGCCAGCCTCCTGCTGGTGCACATCCTGGGGGCAGCAGGTGACGGTCAGGTCCCTGGGTCCCTGCCACCCGGGGAGGAGACCCAGACGGAGCCCCCGGCTCCTGGCTCCGGCCTGGCCAGCTCCAGCTGTTGTGGACATTAAGGGAGTGAATGAGCTCTCTCGCTCCCTCTCTCTGTCTCTCTCTCTCTCCCTTTCAAACAAGTGCAAGTTTAAATGTCCACAGTGGCAATCGCGTCTAGAGTCAGCAGTTCCTAAGTGGCCTCGAGTCCCCCAAGCCTCGAGCCTGCCATTCTCCCTAACACACAGTGACGAAGCGGGGACCGACCCCAGCCAAGGACTCCGCCCAGCGAGGCCGGCTCCCGGTTCCAGAGCTGCACCGGCCCGCCCGCAGCCACAGCAGGTCTGCCGACCCCGGGCTCTCTGCACCTGGACGGGACTGGGGCTTCAGGCCTCCATCGTGTTTTCCCGGTGAAGGCCACGGCTGCCTGAGGTTCCAGCAACAGCCGGCCCTTGGCGCTCAGGGTCGTTCCTAGGAAGAACCTGGCCCCGCCAAGCCCTGTGCCACAGCACCTATTCTAGAACAGTCCGCAAGTACCTCTCCCCTTGCCTCGGCTCCCCGGCACCTACGGTCGGCACAGCACCGGATGCCAGACGCCAGCCCCTGCACACTGCCCCGTACACCCTCCCTTCAGAGGGCACCGCTCGCTGAGGCTGCCGGGTGACGGTCACCAGCACCACGACCACTGAGAACCTGCTACACTTCCGGTGCGACTCCGCACTGACGGCTCAGAGATGGACAAGACAGCGCGGGGTGCGACGGGGGAAGCCCTGACCTCGGCTCTGGGCACAGGAGGGAGCGTGGACAGGCTTCGCTGACAAGGAAGAGGACAGAGACCGGCGCGGACCTGCTGCTCCAGGGCCATCATGGAGGGCTGCCTGGAGGGGGCGTCCTGGAGCCACAGAGACGGCGCGGGCCGTGTCCTGTCCGGCAGGGGATGCGAGGCCGGAGTTGAGCCACGGCCGACCAGAGGGGACGAGGCAGCGTTCCCAAGGCTCAGGTTCAGCCCTGAGGTCCACCTCGTTACCACGCAGCTTACTGTTCCGACCACGGGGCACAGGAGGCAGCGCCACCCCCGTCACTCAGAGACACAAGCAGGGAAACTGAGGCAGGCGGCGCTGGGCGATGCGTCCAAGGTGCCGCTGACCTCGGAGCTGTGGGGCAGCAGGGCTCCCTTCATGGCACCCCCGCCCCGCAGCGCTGGCGGCCTGGCTGTCCGGACGGTGGCCCCCGCCTGGGCCCCCCGACTAGGGCAGCTCAGGGTGGGGCAGAGGGCCCGGCGGGCAGTCTGCCCAAAGGGGAAGGCATCTGCAGACAGTGCAGAGGCCCGAGCTGGACACACGGGACGTGGGGGCAGAGCCCGGCCCAGTCCCCACCCCGCTCTCCCCTCGTCCTGGGTGGGCCTCGGAGAACCATCCCCACCGGCCCGCCCCTCACCGCCGAGCCAGACCCCCGCCCCAATCCCAGCGCCACCTCCGCGGGACCCTCACCGAGTCCCGTCCCGCGTGCGCCCGAGGCTGTGCTGAGCGCGGGCACCCCGTGGGCGCCAGGCACAGCAGCCCCGACACCAGACCTGGGCCCGGCCCCACCCCTGACAAGTCTCCTCAGCACCAAAGCCAGCGCTCCCAAGCCCACCCCCCACTTCCGGGAGCGCCGGCCCCACTTCCGGCTGCCGCCTGGTAGCCAGCCTGACTCCTCCCCTTCCGCTTCCTGTGCTGCCTAGCCACGCCCCCACAGCCATCCAGGGCCTCGACGGTGAGGTGGGGAGATGGCGTGCGCACAGGCAGAAGCCCCGTGGGCATTCACTCCCGCCCCTCTGCAGCTTCCCCGGGCCGTTATCCCAGCCTCGTGTCTGGTCGCTTCCCCAGAGAGGCCCATGCTGGCCGCACCCCCATCTGCGGCCCACAGAGCTTGCACCCCTCGGCCCAGGGCGCACCGGCTCACGGCTTCGTGACCCATGGCCGCCCCGCACTGGGGCCATGCTCAGGGCCGGCAGTCGGAGACTGCGGAGTCCACGACGCCTTCCCGGCTGCGTTCGGGGCCCCACGGTGCTTGTCCAGCGCTTTCTCCGCCGTCTAGGGAAGTCTCGTGCTGCGGCGCCCAGCAGGCTGGACCCTGCCCGGGCCTCGCTCCCGGTGCCACTTTCCCTCACCCAGCGCCCGAGACACTCTCCGAGGACGGCTGAAGCCTGCTCTTGGCTTCCTTCTTCCTTCTCGCCTGCAGGGGCTTGGAGAGGAGGCGCCCCGGGGGCTGGGCAAACCGCTGAGGCCGACCGCACGGCCAGGGCAGGAAGGCACCGACAGCCTGCAACCTGCGCGGGTGCTACCAGCAAGGCCGCACGAACCCAGGCCGCTCGCCCCTACACACACACCCAGCTCTGCTGCAAGGGGGGACCCTGCCCTTGTGCCGGCCAGAGAACAGGGGGAAGCCACAGTAGCCCAGTGGGGTGGGGGAGGGTCTCTTGGGGCGCCACTCGGGCCCCCAGGCCCCAAAGCAGCCTGAAGGATGAGCTGCCCCTTCTCCGGGCCTCCGCTACGCCCAGCAGCAGGCGGGGCTCAGCTCATCTCAGCCCCGCCTCAAGGCTCCCCTGGGAGAAGAGGTCAGCAGTATTACTTCCGGTTGACGTACAAGCCAACAGGTTCCCAAGGGTGAGGTCGCTTGCCCAGGAGCTGCGGCAGCTAAGTGGGTGAGCCAGGACTTGAACCCAGGTCTGTCTGATGCTAAGGCCAATTGCTAGCCGCTCAGAGAGCCACGCCTGCTCTGTGTTCCACCCCCAGGACCACGCCACACCCAGCACGTTCTTAGAAGGCACCGGAGAACACTCTCGGGCTGGACAGGGGCTCCTTCCAGCACACCACGCCTCTGAGAACAAAGCACACGGATAGGAAGGCAAATGCCACGGGATCAGCCCCAACGCTCCCGTAAAACTGGTTCCCCTGCAAACACCAACAACTCCTGACAAAGCTGCTACTGCAACACAGGCGGAACCCACACACCATCCTCACCCAAGGGAGGCGGGAGTTACCAGGTCCAGGAGGATGCGCCGACGCTGCCCTGGGACACCGTGCGTGTGCACAGGCGCTGAGCAGACGGAAGCTCTGGCGACAGGGGCCGGTCCCTGTGCTGTGGGGTGACACACCGTGACAGCGTGCACACCTCAGAATGCAGTACAAGTCCACCACTGCACACCAAATCCCAGCGACAGTCACGGCTCGTCTGTCTCGTTGTCGGCCAGGGACCGCCCTAAGCCCTCCAAATTTCTGAATTTTCTGGAGCCCTGTGAGGCGTGCGTTCTGGTCGCCCCATTTAGCGCCCAAGGCGGGAAGCAGTGAAGCAGCTTGGGCATCAGAACCCAGTTAGCCGGCGCCGGCAGCCGGCGAGTCCAGCCTTAGTGTCCGTGTCCTCGCCTGCTCTAGGCGCCAGCCCTGCCTGAGGGTGGCCGGCGCGTCAGGTAAGGAGCTAAGCCCTGGCCACGCCACGTTTGGAGGGGTCGGGGAGATGACCGCTCCTTCCCCGTGGCGAAAGACCCCGGTGCTCACAAGTTCCTGGAGAAGTGAGTTATTGTACAGGAAGACAGCTCGGCGTCAAGTGGGAAAGGACTTGCTGAAGTGTCCCCATTGGAACGCAACGCCTTTGTGCCTCTGCCGAGATGTGTCACCAGGGTGCCACGAAACCACACTGCCAAGAACAAGCAGCCGGCGACTTCCTGTGCTCGCCACATCTGGCCTGTGGCAGCCACTCAACGTGGCCTCCCTAGGCTGGCGGCTCCCAGGCAGCTCCCTTGCCCACGGAGCTCTGTGCGAACAGAGTGGTGGGTGGAGGGGATGCAGAGGCCACGCGTGCCGCGCCTTCTCTCGGGAAGGCAGCCCCAGAAAGGGTGCAGGGGGAGACCAGGGGCTCCAAGGGGAACATTACAGACGGGCGCTCAGGGGTGGGTGCGCCTACTGCCAGGTCACTACCTGGCTGCTCACCCCAGGTGCCTGTCGGGTTCCCATGGGCTCGGTAGGGTAGGGAGAAGGTCAAGGATGGACGTAGCAGGTGCGGACTGCCCAGGGCAGGTGTGCTGATGGCTCCCCACACCCTCAAGGGGCTCCCAGTGGAATCAGAAAAGTGCTGCCACAAGCCCAGGTGACAACTGGGAGGCCAGGAGCTGCGGGGGCCAGCGTGGTGAGGGAGGGGACGTCTCAAGGGAGCCCTGGCAATGGTGAAGTCAGGACACACAGACAGAGGAACAGGGCCAAGGCAGAGTGGCCTTGAGCAGAGACTGCACTCACTCACTCAGGGCCCAGCAGCACCCTGGTGCCTGCCCCGTGCTGGGCACAGGGGCCTCAGATCTCAGTCTCACGCAGAGCCCCAGCCAGCAGGGAGGAAGGAGCCACACCGCGTGGCCAGAGAGTGACGGGCAGATGCAGGAGGCACCTGCCCTGCCTGGGGGTGGGGGCAGGGTGGGAGGCGGGAGGTGAGCCTGAGTCACAGCTGGAGGTGGTGAGGAAGGGCCTGGCAAGCGCTAGGACATAGTCCTTGTCTCCAGCTGAGTGTCTGTTTCCCCCACTCACAGGGAGGACCCTACCCCACAGCATGAAGGCCGTGGAGAACCAGGCCGAGGGGTGACAGCCTGCTGATAGGATCCGTGACCCAAGAGGAAGACACACGCCAGAGCCCCCTCCCCACTCACAGGGAGGACCCTACCCCACAGCATGAAGGCCGTGGAGAACCAGGCCGAGGAGTGACAGCCTCCCAATAGGATTCGTGACCCAAGAGGAAGACACACGCCAGAGCCCCCTCCCACTCTCCCGCCACCGCACGGGGACGCAGCAAGAAGGCGGCCACCTGTAACCCGGAAGGGAGCCCTCATCAGGAGCCCTGACCTCAAACGCCAGCCTCAGAAACACAGGGAGTGAAGTCCTGTTGTCCACGCCCCTGGGCTCTGGGCCTGTTGTAGCAGCCAAAGCTGGCGCGGACAGTGGAGGACAAAGGGCTTGTGCTTCATCCTGCGCACAGAGCCCCGGAGTGGAGTGACGCGGCCAGCCGTGAGCTCTAGAAAGCTGCACCTGCCCTGGTATGACTGTGCCCTCCTCAGAACAGCCCGAGAGAGCAGACGGGGCCTCCGGGCGCTCCTGCACGGGCCCCGAGCCTGCAAGGTCTGCCCCCCAGAATCAGAGCAAGACGCGCCCCGGCTGCAACCGCAGCTCGACTGCAGCCCTCGGCTCAGCCGGCGACGGCCCTGGAGGCTCCAGCGTCTCAGCGAGAGGACACCTGGGGGATGAGACAGAACAGGGAGCCAGATGTGGCACTCGGGGGCTGGGGCCTGGCTTTCAGACCGCACCCGTGGAGCCCTGGTACCCCTTGAAGACACGTGGGGTGGCGGTCCAGGCT
This sequence comes from Oryctolagus cuniculus, assembly GCF_964237555.1. Lineage (NCBI taxonomy): Eukaryota > Metazoa > Chordata > Mammalia > Lagomorpha > Leporidae > Oryctolagus > Oryctolagus cuniculus. The sequence goes on along the minus strand of NC_091433.1, from coordinate 3,657,341 downwards.
CTGGAGCCACAAATGTTTATCTCGTTGTCCCAGACATAGTAGTTTTGAACTGCAGACACTGAACCAACTCAGGCAAGTGCACACCACGATACCCCTCCGGGTTGCCTCCGCAGGGACCCGGGCTGCCAGGGGAACACTGGGCTTCATGCAGGCCCTGGGGTACAGCCAACGTCAGTGTGAATGCGACCCCAAAAACTCAGGTATTAGAAACTGAATGCCCCAATCCGTGTGTTGATGGTGCCCGGAGGTCATGAGGGCGAGGCCCCGCACGGCACCCCGGCTCTACGCAGAGAGGAGAGCGCGGTGCTGGCCCGCCGCCCGCCCTCCCGCGGCGTCCCATGCAGCACGCGGCCCTCACCGATGCCAGCCCCGCACTCTTCGAAGTCCTAGGCCCCGGCGCTCGGATACAAGAACACCTCTGTTCTCTGCCAGCCAGTCTCGGGGTTTGGCTCTCGCAACAGGGAGCAGACACAGCCTCTCCCGTCCTCCCCAGCGGAAGGGGTCCTGAGACCACCAGGCAAGCGGCTCATGGACATGCCACAGGTGCACATGGGGCTCGCGCCGCCTAACAACGCCCCCACAACAAGGCGGCCAGCGCAGGAGGCGGCGGCTGTGCAGCCTGCGGGGAACCCCCAGGTTTTCTAAGTTAATGTCGTGAAGCAGCACTGGGCTCTCACTGGCTGACTGTCACATCCGTCGCCGTCTTGGTCTCCATACGGCCGCCCGCAGGGTGGCTTCATGGGTAAAAAATGGTTTGTTGATTTTGAAAACGCTTCACTTTGCAGAGGGGGGAACAGACCCAAAACTGTTCTGTGGGTCCCGTCCCCACCCAGTGGGCGGCAGCCAGGCACCTGTCACACAGCAGGCACCCCCCAAATGCCCTGGGCGGGCAGGACCCCATGAGGCAGCACAGCTGTTAACAGCGGGTGCCCCCCTTCCTGCTTTCCAGAAGCAAGGCAGCCCCTCCCCCATCACAAGCCGGAGAGCGGAGAGCGTGGGGAGACAGCGGTGCCCTCCTCCTTCCACAAGACAATAGGGAAGCCATGCACACCCCTCCCCTGAGCAGTCAGGTGCCCCCCGCCCCCACGTGCACCTGTAAACTCAGCAAAACAGCAGAGGTGACTCCTGCCCGTGGAAGGGAGCCGACCAGGTTCTAGAAAGATCACACTAAGGCTGTAAGGTCAATACGGCCTCCCAGCCTGCCCTGGGGCATGGGGTATGGGGTCTCTGATCCAGACCAGGTGGCAGTTCCAAAGTGCCTCTGGGTGGTGCTCCGAGGCCACCGTCTGTGACCTGTCCATGACACGCCCATGTTCTAGACACTCCCCGGTGGCCCACACACAGCGTCCCTAAGTCCCCTACTGATCAACACTATATTGACAAATAGCTACAGACAACAACTCGACAGTACACCGGGCAGCCTCCCCTTTGCCTCGAGGGGCGGCCGAGTTAAACTGCTACCCAATAAAAGAGAGGAGAGGAGGAATGAGGCCCAGACCCCGCCTTCAGAGCTGTCCCGGCCACGGTGAAGGTGCGATGGACAAGACCACCGCCCTGGTTAGGGCTACGGGAAGCAGAAGGCAGAAGCTATGGCTAGGACTGCCCAGGTCCCAAGGTCGTGAAGGTCGTCGGGCTGAGGGGAGGGGAGGGGAGGGGAGGGGCAGCTGGGCAGACCCCTGGAGCTCTCGGGGCAAAGACAGCCCAGACGGGCAGGATGCAGAGAGAGAGGGCGAGGCAGGGCGAGGCAGAGGACGGGCAGCACGGGCAGACGCTTGGGAGCCGCCAACACCACCGCGGTGAGGAGGAGTCCGAGGGGTGAGGAGAGACGCAGGGTGAGAGGGAAGGAGAAGGCGTGGGCCGCAGACGTGCTGGGCGAGAAGGCAGCTGGGTGGCTCCACGGCAGGCATCAGGCTGCCCCTGCTGACCCCTAATTTCACTGCCCTGTGATCAGAGAGTGCGCGCTGTCTCTGGCCCCTGCTTTGCATTTGACTGACCACACGTGGTCTGTCCCGGAGACTCAGGTGCACCCGAGATGAACGTGAACCCTGACGGTGGTGGTGGAGTGTCCCACAGAAGCCTGCGAGGTCTGCCTGGTGCACGGTGCTGGCCAAGTGTCCTACTTCCTGTTCAACTCCTCTAGTTATCCTACCCATGTGGACACACGTCTTTGAATTATCTACCGCTCCCACTTTTTTAAAGATTTGATTTCTTTGAGAGAGAGAGAGAGAGAGAGAGAGAGAGCGCACATCTTCCATCTGCTGGTTCACTCCCCAAACAGTGGCAATGGCCAGGGCTGGGCCAAGTGGAAGGCAGAGCCTAGAACTCCAGGCAGGCCTCCCACATTGCTGGCAGGGACGCAGGTTCCGGGGTCATCTTCCACTGCTTTCCCAGGAGCCTCAGCAGGGAACTGCATCGGCTATGGAGCAGCCAGGACTTGAACCAGTGCTCTGATACAGGATGCTGGCACCGCAGGCGGCGGCCTAACCTGCCTAACCCACAACGCCAGCCCTGCTCCCTTCACTCTGTCACTGTTGGCGCCGTGTCATCAGGTGCACGTATTCTGTGACTGTGATATATTACTGAGGGTTGACCCTTTTACCACCATGTTGCTGCTTCTCTTAATAACATTTGTTGGAAAGTCCGGTATACCCCGGCTTTCTAATGGTTGCTGTTTGCATGCTATGTCTTGTCCCCCCCTTTTACAATCCATCGATTTCCATCTTTGAATCTAAAGTGTCTCCCAAAGACAGTCCTCTGGTCTGAATGTTAACGTGCCCTCCTCCCAAGTTCATGTGCCGAAACCAAGTCACCAAAGCCATGGCATTCAGAGCTGGGGCCTTTGGGAGGTGATTAGGTCACGAGGGCAGAGCCCTGAGGAAGGGGCCTGATAGATACCCTTATGTAAGAGCCCCCGGAGGGCCGGCCTGCTCCCCGCGGCTGCGTGAGGACACAGCAGGTGCCCCCTGTGAGGAGGCGGGCTGCGTCAGCTGGGGCCTTGCTCCTGGGCTCCCCAGCCCCCCAGAACTGTGAGCAGGGAACTGCTGTGGTCTGGAAGCTGGCGGCTGAGGTATTTTTCACAGCAGCTCACGCTAAGACAACACTGTCAGCCCACCGATCTTATCCACCTGACGGTATCTGCCTTTCGTCCGGATGACGTAATCCGTTCACGCTGAGCGTTGCTGCTGACAAAGTTGGGCTGACATCTGCACGTCACACGTGACTTTCCACGCGTCTATCTCTTCCGTGCCCTCTTCCTCCTCCGTTGCTGTGCACTGAGCGGATCGGGCACGCTTTGGCATGGTGACTTCAGAAGGCCACTTTTTTATTTAGACAGCAAAATGACCTCTCGGATCATTTTAACTTCCTTAAACGGCTCATTCTCAGATCAATCCTGATTTCCTTTTCTCTCTGGTTCCAATAAGCAGTAGCAAATCAATTATTCATTCAGTAGTCACAAGACATCATCTTCGAAAATGCCCATGGCCAGCTTCCCAGGCTGGAGGAGCTGAGGTCCACAACTTGCCCTCCCCACAGGGAGGCGGGACAGGGCCAGGATAGCTGGGGGCTCCCTCTCGTGACACGTGGTGACAGCTCGGTGCTTTGGACCAATCTGGAGAAGGATGGGCGGGTACCACAGCAAAACGCCAGGGCACTGCTCTCCAGACACCTGGCCCGGGTGCTGAGGAAGCTGTGACCAGCACGCGTCCTTCATGCACCTGCCGTCGGGAACAGAGCAGACGCCGTCCCCAGGGGTTCAGCCCACGTCCCTGCCTGAGAGCAAGTCAACACCACCCCACCCCTGCCCTGGCCAAGGCTCCTTGCCACTTGATCCCAAAAAAGGGACGCTACAACCCAGCAGCCTGTCGAGGCTAAAATCCCAAATTTACGAGTGATGCTGTGAGTTTAGGGCCCCTGAGGCTTGAGGCGCCCCTCCCCCACCTTCTGCCTTCAGTCTGAAGCACACTGGTGTTTAGCCACCGCTGTAGAAAACTCAGGGCTCCAGATCACCCGCGCCCTCCCAGGCTTGGCGTGTCCTAGGCAACCGTGATGTTTCCAAGGACAGAAAGGAGGAGAGAGAGACGGAGAGGAGAGGAGAGGGAGGGAGGGACTTCATGCCAGTACAGTGCTAGTGGCCCGATGCTTTCAGCAGATTAGGCACAACGTGGGGGCAGCCAAGCCCTTTGTCTGCTTGGCAAAAAGAAGCTAGTGGAGCCCCGGGCCAGGGAGCCAGGAAGGCCCCGGGACGTGCCACAGAAACCCAATTACCACCGGGCCTAATGAGCTCGCTCAGCCAGCTGCCCCGGCCCAGCGACACAGCCCTGCCAACTCCCCAGGAGAAGGTCTGTCGTCCAAAGCACATTCCCAGGGTGCAGCTGGGAGAGAGAGAGAAGCCAGGACGATCGAACATGGGGCAGGAAAAAGAAAAAGCCCTTCCGTGGGTGGAATACGGCCTGCGTTCTGAAGGCCCTCTCTGCGGCTGTGTTCTAAGGAGGGGCATCCCCGTGTGCGGAAAGACAGGGAGCCTGCTCCACGGGCTTCAGAAACGTCGTGCCCAGCAGAGCCGGGGGCGTCCGACCGCGGCACCGGGGTCTGAGGCTCAGACAGCCGCCCGTCACTGGCCGTGGCTGCTGCACAGAAGGGCGACGCTGATGGAGGGCGGGGTGGAGCCAATGCTAGCAACAGAGGACACCCCGTGCCCTGGAGAGGCTCCCCTCGGCACTGGCCAGCACCACGGAGACGCGAGGCTAATGGCAACTCTGCTGACCACCTGCCAAGCCCGGCCCTGGGCATCCTGGCCTGCATACAACACTCTGTCCGGGGGCAGTTAGACAAGCCACTGGCAGCTCAGTACATGCATCCACAGCGTCACGGATGCATGGGGCAGTGGGCACCCTGGGGACACCCCTGGCCCAGCCTGGGGAGGGAGGGGTGCCGTCGGGGATGGTTTTCTGGACAAGGTTCGTGATGGAGGACGTTTGCCAGGTGCATGGGCCAAGGAAAGGCAACAGACAGATCCGTCAGAGGCAGCCACGCTCACACGGCCTGGCCGGGTCACGAAGAGCCGGGGGAGGGTGGCGCTGGACACAGGCCCCGCGGCAGGCAATGGCCAGACGGGCGGCAGGCAGGAGGGGCACGTGCCACGCCCCAGTGACTTCATCCACACCACCCGCAATTGTAGAGTAAGCAAGGGTCTGTCCTCGGGCCCAGGGTACGCGGCAGACGTGGCATCAAGGCAGGCCTGGACTGCGGTGGGGGAGATGGCAGGCAAGGGCCGGGCCGAGGGGGCAGTGCTCCGGCGAGGGGCACAGGGTACAATCCATGGGGTGGAAACAGACGCACAGAGTGAACCGGTCACCAGAGGGAAGCAAATGAACGGATCATGTCACTTTTCGTGACAAGAGCAGCAAACATGTACTCACTGAACAAAAACCCGTCCTGTGCTACATGTCCATGAACCGCAATCCTCCAGTTCTGTCGCACAGGTGACCTCTGACCTCGACATCCCCCCCCCCCCCGGAGAGCCAGAGCTGCAGTGAGCCCCACCACTGCCACTGCCACCCGTGTGACCTCTCACAGCCATGCAGGGTGCGGGCGGTCCAGGGCCATAGACTGGAGAGGAAGTCCCGCCGCCCTGGCTTCCACCTGTGAGCAGAGCCCGCCTCCCGCCCCACAACCCTGCAGGCAGCACCACGGGGATGGCAGGGCTCGCTGACCCCCGCAAAACCCGGGACAAAGCCCTTCTGGTGCACCTGCACGCACGGCACGCTCGCACCCCGTGGCAGCCAGGGGTAACCCCAGGACACCAGAGCTCCCAGAGTAAAAATGGTCTCTCTCCATCACGGATGGACTACAAACTCAAGCACAGGCCCCTCCCGGGCCAAGGGGAAAGCAGTGGCCTGGGGCCAGGGCCGGGGCCGGGGCCGGGGCGGGTGGGGGGTCCCAAGCACAGGGCGGAGCACAGGGGTAAGGGGCTCTCCTGGCCACGCCGAGAACCAGCAGCCAGGGACCAACAGCAGCCAGACCTGGTGCTGGGAGGGACCTCCTGGACTCAGAGCCAGGGAGAATGACCCTCAAGTTCAAACCCTCAAATCCTGGGGAGAGAACAGAAGGCTGGAGCCACTGAGTGGAAGCAAGTCCAAGTGCAGTCTCAAGACTCCCAGGCCGAGCCAAGTGACCGCGTGGTGGCCAGCTGTGCCCACCACCGGTGCTCCACAGTTGAACAGGTGGGCTCTGGGAGGTCCCTGGTGTGGCTGCACAGCAGCCCCCTGGGGACACAGAGAACCAGGCTTTGGAGCCTGGCTTGCTCTTGGACCTTAGACTGTGCGCGTGGATCGTAAGCTGCCGTGGACGGAGACCCTGCTACTTCTTTTCCTAACCCCCCCAAGATGCACCCATGAACTTGGGGGTCTGTCAACTGTTTACAGAGGAGAAACTGAAGCATGGACAACCTGGCTGCCTTGCCAGGGGTCACAGGTGTCCCAGCGGCAGAGCTGGGGGCGGGGAGCCCCAGGTGCCCCCACAGTCTGAGCCCCCAGCCCACGGCAGCACTGGCCACAGGAACGCAATCTGGACCCCTGTGTCGTCCGAATTTTCCAGGAGCCATGTCAAAAGCAAAAGCAGAGGGCCAGCGCCGCAGCTCACTAGGCTAATCCTCCGCCTTGCGGCGCCGGCACACCGGGTTCTAGTCCTGGTCGGGGCGCCAGATTCTGTCCCGGTTGCTCCTCTTCCAGGCCAGCTCTCTGCTGTGGCCCGGGAGTGCAGTGGAGGATGGCCCAAGTGCTTGGACCCTGCACCCCATGGGAGACCAGGAGAAGCACCTGGCTCCTGCCTTCGGATCAGCGCAGTGCACCGGCCGCGGCAGCCATTGGAGGGTGAACCAATGGCAAAGGAAGACCTTTCTCTCTGTCTCTCTCTCTCACTGTCCACTCTGCCTGTCAAAAAAAAAAAAAAAAAAAAGCAAAAGCAGAAAGAACAAGTGAGTTTTCTTCATTTAGGCCGACGAGTACGTAGCCAACGTGTAATCAACGTTAAAACTACTGCTGAGAGCAGGGGCGGGCACTGTGGAGTGGCAGGTTAGGCAGCCACTAGGGACAACGGCATCCCGTGTTAGCCGCCTGCAGCCAAGTCCCGCCTCTGCTCTGCTAACGCACACCTGGGAGGCAGCAGTGATGGCTCAGATCCTGGGGTCCCTGGCATTCACAAGAGAGACGCAGGTGGAGTTTCTGGCTCCTGGCTTCAGCCTGGCCCAGCCACCTGGGGAGTGAACCAGCAAATGAAGATCAGTCTCTCGATGTCTCTCCCTCACTGTGTTTTGAATAAAATAAATAAATCTTTTAAAAAAATAATTACTGAGATCATTTACATACATTCTTCATAGAAAGTTTTTGAAATCCAGGGTACATTTTCTTTTTTCTAAAACATTTATTTATTTTGAAAGTTACAGAAAGAGAGAGAGAAAGGGAAGAGAGACCTTCCATCTACTGGTTCACTCCCCAGATGGCCACAATGGCCAGGGCTGGGCCAGGCTGAAGCCAGGGGCCAGGAGTTTCATCCGGGTCTCCCACATGGGTGCCAGGGCTCCCACGTGGGTGCCAGGGCCCAAGCACTCAAGGGGCCATCCTCTGCTGCTTTCCCAGGCACATTAGCGGGGAGCTGGATGGGAAGTGGAGCAGCCAGGACTCGAACCGGCGCCCAAACAGGACACCAGCACTGCAGGGTGCATTTTCTCCTCAGCCCGTCTCAGCAGACAGCCACGTTTCAGTGCTCAAAGCCCCCCTGGCGGTGGCCCCCACAACCGAACACCTGGGCTCCAGGCGGTGCCCGGCTACCTCGGGGCAGCGTGAGAGTCGCCCAACAGTAGGGAAGTCACACACAGGCATGATGACCATGATTCCTACAACCAACACCAGCAGCAGCCCCGGGCAACAGACACCCGCCACGCTCCGTCAGCGCACTGGGCTGTGTGCACGCATCTTACGTCACAGACACCAGTCCCAAGGCAGGGACGTGCTCTGTCACAGAAGGGCAGAGCAACGGCCGGAAGCCCAGAAGGTGACACCTCGTGCCCTCATCACACAGGATCAAAGTCACTTCCGATCTGCTGATTCTCTTCAGAGCTCCCTGGGCTGGTCAGAGATCTCCCCAGAAGGGGACATTTAAGCAGAGGCACGAAGGATGGAGAAAAGCCAACCAGGGGCAGGGAGGAACACTCAGGACGGCAAACACAACGCTCCGAGGAGGGGAGAGTCCCGCGCGCTCCAGGAAGGGGCAGAGGGCAGCCAGGGCCCCTGCATGGTGCCAACGCCTCCCTCGGCTGTGGGCTCGGCCCCCCGCGCCACCTCTCCTGCCTGGGGGCACCCCCGTGCTCTTGTGGGGAGAACGAGGAGCCACGAAACTAGTCTGCTGGTTTCCAAGAGCAAGTCAAGGCTGGAAGCGCCCAGTGCGGGGCCAACCAGGACGCGCTCACTGCTGACAGGCCGGTGCACGGATGCACGGGTACGCAGGGGGCAGGGCAGAAGGGAAGGTCAGTCCTCTCCATGTTGTTTCAAACACCAGTCACCCCGCAAAAAGGTGTGAGTGACCAGATCCCAGTCAGCACGGGAATGGGCACACACAGGCCGTGGGACACTCTCCAGCCATGAAAAGCAATGCAGTCCTCACACATGACGAACCCTAGGACGCGAGGCCAAGGGCAGGGCGCCAGCCACAAAGAGCCACGTACTGTATGGCCCTGCTCAGATGAGGCAGGCAGAGCAGGCACCCACAGGCGGCACAGGTGAGCGGGCTGGGGCTGAGGAGGGGCGAGGAGGGGCGAGGAGGGGCGAGGAGGGGCGAGGAGGGGCTCACGGCCACATGGTCTCCTCTGGGAGTAATGAAGGCGTTTCGGAACAAGACAGAGAGAAGGGTCACCTAACACAGAACGGACTGAATGCTACTGCACTGGTACTTCACAATCGCTAAGTTTATGCTATGTGAATACTGTCCTGTTTAAAAAAAAAAAAACTTATTTTATTTCATTCATTTGAAAGGCAGGTATAGGGCTGGCTTTGTGGCACAGCAGGTAAAGCCACCACCTGCAGCGCCAGCATCCCACATGGGTACCAGCTCCAGTCCTGGCTGCTCCACTTCCAATCCTGCTTCCTGATAATGCGCCTGGGAAAGCAGTGGAAGATGGTCCAAGTCCTCGGGGCCCTGCACCCACGTGGGAGACCCAGAAGGAGCTCCTGGCTCTTAGCCTCAGATCAGCACAGCTCCGGCTGTTGCAGCCACTTGGGGACTGAACCAGCAAATGGAAGACCTCTCTCTCTCTCTCTCTCTCTCTCTCTCTCTTTCTGCCTCTCCTTCTCTCTGTGTGTAATTCTGCCTTTCAAATAAATAAATAAATCTTATAAAAAAAAAAGTGACAGAACAGGAAGAGAGGTTTCAGGCTCCAAGAAGTGGAAAGCTATGCCCCCGCCACTCCTCACCTCCACGTCAGCGACTCATAGTCCTCACAGGAAGTGGGACACCCCCTCCAGCCCTGAGGAAGGGACTGGGGCCAGGCCCAACCTTCACACCCAAAATGCAGAGAGCATCCCTGAGACCAGCGAGCCTGGCCAGGCGTCCCCCCGGCCTGGCACAGGCCTGAGCATTACTGCCACAACGAGCTCCCCCGGCCGTACCCATGAGGGGCACACAGGACCCTTTCATGCCCGGAAGTGGCCCTCGAGCCACCTCAGGCCCCAGGAGCGAGAAGAGCAGGCTGCCCACACCGGCACAGTGTCCAGAGCCTCCACAGCCAGGCCAGCAGCTGCAGGGCGCCACGGGTCCCAAGGACGCTTCCTTGGGCCACACAGAGCGGAGCCAGCTAACCCAGCAGCAGACTGCGTGTGGCTGCCCGAGGGACTGCCCACTGCACGACAGTAGCCGCTGCCCCCTGTGCTCCCACATCCTCACAGCCAAGTGAGTTCCAGGGACGGGGCTCGGGGTCAACCTCACACCCCAAACAAGGAAACTGAGGCACGCAGGGTTCTGGGACGAGATCAGGTGGCGATCAGCAGAGGCGACATTCAGAGCCAAGGCTGACGTCCAAGCTGCCCCGCCAAACCACACGGTCGCTGGCGTCTGCTCTAGGAAACGCCCACCAGACGGCATGGGGTGCTGAGCTGAGGACACGGCCTCTGGTTTGGGACGGTGGAGAAGTTCCAGAGGCAGGGCTGGGGCCGCTTGCCCGACAATATGAAGATACTAATGCCCTTGAACGGGACACTTAGAGTCGATATCTGAGCCACCGTTAAAAATCCACTGTATACATCTTAAATAAAACATCTCATTGCCAGTGCTAGGTGGTGAAGGACTTGTCAACAATTTTTGACAACAGATATACACACCACATCCTACGAACACAGTAAAATTCAATCAGATGCTAATAAAAATATAAACCTCCCAGGGAAATAAAAGTGAACTTCTTGGCTTCGATTCCCGCTCTGGAAATTCCAGGCTGTGTGGCCCCAGGCAGGCTTCACAGCCTCCCTGTGCCCACCCATAAACAGGAAGTGCAGGTGCACCTCCTCCGGGACTCAATGAGCTCATGACAGAGGGGACAGAGGGGACAGAGGGTTTGGCTCGGCAGGTGTCTGCCACAACGCCTGATCCTGCCACAGACCACAGCACCCAAACAGGCACGGCTGTGTTCCAATAAAACTTTATTTATAAAAGCCCCTGGCACTTGGTAAGTGCTTCACAAAACGCCAACCGTTACAACCAAGAGAGTGCACTTACGTCGCTTTCCTTCTACAGACATATAAGACAGTGAAGCAAACACCAAGGCTGAGGCAAGAGCAGAGGCCCCACCCCACCTTGCCGGACCCCCACCCTACCCTGCCCGGCTCCTCCTCCCAGCCGCGGGGAGCGGGTTACCACCTGCCCTCTCCTACTGACTGGGTCCCTGGAATCTGCCCCTTCGCATCTCCTCCCACGGCAGCCCCACCCTGCTATCCCCCATCCCTGCACTTGTGCACTTGGCCTTGGAAAAGCACAACAAAAGAAACACTTTCTGAAGGCTCGCAGGGTAAGAGCCCGGGCCCCAAGGCCCCACCGCCGGCCAGCGCCGGGGCCCTGCTCTGAGCCTCTATGACAGCTGTGCCCGTCCCGGGCTTCCGCGGAGAGCACCGGGGGCCCCTGGGGACTTCCTCACAGGGGTCCTGCAGGAAGCTCACTGCTCCACGGCAGGGGTCGGCGAGCCTCAGGGGCAGCACGTGCAGGGTGTGCCACCCCCCACTCCGACAGCACCCCCCCTTGCCAGGTGCCATCCACAGCAGGCGTGGGAGGCCAGCAACAACAGCCACTCTCCTGTGACCCATCCCCAGTGTGCAGACAGCAGGAGCTGAGCAGAGAGGCCAAGGGACTCGCCCAGGGTCACAGAGCCAGCGCCTCCAGCCCACCCGGCCCCACACTGCTCAGTCACCCTGCCTGTGACATCAACGATGGTGACTGCCCCACTGTGAACCAGAAAGGACAAAAAAGGCCTCCGACCCGGGCATCCATCTAGACAAGGCTAAAGCTCAGCTTCTCACAGCTCAGGGACCTCACCTGTGACCGCCACGCAGGCGGCCCGGCCAGAGACACCACGGCCCCCACGCCCACAGGAAGTGGAGGCTGAGAGGCCAACCCTCCTAACCACGACAACACAGACGGAAGGGACAGGACCCAGGGAGTACGGCTTCAGAAGCCCAGCGGGCTGGGTCCCCGGAGAACTGGGGTGTGCCCAGTGACCCCCAATCTCTCCCACGGGGCGCCCACATTAGTGGGAAAGCCCAGGTGGCGGCACCTGCCCAGTGAGGGTGGAGGGTCAGGGTCCACACAGGAGCCCAGGTAGGGTGGCTCAGAGCCTGCAGAGCAGCCAGGGGCTGCTGGCCAGTTAGCCTTGGAAATGGTGTCTCCACCACGCGCCCCCAGCGCCACAACGCCCCTGCACACCCAGAGAGCAGGGCTCGAGCCCGCCACCTCCCCTGGGCAGGCCGAGGGGAGCCTCCGGCAGTGGTGGGGCCGGCGTGACCACTTCCCCAGGAAGACAGAGCCCCAGCCACGTGGGGCCGTTTCTCAGACCTCACGGTGGCCCTGTCTGGGTGGGCAAGACCTGCTTAAGGTGGCCCTGTCTGGGTGGGCAAGACCTGCTTAAGGGAACAGCGCGCAGTGTGCTGTGTTTATGTGCAAGGTTCTGAGGGTGCAGAGAGACAGCCGGCCAGCAGAGAAGACATGGAGAACGGGCCCCACGGGAGAACAGGAGTTCACACGGGGGGGGGGGTGTAGATGCGGCCTAGGGGACACAGGCACCACCTGTGGCTGAGACAGGTGCGGGCCGGGGCGGGCGGGGGAGGGGCAGGAAGCCAGCATCGAGGTGTGGGGGCAGTAGGCGCCACCGTGGGGTGAGAGGGAGGACCGTGTCACCCTCTCCCGGTGACTGTCACCGCAGCCCTGAGCCAAGCAGGTGCAAGAGCCTGCGCGACAAAGCATGGGAGTGGGAGTGCGAGGTGCACCATGGGGCTTCCCAGAGCCCTGCACCCTGCCAGGCCAGGACCCTGCCGGGACGGGGGGGCTCCCGACCACCCCTCCTTCAGCCCATCTCAGCAAACCCACAGCCCAGGGAGCAGGGCCAGCCGCACCCCACCTCCGCGGGTCCCTCTGATGCAGGGCTAGGACCCCCCGCGCTTGCTCTTCTGGTCCGGAGGCAAAGGCCTTGCCAAGGTAAGCACGCAGCGCACCCAGCTCTGCCGGACAGGGAAGCTCAGGGCCAGGGCTCCCCTTGACCTTGGGCTAGAGGAGCTGCCCAGATAAAGGTTGTTCCTGAGAGGGAACGGCGCAACCAAAGGCCAAGGACAGCGCGCCGAGAGTGCGCAGGCTGGCCCAGGGCCGAGGCCGGCCCGGCGCTCCGCGGCGCACCGGGAAGGGGGTCCTCCCAGCGCGGAAGGCCCCAGCCTGGCGAGGGGCGTCTACCTGGGTGACACAGCAGGGAGGAAGCGGTGATGGCTGGCGGGGAGGCCGCGGGCCCGAACGCGGGGCGCACGGCAAGGCGCCGCAGGGAGGTGGGCACCCGCCTTTCTTCGCGCCGCGCCGGCCTCCGCCCCGGCGCGCACGTGGGCGGAGCAGCGCGGGGAGGTGCGGGGGACCGCCCGCAGCCTCGCCCTGCCGACCCCCGCCGGCACCGCGCAGCGCTGGCCTCCGCCCTGGGGGCCACCGCGGCGGGGTCCCGGGACTCGGCGCGCCCGGCCGGCCGGCCACACCCCCGCGCCACTCCCGGGAGCCACGGGCGGGGTCCCCTGCCGCCGCGGGGCCCGGGGGGGGGGGGCAACGGGGAGCAGAGTGGAGGCTGGGCGGGGTGAGGAGGGGGCTGGGGGCGGGAAGGGAGGGGGCGTCGACGACGCGCGGGGGTGGGGGATGGGAAGGGGAGGCGGACACCGGGATGGGTGGATCAGAGGGGACGCGACGGCTGTCAGACACGAAGGGGGCGGGGGCGGCCGGGGTCGCCGCGGCCCCCTCGCCACCCCCGCTCTGCGGTCCTCTCCGGCCCGGGCGCGCCCCCCGCCCCCCGGCGCACCTGTACCCACCTGCTCGGCGCTCGGGCCCGAGCCGGGCGGCAGCAGCGGGCGTGGCGGGCGCAGTCCCGCGCCGCATCCTCCGGCCGCCCCCTCCCCGCCCCGAGCTCACGCCGCCGCCCCCTTAGGAGGGACGAGACGGAGCAGAAATGAATGAATGGATGCGGAAAACCGTGGGAAAGCAACGGAGGGGGCCGGGCTCGGCGGGACGGGGGTCGAGCGCCGCGGCCCCGGGACCGAGCTCGGCGCGGGCGCCCGGCGCGTGCCGCACGCTCGCGGCTGCAGCTCCCGCGGCCCCGGCGCCCGGCTCCAGGCAGGCCCCGCCCCACCCCCGGGGCGCCCCTCCGATTGGCCCGGCCTCCCGCCAGTCAGGGAGGGCCGCCCCGCCCCGCCCGAGGCCGGCGCCGGGAGCGGCTCTGCCTGCGAGAAGGGGGCGCGGGCGGCCCGAGCGTGCGCACTGCGCCCGCGGCCCCCAGTCCGCCCGCGTCCGCCGGCGAGCAGCCCCCGGTGATGGGGAGGGGAGGGCCTTGCAGGCTGGGGTCTGGGCTGGCCGTGTCGGGAGCTGTCCCTGCCCGCAGGGCGCCCGCGCGTGTGCCGGGGGAGCGGGGAGGCCGGCGACCGCGGTGCCGGTTCCCCCTCTGTGCCGAGGAGCAGTCTGAAGGTCAGAGGTTAAAGGTGGCGGAGGTGAGGCGGGTGGCGGAGTCCACGCCTGCGCCGGGCGTCTGCATCCCGGGGCTGGCCACGGGCCGAGAACCGCGGAGGCTGCGGGAGGAGGTGGGCCTGGCCGGGCGCGCGTGCGTGTGGCCGGGGCGGCCGGCAGGTCCCCGTGAGCACCTGCAGCGCCCCAGGGCTCCGGCCCGGCCGCGGCCCGCGCGGCTCTTGCCCTCTGGCGAGGAAGCGGGAGGGAACGGCGTGCAGGACGCAGTTTGAATGCGGGGAGGGGGCGCGTTTGAGACCTTGAGAAAGAGCGGGGCGGGGGCGGGCAGGCCCCCTGGGCCGTGGGAATCCCGAGGCTGGCGTTGACACGGGGGACGCACGGCCTGGGCGGTGGTCCAGGGCCCGGCGCGGGCTCAGGGTGCCAGCTGGGATTCGCGGTGTGTGCGGGGGCGGTGACAGTCACACCCGGGCCTCCCCGCACGCGCAGAGCTGTCCGTCAGGAACCGGGGCTGCGGGCTGAGCGCCCACGGTCCGGCCAGCAGTGTGGAGGGTGCGTGTATCCATTCATCCATTCATTCATTCCATTTAAAAGAGAGAGAGACCTCCTGTTCACTGGGTCACTCCCCAGATACCCCCAACTGCCAGGAACCCCATCCAGGTCTCCCGTGTGGGTGGCAGGGACCCAAGGACTTGGACGTCACCTGCCCCCCCCCCGCCAGGGTGCGCATGAGCAGGAAGCTGGAATCGGCACCCTGGGATGGGATGTGGGGGTCCCGTTGCCAGACCAAACGCCTGCCCCCGTGGCGTCTAAAGCGTCCACCCTGAGAGCCCGGCCCCTGTCCTCGGCTGCAGCTCGTCAGACGGGAGGGGACAGGCAGCCCCCCCCCCGCGCGCGCGCGCGCGCGCTGACCGAGACGCTGGGTAAGGATGCCCCGGCTGCCGTGGGGGATGGGCTGAGGGAGCTGGGGGAGCGGAGGGCCCACTCTGGTGAGAGGGGAAGAGGGGGACCGGGAGGCCCAGGGGGTGCAGCTGGGGGGCCTTGCTCATGGCTCGGGCTTGGGCGAGAAGGCGGCATCGGGGACGCAGCCAGGTGGCAGGGGCTGAGTTGCGACCTCCCGAGCACCGGTGTGTGTGAGAGCCCCCCCCCCCCAAGGGTTCTCAGTGCCCGCAGATGTCATTCATCAGATGAGCCCTGGTGCAGTGGGTCGGGCCCCAGGCCAGTCTCTGACGGGCGTCCTTGTCCCCGGGGGAAGCTGGACACAGACACCTGCAGCCCTGAGGGCGGCGGCTAACCTGGGAGGGGCCTGGGATGTCCAGCAGCAGCCAGCGCTGGGGCTCGTCCATCCCAGCACCTGCTGGTGACCCTGGCCTCTAGCTGACAGAGCCGAAACAGCGGCTGGCTGTTGCTTAAAGCACTCCGCCTGTGTGTTTCCATACAGGTGTATCGGTGAAGGATTGTGTTTGACTACAGTAATCCTGATCGCTATACAGCAGCTTAAATGCTTTAAATTTTTTTTCTCACCTAACCAGAAGCCCACTCGCAGGCCGCCCCTCACTTTATCCATCCTCCTCAGCCTGTGATTAACTTCTTCCTGCTGTCCTCATGGTAACAGTACAGCTGCCTCTGCCCCTCTATCCCATCACTGTTCCAGTCAAGGAGAGGAAAGGGCAAAAGACACTCCCCGGCTGAGTGAGTGTCCTCTGACTGCTACCTGGAAAGTCTCCAGCTGCCTTTGTCTCATTGGCCAGAACAGTGTCACAGGCCAGCCCTGGCTTAGGAGGAGGCAGCAAATTTAAAAGAAAAAAAAAAAAAAAGCCACTCAGAGAGTACACATTGGTGCCTGAAATAAAACGAGGTCCATTCATGCAGAAAAGAGGAAGAGGGGACCGGGGACAGACGGCGATCCATGGCCCAGGGCTCGTAGGACCTGAAGCTTCCACAGTGGAGGGACCTCCTTCAGAATAAAAAATGGCGAATACAAAATCTGCTGCAAGAGGGAACACGTACGATCACCAATGCAGGGCGCATTTGCGATGCTTCGGGCTGACAGACCTCACAAGCATTGCCAAGTCCAGGAGGAGGCAGTGTTCTCCCTGTGATTTTGCTCATTGTCGTGGTGACTGGAGACTGGACTGTTTCCAGCGGAGGTGACTGGACCAGCGCTTCCTAGACCTCGGTGCCATCCCGGCCCCGGGGAAGCACACGAGAAACGCAGATGGGGTGGCATCGGGTGAAGTGACCGCTCGGGGTGCTGCCGGCCTGTATCAGAGCGCCTGGGTTCCAGTCCCAGCTCGCCTGTCCACTCCAGCCCCTGCTAACAAGCACCCTGGGAGGCAGCAGCTGAGGGCTCAAGGACTTGGGTCCTGGACACCCACGTGGGAGACCTGAGTTCACTTCCTGTCTCCTGGCTTCCACCTGCCCCAGCCCTGTCCGCTGTAGGCACTGGGGAGTGAACCAACAAATAGGCACTTCTCTCTCTCTCTCTCTCTGCCTTTCTGTCTTTCAAATAAATTTTTTAAAAATTTTTGGAGAAAGCTGCCGACGACAGGGCCTCCTCTTCTGCCTCCCCGGGATTGAGGCCCAGGAATCGGCATTTTACCGAGTGCCTCCTGTGATCCCGACGCCTGTCCAGGTCCAGGGACGTGCCGGGTTGGACAGCTCCGGGGTGCTGAATTGCTCAGCAGGTCTGCAAATCGCATCATCTGCAGTCAGGAGAATCACGTGTTAGCCCCCACGTCTCTTCCTCTGCCCACACGTACCAGACACCCGGACACACATTCCCGGCCTGCTGCCCGGGGCGGGGCACAGTGGAGGGGCCGGCTGTCCTGGAGGCCACGGCGCCTGCTCGGCGAGCAGTGTCGACCTTCACGGGCTGGCTCAGAGCCAGGCTGCCATACCCCCCGATTCCAAACCGAGACCGCCCCAGTCGACTTCCCCAAGTGCCCTTGGCCAGGCCTCGGCTCCCCCAGTGACAGCACTGTGCCCCCCACCCACATGCTGAAGTCCTGACCCCAGCCCCCCAGATGTGACTGTGCTTGGAGGCGGGGCTTTCAGTGGGCGGAGGCGGGTTAAAGAGGTCAGGGGTGGGTGTGTGTCCCAGGGAGAAGGCGTTGTCGCAAGCCGGAGAGAGAGGCCTCAGGAGGAGCCAGCCCTGCCCACACCTTGAACTTGGACCCCCGGCCCTCCTGGTGGCGAGACAGCACCACTGCTGCCCCGACCGTGTGCTGGCGGCCCCCACGGCTGGTCCAGCCACCCGCAGAGGAAATGCTCCCAGATGCACAGCCACCGGGGCTCCAAGCCCGCGCCCTCAGGCCTCAGAAGGGACTGCAGCTTCCGCTTCCCACGGCTCCATCTCTGCTGCCTCTAAGCCTATGACAGCGCCCTCGGTAGGGAACTGCCCTGCGAGGCAGGTGCCGCCGGACCCTTAGAGCTGGGGCCCCGGGAGTAAGGTGTGGGCTTGTGAGGGAGCCAGGGTCCGTCTGTGTCCCAAGCTGCTCCCCCTGACCCCGCGTCCCTGGGGCTGTGTTCCCAGGCCTGCAAGCCCCAGGGAGCTGTGTTCCCACTCAACACAGAGCAGGTGCCCCTGCCAGGTAGCTGCGAGGGCACGCTCATCAGAGTCCGGTTCCTGCGGTGAACGGGACACAGTGGAGAGTGGGCCAGGCCGCCTGATCGAGGCGGGCTCTGCCCGGCTTGGGCGTGGCCCTCGACATTACTGAGCCCGTAATTTCCTCTCCTGTAAAAGGGAGCTTACAACGGAGAAACCCCCTGGGCTGGGGCTGTCATTGAGCTGGTCAATATGCATATTCGGTTTCCAGAGCTAGCAATCTTGCATGTGTTTTCCAGGCTGCTGGAATAAACTGGCACAATGCAGCAGATTAAAACCACACAGTTCTGCAGGGGGGAGTCTGAAATCAGGCAGCCGCTCCGGAGGGTCTGGGGGATGGACCCTTGCCGGCCCCAAGCTCTCCTTGGCTGGGAGCCACATCGCTGCCCTCCCAGGGCCTCCTCTGCCCCCGCCATCCTTGGCAGAGACACTTGACACAGGGCTGGGAGTTCCCCAGAGTCCCGGATGAGCCCCTCCCAAGAGCGTGGACTCTGGCATCCTCGGAGGTTGTTTTGCAAAGACCACCCCCCATGGCGCAGGCTCCCACGTGGGGTACCTTAGTCACCACGGAGCATGGAACGGGGCCGGCTCTGGGCACAAGGGGTCTCCCTCGGGGCAGCTAGCCTTTCGTAGCTAAGAGGAGAAGGTGCGAGAAAGGGAAAGAGCAAGAAAGTCCCAGGGAGAGAGAACAGTGGCGTGCACACCCTGAGCTTAGATTGGCCTTCCCACTGCGAGGGAGCCGGAGGAAGGGCGTGAGCCGTGGGATTAGAGATCCCGTGAGTACGTGTGATTCTGCCAACACGGCGGGCATGCACTGTGTGCCGCGGCTGTCTCGGCACCGGAACCCACATGGATACAGCTGCTTCTGCCCACCAGGGCTCAGAGGCCAGCAGGAGAGAGACGAGAGCATGGGGCCGTGGAAGTGCGGAGGAAGGAGGTCCCGAGACAGCTGGGGGAGTCCAGACAGGCTTCCTGGAGGAGGACGCACTTGAGCCAGATGGGCTAAGGAAGGAGGAAGCAGGCATCGCCGGCAGCCTGGCAGGTCTGGGGGTTTCTACCCGCGGCCCCTTGCGGTCAGGGCAGGCTGAGGAGCCGGGCGGGGCCCAGTCACACTGCAGGGAGTGGAGCTTGGACAGTGCAAGGCACCACACTGGCATCGCACAGAGGCTGGGTGGCAACCTGGAGATGGGGGGCTGTGGAACCCGACAAGACGGGGCCGGCGTGGTGGTGCCAGGGGCAAAGCTACCACTTGCGACACCGAACATCGCGTATCAGAGCGCCAGTTTGAATCTCCACTTCACTTCCCATCCAGCTCCCGCTAATGCACCTGGGAAGGCGGAGGAAGATGGCCCGAGTGCTGGGGCCCCTGCTCCCACATGGGAGACCGGGATGGAGTTCCCAGCTCCTGGCTTCAGCCTGGCCATTTGGGGACTGGAACAGCAGATGGAAGATCTCTCTCGGTCATTCTGCTTTTCAAATACACAAATTGACACAGACAGACAGAAATGGAGGAGACGAGGAAGCTGAAGGCAGGAACTGGGCAGTTGGAGGCGCGGCCACAGAAGAGGGGGCGGGGCAGCGGGCTGTGCCTGGGGCAGGAGCAGTACAGTAACTGCCAGCAGGCGCCCAGAGGGGCACCCACAAGAAGTGGCTGAACGGACCCTCACCACGGCCAGGTAAACCCTGCCCAGGGCCACTGCCCGGCTCCAGGGTGGACCAGCACGTCCTGAACAACGAGGGCGTTTGTTGAGCGCCTGTGTGTGCCAAGGCTGGGCAGAGCTTCCGGTACAGTAACTCACTGCAACCCCACCTTATCCTCGAAACTGACAAGCACAAGGCTCGGGAACCGGCCCGAGGTCGCCAGGGCACTGCGCTCTGCCGCCTTGGCGCCTCCTGTGCGGCCGGAACCCGCTTCCGTGCCCTTGGGAAGGAGCAAAGGGGAAGCCACAGGCGCCCAGGGGGCAGAGGGACCCAGAAACGCCAGTGCTGGGCCAGGACCGGGGAGCGCCGGCTCTGTCACTGGCTCAGCTGCGATTGAGTGGCACGTGTCCCTGGGACAGACCCCCTCGCCACTCGGCCATGCCCTGTCCCTGCCAGTCTGGGGCTGGGATTCTGTTTCAAGCACCTGCTCCCGGTGTCTGCAGCTTCCGCATCTTCCTCTGAACAGTGGGAAGGTCAGGACACCACGGGCTGCCTGGGCCACAGAAGGGCTCGGCTGAGCACAGACTTGGTTGAACGCTGCCAGGCTCCAAGATAGGGACGCTTCCTTCTTCACCCCCTGCGGCAGACACAGTGTCACTCCCATTTTCTGGAAGAGACGATGGAGGCTTGGCCACGGTGGGCCACTGGGCCACGTTCACCCAGACTCACAGGATCCAGAAACGACCCCCGTTTGTTCTCCATCCACTCATCTTCAAATCCAACAAGGCGGGGCTTCTGTGCAGTGGAGAAGACTGTACGATTCTGTTTATACAGCTCTAGTGAGCGGCAAATTAGAGGGATGGAGAACAGATCCGGGGTCGCCAGGAGCTGGGGCAGACAGGAGGAAGAAGGCCAGGGCACCCTTGGTTGGGCTGTTCTGGATCTTAGCACAGGGGACCAAAACCTGCACATGGGACGAAGGGCATAGAACACAGACCTGGTTCATGTCACGCCGGGGAAATCCGAGTCAGGTGGCTGGATTATATCCACGGGACTACTGCACGGTAGTTTTGCAAAATGTCACTGTTGGAGGGTGCCAAGGGAAGGGTATGTGGGGATTTCTTAGAACCACGTGCTGTAAGAATCCGCACGGAGGGACTGGCGTCGTGGCGCAGGGGTGAAGCTGCCACCTGCAGCACCAGCATCCGTATCAGGTGCCAGTTCAAGTCTCGGCTGCTCCACCCCGCCAGCGGGAGGTAGAAAAGGACAAAGCAAGGCCCCCAGGACTCCAAGAAGGAGCACTTTTTCAAGATTTTTGTTTATGTATTTGAAAGGCAGATCTACAGAGAGAGAGAAAGAGAGAATCTCTGGCCATCCATCCACTGGCCCACTCCCCAAATGGCCAAAATAGCCGGGGCTGGGCCAGCCCAAAGCCAGGAGCCAAGAACCTCTTCTGAGTCTCCCATGCGGGTGAAGAGGCCCAAGCACTTGGGCCATCCTCTGGTGCTTTCCCAGGCCATGAGCAGGGGGCTGGATCAGAAGTGGAGCAGCCGGGTCTCGAGCCCATACCCATAGGGAGTGCCGGCATTGCAAACAGCGGCTTCACCTGCTACGCCACAGCGCCAGCCCGAAAGAGCTCATTTTCTGAGTGACACCTTTATCCCGACGCTACCCCTTCTGACTCCAGCGTCACGTCGCCCACCATCCTCATCCTCAGAGCCGAGCTCATTTGGGTTGATTTCTCCCTAAACGGGAGTGTGTAACAGGCAAATATACATGGGGGCTTCGGAGTCACTGATTTACAGAATGAACCCACCCTCAGTGCACCGTGCTGCTCCTCGCTGTCCACACTCACCAACACCCCCCGAAAACACCCCCCCGTGCCGGCCGGGGTCTCATCCCTCCTGCGAGGAGGCCACTCTGCGGCAGGCACAGCTCCCCAGACGTCCAGGCTGTCGGCGCCAGCCTAGAACAGGTGCTCAGGGACGCAGGCCTGTCTCCGAGGACAGGGGTCCCTGGACGGCAACTGCTGGCTTGAACTTCAACGTTTAGGACCAGCTGCTGGGTTTGTGCACAGATTGCCTGCCTCGGACTCTGGCCACAGCACCCTCTGCCTCGCTGCGTGTCTCCCACCTTCCCACCGTGAACCCACGCTGCGGAAGGTGGCGAATGCTGTCTCGCTGACCGCTGGAAGGGGCTGCACCCTTGCTGTTCCAGTCTGCATTTCCTTAATAACAAATTGTCCCTCCCATATCCAGGCGTATACCTGTCCCGTCTCGTATCCGGGTACACACCTGTAGATTGTATCTTGAATATGCCTTCCAGTGCGTTTTTGGTCCTTGTCTCTCCCTAGCCTCTGCCCATTTCTAGTTGCGGATTTTTGCTTTGCCCATTTTCGGAGCTGTGTCTGAGCTCCACCTCCACGCACTTGTTCCAGGTGGAGCTTCATCTCTATACTTTGTAGCACCTTCTCCCACACAAGCACCGGTTCTCTGGGACACACACTCACACCTCTTCCCTTGGTCTCCCAGACGGGGAGATTGCCCGTGCACCCTCTAGACTTTCTCGGCGGTATAAGAAAGCTTGGTTTTATTTGATGGCTTTTTATGCAGTCCTTATTGATGGTGCAAAGATGTTTCAGATGATCTGCCTGATCACACACGTGAGGCCGCAGAATGCCTGTAGGTAGCAGTCTTCCGTCGCCTGCCAATACTTTTTGTAGGAGATAGTGTAGGTTTTATTTGTAGCTTGTACCTTTTTGAAAGCTCAATGAGAGGGCTTCTCAGAACATCAGCCGCCTTGAAAAAGAAAAGGCGTCACACCAAAGACAGCGAGATTACGTTGTGCCAGAGGCCCTGCCCAGACCGGACCGGGAAGCCCCCTGGACAGGAATCGTTGGTCACCCTTCCTGAGAGCAGGGGCTGGCGAGGCACAGACTCCGCCCTCTACTTAGTGAGCAGGGACTGGGTGTCCCCAGGGCACATCACTTCCAGAGGTTGCTGTACCCGAGGAATAACTCAGAACTCTGATGATGATAACAGACTAGCATTCCAGCTAAGAACTGCAGCACGAGGCTGGCGCCGCGGCTCACTAGGCTAATCCTCCGCCTAGCGGCGCCAGCACACCAGGTTCTAGTCCCGGTTGGGGCGCCGGATTCTGTCCCGGTTGCCCCTCTTCCAGGCCAGCTCTCTGCTGTGGCCAGGGAGTGCAGTGGAGGATGGCCCAAGTGCTTGGGCCCTGCACCCCATGGGAGACCAGGAGAAGCACCTGACTCCTGCCTTCAGATCAGCGTGGTGTGCCGGCCGCGGCAGCCATTGGAGGGTGAACCAACGGCAAAGGAAGACCTTTCTCTGTCTCTCTCTCTCACTGTCCACTCTGCCTGTCAAAAAAAAAAAAAAAAAGAACTGCAGCGCGAGCCGAGTCGCACGGGCCTGTCCCTGACGTAGCTGTGACTCTCGGGTGTGTCTGTATCCTTTCCCTAAGTTCATATGCATAGCATCACGCCTAGACGTCTTCCTCCACCTGTTCCTTTTTATTTAATATCAGTTTTTTTTAAAGTTTGTCCATTTCAGTATCTGGGGCTGAGCTGTGAGCACACCTTCTCATTTTTCTATTTAACCAGTGCTACAATAGCCATCTACGTTTGTATCTTCTTTTTTTATTTTAAATTTGTTTATGTGAAGATTAGAGAGAGAGACAAAGATCTCTCTGCTGGCTCACTCCCCAAATGCCTGCAACAGCCAGGGCTGGGCCAGGCTGAAACCAGGAGCCTAGAACTGAACCCAGGTCTCCCACGCCGGTAGCAAAGACCCAAGAACTTGAGTCACCATCAGTACCTCCCAGGGCGCCCATGAGCCAGAAGCTGGGATGGAGAACAGAACCAGGACTTGAACCAGGCACCTGATAGGAGATGCTGGCATCTCCAGGGGCTGCTTAACCCGCTGTGCCACAACACCGGCCCCTGCACGTGTCTTCTGGGCCCCCACGGAGATGTCCAGAGCAGGGCGACTCCACAGCAGAGCCTGGCGGTTCCGGCAGGACGCTTCTGGGTCAGGGGCACCGGTCTTCCCGTTCACAGTGCATTGCAGCTTCCCCGGCCTCCACGCACACGCAGCAGCTGCCGGCAGCACACGCCTCTGAGATACAACAGCCAGAATGCCTCTGGACGGTACCAGATGTCCCCGGGCGGGCCCTGGCCGAGGACCAGTGCCGTGCAGTCTGTACCACAGACGTGGAACTGCTGGGCCACGGGCATCTGCAGCTTTGCAGGATGCCAGCAAGCAGTTTCCCAAGATGAGCGTGGCGGCGTGTGACCCAGCATCTCCGGACTGTGCATGTGTGTCCCACATGGAAGCCGAGTGTGGCGGCGTGTGACCCAGCATCTCCGGACTGTGCGTGTGTCCCACGTGGAAGCCGAGTGTGGCGGCGTGTGGCCCAGCATCTCCGGACTGTGCGTGTGTCCCACGTGGAAGCCGAGTGTGGCGGCGTGTGACCCAGCATCTCCGGATTGTATGTGTGTGTCCCACGTGGAAGCCGAGTGTGGCGGCGTGTGACCCAGCATCTCCGGACTGTGCGTGTGTCCCACGTGGAAGCCGAGTGTGGCGGCGTGTGACCCAGCGTCTCCGGAGTGTGTGTGTGTCCCACGTGGAAGCCGAGTGTGGTGGCATGTGACCCAGCGTCTCCGGAGTGTATGTGTGTGTCCCACGTGGAAGCCGAATGTGGCGGCGTGTGACCCAGCATCTCCGGAGTGTGCGTGTGTCCCACGTGGAAGCCGAGTGTGGTGGCATGTGACCCAGTGTCTCTGGAGTGTATGTGTGTGTCCCACGTGGAAGCCCTCACCCCCAAAGCGACAGGATCTCGAGCTCCCAGCCTCCGGAATTGTGAGGAACAAACTGCTGTTGTTCAGCCCGCCAGGTCCGGGTTATTTCTTATAGCAGCCTGAGCTATGAAGCCAACCGACCATCCACAAGTAGCCCAGGTTCTCCCATCTTTGCCAGCATGTGCAGTTCCGGCTGAAGGTTACACTCCGCGGAGAGCGCAGTGGGATCTCAGGGCCACTCCATCGTGCGTGAATTTCCCCCATTGTGGCCGAGCCGAGGGCTCTCTGCGTGCCCTTGGCTGTCCACACTGTCTCTCCCATGAGCGTGCTTTGCCACCTGTCTTGCTGTTTTGCCCCTTGCGCTGCCTTTTTCATACTGATTTTAAGGAATCCTTTATATTTTTTTTGTTTGCCAGGCAGACAATGAAAGAGAGAGAGAGTTATAGACAGTGAGAGAGAGAGACAGGGAGAAAGCTCTTCCTTCTGTTGGTTCACCCCCCAAATGGCCGCTATGGCCGGCGCGCAGCACCGACCTGAAGCCAGGAGCCAGGTGCTTCTCCTGGTCTCCCCTGGGGTGCAGGGCCCAAGCACTTGGGCCATCCTCCACTGCCCTCCTGGGCCACAGCAGAGAGCTGGCCTGGAAGCGGGGCGACTGGGACAGAATCCAGCGCCCCAACCGGGACTAGAACCTGGGGTGCTGGCGCCGCAGGCAGAGGATTAGCCAAGTGAGCCACGGCGCCAGCCTGAATTTTTTATTTGAGAGGTAGAGTTACAGAGAAAGAGACAGATGAAGAGACAGAGGGAGAGAGATCTTTCATCTGCTGGTTCACTTCCATCTGCTGGTTCACTTCCCAAATGGCCACAGCTGCCTCAGGCCAAAGCCAGGAACCCGGAGCTTCCTCCAGGCCTCCCACCCACGTGCAGGGGCCCAAGCACTTGGGCCATCTTGGGCTGCTTTCCCAGGCCATCAGCAGGGAGCTGGATTGGAAGAGGAGCAGCCAGGACTCGAACCAGTGCCCATATGGGATGCTGGCACTGCAGGCGGAGGTTTTACCCGCCACGCCACGGCCCCGGCCCCCTGAATGTTAAGTCCTGGTGGACACGTGTCTTGGGCATATCTTCTTTCAGTGAAGGACTAGTCACTTCTTGCTCTGGTTTCCTCGGGTGAAGAGAAATGTCCATTTTAATCTAGTCAATATTCTCAACTTCCCTTTGTCATTTGTGTTCTTAGAGATTGGTTGAAGAAACTAATTCCTAACTTGAGGAAGAAAAGCTATCATCGCATATTCCCATTTTAATGGCTTACAGTTTTACTTTTTGATTTTGAGAGTTCATGGCCCTTTGGGTGCCATGGGGACAAGAGACTCTGCTTCGTTTCTTTCACTCGTGCTGTCTGCATCACTCATGGAAACACCATCCTTCCTCCCTAGGAGCTGCAGACCAGCTGGTGACATGGAGCAAGCGTCCGCGTGCCTGGGCTGCGCGTGCCTGGGCTGCGTATCTCGTTCCGCTTCCCTTTCCTTTTCTTTTTTTTTTAAGATTTATTTATTTATTTTGAAAGTCAGAGTTACACACAGAGAGAGAAGGAGAGGCAGAGAGAGAGAGAGAGAGAGAGAGAGAGAGGTCTTCCATCCGCTGATTCACTCCCCAATTGGCCGCAATGGCCGGAGCTGGGCCAATCCGAAGCCAGGAGCTTCCTCCGGGTCTCCCATGTGGGTGCAGGGGCCCAAGGACTTGCTTGGGGCATCCTCCACTGCTTTCCCAGGCCACAGCAAAGAGCTGGATCAGAAGTGGAGCAGCCGGGACTTGAACTGGTGCCCATATGGGATTCTGGCACTGCAGGCAGCAGCTTTACCCGCTACACCACAGCACCGGCCCCTGGTTCCACTCTTCTATTTGTCTCTGCACCAACAGCACACCGCCCTACCTGAGCTTTCCAGGAAGCCTTGACGTCTGTCACAGCAGGGTCTCCCGACTGGTTCATCTTCTTCAGAGCACCTAAGCTATTCTTAGCTCTTTTCCCTTCCAGAAAAAAATTTAGAATTAGGAGCTGCCGCTGTGGCACAGTGGGTAAAGCCGCTGCCTGCAGCGCTGGCATCCCATATGGGTGCTGGTTCGAGTCCCGGCTGCTCCTCTTCCGATCCAGCTCTCTGCTGTGGCCTGGGAAAGCAGTGGAGGATGGTCCAAGGACTTGGACCCCTGCACCCACATGGGGAGACCTGGAAGAAGCTCCTGGCTTCGGATTGGCCCAGCTCTGGCCATTGTGGCCAGTTAGGGAGTGAACCAGTGAATGGAAGACCTCTCTGTCTCTTTCTCTCTCTCTCTCTCTGCCTCTGCTTCTCCCTCTGTATAACTTTGACTTTCAAATAAAAAAATACATCTTTAGAAAAAAATTAAAGCCGGCGCCGTGGCTCACTAAGCTAATCCTCCGCCTAGCAGCGCCGGCACACCAGGTTCTAGTCCCGGTCGGGGCGCTGGATTCTGTCCCGGTTGCCCCTCTTCCAGGCCAGCTCTCTGCTGTGGCCAGGGAGTGCAGTGGAGGATGGCCCAAGTACTTGGGCCCTGCACCCCATGGGAGACCAGGAGAAGCACCTGGCTCCTGCCATTGGATCAGCGCGGTGCGCCGGCCGTGGCGGCCATTGGAGGGTGAACCAATGGCAAAGGAAGACCTTTCTCTCTGACTCTCTCTCTCACTGTCCACTCTGCCTGTCCAAAAAATAATAATAATAATAATAATAATTAGTATTAGGCTAACCACTGTTGCAAAGACTCCTGTTGGGTGTAGACCAGAATCACCTCGAGCCTACCACACGAGCCCGCTCTCCCTCTTTGTGAGTCTGTTTATTCAGCCTCCTTCAGGGTCATTCAGTGGGGGAGTCCTTGCTGTGAGAAGGTCTTGTGTCTGGCAATCGGTCTATTTTCCGGTAAACGGTTTGGCTGCTGTAAGTCGGGTAACCGTGTTGGTGATGTCAGAGGAGGCTTCTGCCCGTGCTCGTGAAATGAAGCCGGGGCACTCTGTTGTGGCACATATCTGCTCGGCTGCCCGCTGGGGTGCACGCCCATGAGGGTGGCTGCCATGGCCGGCATGCTTGTGCCCTCCCAAAATTCACGTGTCGGAACCGAGTCCTGGAGTGACTGAGAGCAGAACGGGGCTCACGGAGGCCTCACTAGGACATCAGTTCCCTTACAGGAGGCCCAAGGGAACATGTCTGCCCCACAGGACATGTGGGGGGACAGCAAGAAGGGGCCATCTCAGACGCCAAGAGCCCTCGCCTGACACTCAGCCTGCTGGCACCTTGCTCCCAGAATTCTCAGCGTTCAGAACTAGGAACGAAACATTTCTATGATTTATAAACTCAGCCTATGGCATTTCTGTTACAGAAACCCAGACGGACTATGACAGCAGTTGTCATCAAAAAGCAGAACACAGGCCAGGGGTGGTGCAGGGGTGAAGCTGCCGCGCGGGACACCTGCATCTCAAACCTGAGTGCCTGGCGCCAGCCCCTCCTCTGCTTCCACTCCAGCCTCCTGATGATGCACACCCAGGGGCCACAGGCGGTGGCTCACACACTGGGGTCCCTGCCACAACGCGGGAGACCCCAGTGGAGTTCCTGGCTCTGGGCTTCAGCTTGACACCAAGCCCCTGCTACTGCAGACATCTGGGGGTGAACTGGTGCGTGGAAGATGGACACCTCTAGCTAGCTAACTATCTCTGCATCATTCTATCTTTCAGACAAATAAAAATAAACCTTAAAAAAAAGCCAAAGCAGAAAATAGCAAGTGTTGGTGAGGACATGGGGAAATTGGAAGTTTTGTGCCCCATTGGTAGAGATATAAAATGGTACAGCCACTGTGGAAAGCAGTATGCAAAGTCCTTACAAAAATCAAACTCGGAATTAACATCGGACCCAGCCATTTCTCTCCCTGTGAAAACAGGGACTCAGATCCACACCAGCCTGCACACAGCTGTATCAGCCACAGCGGCCGTGAGGCGGCAGCAACCCAAGTGGCCATCGGCACAAAGATGGAGGAACACCTGAGGTCTGCACGTTCCGAACACTCCCCACCCTGGACGAGCGAGGACGTCTACACCTGCTCCAGCACCGACGACCTTGTGCTACGTGAGATAAACCCATCCAAGAACATGCATCTCCTAGTCCCACTGTGTGAGGTCCCCCGAGTACTCAGCTTCATGGAGAGAGACTGCAGAGGCGGCTGTGGGGGCTGCGGGGGCTGTGG
This sequence comes from Oryctolagus cuniculus, assembly GCF_964237555.1. Classification (NCBI taxonomy): domain Eukaryota; kingdom Metazoa; phylum Chordata; class Mammalia; order Lagomorpha; family Leporidae; genus Oryctolagus; species Oryctolagus cuniculus. The sequence goes on along the minus strand of NC_091433.1, from coordinate 3,628,806 downwards.
GGGCTACGGGGGCTGCGGGGGCTGCGGGGGCGGGGTTTCAGAGGATGGCAGTCCCTGGAGAGGGATGGCGGTGATGGCTGCTTGTGGGGAGCAACCGGACTAGACTGAGTTACTGGAATTAAGACTTATTCTATGCATCTGCTCTCCCACAACATGGTGCTGGGAGAGAAGTAAACAGCTTCCGCACAGCTGCCTCCAGTTCAACCAATAAACTGTAGGACTTGCTCCTGATTGGAGAGCTGCGTACTCGGCGTGTGGGCAGCCGAGTTGGGATTGGCGGAGGAGGACTATAAAGGAGGAGAGAGACGGCATGCACCAGGAACATCTATGGGGAACATCTAAGGGAACCCGTGCAGCCCCCGAGAAAGCCGGCCGGCGGTGTGCCGCTCCCCTGCGGAAGTGGGGAATGTGGCCAGGGGGAACTGCCCTTCCACGAAGGTGGAAGGGATAGTAGCCAACCCGGGAAGAACCAGCAGCAAACCCGGGGAGGGCCGAGCAGACGAAAGAACAGCGCAGGGTCCTGTGTCGTTCCTCCACGAAGAGGGGGAGCGACATAATGGTGCCGTGACTCGGATAGGAAACCTAGCTCGGAGAGGAAACCTAGGACGGATAGCAAACTTAGGAGGGAAGAAACGGGAAGAAATGGGAAATTACCGGAGAGAGAGACTAGCAAACAGCCTAGGGAAAAGCCGGACGAAAAAGGTGCCGGAAGAAGCTATTGAAAGCCTAGGCATAGACTCGGATACGGACTACGGGGGGAAGCTGGGAGAATTCTCTAAGGTCGAAAGCGAAAGTGAAAGCTAGAACAAACAGACTCGGATGCGGACTGTGGGGAGAGGCCAGGAGAAATGAGGGAGGAATATCGTTGGAGGAAAGTTTGGGGAAACATACCGGGTAGAGAAAAATGTTAGGGAAATTGAAGCCGCGGGGGGCAGGCCAAGGCGGACACGAAAGCCACTTTGGGATTCTCAAGTTAGCCCGGGAATAGGGGGCGAAAAGTTGAAACCAGAAGCTGAAACGTGAGCCTGGTTGGGATCCGTCTGATTAGCCCGGGGAGCAAAGGACGGGAAGCCAAACCGTGGGGTGGAGACGTATGCTGGGTTGAATTCGCCAGGCTAGCCCGGGGAACTTAGATTGAATGCTAGTGGCGGACACGTAAGCTACGCTGTGTTACTCGCGGAAGCCGCCGCGTGCAGAGAGAGCACGGGGCGTGAATAGATAGGGAACGGGGCTGGCGCGAGGCCGTGGTGCAGACGCGAAGGGCGTGGAGACCGCGGAGCACGCGAAGCCAAGCCGCGCAAAGCCGGGAAGCTGCGCAGATGAAAGAGGCGCGGGCTGAAGCGGCTCAGCCGGGAAGCTGCCGAGAAGTAGCCTCGGGGCGGGCACCGGGAAGCTGCGGGGATAAGAGAAACAGAAGTTTGGAAGTGGAGTGAGAGAAATGGGAATGTTGGCAGACAGAAGTAAAATGGGAGAAATAGGAATGCCCGGAGATAGAGAAATAGAGAAATAGAAAGGCCTCCCTACAATACAACAATTAGAAGGCTTGGATTCGGTCTGCCCGATTAGTGAGGCGATGAGCACCTGGGCGGCTAGCAGCTTATGCGCTTCAGGTCACCGAAGACAGGCACGAATTAACATCAGTAAGGCCTCCCCACAAAAAGGCAATGAGAAGGCTTGGATTCGGTTTGCCTGATAGGGCTTGTAAGCCCCTGCAGGCAGAGCAGAGCATGCGCTGCAGGGCACCGAACACAGGCACGCATCAGCGCCTAAAAACCTTCTCACAACATGGCAAAGAGAGGACCCGGATTCGGTTTGCCTGATTGATAGGACTTGTAAGAGCCTGTGGCAACTCTAGCAAGTAGAGCAGAGTGTGTGCCGCGGGACACCGAAGACAGGCGCGTATCAACGCCAAAAAATAAAAAGAAAGGGGGATCTGTGGGGAGCAACCGGACTAGACTGAGTTACTGGAATTAAGACTTATTCTATGCATCTGCTCTCCCACAACATGGTGCTGGGAGAGAAGTAAACAGCTTCCGCACAGCTGCCTCCAGTTCAACCAATAAACTGTAGGACTTGCTCCTGATTGGAGAGCTGCGTACTCGGCGTGTGGGCAGCCGAGTTGGGATTGGTGGAGGAGGACTATAAAGGAGGAGAGAGACGGCATGCACCAGGAACATCTATGGGGAACATCTAAGGGAACCCGTGCAGCCCCCGAGAAAGCCGGCCGGCGGTGTGCCGCTCCCCTGCGGAAGTGGGGAATGTGGCCAGGGGGAACTGCCCTTCCACGGAGGTGGAAGGGATAGTAGCCAACCCGGGAAGAACCAGCAGCAAACCCGGGGAGGGCCGAGCAGACGAAAGAACAGCGCAGGGTCCTGTGTCGTTCCTCCACGAAGACGGGGAGCGACAGCTGCTCAGTGGGAACAGGCTGAATGCCACTGGGCTGTTCACTCAAAATGGGGAAAAGATGGCTTTTGTGTCGTGTGGATTTTACACTGCAATAGGAGGTTTTAGAAACGTGTTACAGGCTGGCGCCGAGGCTCACTAGGCTAATCCTCCGCCTTGCGGCGCCGGCACACCGGGTTCTGGGGGTTCTAGTCCCGGTTGGGGCGCCGGATTCTGTCCCGGTTGCCCCTCTTCCAGGCCAGCTCTCTGCTGTGGTCCGGGAGTGCAGTGTAGGGTGGCCCAAGTGCTTGGGCCCTGCACCCCATGGGAGACCAGGAGAAGCACCTGGCTCCTGCCTTCAGATCAGCGCGGTGCGCCAGCCACAGCGCACCAGCCGCGGCGGCCATTGGAGGGTGAACCAACGGCAAAGGAAGACCTTTCTCTCTGTCTCTCTCTCTCACTATCCACTCTGCCTGTCGAAAGAAAGAAAGAAAGAAAGAAAGAAAGAAAGAAAGAAAGAAAGAAAGAAAGAAAGAAAGAAAGAAAGAAAGAAAGAAAGAAAGAAAGAAAGAAAGAAACGTGTTACAACTCCGCGGTGAGGTGGCAGCTTTGTCACTTCCGCCGACTCCTCTCCGTCTGTAGTGTCCGGACTCGCAGCTCTGAGGAGGAGGCACCTGCTGCTGGCACGTTTGTCATTTGGGCGTGAGGCTCTGCGTGCTGACGGTGACTGACCCTGACATTCCTCTCCTCCCACACCAAAAGCCACTGCAGCTTTGTCTTACGGCCCGCCCTGCCCCGGCCTCTGGCTCCACGCTCCCTGTGTGCTCCGCACGCCCCAGGCGCAGCCCCTGAGAGCCCACACCTGGGTGCTGGCTTCCAGCCAGGCTGGCGCTGTCCGACGTACCCAGCCATCTGGATCCCAGACCGCGACCGTGGACGCCCTGGGCTACTTCTACCCTTCTAGTGTTGGACTTTCTAACGTCCCACCTCTCTCTCCACGTGGTTCTCCCCTCCTCCCCACTTGAGGCTTTGTTCTTATCGCGTGTCCTCTGTCTCGAAGTGAAATGGTTCATCCGCATCTTTTCAGCGATGGAGGCACTGGCTTTGCCAGCTCTCTTTGGCCGAGCCTAGTGTAATCACAGTCTCACTCACGGGGCCCCTGGCTGCTGGCTGTCCTAGTGCCTGACAAGCGCCGGACGTCCGCATCCCTACTGGGATGTCTGGTCGGAAAGCCAGCACCACTTCCCAAGTCAGCCGGTGGGAAAGCCAGCACCACTTCCCAAGTCAGCCGGGTCGGAAAGCCAGCACCAGTTCCGACGTCAGCCGGTAGGAAAGCCAGCACCAGTTCCGACGTCAGCCGGTGGGAAAGCCAGCACCAGTTCCGACGTCAGCCGGTAATGAGCATGCTGGGAGGGAGCAGGTGACGGCTAAAGTCTTGGATCCTGCCACCCATGTGGAGAGACATGGGCTGAGCTCCTGGATCCCAGCTTCGGCCCAGCCCAGCCCTGCCTGCTATAAGCATTTGGAGAGTAAACCAATGGATGGAAGGGCGTTCTCTCTCTCTCTCTCTCTCTCTCTCTCTCTCCCTCTCAAATAAAAATAAACAATTTTAAAATCTCAATCATCATTTCAAACAACAAATGCTTTGACCTCAATCATTTCTCACCAAGGTTACATGATTTTTTTAAAAAGATTTATTTTACGAGTTTGAAAATCAGAGATACAGGCCGGCGCCGCGGCTCACTAGGCTAATCCTCCGCCTGTGGTGCTGGCACCCTGGGTTCTAGTCCCAGTCGGGGCGCTGGATTCTGTCCTGGTTGCTCCTCTTCCAGTCCAGCTCTCTGCTATGGCCCGGGAGTGCAGTGGAGGATGGCCCAAGTGCTTGGGCCCTGCACCCCATGGGAGACCAGGAGAAGCACCTGGCTCCTGGCTTCGGATCGGCACAGCGCCAGCCGTAGCAGCCATTTGGGGGATGAACCAATGGCAGGAAGACCTTTCTCTCTGTCTCTCTCTCTCTCTCTCTCTCTCTCTCTCACTAACTCTGCCTGGGAAGGAAGGAAGGAAGGAAGGAAGGAAGGAAGGAAGGAAGGAAGGAAGGAAGGAAGGAAGGAAGGAAAAGAAAGAGAGAGAGAAAGTCAGAGATACAAAGAGAGAAAGTCAGAGATACAAAGAGAGACGGGGGACAGTCATAGAGAGGTCTTCCACCGAATGGTTCACCCCGCAGATGGTCACAATGGCCAGGGCTGGGCCAGGCCAAAGCCAGAAGCCTGGAACTCCATCCAGGTCTCCCACATGGGTGCAGGGACCCAACTACTTGGGCCACCTACTACTGCTTTCCCAGGCCATCAGCAGGGAGCTGGATCAGAAGTGGGGCAGCCGGGACTTGAGCCAGCGTCCACACGGGATGCCGGCATCCCAGGTGGCGGCTTAACCCGCTACCCCACAACGCCGGCCCCACTGCATGATTTCTGTTGGTATTTTAGTTCTAGTTTCCATAGTTTTACTCTACAAAGCAGATTGCTGATTTTATTTAGTTATTTCTATTTGAGAGGGAGAAACAGAGAGGCTCTTGTCTGCTGCTTCATGCTGCAAATGCCCACAGAGCCAAAGCCAAGAGCCAGAAACTCAGCCCAGGTCTCCCCCGTGAGTGGCAGGGACCCAGCCATCCGAGCCGTCACTGCCGCAGCCCAGCGTCTGCACCAGAAAAAGCTGGATTCAGGAGTCAGAGCCAGGAACTAAACCCAGGTTCTCCAATGTAGGACATGGGCAACTTAACCACAGCCAAGCACCCTCCCCTAGGCCACGAGCAACTTAACCACAGCCGAGCACCCTCCCCAGGCCACGGGCAACTTAACCACAGCCGAGCGCCCTCCCTAGGCCATGGGCAACTTAACCACAGCCGAGCGCCCTCCCTAGGCCATGGGCAACTTAACCACAGCCGAGCGCCCTCCCTAGGCCACGGGCAACTTAACCACAGCCGAGCGCCCTCCCTAGGCCACGGGCAACTTAACCACAGCCGAGCGCCCTCCCCTAGGCCACGGGCAACTTAACCACAGCCGAGCGCCCTCCCCCAGGACACTAACTTTGCACAGTACGCATGATCTTTCAGTTTTAAATATTTCCTGTTTTCAGACATTCCTTTGATTTCTTTTACCCATGAATTATTTAAAAGCATGTTGTTTTATGGCCGCCGCCGCGGCTCACTAGGCTAATCCTCCGCCTTGCGGCGCCAGCACACCAGGTTCTAGTCCCGGTTGGGGCGCCGGATTCTGTCCCGGTTGCCCCCTTCCAGGCCAGCTCTCTGCTGTGGCCAGGGAGTGCAGTGGAGGATGGCCCAGGTGCTTGGGCCCTGCACCCCATGGGAGACCAGGAGAAGCACCTGGCTCCTGCCTTCGGATCAGCGCGGTGCGCCGGCCGCGGCAGCCACTGGAGGGTGAACCAACGGCAAAGGAAGACCTTTCTCTCTGTCTCTCTCACTGTCCACTCTGCCTGTCAAAAAAAAAAAATGAAAAGTATGTTGTTTTACTTGCATATTTGGGGGCTTTTGTGGACGTCTATTGTCACTCAGCCCTGAGTTAATACCACTGCCACCAGAGAACATATTTGGTATGACTTTGGTCTTTTCTGTAGAGACGTGTTCACGGCCCGGCACCTGTCCCATCTTGGTGAACGTTCCACACACACCTGGGGAGATGTGGCTTTGCTATTGGGTGGGAGGCTCTGTGAGTGCTGGGGGGTCAGTTAGCTGGAAAGCGCTGTCCAGCTGTCCTTACAGACCCAGTGATCGCTCACCTACCGTGTCAATTACAGGAAGGGCGACATAAAGCCTGCGACTCAGCAAGTCACATCCACTCACCAGTCTTGTGGTTTTCCCTGTTCTCCTGGCCAGCGATGTTCCCTGTTACATAACGTCTGCTTTGTCTGATATACAGCTCACAAAACTCCTCAGCCCTGGGGCTTTCAAAATTTTTATTCATTTGGGAAGCAGAGAGAGAGAGAGAGAGAGAGAGCGAGCTCCCATCTAGTGGTTCACCCCCCCAAATGCCTACACCACCTGGAGCTGGGCCATTCTGAAACCAGGAGCCAGGAGCTCTGTCTGGGTCTCCCAGGTGGGTGACCAGGGCCCGGTGACTTGAGCCACCACAGCTGCCATGGACAGGCAGCTGGAGTCAGGAGCCAGAGCCGGGAATCAAACCCAGGCCCTCCAGTGTGGGATGTGGCACCTTAACCAGAGCCTGCACCACCGGGCCACACACGCCCCTCCCCCGGCCCCCACTGTGACCCGGGAGGTTTATCAGCTGAGCTGTTGGAACCCCAAAGCCTTCTCACAAGGTTATCATTCTCTACTTTAATCCATTTAGATTTTAATCTAGAACTTGCTTTTGTATTTGGAATAAAATCGGAATCCATGTTCCCCTTTTCGGATGGCTAGCCAGTGGTCAGCAGTGTTTTTATTAATAATTCTGAATGAGTGAGTATCAAGTCATTCTGACTTGAACTAATGCAGTTGCCATAATCAAGGGAGGTTGTGGATTTAATTCTGGTTCCATTTTCTGTCCCACTCATGTTTGCTCATTTCTGTGTCAGTGCCACACTGACTGGGCTCCCAGGGCGCTGCGGACGGCTGGGACAGGCGTCTCCCTTGTGTGTTTCAGTTTGTAATTTTCTGAGCCTCTCTCAAGGGTGCATTTTCAGAGCAGTGTTTTTCACTCGTTTTTGCAAGGAGGTGGATCCCAGCACGCATTTGCCGCTCTCCACTGGGCTGCATGGTAGAGGCAGTGACACCTGCAAAACGCACCCCCCCCCCCGAATCATCTCCCCCTGTCAGAGGGCTTGGCGGCCAGGCCTCAGGGCTCGGCACCTGGTGAGGGCAGCAGGCGAGTCCCCACGGCGGGGCCGCTCCTGGGCCCCTCCCCACCCTCACTCCCCACAGCATCCCCGGAAGAGGCCATTGTGGTATTGGGGTCTCCTTCCCAGTGAGAAAGAGGCCAAGGGCAGCGAGCACCAGTGACCTATGTGCTGAAGGCTCTGGTTGGTTTGAAAACGGGGTGAGGAGCGAATGGAGCAGGGCCGTCGGGGGCATGAGCCGGCCAAGTCCCTGATGACGGGATCGGAGCCTGCTGCCTGGAAGCCGCGCAGCGCAGACCTTACTCCACGTGCCCCCGTGCCCTAGGGGAACCCACTCACGGCCGCACAACCCCCTGCCCTGGCGGGCACCGTCACCGTCCCCAGCAGAGAGGAACGCCCGCCGTCAGGCCCCAGGGTCCCGACTGTGGCACGGAGACCCTCAGAACTTCCCCCACGAAAAGGGGCGCGGCCAGCTTGCCTCCGGGTCACCTGGCAGCAGGCAAACAGGGAAGCGTTGCGCCTGGAATGAGGCGTCGCGCTGTCCGCAAAGGCACACACGGGTCTCAAGTTCCATTTTGAATTTGCTCCTTGGAGAGGACGGGCCCTGATGGCCGACAAGTGCGGGCCCACTCCAGACCTTCTCTCTTCCCCACGGTGACTTCTGTCATGCATTGTTGTGCAAGCAGAGGCATTAAAACACGCACGGGCCCTTTAAAAGTCCACACGCGGCTTCGGGTTGGGTGTGAGCTCTTACTGAGGGGCTGGCGGGGGACAGGCAGAGCTACTCGGCTCGGACCCGCCTCCGGGCCCGCCCAGCCCTGGCTGCTCTTACAGCCCGGAACCCGGAGTGCATCTCGTGACACGGACCTCACCCCGCCCCCGCGACCCGAACCCTACCCGTAGCCCGAGCCCACAGCCGCGCAGAGGTCCGTCCGGCCCCTCTGGGGCCCCGCCCACGAGAAGCTGGGCAGTAGCTCGCGCAGGCGGGCTGGCGCCACGCAGCAGGACAGCGGCCAGCGGTCAGGTCTGGCGGGTGGGTTGCTTGCTGCACTTGCCCCGCGCCCCAGGGTTGGGGGGTGGTCTCCCGGCAGGGGCGGGGCGTGCGCGGAGACAGTTCCCAGGCCCCGGCTGCGTGGGCTCGCCACGCGTCCTGGGAGCAGGTGCCACGGCCGCGCCGCGCCCGCCCCGAGTCCTCCTCCTCCGCCCGCCCCGCAGCGAGCGCGGCTCGGGCGCTGTCCACGGCCGCCGGTGCTGAACGGAGCTCAGCGCGGTTGCAGGCGCGGCCGCCTCCCGGGCTGCCCTGCACTCACCTGTCCCATCGCCAGCGAGAAGCGCCAGGCGTCCCCTGGGGTTGCTGGTGGCATGAGTAAGCCTGGCCCCAGTGGGCGGCGTCGGAACTTCGCCCTGCAGATGTTGAAATGGACGTTTTCTGCCCAGAACTTCCCGTGTTGCCGGAAGCCCTGCTTTCTGACCTTGTAGGATAATGAAGTGAAAACCGTGTGATTTACTCCCGGCTAAGGCGTTGCTGTCATCGGCCGGCAAGTGGCCACCAAGTTCAACCCCCAGAGCTGTCTCGGGTTCCTGTGCAGACCCTGGGGTTGGAGTGACAGCAGCTCCTAGTTACCGCCGACACCCTGGTAACCAGGGGGGTCCTTGGAGACCCCATCTTGGATGTTGGCTGAGGGGGAGGCGGCCTGCCAGCAGGGTCTGTGTGAGTCCAGCAGCCCTACTCCCAGGCAGCCCCCAGGTGCGTGGAAGGCCACGTGGAGTCACCCTGCAGCCAGCATGGGGGCTGGGTGCATACTTGGTCCTCCCACCCCGTGGGATGTGGTGCAGCCTTCTACGCAAAGTGTGCTGCGTCCCAGTGCGCTGGTACAGAGAGGGCTCTGAGAGAGGCCACAGCCAAGGGCGCAAGCAAGGTGCAGCGTGGCTCGGGCGCCAGCGTGGAAGAACATGGGTGCTTGGAAACACCTGGCTGAACTCCCAAGAGTGGTCGCCTCCCAGGAACACGACGGGGCCAGCTTTGCCTTTACTTTTTAAGACTTGTTTGTTTATTGTGAGAGTCAGAGTTGCAGAGAGAGAAGGAGAGACAGAGAAAGGGCTCCTCCATCCTCTGGTTCACTCCCCAGGGGTCCACAGCAGCCAGTGCTGGCCCAGGCTGAAGCCAGGAGCCAGGAGCTTCCTCTGGGTCTCCCACGTGGGTAGCAGGGACCCAAACACTTGGCACATCTGCTGCTGCTTTTCCCAGGCCGTTAGCAGGGAGCTGGTTCAGAAGTGGAGCAGCCAGGACACAAACCGGTGCCCACATGGGATGCTGGTGCCGCAGGCGGTGGCTTTACTTGCTACACCACAATGCCGTCTGCCAGCTCTTCCTTCTACTCTCACCCCTGGGGTGTCCCTGGAGCTCCAAGTCATGAGTATGATGCAAAACAAAAATTCCATGGCTGTGGCAAGGGGTTATGAGATCTGGAAGAAGCTTGGCCCGAGGGATACAGACCAAGGCCAGGCCAGGGGAATGGGCGGGTTCCTGTGCAGGATCCGAATGTGGGGCTGCATGCAGTAACAGCAAGCGCCACCAGAGGGCGCTCTGTACCCCAGCCCCAGTCCTGGCGCCCATCGGGGTATGTGCTCAGGGCGTCACAGCCCACACCTGAGACGGTGGACTTGAATCCAGACCGTGTGCCTCCAGGACCCACGCACTGACCACCACCCTCCACCGCCACTCCGCCTGGAAATTCTGCCCGCTATAGCTGAGCAGAGAAACCAAGCAGAGGGGTCCACGGGTGTCCAAAAGCCCCCCCACCGCCACAAGACCACTAAGCACTTCTCTTGCTGTGTTGTGGCCGGGGCTTGCACAACAAAATGCCAGGGGCCAGGGCTGACACTCTCGCGGCTCTGGGGTCTGGAAGCCCACCCTGAGGGTGCTGGCAGGGGCCGCCTTCCTGCTCTGCCCTCCCACAGCGGAGGCTGCGCCCTCTCCTCCGGTCTCAGAAAGCCCTGACCCTGAACCCCTGGTTCCTAAGGCGCCGCCTGCAGACGCGGTCGTGCTGGGCGTGAGGCTCTGCCCGGGGAAGCTGGCAGGACTCGGTCGGGTCCTGAGCACCTTCGGAAATCAAGGAGCTGGAATCCTAATTTAAGTCCAGGCCGTGACACCCGAAGGCAGAGACCCAGCTTTTGTCAGCTGCCACTTCTCACGGTGATGGACGGCAGGCTTGTTAAAAAGCCTCCCTGTTCCCATAGCGGGAGCGCCGTGTGCCCTTGGCCGTGTCGTGGAAATAGCCAGTACCCAGATCTTGCCGGGAAAGGTGCTGCTGAGACCCACAGAGCCGCGCGCTGTGTCCCTGCCGTGATGAGTCGCACAAATGACGCTCCCTCTCTCTGGGCTTTGCCCAGCGACCTCAGCCCTGTGCACTGATCGGCACTGGAAGTTTTTCCTTCCCGGTGGAGACAGGGGAAAGGCGAGCTTCAAGCTGCCGCTTGGGCCCTGGACAAACCGCAGCTCCTGCAGCCCCGGGCTGCCTTTTGTCGATCCGCAGTCGGGAGCCACGGAGGTAAAGGGCGCGCGGCGTCACGTGTCAGCCCAGCGCTGTCACTCAAGCCTGGTGCTCTCTGCTGCACCCTGCTGGCTCCCGAGGGAAGCTTTCTTTGTGTAACAAAATTCTATTTATGAAGCTGAATATGGAGAATTCTCCGTCTGTTGCGCTTGGAGTATAAAAGGCTTGCACTGGTTGAGACTACAGGCAGAACAGTGTTTCGCCTGGAATTTTTCCAAGCAGTTGACTTTTCTGCTGGGTTGCGGCCTCACTTTTTAAAGCCTCGTTCTTGCCTCGCTCCGCCGTGCCCCTCAGCTCTGCTCGGTCTCCAGTGTGTGGGCCACGCTCTCCACATGGGACGGCGCTGTGCCCACGGTGAGCTCGCTGTCTGCGCGCCTCTAATGCAGGCACAGGCAATTTGGTATAAATCCTGCATGAGAAATTTGACAAGAGCAAAAACCTGCAGAGAAAATGTCACTGCCGCCTTCCCAAGCCCTTTTGTCTGTCACTATGGTTTCTTTGCAAACTGAGAAAACACGCAGGGGGGTTTTCTTTTCATAAAGAAATGGGAGCCAAGGGCCGAGGGCGGCCAGAAAATAACAAGCCCATTTGTTCTGGTTTTTTTTTTTTTTTACATGCATTAGCAGAATGTGTTGAGCAAGAATAAAACGTATTCAAATGTTTCCTCCAATTAGACACGTCTGCGTGCCGCACAGCAGAGGATCTGAGCAGGAGGGAAGAGGTGGCGTGCTGATCTGAGCAGAGCGGCCTGGTCCTCGTCCCCCTGGGTTCCACAGGGCCCTGGGTCACCATCGGGAGGCGCCGGCCCTCTGGAAGCCATGGGCCACCTCCCTCTGCTTTCCCAGGCACGTTAGCAGGCAGTTCGATTGGAAGCAGAGCAGCTGGGACCTGAGCTGGTGCTTCGACTGGGGTGCTGGTATCACAGGCGGCAGCTTAACCCATTGTGCCGCAAGGCCGACCCCTAATCATTTATTTTCTTAAAAAAAAAAAGATTTATTTATTTGAAAGTCAGAGTTACACAGAGAGAGGGAGAGAGGAAGAGAGGGAGAGAGAGAGAGAGAGAGAGAGAGAGAGAGAGGTCTTCCATCCGCTGGTTCACTCCCCAGTTGGCAGCAACGGCCAGAGCTGTGCCAATCTGAAGCCAGGAGCCAGGAGCCTCTTCCGGGTCTCCCTCAAGGGTGCAGGGGCCCACTGCTTTCCCAGGCCACAGCAGAGAGCTGGATCGGAAGTGGAGCAGCCAGGACTCGAACTGGCACCCAGATGGGATGGCAGCACTGCAAGTGGTGGCTTTACCCACTACGCCACAGCGCCCGCCCCTCATTCACTTTCCATTTCCTGACATAGTATTCATTTACTTACTTATTCACTTATTTATTTTGCTTTCCCACTGACTTGTCCCTATTTGGGTTTTTGCTGACCTGTTGTTTATGTCGTGTGTCTTGTGCCCAGCTGGGGCCAGCACCTGGTGTCCCTCTCAGAATCAGACTTGGCCCCAAGACCCACAGGGTGGCCGGACAGCCAGGGCAGCCGCCCCGCCCCCTGCTCCTCTCTGCTGCCACATATAACACGCTAACACGCGCGCACACACACACACACACACACCCCTCCCGGTCCTCACTGGCCCCTGAGACCAAGGCCCTGGGAGACTCCTGTCTGTCCCTGCACCTGTCCATGTGTGACTTCACTCTTTCCCCCCTCAGCTCCCATTCCTGCGTGGGCAGCGCACCCTGGCTCATGCTGGGAGCTGCGGTGTGGAGATGGACGTGGGCAGTGCCAGGCGCCGAGCTGAGCACCAGGCTGGGGGACACAGGGGTGCAAGAGCCCTGTCAGAGTCGGGGAGAGATTTCCCCGGGGCACCGTGTGCCAGGGTGGACGAGGTGCTGTGGGCAGGCAGGGCCTGGTGGGGGAGGGGCAGGCTCGTGGGAGGGCCGAGTGGAGGCTGGGAGAACGCTCCGGAACTGCCGTGTAAGCAGCACAGGGCCGCAGCCCAGGGCTGCAAAGGAGGCGCAGAGTGACGGGCACACGGCAGGTGCACGGCGCGTCCTCGCGCAGGCTGGCGGGATGCCTTGCCTTTGGAGGAAAGTCTGGAACCCCATTCCGCTGCAGCACATCCCTGGGACTCAGCACGATTCCCGGGACTCAGAGATGTGACCGGTCCCCGCACCTCCTTCCTCCCGGGGCAGGGGGAGGGGCACTCACCGATGGAGGCCATCGCATCACAGATCTGTTTTTTTTTTTTTTGACAGGCAGAGTGGACAGTGAGAGAGACAGAGAGAGAGACAGAGAGAAAGGTCTTCCTTTTTGCTGTTGGTTCACCCTCCAATGGCCGCCACTGCCGGCGCACCGCGCTGATCCGAAGGCAGGAGCCAGGTGTTTCTCCTGGTCTCCCTTGGGGTGCAGGGCCCAAGCACCTGGGCCATCCTCCACTGCACTCCCGGGCCACAGCAGAGAGCTGGCCTGGAAGAGGGGCAACGCGGGACAGAATCCGGCGCCCCGACCGGGACTAGAACCCGGTGTGCCGGCGCCGCAAGGCGGAGGATTAGCCTAGTGAGCTGCGGCACCAGCCCACAGAACTTCAGAAACAGGAACTTCTCAGCCTGCCGCCGGCTGGCCTTGTCCTCGGGGCACTTCTCAGGCCTGGCCACTGCTGGGCCAGGCCGTGGATGTGTCCCAAGCTGTCTGGTAGAACTCACTGCTTTCCGACCCGATGGTGGCTGCCCAGCCCTCAGCGCCGCGGAGAGGAGGAACAGCCGGGCCCCGGCGGCTGGCGGCTGCTGTCTCGCAGGCAGCTCTGTGCGCGCCCTTCCTGGCGCTGTCCCGTGCAGGACGTGGACCCCTTCCCTGTCTGTCCTCCTGTGCCCCACACTTTGACCGCAGGCCCAGCACCGTCCCCAGGTGAGGGACACAGGACGGGGACAACACCGTCCCACGATGACCCCCGGAGCACCTGGTGTCTGGGCCGAGCCGGGAGCACTCCTCACCCCGGCAGCCAGGTTCAAGGCCAAGGCTCAGGCTGTGAGAGGTGTGTGGGGGGTGCTGCCTCCCCGCCCTGCCCTCCGCCTTCCTTTTCAGACGCAGAGTAAGCCAGATTGAGGAAGGCGAGGATGGGCAGACCCCGGAGCTTCCAGTGCTGGGCAGGTGGGAGCGCTCGCGAGGGTCCTCGGACCCGGCCGCCCCTTCTCTCTTCTGCCTCCGATGGCGTGGGCCGCAGGTGGAGGACGCCAAGGCGGATCGGTGGGCGTCCTTCCCTGGGAGACCAGTTTCTGGTATCGGGCTCGCACCTGGCCGAGCGCCGGGAAAGCATCGTGGCTTTCAGGAATCACTCACCGTAGTCGGCCCCAGGTTATAATGGTGCCCGGAGCCGGGGGCGGTGCAGAGGGCAGTGTGGCCTGCTCAGCTGCTCGGCTCCAGCCCTGCCTGCTCCCTGCAGGGCCCTCCCCAGCCCGTTCCATCACTCCATCAGAAAGGCCTCTCCTGGGTGCCCACTGGGCGCCAAGCCGGGCCAGGTGCTGCAAGGTCAGAGCCTGCAGCAGCCTTGTTGCAACCTCGCAGAGCTCGTCTCCCGGCGGGGGTGCCGCATGACGCGTCAAGCCGGCGGGGCGTGCGGTGGGGGCACCCGGCGGGGCCTCCCTTTTCCCCCAACCCCCCCGCCCAGCCTGACTGCTCGTCCGAGGCCAGTGCATAGCCGTTGGCAGGGGTGTTTGGGATGAGCATGGGTAACGCGTGTGCACGTGTGGCTTGTGTGCGCCCGGTCAGAACAAGCCTTGGTCCGTCCGCTGGGTGGTGGCGGTGAACTCGCTCTCTCTAGTACTGCCCGGTCCTCCCGCACCGCCCCGGCACCCTGAGGTTGGCTTCCACGGAGGCGTCTCTCGGTGGAGCAGGGACGGAGGCCGTGGGGCCTGGCAGAGGGGCGCCAAGAACAGCAGACCCCATGTGTGCCTGAGCCACAGGCTCCTCTGTGTCCGTGTTTCCTCGGTGTCCCCGAGGCGCTGTGGCTCGTCCAGCGCAGCCCAGAGAGGGGAAGGATTTTTGCAGGACACACAGCAAATCGGCAGCAGTGCCTCCGAGGCACCTGGGACTTTGCTGCAAACAACACGGAGAGTTAAAGGAGCAGACGAAGTGAGGACGAGCAGGTTCCGGGCGGTGGGGGTGGGACGGGGGGACGGGTGCCTGGGCAGCAGGTGTTAAGATGTACCTGGGGCTGGCGGCCGGTGTTGATTCTGGCCTCAGAGCCTGGGGGACCTCCAGGCCACCCCCTCGCCTTCACTCCCCCACTGTACAAGGGAGTCAGCTGCCTGGGCTCCGCTGCTTCCTGCCGAATGCCCAACGTGGCCTGCAGGCGGTTCAGACACGGAGCCCCCGGCAGACAGCCTGGGTCTGAACCCCAGCTGCCCTGCCGATTCCGGCTTCCTGCGAATGTGCACCCCGGGAGGCAGCAGGCATGGCCGGAGCAGTGGGGTTCCCACCACCCACCCACGTGGGAGACCTGGATGGAGTCCCAGGCTCCTGGTTCAGCCTGGCCCAGCCCCGGCTGTGGTGGCCATTTGGGGAGTGACCCAGCTGATGAGAAATCTCTGTCTGCCTTGTGAATAATTCTAAAAAATAAAAATAAAAGACGCACCTAGCCCCAGACCCAACGCTGTCCCCACTTGGCTCAGGAGGGGCACTGAGCCCAGCTTTCTGATCTGGGAACCCACGGGACCACGGCACGGGCGGAGCCGAAGCGTCTGCAAAGCGCCTGTGCAGTGCCTGCACGCTGTGGGGCCTCTGGGCGTGGCTACGCATGTTGTGATTGACAGCCGCCCTACCAGGACAGTCCTGGGATGTGCAGCGACAATGGTGACCATGACACCACCCCGGACTGCCTGCTGGGCCGCGCAGGGGCTGGCTGTCCCGTGTGGCCTCCTGGGCTGGACCGTGCTGCTGACAGTGGGCCTTGGGTTTCCCATCTTCACAGGACCCTGGCCCGCCGTCCTGGGGGAAAGGGGGCGAGGAGGAGGCAGCAGCCGAGCCAGGACCCTGGTGGGCGAGGCTGGGTGCCTTCAGTGGAAATCGGGGTCCCAGCCGGGCCCGAGCCGCGGAACTGCTTCTCAGGCGCATTGCAAGTAGCCCAGAACTTGAGTGACGGGCACAGAACGGAGCCAGGGTGCCCGTGGACAAAGGGTGGCTCCCCTGGCGGCTGCGCTCTGCGTGGGCTGGGTGCGTGCCCCCCAGCACGGGGAGCTGCGGCCTGTACGTGACGCTCAGCTCAGGAGAAGCCACCTCGTGCAGGGCTGCACCTGGCACATCGTCACCTCCCCCGGGCCAGGTTTTAAAGTGACCGGCACAGCTGACTGCGCATTGATTGATTTCAGGACTTCTACACTGGTCATTGCGGGCCACAGTTTAAAAGCCTCAGGGTGGGTGGGCATTCAGCCTTGCTGGGGCGAGCCCGAGATCCTGTGTCTGTACACGGAGACCAGGAGGAAGCTCCTGGCTCCTGGCTGCAGCCTGGGCCGGTCCCTGGCTGTTGCAGCCACTGGGGAGTGCGTGAACCAGCAGATAGAAGCTGCCTCTTCCTCTCTCGCTAACTGTGCCCTTTCAAATAAATAAATAAAAATCTTTTAAAAAAGTGAATTACTAAAGTGTAGGCTTTGGTGACCTAATGAATGACTCCACACACGCGTGATACAGGAGGCGCGCGGGGCCCAGCTGCCGCGTTGGTACATCAGCATGCTTTGCCGCAGCCTCCGTGGGCAGCGGTGAGTCCCCGTAGCGCCGTGTAGCGTGGTCCTTGCTACACTGGATGTGCGGAGGACGGGCACCGGGACAGCTTCACTGTCACCCTCGGCCTGCGCTTTCCACGGCTCTCTGAGCAAGGAGCCTGTGTTTTCACTTTGCACTGGGCCCCTCCAACTGCAAAGCTGGCGGTGACCATGCAGGTGGGAATCACAGACAGTAACGTGCTATCGTCACAACGCACCCGCGTGACACCTGCTCCCTCAGCGCAGTCAGCGGCAGCAGCGGCACCTGGAGCTTGTTCCAGAAGCAGGACCCCGAGCTCGCCCCAGACCCCCGACACAGCGCCCGCTTTTTAGCGCAAACCCGCCACGTCTGCAGGTCCATCCTAGCCAGGTACATGCCGTCCGAAAGGGTGCTATTCCAAACATGGCCACCTGGGGGCACCAGAGACAAGGGATTAGTTACTCGATTTGCCAAGAGGAGATTGAGAAAACAGAATCAGAAACCAGGCACCCACCCCACCCCCGACCCCCAGCACAGGAGCCTCCTGCCGCCCCACCAGAGGCACTGTCACGGCGAATCCGCATTTGCCAAGGGCCGCTCGCCGACGTGCACACTGACAGCCTGCTGGGAGGTGGGGCCCAGGACCAGTGCCGCTGGGTGGCGTCGGGAAGGTCACTCGGCTCCACCCGAGCGCCCCCATCCATAAAGTGCGGGCCGGAGGACGGCGAGACAACCAGGCCCTCTCCACCCAGAGCCTGCGCTCGGGGCCGGGGCCGGGGCCGGGGCCGGGGCCGGGGCTGCCTGTCCCAGCCTCGTCCTGAGCCCCAGAACAGGCCAAGGGAACGGAAGCCGGCTCCAGGCTGCTCCGCACTCATAGGACGGCCCCCACTCCTTCCTTCAAGGCTGCGAGGGACCAGGATTCTGGGGGAGGGGGCGGGGCGGTCGGCGGGCGTGGAGGTCTCAGGTGCCCAGCATCCCAGAGACGCCTCTGGCTGTCTGTGTGCGGCGCCCGTGTGCGGCGCCCATGTGCGGTGCCCGTGCACAGTGCCTGTGTGCGGCGCCATGTGCGGCGCCCATGCTCCAGTGTGAGAGGGTGGGGGTGGGGCTGGGGTGCTGACCAGGTCCAGGAGGGATGTGTCTGTACCCCAAGGCCCCACAGCCCAGAGTCAGTGATGGAGCCGGGGCCGGGACTCAGGCATCCGAGAGCCGTGGGCAGCATCCTGAATGCTGAGGGCTGAGTACTGAGTGCCAAGTACTGACTGATGACTGCTGAGTACTGAGCACTGAGTACTGAGTGCCAAGTACCAAGTGCTGAGTACTGAGTGATGAGAGCTGAGTACTGAGCGCTGAATGCTGAGTGCCGAGTACTGAGTGATGACTGCTGAGTACTGAGCACTGAGTACCGAGTGCCGAGTACTGAGTGCTGAGTACTGAGTGATGACTGCTGAGTACCGAGTGCTGAGTGCTGAGTGCCAAGTGCTGAGTACTGAGTGCCAAGTGTCGGGTGCTGAGTGCTGACTCCTTCCAAGGGCTCTGCGGCCCTGGAGGTCGATGGTTCTCACTGCCCAGGGTGCGTGGGGGAGTTGGCATCCGCTGATGTCCACAGGGCCTGATGCCCAGAGCAGAGCTGGGCCTTGGCCAGCAGAGTAGGACGAGGCCTGGCCCTCATGTTCTAGAGGTTTCTGCCAGGAGTGCGAAGGCAGGGCCCCCCAACACACAGCTGGGCCTTCACCCAGCCTCCGCCTGACTCCAGACGCTAACTGGAGACCCGGTGGCCTGCTGGGCCAGCGATGGGCTCGGTCATCCCAGAGCATGGCTCTGAGGAGCCAGCCCCACCTGCCTGTTGCCCAGTTGGGGAGCAGGCGACACCTCCGCTGCCCAGTGTCCCATGTCCTGCAGACTTGAGTCAGGCCTGCTCCCCCACGAGCTGGGCGTCTCACCTGCTCCAGGCACTGGGGGGCAGCAGCGAGCACCCAGGGAAAACCCACCCAGTGGGGGCAGGGCAGAGGGTGGTCAGGGAGGGCCTCAGTGAGAAGGTGACACGAAGGACAGAGCGGCTTTGGAACAGCGTGCAGGCCAAGGAACAGCAGGTGCAAGGGCCCTGAGGCAGGAGAGGCCAGGGAGCAAACCCAAGGGACAAGGGGACAGGCCAAGGGCCCCACAGCCAGGCCACGCAGGACGGCGGGGCCACCGGCAGGCCCTGGGCTTTCACAGCGAGCGGGACGGGAGCCGCGGAGGGTTTTCTCCGGGAGCGATGGCTGCGGCTGCCCTGGCGGGAAGAGGGGAGACCCCTCCTCCAGAACTCTGGGTGCCACGCCCCTGCCGGAACCACCGGAGCCTTCCGGTTGGTCTCCCAGGCGCAGTGCATCTCGCCAGGTGCTAGCTCCTGTGCACGTGACCGCCTACGCCCCTCCCAGCAACCCTGGCGGGCGGCCGGGGAGCCTGAGGCTGGGAGGAGGGCTGCAAGCCTGGCAACGGGAAAGGCTGGGCTGCACGCAGGACGTGTGCGTGTGTGTGCGTGTGTGTGCGTGTGCATGTGTGTGTGCACGCAGGACATGTGTGTGTACGTGTGCGCGTGTGAGCATGCGTGTGTATGCGAGTGTGCGCACACATGTGTGTGTGTGCACGTGTGTGCGCGTGTGTGCCGGTGTGTGCACGTGTGTTGGTTAGGACAAGGCCAGCCCCGGCACCAACCCCAGCTTCTGTAGCCGCAGCAGCGGAAGCTGGACTCCGCTCTCTGTGGTCCCTGCGGCTGGGGTTGGTGGACAGCCCCTTCCCCATGGGCACCCAGGGACCCGGGCTTCGCCGGCCTGTGGTGTCCCCGTCCCCAGAGCTCCTCCTGCCGCTGCTGCAGTGGCTGGGACTGGGGGAGGCCCCAAGCCTCTAAAGCCACAGCCCCCAGCGCTGTGTACGCCTTACTTTTCACGCGTCCCCTTGGTGCCTGCGCCTGCGCAGTCCACTGCAGGAGCCGAAGCCGGTGCTGCCCCCACCCCAGCCGCCAGACTCCCAGGCCTGGGACAGGCATGCGCACACCAGCCTGGGGCTCGCCTGCGTCGGGAGAACAGCTCGGCCCTGAGTGGGAGGGGCTCTTGGCTCCACCTCTCTGCCTGGGGCCTGAGAACCCCTGGTGGAATGGGTGTCCAGCCCGTGCTGGACTCGAGGCCCAGGGGCCCGGGGCCCGGGGTCGCCCCACGCCAAGGCAGCTGCCCGGGGTCTGGGTGCAGGCTGATGGGGAAGGCCCTGGTTTGTGAAACGAGGCCCTGTCGGGTGCCGCCCCTCTGGGCCGCCGCGGCCTGCTCGGTGTCCCGCCCTGGGGAGCCGCCCAGAGCGCCCGTACCCCCGCCCGCGCAAGGCGAGGCTGGGCTCCATCCGTGGACAGCTGGGCCCTGCAGGCCGGGTCTCCATTTGGAAGCTGAGTCTCCGGTGACATCAGCTAGTGAGGCTGAGGTCGTCGGGTGCAGCCAGACCCTGTCGGCCTGGTGTCCCTAGCAGAAGAGGGCCGCGAAGACGGAGAGGCACAGGGGGCCCCCCGGGGACAGCGGGACAGGGGCTGGAGGGCCGCGGCCACAGCCGAGGAGCACGGAGGATGACCAGGAGCCACCAGAGCCGGGTCGGGGCCGCCCTGCTGGCACGTGTCCCCCAGTGGCCCGAGAGAACAGGTCCCTGTCTGTGGCGCTGGGGCCCTGGACAGCGGCTCAGGGACGAGCGAGCTGCCTGGCTGCTCCTCTCTGGCTGTTTGCAGGTTAATCAGGAAAAAGACTCACCTGCAGAGAGCAAGCAAACAGAAGGAAAGAAGCTTAGAGCTCCGAGCAGGGCAGGACCACCGCGAGGGCACAGCGAGGGGTGGCGGGCTGTGGGCTGGGTCGGGTCCCCAACACTCTTGTGGACATTGAATCCCCACCAGGAGACACTGAGAGGCGGGACAAGGGCCCTCCTGAGTGGATTAATCCGTTCCTGTCATTAGGGGGTCTGCTCTGTGGCCGGCTGGGCTACCTCTCTCGCCTGCCCGCTGTCTGGTCGCGCCCCACGTGCCCCAGGCCTCTGCCAGCAAGAAGGCGTCCACAGAGGCAGTCCCTGGCCCTGGACCAAGAGAAGCCCCTTTCTCAGCAGCGCCCCCTGTCTGTGCTGTGTGTAACCAGCAGTAGACGAGGGGCCAGGGCAGGAGTCGGAGTCTTTGCAGAATTCCCAGGCGAGAGCGCCACGGGCCTGGGCTCCGTCGGCTCCCCAGGCTCGGAGGCATCCATGCATCACCTAATGAGGCCAACCAGCGCGCACTGGCGTGGAAAGAACCGGCAGTGAGCTCACGGCCTGGGGCAGCCGGGCTCAGGGACCTCACCCCAGGATGGCCCCCCAGTGGGCATGAGGGGGGGGCGGCTCTCCTCCAGGCTGGACGCCAGGATCCTGCAGTCCTGCCCCACCCCGCAGCGGCTTCTTCCCTCCGTGATCCATTCCTGATAATGACCTTCCAGGCTCAGCTGGCCCCAGCCCCGCCCACCTCACTGTGCCCCACCCCCAGCAGCTTCCTGGACTTGGCAAAGCCTTCTGCTGTCCACCAGCCCCGGATGTGCAGCTGGATCCTGTCTCGCCCAGGGAGGTCCAATTCCACCCGGTCAGCCAGTCATGCAAGATGACCCCTCCCAGGCTCCCCGGGAGGGGCCCAGGTGCACAGCCAAGAAATATTCCCCCACCCCACCCCACCCCATCCCTGCAGCGCAGCCACCAGGGGGACAGGGGTGGGGGCGGGAGGTGGGGCCTGAGCCGCCAGGGGAGAGCGCACAGCCCCTCCCCCAGTGGGGGGGACCGGATCTGACCCCTGACTGACCTCAGCAAGCGTCCTCACCTTTCTGAGGCTCAGCCGCGTCGGGCCCGGTGGTCCGACTCTTGCCTGCACCTCCTTCCACCCGTATGGCTTTAGACAGCTCTGTCCACAGCTCTGTCCTCCCCGCCACAGAATGAGGCCACCCCCAGCACCCACTCCGTCACTGTCCCCTCCCACCTGGCTCATGGCAACCCCTTCCCCAGGCCACCGCTGGACGCCACAGTCCCTGGTGTAGCTGCCACCTGCTCGTCACCCCCGCATCCCATTCTGAAAATAACCATGCAGCTGCCCCCCTGCTCTCCACGCTGAGGCCAGGCCACAGGTCCCCTCTTGCTCCTGGAGGTCCTCTGGGGATGGCAGCGGGTGGTCGCTGTGTCGGGCGGACAGAGGCAAGCAGGTGGCCAGCAGTGGCCAGCACTCTGGGGCACGAGTGTTGGATGTTACTCGAGATGCCCACGTCCCACATCGGGGCGTCTGGATTCCAGCCCCAGCTCCACTTCCCATCCCAGCGCCCTGCTCAAGGCCACCGCCGGGGGGCAGCAGGTGACTGACTCGAGTGCTTGGGTCCCTGCCACCCGCGTGGGAGACCCGGATGGAGTCCCAGACTCCTGAACATTTTGGGAGTGAACCAGTAGACAGGAGGGCTCTCTCCCTCCCTGTCTTTCTCTCTCTCTCTCTCTCTGCTTTCAAATAAAATGAAAGAATTTTTTAAGATTTTTTAAAAATCTATTTCAAAGGCACTTAGAGAGAGAGGAGGAAAGACAGGGGGTGGGGAAGAGAGAGAAGTCTTCCATCCACTGGTTCACGCCCCAAATGGCCACAACAGCCAGAGCTGGGCCAGGCTGAAGCCAGGAGCCAGGAGCTTCTTCCGGGTCTCCCACGCGGGTGCAGGGGCCCAAGCACTTGGGCCGTCTTCTACTGCTTTCCCAGGCCACAGCAGAGAGCTGGATCGGAAGGGGAGCAGCCGGGACGTGAACTGGTACCCACATGGGATGCGGGCACTGCCCGGAAGGCTTAGCCCACTACCCCACAGCACTGCCGGAAAAAGGAACTTTTACGCTTGTGGACAGTGTAACTAATTAAGTTTATCTGGTGTAAAAAACTGGGGGCGGAATCCACACAGGTGCTACCTGCTACACATTTTCCCCGATGTTTGGGCAGCGCGCTGTGCACTTCCGTCAGCCAGTTCAAGCGGGTGTTTCGTGCCCCCCAGCGGCACCCCCGAGGCAGGGCCAGGGCTACTCCTCTCTCTTTCTGCAGAGTGGGCAGCACCCAGCCTCTGCCGCTTCCATCGTCCCGAAACGGCCTCTGTGAGCTCCCTGGGTGGTTTGCATCTCTCCAGGTTGTCAGAAAACAGCGTCTCTGTGGCCAAACTGCTCAGATTGCCCCCACAAACATCAAAAGTGCCCCTGCCCTACCCCCACGTTCTCTGCAATCCTCCCAGGGTGGGGGCAGGCCCAGGAATCTGCACTGTGAGAGGGGCTGGGTGGGGATCCTCTGCTACACCGGACGTCTGAGCCCTGCCAGGGCAAGGCTGGTTGAGCAGTTCACAGCGCAGTAGCTGCACTGGGCTGTCGGGCGCCCGGCGGGCACGTTAGAGGCCCTGGAGCCGTCCGCCTCCCCAGTCGGCTTGTGCACGGCAACCAGCGCCCTGGGATCTGGGGCGGGCTGGAGCCGGAGGCTGCAGGCTCCCAGCCCAAGGTGGGGCTGCTGCTGCCAAGGGCCGGCATGGCTCCAGAAGAGACGCCCAGCAATGCGACCAGGGAAGCTGCAGGAGCCCTCCGGGTGGCGCTGGCTTTGCTGCTAGGTTTCCTGGCACGTCCAAGTTTGCGACGAACGATCTTTGTGGACTGCACCTCGCCCTGTTCCGGGATGCTTTCTGTTCCCGCAAATGCTCCCGGCCGGGCATCCCTTCCAATCCAACCATCATCTGCTGCTCCGGTGGTGATTTGGCGTGTCAGTTTGCACAGGTCCACTTTGAACCCCGCCCGCCCACAGTTCCGGTGCTTGTCTTAGAGGCAGTGCTAACAAGGCTTCGGGCTTTGCCCCCAGGGCCCGGCCCCCACCTGCAGGCTCGGGATGGGGAAGTCCGCCCCATCTGAAAGCTCAGGCCCCTGGTGTCCTCCACTGCCTGACTGCACATTGTCTGTGCTTTTGATAAGCGGTGCTGCTACTGCCGTTTCAACCCCAACAGCCCACCCCGCCCTGCCCCTCCCCGCCTGCCTTGATTTTGCTTCCTGACTTCTCCCCTCCCCCAGCTCCATCCCATTAACTCAGAAATTCTGTTCTGCCTTTCCACTGGCTGCGTGTTTCCAATTCCTAATGGTTGGCATCAGGCCACGGGCTCCCTGCTAACGCACTCAAAGCAAACTCCCTCCCCGCTCTCTCCCTGCCCACTGCCCATCATATCAGACCTTTCACGGCCTCTCCCTCCCTCCCTCCCACCAGGTGTGATGCCAGAATGTTCCGGCTCTGCCGCCGCTGCCGCGCCCTGGCTTCTCAACACCTGCACTTTGCTGAGTCAGATTCCAGGGCTTCAGTTCCAGCCTAATTCAGTTTTCCCTCACGGCACCGGGTTTGTTTCCAGGACCCAAACTTGGCAATTACAGGGCACATCTGGATGAAACCGTCTACACACAAGGGTCACTGCTGCCCACCACTTCCTGTTCTGCACCTCTGCCATGTCCTATCTCCATGGAGATGGAGCTGTCATGGGCATTTTCCACCGAGAAGGGACACAGCCCGGGGCCTCTCTGCCCTGGTGGGAGAATCCCCCGATGGCCGATGCCGGGGAGAGGACCTTATGGGCGTCCTTGGCATCGACCCTCCCTCCAGGCGTCTCGGTTCTGCTCCGACCGTCCTTCCTCTGGATGCGCCTTTGTCCTCTCTGGCGTCCTGTGGGGCTTTCTCTTTATCCTGGGGTCTCAGTGGTCTCAGCCGCAGGGACACGGTCAGCACTCCTGCAACCATCGTGTCCCCCCAGCTCCCTCTGCCTGGATGAGACCCGCCCTGGAACTGCCGTTCGAGGCTCCTGACGACGTCCACCCTTTCTGGGCACGTTTATGGGATATTTACTGCAGGCTGTCTGATCGTCTGCCAATGTGCCCTTGCTGGGCTGTTGGAAGCTGCCTGTTACCTTGCTGCTTTTTCGGCTGCGGGAGCCCTGAGATGGCCCTGTGCTCTGTATATGCGGCTTTGGGCGGTTTTATTCAAAGTCCGCTCTCTCTTTAGAACTCCAGAGGAACTGCACCGTCTGCCTCTTCCTCCTGCTGGCTGAGCCCCCGGAGGGTTGGCCAGGGTGTGAGGCTTCAGTGCCCGCAGGGACCAGGCTGCGGCGGTCTTCTGGGCAGAGGCGGCTGACCGGGCACCTGCGCTCCTGCACACAACAGCGTGTGTGTGGCCTCACAGGTGAGGGCAGGATGGGGCGGGGGAGAGGGGTGGGTTGAACATAAAGAGCCCCCCAGAGCCCAGAGGGGAATGAGCAGCAGAGGCCTCTGGGGTTCAGACACAGGACACGCGGAACCGCAGTGAGCACTGGAATGCAAGTGACAATCGCGAGGCCATTTCATTTTCCATCCTGGGAAAATGTTTTTAAAAAGGTAATTCCTTGGGGCCCGCGCTGTGGCGTGGCGGGTAAGGCTGCTGCCTGCAGTGCCAGCATCCCATGGTTGGCGACCAGCTGCTCCACTTCCGATCCTGCTCCCTGCTATGGCCTGGGAAAGTAGTAGAGGATGGCCCAAGCGCTTGGGTCCCTGCACCCGTGTGGGAGACCTGGAAGAAGCTCCTGGCTTCGGATCAGCACAGCTCCAGCTGTAGCAGCCATCTGGGGAGTGAACCAGCAGATGCAAGATCTCTCTCTCCTCTCTCTCTCTCTCTCTCTAACTCTGCCTTTCTAATAAATCAATCAATCTTAAAAAAAAAAAAAAAGAGGTAATTCCTTTCTCAGAGATAAAGTGGAAACAACTTTGTTTTAAGGTTTATTTGGGGCCCACACTGTGGCAAAGCAGGTAAAGCGACACCTGTAACACTGGCACCCCCACGCGGGTGGCATTTTGTGTGTCCGCTGTTCCACTTGTGAGCCAGCTCCCTGTTCATGGTCTGGGAGAAACAGTGGAAGATGGCCCAAGTGCTTGGGCCCCTGCACCCACGTGGGACACCCAGACGGAATTCCTGGCACCCGGCTTCGACCTGGGCCCAGGCTGGCTGTGGTAGCCATCTAGGGAGTAAACCAGCCATGAAGATCTCCCTCTCTCTGTAACTCTGACTTTCAAATAAATAAATAAATAAATCTTCCATCCACTGGTTCACTTCCCAGACAGCTGCCATGGCCAGCGCCTGGTCAGGAGCTTCATCTGGGTCTCCCACGTGGGTGCCAGGATCCCACACACTTGGGCCACTTCTGCTGTTCTCCCCGGTGCGTCAGCAGGGAGCTGGATCAGAAGTGGGCGGCTGGGACTCGGATCAGTGCCCGTAAGGACGCTGGGCATGGCAGGTAGCGGCTTCACCCTCCGCTCCGATGCTGGCCCCTGGCAGCAACTTTCAGGAACTCATTTGGATAAAATGTATCCGTGGAGCTGGAAGAGCAGTCAGTACCCGGAGCTCCCGCTTCCCGGACCCTGTCTAGGGAAACAGCCGTGCACCAGGAGGGCGCCTCCGGAAGTGCGTGGGGAAATGGAATTAAAAGATGAATTTGCACCAAAAACGGTGAAATCCATGGAAAGCAGTAGAAGATGGCCTAAGTGCTTGGGCCCCTGCACCCACGTGGGAGACCTGGAAGAAGCTCCTGGCTTCAGATCCATGCAGCTCTGGCCGTTACAGCCAATTGGGGAGTGAGCCAGTGGATGGAAGACCTCTCTCTCTGTCTCTACCTCTCTCTGTAACTCTGTCTTTCAAATAAATAAAATAAATCTTTTTAAAATTTTTTTATTTATTTATTTGAGAGGTAAAGTTACAGAGAGAGGGAGAGACAGAGAGAGAGGTCTTCCATCCGCTGGTTCACTCCCCAAATGGTTGCAACGGCTGGAGCTGCGCTGATCTGAAGCCAGGAGCCAGGAGCTTCTTCCTGGTCTCCCACGTGGGTGCAGGGCCCAAGCACTTGGGCCATCCTCCACTGCTTTCCCAGGCCAGAGCAGAGAGCTGAATCAGAAGAGGAGCAACTGGGACTAGAACCGGTGCCCACCTGGGATGCTGGTGCTGCAGTTGGAGGCTTAGCCCATTACGCCAGCGCCAGCCCCAGGCATTTGTTTCCATATGCATTTCCCATGAGCTTTTAAAATACCTCCATTCTTCATCTTCATATACCGTGTGTCCATGATGCGTTTTTTTTTTTTTTTAAGATTTATTTGAAAGGCAGAGTTACAGTGAGAGAGAGAGAGAGAGAGGTCTTCCATCTGCTGGTTCACTCCCCCAAATAGCCACAAAGGCTGGAGCTCGCCAATCAGAAGCCAGGAGCCAGGAGCTTCTCCCACGTGGAGGCGGGGCCCAAGCACCTGGGTATCCTCTGCTGCTTTCCCAGGACATGAGCGGGTAGGTGGATGGGAAGTGGAGCAGCCGGGACTCGAACCGGCACCCGTATGGGATGGCAGCTTTGCCCACTAAGCCGCAGCACTGCCTCCACCATGCTTTGTGAAGCCCTTTCTGAACAGTGTGCACACTGCAGAAGGCAAACAGGGCTTTTGGGTGATCTTATTCTTTTCTACTTTCTGTATTTCCTCCGATTTTTTGCACGTGTTTGTTAGAAGGGACGACAGAGAGCTGTGTGACTCTGGGCGGATCTCAGCTTCCTCGTCAGAGCCCAAGGCCACCTGCCTCCGCGGGTGGCTGCGGACGGCAGGAATGGGCCTCTCTGTGGGGCAGCTGGGAAGGCGAGAGCCGTGGAGGCAGCCGGAGAGGGGAACCAGGCAGCCGATGAACTGCGCGGCTGGGACCAAAGTCCCCCAGGTAGCGCGGGCATGGACAGAGCCCCTCCACATTCAGCGACCTGCCGCCGGCACTGGGCGGAGCTGTGTCTGGCAGTCCCGGGGCCGCTGGAGAAGCCAGCGCAGGTGCCCCACGTTGGCCGTGGGGTCCAGAGCTACAGCAGGCAGGGCCTCACCTGCCCAGGGCCCGGCCAGAACCAGCCCTAACCTGCCAGCCACGCCTCTCGGACCCCTGGACGGGTCGGGGCCGCCTCGCAAACTCCCTTGGACACACCGCAAAGGAATCCCGCGCTCTCCTGCGGGAGAGCTGCGTGCGCGCGGGTTCCGTGCATCCGAAGCCGCGCTCTCTCGCACTCACTCACTTAAACGGGCTTTCTCCGTCGCTGCAGCCGCAGCTGGGCCAGGGTGAAGGCGTGCGGCGCCCAGCCGGCTGGGACGTGGCCGGAATCGCCGCGGGTCTCCCGCCGGCCGGCTGGGAAGTGGCCGGGTTCAGCCCCCGGGCGCGCTGGGGCGGGGCGGGGCGCGGCCGAGTCCGCTCGGAAACTTTCGCCTCCAGTCGGTCGGACCCGCCCCCGAGGCGCCCTCGGCCGCGCAGGGGGCAAGTCGAGCGTAGCCCGGCGAGGCGCGCCGTGATTGGCGGAGGCCTGCAGTGATTGGCGGGCACTCCGACCGCTCCGAGGGCCGCCTTCTTGAGGCCGCGCCGGGAGTGGAGAGCGGATGGGGGCCCGCCCATCTCCCCGCCCCCCGCCCCGCCCCCCGGCCCCGGCGGCCGCGCGCCCCGGCTCCCGCCGCAGCCTTCGCCGCCCGCTCCGCTCCGGCTGCTCCTTCGCCGGCCGCGGCGCTCTCCCTGTTCCCGGGCATTTCTGCGGTGGCTCGGAGGCCCGGGACGCCGCGCGCGGCCCACTTTCGGGCGGTGAGTAGGTGGACCCGGGCACGGTGGCCGTGGGCAGCGCGCGGGGGGCCGCCCGCCGAGAGCCTCCGTCCCCCTCTCGGAGCTGATGGATGCCTGGGCGCAAAGGCCCCCGCTGGTGCCCCGGAAGTTGGAAAACGCAGGGTCCCGGGGGCTTGGCCCGCTCTGGCCCGGGGGTCCCACGCATCGCGCCGCTGGGCGCCTCCGCGCCTGCGCGAGCCTCTCCGCAAAAGTTGGATGCGGACGGACACGCGGCGCCCCCTGGCCCGAGGGGCCCCCGGCGGCGGTGGGGGTCGGGGTGCAGTGCCTGGGCTCAGGCCGACCCTGCCCCTAGCCTGCTAAGGAGCCGAGCGGCAGCGCCCTGGCCCCGGGACCCTCCTCCGGGACGGGGACCCCGCCGGCGGGACACCCCCCCCCCCGTCTGATTGACGGGTGGCAGCGCTTGGGCGTGAGGGGGCTCGTCCTCAGCGCGTCTTGTAGCCGCTGGGAAGCTGCAGGGCACCGGCGCTGCCGTTCTTTGGAACAGCCCTGCCGCTCCCCCGAGGGCCTGGGGTGGGAGGTGCCCACCGCGGGCAGCTGCGGGCAGCGCCTGGGGTGAGACCTCTGTCCCAGCCAGTGCGGCCCTGCCTCCCGTCTCCTTGGACAATGACCCCTGGCATTTGGCCCAGGCATTTACAGTTTGCAAAGGGCTCTCCCTGTGCGGGGATCCATCCTCAGACTCACGGAGCTGTGCCCTGGGTACCCGCGTGCCGGCTGCCCCCGCCCACCTGTGTGCACCTGTCCGAGGCGCCTGGTGCGCTTGGGAGCCGCTTTGTGACCCTCCCCGGATTTATGTTCCAGGTCTTTCTTCCTCGCCCTCCCCCAGAGCAAGAAGAGTGGGTCCTGGTCTCCCCTTTTCCCCCAAGAGGAATGGCACGGAGGGGCTCCCGACCAAGGCCAGGCCCGGAGACCCCCTCCCGCCTTCTCCCCAGGAGGAGGAGCACAGAGGGGCCCCCGACTCAGGCCAGGCCCGGAGACCCCTCACGCCTTCTCCCCCAGGAGGAAGAGCACGGAGGGGCTCCCGACTCAGGCCAGGCCCGGAGACCCCTCCCACCTTCTCCCCCAGGAGGAGTAGCACGGAGGGTCTCCCGACCCAGGCCAGGCCCGGAGACCCCTCCCACCTTCTCCCCCAGGAGGAGGAGCACGGAGGGGCTCCCGACTCAGGCCAGGGCTGCACGGTCCCTTAGGGCTGGTCACAGGACAGCCCATCTCTGTGCCGGTACTGGGGCACATCCCCCCAGGGTGCACCAGCAGGAAGCTGGACCAGAGTAGCTGGGACAGGACTGGCACTCTGCCATGGCACACGGGTGTCTCAGGCCATGGCCCAGCCCACAGCACTGCAGCGCCCCCCCTCCCTCCCAGAGGATCCTAAACTGCCCCCTTCCTCTCTCTTCTCTCCCCGGGGTCACATCCCCCCACATCACAGCCGGCCGACCCTCTGCTGGGGTGCCCAGACCCCATCGTGCCCTACCCTGGAGCCCCCCTGCGGCTCCCTGTCCAGGGTGGGTGGGGCCCCCTCTGCTCTGCAGATCCAGTGCTGCTGTGTCTTTAGCATCAGCCAGGCTGAGCTGCGGGAAGCCTGGCCCGGGTGCACCCTGTGTGGGGGATAGACAGCCCAGTGCAGACCCACTGACCCGTGGGGCCAGGCCCAGAGCAGGTGTCAGGTGGGCAGGGGTCTTGGCTGTTGTGCACCCTGTGTGGGGGATAGACAGCCCAGTGCAGACCCGCTGACCCGCGGGGCCTGGCCCAGAGCAGGTGTCAGGTGGGCAGGGGTCTTGGCTGTTGCTCGCAGCCTGGGCCCTTCTGAGTCCTCCCCACCCATCTCTATGGACTTGCCACGGTGGGTGGAGCTGGAATGTTCCTTGGTTTGGCCCTTAATGCTCTGGGCAAAAATAGGTACCTGGGAGGCCCCAAGGGCTCCATGCCCTTGTCTTGAGGCTCAGCCTTGGGCCACAGGGCCGGGTCAGGTCAGACCAAGAGTGGACGCCCCAGGCCTGGGACCTACTGGGCCTGCTTGCTTAGGGCTCGGTCGCAGATGGAATTTAAAATAACCTTTTGCCTTAATTCCAAAGATATTACACACTTGCTATAGGAAACCAGGAAAACATTTTTTAACAACAATACGAAACCGCCTGCGGCGTCTGTCCGGCGGAGGGTTTCCCCACCCTAAACGGACGCGCGAAAGCAGTGGACACTGCGTCATCGTGCTGCGCATTCTGTTGT
The DNA here is from genome assembly GCF_964237555.1 of Oryctolagus cuniculus. Classification (NCBI taxonomy): domain Eukaryota; kingdom Metazoa; phylum Chordata; class Mammalia; order Lagomorpha; family Leporidae; genus Oryctolagus; species Oryctolagus cuniculus. The sequence goes on along the minus strand of NC_091433.1, from coordinate 3,598,389 downwards.
CTTTAAATATTTATGCGGGAGGTCACGGGAGGGCTGTGCATTTTCCCGCTGGTCCCCCTCTGGACGGTGCCCAGGAGTGCCGCCGTGGCGGATACCCCGGTGACGCCGCCCCAGCCGGGCCCCTGGAGGTGCAGGTGCAGGTCAGGGAGCTTCCTGCCCTTGGGCAGAGCAGGACGCGTGCCAGCCAGGGCCAGAGCGCTCTGGGCAGAAGGCCACTGGGTCCTTCCCGGGGTGGCGGCCCCACGGCTGAGCTCCGGGTGCTGGCGTTTGTGTTTGTCTCTTAAGGGGATAAAAATAAGCCTTGTGCTCACGGGGGAAGAATGCGCGCCCGTTCTCCTGGCTCTCACCCAGTGAGGGCTCCAACTTTGGGCTCCGGCCGGCGGGTGTGCTGCCCCCCCTCCCGCCCGTGTGGATGGGTCTTGGGGCCAGGAGCAGCGTGGGGATGATGAAGGTGCTGAGGGCTGGGTCAGGTCTCAGAGCAACAGAGGGACCCTCTCCGGCCAGGCTGCCCCTCCCCCACACGGTCAGCCATCCCGGGATCTTTCCTGATCTGCGTGGTCCCTGAATTCCACCACAGCGGGGACCACGGGTCCTCATGTGTTGGTGCGGCCTTCCGGGCCATAGCTTGTACCGCAGACAGCCCTGTTGTGACGTGATGTGACGTGACGTGCGCGGTGCTTGGCGTGCCAGCCGTGGCCTGCGTGTTCCTGCAGTTTCGTAGGGTGTTTTCCACCTGAGCCTTTGTGTAGCGCCTGGGGGCAGCTTAGGGCCCGTCCCTAAGATGCTTTCTCCTCCCTCAGGCCCTCGATCCCTGCAGCCCCCGTGGGACAGGCGTCACCCGCACGTCACTGCGGGGCCAGGCAGCCGCAGGTAGGGGCCGTCCACTCCCTGCGGCTCTCGGCTGTGAAACCGTGCTCTGGCGGCTGGGACCGTCCTGTCCCTGCCACGCCTCTGCTGGGGGTCTACCTAAGCGAGGTGAGGGAGGCGCCTGCTGTGACCGGGAGGGGTCCGGATTTGGAGCGGGGGAGAGGGCGCCACCAGAGCAGGAGTGTGGCCCAGAGCAGTCCAGGGTTGGTGCTGGGAGCGGCTCCGTGGTTTGGGGGGAGCGGGATGGGGGAGGGGCACAGTGTGAAAGGCCGAATTTTCTGGAAGGTGCTTGGGGAGGTTTGGAGCTGGGCAGGTGTGAGCGGAGTCTGGCTGAGCCGCCGGGCGTGCGTTTCCCGGCCTGTGAAGGTGAGCGGACACTCGGAGCCGGGGAGGTGCCGCCAGCAGGACGGCTTCACTCAGGACAGGTGCCCCGGGCGGCAGGTGGCGCTTGGCTGGCGGGACGGCAGCGGTGAGGCGTGGTGTGGCTGGGGGAGCTGGGCCTGCTGGCCCCTGGCCGTGTGGAGGCCGCGCGGGACCTGCTGCGCCCACTGCAGCTGGCCATGCACTCATGTGGGCCTGCATGCGTGGCCTTGTGGGAACCCCCCCGGACCCCATGCGGGGTGCAGGAGGCTCCAAGTCTGGGATCCCTGGAAGCCCCCCGCGGGGCCAGGACCCTCACGAGCTCTGGGCTCCGCCGTCTGTGGCTCTGGCTGCCCGTCCTACTCGGTGTTTGTCTGGTTTCCAGGTAGCGAGGGAGGCCGCTTTGCTGAGCCCGGGGCCCTTTCCTTGTCGCGACGCGCGTCCCTGGATCCCTGTGCGGTTTGTCCCAGCAGCCCGGCCTCGCGCCACCTGCTGCACACATCTGCTTGCTCTTTAAGGTGTTCGTGTCAGGGGTTTGGGTCGTGTGATTTTGTCCTGTGTGCAGGCCTGGCATGGACCCGGGCAGAATCGCCAGATGCGTCATTGCAACCTCAGATGTGCTCTGTCAGCCCCGGAGACGAGTCTGAGGTCGGGGTGCAGGCGGAGCTGGGGGCTTCTCCTGCCTCTCCAGCCTGGGGTCGCCGCCCAGCCCCGGCATCCCTGAGCTCAAAGCCGCGTCAGCCCTGTCCCCGCCCCCATGGCCACACAGCTGCCTCCTCTCTGTCTCTCTTCTCATAAGGACACTGGGCACTGGCGTGAGAGCCACTCCAGGTGGACCTCGCATTCAAGATCTTGAACTGCATTGCACCTGCGAGGCTGCCGGCCTCCACACCCGGCGCCTTTCACGGACTCTGGGGAGGCGGCGCTCAGGAGCCCGTCGTCCGGCCCTGCTGACGTCTGGGTGCCGTCTCTGGGGCCTGTCCCTTGGCTCCCCCGGCGCGGCGAGCACTTGAGGCCGGGCTCGCAGCTGTCGTGGCCACTTGACCTTGAGTGACCATCTGTGCGGCAGACAGGCCTTGGGGGCCGTGGGAGGGGTGAGGCCACACCAGAGAGCAGGCAGCACCCACCTGTACCCTCTGCTGCCCCCAGACTTCCCCGGCTGGGAACCGGAGCCGACCGGCTTCGGAGCCTGCTGCGCATCTGACCACGACTTTTCTTGCAGGCAGGATGGACTCCGGCGCCTCTCCTCCGAGCCCCTCCCTCCCAGAGCCCCCGGCCCGCTCTCAGCTCAACGCCGCTGCCTCTGTGGAGCAGGAGAGGAGCGAGGTGCCCCCAGCCCCCGGCACCCAGGTTGGCCCTGGACCAGGTGTTGGAGATGCAGCTGCCCCTGCCGAGCCCCGGGACTCAGGCACCAGGAGCAGAGAAGGAACGGCGGGGACGGGTAAGGCGGCGGGGCCCGGAAGCCCCCTGGCCTCAGCCAGGCCAGGGCTGTGTTGTGAAAGCAGGGGGGGCGCCTGGCCCCGGGCCCCGGGAGGAGCCTCCTGCTGGGCACCGCAGGGCCTGCCGCCCCCGCTCTGAGCCCGGATGTCACTGCACTCGGCTCCACGTCCCGGCCCTCACAGGTGGGGTGGCACAGCCAGGAGAGGCTACGGGGGAAGCCCTGGGGGCGTCTGTCGAGTGCCCCGTCCCAGCCTTCCCGGCTCCTCCGGCTCTGCCGCGCCTCCCCTGCTCTTGGCCCACCTGGCAGCTTCTTCCCAAAGCATGCAGTGCCCATCCCCCACCTCCCCATCTCCGCCTGCTGGAACCCTGCCACCCATAAGGCCCTCCTGCCTCCTACGCTTTCCAACCTCGACCCACACCAGGGAGACGTGTTCGTTGCGGGCTGGCACATGCTAACACACATGTCCACACATGCACACACATATACATATGCAGTCACACACATGCGATGCACACACTTGTTCACACATGCACTGTGCACACGCTAGCACACACGTGTATACGCGTGCGCTTGCTTGCACACACGTGTGCACACACTCACTTGGTGCATCTCTAGTCCCTGATCTGAGCCGGGGCTGTGGTGGGCAGTGGCCAGACCCAGGCTCACCGGCTGCTGGTACCCTGCCCCCCTGCGACCCTTGTAGGGCTGTGGCAGTTTCCACGGGGGATCCCGCTGCCGTGTAGCCGCCACGCTGTCTGTGTACCAGACACAGGCAGGGGGCAGTGAGCACGCAGCACGGGGGAGGCTGAGGGGGTCTGGTGCTGGAGCAGCCTTGGCAAAGGCTGGGGGCTGAGAGCAGGTGCGTGGTGGGTGGGCGAGGAGCCTGTTAGTGGGGATGTTGATTGCGGGTGTGGGCCCTGGCTCGTCCCCTTGGGCCCTGGGAAGAGGAAGAGGCGTTGTGCAGCCTGAGTGGGCTGGACTGGGAGCCCCTCCCCTCCTCGGGTTGGTGCGGTGTTTCCCGGCCCTGGGTGCGCAGGCTCTGCTGGAGCCCGGGCTCCGCTCACGTGGCGGGTGGGCGTCGGCTCGCTGTGCCCGACCGCGTGGCTGGGCACCAAGAAGGCCGTGTTGCAGGACTGAAGCGTGGTTTGCGTTCCTTTTCTCCACGAAGGAGCTTTGTGTGGCCGGGGGCTTCCTCCCCCTGCCCCGCCCCAGGCGGTGCAGGCCCCTCCCCCCATTGCTCACGGGGTGACGCATGGCTTCCTTTGTGCCCAGGTGTTGGGGGATGGGCGAAGCGGGAAAGCCAGCCTGAGCCACCTCTGTCCAGCTCGCTCCAGCTGGCATCTCCAGTGCCCACCCTCCCACCGCGACTGCCTAAGGCGGCCAGCCCAGCGCAGCGTGGCCCTCCTGCCCGTGCGAGCCTGGGGTGCACGGACCCCAAGGCACAGAGCCCCAGGATTTGTCTGGGGAGCCAGGCACTGCAGAGCGGGGCTTCTGAGCTCTGGGCAAGGGGCGTCGAGCCCCCCCATCCCTACATCCCTGCCCCTACCGCACCCCCACGCACGGTCAGCGCGTGCTGCCTGAGCCCGATTTACCCTCGCACTGGGCTTGGCGTCTTGAAAGACCACCTTGTTCCTTTGCTTGGCCTCCAGGGCCTCTGGGCCAGCAAGGGCCTGGCCCCCGGGACATGGGCCTGGCCACAGCGACCGTGGGACCCAGGACCAGGGCTCACAGGGCCCGGCTTCAATCTGCGTCAAGCAAACCGGCCCGCGGAGGACCACACCGCGATAAGCGGGGGCAGGAAGCAGATGTGGTCTCGGTTTGGCTTCTGCCCGAGCAGAGGGGGTGGAGAGCGAGCCGGGCCTGTTGGCCGTGCAGCCGGGGCTCTGTGTGTCGTGGCTCCTGGTTGCTGGGCACCGGTGCCTGACTGGGGGACAAGCAGGCCCCACCTGCAGGTGCCAGGGGTGCCCGGAGCATCCGCCGGGAGCAGCCGGCTGGGTGGGTTCCTGAATGGACTCTCCTGGCCACCGGAGGTGCAGTGGATGTCAGTGCAGTGCCGGTGGGGGGCAGGGCAAGCGTGAATATTGCAGGGGCGCCGGCCCCCCTCCCTGTCCCCTCCCCGCTCCCTCCCTGCCCACCCCTGCCGGAGCCTTGCAGGCCTCCTGCCGGAGCAGCCCACGTTGCCCGACAGTGCTGGCGTCGGGCACCGGAGCAGCCCACGTGGCCCGACAGTGCTGGCGTCGGGCACCGCTGCTGCCCCGTTCTTCAGATAAGAACGGAGATGCACTCAGTGACCCAGGGAGCCTGGTGCTGCAGGCGAGGGGCCTGGCCTCGTGGGGTCCCCCAGGCTCTGGTGACCGAGGGGCAAAGGCGCAGGGCTGTCCCCCAGGGTCTTCTAGGAAGAGGAACGTGGTAAAGAAGTGTCCGTGTCCTGGGATGTGACGGAAGGGCCTAGTCACTCACGGGAGCAGCAGCAGGGTTGCCTGGAGGGCTGCCTGGAGGAGGCGCCCTCTGAGACCAGAGCTGCCTGGGGTTCCCTTCCTCTGGCTGTCTCTGAGTGAGAACCCTGAGGTGTTACTGCTGCTGCTCTGTGGCCCGGGCAGGTCGCCCGCCACGTGGGAAACGCTGGGTCAGCCCTGGGAGGCTGGGGTCCCCAGGGGCCAGACAGGGAGAGAAAGTGGGGACGCCAACGGATTCCCAAGAACCCAAGGAGTCGTGGGGCTCTGGGCTGGAGTGTGGCGCCTCCTGCTGGGGGCTCGATTCTCACTGCTGTGCAGGCCGCCCTTCCAGAGCCCCGTGTCAGTGGCCAGGGCCTGCCCCTGCCCAGCCAGGGCCACAGGCGCGGGGGCCCTTCCTCACGGGTGCGGGATGTCCCCATGAGTGTCGACCGCAGTGCTGTCTTTGGCTCTGGGGGGGTCCTGTTCCACCCAGCAGGAGAACGCTGTGGCTCTTCCAACACACACTCACACACACACTCACACACACACTCACAGGTCTGCCTGTGCCACCACACTCAGCCCCGTCGCCAGCCCAGAACCTGTTTGTGCAGTGCCGGGACTGAAGGGCTGGGTCAGACTCCTGGCCCCCAGGGCGCTGGCAGCTGATGGTGGGGGTGGGGGAGCTGGCTCCGCCCCACCGAGGGCCCCTGCAGGGCCTTGGGCTGCACAGGGAAGCCGGCCTGGTGCAGGGGTGCATGGGAAACGAGGCTGGGGCCCCTGTGGCCGGCATGTGCAGAGCGTGGCTCCAGCGCTGAGCCTGCCTGGGGCCGGGGCCAGCTCGGCCACTTCCCACTGCTGTGCCTGGGGCAGGGCTGGGGGCTTCCCGAGGAGGGGCGTCGGGGTGGGGGCATGCACGCGCATGGCCCGTGGCGGGCACAGCAGCTCCGCCGGCTTCAGGAGGGGTGCTTGGCACTGAGCAGTAGGCGCCCTGAGTTCTGCCGTCCGCCGTGTGAAGGCTCCCGGCGTGGAGACAGCGGGTCCCTCGCCTGCCGTGCCGCCGGAGCCCAGCGCCCGGGGGCTGTGTGGACGCTTCTCCCAGGGCTGCTCCGAGGCCGGGACCACGGAGAAGGTGCTGGGCTTGCTTCAAAGCCGTCCTGCGTGTCGGGGACACGCCGGGAAGTGTCAGGCCATGGATGGCACCTGTGAAAATTCATCATGGCACAGACGCGGCTCGTGGCCGATATACACGCCCGCATCTCCCGTGTGCTGATTGAAGGGGAGGGGGAGTGAGGACCTGGGACTTCAGTCAAGAAAAGGGTTTTGAGCTGGAGGGAGCGGAGGCCTGCCATTGTGCCTGGGAGTAGAGTCAGTGAGGAGCAAAGGCCCTGGAGTCAGCAGGGGCGATGGGGACCTGGGAGGAGGGAAGAGGGCCACGTGCGTGGGTGCCAGCCCCGCACCGGAGCTGGATGGAAGCAGTGGATTTGCGCATCAGCCGTCCCATGGGACTGACATCAGCCGTGGAACTGAAACTGCCTCCGAGGTGACGTGGCTCACGCGTGGTCACCCAGTGACACAGGGTCAGAGTTTGTCCAGATGTGCACAGGCCGCCGCTGTGCCCCGCCAGGAGGGCCTGGGCCGGGAGCCTGCGGGTGCCGCGTGCCCCTGTGCAAGCGCCCTGTGGCAGGGCTGGGCTAGGGCGGGAGCGAGGGTCGCAGGACGCATGGGGCCCTGCAGCCGCCTTGGAGCGGAGTCCCCAGGGCTGACAGGCGGCAGGCGGCGGTGCCCTCCTGTCTGGGGGCTGAGCCTTCCGGTTCCTTTCTCCCTGACCACGGGCCTGCCCCCGGTCGGATGGGGGAGGCTGGGCCCCGTGGGCTGCCCCTGGCGGGACCAGGCGCCAAGTCCCTGCACCCCACCCCCTTTCTGGAAACAGCAGGAGAGGGCAAGCCCCTGACCGGCACCTACGGAGTGTGGGGCCAGGGCGTATGGGGGCTGGCCCTTCAGTGGCAGTTTTTTCAGAAGCTCTATGTGTGTCTCGTCCCGGGGGCTGGGCACGGGCCTGGGGACACAGGGTGCTGCACAGGCCCAGCTCTGGCCGCATCCGTCCACTCTGCCAGGAGCCGCGGGCCCGCTCTGTGACCCCCGCCCCGCCCTCTCCCTTCCCCGCTACAGGGCCTGCGACCGGAGACGCAGAGATTCCCTTTGAGGAAGTCCTGGAGAAGGCCAAGGCCGGGGACCCGAAGGCGCAGGCCGAGGTGAGTTCAGACCTGGCTGTGCCTCTGCCGCCCGCTGCGGAGCAGGGGCCAGGCCGGCGGGACTGCACCCGGCCCCGTGCCCGGCTCCGTGTTGGTTTTCGTGTTCGCTGTGAGGTTTTCCCGGGGCTGCACACCTGCCCCAGGGCTCCCTCCCTGCCTCCTGCCCGCTCTCCCTCACGGCTTCCCGGTGCCCTGTTCCTGTCGTCTCCCTGAGCGCGCAGTCCCCTGGCCCTGTGGGCCTGGTTCAGTGGGGGGCACCCTTGGCCTCGGCACCCCCACTGCCCACTCCAGCGGCTGCCAGGGCCGGGCTGACCGTGCACAGCTGGGGCGGCGTGGGGCAGAGGGCTCGGTGCGGAGGTCCCGCGGCGGGGGACGCCTTGGCCGGGCTCCCGTGGCCCTGGAGGGTGGAGCTGCAGTTACAGCCTGTCCCCCTGTGCTGCTGGCTGCACGGCTCCTTGTCGTGGGGAGCCCAAGACCCCAGCAGGAGGAAAGACAGGGGCCCCCGACAGCCGCCTGCTGTGCCAGCCTGGCCAGCCCTGGGGGAGATGCCCGCCCCTCCTCCTGGAGGCCTGGGCAGTGATTGGTCAGCACTGCGCTGTCCCGGCCCCCACTGACTGACAAGCGGGAAGCCGCCCGCCGTGGTCCCGAGTCGCTTGGGAGCCTTGGGCGGCAGCGAGGCCAAGCATAGGGTTTCCTGCTCCCAGAGGGGCGGCCGCACATGCCCGGGGTCCCGGGGCCCCGCCCTGCGCCCTGGCTCTTGGCTGGGGCTGAGGCTGTCGGTTGCAGGTGGGCAGGCACTACCTGCGCCTGGCCCAGGCCGAGGACGAGGAGCTGAACAACTGCACGGCCGTGGACTGGCTCATCCTGGCCGCCAAGCAGGGCCGGCGCGAGGCCGTGAAGCTGCTCCGCCGCTGCCTGGCCGACAGGAGAGGTAGGGGTGCGCGGGGCTGAGCGAGCGGGTTGTAGGGGTGCACAGGGGCTGGGCGAGCGGGTTGTGGGGGTGCACAGGGGCTGGGCGAGTGGGTTGTAGGGGTGCGTGGGACTGGGCGAGCAGGTTGTAGGGGTGCACGGGGCTGGGTGAGCAGGTTGTGGGGGTGCACAGGGGCTGGGCGAGCGGGTTGTGGGGGTGCACAGGGGCTGGGCGAGTGGGTTGTGGGGGGTGCACAGGGGCTGGGTGAGCAGGTTGTAGGGGTGCACAGGGGCTGGGTGAGCAGGTTGTAGGGGTGCACAGGGGCTGGACGAACAGGTTGTAGGGGTGTGCAGGGCTGGGCAAGCAGGTTGTGGGGGGTGCGCGGGGCTGGGGTGAGCAGGTTGTGGGGGGCCTCCCCTGAGCTGGCAGCCTGTCCATCCGCCTGGGCAGCAGCTGGGGCTACAGGCTCACGAAGCCCTGCACAGCTCTGCCCACCACGGGCGGAGGCCACTGCCCTCAGGACAGGGCGTGGGACGAGGGGCAGGCGGCCCCAGCCACGTGCGCCCAGTTGCGACACCGGCCCGCCCACAAGGCCTGGCTCACCCCGGGGTCTGGGGCCTGTGCTCCTGGAAGCTCCAGGGCTCAGGGGAAGAGCAACGTGTGTGTCACAGAATTTTTTTTTTTCCCCCAAAAAAATTTAATTAATTAATTAATTTATTTATTTTTAAAGACTCATTTATTTGAAAGGCAGAGGTGCAGAGAGAGGTGGAAGGAGAGGGAGAGAGAGATCTTCCATCCGCTGGTTCACTCCCCAGATGGCCACAGTAGCCAGGGCCGGGCCGGAGCCAGGAGCTCCATCCGGGTCTCCCACATGGGTGCAGGGCCCCACACACTCGGGCCGTCCTCGGCTGCTTTCCCAGGCCATTAGCAGGGAGCTGGATCGGAAGAGGGGCAGCCAGGACAGGAACCAGGCCCCATGTGGGATGCTGGTCTCACAGGCTGCGGCTTGGCCCGCTGTGCCACAGCACCGGCCCCGCAAAGCTGTGTTCCAGAGAAGCACGGGGCAGGCGTCGGCACGGCAGCTCAGGTGCTGCTTGGGTGCCCACGTGCCATGGCAGAGCGCCGGGGTTCGAGTCCGGCTCAGCTCCTGCCTGCAGCTTCCTGCTGTCGCTGCCCGGGGAGGCAGCCGTGTAGGCGTCCGGCCACTCGCCAGACCGGGCTCGAGAGACCGGCTCCTGGCTTCGCCTTGGCTTCCCCAGCCCTGGCTGTGGCAGGGCTTTGGGGAGTGAACCTGCAGGAGGGAGCTGTCTGTCTCTCTACCTTTCAAACACAGAATTGTCAATGGTACATGCATGTTTTTAGATTATAAAAATATTTATGTGTATCGCCAAAAAACTTGGAATGTGCAGAATACCTGGTGATACGAATTACCCGCAAGCGCCGAGGCTTGGCGCAGCTCTCCGTATTTGGCGCATTTCCTTCTGGTTTTGTATCATGATATTTTAAGAATTGCGGCAGACGGAGGCTTGGCCTGCTGCACCCCAGTGCCGGGCCCAGCGGCCCGGGTTTCTCAGCCGCCCAGCCTCCCCATCGCGCAGCAGGTGCCGAGCCCCGGAGCTGGCTGGGGCGGGCAGCGTGGCCCCCGTGCTGGCTGCGAGGGAGCAACATGGAGACCGCAAAGGCGGCAACAGGGGGGAGGGGGAGGCAGGGCCAGGCCCCCAGCCCCACGCAGCCCCACGCAGCCCCCGTTGTCAGACAAGTGCTTCCCGACCAGAAATCCCTGTGCTCAGGAGAGCAGTTTGGGAAGGCTTTCAAAGGAGAGGGTCGTCCAGGCGTCCGGCCTGCGTCTCACCGCCCTGTTGCGAGAGGCCGGCCGATGTTCTAGGCAGCCGGGGATGAGGGCGGGAAGGGGCCTGGGGTCCTACTCGCCGGCTCTACGAGGGCCGAGGCTCTTTTTTTTTTTTTTTGGGGGGGGGGGAAGGCCAGGTCTGTGGGAGACCATGGAGGGGCTGCACCCAGGAAACAGTGCATGCGTCGGGGGTGGGGGCACCCTGCCCTTGCGCCCAGGCTGATGACCCTGCAGTGACACCGGCCCAGGGGAGACAGCACCGGCTCCCTGCCCCTGGCCTTGGACAAGGCTGTTCCCAGCTCTGGGCCTCCGTTTCTGCTCCAGAGAGTCTGGCGGGCATTGTGGGGAGGGAGTGAGGCAGGAAAGGCCAGCCCGGTGCAGCCGTCAGCTGCACCCCCCACCCCACCCCTGTCAGCCGTGGCCGCCCGAGGGAGCTGTGCCCAGATGCCCTTTCGGCCCCGAGTCCGTGCTGCCCAGTGAGCAAGGGCGCCCGCACCCGTGCCCTGCGTCGCCTGCCCCAGCCCGCTCAGCGCCCCGACGGCTGCGGGGGTGGGGGGAGGCCTCAGCCGCCCCCGTGTCGCAGGCATCACGTCCGAGAACGAGCAGGCGGTGAAGCAGCTGGCCTCCGAGACGGAGCTGGAGAGGGCCGTGCGCAAGGCCGCGCTGGTCATGTACTGGAGGCTCAACCCCAAGAAGAAGAAGCAGGTGGCCGTGGCCGAGCTGCTGGAGAACGTCGGCCAGGTGGACGAGCACGGTGCGGAGCGGGCCCCGGGGACGGGGTGGTGCACGGCCCTGGGGTGGACGGGGTGGTGCACGGCCCTGGGGGGCACGGTGCGGAGCGGGCCCCAGGGGGCGGGGACGGTGCATGGCCCTGGGGTGGACGGAGGCGGGGTGGACGGGCACAGTGCGGAGCGGGCCCTGGGGGGCGGGGTGGTGCACGGCCCTGGGGTGGACGGAGGCGGGGTGGAAGGGCACGGTGCGGAGCGGGCCCCGGGGGGCAGGGACGGTGCACGGCCCTGGGGTGGACGGAGGCGGGGTGGACGAGCACGGTGCGGAGCGGGCCCCGGGGGGTGGGGACGGTGCACGGCCCTGGGGTGAACAGAGGCGGGGTGGACGGGCACGGTGCGGAGCAGGCCCCGGGGGCGGGGTGGTGGTGCCCTGGGATGGATGGAGGCGGGGTGGATGGGCACAGTGTGGAGCGGGCCCCGGGGGTGGGGGGGCGGTGCCCTGGGGTGGACGGGCGTGGTGTGGAGTGGGCCCTGGGGTGTGGGGACAGTGCATGGCCCTGGGGTGGACGGGGCCGGGCCGAGGGCACGGTGCGGAGCAGGCCCCGGGGTGCGGGGGGGTGCGCGGCCCTGGGGTGGACGGGGCCGGGCCGAGGGCACGGCGCTCCGCAGGGGACAGTCAGCCGGCCCTGACGCAGCGCTGCTCGCCCTGCAGATGGAGGGGCGCAGCCAGGCCCCGTCCCCAAGTCTCGGCAGAAGCAGCGGCGGATGCTGGAGCGCTTGGTCAGCAGCGAGTGTGAGTACGGCCGTCTGTCCGGCACCAGCCGGCCCGGCACCTGCCAGAGCCTTCGGGCCTTCTCCCAGCCACCACCCAGGCACAGGGCCCACTCCTCCCTGCAGGTCCCCCGGGCCTGGACACCCCCCCCCCCGCCGGGATCTTGGCCTGAATGGACGCCCCGAGCGAGGCTGTGTTGGTGTCAGGGCTGTGGCCACTGGGACCTGGACCCCGCCCACTGCGGGGCACGAATGTGCTCACAGGCGGACAGGCCAGCAGCAGGGCTGGGCTGAGACAGGCAGGGGTGGTGTCGAGCCTGAGCGAGGTCCAGACTTGGCAGGGAGAGAGCACTGTGGGCCCAGGGGCCCCTATGGGGGGTGGGGGCTCTCCCAGCGCGGGCCTATGGAGTTGGGGGGGAGGAGATGGAGACTGGGGGAGTGCCCTTCAGACACCTGGGGTCAAGGAGTTGGGCTTCCCCGTCCTCCACATCCAGCTGTCCAGCCTGACCATTGCCCCGTCCACGCAGGTGCACTGTGGTCTGGGGACCCAGGGCTCCGTGGCACAGACAGGCGGGGTGACAGGAGAGCTGGGTGAGCCCGGCTCCACGGGCCCCAGCCGTGGCGCGTGCTGTTTCCGGGCCCCCTGAGGAGCACATCCTGTCCGTGTGGGTGCAGCTCTGGGGACTCCCCACCTTGTCCTGCGCCCGTGCCCCTGCCAGCCGGGGAGCCCGGCATTGGGAACCCGCTGCCTTGCGTTCGCCGGTTCTCAGTATTTCCCGGTGTTAGCCAGCACCCAGCACATTGCCGGCCTTTGCAAACGTGCTGCGTAGAGGGGTTTTTAGGCACGTAGTAGGCCTGTGTGGGTCACACTGGATGGGGGGCTAATAGTTCTGCACAGTAGGTCCTCAGTGGGTCATGGTGGGTGGAGGGGTTGGTGGGCGCATAGTGGGCCCTTGGTGGGTCGTGGGGGATTAGTGGGTGCATAGTAGGCCCTCAGTGGGTAGCGAGTGGTTGGACTTTAGGGCAGGTATTCCCAGCACTGTGAGAAGCCCTGCCGAGGCTCCAGGGATGGGGTGTCGAGGGTGCGGGAGACTCGGGGGTCGCAGGCCTCACCGTGGAGCCGGCAGAAAGGCACGGGCTCCTGCAGGCGTCAGGAGCCGGCAGCAGGGACACTTCTGCATGTCACCCAGGCCGGGCAGACCTGCCACTCCCCACCCAGCGCCCGTCGCAGCCGGGCCCCGGGCCGCCGTCCCCGCAGGGTCAAGGCGGCTGGCGGTTGGGCGTGCGCCATGCCGTCTTCTCTCCTGCTTCAGCCAAGAGCTACATCGCGCTGGACGACTTCGTGGAAATCACCAAGAAGTACGCCAAGGGCATCATCCCCACCAACCTCTTCCTGCAGGATGACGACGAGGACGATGAGCTGGCGGGCAAGAGCCCCGAGGACCTGCCCCTGCGCCTCAGGGTGAGCCCGGCCCGGCCCTGCTGCTGTCCCGGAAAGGGCCCGGGGCGCCTGTCCCTGCGCGGGGACCTCGGGAAGGGGGTGACGAGCACCCACAGTCTCGTCTTTGTCCGCGGGCGCTGTGTGGACAGCAGGTGCAGGGTGGGAGCAAGCTGTCATGTAGACTTTGTCACAGAGGGGAGCGTGCCTTCACCGTGGAGTGCTGACCTCTATCAGGCCAGGGACCGGGATGCCTGCTGACCCTGGCTCAGGGAGGCCGCGCTGGCACCTGGCAGGGGGACAGGCACACGGGGGGCGTGAGCGGTGCGGGCAGCAGGAGTGGCCAGCAGCAGAAGGCCCAGGAACGCAGCCCTGCTGACTGCACGGCTTCTGCTTCCTTGGCCGTGTGGTTGGGACTTGGGGGACAGAGGGTGTGGCCACACAGCCCTCCCAGGATCACCCCCAGCTGGGCACTCGGGGTCACTCGGGCCTGTACCTCCGTCTGCAGAGATCCTCCCCAGGCGGCTGAAGGAACCCACAGGGGCAGCTGTGGCTAGGGGGGTGGGGGCCTCTGAGCAGGGGCAGCCGTGGGCGGCAGGGCTGGGCCTCTGAGCAGGGGTGCTGTCACATAGCCATGGCCGGCGGTTCTCCGAGGCTGCCTTGTGTCTGTGTCTTCATGGCTAATCATGGGAGATGGGCTCCCGCCAGTGGGTAGCAGCGGGCGAGCGGGTCAGGCCTGGGGGCCGGGAGGCGGCTCAGCCGAAAGCGTGGAGCGTGGAGAGGGTCAGAGCGGGAGGGGGGCCAGCGGGGCCTTGCGCGGGAGAGCACAGCAGTGGATGGCCACGCTGCAGGGCCTGGGGGCTGGACCCTGTCCCAGTGCAAGGCCCCCGGGGCACAGGGTAGGAGCTCGGTCTTCTGCCGGCTGTGCCGAGGACAGGGAGAGCACCCTGTGCCGTCCTGAGACGTGGGGCCAGGCTGGCCAAGAACCGGAAGGGAAGGAGCGCGGGCCCAGGCAGCAGGCAGCTGGCAGCTGGGCCGCTGGGCGTGGGGCTGGGCAGGGGTGCGAGGGTGAAGTGGAGAAGCCCTGGGGCCGGGAAGCCGGGCCTCCCCATTTACACCTCCCCAGTGTCCTGGCCAAAACCCTAATAGTGCCTCCGTCCACACCAGGGTCGTTTCTTTTTTAAAGAATTCTTTATTTATTTGAAAGAGTTACAAAGAGGCAGAGGGAGAGGGAGAGGGAGAGGGGTATCTTTCATCTGCTGGTCCACTCCCTGAATGACCGCAATGGCCACAGCTGGCCAGGCCGAAGCCAGGAGCCAGGAGCTTCCTCCAGGTCTCCCACATGGGTGCAGGGCCCAAGCCCTTGGGCCATCTTCCACTGCTTTCCCAGACCACAGCAGAGAGCTGGGTCGGAAGTGGGGCAGCCGGGACAGGTACCAGTGTCTACACTGCAGGCCATGGCTTTACCTGCTACGCCACAGTGCCGGCCCCAGCCTGGTGCACTTGTCACCGGCTTACAGGTGATGGGTTCGGTGCTGTGCCAGGCCTGCAGGTCCTCTTGGGGGAGAGATTTGAGGCATCTGGGGAGAGGTGAGCAGGGCTGCGTGCTGACGCCGGGACTCCGCTCCAGTCCGTCTCACGCAGTCTTGCAAAAAGGAAAAATGAGTCATTGGCCTCTCTGCCCACGGGAGCTCCTCCCACTCTGAATGGCCTTGGAGAGAACGGAGAGAGGAGGAAGACGACAGATGCCCCGGGCTCCCGCTGCTCCCACCGAGAATGTTCCAGATCCAGGCCTGCGGGGGCAGGGGTGGGTGAGAGGGAGCCCCTGGGCGCCCACCGCGGGAGTCTCTGCTCGAAGCAGAGTTTGTTTTCGCTGGTCTTGACATCACGTCAAGATTTTTAGTCTCCCGTTTGCCAGGGCCCCAAGAAACAGCGTATGGATGGGGACAGCGCTGGGGCCTGGGAAAGGAGACCCCACCCCAGGGGCAAAAGGGGAGGTGAGGCTGTGCGGGCGTGCGGTGGCTTCTCAGGGCCCAGCCGTGCCCGGCCACACGTCTCAGGGCACAGCCTGGGAGCACCTGTAGCACCTGGGGCTATGCTGCCGGCGGCAAGGGCTCGCCCAGGGGTGGACTGAGCTCTCCTGCCCGGCTCCCAGGTGGGGGCCCCTCCCCTCAAGGGCCGGCTGCTCCCTGGCAGGTGTCAGGGGCACTCAAGGACTTGTGTGGTGTGCAACTCGTGGTGTGGACGGCACAGAGGGGGCTGGGGGGCCGCCAGCTTGCTGAGTAGTTTCCTCGCCTATGTGCTTGGGCTAAAGCAGAGGCAGGACTGGGCGTGGGAGCCCGGTGGACCAAGCTGTGGTTGGGACCCCACATCCCTTACTGAGGTGCCAGCCTGGGTCCCAGCTCCTCTGCCTCTGGTCCAGCTCCCCGCCAGTGCACCTGCTGATGGCTCAAGACCACAGGGGAGACCCAGAGCGAGTTTGGGCTCCTGATTTCAGCCTGGCCCAGTCCTGGCTGTTGTAGGGATTTGGGAAGTGACCCAACACGTGGAAGGTCTCTCTCTCTCTCGCACGCTCTCTCTTGCTCGCTCTCTCAGATTTATTTATTTATTTGAAAGGCAGAGTTACAGAGAGGCAGAGGCAGAGAGAGGCTAGTTCACTCCTCAAATGGCCACAACAGCCACAGCTGTACTAATACGAAGCCAGGAGCTTCCTCTGGGTCTCCCATGCAGGTGCAGGGGCCCAAGCACTTGGGCCATCTTCTGCTGCTTTCCCAGGTCATAGCAGAGAGCTGGATGGGAAGTGGAGCAGCCAGGACTCAAACCAGTGCCCGTATGGGATGCTGGCACTGCAGGCAGCGGCTTTAACTGCTACGCCATAGCACCGGCCCCTGGTGTCTCTGTGTTGCTTTGCCTTTCAAGTACATGAAAATAAAATAAAAATGAACACTTTTAAAAAGAGCAAGAAAAAAATGTTTAAAAACCCAGTAGACTGTCACAGACAGGAAATGAAGCTGTTCACGCGTGCATCTGTGTGTGCACAGACACCACGTCTTGCACCTGCTGTGCCAGCGGCTTCCAGGGGTTCTGACCATCCCGAGCTGACAGCCTGTGCCTCCAGGGACAGGGCGCATCCCAGCACTGTCACCCGGGTGCTTGCGCCAGTTCCTCCGTGACCCCCCAGGGGGCCACCCGGGGAGAGGCTGCCCAAGGGTGTGGAACAGGCTGGCACTGCCCACCTGGCCTGGTGCTGTTGGGTGTCCGGCCACTACTTCCTGTCTGCTGCGTGCTCTGGGCGCACAGCCAGGCTCCTCCCCGGTGGTGGCCTCGGCCTTGGTCCCTGCAGGACAGGCAGTGTGCACCACTGTCTCCACCCTGCACAGACAGCCAGGGTGTGGGGTCCCCCGGACCGCAGGATCGCCCCCGCCTCCCTCCTTCTGGCCCACCACCCTCTGTCCTGTGTCTGTCTTAGCTTGTGGTGGCGCCAGGAGTTCCTTCTGACCTTTGCCCTGGGAGTGGATGTGGGGTGGGGAGCGAGGGCTGCCCTGGCATGTGCCTGTGTGGGGTTCGTGTCACGTGAGCAGTATGGAGTATGTGTGTGCGTGTGTAGTGATGGGTGCACACGTGTGCGTGTGTATGGTGGTGTAGCGTGGGCATGCACTGAGTCTGGGGTGGATGTGCACATGCGTGTGCATGTGAGAGCAGGAGAGACGGGCTGCACCCTTACGGTGTGTGGTGGCCCTGGACTCCTTCTCCATGCTGGGAGTGCTCACAGCCGCCCTCCTTAGAGCCCAGCCACCCCCCCAACAACAGATGAGGAAGTGGAGGCTGGGGGCTGGGGGTGAGGTCCCCACTCAGTGCACAGAGACCCAGCGACATGAGCTCTGGGCAGCCCAGCAGGGAGCTTCCTGGGGAGGGAAGTGGGAGCCGGGTGGTCTCCCCGAGGTGTTCCAGGTCTCAGGGGAGATCGGAGCGCGTGAGGCCCGCCCCTCCCCCTGCAGGAGGTGAGGGCTGCACCCGGGGCCTGGAGGGGGGGTGCAAACTGCGGAGTGGGGAGGCGAGGGGCGCTCACGCCAGCCCGGCCCCCCACGCGCCCTCCCCTCGGGGCCTGGAGGGGGGTGCAGACTGCGGAGTGGGGAGGCGAGGGGAGCTCACGCCAGCCCGGCCCCCCACGCGCCCTCCCCTCGGGGCCTGGAGGGGGGTGCAGAGTGGGGAGGCGAGGGGCGCTCACGCCAGCCCGGCCCCCCACACGCCCTCCCCTCGGGGCCTGGAGGGGGGTGCAGACTGCGGAGTGGGGAGGCAAGGGGCGCTCACGCCAGCCTGGCCCCCCACGCGCCCTCCCCTCGGGGCCTGGAGGGGGGTGCAGACTGCGGAGTGGGGAGGCGAGGGGCGCTCACGCCAGCCCGGCCCCCCACGCGCCCTCCCCTCGGGGCCTAGAGGGGGGTGCAGACTGCGGAGTGGGGAGGCGAGGGGCGCTCACGCCAGCCCGGCCCCCCACGCGCCCTCCCCTCGGGGCCTGGAGGGGGGTGCAGAGTGGGGAGGCGAGGGGAGCTCACGCCAGCCCGGCCCCCCACGCGCCCTCCCCTCGGGGCCTGGAGGGGGGTGCAGACTGCGGAGTGGGGAGGCGAGGGGCGCTCACGCCAGCCCGGCCCCCCACGCGCCCTCCCCTCGGGGCCTGGAGGGGGGTGCAGACTGCGGAGTGGGGAGGCGAGGGGCGCTCACGCCAGCCCGGCCCCCCACGCGCCCTCCCCTCGGGGCCTGGAGGGGGGTGCAGACTGCGGAGTGGGGAGGCGAGGGGCGCTCACGCCAGCCCGGCCCCCCACGCGCCCTCCCCTCGGGGCCTGGAGGGGGGTGCAGACTGCGGAGTGGGGAGGCGAGGGGCGCTCACGCCAGCCCGGCCCCCCACGCGCCCTCCCCTCCCCCAGGTGGTGAAGTACCCACTGCACGCCATCATGGAGGTGAAGGAGTATCTGATCGACGTGGCCTCCAAGGCGGGCATGCACTGGCTGTCCACCATCGTCCCCACGCACCACGTCAACGCCCTGCTCTTCTTCTTCATCATCAGCAACCTCACCGTGGACTTCTTCGCCTTCGCCATCCCGCTGGTGGTCTTCTACCTGTCCTTCGTGTCCATGGTCATCTGCACCCTCAAGGTCTTCCAGGACAGCAAGGCCTGGGAGAACTTCCGCACGCTCACCGACCTGCTGCTGCGCTTCGAGCCCAACCTGGACGTGGAGCAGGCCGAGGTGAACTTCGGCTGGAACCACCTGGAGCCCTACGCCCACTTCCTGCTCTCCGTCGTCTTCGTCATCTTCTCCTTCCCTG
Organism: Oryctolagus cuniculus; assembly: GCF_964237555.1. Lineage (NCBI taxonomy): Eukaryota > Metazoa > Chordata > Mammalia > Lagomorpha > Leporidae > Oryctolagus > Oryctolagus cuniculus. Next base: position 3,580,016 of record NC_091433.1, on the reverse strand, counting down.
TGGCCAGCAAGGACTGGATCCCCTGCTCCGAGCTGGCCGTGGTGGCCGCCTTCTTCACCGCCACCAGCTACATGAGCCTGAGCAGCTCGGCCGAGCCCTACACGCGGCGGGCGCTGCTCACCGAGCTGGCCGCCGGGCTGCTGTCCCTGCTGCCCGCGCTGCCCGGGGACGGCTGCTGCCTGAGGGCGCTGGGCCAGGCCTTCTGCACCGTGCCCCTGGGCCACCTGGTGGTCCTCAACGTGAGCCTCCCCTGCCTGCTCTACCTGTACCTCTTCTACCTGTTCTTCCGCATGGCCCAGCTGCGGGACTTCAAGGGCACCTACTGCTACCTGGTGCCCTACCTGGTGTGCTTCATGTGGTGCGAGCTCTGCGTGGTCCTCCTGCTGCAGTCCACGGGCCTGGGGCTGGTGCGCGCCTCCCTCGGGTACCTGCTCTTCTTGTTCGCGCTGCCCGTGCTGGCGGCCGGCCTCGCCCTCATGGGCCTGGTGCAGTTCGCCCGCTGGTTCGTGTCGCTGGAGCTCACCAAGGTGGCCGTGACCCTGGCGCTGTGCTGCGTCCCCCTGCTCCTGCGCTGGTGGACCCGGGCCAGCTTCTCCGTGGTGGGCGTGGTCAAGTCGCTGACGCGCAGCTCCGTGGTCAAGCTCATCCTGGTGTGGCTCACGGCCATCGTCCTCTTCTGCTGGTTCTACGTGTACCGCTCGGAGGGCATGAAGGTGTACAACTCCACGCTGACCTGGCCGCAGTACAGCGCCCTGTGTGGCCCGCGGGCCTGGAAGGAGACCAACATGGCCCGCACGCAGATCCTGTGCAGCCACCTGGAGGGCCACCGCGTCACGTGGACCGGCCGCTTCAAGTACGTGCGGGTGACGGAGATCGACAACAGCGCCGAGTCGGCCATCAACATGCTGCCCTTCGTCGTGGGCGACTGGCTGCGCTGCCTGTACGGCGAGGCCTACCCGGCCTGCAGCCCCGGCGCCACGGCCACGGCCGAGGAGGAGCTGTGCCGCCTCAAGCAGCTGGCCAAGCACCCCTGCCACATCAAGCGGTTCGACCGCTACAAGTTCGAGATCACCGTGGGCATGCCGCTGGGCGGCCACGAGGAGGACGACGTCACCAAGGACATCGTGCTGCGCGCCAGCAGCGAGTTCCGCGCCGTGCTGCTCGGCCTGCGCCAGGGCAGCCTGGTGGAGTTCAGCACCATTCTCGAGGGCCGCCTGGGCAGCAAGTGGCCCGTGTTCGAGCTCAAGGCCATCAGCTGCCTCAACTGCATGGCGCAGCTGACGCCGGCCCAGCGCCACGTGAAGGTCGAGCGCGACTGGCGCAGCGTCGTGCACGGCGCCCTCAAGTTCGCCTTCGACTTCTTCTTCTACCCCTTCCTGTCGGCGGCCTGAGGGCGCCCCCGTGCGCGTGCGCTGCGGCCCCCCCCCCTTCCCGGCGTTGCGGGCGCGGTCTGCGGGGCCCCTCCTGCGCCTCAGCCTCCGTGGGGAGTGTGTTTCTTAAAGAACCGCGTCCACGCCCGTGCGAGGCCGTGAGCCCGTCCTGGGCTGTGCCCGCTGCCTGAGCCCGGTCACCTGACCAAGGCCTGCCGCGGCCCTGCTGTCCCGTGGGTGGGGGGTGGGTCTGGGGGCCTGGCCCGAGCCCCCCGGGCTCTGCCCTGGAGCAGAAAGGCAGGGTCCTGAAACGGGCAGAATAAAATCCTGTGGTGAAGCCTGCAGCCCTCCCCTTTCCCGCAGGTGCAGGGCTCTGCCCTCGGCTCGGCTGAGCTCCAGAACCGACGCCCCTGCCGGCGGGCAGCCCCTCACCAGCCCAGCGCGGGCGCGAGGGGCGCCGAGGGCTCCGGGGAAACCTCTGGCGGCCGGGTGCCAGGGCTGCCTGCTGCCTGCACTCACAGATCGGCATCCTGGACCTCAGCAGGTCCCTGGCTCTGCTTGTGCCCAGCCCGGCCACACCCTGGCTGGGGGGTATCTGGGGCGTGGCCCTGGCTGGGGGGTGTCTGGGGCATGGCCCTGGCTGGGGTGGGGGTCTGGGGCATGACCCTGGCTGGGGGGGTGTCTGGGGCATGGCCCTGGCTGGGGTGGGGGTCTGGGGTGTGGCCCTGGATGGGGTGGGGGTTTGGGGCGTGGCCCTGGCTGGGGTGGAGGTCTGGGGCGTGGCCCTGGCTGGGGGGGTGTCTGGGGCGTGGCCCTGGCTGGGGTGGGAGTCTTGGGCGTGGCCCTGGCTGGGGGGGTGTCTGGGGCATGGCCATGGCTGGGGTGGGGGTCTGGGGCGTGGCCCTGGCTGGGGTGGGGGTCTGGGGCGTGGCCCTGGCTGGAGGGGGTGGCCCTGGCTGGGGGGGTGTCTGGGGCGTGGCCCTGGCTGGGGGGGTGTCTGGGGCATGGCCCTGGCTGGGGTGGGTGGCACTGGCTGGGGGGGGGCCTGGCTGGGGGGTGTCTGGGGCGTGGCCCTGGCTGGGGGGGTGTCTGGGGCGTGGCCCGGCGGTGGGCGCTGCCTGCATGGCTGTCCCTTCCTCCTCTCTGCCTTGGGTATTGTTTTGGAAGCCGATAGTCACGCCGTCTTAGAAATTCAAGTTGCTGGGCCGGCGCCGCGGCTCACTAGGCTAATCCTCCACCTTGCGGCGCCGGCACACCAGGTTCTAGTCCTGGTCGGGGCGCCGGATTCTGTCCCGGTTGCCCCTCTTCCAGGCCAGCTCTCTGCTGTGGCCAGGGAGTGCAGTGGAGGATGGCCCAGGTGCTTGGGCCCTGCACCCCATGGGAGACCAGGAGAAGTACCTGGCTGCGGCGGCCATTGGAGGGTGAACCAACGGCAAAGGAAGACCTTTCTCTCTGTCTCTCTCTCTCACTGTCCACTCTGCCTGTCAAAAAAAAAAAAAAAAGAAAAGAAATTCAAGTTGCTGTGGAGGTGGGAAAGACGCGAGTCAGGACGGGTGCCTGTGGGACCCCGTCCCGTGCGCCTTCACGTGCGGTGAGAAGCCCCCCCCCCCAGGTTATTTATTCGAAGGTGAGTGAACAGGATCTTCCATGCACTGGTCCCCTCCACAGGTGGCCACGGGCCTGGGCCGGGCCAGAGCCAGGAGCCGGGACGTCCATCCTGGTCTCCCACGCGGGTGGCGGGGTCCCGGCCTGGGTCGTCCCCTCTGCCTTCCCGGGGGCGTTAGCAGGGAGCTGGAGCGGAAGCTCCGATGTGTGGTCCCAGCATCACAAGGCAGCTCAACCTGCTGTGCCACGACCCCGGCCCCCGGCCACGGATTCTTCCGTGGCCTGGCCACCTGGCTGGCGAGGGCGTCCCTGCACGGTCACTCATCCCGTCTCCTGCCTTGGGGCGCACGTGCAGGAGAGCTGGGAGGAACGCGCTCTCGTGGGCAGTGAGGTGGGGTTCCCGGTCGCCCAGTCCCCTCTCCCTGTTCCCCCCCGAGGCCACAAGTGCAGGCCCCGGCCCACGCTGCCCCAGACTCACCACCGATTGTCCAGCAGGGGGAGCCACCTGGCGCTTTCTGAGCTAGCGAAAGTGACCGCCTGTGGGCCTCCCCACACCTGGAGGAGGCGTTGAGAGGCCCCGCCCCCGGGAGAGAAACAGGCCCGTGAGCAGAGCCAGCAGGGGCGGGGCTGGAGCCGAATCCAAGCAGAGACCTCTGTTCTCAGCCCCAGGGCCCCCCACGCACACAGGCCCCTGCTGTGAGGCTCCCAAGCCTGCCTTGCTCACCCTGCTGATCCCCGCATGCCTCACGCTTCCCTTGAACAGATATTTGCTGCCTTGTGATGCGGAGCAGTCGCTTGTCCCTGTCCCGTGCATCAGACCAGGGCACAGCTTCAGACCGACACAACCTTGGGAGTGGGCCAGTGGCCCCCGGTCAGGACGGGGAGAGCCTGGAGGAGAAAGGGAGGGGCTTCCTTCCAGCCCCTGGGAGAGAGAAGGCCAGGAGGACTCCCAGGAGGGGGCGGGGCTGGCCTGGGAGGGGTCCAGGAGAGACTGGGAGGAGGCAGCCCAGGGGAGGGTGGGAGGTGGCTGCGGACAGCCGGAGTGAGGCCCGGGAGGGGCACCGGGGAGAGGACCTCCCTCCCGAGAAGCCTGGCTGGTGCTGCCGTGGCTGTTGGTTCTGGGCGGCCCCTGGGGACTGCTCGGTGCAGCCGTGCAGAGCCAGGATCGGGTGCCACTGGCCTCGCTGGACCGATCGCCGGGCCTGGCGGGCTTTGTGGACTCAGGCTTGCTGGGGGCCGAGGCTGCTGCTTTGCGAGGGCAGGGGCTGGCATCCGGGTTACACAACTGCCCCCCCCCCACATCTTAGACCGCGAGGTTGGGGGGCTCCTGAGGTGAGCGATGGCCTGGCATCATCTCCCCTCTCTAACTCTGGCTTTAAATAAATAAATAAATAAATACTTTTTTAAAAGTACAACATGAGGCTGCCTGCTGTGGGCTGGGCCTTTCCCCCTCAGGGCTTTGGAACCCCCAGGGAGGGTCTGCCAGGTGGGGGTCTCACAAGGCTTCCAAGAACTAGCAGCGGCCTCTGAGCGGCACAGGAGGGTCTGCCATGAGCTCTGGGAGGGGCCTGGGGCTCAGTGTCCAGACCCCAGGGGGGCGCCCTTGCCCCGGCTCCCCAGGGGGCATCTGGTGGCGCCTGCGCCTGCGCCCTCTGTTCTGGGGCATTGGTTAAACCACTGCGGAAACGCCAGCTGCCTCCCACGCTCGGATCCTTTTCTCAATTCCCCGAGGCTCACCTGCCCCGGGCCCCGCCCAGTTCCACAGCTGCCTCTCTCCGGCCCCCAGTGAGGACCGAGGCCCCTGATGCAGCAGTAGGTGGAGCAGAGTTCCTGTCGGGTGGGGGTGATGTTTCCTGGGGAAGAGTGCGCCCGTCCACCCACGCACGGATCGTAACCCCGGCAGGTGGGGAACGAGCCAGGTTTACCAGCATCAGCGCAGCGCCCCCTGCATGCCGGGTGCCAAGCGTGCACCTTCGCAGCTGGACACCAAGGCAGCCGGTTCCACATCAAAGACTGTGGTCCCCAGAATCAAGCCCCCACAGATGCCCACGTTCTGGTCCCCTAAGCCTGTGAGTATGGGGCAGAGGGGCTCAAGCCAAGGATCTTCACGTGGGGGGACCACTGTGGGCTGTCCAGTCCAGCTGGGCTCAGGGCCGGCTCAGGTGCCCCTGTAGGAGGGAGGCGGAGCTGGGAAGAGGCTACGCTGCCAGCTCTGAGGACGCGGGCGACATCTAGGGGCTGCGAGAGGCCGGGAAACGGGGCTTCCCGGAGGACCAGGCCTGCCCGGCGCCTTGACCCTCGCCCAGCGAGAGCCACAGTGGACGCCTGGCCTCCAGGACGAAGTGCGCTGTTTGCAGCTGCTGTGTTTGCGGGAGGTGGCCGCCGCCACAGCAAACCGGGACGAGGGGAGCCAGCGTGAGGTGTCGGCCCCCGGCTCACACCTCCACCTCGGCGGAGTCGGGACTCAGCCCTCCCTGCCCACCGGGCCCCGCAGTGGCCCCCGGCCCCAGGTACAGGGCCGATGGAGCAGGAGTGCACACTCACAGACCCACAGCAGTGCCGATGGGGGCGAGGGGGCCCTGTCGCTACAACACAGATCCGCGCCCGGATGGTTTACTGGGGCTCACGGATCTGGCAGGTCCGGGACTGGGGCTGCCCCGCCCCCAGCTTAACCATGTCTTAAAGGGCCAACACCATCAGGGAGGCGGGAGATGTCAGTGTGAGCTCGGTGGGAAACCACGGGAAACCCAGGAAGGGACTGAAAGAACACGTGAGGATGTGGGTGTTGTAGACGACACAGACTTTAAAAATAGATTTATTTGAAAGCAGCAGAGAGAGGGAGGGAGGAGGTACCTTCATCAACAGCCACGACTGAGCCAGGCCAAAGCCAGGAGCCTAGAACTCTGTCCAGGTCTCCCACGTGGGTGCAGGGCCCCAAGCACTTGGGCCGTCCTCCGCCGCCTTCCCAGGTGCATTAGCGGGGAGCTGGATAGGAGGCGGAGCAGCCGGGACTCCAGCCTGAGCCCCAGTATGGGATGCCCGCATCAAAAGCGGCAGCTTAGCCCGCTGCACCCCAATGCCGGCCCCGTCAACCGCGAATCACATTTGTCATGGAAACAAGCAGGAAAGAGAAGCACCCAGCCACCTTTACCTCTTGGTATACCAACACCCAAAGCTTAAAAAGCCACCTTCCCTCAAGGAAGACCCAGGCTAAGACTCCACGGGTGGGCTCTCCAGGTGGCTCCGTGCCCATGTCCACTCCCGCTGTCCTCCTTGGCCAGTCGTGGTCAGTGAACTTCTCTCCCTGCTGGTGCTCTGCCTCCAGACTGGACCAAAGCTTGCCCTGGGTTCCCTGGGACACACGGGGACTGGGTAGGGTGTGCAGCCAGGAGTAACACAGGTGCTGCACAGGAAGGGGGCGTTCCCACTCCCCAAGGCTGCACTCCCTCCCTGGGGGTTCCTGTGGCCAGAGGCACCTGCCCTGCCCTCCTCCCCACCTGGCCCCGGGCATCACACACGGACAGGTGCATTGTCCCGCCTGCACACCTGGAGACCAGGGGTCCACCTGCCCTCACTCATCGGCCTCGGCGCTTCAGGGTCGGGAAGGCTCCCGTCAGCCGGCTGCAGACTCCGGAGCCCGCTATCATCCGCCTGCTCTCCCACCCAGCCTCCCCACACCCCACAGCAGTGCCCCAGCCCGGCCTGGTCACCGCCCAGCACCAGTGCAGTCAGACCGCAGGGAGGGGAGCCTGGGGAACGTGACTCAGCTCTCAGGCCTAGGACCAGGTCCTGCTCGCGGCTTCTCCCTGACCCGGCGCCCGGGCAGTCTCTGCTCTCCCTCTCCATGCCCCGCGCATCCCAGGGGATTCCCTCCTCTGCCTGTTGCTCTGAGGAACACAGGCCCTGGTGGGGACCCTCCCTCCAGGCCAGAGTGACAGGGCCCCCACAGCCCAGCCCCGCCTTGTGTGACTCTGCTGGTTGTCCTTGGAAGAGGGTTCTACCCCAGCTGGCCACTCCCCACCTCCAGGGAAGGGCCCGCCTCTGAGGAGCCCCGCCAGGAAGTGGGGGTGGGTGCCGCAGGTCCCCAGGCACCCCCAGAGCTGGAGCTGGTGGCCTGCTCCTGCCCACTGCCCGGTGTCCAAGCGCACCTGTCCCACTGATCATCAGTTGCTTGCTGGCACCATGCCAGGCGCAGCCCTGGGCCACGGCAGTGGACAGAGTGGGCACAGCCCTCTCTGTCCCGCTGGGCTGCTGGGCGCAGACCACAGAAGCCGCCCCTGCCCGGCTGGGAGAGCAGAGTCCTGTGGGAGGCGTGGGGACTGCCCGCTGGGAGGGACAAGCGCAGGCTGCACCAGGAGTGCGGGCGCAGGGCACGCCGTGTACACAGTCACAGCGGGGCCCTCAGCCCCTCCTTCCCCGGGAGCAGTAGCCCTGGTTTCCAGCTGCTCTGTGGCCCAGCCTCCCCTGCAGCCCCCTGCGGCCAGGGACCGAGTCCCAAGCCATGAGGCAGCTGGGAGGGAGACGGGCACTTCCAGGCCACGCCCCGCAAGGACCCTCTCCCGTGGCTGCCCGGACAGTGACAAACCCCAGGGACCAGGAGCAATGAGTTCAGAAAGGCCTGGGCAAGGCGGCCTGGCCTGGCCGGGGGCAGCACCGCACCTGCCGGGCGTTTTCTGGTGTTTGGGTGTCCACAGGCGGGGCCAGCCCAGGGTCCTCCTCCAGGCACCAGGGAGCCCCCCCCGGGGCGGGGGAGCGTGGCTACTGCCTCAGGAACAGCAGGGAGGCTGGCAGGGCCCCTCCCCCGGCAGTGGCGGGGCGGGGGGAAGTGCGTAGACCCCGGCCCACCCTTGGCTGCTGCATTCCCGCGGCGCTCCTAGGGCTGGCTGGGCCCGGCGGCCACAGTGGTAAGCACACTCGCGCTCAGGCTTGGCGGCAATGTGGGGAGGGGGTGTGGAGTGGCTGCCCGGGGGGCTGGCCCTGCTGTTCACATCAAGCAGGAGGAAGTGAGGCCCCCAGGGGGAGGGGACAGCCCCAGAGCATCACAGCATGGTGGGGGCGGTTCGAAGCCGCTCCCAGCGCAGTCTCACGGCCGCTCAATGCACGGCTGGCCAGATCTGCACACCTCGGCTGCGACCCCGGCCCCGTCCACCTGCTCCTCTGCCGACGTGTTAGGGGTACACGGTCACCGCTCCCACACCCTCCCCCACTGCTCCCTCCTGAGGCCACCTCCGGTCCTGCCCCCCACGTGGCCTCTGGGCACAATTCTAGCAGCAGCAGGTGCAGACGCTGGCGCTTTGCTTCTGCGAAGGTTTGCAGTGACTCCCTTATTTCGAGTTCTGGGAGCTTCACGGTAACCAGGAAACCTCCCCTTGGGGGCTGGGGTCGCCCCTTAGTGGCGGGACTCCCGCCTCGCACCTCCAAGGAGCAGTTCGGAGAAACCAAGGCAGGGAGGAAGGCTCGGGCCCTCTTCCTCCTTCCCGGGAGTGACAGCATCAAGTGCCCACACGCACTGCCCTCCGCCCCTCCAGCTGCCAGATCCGTCACCTTCCTGCAGGCAGCCCAGAGGCCCCTAGGTTCCTGTGCAGTGCACACAGTGCCTGTCCACTCAGGCCCGGGGAGTCCCCGGGGAGTTTCGCTGGGCCTTGCGGCTGCTGGCTGCCCCCAGGGGACTGCACCTGCACCTTGGCTGTGGCTTGTATCTCGGTGCAAATCTGAAGCTGCCAGGAGCTCCGTGTGCCCCTGCGGGGGAGGGGCGCCCGGCCAGTGGCCCAGCGGGATGCTTTGGCTGAGCAAGGGCCTCGACTAACCACCAAGAACGTGGCTCCTCGGGAAGGAGGCCCGGCAGGGTGGGGCGGGCGGTCCTGGCTCTCAGTTGGTGGCCCCCTCCAGCTCTTCCCACAACCCCCAGAATCTGGTGTGACCCCACCCTACTGGGCCTGCTCCCCATCCGCCCCAGTGCCTTTGTGGGGTTCTGTGCCGGCCAGCTTCCTCCGGACGCCCCCGCTGCCGGCTAAGGCTCTAGCTTTGCAGCCTCTGACCCATTTCCCACTCACCGTGAGCTTCCTGGCTCCCAAAAGCCTCGGGGCCTTCACCCATGTCCGCTGCGCCTTGCTGGGTTCCCATGTTGGACCCCTCGCTCTCCTTGCAAGCGAGGGTACTAAGTCGGTGCCATGCACAGGTCGCCGGCCCCTGCCCAGGTGCCAACACTTACCCACAAGGCCCTGCTCAGCCAGCGGCCCCAGGCCCACGCTGCATTCTGGGGACACAGCAGGGAGCCAAAGGCCCCCTGACGTCACATCGGCTGAGTAAGCAGAGCTGGGGGCAGCAGGGAGCGGGGGGCAGGGCCAGGTGAGGCGCCGGCTCCCGCTCGGGAGGCTCGGGGGAGCAAAGGGTGCAGGGAACCCACAGGTGAACCAGCACCCGCGCACACCTCAGCCACGGCAGCCCGGGGCCGGGCCTCTCTGGTTTCTGTGTGAATCTGGGAGGCGCAGGCGCAGTGGGGCTGCCGGGGCAGCCGTGGAAACGCGGTGCCAACACGTGCCAGCCATGAGGCCTCCGGCTGAGTGTTCAGCCTCTCCGGCCCTCGGTCCCTCCTCGGGGCGTGGCTGTTTGGAAATCCCAGTGAGCCAGGCACGCCTGCGTCAGCACGGATCAGAACAGGGAGCCTGTCCCTTACTGAGTGCTCACGGGCCAGGCACAGGCTTCACGGGGGCCATCCAAGCCCCTCTCGGCCCCCTGGGAACTCGTCTGCCCTCTCAGCAGCGCCACTGCTCAGAGCTCACGGGTTGGGGCTGGCGTCGAGGCCCAGCTGCTCCAGCCGCCTGGTCCCAGACCCGGCTGCTCCGCTTCCCATCCAGCTCCCTGCTAATGCGCCTGGGAAAGCAGCAGAAGACGGCTTGGGCTTGGGCCCCGGCATCCACGTGGGAGACCGGATGGAGTTCCAGGCTCCTGGATTTGGCCTGGCCCAGCCCCAGCTGTTGCAGCCTTTTGGTGCGAGAACCAGCGGGTGGCAGCTCTGTGTCTCCCAGGTACTCTGCCTTTCAAACAGACTTTTTTTTTCCCAATGAAGGAGAGGTTAGAGTCGCCGCAGGTGCTGGAGCAGCCGAGCCGTGCGGAGCCAGGCAGCCAGGAGAGCCCGGTGCGTGCCTGGTACATGCCACCAGCCTCCCCGTGCCCGGGGCAGGCCTCGAAAACACAGACAGCCCCGGGAGCCCCGCTGTCCATGGAACATTTGTTATTTTATTGGAAAAAGCTGGTATTCACATATTTATAATCTTATTCAACAGTTGGATAATTTGTGAGACACCAAAGACAGACTGCACCTAGGAGAGTCCAAAACGGTCGATCTCCACCGCCAGAGGCCCCGCCGGCTTCGTGGGGACCAAGTGAACCCTGCACGGCACCAGCGCGCACGACCACGGGCGCGCGCCACCTCCCGCGGCTTCCGGGGTCGCCCCTCCCCCTCCGATCCATGTTGTAGGATGCACCATCTGCTTTGCATATCTGGATCTTCCCAGAGACCCAAAGATACACGTTTCTCCGGGGAAGAGCTCTGTACTGTGTTTCTTTTTTTTTTTTTTTGGCTTGCTACCCAAGTTTTCAGACGGAAAAGCCCTCCTTTGCAGAGCTGTAAGACCTGGGTTTGGTCGGTCTGACAGCACTCGAGACAGCCGCACCACACAGCCAGGCAGTCACGTGGGGCCCTCGCAGCTGGATTTGGCTTCCCCAGCTTTCGACACAGCAGACCCCACCCCTGGGAACCTCTTTTCAAGGGGGACAAGCCGTCAAAGAAGCTTGGATTGTGACGTTGAATCAGAGCAGGTGTGTGCACGGAACACTGCCCAGGCCACCTGGGCCGTCCAGTGAGAGAGAAACAAACATTCATTCATGTTGATTGCAAAAGAAAAAAACACCAATGGAGCCATTGCTGCGCGGGGACGCCCCGGCCGGCAGCCAGCACACATGCGATCTGTGCTCCTACACACGGGGAAGTACGCCGCCGCCCGGCAGGCAGGGGCTCAGTGGGGCCCGGCCGGCCTTGGGGCCATGTTGCACGTGGTTACAGAAAGACACAAACGGAACGGACGGAGGCGGCCCGGCTGTGCTCTGCTCGCCGAGGGTTCTGCTGGGCCCCAGAGCAAAGGCAGCAGGGCGTGGGCTGGCGTCTGCCGGGGCGGGGACCCTCTCCCCACGTTCTCTGTGGCAGCGGCCCCCAGGACTGCACGTGGGCCTTCTGGAAGTGTCCTCGAGTGGTCCCGGCACCAGGTCCTCTGGGAAGCCATCCATGGCGCTTGGAGAGGAGCTGCAGGTGCATCTGTGGCGGAGCGACGCGGCCCGAGCTGGGGGCCAACTCCCGACGCCACCAGACAGAGCGAGGACCTCCCCACCTCCCATCCTGCCTCTCGGCTGGCCCCGGCCACCGTCACACCGGCCCCGGCCCAGCTCCCGAGACGGTGGGCCGTGTGCCTTCCAGAACTTTCGTGGGACGCTGAGCCCACGCCAGGGCCTGGACGGGATTCCACCTCGGGCAGCGCGGAGCCTCGGCCACCTTTCATGGCTGGCCGGAGCAGAGGGGGGAGGGGCTGGCAGGGGGCGGGTGTGTGGGGGGTGGGGGCGGCGTCTGTTTCCAGGAGGTGCCCAGTGAATGCTGGTGGGGACAGGAATGCTGCAGAGCGAGCAGCTGGGGGGGCAAAGCAGCCTGGCAGCGGTGGGGGGGCGGGGCTAGAGGGGGCGGAGCACCAGGCCTGGGCTGTTCGCTCAGTGGGGTGAGACCCCCCTCCAGGACACAGCGCTGCCCCTGGGTCCTAGGTTCCTCAAAGGTCGCTAAAAACCAAAAAAAAAAAAAAAATGAGCCTGCACCTCCAAGTTCTCTGCGTGAATTCACCATCCCAAACCAGATGTGGGACAGCCAGCCGGGAGCCGGGGCCAGCCGCACCATGGACAACGTGAGGGACCTGGCTGGCTCGTCTGCGCTTCACTGGCGTCCCCAGAGCCCGAGCCGGGCCCAGCCCCAGCTTCCCTGGCCGGGGGACCCTGTGGGAGTGAGGAATGAACTAACGATGTGGGAAAGACCGCTGACCGCGACGGGGGCGCCCTGCCCCTGACTCCCGTCCATTTGAGATCTGTGGCTATGAATCCTTCCTTAGAAAACGAAATCCAGACAGCGACCGCCGACCGACCGCGGCGGGGCGACCCCCGGGCCGTCCCGGGGCCCTAGTGCACGTCGGAGTTGACTTTGTCCTGGAAGATGTACAGGTTGTTGGTGGCGGCGATGGCGATGATGTTCTCGGCCGGGTGCCAGGCCGTGTGCAGGATCTTCTTGGTGAAGTCCAGGCTGTCCACGCTGATGTCGTCCCGCCGCCGCTTGCCGCCCACGCACACGCGCCGCGGCTTCAGCACGGCCCTGGGCTTGCTGCTCTCCCGCGAGGCCTCCAGGGTCACGTCTCGCTTGGTGTTGCGGTCGAACATGCGGAAGAAGTTGTTGTAAGCCCCGGTCATGATGACGCTGCGGGGGGGGGGGGGGGGACGGGCAGGCGTCAGGGCGGGGGAGGACGGCCAGAGCGCCCTGCCCCGCCCGTCAGGTGACCTCACTGCACACACCGTGGGGCCAGGAGCTCCGCCCCAAGCACAACCAAAATACTCCCCTTAACCCCTGGACTTCAACGACTGTGCCAGCCCAGAGACAGCAGCACAGACACTGGCTGGCCCCCTGGGTCACCAGATCCCTCCCCAGCCCCGCACCCCCGCCTGCAGGGGAGGCAACCCCGGTGCGCTGCCTGGCTGCAGCGTGCCCACTTCCCCAGGCAGAGCTCTCGGTTCTCTCCCTGCTGGAGACAGGGCCTGGCGCTCTGCAGCTGCAGGGGGCCTTGTAGTGGGGAGAGGAGGAAGGGGTCCCTGGGGAACGGGGCAGGGGGCCCTGGCTCAGTTCTCCATGGAGGCGCGAGCCAGCCAGGATGCCCCCTTCCTGTCCAGATGCTGGACGGTGCCCCTGAGGGCGGCCCTGGATGGCATGGGACCATGTGGGCTCACAGGGGCTGTCCCCAGACAAGAGTGACCACAGGTGACCCTGGAGCAGTGTGGTGCAGAAGAGGCAGGAGTGTGCAGGCCCCGTGCAGGCCAGGCCAGCCAGGGACGGGGCTCCCATGAGGCTCAGAGGCCCCAGGCAGCCCTGTGTCCCGGGCTGACGGTGGTGGGAACAGAGACACCATCAGGCAAGTGCGGTACCCGAGGCCCCAGCTCCTAGTGGGCACCAGGGGAGGCGGGCCCTGGGCCAGCCGGGCTCACGGTGGCTATTGACCAGGCCGGGCCCCGCCCTCCTACTCCGGATGGGAAGGGACCCCCAAGGTCCAGCCCTGCCCCCTCACAGAAGGGGCTGGGGAAGTTTTGGCCGAGGATGCCCGCTGGGGGACGTGAGGCTCCATGTCAGCCCGCGAGCTGCCCGCCCGTGCCATGAGCCTTGGTGGAGCCCACGGCGTGCAGCGCTGCCTTGGCTGTCACCTCCCCTTGCCATGAACCGGCTTCGTCTGGTGGAGGGAATGAGAACGCCCCCCCCCCCCCAACACACACACAGTGGCTCTGCTCCTGGACATCCAGCCAGGGCCCCCGCAGGGGCAGAAGCACCCAGGGGCCGGCTGGGCCACTGGGGAAGAGCTCCACATGGAGGCAACTCAGAAAGGTTCTGGAAGGTTCTAAGGCACCAGCCAAGCCTGAGGGGGGGAGGGAGGGGCCAGAGGAGGAGGAGGGAGAAGGAGAGTTGGTGGGGGCAGATGGGAGAGACGGAGGGGGAGAGAGAAGGAGGAGCGAGAAGGAGAGTTGGTGGGGGCAGATGGGGGAGAGACGGAGGGGGAGAGAGAAGGAGGGAGCTGGTGGGAACTCTGCGTGGGGGGGCATGGGGACAACGGACTGAGGGGACACACACGTGGCCTCTGCGCCGCCCGCCCTCGGGTGTCCTCTGCTTCCTCCACTGGCTGACCCCTCCCCGAGGGCAGAGGGCTGCGGGTGCAGCCCCGGGTGGGGGGCCCGAGGGAGCTGCCGCGGGGTGGGCAGGGCCTGTCCTGCCTGGCTGGGCCTCGGTGTGGGGGGCCCAGGACCCTGTGAGGACACCAGTAGCAGAGCCCACGGCCGCGGGAGGCTGCTCTGGGCGCAGGGACACCGGTGCGTGCCAGGATGGCCGGGGGTGGGGCCTTCGCGCACTCGCCACGCCCAGCTCAGCGCCCGCCGGCCCACGGGGCAGCAGAGGGCCGTCCTGAGCCATGGTGGGGGGCTGTCTACACAGCATCCGTCTACACAGCCTGGAGCGTATAGGGGACCATCAACACAGCATCTGTCCACACAGCCTGGAGCGTGTAGGGGATGTCTACACAGCATCTGTCCACACAGCCTGGAGCGTGTAGGGGACGTCTACACAGCATCCATCTACACAGCCTGGAGCATGTAGGGGACGTCTACACAGCATCTGTCCACACAGCCTGGAGCATGTAGGGGACGTCTACACGGCATCCATCTACACAGCCTGGAGCGTGTAGGGAATGTCTACACAGCATCCGTCTACACAGCCTGGAGTGTGTCAGGGGACGTCTACACAGCCTGGAGTGTGTCAGGGGACGTCTACACAGCATCTGTCTACACAGCCTGGAGTGTGTCAGGGGACGTCTACACGGCATCCACCTACACAGCCTGGAGCGTGTCAGGGGACGTCTACACAGCATCCATCTACACAGCCTGGAGCGTGTAGGGGATGTCTACACAGCATCTGTCCACACAGCCTGGAGTGTGTAGGGGACGTCTACACGGCATTCATCTACACAGTCTGAAGCGTGTCAGGGGACGTCTACACAGCATCCGTCTACACAGCCTGGAGTGTGTCAGGGGATGTCTACACAGCATCCGTCTACACAGCCTGGAGCGTGTAGGGGACGTCTACACGGCATCCGTCTACACAGCCTGGAGCGTGTAGGGGACGTCTACGCGGCATCCATCTCACTTGCAGCAACAAGTGTGTTTCTTGCTTCCTCTGAGGTTAAAGGTCAGGGCGGGCGGGGACGGAGCGCAGACCTTCCTCCTGCCCTCCCTGCCACCCCTGGAGGCCTCCCCCCTCTGGCAGCCCTGGGCCAAGGGCATCCCTGCCCGGCTCTCTCACGACCCCTGCCTGGGGCTCCTGGGGCTCCCGGGTGCCCTGACCCTCAGCTCCGCCCTCAACACCCACTTTCTCCCCTGGAACACGCTGCCCCCGCTGCCCAATGCCCTCCCACCCGCCGCGTCCAAATCCATGTCCAGATCCAAACGCTGCCTCGTCAGAGGGCGTCCAGGCCCCCCAGCCCCCCAGCCCCTCCAAGCCCCCTGCCCGGGGCATCCCGCTGACGCGGCCCCGCCCCCCGCCTCGCATGCCTGCTGCCTGCAAACCAAGGCCCACGCGTGCAGGCTGGCGGCCACACCCTGGGAGGGAGCGCCGGCTGACCCCGGCTCAGGGCACGACCCCAGCGTGCCTGCCTGGCCAGCAGGCGCCGAGGCAGAGGAGCTGCCCGGGGCCCCTGGACGCCCCGCTCCTTGCCCATGCTGGTCTGGGGCCAGCGGGGGGCAGCGGCCAGGCTCCCGCAGGACGCGGTGCACGGGTGGCCACTCCCACCTCTGCTGAGCGCCAGCGCCGGGCGCCGCGGGGCTAGAATTTCCCGAAACATGGGCAGCGGCTTGCTCTCTGCTGCCCTCAGGTGGCGCGGTCAGGCACTCCGGCTGCGTGCACACCCCTCTGCCGGCCACCCTCCGCCCTGCTCCGGCCCCCCCCGGGGGGGGGGGTGTCCCATCCACCCCTGACACGAGACCGGGAGGGAGCCGGCCCCCGGGGGGGTGTGAATCAGATCCCGCACACTGAGCGCTCAGAGCGGGGCCGGGCTCAGGTCACCGCCCTGCCGGCATCTGGGAATGCCAACGGCCACTCCTGCTTCTGGTCTCGGTGCCACGGGGCAGCGCCTGCTTAACCAAGGGAAGCGGAAGGGGACAGCAGAAGGAGGAAGGACGCCCGCCCCGGGGCACGGGGCTGGAGGAGACCACCCCTCTCCCCCGCCAGCAGGGGGCAGGCAGCCCCTCCCTTGCTCTCCGGGGAGCAGCTGGAGCTGCACCATGCCGGCTGTGCTCTGGAGTGCCGAGTGCAAGTCAGCACAGTCACGGGCAGCCCGCACAGCTGCGCCCCCACGTTTCCCTGGCCCAGCAGCAGCCCCCAGCCCCGAGCTCTGGGGGAGGCCAGACCCCACCCAGCACTGCTGTCTGCCCCTCTCTCAGCGGGACACAGGGCGGCCCTCTCCCAGCCCCCACTCCGCCTCTGCAGGTGAACAGCAGGATGCTGGCTGCTCTGTCCCCAGCCTCCTGTCCCCCCGGGCCCCCTGGCCCATGGAGCACTCTCCTGCCTCTGGCCTGGGCATGCAAGCTGCGTCCACGCTGCCTCCAACGGTGGGCGTGTGACTCACAGAAGGCCAGTCGGATCCTTCCACGAGGCTTCGACTGGACCCTGGCAGGGGGCCCACCTGGGGTGGTCGTCCAGGAGGAGAGGGCTGCAAACACACCACGAATGACCTGCTCCCACACCACGGGCCAGCGAGCGCGTCACAGGGGCGGGGGAGACGGCAGACAGGCTCGGCGGAGCCCCCGCGGCCAGCACAGACCCACGACCTCGCCCCCCGGCATCCACGAGGCCCACCCTCCCAACGCCAGGAAGGCTGGAGAGACTCACAGCGGGAGGGCGGCAGGTGGGGGATGGGGACAGGGTGAACGGGGTGGGTGGGGGATGGCGACAGGGTGAACAGGGGGCTGCTGGAGTTGGGGGAGGGGCACAGAGAGGCAGAGACAGCAACGGGAGCCTCACGTCGTGCTCGGGAGGAGGAGGTGGCACAGCCCACGCCTTCTAGAAGGCTCGGCAGCCATTGCCCAGATCTCCTGGGGGCAGGCGGGTGAGCTCTAGGGCAGGTCTCCAGGGGGCAGCGCGGAGGGGCAGGGGAAGCCAGGGCTTGGCACTGGCGCCTGCGCACGGGCGCCCCCTGGTGGCAATGCGCGAAAGCACATGCAGCAGGTGGCGGCCGGTGGAAATTCACCCCCAGTTCTCACACCCAAGGATCCAGGCGGATGTTGGCGACTGTACCTGCTCAGAGAGGGCGGGCCCGTTCCCACACCGGAGCCATCAGAGCCGATTAACCACCAGTCCCCGGGATGCATCTCACCCAGTCGCCAGCCCAGGCCCGCTGCGCCGGGTGTGTGTGTGTGTGTGTGTGTGTGTGTGTGAGGGTTACCTGTCACTCCCGTTCCAGGCACACTCAAACTTGTCGAAAATGCAGTCGTTCTCATACAGGGAGCACAGCTTGCTCCGCAGGTAATCGTGGACCTGGAGGAGACGGGCAGGGGTGAGTGGTGACGGCTGTCAGCCTGTGCCGCCCTTACACCCGGGGACACCGGGATGTCCCACCCGCATCTGCACGCACAAATCCTGCCCATCCTTCAAGGGCCAGCCCAAGCGCCACCTCCTCCAAGAAGCCTCCCGCATCCCCCCAGCCAGAGACACGGCTGGAATCAGCTGCGAAGCAGCCCCTTCTCTCAACGCCACGTGAATTTCAGTTTGTGCCCCTTCCCACATCTGGCTGGATCCCAGGAAAGAGCTGAAAGCCACACAGAGTTTTCATGATATGCATGTTGTAGACCCTCCAAATGCTTGGATTTCAACTTTTTTTCCTTTTTGCACCAAAATAAACACGTATTTTAATTCCACTTCCAGTCTCCCTTGCAGGCAGGCACAGCGTCCTTGCCGGCACACACCTGACTTACCGGGGGGCACAGCGTCCTTGCCGGCACACACCTGACTTAGCGGGGGGCACAGCGTCCTTGCCGGCACACACCTGACTTAGCGGGGGGCACAGCGTCCTTGCCGGCACACACCTGACTTAGCGGGGGGCACAGCGTCCTTGCCGGCACACACCTGACTTACCGGGGGGCACAGCGTCCTTGCCGGCACACACCTGACTTAGCGGGGGACACAGCGTCCTTGCCGGCACACACCTGACTTACCGGGGGGCACAGCGTCCTTGCCGGCACACACCTGACTTAGCGGGGGGCCCGCACTCCCGGGGAGAGGGCCGGTGCCCACCCCCCTGGGGATGCTGCGGATGCTGGCTCCCGGCCCGGGGGGGGGCGGTGCTGCCTCTGCACCCCAGATTCGGGCTCAGCCCGGGGCGCCTCTTTCCTCCTGCATCCCTCGTCCAGAAACCAAGGTCCCGCTCAGGAACCCGCAGGCACTCCCGCCCCCGGCCAGCCCCCTGGCTGCCCGAGCGCAGGGCAGGGAGGCCTGGTGGCGCCCCACCCGGAAGAGGGGCCCACCTGGTAGGTCTCAATGGGCCTCGCCTCCATGTTCAGGTCCCACACCTTGACCGTGAGGTAGTCCCGCGTGAGCATGTACCGGCCGCTGTGGCTGAACTTCACGTCCGACACAGACGAGATGATTTCTGAGAAGAAGGAGCGGTTACTGGGGTCCTCGGGCTCCTCAAAGACTGGGGGGGGGGGAGAGAGAGGGAGGAAGAGAGAGAGAGAGAGAGGGAGTCACTGAGCTGCTCCCGGCAGGACCGACCTCCCTGCTTCTACCCTGGCTCATGAGGTCGCTGCCTGCAGTCACTCAGTCACTCATCAACCCTGCCACTAGACACCTGCAGGTGCAGGCCCAGGGTGATGTGCAGAGAGGGAGGGGCCGGCCCCTTGCTGAGCATCTGAGTCCGATTCCGTGCCCAGGACCTCAGCCAACCTCCCCATAAACGTGCGGCGAATTCGCCCCCAACTCCAGACTCGCTGTGCTGCACTGCCTGCCTCCGACCCATGGGCGGGACGCCAGCTCGCACGGCCGTCCTGCCTTCTCGCACGCGCTGGGCCGTGTCCTCGCCAGGCTGGGCAATGCCGGTGGCCCTGCAACCCTGCTATATTCCCTTCGTGGAACCTCAGGCACTGGTGGCCGACCAGAGCCTGCCGGGCCGCGGGGCTGGGGCAGCTGGGGCCCAGGCCTGGGGTCCTCGGGCTCTTCGTGGCAGGACAGGAGGGGCTGCCTGCCTCGCTGTCCCCATGGAAACCGGCTGAGCACTAGCCCCGCCTGCCGGCCACTCCGGGTTGCAGTGTCCCGTGCGTGCGGCTCCCTGGCTCCCGGGTCCGCCCCAGCCGCTGGCCCCTCCTCGGTGTAGAGGAGCCCTTCTCCCTCCCAGCCCGGGTGGGGCGGTCGCTGCCTCTGCTTTTCCCAGAAATGCGTCTGTTGTCTGGCTCCTGCATCGCGGACGCTCTCACACACTCACACGCAGTCAGCCAGGCCGCCCTGTGAACCTACTGTGTGCCAGGCCCATCCAAGACCCTGGGGTGGGGGCCGGCATTGCACACAGTAGGTAAAGCCGCCGCCTGCAGTGCCAGCACCCCACATGGGCGCTGGTTTGAGTCCCGGCTGCTCCACTTCCGATCCAGCTCCTGCTGTGGCCAGGGAGGGCAGTGGAGGATGGCCCAAGTGTTTGGGCCCTGCACCCCATGGGAGACCTGAAGGAAGCCCCTGGCTCCTGATCAGCTCAGCTGTGGCCGTTGCAGGCATCTGGGGAGTGAACCAGCGGATGGAAGACACACACACATACACACCCCGCCCCGCATCTCTGTAACTCTGACTTTCAAATAAATAAATACTTTTTTTTTTTTTAAAGTGAACGCCACACTAGGCCAGCAGGCAGCCACGAATGCTGGAAGAAAGTACAGGGAGACAGAGCGGGGCCTGGTCATTGGGACGGACAGGGCCTCTGCGGGAGGGGACGTCCGAGCACAGACCCGAGGCAGGGAGCCGTGGAGACACCTGGGAGGGTGAGGCCGGCGAGGCCAGCTCACAAAAGGCCCTGGGCAGGGGCGAGCTGAGGGCCAGTGCTGGCAGGAGGCCCGGGACAGCCGCCATCAAGAGCTGGGAGCCCTGAGGGTCGGGAGAGCAAGGCTGCGACCTAGACCAGGGGTCCGGAGCGGGGTAGGAGACTGGGGTCCCCTCTCCCTCCGGGAAGGAGGGTTCCGGCTCCGGGAGGCGGCCCCACCCCGCCAGGTGGGCGGATGGGAAGAAAGGGGGGGCAGCGCTGGAGGCGGCTCCCGCATCGACTGACTTCGGGCCTCTGTGCGCCCACAACTCAGAGCAGGAAGGCAGGGAGCTGGGGGCAGGGGAGGCTGTAGGCCCCGGATGCTGCAAGCCCCAGCTGGGGGACCCCGGCCCCCAAGCCTCTTGCTCCCTGAGCAGCCTGGGGGAGAGGCGGGGCTGCGGGCCGGCGGGCACCTGCGCGGAGGCGCACAGACCCCTGTCGGCGCCTGCGTGTTCCCTTCCTGATTCCCTCTCTGCACCGCTACTCTGCCGGGCCAGGACCAGGCCCTGTCCTCTGGGGACTGGGCGCAGGCGGGGCGGGGCCAGACGTGGGCTTCTCCAGGCTGCCCTCCCGCGGGTGGCTGGCCAGCAGCCAGCATGGGGCCTGGAGGCCTCTGCAGGCGGGTTGGTGGTCGCATGGGACGCCCTTCTGCGCTCGACCACGAAGATGAGACCGGCAGCCTCGGGCACTTTTCGTGGTTCGGGCAGAGAAGGCTCCGTGGCATCTCCTCTCCTCTCAGACGCCAGGAGTAAAGACGGAAAGAACGCGGGGGGCCGAGGCTCAGCTTGAAAGCAGCGGCGCCCACGCTGTGAGGGGGCGGCGTCTGGCACAGCGCGCGCCCCCCGGGTTCCAGCCCCCTGCTCATGCGCACCCTGGGGGGCAGCAGGTGCTGGCTCAATCACTTGGGCCCCCTGCAGGTGGTCCCAGCCCCGTCCCCCAGGAAGGCCCCCAGGGACTCCTCTCTGCCCAGGCTAACACTGGGTACCGAAACCCCGGCGGGGGTGGGGGGGTGGCACCTGCGTCACACCTAGCAAACCCCAGACCTGGTTCCCATTCCCTTGTTAGCCTAGAGACCGCCTCCCAGTCCTTTCCTGAGCCGGCCGCCTGGCCTGAAGGGCGGTATTCCCCGCGGAGCTCCCTAACCTTGCTTTCCCCATCGGGACAGCTGGGCGCTATCACCCTCCCCGGAGAGGCCTCACGCGCCTCGCCACCCTGCCGCCCACTGCTCCGTGTCACACGGAGACAAGACCTCTGTCCCACCTGTCTCTGCGGGCAGATCTCCGCCTCTCTGTGCCCACACCTTTCAAATAAACCAAATAAATCTAAAAAAAATATTTTTTTTTTCAAATGAGCAGGGGTATAGACCTAATAGGAGGAACGGGGCAGAGGGTTCAAGAGGAGAGGGAGGCCAGAGGACCCTCCCCCGCCCCCGGACCCCACCCCCGCCCCGTGCCCCAGCCAGGTGCTCGGCCGGGTGAGTGGTGGGGCTGCCGCTCAGGTCAGACCAGGCGCTGGGTTCTGGGGATGCGGCCGGGGCTACCTCCCCGACTGTGTGCCCTGGTCTGCTCGGTGCCCTCCTAAACCACGCGGCCGGCTCCAGGTTCCCAGCACGCCTGGGTGGGTGGAGACCTGCATCTTAGGGGGCTCCGCCTCCACGCTCCACGGCACAGGGCAGTGGGCGGGGTCTGTCCTCCCCGCCCCCGCCCCAGCGGGCAGGAGGAGAGAACGCAGAGGCCAAGGGCGGGCGAGAGGCCCACGTGCTCCACGGGACGCCACGCGCTCCACGGGACGCCACGTGCGCTCGCTGGTCCAGCGGCGAGCCCAGCTGTGCCGGGCATTTCTGACGGGTTTGAAGGGCAAAGACCAGACTGCGTAAGAAAGTACCTGGACGTCTTTCTTCCACGTTTCCACGAGCTGACCGCTACAACAGACCTTGCCCCAAGTCTACGCCTCCCTAGGAATCCCTGCCCCACCGCGGGCCCCTCCAGGAGCTGGCGAAGGCAGGAAACAGGTACCCTGGAAGGTTAGACAAGCACCACCCTGCGACCCCTCGATGTTACACGTCTGGCTTTGAACCAGGGTCTCGCGGCCGTCTGTGGCTGCAGACGGAGCAATCTGTGAGGTGGGGCCCACGGCTCCCCCCACAGCGCGGCTCTGGGGGGGTCCCACGACAGGGGGGCCACGTGCCCAGCCAGTGCCGGCTGCGCTCACTGCGTTCCCCAGGACTGGCCCAGGCACACACTCGGGGCCCCGCGAAGGGTCTCGGCTGCCATCACTCCCTCTCTAAGAAACCTTGTGCTCCGAGCCCGACAGCCCTTCCTTCCGGCATGTTCTGTGCTGTCAAGAGCAGAAATAACTCCGGGTTCTGAGGAGGGCTGCGCTGTGTTTCCATGGTTACCATCACACTGCCGAGCAGACAAAAGACCGGATGTCTGGTACTCTGGAGAAAGACTGCGGACAGGGACAGCGTGGCCCGTGACCCCCTGCCCGCCCGCGCACGTGCCTCCCAGCCCCCAGCCCCCTCCCCATTTCCCGGGGGCGGCAGGAGCTCTGCATTCAGGGGACGGAAAAGCACGGTTTTCCCTTGTGGGGAAACCACGCAGGCAGCCCTGGTGCCCGGGTGTCGCTCCCTGCCACTCCCCGCGCCATCTCTGGGTCTCCCCCCGGCTCCCAGCCTGACTCAGACCCAGCACGGCGGGGACACAGGGCGCACAGCGCACCCACTCATGGCCTCTCCACGGCAAACTCAACGACACAAGGTGTGGGAGACGGAAGTCGTCAGCCTACGGGAAGCCTGGCGTGAGAGGAAATGTCTGCAGGACCCGGAATTCGAGGGGGAAAGAAAATTCTAGAAACAATGGACTGTCCCCAGGTGAGCCACTGGGCAGCGGCCAGCAGGCCCCTGGAACGGAGTCTACTGTGCAATGGAGCCGGCGCACAGTCGCCCAGACACCATCCACCCCGCGGTGGCCCCGCAGACCCAAGGCTCCTCCCTGGACACCGTGGCCCTGCAAGGAACCCTCCAGAACCGCAGTGCCATCTGGGAGAGGCCGAGTCCACCAGTGCCCTGCGGTTACCGCTCACTGCAGCTGGGGGCTGGGGGCCAGGAAGGAGCTGAGCTGTTGAGAACAAGGCTGTTCTCTCCCACGCCAGGGTCTGGGGGCTGCCTTCCATGGGCTCACATGACAGTCATGAGGCAGTCACGTGACCCGAGGTGCCTTGCCCAGGAAGTGTGCAAGGCGCTGGCGCCGGCTGCCCTGGGGGCGGCTCTGTCACACCTGGGGAGGGGGCCCTGACAAGTGGCTGCAGCACACGAGGGACCCTCACTCAGTGTGGGGGACACGGGACTGTGTCTCCTGTACTAGGGTCTCCGTGATCCCCGGATACTGCTGCCCTCCGCACACATGCGTGTTCTGATTCAGTCTCAATCCGTCCTTAAAGCACAAACACACAGAGTGCCATCAAGACAAGGTGAATCACGTTCCCATAGCCCGCCACTAGGGGGCAGTGTCTCAATAGATTCTTCTCCAGCGTTTCCCCTGCGGCTGCTTTCTGGGGTAGTCATTGGCTGGTTTGAACACAATCATTTTCTCGTGTCATTAAATCACCTTCTAAACCAACACATGAAGAGGCTGGACAGCGTTTCACTCTCTGGGTGCCACTGCTGCCGACTTACCATCACGTGCACTGCTGACTCATCACATGCATTGCTGACTCATCACACAGAATGCTGACTCATCAAGTGCTCTGCCGACTCATCATGTAGAATGCTGACTCATCACATGCTCTGCTGACTCAGCACGTGCACTGTTCTGATCGCTCCTATACAGTTGGATTTGCCATGGAGCCTCAATTCTCTTCCCACGAGGTTCCGACAGGGTCAGGGCTGGGCCCAGGGGCAGGTCTCTCTTCTGCGCCACTTGACTCTGAGCTGAAAGCGGGCTAAGCTTGGTGGACATGTGGCCCACATCATCAGGCCATGGACATAAGGTGGCTGGGCCAAGGCCCTGTGGTGGGCAGAATAATGGCCCATGTCCGTGGGGCAGTCCACAGCCCATTGGTTATGTTACCATGGGGAGAGGGCGCTGGCCCAGGGTCCTTGCACGTGGAAGAGGGAAGGAGGGGCCCTGAGCAGGGGAGGGGGCTTCTCCCCAGAGCCCTGTCACCGCCTGGACTGTGGCCAACAAGGCCCAGGTGGACCCCTGACCTCAGCCTGGGGGAGGACAGATTTACGCTGTAGCCACTCTGCGTCATGTTGTGGCGGTCATGGGAAATGGACGCGGCCGCTGGGCTGTGGCTTGGGGCCGGCGCTGTCCACTCACCGGGAGCACCCGGGGCATCTCAGGGCCCCTCCAGGGTCTCAGGGCCCCTCCCACCCCATCCAGACGCCCGCAACTCCCTCACCTGTGTCTCCACCTGGGACTCCTCCCTGGGCTCTGGACCCCAGTGTCAGGCTGCTGGCCTGCACCTGCCGGCCCCTCCCCACTACGCCCCGCTGTCCCAGGGAGCGTCCCCGGCTTCTCCTGCCCTCGGGGAGCAGCGGGAGTGGGCAGCAGAGGCGGCCCTCCCCCAGCCCCAGCCCGGCCCGGGTGTCTCTCCTCTGTGGGAGCCTGCAGTCCCGCTGTTGCCGGCTGCGTCCCCTCCTTGCCGAGACCTGCCTCCGTCCTCACCCTCTCCCTCCACCACGTGCCAGTCTCAGGATGAGAGGCGGCTCCTCCCCGTGACCCACGGCTGCGGCCCGGGTGGCCCTCCCCACTCCAGCTCCACCCCCACCCCACCCCCCGTGGTCACTACAACCAGTCACACGGCCCCCACCTTCCCCAGGAGAGCTGTATACACACCCCCAGCTGTCTGAACCCTAAGTCCCGCCCCCGGCCTCTCTGGGTGTCGCTGACACCACTGGCCACACCCCGACACCATGTCCCAGTCAGGTGCACGTTGAACTGGACGCCAGCGCCGGGGGGGGTCTGCCCATGGGGTCTCTGCTGCACCCCCATGCCAGGAACAGGTGTCTGTTGAATGTCCAGGGAACGAGCAAACCCTAGGTGAGCAGTGGGCAGGGACATGAGGACAGAACTTGGCAAGAAAGGAGGAGGGGTCGGGAGGCTTTGAGGACCCCGAGCCTGAGACCCTGGGGCTGGCGTGGAACCTCCAGCCCCGAATGCCCACGAAATCAGACTCCCAAGGGGCAGAGAGTGACCCTGTCACGTCCATCTGGCCCTCTGCCGCCTGCTTCCTGCAGGACTGGCTGGCGTCACTCACTCACTCACCATGGCCTTATTCCCAGGCAAGGGGGTGGGCACCAGGGAGAGACAAACCACACGGACCCCGTTCTCCCCGCTGGGTCATCTGGAAGGGGCACCACACGGACCCCGCTCTCCCCGCTGGGTCATCTGGGAGGGGCACCACACGGACCCCGCTCTCCCCGCTGGGTCATCTGGGAGGGGCACCACACGGACCCCGCTCTCCCCGCTGGGTCATCTGGAAGGGGCACCACGTGGGGACCGCCTGCGTGGCCAGCACCACAACCCAGAAGCAAGCAGCCCAGGCCTGGCGCTCTTCACCCAGGGCTCGATTTCGTCTTCTGTGCAGTGGGCCCCTCGGAGCTCGGTGAGCTTGGGGAGACCGAGCACAGGGAGCTTGGTGTGGCCGGGGCTGTGGTGGCGGGGGTGGCTCAGCCCCAGACCTCATGCACAGCCCCGTGGTGGCTCTAGGGTTAGTGACAAGGGACAGACTCGGGAGCTCCCAGGGTGTGGCCAGTGCTGTGACAGTGGGATCAGTGGGATGCTTTGGGGGGCAGGGAGAGCTCCCTGGAGGAGGGCACACATGAACTTGGTGCCCCCTTAGCCTCCAGATGCCCTGGCCCTCGTCCCAGCTGCCTGGCCCCGGGGGCGGGGCAGGGCAGTGTCTGAGACGCAGAGGGGCAGTGGGTGACAGCCCAGCAGTGAAGCAGCACAGGGCCCGCCCACTGACCCCTGCGCGCCAGCTCCCCGCCTCGCGCGGGCACTTACGCTTGGAGTGCTTGTCGCACAGGGCGGCCGCCCGCATGTCGCAGAGCCGCAGGGAGCCCTTGCTGCTGCTGTACACAAACAGGTTGCAGTGGTGCGGGTGGAACTCGGACGCCGTGATCACCTCGGTGAGGTCCTCCATGTTGGCCGGCTTGATGTCCACGATGTCTGTGGGCAGCGAGGTCAAGGAAGCAGCCGTGCAGGGCGCCGTGGCACCTCCCGGGGTGAACGTCCCCCCCACTTCGCAGCCCCCCTCCCCTGCCACTGCCAACCCCCTACTCGTACAGAGTCCTGGGAATGCCAGGATGGGCTGAGCAGTGTAGATGGGGGGCTTCCACCTGCTGCTGGCCAAGGAGGTAGCCCCGCCTGGGAGCCTGGCGCCTACAGGGCCGAGCAGCCTCACCCCTCCCTGGCTCCAAGGCCTGCCCTCGACCTGCCCAGTCCCGGTGGCCCCAGCAGGGTGTCGGAACCCCATGGTATAGCCTTCCAGGCCCGGCACACCCTGGCCTCACTCCGGCGGCTCTGTCCCCTCTGACAGCAGCATCATCACAGGCCTCCAGTCTCCCCTGACACACATGGCCACCTCTTCACCGGCACGCGAGGCTGGGGTTGGAATTGCAGCTCTGCAGTGGACACACCTGCAGCCCCTGAGGGGACATTCGGGCTGTCCCAAGCCTCGGATTGTTGCTGTCACTGCACACAGCCCCGCCTTCCCGGCCTTCCCCTGGCTGGGGCTCAGGACTTAGGTCACGTGTGTGGTTCTATGACAGCCACAGCCCCTGGAGGCAAACACGCCCGAGCCGATGGCCACCGGGGCCAGGACAGAGGACCAAGGACCCCCTCCTAGAGCCGAACGAGAAGGCACGGCGCTGAGCACGGAGGTGTGACACAGACTCTGCAGTAATCCCCACTGGAGTGGCCAGAGCCATGCGGCCTCTGCTCCCCGGGCCTCACAACCAACGCTCTTCCCTGCGGGGCCAGCATGGGCTTTCCCAGGTGCAACCCTCCAGCTCCCAGGTGGTGACTGCTCTCTGTAGAGTCCGTGCCACAGGCCTCGCCGGCCGTAAGGGCTCCAGCGCGGCTGCCACTGCCTCGCACGGCTCGTGTGGAGTCCAAGCAGCCACAGACCACAAACAATCCAACCAGGAGGCCTGCAACCCTGCCTCCCCACAACAGCCCCGCTCTGCTGCTGCTCCCGGCCGGGCCTGCTCCCTATTCTGCCCCCTCCCCGAGATCCTCCGAGCTCAGCATCAGGACCTCCGCACTGGCACAGTGGGCGCAGAACCAAGGGCCACGCTCCCCTCCAGGGCGAGTCTCTGCAGGCTGCTAACAGAATCAGGCGCACACATCCCAGCAAGGAGCTCAAGTGAGACCAAGTGCTCCCTGAGAGCCAAAACAGTGCAGGGTTCTGACTCACACCCCGAGGACTCAAGTGGAGACACTGTGACGAGCTCCTCTCTAAAGACACAGCAACCAGCCGGCGCTGCGGCTCACTAGGCTAATCCTCCGCCTTGTGGCGCCGGCACACCAGGTTCTAGTCCTGGTTGGGGCGCCGGATTCTGTCCCGGTTGCCCCTCTTCCAGGCCAGCTCTCTGCTGTGGCCCGGGAGTGCAGTGGAGGATGGCCCAGGTGCTTGGGCCCTGCACCCCATGGGAGACCAGGATAAGTACCTGGCTCCTGCCATCAGATCAGCGCGGTGCGCCGGCCGCAGCGCGCTGGCCACAGCGGCCATTGGAGTGTGTACCAACGGCAAAGGAAGATCTTTCTCTCTGTCTCTCTCTCTCCCTGTCCACTCTGCCTGTCAAAAATTAAAAAAAAAAAAAAAAAGACACAGCAACCAAGTAAGCTTGGAGACCGGGCAGTAAGCACAGAGCTGCGCCCAGCACAGGCCGGGCACACGGGAAAGGACAACCACGCTCCAGTCCAGGCGGAGAGGGGGGCCGGGGGCAGGAAGGGACCAGGCCGGGACCGCACGTGGAGCCAGAGCGAGACCTGGAACCCCAGCTCTCAGACTCCCAGCCCGGGTGCCGCCAACGGTTGAGGAACAAACGCATTCCACACAACCCACAGCTCTCCCTGCGGGGCAGCCCCCAAGGGCGCTGGGCTGGGGCTCGCTGGGCGGCTCCTGACCCCAGAAAGGCAGATGCTGAGTGCACACAGGGGATCGGGCAGAGACAGCGGCACCGGCGGCCTTGGTCACCGTTGATTGAACTGAGCAGCGTGGGTCATCGGGACGCAGCAGCAGGACAGCACTGTCGGGATGGCAGGCCGTTACCATGGCAACCCCGGAGCAGCCACGCTGGGAAAGGAGTCCCACAAGGGCTCACCAGGGACGTGGGACCCTGCACACGGAGCTGTTTAGAGGAACTGCTTTTCCAGTACACTCACAACCTGGCTACGGACAAGAGCGATGACACTCACAGCTCTGTGCAGGAGGCCGAGCGAAATGCCACAGACCAGACGGCTTCACCCACAGACACGTCCCACGCACAGCTCTGCAGGTCAGAGGTTCGAGGTGAGCGGGCCAGCAGGCTGGCTCCTCCCGAGGCCCTGCCCTCTTGCCTTGCCGGTGGCTGCCGACACCTCGTGGGCTCCCACGTCCCCCCCACCCCGTGTCCTGGTCCCCTCTGGGGGACCTATTCAGCCAGACTGGATTAGGGGGCCTTGTTTTAACCTGGTCACCTCTACAGGCTCCGTGTCGGCTACATCGCATTCCAAGGTCCTGGGCTCACAGCTGTAGCAAGGCTCCTCCTGACCGCACGGGGAAGTGGAAGCCAGAGTCAGGGCCACTGGTCGGGGGCCGGCTGCACACACCCTCACAGCTCGAGTCCCGGAAGTCTGGGTGGACAGTGATCTCTTTAGCTCTGCCACGAGCTAGCATACGGCTCCCAAAACACTTGGAAAGGAGCCAAGCAGACTGACGTGGGACGCATCATCAGCCCTCCTGCCCCTGCCCTCCTGCTCCGTGGCCTGGGCGAAGACCTTGGGAGATGACGCACGGTTCAAGGCCAACAAGATGGACGTGAGTCAAATCAGGACGAGGAATTTGGCCAGCGCCGCGGCTCACTAGGCTAATCCTCCACCTAGCGGCGCCGGCACACCGGGTTCTAGTCCCGGTCGGGGCGCCGGATTCTGTCCCGGTTGCCCCTCTTCCAGGCCAGCTCTCTGCTGTGGCCAGGGAGTGCAGTGGAGGATGGCCCAGGTGCTTGGGCCCTGCACCCCATGGGAGACCAGGAAAAGCACCTGGCTCCTGGCTCCTGCCATTGGATCAGCGCGGTGCGCCGGCCACAGCGCGCCGGCCGCGGCGGCCATTGGAGGGTGAACCAACGGCAAAGGAAGACCTTTCTCTCTGTCTCTCTCTCTCACTGTCCACTCTGCCTGTCAAAAAAAAAAAAAAAAAAATCAGGACGAGGAATCAGTCTGTCTCCCCCTCCGAAGAAAAGCGTGAAACCAAGCAGGCTGCTGAGGGTGCTGAGTCAACAGCCCCAGGAGGCCCCTGGCCTGTCCTGGCGTCCAAGGGCTGGGAGGGGAACCCCAGGGCTGGCAGAGCTGGGATGCACCCCCAACAGAACTCTGGGGCCCCAGCCCAGTCGGGAAGTCAGACACAGCACGGCCACCACTGCTCCAGGGGGACACAGGGGCAGAAGGTGATTCACACTGAGGCTGAGCTGGCCGAGAGCCTGGGCAGGTCTCTGACATAGAGGCCCAAGGTGGGCAGGGCTTATCCAGGCAGAGTCAGGTGCAGCCAAGTGGGGGTGGGGACTGGCAGCTGTGGGAAGGCTCTGAGGAGGGCGTCTCTCTCTCTCTCTCTCTCTCTCTGGAAGTAGAGAAGTGGAAGGGTTAAGAGAAGGTGGAGGGCCGGCGCCGCGGCTCACTAGGCTAATCCTCCACCTTGCAGCACCGGCACACCGGGTTCTAGTCCCGGTCGGGGTGCTGGATTCTGTCCTGGTTGCCCCTCTTCCAGGCCAGCTCTCTGCTGTGGCCCGGGAGTGCAGTGGAGGATGGCCCAAGTACTTGGGCCCTGCACCCGCATGGGAGACCAGGAGAAGCACCTGGCTCCTGGCTTCGGATCAGTGCGGTGCGCCGGCCGCAGCACGCCGGCCGCGGCGGCCATTGGAGGGTGCACCAATGGCAAAAGGAAGACCTTTCTCTGTCTCTCTCTCTCACTGTCCACTCTGCCTGTCAAAAAAAAAAAGAGAGAGAGAGAAGGTGGCCAGGTGAGGCGGAGGCTGGGCAAGGGTGATGAGGTATGGGTGGGGCTAAGAGGACCAATGGAGGAAGGGAGAGCAGAGGAAGAGTGGGGGCCCAGCCTCGGGCCAGGGGTTAAATCTGGTGTGTGTCACAGGAACGCCACGGGGGCCTGCTGGGAAGGGACAGAGTCACACGCTCCCATCCCGCCATCTAGAGAAAGTACTAGAACATCAGACAGCTGCCCAAGTGCAGGCACTGACCACATCCTTCAGCGAGGACAGCTGTGACAGGGTGGGGGTGTCGGGCAGCAGCAGGGACAACCCCAGCCTCCTGAGAGAGCTCCCTGCCCTGAAGCCTTGCTGCTGGGGGTCCTGTCCCGGCTCTGCTACCTGGAGCCCTGGCAGCTTCCTTCCCGGGCAGGGCGCCCCGTTTCCCCCTTACCACAGGCAGGCTGTGGCTGGACAGGCACCTACAGCTGTCCCCCAGCCCATGTGGGTGCGCTGGCCTCACCAGGCCTCCCTGGCCTGGCTCCTGCAACCACACATCACACCAGCAGCTGGTAAGAGTGGACAAGAGCCAACGTACACACCTCTTCCCAGCTCCCTGTTCATGGACACAGCTCTGGAGCCTTGAACCTGGCCACGCGCTGTTATTTCTACCACAGAGTCTACAAACACCACGGGGCCATCCCCCGCCCAGGGAGGCCATTGTTCAGACTCCTGTGCACCACTGCCTTGGGGCCTTGGCCAGGGCAGTCAGGTGGTCAGCCGTCTTCAATGGCCCTGGGCTTCCAGCAGCCGACGCCGCTGTCCGTGGTGCTGACCCTGTTGGGCACCGCCCCACACTGCACCTGTTGGCTTTCAATACCATGACCCAGTAGGCACTGTCACACCCTCCTGTGACAGTGAGGAAACAGAGCCACAGGAATGCTAGGACACTACGCACAGCTGGGACATGGCAGGGCAGGGGTTTCAACAGGGGCCATTTGGATGCAGAACCTGTGCACATAGCTGTCCCACGGTGCCTCTCATCACGAAACAGCAACCCCACGACAGCACTGCTGCCTGCCCACCTGCAGTTGCAGGCCCTGGGTGGTGATGAGCTCTCCAGACAACTGGCACCCCCCCATTGGAGATGTAGAGCTGGGCTCTCAGAGGGGCACCCCCTCGTCCAAGGCCCCTCCACGCCCTGCGTCCCTCGTGGTCTGTCCATCTCTGCTGGTACAGCACTGCTTCCTGGCCCTCACTGTAGCCTCTGAGGTCCAAACCCAGGACAGGGAGGAGCTGGGTTTGTTGTGTGTGGGGTCAGCTGGGACACACAGGTCCCTGCTCTCATGAAGCTGCCAGTCCAGGGGGAGAGGCTGGAGGCAAACAGGAGGCAAGGTACGGACACTTACTTGTAAACAGGAGAGAGGGCTCAAGGGGGTCAGGAGGGAGGGACTCCTTCAGGGACAGGTGGCAGGGGAGGGTTCCCCAGGGTGGCGTCCCCTGGGCAGAGGCTGGAGAAACTGCCCAGGCAGAGGGGACAGGCGTCCAAAAATGGCCCTGCAGCAGCAGGCAGCTGGCAGGCTGAGCCCACGGGAACAGCACCTGCAGGGCCTCAGAAGCCCAGGAAAGGGGCAGGGATCTACTCCACGCTGGCAGGAGTTTCTGGAGGGTTCTACGCGGCGGGGAGGGGGGCAATGCAACCTGGCTCACTGATGTTGAGGGGACAGCAGGCTGAGATGGGCTGCGCAGGGGTCTCCAGCACCTGGCCCTCAGGGTGGCCTAGGGCACAAGGAGGGGCTTCTTCTCACTTCACAGGTGCAGAATACGGGCACAAAGTCCAAGCAAAGGCCCCTGTCACCACGCCGTGGGGTCCACGTTTGAACCCCAGCAGTCTGGGTTCCTAGATCTCAAAGCAGACGCCGTTGAGGTCACTGCCATGGTCAGGGCGAGGGCCTGGACATGTGTGGGCGGCAGAGGCAGCTGGGGCCAGGCTCAGTGGGCTCGGTTTGGGAGGGTCTCTCCCTGCCCATGGTGAACCCCACAGGGGCAGGACTCGGGAGCCCCACTCACTCAGGAGATGCCTTGGTCCAAGTTACGGAAGGTTACGTCCTCTGGGAAGCACGGAGGAAGAAGTCCTCCTTCCCAGTGCCTCTCCCTGCTCACCATCCCCTGTGTGCAGTAAACAACCTGCATGACTGCCCCTGGGCCTTCGGCAGCGGTCCTGGGTGGGTGAGGGAGGCGAGTCCACATCACATCAGGCCCTGTGCTTACAGCCTGGCCCCCTGAGGCTCAGACAGGCTGCACGGCTGCCCGGGCTTGCTTGGGGCCTGGGTGGAGAGACAGGGCTGGGCTCCAGGCTCTGGGACCATGGACTCGGCGCAGAGCCTGGCAGGTGGAGGGGGCCTGGCTGTAGGGAGCAACTCAGACTAGACTGTTACTGGAATTAAGACTTATTCTATGCATCTGCTCTCCCACAATATGGCGCTGAGAAGGGAGTAACAACTTCTACACAGCTGCCTCTCGCCAACTTGAGTGATGACCTGCAGGAGCTGATCCTGCTGATTGGAGGAGAGCAGCGTACTCGGCGTGTGGGTAGCAGAGTTGGGATTGGTGGAAGAGGACTATAAAGGAGGAGAGAGACAACATGCACCAGGAACACCTGAGGAACACCTGAGCAGCCCCCGAGAGAGCCGGCCGGCGGTGTGCCGCTCCCCCGCGGAAGTGGGGAAAGTGGCAGGGGGAACCGCCCTTCCACGGAGGTGGAAGGGTCGGTAGCCAACCCGGGAAGAACCAGCAGCAAACCTGGGGAGGGCCGAGCAGACAAAAGAACAGCACAGGGTCCTGTGTCGTTCCTCCACGAAGACGGGGAGCGACACCTGGCCGGTCCCTCCGTTGTTCCAGGCACAGAGAACAAGCCGAGTTCTGCAGCAGGCGGGCACTGACTGAGGTCCCAGCCCCCTCTGCAGCTGCTCAGAGCCAGCCCAGCTCCAGCCCGCCTGGCTGCAGGGACCACTCCATATATGGGAGCTGGAAATTTGTTGCAGACTGAGGCTTGGTACGATGCCAGCTTCCAGCATGAGAAATCGCTCAGGGGGCAGGAAAATCAATCGAACCATCTTTAACATTCTCTGGGCGCCAAAAAGGAATCGGGGGTCTGTCAGCCCAGCCTCCTGTACAATCTGTTACTTCTAAGATGCATCGAACGCAGAAGACAGCTCGCCCAGTGCTGCACGGGGCCACGAGGCGTGGTAGCAGAGGACAAGAGAGAGGAGAGAGGTTACACAGACGCTGAGGCAGGGCTGGGGGAGAGGGCGCTGGAACGACCAGAGAGGCGGCGATCTTACGGGAGCCGACCTGTGACACTGCAGCGACTGTCGCTTAGGACAGAAAACAGCACAGTTGCCGGCCCCACGCGGCTCCATGGCTCCTGGATTCCCTATGAGGATGCCCTGCCCTTCCAGTCATGGACGGCGACAGCCCAGGAGGGTGAGCCAGGTCTGTCCCCGGCAGCCACAGCCAGCGTCCAGGCCCTTTCTCTGGATCTTCCAGGCCTGGGATGTCTGGGCCACCCGGAGCCCAGGTGGGTGAGAAGTGCCTGCCTCCTAAGCCCATGTGCAAGCAGAGGACTTCCCCCTTCTTAGGGGTCACCGGCTCGCTCCGTCTGTACCCACCGCAAGGCACCTGCTGTGTGTGGGGTACAGGGATACAGAGGGGCCTTCCCTTGGCTTCCCAACCTCAAGGCTTCCACCAGAAATGGGGCAGAGGTTATACTGACAGAAGACCCCTGTGTAGCCAGAGAGTGGCCAAGGGCCGGGGAGGGAGTGGTCAGAGGAGCCCGAGACGCCGGAGGGCAGGAGTCACGAGGACGCACACCCCACGTCCGCCACTCTGCCTGGACGCAGGCCTCCAGAGGCCCCAGTGGGACCTGCCCTGAAGGTGTCGCAGAAATCCAGCGTGGTTCCCGGCCCAGCAAGGAGTCACAGCTGTCCCCACCTCCCGCACGCTTCTCCCGGCCCCGCTGCCTGCAGACCCGGCACTGCACCTG
Source organism: Oryctolagus cuniculus (assembly GCF_964237555.1). Classification (NCBI taxonomy): domain Eukaryota; kingdom Metazoa; phylum Chordata; class Mammalia; order Lagomorpha; family Leporidae; genus Oryctolagus; species Oryctolagus cuniculus. The sequence goes on along the minus strand of NC_091433.1, from coordinate 3,545,921 downwards.
CCACCCACAGTCCTGACCGAGGGTGGCACGCCTGCCTCTCTGCTCTGGGTCCGCGTGTCGCATCGCCCCTGTGGCCATGCAGAGGGCAGGGAGCAAGGTGTCCACGGCCTCCACACACCCTGGGGCCACCACGCCGCTCCTTGCAAATGCCTCAGTTCTGCGTGCCAGGGACCCCTCCGTGCCCCAGATCTTCTGCACTGCACACAGATGGACACACACACACATGCTCACATACACAGACATACATGGTCACACACTCACATGCACACACACGCATGCGCACACACACTCACATATGCACACACAGACATACATGGTCACTCACACATACACACACATGCACTCACGTGGTCACACACATGTTTACACACATTCTCTCACACATGCATACACACTCGTGCTCACACACACATGCTCACACAACCACACACTCTCAAGTGCACACCCTCACACACTTATACACACTCACACACTCAGACTTACACTCACACACACACTCACCCTCACCTGCTCATGCACACACACAGTCACATACACACATCACACTCACCCTCACCTGCTCATGTACTCACACACACACACACACACACACTCCTCTGCTGCTAACAGCCAGGACATGTTATGTTTTCATCAACAGCTCATTTTCACAAAAATGGAGGCCACCCACAGGTCTGACCCAGCCCTACTTGGCGGGATCTCCAGGCCCGTGGGGACCCCCAAGCCTCTGACACCCCTCCCCGTGCCCATCCCCCCGGCTCAGGTCTGCATGACCACCAGCTCCTGGGCACCAACCAGCTCCTGGCACGACTTGGAGCAGGAACCGGACGCCAGAGCAGAGACCGAGGGACAGGCAGGGGAAGCCCAGATCCACCTGTGCCTGAAGCTGCCTCAGGAGGCTCAGCAGACGCTCAGCGCACTGGGGCTGGGGGGCCACCAGGCGGCCAGCCTGACGGCAGACGCCCATCGAGAGGCCCGGCCTGGCCTCCTCCGTCCAGCCGAACCCGAGCTCTCAGCCTCAGAGCAGTCCCGTCTCCGTTCCTCCTGGAGCCAGTCCACGTCCACCCGCGGGCTCCAGGCACCCACTTGGGAGGGCAGAGAGAAGGAGGCAGAGGCTGCTGCGCCCATCACCTGCTCAGAGCGGTGCAGCGAAGCACAGGGCTCACCACGTCCCGGGAGGGAGGGAGCCGGACGCCAAGGCCCGGCATCACAGACCGTGGGACCACCCTCCTGCCAGGCTCTCGCTCCCCACCCCAAAGCCTTCAAACTCCCAGCCTGCCCCCGCCTGCTTCCCCACTGCGTCCCGGCCAGTCCTGGCTTCTGCTCAGAAGGACATGGCCTCTGCTGACCAGGGACCCATCCATGAGACATCACCTGTGTCCCAAGCTGCTGGGAGCTGGCCCAGCTCAGGGGCTGGGCTGAACACCTGCTGCCACAGGGCTCCTCCCCCTTGAGGCTGGGGTCACAGGGCCTGGGTCTGAATCGTGGCCTTGACACTGGCCGCCATGAGCAGGCTAACTTGGGCACTCCATGCCTCAGTTTCCCCTCTGCGAAGGCCCTAGCTTACAGGAGAAAGAGAGCTGTGCATGAACACACTGATGTAAGTGGAGCCTTCTATTAATTACTATGACCATTACTGCTGGTCCCGGACACTGAGCCCCGGGCGCTACCGTCCAGCACAGGCCTTGGTGGCTGCGCCGTGCCCTGCCCCGGGGATGCCCACAGGTCCTCACCGGTTGCCTAGGGGCGGCAATGCTACTGCCCCTGGACCCCTTGGTACAGACACAGGGACCACTGAGCAGGGGCCCCTGGGAGCCCAGTGCAGCTGGCTTCTGACACCCAGGTTGTCACTCACCCTCCTCAGGGCAGATGGCCCTGGGCCCTGTCCTACATCCCGGTTCCTGCTGAGGCCCCAGGATGCCGGGAAGAGGCCCAGGCAGCCCTGGGCACTGTCATTTTCAAGTTTTCTGAAGCAGACTTGGGGCTGACGCCCTCCCAGGCCTCAGTTCCTGTGTGCACCAGCGGCTTCCTCATTTCAGAAGTGAAGCCCAGGGGCCCGATCGCAGCCAACGCCACCCACGCCGCCCAGGCACCGGCCCACGGCCAAGGATACTGAAGCTCCTGTCGGTGACGGCCAGGTGCCAGAGGTTGATGCGCAGGTCATCGGCCGACATGTACGTCTCGCAGTCGCTGTTCACGGAGATGGAGTTGATGTGGTAGGTGTGGCCGTTGGCAAAGATCCTCCGTGGGCTCACCTCCACCATCAGGTCCATGGGCTTCAGCACGGGCACCTGCAGGGAGGGCGTGGTTAGGGCTGGGGGCGGGGCACAGGGCCTGGGCCCCTGCACCTGCGTGGGAGACCTGGAAGAAGCCCCCGGCTCCTGGCTTCAGCCTGGCTCACCCCTGGCTGTTGCAGCCACTTGGGGAGTGAACCAGTGATGGACAAACAGGAGTTCACCAAGCAGGTAACGCAGGGCTCCCGTCACAGCACTGGGCACCGAGCGATGGTTCCAGGTCTGCTTCCTCAGGGGGCTGGGACGGCTTGGAGACAGACACAACCTGGTCTCGCTCACGTCGGGGACCCCAGAGGCCCGGCACCCAGCCCAGCGCCGAGCAGCCTTGCAGTGAACAACGGCTGCCTCCAGCATGAGCTGCCCTGACCGCACTCAGAGCTGCATGGGCTGGGGGGGGGGGCCGGTGAGAGGGGGGGAGGCCCCGGTGAGAGGGGGAAGGGGGCCCCGGTGAGAGGGGGAGGGGAGAGGGGCCCCGGAGAGAGGGGGAAGGGGCCCCAGTGAGAGGGAGAGGGGGCCCCAGTGAGAGGGGGGAGGGGGCCCTGGTGAGAGGGGGCCTCAGTGAGAGGGGGAGGGCCCCGGTGAGAAGGGGAGGGGAGAGGGGCCCCGGAGAGAGGGGGGAGGGGGCCCTGGTGAGAGAGGGAGGGGCCCCAGTGAGAGGGGGAGGGGGCCCCAGTGAGAGGGGGGAGGGGGCCCTGGTGAGAGAGGGAGGGGCCCCAGTGAGAGGGGGAGGGGGCCCCAGTGAGTGGGGGAGGGGGCCCCGGTGAGAGGGGGAGAGGCTCCGGTGAGAGGGGGAGGGGCCCCGGTGAGAGGGGGAGGGGGGAGGGTGTCACAAGGAAAGGCTGGGACGCCCGGTGCCCCCCAGCTCCCCCCGTGCCTCGCTCGCGGCTGTGTCTTGGGGTACTTGCAGCGCACGCACACGTCTTCCTGTCATTTCCCTCCAGATCTGGGAGAGAAATCAACTCGGGGCTTCCCTGGGCTGTGGCCTCCCGCGCAGGCCACCAGGACGTGAAAGCTGCACCCCTCCCACTGGATGAGACCCTCGTAAACTCTTGGAGCTGGAGGTGGGGTGGGGGCGCCCTCACCCCCATTACTCGGCATCGAGGCTAAGCGGCCTCCCGGCTTCCCCAGGGCTGCTACGAGCCATTCACCAGTCACGTCGCAGCTGCTCTTTAAACATGTGTTTCTCCTTCCTGGGAACACCCTGGTTACCGCCTGATGCCTGTGACAGCTGGCTGGAAGCTTAGCCAGTGCACACCTGCCAAATCCCTCCAGGGCGTGGCATGGAGCAGAGAAATGCCTGTGGCCACGGAGCGGCCGTGCCTGGATTTGCCGCAGAGGTGTGGGTGCCCAGCACTCCTGGGTGGGGGCATCACCCCGGTGGCTAAGAGAAGGGCCCAGGGTGGCGGGGAGCTCACGTGATGTGCGCCTGGCACTCGTGGGGCTGGGTCACCGGCCAGTGCTCGCCCTCGCTCCTCTCCAGCCCTCTGGGGTCACCTCCTCTGCACTGACTCAGCCCGGGTGCTGGGGACACTGCTGTGGCTTGGCTGTGGGTTGTCCCCCTAAAGCCTCATGTGATGGGTGCTTGGTCCCCAGGGAGGGGATGGGGCGCTGGGCCTTTAAGAGGTGGGGCTTAGGTGAGCGACAGAAGTGGCCTGGAAAGTGTTGGAGGCCCTCCTCGGGGGGACGTGTGTGGTTTCTCCTAAGAGCGTGGACAGGACAGGACCCCGCCCTGCCTCTCTCCAGCTTCCTGTGTCGGGATGCGACCTTGCCCTCTGCAGGTGCTCGCCACCCACGCTGGGGTCCTCGTAGGGCCCGCGCTGTGCCGTGTGGACTCTCGGCAGCCAGAACCGTGGGCTGCCCGCCTGGGGGCTGTGGTTCCAGCACTGGGGAGCCGGCTAACCGGACACCTGTGCTCACAGTGCACCCCCTCCCCCGGGCCTGCAGCAGAGCGGGCAACACAGCAGGGGCCCGGGAAGCTTCAGCTGAGTGGGCAGCCGGGACCAGCCGGGCGCCGGCATTGCCTGGCGTGTGTTTGCGGAAGGCGCCCACTGAGCGCCGGGCACAGGCCCGGCAGCCGGCGGGGGCCAAGGCGGCGCCTGCTCCGCTGGACAAGGAGCCTCTGGCTGTCACACAGGCCCGTCACGAGATGCCACGAACCACCCGCGAGGAGGACCCGGCTCCCACTTCATGGGCGAGACGGGGACGCCGGCCTCGGAGCGACTCGTGGACTTGGTCCAGGCTCTGTTCCCTGTTCTGTGACACGGAGGTGGCAACTAGGGGATCTGGCCAGGCTTAAAGGAACGGCCATGGTGAGACCGTGCGGAAGACGCCTGCCCACGGCTGAAGAGCTGTGCCTGTCCCAGCAGGGGCCCCAGGCTCCCGAGCTCAGGGCCTTGGCCGCGGTCACACCGTCAGGATTTGAGGCCGGTCCTGTGTCTCCCCTCTCTCGTCCCCATCTCACAGACTCTGTGTCGGGAGAAATGGATCCTTCTGCCCTTCAGTTGTGCGAAGGAATGGGCGCTCACTCTGCCCCCATTCTGCAGCTCAGCGCGATTTTGCAAACGGGCCCTCTGCTGATGCTGCCGGCGCCACGCTCCCCCGGCTCCACTCGCAGCTCAGCTGGCAGCGTCTCCGGCCTGAGGCTCAGCTGAGCCGCTCTGAGCGAGGCGCAGCCCCTTCACAGAACCAGGGACCACCCGACGTGCTGTCCACCCCCGGCAGCAGGTGCAAAGCACCTGGTGCTCACAGATGCCCCGGGCACAGGTAACCGTGTCCATTCTGCTGGTGAGGAGACTGAGGCACGGAGCAGGGAGCTGCCCCCGGCCAGCCAGCAGGCCAGCCTGACCCTGGCTCCAAAGGTCCCACAAAGCACACAAGCGCGCCCCCTGCCGGCCAGCCGCTCACCTGCAGTGACGTCACCGTGGACAGGTCCTTGAGCTTCCCTTCTTCGTCCTTCAGGTTGTAGCCCTCGGGCCTCTTGTCTCGCTCGGTGATCTTCCATAGCTTGATGGTTTTATCTTTGGGAACAGAACCGGGCACACAAGCAGGGGACAGAGCGTCCACTCAGCCACTCACCGCGCACGCGCCAGCGACCCCGCCCCCACCCCACCCCAGTCCTGGACTGGACACCCCGCTGCTCTCTTATTTCGCCCGTGATGCACGAGGGGCCTTCACAAAGTTCAAGGAGACGTGCATTATGGAAAAAACCTGTGGATTTGCAGCAAAATACACTCAGCCTCATGTGCCGTGAAGTTTTGTGTCTCCTCCCGGGCTGACACCTTTCAGCGCTTGTCTTCCCTGAACCCTGACCCCGAGGGGAGGCTGCTAGGCCATGGCTGAGACACTCGACCAGGGACGCCACCCCCGTGAGCCGCCTACTTCCCTAAGCCCCTCGGGGACAGGCAGAAGAAGCAGAGCCCCTCCCCAGACCCGGGCTCTGGGCCCCCCCCCCCCCCGCCCTGCAGGCCCGTGAGGACTCAGGGAAGCCGCGGCAGGGGAGTTGGTGCTGGTGTCACGCTGGCGTCCCCACGGCCCCCAGATGCCGCCTTCGGGCAAACACGTCCAGGGTGTTGCCGTCAAGGACTCCCAGATGGCACTAAAACGTGCATTGGTGGGGCGGGCGGGTCTCCCGCACGCGCGGGCCTCACCAAGCAGCGAGGCCCAGACACTGCCCTCGCCGAGCCCTGCGGCAGCCGGCACTGCACGGGCCTCCGCCTGTCCCGTGAGCCTGGGCCTCTCCAAGTCTTTCTCTCTCTCTCTCTCTCTCTCTCTCTCTCTCACCTGCACCTCAATGAATGGGACTCGGAAGAAAATGGATCACAACGCAGCCATTAACAGGCACCCAAGGCCGTTCGCGAGAAGGGGCGGAGCTGGGATCCTACCGGGGAGTGGGGAGGGGAGCCCCGAGGATGACCTTCCACCCAGGAGGGGGCAGGAGGGGCGTGTCCCCCCAAATGAGAGAGGAACAGGAGGAGCCTCGTGCGAGGTGCCCGGGCATCGCCAGACGCTCCTGCCACTGTGGGGGCTGTCGCTGGGGGGACCCCCGGCCGCCTCTGCTCCTGGCCGAAGTTTGCTGGGCGTGGCCGCCGTGCCGGGCAGCCCTTACAGAACACAGATCCTACTCGGGAGAGCCTGGCGGCCTGGTCCAGGCCACGCCCCCCAGGGCCACAGGGCCACACCTCTGACCTGCAGGGCTGGAGGTGAAGGGGCTGAGCAGGGGGAGCAGATGTGGGCAGCAGGCGTGCCCCGGTGGGCGTGTCCTCGCCCTGGGCACCATGGTCCTAGAACAGCACAGGGGCCCCCAGCTCAGCCTACACCAGGTGACAGCCCCCACGGGGCGGCTCAGGGCTTCGATGAACAGTGGTCACTGGGCTTGCTGACCCGGCCTCTCCACACCCCTTAGGGGTGTTCCAGAACATTCCACCATAGTGGGAATGGAAGCTCGGGCACCGTCACCAGCTGCTCATAATATCATCTTTTAGGAAACAGGCGGGAAACGCAGGCGATGCGCACAGCCGGCGCGGCGCTCACCGTTGGTGGACAGGAGCGAGTGGGCAGCGTTCTGCTGCGGCAGCCACTTGATCTTGTTGATCTTCTCCTCTATCTCCAGGCTCTTGAGATAGTCGAACTCGGGCTCGTGGCTCTGGAAGGTGCTGTAGACGTCGTACTCGCCCTGGCTGTGGGGCGCATTCTTACTCTGCAAGGAAACCCGGGACAAGGGCTGAGCTCCGGCGCGGGCTCCTGGCGGGGGTGCACGCGGGAAGCGGCTGGGACCATGAACACCTGAGACCCGACACAGCCACGGCACCCGGGAGCCGGCGAGTGCCCCCGAGCCCGCCACACGACAGAGAGGACTCTGCCCTGATTAGAAGAGGCAGAGAGACGGACAGACGGACAGACGGACAGGGCTTCCATCTGCCGGGCCACTCCCCACAGCAGCCAGCGCGGGGCGCGATGAAGCCAGGAGCCAGGAGCCAAACCCGCGTCCCCCACGCAGCTGGCAGGGACCCAGCTCCTCTGCCTCCCAGGAAGCCGAAACCAGGGCCCAGAGCTGGGAGTGTGACCCAGGCACCCCCATATGGGCCAGGCCATCTGAACTGGTGTCTTAACCCCCAGGCCAAACGCCAACCCCCCCTCCCAGACACACTCTCTACCATAGCCAAGCCTTATCCACTTAACCCCACCGGGGCCGGCTCACACCCGCAGAGCCTCAGAGCACCTGCCGTGTGCCACACATCGCGTCTCCTCCCCGCGCGGCCTCCTTTGCTGCGGGGACGGGGGACCAGGGCTGCCCCTGCTTTCCACACGGCAGGTGGAGCTTGGCCGGGAGTGGCCTCCCGGGCTGTGTGTCCGCCGAGTACCAGCACTCACTCCCCGAGGTCTATCTCACGGCAGTGAGGCGCTGACCACCCTCGGGCTCCGGCCCTGCCTTCCTCCTCGCGTCCACCTGCCCTGACCTGAGGCAGGGACCACGGTTTGGAGCGGATTTGACCCGGGGGTGGAAGTTAGGGCTGGGGGACAAAAGCCGCGGCCGGCCTTCCTGCGCAGGCCCCACCTGTGACGATCCTGGCGGAGCGCATGTGCCGGCCACAGTGTCACCTGTGCCAAACTGGCCCCTGACTGTGTGCGTGTGTGTCCTTGGCAAGCGACCGGTACCTCTGTGCTCTGAACTCCTCAGCCGCGGAGCCAGGCTAGCGACAGCACCTGGGCGTGCCCAGTCAAGGCCAAGGGCAAGCAAGGAGCAGCCTTAGGAGCTGCCGTGCTTGGGAGAGGCGGAAGGGGGCAGGGCTTCCACCCCAGCTCTTCCCTCCTCCTCCCCGGCCTCACCCCTGCCTCCTGCACTTGGCACAGTGTCTGCATGGAGATGTTTATCAGGAGGGTCTTCGTTTCAGAATCGCTCCCCTGGGCACTGCTCTGAAGCCCCCTGGGGACTGACGGTGCAGGGTGGGGTCAGGGGCTGTCAAGCCCAGTGTGGCCACAGACACCTGGACCGCCCCCTCCCTGTCCCCTCTAGCCAGGACAATGCCTGGTCACCCGGGCAGGACAAGGCTTAACTGGAGGCTTGCATCGGGCAGCAGGTTTCTCTGGGGCTGGACAGAGCAGCGCCAGTGAGCGGTCAGCGACATCTCCCGAGTGGGGGAGTCGGGGCATGGCCTCAAGAGTGGACCCCTGGACTCCCAGCCCTGGCCTGCCCATCTCCTCCTGCACCCCTCTTCCTCCGCCAGGGAGCCAGGCTGGGGTTCAGGATGAAGTCCTGCTGGGTTAGAGACCTGCCTGGCCGTGCAGTCCCCACTGCACCTGCTCCCACGTGGCCCCACCCACCAGCCCCTCCCTTCCAGGCCCCGCTTCCCCCGCCTCGCACCTCTGGCTCCCGCTGGAAGATGACGACCCGGCCGCCCTTGTCGCCCGTGGCCAGCAGCTCCCCGGTGTGGTTGAACTCGACCGTGGAGATGATATCGGCTGGGAGGGAAGAGAGAAGGGAGGGGGTGCTTGTTAGCGCCGGGTTCACCAGAGGCAGACGGAGCTCGGCGCGCCCCTGAACCCCGTGCCCAGGCCCCCACCCCTGCTGGCAGCTGCCTCCATGCAAACCTGCCTCCCCCGACCTCTCCAGCCCACAGCTCACAGCCCGCCGCCAGGGCAGGGTTCCCTGTGCAGGGTCTCCAGGGCCTGGACCCGAGCCCCACCCTCAGGCCATCACCGGGAGAGGAGGAGGCAGGCCCGGGGAAGCCCAGTGGCCGGGGACGCTCCTTGGAGACTGAGGGTAGCATCTGAGGCCGCCTGGACATGGCCTCACCTGCCTGTCTTGAAGCCCCTGCCAGCACCTCTGTGGACAGACCAGCATCCTGCCAGCGGAGGGCCCTGCCCACCTAAGGCTGGAGGTGAACGCCCCATGCTCCTTCGGAGTGCAGCTCAGGGCCCCCACCTCCAGGCAGGCCTCCGGGGTCTCCCCAGTCCAGGCCTTCAGAGGCTGCCTCAGCGGTGCCAGCTCCCCGCACCTGCCCCTCCGCACACTTCCTCTGACAAGAGCCCTCCCCGTGGGGTCGCTCTCATACCGGGACCCTTTGCCTCCCAGGGCTTGATCTGCTTGTGTCTAGAGAAGACTGACAGCCCCATGCGGAGCCGCACCTCGCCATGCGGGAGCCAGGGCCCCCCCCCACCCCCGCACCAACATTCCAGGGTTCTACAGGTCACAGAGACGGCAGGCCCCCAACACTCCAGGGGGCCACCCTGGGGGCTGGGACAGCACCGGCCCGGCAGGACACCCACCCTTCTGGGCACTGAGATGGCCCTAGACCACAGCTCGCCAGCCCCAAGCTGTGCTGGGCCCTGACATGAATACTTTGAATTCATCCCCAGTATTTGAAAAGTGGGAGATTTCCTGTACAGACTCAGGGTGTCTTGAACCACAGAACATTCTAGAACACCACCCCCACATGCCGCAGTGGTTGACGGGAGCAGGCAGGACCCACGCCCGCGACTAGCCTTTGTGGTCCTTCCCATGCCCAGCCTGGACAAAGCCAGCATGCAAGCCGCTGACCCCAGCTTTTGCAGAACCATCGACTTCCAAATGAGCCTGGAGCCGGACAGCCCTGCTGGCCGCCGGCCCCACACTCCGTTCCCGACAGCCAGCGGGGCAGCAGCTATGCCCTAGGGTCACGGGGTTCTCTGCTTAGAACCCCCCAAGGCCCCCACAGCGGAACTCGGAGCCGCCCAGCCTCCTGCTCCCTGCTGGCTGGCTCCGCCCTCTCTCACCCAGCCCAGCCACTTCCCTGCCCCAGCCTGGAGGCTGCACACCTGCCAAGGGTCTCCCCACTGCCTCCCTCCCCGCGACAGCCCGTGCACACCTGTGCCGCCCTCGTCACCCTCCTGCTCACAGCCCTCCAGCGCTCCCCACTTCCTCCTCGGGGCAAAACCAGAACCTCAGGTGCAGGGGCCACGCCTTCACCCTGCCCTGCAGCCGTCTCTGTGGGACTGGGCAGGGCCTCCCACGCCGGGCTGGGAAATCTGCCTGCCCCTGCCTCTGGGCTGGTCCTTGGAATTTGTTGCGCCTGGGGGACCTCAGCAGACACACGATGAGCCCCCGAACCCTGAACCTCTGCCCAAGAGGGAGCTGTCCAGCAGGCCCAGCCCAGCTCATCACAGGCTCTGCAGACGCGAGACGCACACCTGATGGCTGTCTCCCGGGGTTCCACGCTGTCATCTCAGTACACGGCAAGCGTCCCCGCGCGCTCCGCAGCCTCGTCCCTGCCCGGCTCACGCCCACTCCAGGCTGGGGCTCCCGACCGCCCTGCAGAGCACCAGCACGCACTCTCGGGCTGTCGCCGGCTCACGGCACAGCTCGCTCCCCGCCCTTGCAACGCCCCTGAGCTGCGGCCTCCTCAAGGGGCCCTGTCCACTGTCCACGGCCCGGCCCTGCTGACTTCCCGGGTCTCCTCGGATTCATCCGCTAGGGCCTTGATCTCCCCGAGCAAGGGCTGTAGATGTCTGCTCACCGAACGTCTCCTTGGCAGCTCCTGGCCTGCACCGGCCTGAGCCACAGTCAGTGTCGGAACAGAGAGGGCAGTGGTGCTGAGAAAAATCCCGAGATGTCCTGAACTTAAGGAGAAGTCCCGGGATAGAGGGGCGGAGAAACGTGAGGGCAAACAGCCCAGAGCCCCGCTGGGGTTCAGTGCCATCACCAACCCCTGCAGCCCCGCCAAGCCAGAGCACGGCGCGTCTAGTGGGCGGCCCTTGGCCTGACCACGCCCCTCAGGCACATGGGGCTTGTCCAGTGGGCGGCCCCTGCCTGACCACGCCCCTCAGGCACATGGGGCTTGTCCAGTGGGCGGCCCCTGCCTGACCACGCCCCTCAGGCACATGGGGCGCGTCTAGTGGGCGGCCCTTCGCCTGACCACGCCCCTCAGGCTCATGGGGCGTGTCCAGTGGGCAGTCCCTGGTCTGACCATGCCCCCGGCTCAGCCCACACACCAGCCTTTCTCTGCGGGGCCAGCAGACACCTTCCCAACTGCTGCCTCATCCCAGGACCTGCGTCCTTCCTGGCTGGCGTCTGGACCCGCTGAGTAAGCCCTTAATTCCAGAGACCCCCTCAGTCCCAACAGCGCTGGCAGGCAGGCCTCGCTCGCCGGTGCAGACACAGGCAGATTGCATCAGACGTAGAAGGACGGGGCAGGCAGGGAGCAGGCGCTGGGCGCAGGGGCTGAGCTCGGGTGCCCACATCCCTCAGGGAGTCCCGGCTCCCTGCTAACGCACACCCTGGGAGGCAGAGTGACGGCCCCCGCCACCCACTGGGAGGCCCGGATGGAGCTCTGGGCTCCAACTGTTGTGGACATTTGGGGAGAGAGCCAGCAGATGGAAGACTCTGTTATTCTGTCTTTCAAATAAATACAAGTAAGTTAATAAGCTTAAAAAGCAATAAAAGACGAGGCAGGCAGCTCCGTGGGAACACGCACGCGCCACGGGACGCGGACCTGGAACTCGCGTTCAGCTCCCTCGGGGGCTCCGCAGTGAAGCCGCAGCCACACCCAGCTGTGCCGGGCTCCCCGACGTGGCACTGGCTCCAGCTAGTTCATATTACGACCTCCTCAGAGGAAAAGGACAGCAAATAAAAGTGGACATAAAATGTTTTAAATTATATAGCCCAGCGATCACAGCCCTGTTAAACAGCAAATCAACCACGCAGAGGGGGAAGACGAAGCCAGGAGAAGCTTTTCCGAGACGTTAGCGGAGGAAGCTGGAGGCCGGGGAGATAAAATGATTTCTCCTATTTTTCTGTGTTTTCTGTAACAAGGTAAACTATTTCTGGTAGCTTTACTGGAGTACGATCGATATGCAAAAACTGCACGACTCAATGTATACCACCTCTCCACAAGCCTGGGCATATGCATAACGCTGCTTTTATGACGGGAAAATAACAACGCCATTAAATTAAAATGCCGGAGTGACGGCTGCCATCTAGAGGGAAAGTGGTTCAGGAGGCCGCGGTTACCATAGTAACAGATGCCAGCGTCTGCGGGCAACATGCGGCGTAACTCATCAGCCACCCTTCGGCCCTCACGCCGGCCCCTGTCGGGGACATCACTAATATCACCCTCTGGGAGCTGAGCAGGTGCAGGCTCCCTCCACGGGCGACAACCCGGCCAAGCCCGAGTCGGCTCCAGCGTCTGCTGTGTGGCCCTGGGCAATCCCACGGCTTCTCTGAGCCTGGGCCGTCACCTGTGGCCTTCCTGGGGGGGGGGGGGGGAGGCTGCAGGGAGACCGTGGAGGCGAGGGCTGCGGAGGGAGGGACAGGACTCCGGGGAACGAGTCACGGAAACTTACCAGGGCGGAAGCTGAGCGCTGCCCGCTTTGCTGCTGGCCTCTGGGGAATGCAGTGAGTGGCTCAGCAGTGTGCGAGATGGACCTGGGGCCCGGCTCAGGCCACAGTCCCGGCCGCCAGCCCCACTGTCCCTGCTGCACAGCTGACGGGGGCCCGGCTCAGGCCACGGTCCCGGCCGCCAGCCCCACTGTCCCTGCTGCACAGCTGACGGGGGCCCGGCTCAGGCCACGGTCCCGGCCGCCAGCCCCACTGTCCCTGCTGCACAGCTGACGGGGGCCCGGCTCAGGCCACGGTCCCGGCCGCCAGCCCCACTGTCCCTGCTGCACAGCTGACGGGGGCCCGGCTCAGGCCACGGTCCCGGCCGCCAGCCCCACTGTCCCTGCTGCACAGCTGACGGGGGCCCGGCTCAGGCCATGGTCCCAGCCGCCAGCCCCCACTGTCCCTGCTGCATAGCTGACGGGGCAGCTCCCAGACCACAGGGGCCCCTTTCTCTTTCTTTTATAAACTTTATTTATGTAAAATATTTATTTATTTGAAAGGCAGAGGCAGAGAGAGAGAGAGAGAGAGGTCTTCCATCCACTGGTTCACTCCCCAAATGGCCTCAATGGTCGAAGCTGAGCCAATCCAAAGGCAAGAACTAGGAGCTTCCTCCAGGTCTCCCACGTGGGTGCAGGGGCCCAAGGACTTGGGTCATCTTCCACTGCTTTCCCAGGCCACAGCAGGGAGCTGGATTGGGAGTGGAGCAGCGCCACTGCCCCCCATTTATTTTGAAAGTCAGAGTTACAGGGCCAGTGTTGTATGTGGCATAGCAGGTAAAGCCACTGCCTGCAATGCCAACACCCCATATGGGCGCTGGTTCAAATCCTGGCTGCTCCACTTCCGATCCAGCTCCCTGCTAATGCACCTGGGAAAGCAGTAGAGGACGGCCCAAGTGCTTGGGTCCCTGCACCCATATGGGAGACCCAGAGGAAGCTCCTGGCTCCTGGCTTCAGCCTGGCCCATTGCTGGCTATTCTGACAATCTGGGGAGTGAGCCAGCAGACAGAAGACCTCTCTCTCTCTCTCTCTCTCTGTATCTTTGCCTTTCAAATAAATAAATAAATCTTTCCAAAACGTGTCAATAAAGGGAATCCTGTCACTACAACACAGGTGAACCTGGAGCCGCTGTGTTAAGCTGAATAAGCCAGAGGGAGAGAGACAAAGAGTGTCTGATCTCACCCATGTGGACTCCGAAATCCACTGAACCTGCAGAAGCGCGGAGCAGAACGGTGCTGGCCACGGGCTGGGGGCTGCTCCCGGGGACAAAGCAGCACAAGTCAAGTCGCGAGTCCCAGGCACAGTGTCTCAGCACCCAAGACACGACCCCAAATCATACGAAGACACCCCAGAGACAGCAAACTCAGTGCCAATGGATGTGGGCCCTGGGAGCGCCCTCGCGACTCGGACTCTCGCAAGCAGCGGATCTTAAAGCCACTTTGTAAGCGCGTGATCAGAAGGAAGCGGAAATCCCACACCCGCAAACGACAATGTCCGAAGCAGAGGAATCGGCGGCTGCTTGGAGAAACTGCGAAGACAGAGCATTAGCGCTCATCAGGATCAATAGCACTGCCCCGTCTGAATGACAGACGGAGGGAAAACGAGAGGAAGACAGGCCCTGGGGCCACGGGCGACACGCGCGGGTGCAGACGCGGAGGACAGAACAGAGACGCGGCGACACCATCGTCCAGATCGCCAGCAGCACCGACTTACAAACTCAGGAAACTTTCCTAACTCGAGCAGCGGTCGCGCCGCTGAAAACTGAGATGGAGGGAAGGCCCAGCGTGCAGCCGCGGCCCGCACAGGCGTGAGGGCTCAGCAGAGAGCCGGCGCCAGCACGTGCTCTCCAAGTGTGTGCACTCCAAATTCCGACCCCGCGGAAGCACTCCTCGAGAACGGGCAAACAAAGGTGCCCCCTGCAGCTCTGCCCGGCCCTGGGCCGCTTCCTGGGTCCTAGTCCCAGAGCTGGGACATCAGGCGACAGAGGCCCCGCCCGCCCGAAGCCACAGAGGAGGCCCTGCGGCCCCAGGCAGCCCCTGGCTGAAGTCCCGGGCTCAGGGTCCCAGCCCCACCAGGGGGCGCTCTGCCATGCCCACCCAGGACTGGCAGGTGCTTGGCGTTTCTGCTATGGAAAAAGTCCAAGGAAAACCAGGCCGTCCTCTGCCTCGGGAGCCGCAGGGCAGAGCCGGAAGAGGCAGCCTGGAGCCGTAAGGGACCATGGGCAGGAGGCCTCATCCAACGTGGCAGCAGGGGTGCCGGGAGAAGGCAGAGGTGGTGTCGCGAGTGGCCGGCCAGGGGACGGGTCCCTGCCTGCCACAGCCAGAGACGAGCAGCCAAAGGCAGTGCTGTGAGGTGAGCCATGTCCCCCGAAAAGCCAGCCCCGAGGTCCTTGGCTGCTGGCCCCCGCGAGCGCGAGCTTGCTGGGACCCAGGTGAGCCGCAGGCTGGGGGGAGCCCGGGGGGCTGTGGGCAGAGCAGGGGGAAGTGGGGAGAGCTCGGCTGCACATCCCCACGCAGAGACGTGTGCCCCGCGGCCCCTGTCGTCTGGGACCGGCGTCCACACTGTGGGCAGAGCTCACTGCTTCGGGGTCACTGACTGAACCCCTCTCTGGGACGCCCCCCCCCCCGTGCCCCCCCTCTGCCTCCTCCGGACCTCAGCCAGCAGAATCCTGCCGGGCCGGCAGCCTGGGGCGCCTGGCTGGCCCTTCACAATGAATGGGAAGATTCTACTTCATGGTTTGCAGAACACACATTTCCAAAGGCCCCGCCTATCGGTACTGCTGCCGCCAGTCTTGGGGTCCAGGCCCTCCGCCGACTCTGGGGGCCGAGGCTGCTCCAACCCCTTGCATACGATGACGCGGGGTCTGCAGAGATCCGGGCAGCTGTCCCAGGGGCTTCCGAGCGCCTCTGGTTATCACGTCAACGCCACACAATCAGCCCTCACTGCCATCGTCCGGGCAGGACCGAGCCAAAGTCTGCGCGTGTGCAATGCTAACACCATCCTCGGAGGCATTGGCCCCACCGGTGCCCAGGGCCGAGGGCGGGGGCCTAGCGTGTTTCCCTCTGCAGTCCTAGTCCGCTGGGCGCCAAGGCAGCCCAGCAGACAGCCCGAGGGACGCGTGGGCCCCTGGGTGCCTGGCCCTGGAACAACACCCGCCTTCCAGGGTGCTGGGGCTGCCAGCTCCTCCCGGCCAGGCCGGGTGGGCCAGGAGCAGGAGGTGTGGGGGGGGCAGCCGTGGGTCCCTCTGCAGTCAGCGGGACCGTGCCCAGCCGTGGCTTTGAGTCTAGGCCGAGCTGGACAGGGCTCCGAGCAGACGCGAGGCCCAGACCCACTCTGGATGCTGCCTTTCGGTCAGAGCCCTGGGGGCCTTCAAGATGGCCAGCAGCCTGCTCGAGGGGAGCCGGGAAGCCCACCTGCCCCCGCCTGCTTTCTTGCAGCCCAGGCTCCAGGAAGCCCCCTGCCCCCACGCACCCGGGTTCTCTGGGAAAGATGGAGACTCCCCGAGCCCTAACCAGAATCGTGGGGCTGGAATACGCAGGTCGTGTGCTGGGCGCGGGAGCACAAGCCACGCCTCAGCGGGCCATGTTACACACAACCTGAGCCTCAGTCTCCCGGTCTCTAAAATGGGTGCCCACTCGGCTTGGCTTGGGAGATCAAAGGAGCTAACAAAAGACAGCAGTGCCCGGCACCAAGAAACTTCCAAAAGACATTGGCTGCACAAACCAAGTCGCTGAACCATCCAGACGCTGGAGGAAAGATGGACAAATGGCCAATGGAGACAGAGTTTGAGGTAAGGCTGATTTGTTGGGGGTTGTGTTCCCACTTCTGTGATTAGGCAAATCAAGTCACCCCAAGTCTTGTTCTCCCAGGTCGAGAAACAGTGACCCAAGAGCCGCGCATTCTGGGAGCCCCCGCAGGCCGTAACGTGCAGTCCCCCAGCCGTGGACGCGTGACACTGACTCACACTGACGGCTCCAGTCGGGGCCGGCCAGCTGCCATGGGCCGCCACCTGGGCTCCCCCAGGCCCTGCTGCCCTGCTCTGGCCGCAGCCAGTTTTCCAGACCCCAATTCGCAGGTGGGGGAGGGGGTCCCATCACATCAGCGTGTCCGCCAACCGCCAGCCCAGGCCTGTCTGCTCCAGGGCGGGTGGCCGGGCTCAGGGCTGCTGGGCCTCTGGCCAGACATCTCGGAGCTGGGTGCTGGCTGCAGGGCCGCCCACCTGCTCCGGGCCCCTCTCCTGCCTCTGCCTGGCCCAGCCATTGTCACCGGGTGTCCAGAACCTTCTGTGCCCCCCACTGCCCTTCCAACAACGTCCCATCTGCCAGGCGGGCACACATACCCGGGAACCCTGGCTCTGGCCAGGCCCTCCCAGGCCGTCTGACCAGCGCAGAGCTAAGCACAGAACGGCTCGTGGTCTCTGTCCCCTCTCCTGCGTCCCAGTGTCCAGCACAGGTCACTCCTGCTATGGTGGGCAGTGGGGCACCTGCCGTGTACCGAGGGGTGAGGGTATGGGCGTGGCCGTCGCACGGGAGGGCTCCACTCTGGCTCCGTCCCGGCGCTGTGACCGCTGGCAGCTCGGCCTCCAGGCGCTCGGTCTCCCATCTGTGTCTGGGCAGGGCCCCTTGCTGGAGGGGGCCCTGGTCTCCCCAGACCCTGTCTGTGACACGCATGGAACATGGTGGTGGCACCCAGGCCCCCTGCCTCGCTCCCTGGCGGCAACAAGCCCGCCTCTCCTGGAGCTGCCCTTGCTTGGGCACAAACACTCCGATGCCCACTTGGGCTCCTGGACAGCGAGCGGAACACGGGTCAGTGTGTGGGAGCCCTCACCAGCAGCCGGCGCGGTATGCTGCCATTTTCCAGGGTGGAGGAAGCCAGGCTCCCGAGGGTTGAACCTGCCCTGGAGGGGGAGCAGGCAGCACCTCCACCCTGGGCACTGCAGGGTCTGTGCTCTTGACACTGCGACGCGTGCCAGGACAGCCCAGGTCCTCCCACCACGGGGCTGTGGGCTCCTGGTACTTCCAGGCACACCCCTCTGGCCACACCAACCCACCCAGGGGTCACTGCACCCATTGCAAAGTGGGCAAAGCAAAATGCACTCAGGGGGCCGGTGCTGTGGGCAGCGGGTAAAGCCGCCCATACGGGCACCGACCGGTTTGAGTCCGGCTGCTCCTCTTCCAGTCCAGCTCTCTGCTGTGGCCTGGGAAAGCAGTGGAAGACGGCCCAAGTGCTTGGGCCCCTGCACCCGCGTGGGAGACCTGGAGGAAGCTCCTGGCTGCTGGCTTTGGATCGGCCCAGCTCCAGCCACTGAGGCCAACTGGGGAGTGAACCAACAGATGGAAGACCCCCACCCCCGCCTGTCCTTCTCTCCCTGTGTAACTCTGACTTTCAAATAAATAAGTCTTTTAAAAGAAAGATGCACTCAGACAGTGCTGGAGGGGACTGGCGGGTGGGGAGGCTGGCCCTTCCCGTCCCAGTCGCCGCCGGGGTTCCAGGCTCCCGTCTCCGACTCTGTGGATGACAGTGGTGATGGCTGGCACCACGGCTGCCCCTCATACTCAGTCTCGTGCTCAAAGCACTCACAGGCATTTCTCACCTGTGACATTAAGCAGTGTGGCAGCAGCCGTAGGGACAGGCATTGCCCGCCCCAACCCACAGGGAAAGCGGTGCCAGAGGCAGTGGTGGGCTGTGGATGGGAGGCGGCGGGAACAGGGCCTGGATTTTCCATGCTGCGGGCTCTGCAAGGCAACCCCTCCCCTAGACTGATTCCAAGCCACCGGCAGCTACACAGAAAGGTCCCCCAAACCTCACTGCCGGCTCCCCCGGCTGGCACGAGCGGCGCTGGAGCCCCCAACAAAGGGAGCCCCCCACATCCACCTGCAGAGGCCCCGGGTCTGGCCCTAAATCCCCACGTTCAACCTCTAAGGCCCAGCTCTGCCCATAGGGGCACCAGCGCCCCACCCAGGCGCAGGATGGCTCTGGGGACACCATGCCACGGTCGGCAGGACCCCCAACCCTGGATGACCCTGCAGCGATGGCAGGCCCCCGGGGGGCTCAGCCCCTCTCCCTCCTCCGCCCCTTTCTCGGCTGTGAACCGGCCAGGCCAGAGGCACACGTGGCTAACAACGCCCCCTCCCAGTGCTGTTCTCAGTGCCCTGTGGGTCTGCCAGCCACGGGGCAGGGTGAGGGGCCCAGGAGGCCCAGGTCCTGCAGTGGCCTCGCTTCCCCCAACCGCCCTAGTGTGGGCAGAGCAGACAAGAGCTGGAGGGGAGGCAGCGTGGGGCTCCAGCACCCTCCCTGCCCCTCTCCGAGGGGCACCTGTCCCCCAAGCCTCGCAAAGAAAGGCCCCACCCGAGCAGGCTGCTCTGTCCTGGCCAGCAGGAGGCACCGGCAGGCCCGGCCGCCCTCACCACCCCTTCCCCTGGCAGAAGTCCCTGCAGTGCCTGCGCCATGCCAGCAGGTGCAGGGGGTGCAGGGGGTGCAGGGGTTCCGGCCTCCCCTTGGTGAGCCAGGCATCCCGGGGGCGCCAAGCCTTCTCCAGGTCCAGATGCGGACCGGCTTCCGCCAGCACTGGCCCGTCACCTCCTCGCACTCCTGCGGCCCCACGTGAGAAGTCTTCCGGCCCCACAGATGAGATGATGGGAGAGGCGCTGGGGGCGTTTCTCAAGGTCACAGAGGGGGCAGCCCCACAGTCCTTGCCTGCTCTCCCCATGGAGCCGGCGCCTCCCAACTCTGCCCATTGGGCAGGCTCGAGCCTGGCTCTGAGACACCACCCGTGGCTGGGTAACCAAACGCACGGACGGAAAACAGCGGGGGGATGGAAGGCCGCGGGGACGTTCAACCTCCCGTCCAAGCTGGGGAAGGACCCCAGGCAGCCCCAGCACAGTGACAGGACCACTGCCCTCTGCCCCCCTCCCCCAGGCTCCTGGGAGTGACGGATCAGGGGCGAGGCGGGGCCAGCTCCACTCCGGAAGGGGGGGAGGCATCTGGGAAGGAGTCAGTCTTGAATCCAGATGCTGACAACATCACAGAAACCTCATTTGCAAACCCAATTGAGTGCTCATATAAAAGAAGGAGGGGCATGCAGGGCGGGGGCAGGGGAGGGAGGGGCCGGCACCGCCCAGGAGCCGGGAGCCGGGAGGGCTCAGGAAGGCGCTGGTCCCCAGAAACCCACTGCCGGCTCAGCCGGCCAGGGCCTCTGTTCCCCTCAGCTTATCCACTGTCACTCCATCGGTAATAGGGGCACCTGAAATGGACACGAGCGCCAAGGCCGTCACCACGCCCGTGACCGACGCCACGGCGCTAAGGGGGGCTGTACTCTGCGCACGTCAGAAGCGCAAACGGATTTATTTCTGAACAATCGGAGACACTCTTGCCACCAGTCTGACTCCCACCCAGCCGTGCCCAGCAAACAGGTGCGGGCCCAGCCAGGGTGGCCCAGCATGTCCCGCAGGGAAGCCGGCGTCTTGGTGCACACGGCCATTCCATGCGTGTCACAGCCTGGGAAGTGAGACGCCCACCCTGCCTGCTTCTGCTGTCCAGGCACAGCCAAGTCACTGCAGGGGGCTGCACACGCCACGTGGCCCTGCTCCTACCTTGGGACCTGTGTGCGCCTGGGTGGGCAAAGGCTCTTTGCAGATGCAATTAAGGATCCTGAGGGGGGCAGCGCTCTGGTACAGTGGGCTAAGCCTCCACCTGCAGTGGGCGCCAGCTCCTGTCCCGGCTGCTCCTCTTCCCACCCAGCTCTCTGCTGTGGCCTGCGAAACCAGCAGATGGTGACCCACAAGCTTGGGCCCCTGCCTCCCACGTGGGAGACCCGGATGGAGTTCCTGGCTCCTGGCTCCCGGCTCCCGGCTTCAGGCCTGGCCCAGAACTGGCTGCTGTGGCCAGTGAAGCCGCAGGTGGAAGATAGGTCTCCGTCACGCCCTCCCTCTGTCACTCTGCCTTTCAAATAAATAAACAAATCTTTAAAAAAGAAACGGCAGGAAGGTGGGGGCCTCGGGCAGGGGAGGCGTCTGCTCCGGGGGCGTGGAGGGAGCAGGGCCCCCATCACCTTGAAAATAAAGTCAGGCTGTTTTAACTCAGCAAGTGCAGGTGTCACGGCCGCCCCAGGAAACCAACGCCGTCACCAATCAGAGCTCAACGTGGATGCGGGCACCTGCCTGGAGGGGACGTGGGGCGGGGCCAACAGCGACCTCTAAAGCAGGACCCAGGCAGCCGGGGCGCACGCCTCATCCTCACGGCCCCAGCAGGCTTGCTGGCGATCACCGCGGGACACCCGGCACTCTGCCTCCCGTACCCTGTGACAAGGGGACTCCCACTTCTCTACTTAAAGTGGGTGAGAGACTCAGACCTGCCCCAGGGCTGTCAAACGGGTCATCATTTGGAGCTGAGCTGTCCAGGACGGTGGAGTCCTTGAGACGCGGCTAGTCCCAGCTGGGGCGCACTCTAAGCGTAAAACACATGGCAGCTTTCAGAGACGTAACACAGTCAGTGGCGCTTTCGCTGGGGGGCAGCGTGGCACCGCGGGGCAAGCCCCCACCTGGCACCTCCATATCAGAGTGCCGGCGTGAGGCCCGGCTACTCCACGCTTCCAACTACTGCACCCAGGGGACAACAGACGAGGGCCCAAGCACTTGGGTTTTCACCACCCTTATGGGAGACCTGCTGGGAGCTCCTGGCTTCTGCCTTCAGCCTGGCCCAGCCCTGGCTGTTGCATTCATTTAGGGGGATGAACAGAAGTTGAAACATCTCTCTCTCCCCTGTGTCTTGTGCCACTCTGCCTTTCAACTAAATAAATCTTTTTTTTAAAGAAAGGTTTTTATATTGATTTGTTGAAAATATTTTGGATATATAAATTGATTTTTAAAATTTATTTGAAAGGTAGAGTTACAGAGAGTCTTCCATCTGCTGGTTCACTCCCCAGATGGCCACAACCGCTGGAGCTGGGCTGATGTGAAGCCAGAAACCAAGAATCAGGAGCCAAGAGCCAGGAACTTCTTCCGGGTCTCCCACGTGGGTGCAGGGGCCCCAGGACTTGGGCCATCTTCCACTGCTTTCCCCAGATCACGGCAGAGAGCTGGATTGGAAGTGGAGCAGCTGGGACTTGAACAGGTGCCCATAAGGAATACCGGCACTGCATAGGACAGCCATCCCCTCCATGGGTCCCCGGAACCCTCGAACCAAACAGGAGCCCAGCCAGCAGCAGGCCCTGGCGCCCGCAGGCAGAGCCCTCCCGGCGCCTCGCCGAGCTAATGAGGCCGCGCGCTGTAATTACAGCAGTGGGGGCCGCTGGGGAGCAGGCACGGGCGGCTGAGAGAGCTCACTCCCGGGCTAATGAAGCATCGCGTGTTCTACGGAGCCCGCGTGGGATCCGCTCAGCCCCGGGGTCAGGTACGCCCTCCCCCTGCCCCACCCCTCGGGCGCCCAGCGTCTGTGGAGGAGACACCCAGATCTCGCGCTGTGCGTGAGTGGTTGTGGGAGCGCAGGTGCGCGTTGCCAGACCTGGGGCTTTGCGCTGGACAGCGAGGGCGCGGGGGGTCTGAGTCCGGATTCAGACGGGAGGTAAAACCTGAGAGGGCTGGGAGAGGGGCAGAGTGGCCCAGCCGGGGGTGGGGGGCGGCAGGAGGGACTCTGGGGCTGCGAACAGGCTGTCCTGGCGCATGCGCGGGTGCCACAGGGGCGCCTGCCCGCAGCGGGCAGGGTGGCCCCGCAGAAACCCGCTCTGCAGGGAGCTCCAGCAAGCTGCGCGGCCCATTTATTTTTTTAAATTACTCAAGAGGCACAGGGCCTGCACTGTGGCATAGCGGGTGAAGCTGCCGCCTGCAGTGCCAGCATCCCATGCGGATGCCAGTTCGAGTCCCAGCTGCTCCACTTCCGATCCAGCTCTCTGCTGTGGCCTGGAAGAGCAGTAGAAGATGCCCAAGTCCTGGAGCCCCTGCACCCACGTGGGAGACCCAGAAGAAGCTCCTGGTTCCTGGCTTTGGATCGGCACAGCTCCGGCCATTGTGGCCAATTGGGGAGTGAACCATTGGATGGAAGACCTCTCTCTCTCTCTGCCTCTCCTCTCTCTGTGTAACTCTTTCAAATAAATAAATAAATCTTTTAAAAAATTATTCAAAAGGCAGAGAGGGAGGGAGACAGGGAGAGAAACAGAGATCTGAGCAATTCACTGCTTCACTGCCCAAGTGTCTGCAGTGGCCAGGGCTGGGCCGGGCTGAGCCAGGAGCTCCGTCCAGGGCTGGGCCGGACCGAGCCTGGAGCCAGGAGCTCCATCCAGGTGACCTGTAGCACTTGAGCGGCCCCTGCTGCCCCCCCGGGGTCTGCACTAGCAGGAAGCTGGAGCCAGGAGTTGCAGCTGGAGCTTGACCCCCGTGCTTTGCCGTGGGGTGCGGGCACCTGACCACCAGGCCACACACCCATCCCAGCTGCCCTTCCTTGGAAGTGTCCGTGCAGTGTTCCGGCCTGATGGCACTTGGCCCTCACGGCCTTGTTAATGACGAGGAGGCTGAGGGCCAGAGAGGGAGAGCACGGGCCTGCAGTCGTGCTGCGGGGAAGCAGAGCAGGGGCCGGGCTCGGGGCACGAGGAGGAGGGAGAGGCCCACCCAGGGTGCAGGTGTGCAGTGGGCAGCAAGGAGAAGCCTGGGGCCACGCCTCCTCCCGCCCAGCCCAGCCCAGCCCGCCTCCCTTCCTGCTCTGCTCCTCCCCCTACACCAGCCTCCCTCTTGGGTCTTGCCTCAGTTTCTCCACCTGGAGATGGGGAAGATAATGCTTCCAGGGACTGTCCAAGGACTGAATGAGGCGGCTGGCAGCAACTGCTTAGACCCACGCCCCACAGACAGGAAGCACCCTAGATGCTGAACCCGACTCCCTCCGTCTCCCTGACCCCCAGAGGAGCGGACGGAGGACTTGGTGAGGGGCTCTGCTGGACGTGGGCTGCGTATGTCAGTCTGGCTCCGGCCGGAGCTCCCTGGGCAGTGATCGGGGCAGCCACCAGCCGCTGCGCCGCCTTCGGTCCCCACGGTGCCCTGTGAAGGCAGTGTCCTTTACACCCCACCTTACAGATGGGGAAACTGAGGCAGAGCCCAACGCTTCGGCGGGGAGAACATGGGAGACTGTGCCACTGGGACCACGCAACAGTGGCCTGGGCTGCTCTGTGCCCGGAGCTGGGTCGGTTCCTGCTGCGTGACATTTGGGAGGACACGAGGCACTGAGTGGGCACTTGGGACCCCAAAGCCCACTCCCTAAAGTGCCCTTGAGCAAATGTGTGGTGTTCAGTTAGCAGACAAGGCCCCGGGAAGGTGCAGCCAGCTGTCTGAGGCCTGCAGGGGGCTGATGCGGTCAGGAGCAGCGGATGTGGTCTGTGTGCCCCCCACCCACGGCCACGCCAGAGCAGGGGGGCGGGGCTCAGAGTGATGGGCACAGCTCAGTTTGTGGACAAACCAGGTATGCAAGCCAAAGGCACAGCGTGGAGAGGTAGTGAGCCCCCTGTCATGGGAGGTGTGCAAAGGTGTAGGTGCCCTGGCAGGAAATGGGCAGTCTGTCAGGCACCGGCTCTGTCCTGGCCCTGAGGTTCTGGGAGCCAAGCCCCACTCAGCACAGGTTCCAGGACCTCCCCGCCCCCAGCCCACAGGGCCCTGGTGACCCCTCTCTGGGTGACATCAGCACAGATGTCCGTTCTCCTGGTGGCTTTGGAAGGCGACACCCCAACCGAGGGGGCAAGGGGCGGAGCCACACGTGTCCACACTCAGAACCCAGCAGGGCCTGCGTGGAGGGCTGCGTGGCCACTCGGGTAGGGGCATCACCCCCCTGTCGCAGCACACAGGAGGTGCGCCCCAGATGCCGGCTGTGTTTGACAGGCCCAGGCTGCACCGCGGCTGAAGGGCGTGTTGGGGTGCGCACCCTACCCCAGAGCGCCAGAGCTGGAGTCTACAGAGGGTCTCCTGCTGCAGGACGAGTGTGCCCCCGACGCCACGGACAGTGTGGGGGGGCCTCCAGAGGCGGCTGGGTCGGGGGGAAACTGCCCTCTGCACCCCAGAGCGGTCCTCAGCAGACACGCGGCCTGCAGGCACCTTGGCCCCAGACCTCAGCCAGAACCTGGAGAAGCAACGTCTGTCGCCTAGAAACCACCCAGTCCTTGGTATTTGTCTTGGAGGGAGCGCCCAGCTGCACTGAGACACGTAGTGGAGGTGCTTCTACCAGCAACACGGTCCCCTGCCCGCCAGACCTGCTACTTCCCCGGAGAACAGAGAACGCACACACAGTCTCACGCCTGCATGTGACACACCCACGCACCCACACACACAAACACACACACACTCACGCCTCGTATGACACACCCATGCACACATACACACAGTCTCATGCCTGCGTGTGACACACCCACACACAGATGCACACACACACAGTCTCACGCCTGCCTATGACACACCCACACACCCATACACCCATACACACATACACAGTCTCACGCCTGCATATGACACACCCATGCACACATGTACACACTCAGACACAGTCTCATGCCAGCGTATGACACACCCACGCACACATGCACACACACACAGTCTCACGCCTGTGTATATGACGCACACATGCACACACAGTCTCACACCAGCATGACACACCCATGCACCCACGCACACATGCACACACACAGAGTCTCACACCAGCGTATGACACACCAACGCACCCACGCACACATACACACACAGTCTCATGCCTGCGTATGACACACCCACACACACATGCACACGCTCACACACACACAGTCTCATGCCTGCGTTTGACACACCCACGCACACATGCACATGCTCACACACAGTCTCATGCCTGCGTATGACACACCCACGCACACATGCACACGCTCACACACAGGTGGCAGCGACCCTGGGGCTAAGCCATGGACTCCAGAGGCTGTAATCCGGCTTTACCCCCACCCCACCCTCAGGAAGCACAGCTGGAAACCCCAGCGCAGGTCTGGAGGCCAGATGGTTGCCCCAGCGCGGTCATCAGAGCAAGTACCGGCCCCATGGGGGAGGTCCGGCCGTCTCCCGCCCCCACGCAGGAAAACCGCCGTGCTCTGCTCATCATCACAGCAAAAGCCAGGTCACATGCCCACGGCAGGCCAGGGGTGGGCTGCACTCCCAACAATCCCTCGGTTGGCAGGTGGGAGCTGCTGTGGCCCTGGTGGGATGGGGGTGCTGGGCAGAGGCCACACAACTGCCGGGGTGGCCAGCTCCCTGATGGGTGGGCTTCCACACCCACCACCATCGCCCAGAGCCCCTGCTCCACAGTCAGAACCGGGACAGTCACCAGGCGGTGCCCGAGGCCACACTGCTTGTCCGTGGCCACAATCAGATGAACGTGTGTGTGTGCGCACACGCACACCTGGGAAGAAGAGCCCGTATTCACAGAAACACGGTGCTGCCTGCAGGCCCCCTCCTCCCGGCATGTGCCTGTCATTCAGTCGGAGGCGGGCTCTCCCTGCCTTCCTCTGCGCCCCCGGGAAAAGGCCCGAGCCCAGGAACGCTCTGCTCACGGCACGGAGAGAATCGCACTGGAAGCGCACACAAGACTTGCATTCGCGGCGGCTCTGGGGTGAGAGCAGCCGGCCAGCCGGGGGGCCCGACCCAGCTCCCACCACGCGCGGCCCAGCCTCCCGCAGCTCCGGGTCTGGGTTCAGGTGCAGCTTTGTACTCTGCCTGAGAGAGAACACAAAGCACCGGCTTGGGAGGGTCAGAGAGCCGCAGGCACCGCCGCTGACCTGGCGCTGGCCAACAGCACCCAGTCTCCCCAGAGGGCTGGGACCTGGCCCTCTGCACCCATGGAGAGATGGGTGGAGCACTCCTCCAGCCCAGGGCTGTGCGGGTGCAGGGGCAGTGCCTGGCCCAGCGCGGACCCCTGTGCCTCAGAAGACTGGCTCCCACCACGAGGACCAGTAATGGTGGAGGTGGGGGAGGGGTGTTAGTTTCTTCCAGACTCCTGCTGCACCCCCAACCTGTGTCCCTGGGAGCACCCCCGGCCTCCCTCTGCCCCATCTGTCCACACCAGTCCTGGGGTTCTGGGTCAGGAAGTGCACTTGGCCATGGTTACGCCAGGCACCCGCGTGGCTGCTGACGTCTGTTTGCACGTCTGTGTGCAGCCCCCCCCCCCCCAACGCGTCCCAACAGCTTCAGACCCCAGGGGAGGGGGAGCCTCTGGCATCCTAGGCCTCAGGGAGCCGGGGAACCAAGAGAAAGGAGGAGCCGGGGGGGGGGGGTGGCGGGGGCAGTGCTGCTTCTGGGAACAGAGGTGGTCCCTGCACCCTGCCCCCAGATTTGCACACAAGCCCCCCCCTGGGTGACTTGGGTTCAGGGTGTGGCTGTGGCCCCGATGGGTCCTGCCCTCCCAGTGGCACCTTTTCCCTCCCAGCAGGGTGCTGAGACTCAGCCCTGGGGCCCACTCCAAGTCAGCCTCCCTGGCCCAGGGCCAGCTGCTTCCCGCGGCTTCCACACAAACACAGCCCCTGGGCCCGGCAGCAGGAACTCAGACACCTCCTAGTGGGGGGCAACCCAAGGGGGCTTCTCAGGCCCACTGTGAGGCCTTGGATGAGCTGAGCTTTGTCTGGCTGGGGAGGGTGGGCGGGAAGGGGGCCCTGGGAGCAGGGCTCTGCCCCCAGCTCACTCCAGCCTCGGGGCGCAGCCCCAGGGAGGGGCGGTCGGTGGCGGCACTCCCTGTACCCATCTGATGTGAGATAACGGAGGGTCCCTCGCTCTGGCACCCGCAGCTGGGACAGTGACTCAGGAGAGGAGAAGGGGCCGGAGGAGGACGTGGCTGGAGTTCGGCCCCTTGCAGAGCCTGGCGGCCTGGGGAAGTCACCTACCCCCATTTTCCTCATCTGTCAAACGGGCGATGGGAGCAACCACGGCAGAGCTGGGCCAGGAATGCCCCAGGGGCCCCAGAGCCGTGAACTGCTGGACAGAGAGATCCGTTTCCTCCCGCCCAGCCAATCACAGGGCTCCTGCCACGGGCAGCACCCTGTGTCCCAGGTTGCTCTGAGCTCTGCTCTCCCCACCTCAGGAGGGAGCTGCCAGCCTGCAGAGGACGCTGGGGGCCACCAAGGTCAGGACCAGCTCCAAGCAGCAGGGCCAGACTCCCACCCGCCGGGGACGCAGCACCTCTGGCTGTGCCGGGGCTGAGAAGGGGCGCAATCTCCCCCATCAGACACCCCCCCAGCTGAGCTGTGCCCCAGCTGCCACCACCCCTGCGTCTCCCCGAGCTGACTCAACCCTGACACAGGGACGCAGCGCCATGACGGACAAGGCACAGGGAACTCTGGGAGCTCAGGTGGTGAAAGAGGGCTTCCGGGAACGCCCTTCATCCTAACAGGTCCGCCCCGAGCTCCACCCAGCGTGCTGAGGCGGGGAGACAGGAAGCTGCACCCACTCCACCTGGCCTCACTCACCCCACCGTCACCCCCACCGGCAGCCGAGGCCCAGCGCTGATGGCTGTGTGGGCGCGCAGGGCTCCCAGAGGCAGAATTCAGGAGGCAAACCCAGGGAACCGCAAACCGCGGCCAGCCCAGGAACGGGGACGCTGCAAGACAACCTGCATGGCACGGGGAGACGGCAGCAGAGGCCAAGAGCACAGTGTGGCCCTTCCCAGGACAGCCCTGCGGCCCCGCTCCGGTCTGACACCTCGTGGGGCCCAGCGTGAGGGGTGGGGCCGCCATGCTCACTGCCCAGTGGAGAGCCGTCCTCTCGCCGCTCCTGAACCCGGGCAGGCAGGGTGGGTGCCCTCTGGACGCCCTCGGGGAGGGGCTGCCCCATGCTCTCCGCTCGCTCCTGGTGGTGGCTGGTGGTCCTGTCACCCGGTGATTTGTGGACAGATGGCTCGGGTCTGTCTTTGTGGCCACCTGGCCTTGCTCCGTGTGTGTGTGTGTGTGTGTGTGTGTGTGCGTGCGCATGCCCTCTCCTCTCAACACGGACACAATTCAGGATGATGTCATCCTAGCCAGTTACACAGAGGAGACCCACTTCCAGATACGGCCGCGTTGAGCTTGGGGTGGGTGTGAATCTGGAGGACACCACACACTACAGTCGGGAACCCCCTCCTCTTCCCACCTCCCCTG